>NW_024466129.1:2602500-3818750 GCF_017591425.1 Ochotona curzoniae | reverse complement strand
CTCCCTGCGCGTCTTCTGCCTGCCTCTTTGTCACTGGACGATGACGCCTAGACGTGACCCAACCCTTGCTTTGTGTCTCTGGTTTGGGCTCCGTGGGGCGTGGGAAGGCAGCAGTAATGGTGGCAGCCGGGGCTAAGCTTTCCCGAGCCACAACCTCACCTAAAAACTTCTTGGATCCTCGATTGCCAAGATAAGTGTCATCATCTCGCAGTGGCTCAGATTGCCCAATAGGACTGTCCCCCTGCTCAACCGCACTCCTCGCTCCAGCTGCGTTTTCAGTCAGGTGTTGGAGAACCAAGCTTAAAGCCTTCCCCTCAGAGTCTAGTTTCTTGTGCCCAGCATGCTGGGTCCCCTGCTCCCTCATAGGGAAGGGCCTCAGGTGGCTCCCAGGCCTGCTGGGGTAGAGCCCAAAGAGGCGAGTGTGGGGAGCTGCCCTGGGCCTTCGGACCTTGGCCCCCAGCCAACAGCGATCTCCTTCCAGCGGCACCTGGTTCAGGTGTCCCCACTGAGCCAAGGATCTCTTCCGTGTCCAGCCCAGTTCAGCGCTGACAGCACTGAGTATGCACCCTGCCAGAATCACCAGGCTGAAGCTCAGGATCTGTAAGCACACCATCCCTGCCCCAACCCTAGGTACAAAACCAGAATTCAACTCCCGGGTACCACACCAGAGTGATGGGAAGCAGAGGAGGCAGCTAGCAGTGGATTTTCAATCTCCGGGGAAATGGTTTTTTTTACAGACCAAACTTTCTTAAGTTGCCCCCAAAGAGTGCCTCTCCTGGTTCCCTGTGCCCAACGCTGCCAACGTGGATCCTGCACCTCACCCTCTGCCGTGTGCTGCCCTCTCGCCTCCCCCTTGACCCGGCTCTTCTTGCTTCTATTTTAGTCCTTGCAAAATGAAGCTAATTTCTCTGGGTTCCTTTGAGTTTCCTCCCAGAGAGCTCCAGTTTCTTTTCTTTTTTTTTTTCCCCCTTCTTCAGTAATCCCTCCCCTCACTGACACCAGAACAGAGATCCAGGGACCTAAGCCAAATCCTGTCAAATCCACACTCGTGGGCGCACACCCCTCTCTACCTGCAGCCGTTCAACATCATCTCATTTCCTCCTTGTCTTTGCAGGTTCTTCTTCCTTCCCGAGGAAACACCTTCCCCTTTACCTCTAATCCCACAGTATGTGCACCTTTGAGGAAATGGCCAGAAGAACTTTTATACAGAGACACACAGTTTGATGATAATTATCTAACAATGCGAACTAGAATCTGGGGACACAGAAACCCGAGCTGGTACTTAGCCTTCACTCTTCAGATGTGCTCAGCGAGGCTCCATCCAACTGCCAGTCTGCTCTTGCAGGTCAGAGCGCTCGTTTCCCTTAGTGGGGCGCGTGGGCTTGTTGGTTGCTGAAGGATTTTTATGCCTTTCCAACTTGTTGGTGTGGTGCAAATCTCCAGGAAGTTCTCTTTCAGCGTGCCAGCCTGCTCTTCTAGTAACCCGATGAGCCCGAGAGCCTGTGACTTCACCTTCCTGGGGTCCTGGGGGTCCCTGGGAAGATGGGAGAGAGCAAGGGAGAGAGCATGTGCTCAGGGGACCTGATCTCTCCTCTGCCTTCCTCTCTGCCTCTCATTATCTTCTTGTTTTTCATTTAAAGACAATGATGATGTCAAAGCTAATAAGTTCGGTACATCACTCCACCTACTGCCTGTCCCCTCCTTCCTCCTGAACACCTCCCCACCTCCCCAGGCACGGGGCACAGGCGCTACTCTGAGTTTCCCCAGTAAACATCTCTGGCTTTCTCTTTCAGCAGCAGCCTACACAATCAATAGCTAACGATCAATGCTGCTTGGAGCACTCTGTGTGATCTCTCTCTCACACACACACACACACACACACACACACATTGTACATAGACATGCTCACTGCCTAACCCACATTAGCCCTGCAGAGACCACTCGCCTCTCTTTTCTTGTGCTACAAACACCCTGTATTTTTTTTTATTGCTATCATGTGGGATTTAAAGAAAACAATACCCTAAATTCACTTACCATTGGACCCAAGGAAAGAGGAAAAATCAATTAGGTTGCTGTGAAAGCACTCGATGGAAATGCCATGAACTCAAACTACATAGATCTTTTTCTCTCATAAGTTTCCCATTCTGAAGTTACCAAAAGTCACCATATGCTGAGTGAGCAAATAAACAAATGAGATGCTCAAAATAAGTAATTAACAAAAGCAAACAGCCAGATCCAAGTGACTGTTATTCAATTGATTTGAAATGAATGGAAAGGACAAGAAAACAGATGCAATGATGGTGGTCTTGGTGAGGTTTGCTGAGATGACAAGACACAGTCTCACCCCTAACCACACGCGCAGACACACACACACACACAAGCACACTTGTGCACAACACACAGAGCAGGGTTCCAAATTCTTACCACAAGTAAGGCTGTCTGAACACAGGTGCTACAAAACAGCTAGAAAAACAAACAGGCCCTTCACTCAGGTAATCAGAAAAATCACTTTCAAAGTCACTCCAGTGTTCTCTACATCCAGGCAACACACAGACTTTGGAATGGACTCACACTGCTGCCTCTGCCTTGGGTGTACTCAGCAACTCTTACATTCTTGTGCACAACTGACGTCTTGGTTTCAGAAATGCTGTACCCTAAACACCCTATCGCTAGCGTGCCCTGCTTCTGAGAGTAGCACTCCCTGAGCTTCAAAGTCAGTCCCCCAAAACAGATACCATGCAGGCACGTGGAGTCCCAGCAGACAGCCCTCAGCCCCACGCTGGCCCTCGGACGCCGTCCTTCCCAGCTCCCTTCACTTTTCTGACTCAGTTCTCTTTTATCTCCTGAGGTGGCTTAAGCATAGAACTGAGGAAGGAGAGAGAAGAGGGGGACATGAGGACAGAGAGGGGGAGCGAGAGAAAGCGAAGCAAGGAGAGTAGTCTTAGCTTAAGGGCAGGGAGCACCCTCAGGGAAGAAAAAGCAAAGTCAACTTTCCCCTTCCCCATCCCCCCCCCCAAGACCCTCAGAAAAAAAGGTTTCCTACCATTCATTTCAGCAAGGGGGGAGAACAGCAAGAAGGAAGCTTTCCGCCTGTTTGTCTCCCCCTCCTAGTGTGCCACGGCTCTTGCATCCCTATAGGGCTCCCCTGGCTTCCAGCCGCTAGGAATCCATTCATAAGGTTTCAAGAAGCTACACAAAACTCAAGCTTCCACTTTAGCTTTTCTCTCTCTCCCCCCTTCATTCCTTTGCTCACCACTCTCCTTCAGCTCTTGGCAGTCCAAAGTTAAAAAAAAAAAATGTTGAACCATTTCTGTGTTTTCCTCCTGTTGTAACTTTGGCTGTGACATCATAACCCTGCCCTCAACACCCCACCTCTCTCCCTTCTCACCCCCCTCACCAGCCCCATACCCTTCAAACACTCTCCCCCCCTCTTTCTACAGAGAAGAAGGGCTCCTGTCAGCTCCAGTGTGTGAAAAATACAAAGCTACTAGAGGGTACCCCCTCCCTCTTCTCGGTCTCCCCCTCTCGTCCCCTCCCTGCCTTACCCACCGCTCAGCCTCGGCTCTCTCAAGGCTTTTAACAATGATCCCAGCTGTTTGACATGTACGGAAAGGTGGGCTGCATTCAAATAGTCTGTCAAGTGAATCAGATCAAAAACACAGCAACCCCCTCCTCAATTCCATCACAGACACACACACACACACACACACACACACACACACACACACAGCAAGCAAAAGTGTGAGAGAAGTCAGACTCCCCCCCACCCTCAATGCCAGGGAAAAGGCAGCAAGCATGCCAAGGGAAGTTTATACATACAGAGATTCTCTTGCTTATTTGTTTACGACAAACACCCACACCCCAAGTCCTCTACCCCGCTTCCCCAAAGCCTTCCACTCCGCAAGTGCACAGATTTCAAAGCTGGTAGAATCTGTTTTGAAATCTCCATCGAGAGGGTTTTTCCCCCCTTTTTCACTCCAAAGCACTATCTGTGGTTGCCAGCAAGCGCATGAGGCCCCTTCTAGGGTACAGGCTTTCAGACCAGAAGCTAGACGGAATGAATTTAAGGACACACAGCAGGAGCTGGCTGCATTCATTTTATTTTGACGGGGGTAGTTGGGGGAGGAATATCATTTCAGAAATGCCCAAGAAATGGAAGGAGGGGACATGGATTTCTTGAACACTTTTTCCAAGAGGAGCGGTATCTTGTTCTGCAGGTAAACCTATAAGGCAAGAAATTGGAGCTTATGTATAAACAAGGACCAGGACGGAGAGGGAGAGAGAGGGAAAAGAGGAAAGAGGGGAGAGGAGGGAGAAGGATGGGGAGATGGGAGCGTGCAGAGGGGAGTGAGTGGGGAAAGGGAGCGAGGGTGAAGGGAAGCAGAGGAGAAGGGGAGGGTGCGGGAAGGGACCGGGCAAGGGACGTAATGGGAGGGGAGGAAAGGAGAACTAGAGAAAGAGAAGAGTCTGGTAGGAGAGAGGGCTGAAAAAGAGAAGTCAGGAAAGGGAGGAGGGCAGAGCAAGAGAGGGCAAGCTCAGGAAGGCAGTCAGACCACGGTGGGCACACACACAGAGACACCAGAGGCAGGTGGCACAGGAGACCCCGTGAGAAAGGTAGAGTAGGTTCCAGACACAGCAAACAAAGGGCACACAGCAAAGGGACTGCTCCCAGGGAGCAGGGGCTGGGCACATTGGAGAAAATCAAATTTGCAAGGTTTCAACATTGTCTCCTTAAAAGAAGCCCTGCTCCTTCCTTCTTCCTCCCCCTCCAACACCCACCTCCACATCCCCTCTTTCCTCTGCTTGGTTCTTGCTCCTCACCTACCTTCCCCTGGGGAGTTTAGGAGTCGGACACACACACACATACACTCACTCACTCCTAAAATCCACCCTGAACAGCCTCTGTCTTTGTCTCTACCCTCAGAGAGCCCTGGGTCCTCCTAGGAATCTAAAGGCTTGGCTGTTAGCGAGCATCTGCACTTCATTTCAACTCAAATTATATTGTTTCCTTTAAGCCCTGGACGTCGGGGATGGGGGGGGGTGTTTGTTTTTTTGCTTGTGTTTACTGCCACAGTGGAGCTGGTCAGTCTCCATTAGCACTGTCATTGTGGCTATTCAGAGTTTTTGAGCAAAGAAAACCGCCCACCCGGTCCACCCTGATGTTCACCTGCTGCCAGAGCACTGGCCAGCGAGGGAGGGAGAAGAAGGGAGGAGGAAGACCTCTGAGTATGGTCACAGATCCTCTGTGACTTCGCGATTCCAAAATCTGATCCCTTGAGGGAAGCAGCTTAGCTGGGAGCCAGCCAGAGAGCATAGTAATGACAAACCTCCCTGAGCACAGCCAAATGCAGGGTCTATATATAGGCGCGGATCTGTTTGAGCTACTTGCAGCCTAAAATGACACCCGGAAACAAACATTTCAGCAATATGGTTAATGGAATCTGATTCAGCTCATGCCGGAAACGGTGAGCTTCTCCGAAGAATTCCACTCAGTCTCAGGGTGGTCGCTTTCCGTCCTCCCTGCTCTGCTGCTCAGGCCAGATCAGTGACTCTGTCATTCCTGGGGTGACTCCAGAGGCCTGTGGGGTAACCTGCAGCAACCCGCTTCTCCTGAGAGGGAACCAGGGAAAGTTGCACAGTCCACAGCAGGGCCAAACACACGGCCAGCTCTCCCAAGTCCCAGTACAGGATTCTCACCCTGTCTGGCCACACCTCTGTCTACTCCTTACCGCTCATGTCCCACAGCCTGGCATGAGGGCCCGGGAAATGTGTGTTGGTCACATGTGTGTGTAAGTCACAATCTCGGAACCCTCAGAAAGAAATGTAAATCTGACTTCGCTCTCCTCCCTCCATGTTTTGAGCCAAGAGGAGCCCTAGCTTCTTGTGGAGCTGTGTGGAGCTCCATATGTTAGACTGTCCTAGTTTTTCCACAACACAATTGCAATGATAAGCGATTAGTGATGTTAGCGGCCATGCTTTGGGAATTCTCTTTCATCTGAATAGACCAACATGTGTCGTGGACATACTGGGTTTCCCAACACCTCAAGGGAGTATAACCGAGACTCATGCCTGAGAGCCCCATGCCCTGATGACAGTCCTGGTGGGATAAGTGGCTCCTATATGGTTCTGTGCCTTTGGGTCAGCCTCAGGAGTCCTTCAGCTGGGGGGCAACCTTCACAGCAATGCTGAATCCTACCTGCTCATCAGACGAGCAAAGGCTCAGCAGTGTTATGCTTCAACTTGGGTATCTGAACCAAGAATCTCTTCACAGAGCAACCTCATAGGAAGAACGACAGGTGGGCTTACACACTTGCTTTTGCTCTTTCCTGCTTCTGTGTTCATTCTCTTTCTTCATTCTCAATCAGAACAATGTGAATGCGAGACAAGTGTTACGCCCATCTTACAGATGAGGACGCTGCCACTCAAAGCAGCTGAACAGAACCAGAACAAATTTCACATGTAGTATACTAAGGGAAAGGAGCCAGACTTAAAGGCCATGTATTGCATGATTTCATTTCTATGACATTCTGGAAATTGCAAAACAATGAGGACAGAGGCTAAATCAGAGATTGACAGAAGCCGGAGTTAGTTTAGGTGAAAATGCAAATAAAGTCAAAGGGACTGGAGAGCTATACTACTGTTCTCTAGTTTGATTGTGGTGATGGTGCTTAATTGTGCACACTTGTCAAAACTCAGAGAACTGTATCTTGAAATAAAATTACCATGTAAACTATGCTGCTGTAAGTGGAAAGGGAAAGTTAAGGCCAGAACAACCAAGGACTCTGAATGTCAAATATACTATTCTTTCTACACCCTAGAGATGCCAGGAAAAAAAAAGGAGCAGATGAGGTTACCTGGCCGTGATTGGAACTTCTGTGTCTGTACTCTCCACTGATGATTTCATTTCGATTCCGAGGGCACCTGATGAAATCCAATTGGATGGAGCATCAGGCTAACCTAGAGTTCAGCTCAACCTACACAGGCAACCCTAACGAATCAAATAACCAATCACTCCACGAATACTCTGACTATGCTGTGTGTTGCCATTCTTGCCTGACCTGGGGCAAGTTAACACACTTCTTCAAGCTCTCTGTGCAATGAGGAGATTGGAATGGAAAACCTCTAAGTTCTTGTTTAGGTTATACTAAAGACTCCCTAGTTTTTCAGCCTAAGCAAATGAATTTCTGAGGTTCTGCCTTCTTGGTAATTAAAAAAAAAAGTGCTTGTGTTCATGTTCTGTGAGTAGGAACTGAGGTGTACATCACTCACTGACTGCACTTTGGTCCCTCAGCAAAGTCATATGTTTAAATGCTACTCTTTCAAAGCACTGATATGATGAGACGCGGGTGTCACGGAGGGAGCTTTGGAGTTCCGCTGCTGTTGTGAGAAAGATGCCCATCATGTGTGCTCCACTGTCAAGCAATTAACGCATCACATATTAAAGCATCTAGTATTTGTGTGACAGTTCTCAAGTGAGAGTGGTTCTGTAATGTGGCACTGTGCTAGGATTACAAAATTGTGTTATTTACCCAAGATGTTAACAATAATAAAAACTAACACTTACTATTTGTAATATAGCAAGCATTGTTCTCTGCCCATTTCATATATATATATAATATATATATATATCACAGGCAATAGAAAGACTTCTTGAACCTTTACCTGCAATCTCTTCCAACTAAGAGTTTAATGCCTCCAACTGCAAGCTGAACCTCTGCAAACACTAAGGAAGTTTTTATGAAAGCCTTTCATCTTGCTGTCTTTGCCTCCTGGATCCATCACGGCCTCACCAACATTTAAAGAGCAAACAACTAACTAGTTTATCTGGATGGAAAAGCCAGCCAGCCATTTCCCAAAATCATTTAACTCCTGCTGGAAGGATTCACGCAAGGTGGGGAAATGTCAGGTGGTCAATTTAACTAACACTAACTTTAATACTAATAAACTGTTGCATATTAACATTCATGAAAAATACACTTCATTTTAATCACACTTAAAGTAAGCCATGATTATCCCCAATGTAGCCTTCTCTTTTCTCCACATTTTTGTTTTACTCAGTGTTTTAGGAGGTTGCATTGTGCTAAACAAATAATCGGAAAAAAAAAATCTCAAATACTTACCCCAGCATATAAAGGTAAGAGCTGTTTATTTATTAAGATTTATTTATTTTTACTGGGAAGTCGGATTTACAAAGAGGAGATACAATGATATTCCGTCCTATGGTTGGAATGTCCACAATGGGTAGAGATGAATCAATTCAAAGTCAGGAGCCAGGAGCCTCTTCTGGGTCTCCCACTTGGTGCACAATATCCCAAGGCCATCAGCAGGAAGCTGAAGGGAAGTGGTGCAGCTGGGATACAAACCCGTGCCCATATGGGATGCCAGAGTACAGAGGTGTGGGATGGCCCACTGAGCCGTTGCCCTGGGCCCACACAGAAGATTTATTTCTCACGCACTAAATGTAGTTGTGGGTCAGCTTCAGTTGTATTTCCCACAGATTTAAAAATATCTGTTTAATGATTTATTTATTTGATAGGATCAATAATGGGAGCAGAGCAGAGATGGAAGTGGGAAGTGGTGAAGAGATAACTTCTAGTTGATGTTCACTGCCCAAATGGCCACAACAGCTGCGCCTGAGCCAGAGGAGGCGCAGGAGTCTGGAGCTCCATCTGGATGACAGAGGCCCAAGTGAATGAGCCATCTTCCTCTGCTTTCTCAGGCACTTTAGCAGAGAGCTGGATCGGAAATGGAGCGGCCAGGATTTAAACTGGTACCTTGGGATGACATAGGATGGCAGCACTGCAGGCAGTGGCTTAACCCACTATGATATAAGGTCAGCCTTGTGACTTTTCCCTGTTCAGTTCAGCAACTGGGGATAAAGAAAGAGCTCCATTAGACATTCTAGTCCTATGGTAGAGGAAGGGTTCTTTGTGAGGGATGACTCCATGTCACCCATCAGGGATGTTGGGCACTGCTTCCATACATTTTTGGTTGTTAAGCTTGCAAGAGGAAACTACTGTTACCTGAAGAGCAAAGTCCAGGGAGCTTGTTAAAGGTCCTCAATGCACAGACAAAACCCCCATTTGCACCACCAATGAAGATTTCTTTGAGTGCCAGCATGGCAGTAACTGAAGGTGAGGATGCCCACGTCTGTGAGTTAACTTCCTATTTCCAGGTCCCACAAGCAGCATCTTGCAGCTGCAGTTCTTGGGAGACAGAAAGTGATGGCTCAAGTAGCTGGGCGTCTGGTACTCCAAGGGAACCTGCACTGAATGTTATGGATTCTGTCTTTGACTCAATAGAGCAATGGTCATTATAGGCAATGGACCAGTGGATTGTGGCTCACTTGCTCTTATTCCCTCTTGCTCTCTCATCTCTACCCATAAACCAAACAATTTTTAAAATGATAAAAGGAATGAACCTGTCTAAAGCATCAGTAGTATCGATGTAGAGAAACCCTGGGCACAGGAGAAGTGAGGGACGACAAACAAGCAAAGATGTTTGGAACTTGTCTGGATGCCACATAGGCCATTGCCACTGGTGTTCTCTTGGTTTAAGGAGGTAGTGAGCAAGCTTCAGGGCAATGAGGAAGGAAGATAAACAACTCACACAGGAGAGTGCATGAGAGCTCATCCCACAGAACTATGGCTATATGATCTTTCCATGCGATTGGAAGCAAATTACTGTAGGCAGAAGTACAAACCATCAGTACTTCTTACAAGGGTAATGAATGAATGAATGACTACGGATTTTGGACTGTCTCGGAGTGGTTGGTATGTGGGTGACTAAAATAATTGCAGGAGCTTTTTTGCTTGTTTTAAAGATGTATTTATTTGAAATGCAGAACAACCGAGAAAGAGAAGAGGGAGAGAGATCTTATACCCACTGGTTAACTCCCTATATAGCTACAACAGCCAGTCCTAGAGCAGGCTGAAGCCAGGAGCCTGGAATTCTATCTGGATCTTTCACAAGGATGGAAGGGCCCAACCTCCAGACTGTCTTCCACTGCTTTTATAAGTACATTAGTAAGTATTGGGATGGGATGCAGAGCAGCCAGGACTCAACCCGGTTATCTGATATGGAATGCCAACATTACAGGTGGTTGCTTAACTCCCTGCACCACCACACTGGCCCAGAGACAAGTTCTTCAGAGGTAGAGTCATGGAGAGCCGGGCCTTTCCAGACAAAGCCATGTGGCTGGGCTGAATGCAGCGTCCACATCAGAACAGGGGTGCTAAAAGGCTCCATAAATCATTGCATGTGGAGTACACTGTATAATTTCAACACAAAGAAGGGAACAAGAAGTGTTGAGATAACTTACCTTTCACTGTAATACATCCACAGCCAAGTCAAATGTTTGGGATACTCTGGCCCATTGTTTTGATTAATTTTTGACACAGTGAACACTCAAAGCTGCAATTTTTGATTTCTGGAAATAATTTAATCTCACTTTATTATAGTAAACACAAAATTGGAAAGTTATTGGTTTATTAATGAAAAACAAATGTAAAATCTGCATCATTCTAAAGCTGGTTATATCTTAGGAGCAAAATCATGGATGACTTTGCTTGTTTGTTCATTCCTATCAAGGTTGTTAAATTATTTTTGTTATTTTCCAATTGCAGGCTTCTTTCACTCAAGTCAATTTTCACTCAGGCCAATTCTCAGATTCTGTCTGTTTAAATGTAAATTGATTCACAAATCAGCTCCAATGAAGCTTCAGCTGCTGCGAGTTTTCCTCTGTGGAAATCATTACTACTTAATTAAATTTCCCTAATACAAATTTTTCAAATGTAAGTTTGATGATGTGAGGGTTTATTCCTTATCAGATTTAATTTCCATTCATTGATACTATTGGTAACGGTTACCGTGAAATGGAAAAATCTTGTATTGCATTTGCTTTCTTGGCAAATCTACAGAAAAGCGAAGAGTTTCCCTCAACTATTCTAAAATGTCTGTCTCCTCTAAGACTGATTGCCCTATTATTACCTCAACCTAAATTGCTTCCCGTTCCATAGCTTCTCATTTCTCTGTGGTTGATAACCCGACCCTCCATCCCAGAGACGCAGGAAACACTGAAATAGTCCAGCAATATGGCGGGTAAGGCCTCTGGGACAAGGGGTACAAATTACAGGGTCAAAATGAGAAACAAAACTCAACTTTCTTCATCAAAAGGGATGCTGCAGGCATTAGAGCAGTGCTTCTCCAACTTTCCAGGAAACAGTCCTAAACCAAGAAAAGTGAATTTCATTAAAAATTAATTTGCATTTTACTCCACAGTCTGCCTCTACTTATTCTAATATTAATAAACCTTTGAGTAAACTTGGCTTTCCAGGAACAAATACCATGTTAATACTGTATCCCTACCTTCTGCTTGCACGTGCACTGACATTCTCCCCAGTCTGAAACGTGTAGCTATAAACAAGCAAAGAAGTCACATTTCCACAAGGACACAAGAGGCACACATTAACAACCCCTGGGCTGAGCATCCGTTGGAACTCAATGATGTGACCGATGCCAGAGAGCAAACCGGAAGAAAACAACTGTGGCTGGGGAAAGAAGGAGAAAGACTAACTCACTGTCCACCTCTTCGTCTCAGCTGAAGAAGAGAGCAGATGTTCCCCCTGTTACAAGGGGTTCACTTAGCAAGTTTTCACTTTACAAGGGCACAAACGCACACTCCAATGAGGCTTCTCCAGTGCTCTTTGGTGCTTTCTGTGCAAGATGTAGCAAATTAGATGAAACAGTCAGCACTTGGTTATAGCACAGACTTTGCATTTGATAATTTTGCCCAATTTTAGACTAATACGGCATGTTCAAGGCAGGCTTGAGTTAGGGTGTTCCATATGCTAGGTGCATCAGTGAATTTATGATTTGCAGTGTTATTAAGTGATTATGGATTTAACAGGATGAAACACCATCTTAAATTGTGCAGCATATGTATTTGATCTTTACCTCTGCTCCTGGCACAGAACTTGAAAGCTCGGGCATGTGTTGTGGCACTGGCATATCATCTGAGTGTCAGTTCACATCCTGGCTTATCCACTCCTGACCCAATTTCTTGCTAATGTGCCTGGAAAACAGCAGAGGACAACTCAGTTGCTTGGGTCCCTGCATCCAGATGGGAGACCTAGAATAAATTCCTGGATCCTGGTTTTGGCCTGGACAGAACCCCAGATATTGTAGCCATTTGGGGAGCCAGCCAACAGATGTTCTCTCTCTCCCTCTCTCTCTCCCTACCCCTCTCCAACTCAGCCTTTCAAAGAAATCAAAGAAATGTAAATAATAATAATAATAATAATAACTTGCAATCTTTGGCATTTTTCTCTATAATAGAGATGAAAGCTAAAGAAGGATCTTTCTAACAAGCGCCTTCAACTGCACTAACGTTATAGCAATGAGCTGGCTTTTAAAACTCCTCCAGTGCGGGACTCTTTGCCAGAGGAACTAACCACCTGACTACTGAGTTGCAATTTCAGTCCCACGTTTTGTCCTCCAAGGACGATGACTTCATCACCTATTAGTCATACCTACATAATAGAGACCCCATAAACACTCACAATGGTGGAGCTTGGAGAATTGCCATGTTGCCCAATCAATGGAAGTGATGGAAAGGGTGTATTGCTTGGAGAGGACATGGAAGCCCTCAGTCCATTACTTGTCGTTCACTTTATGCATCTCATCTAGCTTGCCCTTTCTCACTTGTATTCTTTTATAATAAACCTGTAACCTGGCCAGAAGATTGTTCTGAGATCTATGTCTGTGCAAGAAAATGATTGTCCCTGAGTAGGTTTGTGGGAACATTGATTTAGAGCCCAGTCAGTCGGTCAGAAAATGTAGGCACCTAGGAACCCAGCATTGGCAATTTCTGTCTGAAGCGGTGGGAGTAGTGACATAGACTGAGCCCTATCCTGTGAGATCTATGCTAACTTCAGGTAGGTGGTGTCAGAACTGAGTTGAATACTAGGACGCCTAGTTGTTTGTGTTCAGAGTGTTGGAGATTTGCTTGATGTGTAAGCACACACACACACACACACACACACACACACACACGGTGATGAGAATACGAAGCATAATGTAAACCAGTTGATTTTATGTCTAGAAGCAGTTGAGAAATGACATGAGTATGGCTCAGTATTTAGAACCTGGGCTAAAGCCTTGAGTTCTATGTCATAGTTGACTCTAAGATAAGTTTTTATGTCACAGAACCAGATATTAGTATAAAACCTTCTACACTGCTGTTCTGAGCACTAGGCAATGCATCATGCCCATAGAAATAAATTCTATTAACATTGTCACTTGTATGGGATCTATCTTATGGGATTACAACTTGGGCTTGTTGAGTAACTTGCTCAAGGCCATCACAAACTGAGTACAAGACTGCAGTAAGTCAGCAGGTTTCAGCCATGTGGCTGTTTTCAATCGTCTCAGAGCTGAGTTGAGATCTTCCCTAGGCTTGGCCCAATACTTAAAGGCAGTGACTCTGGGCAATGGATACGTCAGATAAAAGACATTTGTCACAGCAGATTAATCTCCTGCATAAGTACTTCCGGCAATTAGGTTTATTTCTTGCTCACTCAGACTTATGAAAAGAATCCTGCTGATAAAAGGTGGATGACTTTGTCCCATACACCTGCCATACCTTGCACCTTTGGTGTGCCCTGCCTTCAACTGATGAGTATAGAGGGATGGTTTGATCTTAACCATTTCAGTTTGAAGGGGGCATCACTCATGCTTGACTTGAAGTGAACAATGTCTTCATCCAGAAACCAAACAGCTGGAATTGTTATCTCTTGTTGGAGACACTTCCTTACAATTCTACCTCATGGAAGGAAAGTGACTTGACCCACAGCTAGCTGTTGAAATGACCAGATAATTTCTCTTATCTCGGGGTGTGACATTGGAGAAGGGGCAGGGAAGGGAGGGGAGTTTTGCTCTGTGCATTGAAGTTCAGAAATTCAGGTAGTTCCTCAAAGTGGTCCAAGCCAAAGAAACAACTGAGCTATAAGCCTCATGGGGAAGCATGAGCGCGCGCACACACACACAACCCTCTAAAGTGCCTTAATGAAGCAGAAGGGGAGCGGAAGGGGAGGGGCCAGGTACAAAGAGAAAGCAGAAAATGAATGGCTTCATATCCAGAAAACAGAGAGAAAAGCAAGAGAGCTAAGCACACACTGGAGCAGAGGGGAGATCTTCAGGGCTGCTCTCAAGCCAGCCTAACCTCACATGCAAGAATGGAGGCCTGAAGACGGGAAGGAGCAGAGTGAAGTGGACACTGGTGTTTTCTCTGGCCATAAGCACAAAAAGCCAGAGAACCATAAATGGACACCCCTCAGCATCAACTGCCCTTCATAGAAACAGTTCCACAACCAGCTACCTCCAGGGAGCCAACACTGATATTTGGAGCTCGCTTTCCCTCTTTCTGCAGGAAACATAGTGGCAGATGTTGTAGGTGGCTTTGGAATTCACCCAGCTGTTTGATGCTTTTAAAAGGAGCCACAATCAACCACTTGTACATAACAAACTAAAATAATATATTTAAAGGAACTAAAGAAACTCCTACCGGACTTTTGCGGAATCCAAGGCATTTTAAATACTTTGAGAAGGAGTTCCTATTGCTGGACTATGTCATTAAAGATTTGTTTTTAATTGCTGAAATATGGTCCCCGTGGAAATATTTCAAAATGAATATGCCCCAAGATGGTTTCCTAACAAGGAGTGGACCTGTTGAAAAAGACATTTAGCCTTACTAGCCCCATCCTAAATCAACCCTCCATAGATTGGAGCCACAGCTGGAGCAGAAGGTCAAACCATGGGAGCCTGTGTCCCTGGCCTGCTTTGATGCCCTTCAACATATTCAAGAGTGATCCCATCCAGTAGGTGCCAGGAAACACTCAGGTGTCTTGCACAAAATACATTTGGCTAATGTGACACATGATGCAGGAACTTTAGACTGACAAACATGGGTTCTAATCCGGCTTCTGCCCTCATAGCCTGTGTGTTCTTAGGTGAGTTTCAGCACTACCATTCAGAGTCAGAGCATGAATCTGGCATAGAGTAAGCAGCCACTAAACACTAGCATTCCTAGAGAAGGTGGCTCTTCCCAGGTGTTAAATGGATGCACACACGTTTCCATTTTCGATCTCCCCTAAACGTTCGTTTTGATCTGGCTTTTCACTGTAATCAGGAGGCAACTGATCTTTTCTGGTGCGCCTATTACTCTAGCAAACATGGTGACCTGGAAATTCAGACCTTGGATGACCTACCTTCTATAAATCCAACAAAATACAGAAAAATAAAATACTTGCTCATGAAATAATCGGAATTTTTACATGTAAGTATTTCTAGCACAACCAAATTGGTAAACAGATGAAATAATTAAATGTTTGAAACAAATTATTAGGAATAAGTTTGGGCTCAAAAGAAATAAAAACATGGTTAGCCAGTAATGCACCATTTCTTTTTGAATGGAAGACTAGCAATGTGTGTTTGTACATGTTTGTAGAGTCCAAATGAGGCTGAGACATGTGCATGGTCTGAGTGAATCCAGCACAACGGACAGCATTTCTATGGATGCTGTGGCCTTTGAATGGAGGATAACTCTGGATTATATCTGTGAACAAACTGAAAGACAACCTTCCTTCAATTACATGGTAGCAGCATTCTTGAAAAACTATATGTAAAGAAAACAAAAAAAATTTTGTATTGAAATGTTTATATCTAAAATGGAATTAGCTCCTATACTTGGATCATTAGAAATAGACTTTTCATCTGTGCAACTGCTTAACAAGACATCCAAGAGTCTGCCAGGATGCAATAAAATTCATTTTGTGGGACTGTTTATGTGGGACTGTGATGTCTGATCATTCTAGTGCTTATTCACTGTGTACCAGCAGTAACTTCTGATCACTGCGACACTGAAACCACCTACACCACTTTCCTAAAAGTCCTTGTGGTGCAGTACATTCCTCATTGAGAACTGCTCCTGCTAAGAAAGATCATAGACTTAAATAGACCATTCTTATTGAATCCTTATAAAATGGCTGCTCCTGACACACTGCCAAGTTCTACAAGTAAGGAAGTCATGAGGAGACCCCTACATTTTTCAATAGTTTTTTCAAGATCAAAATATGTGCCTTACATATTCATGATCAGGTAAAGAACATTTTCTGCCAAATGATCATCGTTCCCAATATAACTAAGTGGGGTTTTGTTCAATTCCATCAACATCCATCTACTTAAATTTTTTTTCATCTACTTAAAATTTCATACAAGGGGCAAGCTTGTAGCACAGAAGATGAAGTTGCTGCATGTAAGGGATCCTATACTGGAGTGCCATTTCAAATCTCAGCTGTTTTGTTTCCAATCCAGCATCCTGCTAACGTGCCTTAGAAGCACTAGAAGTTGCTTCAAATGTTGGGGCCCATGACACTCACATGGGAGATCTATTTGAAATCCAGGGCGTAATTCTGGCCCTGCTCCATTTGGGAAATGAAGTAGTGGATGGAAGCTCTCTTTATCTTTGACTCTTCCTCTCTATCACTCCACCATTCAAATTAATTTTTAAAAAATCTTGTTTAAAAGTAGGGTACAAACACAGATTTATGGATCCCAAACCTCAGATCATAGATTTAGGTTCTTAATCCCAGTGTCACACTATATGCCTCCAAATGTCTTCAGAAAATGGTTACACAGTCTGAGACCAACATGGGCTCTGAATCGCTCTTGGAGGAAAGCCGTAGTGTCTCTGGATCGGATTGGTGCTTTCCGCACAATGCAACATATTCAATCCTCCAGGGGGTGTTGGGTTCTCACTTTTTTCAGTGTGAATTGGGCAGGTCAGCGTATCTGGCCCTATGGCTCATATCCTGGTGCTTGCTTGGAAATTGTCTCACTCAGTGATTCAACTTCATCCCACCTCTCAAGGAGACCTGCCGTTAAGCAAGTAGTTAAATGACCTTACTTAGTCTTCCAAAAACCACATCAGGGGCCACCTTCCAGGGGCCACCCATCACACTGGGGAAACCCTGACAATAGATTTCAACCACAGTGTTGGATTGCCTCACAGACGTGTCAGCGAGAAAGACACAAATACGAATAAGTTGTAAGAACATGCTCTTGTGCGACTTTTGAAAGAAGCACTACAAGGCAGCAAAGATGAAACAACCAACTCCTTATGCATTCATCAAAGGGGCTTCCTGGAGAGGTGACTTTTGCACAGGGTGTTAAACAAAGACAGAGTTCTCAAGTGAGGAACATTTCTAAAGAGGAAATGGCACTTCACTCTAGATTCTAAAACGTATTTACTGCAATGTCTTAGTTTACTCATGGTGATGTCTTTTCCCCCGACTAGCTTGTGAGGAAATCTTGGGAGGAGCCTGGCTTCTTAGCGTGTGTACCCCTAGCAGTCTAAAAAAACAAAATGTGGAGCCATGAAAATGCTTAATCATTGGGGAGAAAAAATTCCTAGAGAGAAGCAAATGGTCCCTCCCTTTCCACCTCTTCCTGCTGCAGAGTATGGATCCCTTCCCAGCAGACAGCAACAGGAAGGACGTGCAGGGCAATATTGAGAAAATACCACAGCATTCTAAGAGACTGTGGGGAGAAAATTTGTCTCATCAGCAAAAGCTACTTGATCTCCATTTCTTTTTCCAGCTCAGCTGAGAGCAGGCATAAAAACTCTGGTCATGCTCAAAAATCTGATTGCCTGCTCAGGATGAGTTCTCTTGAGATTAGAACAGACTCAGAACGACTCCCTGTGGAAGGACAGGAAGCAGATCAGGTGCTCAAAGAAGTCTACAGCAGGTTGAGTGCTTCACTGGCCAGCAGCACTCAGTTGGCCATCCTCTATACACACACACACACACACACAATGTGTCACGGCTTAGGGGCTTAGCTGGTGTCTTAGCACCCTGCAAAACACTCCTCCTTTCACAGAAGTCCTGCTTCTACTCTAAACTGAGCTTACAGGTGTGAATATTTTGTTACTCAGCTCAGTGTCCATTGACCCTGATACAGAGCCAGGACCCATAGTAGGTAAATATGGAACAGAACAGAAATAAAACCGTTGTGGATGGTATATGTTTTCTGGGTTGGCATCTGTGGTTCCCACTGGGTTAAGCCACCAAGGCCTGAACCTATGAGTCATTCTAGTTGCTTTTACCCTGCCCCTGCAAACCTGTCTTAATGGCCCATATAACCCACTAGGACCCAATCCTGGCAGACAGAGATGGAAGCAGTGCTCCAGTCCTCCAATATCTGCTGTCTGAATAATTCTTGTCTTCCTTGTTAAATCTGTACCCAAGCCTTTGAACTGGAAGAGTTCAGTGAGGGGTTTATCCTGAAGGGAAATGAAAGGCTTTTACTTAGTACCTATTAAACCTGAATCCCACCTTCATCCATCACTATGTAAGCTTTAGGACCAGCTGAAGTATTAACATCTAAGTGAAAGTCAAAACCCTCAGAGATGACTGAAGGCTCTTCAAGAATCTGAGGGATAATTCATAAAGGTTATGTCAACGGTCGTAAGTTTCACCAAACCTTTGTAAACCTGTTAGGCTAAGCAAAAGCAGACTATGAGACTTTCAGAATCAGAATTTCATCTGCCCTGTTCAATGAGTCTGCCTTTCAAAGGCCCATGAGGGAAGAGCCAGCAGTGGGGCATATACGCAGGAAGAATTTGCAAGGTGTTGTCCAATACACTTGACAACAAATCCACTGAGGAAATTGGCTCCACTGTGATGGGGTAAGAAAGACACAAAAGAAGAGACTGGAGAAGAGCGAGCTGGTCCAGGAGAGAGTGAAGGAAGCTTGTCAGCTTTATTTTCCCCTCATCTCTAAAAGTAATTATGGGAGCTTGTTCAGAGAAAAACTCTAGCTTGGTTTGGCTTCAGCAAGAAACTTGGATAAGGAGGTACTAGATGAAGCCATAGACCCGGGCATGGCTTAGGTGTGGATCTGGAGCTTGGTGCTATTTATTATCACTCCTGGTGTTCTAACCACCATTGCCATGTGAGGTGAAGAACACCACAGCACTACCCTTCCAGATGGTTGTAGGGACAAACCTAAAGCATTTGGTTCATGCTGGACGTTTAGTCCTTCCAAGCAAGAGGACCAAGGGGACATTTGGAAAGAGGACATTTGGAGGAGGCCAACCTGCCACTAAAAGGTAGCAAAAAGCAGAAGGACATGTCAGGAGAGAATGGTGAGAAGCAGCGCCATCAAAACAAAATCTCAGGCACTAACATTGTATGCAACTGATGACGTCACCACTGGCAATGCCAGCATTCAGTGTTAGAACACTGATTCAAGTCTTGGCTACTCCGTTTCCAAACCAGCTTCCTGCTACTGTGTCAGGAAAGACAGGATAAGATGGCCCGAGTACTTTGCCTCTTCCCACCAAAATGAGAGAGCAGGAAGAAGCTCCTGGCCCCTGGCCTTTGTCTGGCTGAGACCTAGCTGCCGCATGGGCTGCTGTGGCCCTTTGGTAAGTGATACAAAAGATGGGTGCTCCCTCCCTCTCTCTCTTTTTCTCTCTCTCTCTTCCTAGTCCCCATATCACCACCCTTCCAATAAATTAATAAATCTTAAAACAAAGAGAAAGATCTTAGAGACTTTGAGTTATTCTACCAATAGAGTCTTCTTCCTCAAAGCTTCAAGGCCAAAAAAGGAGAAAGATCATCTATCAGCTAGCTGGTTTATTCCCCCAAATGACCACAAAGACAATGGATGTTATAGGATGAATCCAAGAACCAGTAGCTTCATCCTGATTTTGTATGTGGAATGCAGGGACCCAAGTACCAGAACCACTATGTGCTGCCTTTCCAGAAGCTATACTGGAATAGAGCAGTCAGGATTCAAACCAGCATTCAAATATGGGATACTGGCACCACAAGCAGTGGCTTAATAACAGTATTGGCCCAGTGAAATTTCTCCAGCATTCTCACTTTTGTTAATAACCACGTCTAGGCGTTGTAGGGGCAGATATTACAACATATAAGATTAAGCTGCTGCCTGGTGATGCTGACACCCCATATGGAAACTAGTTCATGTTCTATAAAATCCATCTCTGACCTAGGTCCCTGCTACTAGCCTGAGAAAAGCAACAGAAAATGATCTAAGTAGTTGGTACCCTGCTTATCACATGGTGGACCCAGAAGAAGCCCCTGCCCCCTGGTTTTGGCCTGGCCTAACCCAGCCATGTATATTTTTCTGTTTCTCTCTGTAAATCTAACTTCCAAGTAAAGAAATATTTAAAAAAAAAAAAAAAGAGGTCTGGAAGAATCTACAAAGAAATGGCTCTTTGGAAATCAGCCAATGAAGAAATATACTCAGTGAAGCCATGAGTAGAAGTAGCTTTTTATGGAGATGTCATGCAGGTTAAGTTCACGAGCGAAGTAACTGAGGTGCACACA
Source organism: Ochotona curzoniae (assembly GCF_017591425.1). Lineage (NCBI taxonomy): Eukaryota > Metazoa > Chordata > Mammalia > Lagomorpha > Ochotonidae > Ochotona > Ochotona curzoniae. Next base: position 3,798,336 of record NW_024466129.1, on the reverse strand, counting down.
TACTCTACAAAGCACTAAAGACAAGGGTCCTCAGAGTTCATGGAAACTACACATTATCTTTTTATTTCACTTTTCTGTGAACATTTTGAAGTTCCATTGCACAAACACTTGCTAAACTTCATTCCTCACACACCAAAAAGGATGGTCTCTCATAAGGTTGTGGACATGTAAAATGTATCAATATAGACACGCAGCTTAGTTACAAAGTAGGTACTACATGTATGCAAACCCACAGTAGTGTATTGGTAAATGGCCCCAATTCTTGCCCCTCTGATTCTGGGCTTGACCCCCAGGGAGTCAGCAAATGAGAACAAGCTGAGACTTGAAAAGTGTTTATGGAACTGAATCCGCCTTCTCCAGTTGCTCTGCCATAACCTGGAGCTCATTCTGAGGCTAGTATGAAGGAAGATAACTCAGGAACAGAGAAGAGCCATCTTGATCGTCCTAGCTGAACCCACAAGTAAGCAAGTCAAACCCGGCTCACCAGAGTTGACCAGACATGCACTAGTCTACCCATGACCAATCAAGCAAGGTCAACTGACCATACTAATTTTAAGGAAAATCAACATAGATTGGCGTATGGCACGGAGGCTTTGTCTGCTATAACATTGTTATTTAGCATTATTGCAGCAATGGATCATTAAAGATGCTATTATTAATGTGGTCATTGTCATTATTATCATTACCATTACTTCAGGAGAAGCAAAAGCTCAGACATGCCCTACCTAACTGTCAAGGCAAAACATCTTTACAATCTGTTACTCTTTCAGACAAAGAGAAGAAAACACACCATTAAAGAAGCAGGTGGCTGCTGCTTCAAAACTTTCTGCCTTGGTTTCCTGACAGGTTGTTGCTAATGATGCTGTTATTTTTCTCATGAGTGGAGATACCCATGACAGTGGGACCTCCTAGCCTGTTAAGATGAATTGCTAATTAGTTTAATTAGCGAAAGGCTGCTTGCATGAGCTTAGAATCTAGGCTTACGTATGCTCAAGGAGACTTTGTAGTGTGAGGTCCTAAGAAAGCCCTTGTCAGGAGACCATCAGAATCCAAGGCACAAGGCAGAAATGTGGCCCTGGGGCTTTCTGCCTTTGCCCGCAGTGTCAGCAGGCACATTTACTCCGTGCTTGGCACTAGGCTAGGTATTTCATATGCATGTTTTGATTTATTCCTCTTTAAAAATTGTGTACAATTGCCATCTTTTTTACACCGAAAGAGAAATCAATCTTTTGAGTCAAAATTCCTGAAATTTCTAAGGTTTCCCTTGTGCATGTGAGAGAACCAAAGCCCCGAGAAGTGACATAGCTCTTGTAAGGTGACAGGATTAAGAACACAACTGGGATCAAAATCCAGGTTAGCCTGATCACATTCTCATAACGATATACATGCTGTTCTCTGGCTCTAATGGGCTCCTTGTGCCCCACTTTCCATTGAGAAAAAGGCATTGTGTGGTTTTCATAAGTTTTTGAAGACTGCTCATAGAGTCTGGGTGAATTGGTGTGGAACCCAGCTCTCTGACACCAGACCTGATACATTTGGCCTCCGAGACACACTGCTTCCACTCAAGGCAACAGGTTTTTCCTGTCTAAAAGACCTCCTAAGCTTCTTCTGGATCTTCTGGAGCCCCTAGAAGTAAGACATTGGCTATTCACAAAAGATTTCACTGTCATTCAATCAAGACACCTAGAACAAAACCTTTCTGTTCCATTTGCCTACCTCCTTTTTCACCAAACATCCCCAATGTTTCCATGTTTCATTATAGTTCCAATTGAACCACATAAAACAAAATTTATGTCGACCGGTGAGGAATGGCTTCCCATGAGAAGGAAGCTCTGAATTTAAGAACTTTCACTTCTCCAAGAAGTAAACCATAGTATGTGGGTTGCTTCTCTCGGGGTACACTTTGTGAATATTCAGATTTAAGCAACATATAGTTCTTGTTGAATTCCCTTTCCTGTGCTTGAGTACCCCTAAAAAAATTTATCTCATTCCATTTTAAGTTATCCAGTGTGGAAGTGCGCCCCTGAACCAGTCCGTTGGATCCTCAAGGACCCCAGAACTCATACACTCTGAGCAGGACTGAGAGAGCTGGTAGGACTGTGGCTGCCTCACTGGCCATGCATGGCTGGGGATGAGCGGTTCCTCCCAGGGCCTCCTTCCTCATTAGTCATTGTAGCTGAGCATATGCCATTTCTCAGTTCATTGGTTTGATCATCAGAATCCATTCCTGAAAGCATGTTTACTACCTTGACGCCATGGTTATTGTTACTTCATTTCCTTGTTTACTATCTTTAGAGAGGCTTTCCATGGTTGTCAAGGTAACATATATTGAACCTGTTGAGTTCAATAAAGCGTGCGTTGTTTCACTCGCCTTGCATCCCCTGTGTCCCGACCTTTCTCCGTGAGGTCATCACACCTCAGGCCCTGATCTCCTCAAAGGGATCCTTCAAATGTGCCCATTGTTTTCTGCTTATCATCATTGTTGCTAATATTAATCTAAAGAGAACTCAATATTTACCAAGTGTTCTTCACCTATCTTAAACCATTAAAATAATCTGATGTAGGCTGACTTGCGCCACTACCTTGCTGAGGCTTTGAGAAGGTATGGACTGCTAGACAGTAAGCAGGAAGGGCCCAAAGAATGCCAAAAAATGAGCAGTCAGCTTAGACTCTGGCATCACAAGCCGGCAAACAGGGAGTCGAGGAGAATCAAAAGTCTTGGCACTTTAATAAGTACAGGGCCATAGCAGTACCCAGGAGGTTAACCCAGGCAGAAACAGAATGCATCCTTCCATAGACATGTTTCTGAAGACCACTGTTGCGCAATAGAAATGTAAATCAGGGCTTAAAGTTGTGAAGTCAGCATCCCATATAAGTTTGAATTTTGGCTGCTGAACTTTCCATATAGTTGCTGCTAATGTGCCTGGGGAGGCATTGGAAGACAGCCCAAGTATGTAGTGCCCTACACCACAGGGGAACTTTGCTTGGGGTCTGACCCAGATTTGGGGAGTGAACCAGTCAATGAAAAATTGATCTACCTCCCTGTCACTCTGCTTTAAAATAAATAAATGATTCTTAATAATAAAAAGAAATGAAGCCCAAGTCCTATGTGAAGTTTGTGTATTTTTTTCCCCTCTTAATTGGTATTAGGAGAGAGAACAAAATACAGAGAGAATAAATCTACTGGTTCACTTTCCAATTTCCAAATACCCACAATTTCTGGGACAGGGCAGACTGAAGCCTGGAACTGGCAGCTCAGTGCAGATGTCTCATGGAGGTGGCCTGAACTCAGCTGCTTGAGCCACTGCCTGATATATACCAGAAACACACATCAGCATTAAACTGCAACTGGTAGTGAGCGAGGATTTGAACTCAGACACTCTTCTATGAGATGCAGGAATTCCAGTGGGCATCTTAACCATTACTCTAAAAAATCACTCTCTTATGTGAAATTTAATTTCTCTAGTAGCTACATTTTTAAAAGATAAAAAGAGATTAAATAAATTTTGGTTGACGTAATGAGAAGATACATGACTACAACTGTATTGTAAAATCTAAAGTATTTTTTTTTTCAGAGTGTGTATGGTGTAATCATTAAATGTCACTTGGGACACCATCATCCTACAATGAATGTCAAGGTTTAGTTCCCCACACTGCTTCTGGTCAGGTTGTCTATGAATGTACATCCTGAGAAACAACAGGTGCTAACTCAAGCATTTAGGTCCCTGTAACCGACCGGAAGACCCAGATGGAGTTCCAGGCTCCTGTCTTCAGCTTTCAGCTTGCTGCTGGCTATGGGAAACATCTGGGCATAAAGCATGCACTCTCTCTTTCTCTCTCTCTCTCTCTCTCTGTTTCTCTCTCGCTCTCTCTCCCCCTTCTCTTCCTGCCTTTTACAAAAATACATATTTTGAACAAAAATCAGCATTTTAAAATATAAAATAATATTTGTGAATGATTAATGAGACATTCTATACTCTTTCTTACATACTCAGTCTTCAAAATCTAGTGTGAATTTTACACTTAGGGCACGTTTCTGCTGGGATAAGGTGCATATCCAGAGCTCAGTAATCTTGTGCAGTCAGTGACAGCTGTGTTGTAACTGCTGATCCAGGACAAACTTAAAGCCCAAGGAAAATGGTTCTCAATGTGTTCCTGCTTCCACACTATCACGGGAAAGAAAACCATCAACACTGGGAGTGACTCACATAGCACTGAATCCCAGCGCAGCAGCAGAGATACTCCTGGGCTTCATACTCTTAATTCCACATTGAGATGTGTAGGTTAATTGAGAGCCCAGGACCAAGGACCAGCATGATCAGTATCCACATAAAGCTTGGTAGAATAGCCAAGTCTTGGACCCAGCACGATGACACAATTGGCTAATCCTCCACTTGTAAGTGTCAGCATCCAGTATGGGTGCCAGTTCCTGTCCTGGTTGCTCCACTTCCTGACCATCTCCCTGTTTATAGCCAGTGAAAGCAGTGGAAGATAGCCCATGGTGCTAGGACCCTGAACCCACGTGGGAGACTCAGAAGGGACTCCCAACTCCTGGCTTCAGATCAACTCTGTGCTGGCTGTTGTGGACATTTGGGAAGTGAACCAGCAAATGGAAGATCTTTCTCTGTCTCTGCTCCCTGTTAAGTCTGCCTTTCTAATAAAAATAAATAAATCTTAAAGTTAAAATAGCAGAGTCTTGAGCAGTTACACTGAGCCAGAATCTGCATTGCAACCTGCCGTTTACATGTATTCAAGTTTAAGAAATAATGTTTTAGGCAGAGGCAAAAGTCATCAAGAGAACACTGCGGGTGACAAATGTGAAAACAAAAGCATAGCTACCTAAGTGGCAAGAAGAAGATGCAGAATATCCTATTCCTCAACTGGAACTCACAGAAGCATGACACAAATAATGAAAGAATAGAATAGCAAAGAAGAAGAAAAACACTCCAGCATCCCAAGCTCAACTTATAAAGTGGATTAAGATAATGGTGGCTTCAACACAGCCCTTTGACAAGGCGGCATGTATAGACAGTCACAGCAGGTGTTTCAAACAGAACCATCAGCTTTTCCAACAGTGCTCCCTCAGCCTTTACTGGTGACATACACCTTTGCAGGAAAAAAACAATGTTTCTGAAAATCCCCAGACAACATGCCAGGCTCATCCTTGGAACTAAGGCGTTGGATAGAGGCTCGCCTACACCACGGTGAAAATTTGTCTGCATGTCATACAGAGAATAGAAAACAAAATCTTTGATAGGAAAAGGGAATGTTTTGAGATAAGAAATAAGCAGAGATACCCCTGGTCTTCAGCCAGAGAGAAGAAGACCAAACATAAAAAGCAGGAGGAAGAAATCACAACCCTTGCCCACAACCCTTGTCCAACCTCTTAGTGTTTCGTCTTGGTGAACTGCCTATATGGCAGCCGGCAATAAGCCTGCATCATCACCTGCACTGAACCCAGAGGATGCTGCGGTAGATGAGGGAGGAGGGGGTAGCTTCAATACATGTGTGGAATCCAACGACTGCGCCGACAGCAGGTGTCCACGATGAAGACAGGCGGACAGATGCATGCGGGGAGCGTGGAGCGGGGAGGGTCATAGGAAGACATGAGGGATGTGTGAGTCTCTGGCACTCTTCCGCTGGGTCGGAAGTGAGAATGCTGTCGTGTTGACCCGTGGCCACCGGGGCAGAGGCAGCTGCGTAGTCTGTGAGGCTCTTGGGCTGATTAGAGGTGAGTGCCCAGGAAGGGCAGGCACGTAAGACTTCCCCTAGCACACATTTGCTGCCCGCGGTCAGGAGGAGAATCAAACAAACAGTGTTTGAGCAGGTGCCCTTTCCCAAATGGAATTGCGTGTGTTACTTTTAATATCTCTTGTCCATCTGCTTCAGTTGTTTCCTCTCGCCCAGATCGAAAGGTTCAGTCGCATTACCTGGATGTAGATTTGACCATGCAGTCACCTTCGCCGGTCGGCAGAGACGTGCTTGGCTTCCCTAACACACAAACCCCAGGAAGTATAAATAGCAGTGTTGCTTTTATTTGTAGACTTAATGCTTATGGGGAAGCTGGCTCAGAGGCATAAAAGCTTACTGCTTCCAATTCACTGAACTTTGGGCCCATAATTCTTGCAGTTCAGAAAATTAAATAGAGGTCAGCAATTTATGCCTAAGGTACCGGAGGTAGTGAAAGGGAGCAGAGCTATTAAAGCCGGCAAATGTGCTTCTGTGTTTTCAATTTTCTGTTGTTGCTTCTGCTGGGGTCTTCCACAATCAGATTGTTGCTGGTTTATGGGCTGAAAAACCTCGGAGTGAGAGAGCCCTGCTCACTGCTGCTGCCAACATTTCAGGGCCAATTCTTGAGCCTCCCAAGGTCCCAGTGCCTGAGAAAGGGGTGGGCAAGCACTGTCACCAACCTCCTATCAGCACCCAGAGGAGTCAAAACTCAGGGTCTGCTCAAGCCCACCAAACACTGGAGAGCCTCCATCTGATTTGTTTCTGTGTTTCTGAAGTTATTTGTGTACTGTTCACCTCCCAGGTGGGATGGAAGTCCCAGGGAGTATTGAAAAGAAAAATTCTGATGTCTACCATCTCTAATACAGGTATCTATTTTCATTGAATGATGGCCTGAGCACACTCCCCTAAGGAGCTTTCACAAGTGCTAAGAAAAAAAGAGAGAGAGAACAGTTACAGCTTTTTACTCTCCTTTCTGAAGATAGAGCAGTGACCAGCTCACTCAATAAAATTAGTGGAATGTAGACAATTTGGGAAAATCCAAAGTAGGCAAATAGCAATGCTTTAAGAAATGTCACTGAGGGCCTGAGTTCCGGCTCAGCAGGTTAAGCCAATGCCTGCGACACTTGCATCCCACATGAGCTGAGACCCGGCTCTTCAGCTTCCCCTCCAGCTCCCTGTTAAGATAGCTGAAAAAACAATGGAAGACAGTCCAGGTGTGTGGGGCCCCTGCACCCATGTGGGAGGCCAGAATAGGCTCCTGGCTTGACTTTGCGCCCATCTGGGGAATAAATCAGCAGACAGAAGATCTCAAATCTCTCTCTTTTTTACTTTCTCCTTCTCCTTTCCCCTTCCCTTTCTTCCTGTAATTCTCTCTTTCAAATAAATAAATTCCTTTTTTTTTGGTAAAAAAAAATCATTGGTACTGGGTTCAGCACGGTGGCCTAGTGGCTAAAGTCCTCGCCTTGAACGCACCGGGATCCCATATGGGCACCGGTTCTAATCCTGGCAGCCACGCTTCCCATTCACTCCCTGCTTGTGGCCTGGGAAAGCAGTCGAGGACAGCCCAAAGCCTTGGGGACCCTGTACCCACCTGGGAGACCTAAAAGAGGCTCCTGGCTCCTGCCTTCAGATCAGTGCAGCTCCAGCTGCTGCGGCCACTTGGTGAGTAAATCATCGGACAGAAGATCTTTCTGTCTCTCCTCCTCTCTGTATATCTGACTTTCCAATTAAAAAAAAAAATGATTGGCACTAAATCTCCAGTACCTAGAACAGATTTTCAGTAAATACTGATTGACTAACTAGGATTCCAGGATCTTGGATATCTCTAGATCACATAGATAAAATACCCCTGAACCGGAGCGCCTCCACCCATGTTCAGGAAGCCTTCTGTCTGGAGGCCTTGACCCTTGGTACCATACACTAGAAACCCACAGTGGGAACCTTGAACACCCCAGGAGCAAGCTGGACTCCCATTACTGCTGGTCCAGAACTCCTCAAAGCAGATGGGAACTGGGTTGGAGCTGGCTGGCTGGCTTGCCTGCCACTGAGAACCCTGTTAGTGTCCAAAGAGCTCCATATTTGCTTGGCACTTTATACAATACAAATTAGAACATTCAGTTCCAGTTTGGCCTGGTAGACTCAAGTAGACTGAACCAGAGCGTTCTTTTACAAGCTACCAAAGTGCCCTAAGATATTGGATCTAATAAGACTTTCATGTGGTCGTAGAATTGATTCTCCCAGTTGGAGGCACAAAGTAGACATTTATGAAAGCAGGACAAAATAAAACAAAAGCAAAAAACAAATGCACAAGCTTCCTTAGCCTATAACACTTTGGGTTCTGGATTTTAAGGCCCGGCTTTCAATCCTACTATCCAAGAGAAGGATAGACCCTTAATACAGACCTGCCTGTATGATTCTTCTGACTCATACAGTTTACAACTGAGGAAATGAAGATTCAGAGAGGTTGTACGACTTTTCCAAGTCCATGAATTTATTTGGTATGTCTCTGTTTCTTAATCTCACAGTTTAAGCAGAAGCAGAATCTGCTACAGCTTTTTTATGGAACTCTTAGAAGAGATGAATGTATTTTTATTAATTTACAGAATATAGTTTGCCTTATTGTATATACTTTGTTTTTCAAAAAAAAAAAAATCCTTTGACAGGAACCAGGGTCACTGAGTGTTTCTTTGTGGACACACCACACAGAGATGTTTAAGCACCGGCAACTATTCAGCAGGCCAGGAGAAGATTCCAGAACTGCCAGACAGTGAGATGTTGAATCCTACTGTTTGAGTTTTTAATTAATTATCTTTTTAAAATTAATCTGGTGGCTACTTGTATTCTTGGCTGGCCTTGTCCCACTGAGTATACTGCTTGCAGTGCAGCAGCTTCTAAATTTTCCTTAAAGCATCGATGGATCTTCCACTCCATAGATTGCATAGCTCCTGATGTAGGGCAGAGTCCAAGCCTGAGGGAAATGTGAGGTTTTATTTCTCTGACTTAAAACTGTAATTTATAGACACGACCTGAACCACCATAGGTCGCGTGTCCCCCTTGAGCACAGGCAGCGGCAGGGCACCAAGCCCTGGTGTTCTATGTTTTCAGAACACACATATCTGCTTGCAAAAAGATAAGAGGGGATTTTCTCAAATGTGTATGCAGTAACACTGTTGAAGTTTGTAGCCACTGTCTGCGCATGGGATATGGAACCTCTCCAACACATTGGCATTAATTCTCCTGGCATCCAAAAAAAAAAAAAAAAGAAAGAAAAAAAGCGTGGGGGAGATTGACCATGAGGCTTGAGTGGTGTGCTTTGAGCAGTGTGGTGGCTGCTGGGGGTATCTGAGCAAGGTTGAATCCAAAGCTTGGGGACCTGGCTCTGGCCACTACTGCCAAGCGGTGAGTGGGTCCTGAGTTTCAGGCAGCCAGCTCGCCAAGTGGCACTGGGCTCTACCAGCTTGCTGCCCAGCAGTGAGCCTTTGGGTCTTATGGGTGTATAATTGCTGCTTAGGGACATCTATGGATAAAGCCACCATGCAAGTAGGTGAGGAATGAATCCTGAGGGACGCTAAACAACAAAGCCACTGTACTTAGAGGTAAGCAAGGAGACTGAGACCTGGTGGTTTGGAGGGGAGAGTCTGGAAGATCTGCATGGGTCAGACTCACCAGCGCAGATGGGAGTCCTGAGACAAAACATTATTGACCATCACACACCGGCCCACGTGAAAGCTATGGCTGGGGGCCTGTCTGATAGGACAATATCCCAGTACCTGACTGAGCATCAGAACAGGAGATGGGTCACATTAGTCAGGGTCATGACACTAATGAAAATGCAAAAGAACCAGGTCTGAGGTAAATTCTTTAGGGGATAAGTGGGCCTAACCCTGTGGAAATACAAATCCCACTTGTTGCTCAAGAGCTGGGGTGGGGATGGACTAAACTAGGTGTGAACATGGAACCTGCCAACACTCAAGGGTACTGGGCCCAAGAATAGGCTGGGCAGGTTCAAGCTGCAGCAAGCACCTGCATGTGCATTCCTAAAACAGGGTGTGGGAAGGGCCGGGCTGCAACATCCCCCAACTCATACAAAGGCCAAGATGGAGGGGCAGGCTATGCTGAGCAAGGGCCTGGCACCACCTGGCACATGTGAGATCTGGGTCTGGTAGTGGGCTAAATGGGGAAACCTGGAAAATTCACCTATGGTGTAACAGCTCCTGCTGGTAAGCATGTGGTCCAGGCCTGGGCATTGGGCAGGCTAGGCAGGGTAATTCCAACTGTTGGCTAATGTGTGGGTTGGTTTTGGAGGGGGGTGGACTGGGCAGGGCCAAGCAAATGTTAGCTCACTGACAGCAGCAGAAACCAGGCTGGAGCACAGGTCAAGCTGAGCTAGGCCGTCAGATATACCATTTTACATGAGGCCAGAGATGGGAGGGCCAAGTTCCAGCATCCGCCAGCGAGTGGTAGGACTTGGGGCAGGTCAGGTCAGGCCAGGCTATAGCATCCAAAGGCAAAGGTCATGACAGATGAGGGACTATGCTAAGCTGGGTCAGAGCAACAACTGGCACATGTGAGAGCTATAGCTGGGAACAGACCTGGTTGGGGAGTAAAGGGTACCCCCTGGCTGGATTGTAGTTCTCATTGGTGATTGAGGGGGCCAGAGTGGAAGCTACATTCTGGTCTGGATACTGCTACAGTGTCATTTGGCACAAGTGTGGACTGGGACTGGGCACATCAGACTGGGCTAGACTCCAGCATCAATTGGTGCTTATGAGAACCAGGTTAGAAATTGGACAGGCTGGGCTAGGTTTTTGCCCCTACTGAGCTAGGTGTGAGGCGTGTCTGTCTGCTGACCAGGCTAGGCTGGGCTGTAACAGTCAACAGTAAAACCGAAATGGGTTAAGGCTGGTCAGGAAAGGCCACTGTTCCTGCTGGGAAAGCAGGTGGACTGAGTAGGACTGGCCCATGGAACCACCAGTGTGCATGAGAACTGGCATTGAAAGAAGTTCTGATGGAGGAGCTCTGGAAACACCTCTGCCAGGACGCAAACCCTGCAGGTGAGCACAAGAACTATGCTCACCAGGCCAGGGAATAGTATCCAATGGCATACGCTTGGCACAGGTCAGGGGCAAAACAGGCAGGGCCAGTTCACATTACCCCCTGGCGAATCCGAGCACCAGAATGAAGTGTGGGTCAAGCCAGGTTTGGTCACAACACATGCCAGTACACATGAGGGCTGGGACTGAATGCCAGTTGGACTGGGCTAGGCTGTAGCCCCCACCAGCATGAGCTAGAAAAGGTGGTGGGCCAGGCCGAACCAGGCTACAACACCCACTGGCAAAAGCCAAGGTGAGGTAAGTTGTGCCAGACTGGGCACAGCACCCAACCAGCTCAAAGGAGACCTGGTGGGGACAGGACAAAGCTGACAGGGGGCCTTCGTGGGGCTCCCCTATTAGACCACCACTCCCACTGGAGAGTGTGAGTTGGGATGGGGGCAGACCAGATCAAGCAGAGCTACAACACCTGTTGACTTCATGTGAGCTGGATCAAGGAAAAACCAGGCTGGGTTGACCATTCCTACTGGTGCAGGCGTAAGTCAGAGTGGGTATGGGCTGGCTGGGCTCTGCCACAGCATCTGCTGGAAGATGCTAACATGGAGGCTAATTCCATCAAGTTAAACTGCAGATCAACCTGGAGAGTGCAAGATCTGGGAGTGGAAGTGGGCCCAGTAGCGAAACAATGGGCACCTCCCTCTTGGGTTGCCACTCCCACTGGTGAGCATGAGAACTAGGACTGGGGCAGGCAGGCATGGCTAGACAGAGAGGGGCACTCACTGGCATGTGTGAGGCTGGATGGTGGGGTTGGTTAGGTAAAACAGTGCTTCAAAGCCCATTGATATATATGAGAGCTGAATGTAATGTGGGACAGATTAGACCAGTTTTCTGTATGTACTGGCAAGCACTGGAACCAGGGCAGGGGGCAGGTGGGGGTTACTGCATGTCACTTCAACGAGGCTGCGGATCCCACTGATTTGCTTGGGGGCCAAGTATGTAGTGGGCAGGATCGGGCTGGGCTCCAAAACCCATTGGCTCGTGTAGAAGACGGGACTGGAGGCAGAACTGACCCAGCAATTGCAACCACCAGCATGTGCAGAGGCTGATTGGGGCAACAGACTATACTGGACCCTGTACTAGTATGCGCACACAAGATTCTGGTCTGGGATCACCTCGGGCAGTTTCTTTGGGGATCCCCCTCACCTGAACTGCTGGACTCAGAACCCCAACCAAGAAGAGAATTGCAGGTCCAATGGTCTGAATGTTGAGTGCATGTGTCAAAGCTGAGCCTCCTCCGTGGCTCAGATGGAGCAGTGGACAGCATGTCCAGGTGCACATGGAAGATATGGCAGTAGATCAGAACCTGCTGAGGACGCCTGGTACCAGAACAGAGGACAGAACAAATTGATGAACTATCCCAGCTAAGTGTTGGCAGTGAAGATCTGGGCATTGAGACGTTTAGATGGACTAAGTCAGCCAGTGGATTCTGAAGAGATTTCATCATGCTTGGAATGACGAAGATGGCAGCAATTCAGAAGAGTTGAACTATTGAAACCACTTGAGCAGTGCTCTCAGGGCATGCCCCACATCAGGACTCTGGGACGGATGGAAGGGTGGGTGTGGCTTTTCCTTTGTCTTTTCTCTTTCCCCAGATGCAGGAAGGAAAAAAGAAATGTGGGGAAAAAGAAAGAATCTTCACCTTCAAAAAAAAAAAAAGGCAGGGGGCAATGGGGACAGAAATGCTAAAGAAATATGGCACATATAGAAAAAATGATGAAAATTTTGGCCTTGAGTGCAAATAAGTAGCAACACGGAGGCAAAATGCCAAAGAAAGGCAAGTGGCCATCTTGAAGGATCTGGTGATGGATAACCATGCCTGCAAATGTACACGGCACTGAAAACAGAGCTAGCCACAAACTCACTTCTTCTCCAGGTGTCTTGTTTGATTTGGAGGATACAGTCAGGGCACATTTGGAAGAGATGTGTGTGGTGAGGGAAAGTAGAGGCAATCTCTCCCTGCACGCTCACTCACGCGGTGGCTATCTCGGTCTGATAACCTCTCTCCGGACTTCCTCTCACCATCACCGTCCTCTCGCCCCAGGATTGAACAGCATACCATGTAACTGCATGCAACACCCATCCCAGGTACTCGTGGTTTGGGCTTCAGTGAATTCAGTAGACTGAAGATTGGCTCCAGAACATTTAGGATTCCCTGCTGCCCCTTGGCTAACTTCAGGTCAAAAGAGAAGCTCTGAGCAGCTTTCGAATCACAGCAGAGATGGGGGGTGGGGTGTTCTGACACTTTACTAGCTGTCAGAGTGACCATTCCTGCCTCCCAAGAACACTTGCTACTGGCAGCACTCCTTCACCTCTTCTCTGCTCATTGGTTTCTTTCCCACCTCATCTTCCCCAAATGCACTCCACCAAGTTCACTTTTGTCCCAATTCCAAGTCACACTCTAGGGAAAATCCAAAGGTTTCCTTTATCTTTCTTAATCCTCTCGACTACATTTCATATTTGTAGATTGCGTATCATGTACAGATTCCTGTGAAGATTGTCTTGGAAGTTCACAGGCCTTGTGGAATCCAATAAAGAGAATGAGCTGCTGTGACCATCTCTAGGGCAAGCTGCATTTAACTATAGGTCAGGAGAAGAAAGACTCAAGAAAGTTTCCATAATGGTTTAAAGGATGTCAGAGTCTTTTATTATTATTATTATTATTTTTGGAAAGTGGGAGAGCAGGGCAAGCCAGGGAATCAGGATACACGGAGGGAGGATACACGGTAAACACTGCAGTTTAACAGCACTGCACCTGCCCCCCGCTGCTGTGCCTGGCCTGCAGTGACACCACAGGCAGGACTCATGATGTGCCAGCCCCAGCCAATGTGCAGGGTACTCCTGGTGGGGCTACATGCCCTAACATGTGGAAATTCTGCCAAGAGGTCTTCAAAGGATTCATGTAAGTTGTGTTTTACAAAAAAAAAAAAAAGTTTCCTTTTTGGTTGCACCAAAATACAGTTTTTCTTTCATTTTCTTACTTGCTGAGCTTTCTCAATCCTCCAAACGCACCAGCTCATGTCATTTCCATCTCCGAGAGAGACTCTGCCCTCCCAAGAATGACTGTGAAGATCCACAAACTCACACAGAAAGCCAGATCATGTTTTAGTAGTTCTCCTCACATGTGGTTCTGGCACCTGCTCTGCATTCAGCCTGCAGAATGAAGAAGATGAAGTGCCCACAGAACCTTAATGGAGAGTCTCAAGACGCTCAACGTTTTTCTATATTCTGTTGGCCAGGACCCAGTCATTTGGCCATGCCTGACTGCAGAGAACACTGGGAAATACGGTGAGGCTGCATATTGATGAGGGATCACACTGGGATTTGGTAGACTCACTACAGTTTTGGACAGAATAGGCAATAGTAAGTTTCCCAGATTTAAACAAAACCATCTCCTGGAGGTTATCAACTCTTGGAAAACTCCAGCCACCAAATAGAGGATCCCAGAAATCATATGCTCTGTAGAGTTACTGCAAACACCAGAAAAATGCATATACGTCCCCTAAGAGTTTCCAAGCCCTTCACAGTAGATCATCTTGGGAAAATAACTAGTGTGGTAAGATACTCCCCTATGGCCTCACATTCCTGGGAAGGCTTTATAACCATGGTGAACCTGGGGCTTGCCTTAAAATGTGAGTACTGGTAGCCCATTACTTTTCAAAAAAAAATTGTTTTTAAAGTTACTAGAACCTGAAACTGACTCAGAATCCCAATATATAAGGTCGCCGCATCCATCTGGAGAAAGAGATCAAAGTCACAGGCTCTGCGTGCGTGCAGGAGCAGAAGGGCTCCAGGGGAGCCTCTGTGGCAGGACACGCATCACCTGCAGACAGCCAGATGTCTCCTCCCCAAAAACTACCTCGGCAGGCTACCACAGTGGCTGATCTCTGGAAAAATGCTAGAAACTCAAATGTTTAGAAGTTAATCACATGTCAAAGATGAAAGTAGTGGTCCTTAAATCTGTCTGTGTATCAGTATCTTCTGAGAAAGTTTTCAAAATTGCACAGGAAGCCGGGCTCAGAATTCATATTATTTTTTAAGTTCTTCTGGAGGTTCTGTGATGGCCAAACAAGCCCTATTCCATTAGAAACCACAGTGCTAAGGGAGTAAAAGAAATTCTGAACATTTTAAACATCCCCCAATCTATTTTGTTCAATAAACTATAATATTACCATAATGTGTTATACCATTCAGAGTATTGAACTGCACAGGAAAATGTACCACCATGTGAATAAAGACACTTTGAACTTGATGGAAAAGGCTTGAAATAAAGACAAAGGCATAAGGGCAGGTAAAGCCACTGACTTCAATGGCATCATCCCATTTAAGTTCAAGTTCAACTTCCAACTGTTCCACTTCCTATCTGATCCCCTACTAATGTCCTGGGGAAAACAGCAGAAAATGGACCAAGTGTTTAGATTTTTGGCTCCCAGCCAGGGGATCTGTATGAAGCTCCTGGCCTCCAACTTCAGCTTGACCCAACCCCAGATGTTACAGTCATCTGAGAAGTCAACCAATAGATAGAGGATCTCTCTCTCTCTGTCTCTCTCTCTCTCTCTCTCTCTCTCTCTCTCTCTCTCTCTCCTTTCTCTCTGTAACTCTGACTTTCAAGAAAATAAATCAATATTTAAAAATGAAAGAAAATAAAAGAAATGAAGACACAAGGCTGATTAGAAGCCTGAAGAGCCTTTCTCACTTGGACAATTAATTCACTCTTTCATTCGGTCAACCAGTATATACATTCTTATTGAGAAATTTTCAAGGTGTCATGCGAGGAACTAAGACGACCAAGATGAATACATAGGAGGAAAAGCAACAGTCAAAGCTGCTTTCTGAAAGTAGCCATATGCAACTCCGCAGCCAAGGATGAGAGTTCTACTCTCTGAATTAGACTTCATCCACTTAAAGCCAACTGTTTATCCCTTGAAGAATGGTCTCATCACTCAATTGAAAGAAGATGATGCCCTCTGAAAAGCTGCCTCCTCCTGAAAGCCTTCTCTGATCATCAGAGCCAGAAACAATAGTCACCTTTGTGTTTTATTTGAGCTCATTTCTCCATCCTTGTAAATTTGTTTGAACATCGTTTCCCATGCACTTGTAGCATTGACGTGTTAAACAGATATTTTCTTGGAAATATTTACAAGAAAAAGATCCACTGAGCAGTGCGAGTCATTCACTGACCTCAGTCACAGCAAAGAGCCAGTGTGGAGGCCTGACGTGGAGCTCCTGGACACTGTTAATGAACTTTACGGAAATGTGTCTTTGCCACAGAAGGTGTGCTTTGTTACTTTAATCTGAGCACATCTGCCATGGATATAGCATATTTCAATCTACCACACTTTCTCTCAGCCATCTGGTTCATGTATGTAGACAAAACTTTTGACCAGTTATAACTGATAACATATTTGCAAAGGACAGTCCTGGAAAAAATGTACAAAGTACTATGTTGGATGTTATGGAAAAAAAAGAAGCTGGGAATTTTTGCAAGGAAATTGCAATGAATCTGAAAACAGGCAGGTAGGAAACAAGGAGTGAAAGTTGTGTGATGTTGCAAGGGGCCAAACAGGACATCAAACAGTTGTGGGGATGGAGCTAAAGGGTTAGGGTTAGAGTCAACTGCAGTTGCAATTTCAGGCACTGGAGGGGAGAAAAGAACATTTGCCAATGTTGAAATTGAAAGACACTCAGGTGAATACTACAGCATATGTAACCCTTAAAGCTGTGAGTCTGTTAGGGCTTCCCTTTCTAGGACGGGCACCCACCTAGCCACCTGGGAAGAAATGATTGGTATAAATCATAACCTCTTCTAAGGAGAGATTCTGTGTCTGAATCTGTGGGTAACTGCTGCACAGGCTCAAGCCAAAGACATGTTAATAAATGAATAAATTTCTGGATGAGACAGACAGCTCACCATCTCTGGCATGTTGCTTATTGTATGTGTAATCTCAGAAGTTCTGAACAAGATCTACCCAAAGAAGATAAATCAAGTTGAGTTGTGAATAGCGCTCCAGTGTATAACCTTACTTTGCAGGATTCAACAGCCTCAGGATTTCAAGAGGAACAGTTACACTTCCAATATGTCTAGATCTCACAAACAATGCCCGCCCTGATCTGCCCACTCAGGAGCTCCCAAAAAGCAAAACCATTTCTATTTACGCTGGGTAAGTTGGCCTGGAAGAACAGCTTGGGTATTCAGCTCACCCTACCTGAAGAGAATCAAGTACACACTTAAACAGGTGCAGTAGGGAATGATGCAGATCTGGAGCATGAATTCAGCACAATGAAAAGGGGCAGTGCATGTCAAGCCAAGAAGTTGAAGTTTTAGATCCTAAGAAGTAGCTCACCCACACCCCGACACACATCTCTCCTTCACAGAGCATCCACAGATGCTCCACCTGGCTATCCCAGGTCCAGGAAAGGCAGCTAACCTGGGAGTCAGGAGAGAGGTAGAAAGTTTCCACTCTCACCCATGCAAGTTGGAAAGAGAGCAACATTTCACAAAATACGTCCTGGGGTATTGGCTCCAGCTGCCTCCCTCTAACAAAAAAATGTAGCCTCCGAGATGCCTTCTGCTTCTCTGGCCAGTTGCACTCATTCCAGTTAGATAATTTCTCCCCAAGTGTGAAGATTTTAGATGTTTTAGCTATCTATCCCTGTATAACTGACTGTCTTAAAACATGCACAGCTTATTTTTCATGATCCTGTGAGCTGACAAAGCATTTCTTCTGCTTCATGGAGTGTTAGTGGGGTGCTAGGTGACTGGAAGACCCAAACAGGCCTCATTCACAACAGCTGGCAATGCTAAATGCTAACTGGGAGCTCAGAGCCCTGGATCTAGGACCCTGATTTTCTTTCAGTAAGTCTTACCCCATAATTTCCTCGGCTTTGTCATAGGTTGTGGCCGAACCCCAAGAATGAGCATTCTACTGACTTTCAACTGTCCAGTTCTGAATATTAAAAAGGAAAATATGCTATCAGAAAATGTGGAGTTTATAATAAATCACTATATCTTGGCTGCTATTGATTAATCATAATTCATTCTCCAAGCAGGTGACTTATGTTGTGTCCACTTTCTGGAGATTATCAGCAGCCAAATCGTCCAAGTACCTAGGTAAGAAAAGAGAAGCAACTAAATGCAGTGCCTAGGGGCTTGTTAAGTCTTCTTGGTTTCCCTCTCATTCTCACATGGAGACCAGATATCTAATGCAGAATTCCCTGGACCTTCCTGTGGAGGTGATAACAGCAGAATAGAAGCCCCCAAGAAGAATAAGTATAGGGTGGGAAAAGCATGACATGTTCCAGACTGTCTCCCTCCTGCTGTTTGCCATCAGATCCAAAGGTCATGTCTTCTCCCCTCCCTGACCCAGTCCCTTCTCTTATCCCCATCTCTTAACCCCTTCAAACTCATTCTCAGACCATCTTCTCCAGAAGTCTCCTCTGACCCCACAGCTGAAGCCAAGAACTACGTTGTGTGGCTACTTGCTTGCTGTGCAGAGCCTGCTGTTGCACATATTCCTGGATGGGAAAGTGGCTTACTCATGTGCCTTTCAAGCAGAAGGGTTTGTAGAGAGCAGGATTGTGTGTGTTGTTCTGCTTGACATCGTTTTATCCTAATCCTCCTTGTGGCAGGCGTTGAGTTCCCTCTGTATTGAACAGATATCAAGCAGTCTGCAATGAAACATTGTTTCATTGTGTTAATGACACCAAATAAGTTATACTGATGGGTCTCATCGCCAAGATGCTAAATGAAAGGCATGTCAGACTTGTTAAGCCTTTTTGGATCTCTGTTCTCTAGAACATATCCCAACATTTCCATCATCATGATTGAGCAGCAATTTTTTTTTATTTTTCAAAGTATATTTTGGGTTTATTTTCATGAGTTGCTCTCCTGAAGTTTGCTATATTCTCTCCCTCCTTACATTGAACAAAAGCAGGTGTTTGTGAGATGTACATATGTATTCTGGGAATTCAGGCTCACTGACTGATGGGACAAACTGGAGACCTGCCCTCACCAGCCCATTACACCTATATTTGCCGAGGATGTGTAATATCAGGTACTCAGTGCCCAGTTGTGGATGGCTTCTGAGTTTGGCTTTGAGAAATCCACATAAAGCATTGGCATAATAAGGACCACTGATTAGGTTTCAAATGCCAAGATTAACTTAAACTACATTTAAAAGGATAACTTTCTGCTTATTGTCCTTTCTGGGCTATGAACATTAAACTACAAAATCTGAAGGTCTGTTTTCAGGTGCCTTTTGGACAGCTCCTCTCTCTGTATCTCTCTCTCTCTCTCTCTGTCTTTCTCCTTTTCCTTCTTCTTTCCTGTCAAGCTTCCCAAAATCAAGAGTGACTCCAGAAAGACACGGGAGTCTTTTGTCAGCATTTCCATCCATGAAAAGGGACCCTGTACGTTCTCTGTACTTATTTTAGCCCAACATTTGTATATGCTCATGATTATGTAAGGTACATGTAGTACATGGTCCCCTAAGTCTCCCCTAAATTTTCTATTAGTTAAGTAGGGAAGACATTGAGAAAATTCTGCAGATGTGGAATCAGAAGACCTGTGGGAAACCTTGCATCCTTGATAGTAAGAAGTGGTAAACAAATAGAAAGTAGTTAGGTAGGAGCTAGGGAGGTCGGTGGTGAGTGGGGCTTTAACCATTTCCCTCCCATTGTTCCCTCCAGTTCTCAGCTTACAGTTGTCTGAAACGAATGGCATGGGCCAGTTGAACCCCGTATCCTGAGCAAGCCTACATGTCTAGCAAGCCTGAGCAGCCTTCCTACCCTTCCATCTTGTTTCTCTGCCTGATGTACTCTTCCACGGACCTTCAGAAGGTTAGTATAAATCCACTCAAATCTGCTTTTATTTTAATGTCACTTCTCTCAGTTTATGGCTCTTTCTGCCATGGTGACTGATCACCCTTCAACTTTTAGATGTTTTCTGCACTTTTAGAAGTTGCAAAGAAAAGCACCTGACTTCGTTGCTTCCTGTGGCGAATGATTCTGAGGCCACCTGAGAAGTCAGTGTGACTTCCTCAGTCCCTGCCCTGCAGGGAAGTGGAGCCTCTGCCTCACCAAGCTCCCAAGCATCTGTTTTTAATTGCAGCTGTCCATGTATTAGCCACAGGCTTTAGTCTCACAGCCTGGGATGAGCCCTCACCGCCTCCCCCAGACACCTCCAGCCTGCAAAGAGCTGTCACCGGTATCTCCTCACGTTGCTAGTTTTCTTTTTAATATTTATAAACATGAAAGTATTTTTTCTACCCCACTTGAAATGTATATATTCATCATTAAATCGCATTGATGTTGCTGGGGTAATGGCCTGTTGACAGATTTATAGCAGAAGCACCTCACTGCCTGCAGGCCTATACAATTTAATATAATTAAAAGGATTCTGTTTGGAATCTTAGCTAATTAATATTCATGCTTCCCTCCTTGCACCTGCCACTTCTGATTTGCTGTCTTTTAGCAGATTGAGATTGGCCCAATTAATCGCAGCACCAGTCAAAGTAAAGGCAGACAGAGAAAGAAAGGGGACATGCCATTGTGTTGTGGTTGGCTTTTTAATGAGAAAAGAGCATTTTAATGAACAGTAATATTCTTGTTTATGAGGAAAACTGAGGTAGAGTTTCTATGAATATGTTAATCTAGTAGGAATGGAACTCTTGGTGGGGAATTGTAGGTTCACTTTACTCATTTTCAGGTTTTCTCTCAAGTTTCTTTATGTTAAAATCACAGAGTAGGAAGTAAGTCATAGACATTTTAAGTGAGATAAAACTGAAAATGGCAGCTACCAGTCAAGCAGTGGCTGAGAAAACCCACTCAGATCAATGAATGTCATTCACCTCTATGAGAAATTCAACAGCCATTCAGATTCCCAGGGACTGTCATGTGGGTAGTGTCGCAATATGCTAGAGTTGCTTTGCCAAAATAACTCAGACTAGAAAGTTAACAAACAATGGGAATTGATTTCATGAAGTTGTGGAGGCTGAGAGGCCCAGATCAAAGCACAGGTGGATTCAGAGAGGATCTACCTCCATTCCCCAGAACACGTCTCCTTCTTGTATCCCTTGGAAAGAACTGACTAACTTCCTTCATAAGGTAAAATGGGACTCATCTCATTTCTGAAGACAGAGCTCTCATGTCCTAATCACCTCCTGAGGTCCCCTACCCCTTAAAGTTGCTCGTTGGAGATGAAGCTACAAAAAGAATTTAGGAAGGGCATTAAACTCACACCACAGCTGCCACCTAACTTTTCTTTGGCATTTAGAGTTACATTCTTTGGGTTCTGCTCTTCTGTTTGATTTTCAAGGCTAGAACTGGGAATCTTGGCTGCATGGGGAATAAAGTTGAGCTTGAAGGAGACCCAGCTCTGCCTTCCCACACGCAGCTACTCTTGCCAGCCGTGGCTACCTTGAGCACACATTGCCCTGTAACCACTAGATAAGCCACCAAGCCGGATGCCTGTCATTTGACGATCAGACGATGACCAGGTCACTTCATCAGTTTCACTCTTACCCAAAAATGGGGCAATGCCTCCTTCCAGGGGTGGTTGTGGGGACTGAATGAGAAAGAGCACGAATGTCTAACACAGCATCAAGTAAATGTTAATTCTACTCACATATCCACACAAAGCGGTCATGTCTTCTACATTGTAGAATGGGAGTACAAAAATGAAGTTCTTCCATGTCATAGGAAAGAATAGTTCTACCAAAAAAAAGGGGCGGGGGAGAAAAATGAGATGTGAAGAAATACATTCTCTTGGCCATACACACAGAATTCACAAAATGTGAAAAAAAAATCCAAACTGTAATTTTGAGTCTGTCTCTGAGCCTATCTCATCCATTGTGCTGGATATTAGTATTGGAACAAAGAGAAGTTACAGAAGCAAGATAAAAATAAACCAAGAGCACCGGGTTTATGCAACAGGTACATGCAGTTTGTCTTGTTGATGAGTCACTGCTCTGAGAAATCTGTTTGGGTTCAACAGGAAGTCCGTGAACGGGCTACCACTTAATCTTCCTTCTACTGTGGTCATCCACGTTGTAAGCATGGGCCTCTTTATTTTTAGAGTCTGGGTGATGGCAACCCTCCTGGATGAGGTCATGTTGGAGATGCCTGGCTGACCCGTCCTCCAGAGTGCACTTTCCCCACAGTCATGCTTCTTGTATGGGTACTATCGCAGGCAGCTTTTAGCAGGTACCTATTTCGGTTCTCTTCCATTTATTGATAATAAAATGAAAGTCTAGGGAAGGTCTTGAATATCCAGACCATGATCACACAACTGCAAAAACAGAGTGGAACCGAGTGTGTCAGAAAGCAGATCCTTGATCTGTTACCTCGTACCAATGCCTGTTACACATCAGGAGACAAAGATTTGCACCTTGAGTGAGAACCTTATTGGTAGATGGCGGCTGGTGGCTGCTCCCTCTCACGGATATGCAAGGCCTTCTAGTCCAACATGATCATCAGGACATTGTCTGCTTTTCAGACTGAAAAATGCCCAAAATTATACTAACTTCAAAAATTTCCTCTCGATTGAAGTGTTCATTAGAAAGACTTAGAGGAAATAAGTTTACATTTCTTTGTTTAAGTCTTGGGTGTTTTACTAAAATGTTATTATCCGCGATGAGCCTCAACTGCACTGAATCAAGGATTGCGTCAAAAGGATGGAAAGCCTGAAGAAATTCCTCTCCTGTGGTCATGACTTGTTAACCTAAGTACATCTAACAATGGGAAAAACTCCAGAGCAGGACCTGGGCTAAGTTTTGGACAATCATGCAGTATCTTGTAGTCTAAGATAGTTATTGTAAAGTTAGCATGATGAAATTCCCCAGCCAGTCAGGTGCAAATTACATGTGGGAGAGCCGATATGCATGCCAGGGCGTGGCGAGGCGAAGGGTGGTCTTTGAAGGAAGGGTTCTAGTCATGACTACTCGAGATCATGATCACCTAAGTTACCTGCCTTTAAACCGAGTCCAAGGAAGACACCTGGAATTCATCGTCCTCCCCTTTTGCAGCTGCCAGCAAGACATGAACTGCTAACTAAAGGAAGAGACATACTGTATCAATGAGAAAAATTATGAGGCTTTTGTAAATCTCTCAGTGGTGAACTGTGGAGAATGAAAGACCACAAATTACAATCCTTTCCTAGCCCAGACGAGGAAATTGAGGGCAGAACCAGGGAAAGTCCGTGGAATGAGAAATTAGCCAATTGTATTAAGATAACTTTACAGAAGTGCTAAGAACTTAACTTTTTAACCTTCTGTTCGTCCTGTGCTGCCCTTTTTCTTCTCAGAACTGAAAGTCATTTTTTCCATTTTGATAAAGATCTAAGTAGGATGTAAAGGAGGAAGTGCAAGAGGGTATGAGCTTTCTCAAGGGAAATGAGAGATTTCTCTGTGTTCCCACCCAGTAACCTGCAGGAACTAGATAAGTATCTCAAAGTTGATAGATCCAGATCTGCATTAGACAACAGCAAAAGCTACAATGACACACAGGGGATAGGAACGACCCAATGTCTATTACAATGTTCATATGCCACGAATAGGGGAAAACCCCAGACGGAACAAGACTGGAGGAGGCTTAATCCCCGACCCATTAGGGACTCCCGACTCCACCAAGGCCATCAAACGACAGCAAGAATGTCCAACGCCACTGCCAAGAAATACGGGAACCTGGAATGCCTTCGACTGCTGTGAACCCCGAGGACAGACACCCCCTCATCTTTGGACCCAACTACACGAATGGAAAAAGCCCGAGGTCCTTCCACAAAGAACCAACGACATCAGAAAACAACGACAGAATCACGATTGGTCATCAGAACCAAAAGATCTAATAAACTTCCGGCGGG
The DNA here is from genome assembly GCF_017591425.1 of Ochotona curzoniae. Taxonomy (NCBI): domain Eukaryota; kingdom Metazoa; phylum Chordata; class Mammalia; order Lagomorpha; family Ochotonidae; genus Ochotona; species Ochotona curzoniae. The sequence continues at coordinate 3,774,642 of NW_024466129.1, read as the reverse complement.
ACAGGCGAGGAATTCCTCTCCAGTCCTTAACCTAGTTTCAGCTCTGGGCCTCCACCCCCTATAAAGACCAAACAAGGTTCCTCCTAAGCCCCCCTCCCCCCTTCACCCACAATCACACTTACACACACACTCAATACACACACTAAAAGGATAGTAATAACCAAAGAACAATAAAGATAGTCATCAAGACTCACTTCATAACTATTAGAGAACAAAAAAACAGTACTCGATTAGCTAGTATGAGAGATTCTCTGCAACACCCCAAAACAAAATCGTTACAACACCTCAATTGAGGAGAGACAAGGATAAAGGGTAAGTAATCCAGAACTTACATGTAATTTTTACATATGTACTCCAACACTAAGTCCAGACATTCTAATGTTTCGCCTGGATTTAATTAACCTGAACCTAGCTGGGTTGAAATTACTTTTCGAAACCTGTCACGAGACCTGTCTAAACCCAAGGTGTGGAAAGAATTGAACATTTTTTTTTTAACATATTGTTCCACTCAACACAATACCATTAACCCCATAAACATTGTATATCGATGCTGAAATTTTGTTGGGGGTTTTAACTGACCGAACTTTACTCGGTTGGCTCTACCCTCAGACCAAGAAGTCTCCCCCAAGAGGCCCACTGAACTTATCTGGACAAAGACGCTGGACTTATGCTGTTACATGCCCACAATGCAGGAAATCAACGGAACTTGAACAGTGGGTTATGCAAAAAGATGGAGCAATCCACTATGGGAGGAGGGGTGTGGGAGGGGCGGGGGGACTCCCCAATGCTTATAAAACTGCTTCACATAATACAATGTTAATAAAATTTAATAAAAAAAAAAAGAGGGTATGAGCAAGGGATAGGTTGTTCTTTTTCAAAGGAAACACTAGGGCAAAGCATTGGTGTTTGGGGTGAAAAAAGGAAAATGAAATGGCTCAAGAAATCTAGAACAATATAAACAAATAAGGAAAAAATTAGAAGCACACAGAAGAAAGCTGTAGAATGTGAGGGAAATAAGCGAAGGAAAATCCGCATTAGTGAACATTCTCTAGAGAAACAAACAAGATATAGTCGGTGAGAGAAAGACAAAGGGGTTCTAAAGGAATCCTAGACAGCTAGGAGGGCTAAGTTCAGAACTGAAAATGTCAGTGGTGTGACTCCTGCTGCAGTGTGGCACTTGAAAAAGAGGAGCCAGCGTCCAGCACACACCCCTCTACAGTTTGAAGAAACAGGCCATCCCTACATTTTGAGACTGTTGTCAAAATTTGTGGTCTCCCAAGAAATACACACAATAACTGGTACTCTACCCAGTATTTCAAAACTGTATCTTCTGGCATGTTGTTCTCTCCCGGCATTGTTTTCATAAAGAGCACAGCACAAATATTGCAATATCAACACTACTTATTTAGTATTTTATTAATATCTTACAATATTTGTATCATTATTGGACAATGGTTTCCACAAAAATATCTAATTTACGTCTATGAGTCAAGAAAAAAATAACTGAAAGATAAAGTTATTTTGGTAAAACACAATTTGAAAGCCATGCATAGTCCATGCATGATAGAGATTTTCATGATTTTTTTGAAGATCCCTAATATGCACAAATTTCACAAAAGCTTTTACACCAAAATAAACTTGCCTATTAGTTGCACTTCCCACAAGCATTTTGAAGTACCTGTAAAAACTATTTTTATCACGTTAGAAAGTTCCCCTATGTCCCAATTAACTTTCATTCCAACGATTTCTGATGTTATTTATAGTTTAGATTGATCTGCCGTTGAACTTCTTTAAATGAAACATCGAGTATGCATTATGTTGTCTAGCTTATCTTATTCAGCAAATTACACCCAGGCATCTTGTATTGTTGAATGCATTAGTGGTCGCGCATCCGTTTCATTGTAATACATAATAAACCTCCCCCACGCTGTCAGTTTGCAAGTTTTGTGTGTGTGTGTGAGCATGTGTAGTGCTCTTTGAAGGAAGTGATTATGGTCATGACTTCTCAGAGCATCTAATAAGTACAAAATGCATATACATACACAAATCACAATTTGCCACCCAAAATGAATATTTGGGTAATTTCAAATTCAGAACTCTTATGATTTAAGTAGATATGAACTATCTTATAGAAGCCTTTTATCCTTTCATTTCTCTTAAAACTGGATTGTTGAATTGTAAGACATATGTGTATTCTAAAAAGCTGCCAGACTGTTTTGCAAATTGTTTGTATCAACAAGGCATGAGTTTCAATTATTCCAGATTCTTGCCTGCACTTGATGCAGTCAGTTTTTAATGTTAACTTTATCCAGGTAATATGAAGTATACATTCATATGTTTGTTGGCTACTTGTATGCATTCTTTGCGTTTTAGAATTTGAGAAAGGGAACAAGCTTCCACCCACTGGTTCAGTCACCAATTGCCCATCTAAACTAGACATTCAGTCGAGGTCTCTGACATAAGTGCCTCAGACTCAGACACTCAACCATCTTAACTTGCTATGATCCAGGGCCCACATATCGGGACAGTGGAAATCAGAGAGAGGTGTGACTCAAATCCAGACACTACAATACAAACAGCCAGCATCTTACTGTTATGCCACATGGCTTTTTTATTTCTAGTGAAAAGGTAGATTTACAGAGAAGAGGAGAGACAAAGAGGATGATCTTCTGTCTGATGATTCACTCCCCAAGTGGCCGCAATAGTTGGAGCTGAGCCAATCCAAAGCCAGAAGCCCAGAGCCTCTTCCGGATCTCCCACGTGGGTGCAGGATCCCAAGGCTTTGGGCCATCTTCAACTGCTTTCCCAAGCCACAAGCAGGGAGCTGGATGGGAAGTAGGCCCACTGGGATTAGAACCAGCACCCATATGGGATCCCGGCGTGTGCAAGATGAGGACTTTAGCCACTAGACTACCACACCAGACCCTATTTTTAAACATTTTACGTTTTTGTTGTATCATATCATTAAGATTTTTCTAACTAGATATCATAAACTGACTAGCTTAGTCTGCAAAAATTTGTCGCCCTCCATTTCTATAGATCAAAAGACTAAAATCAAGGTGTTTTCAGGGCTGGTTTCTCCTGAAACTTATTTCCCCAATTTAAAGATGGCCACCTTGTCTCTTTTCTAATATGATCTTTCTTTGGCACATGTGTGCCTCTTATGTTCTTTATGGGTCCAAATCTTCTCTCCTTTTTTAGTTTGGACTGTGTCCTAGCCATGCAACCTGCTTCACATCCTGAGGTGCTGGAGGTGAAGGCTCTGCCATTTGAGGGGAGCACAAGTTAGCCCTTAGCAACCCTACTGTTGTGTGCTGTTCTTCTGTGTACTAGTGTACCGATCAGGGAGACAGGACCAACTAAGTATAAAGAAAAGAAGGAGGAAAGGATTAGCTCCTGTGACAATGGAAGGTGAAAACACATTTGGTTTACAGGCAAGAAAAACTAGGAAAGTTAAAGATGCGACTCTTTTCCAAACTCAAACTCAAAGGTTTAAGGACCAGAATAAGTGATAGTATAAGCCCCAGACTGAATCTTGATTGTTTCCATCTGGCAGCCCTGAAACAAGACAGCCCACAGTGTGAACATCGGAGGATGAGAGACAGCGAATGTCTCATCCTTAAACAAAGAGAGGATGCTTCCTGCACCCTCATGTTTAATTGACCTAACGGTGCCCATCCACACTGCTAAGGGTGATCTCATTCTCGTACTAACTTCTTACAAGGAAACCCTCGTGAACACACTGACAAATTGCATTTCATCACCTCATCTAAGCCTCCCTTAGCCCACTCAAGTTGACACAGAAAATCAACCATCAGAAACAGCTGGGATTCCTGACAAAATATTGAATAGAATTATCAAAGCAAGTATGCTCATACTCTTCAATGGAAAATATTAACTCATTTCTCATGAAGTATGACATTTGCTGCAAGTTTTGTGGGTAGCCTATAGTCGGGCATAAAATAAAATATATCTTTAGTCTCTGTTTATTGAGACATAGACTCATGAAAGCATTTTTTGTGTTTTTTTCTAACATAATTAATTCCTCATAATATAGAATTTGGTTATGAAATCCACTTTTTCTGATATTAATAATGACTCTAGCTTTCATTTGATAAATGTTTCCACAGTGTGTTTTCATTCTTTTTAATTTAGTTGAGATTTGATTATTTAATATATACTCTTCATAGGCATAAAATTAAGAATAACTGGTTCTAATTTATTTATTCTGATGTGCAGCTGATTAATTAAAATGTCTAAAGAAATTACATTTATTATGATTATATTTGTGGCTAAGTTTGAAGGGACCAACTTGATGGCTGTGTCTATTTGTCTTATAAATATTTCTTTTATGTTGCTCCTTCCCAATTTTCCTTTTTTATTAAATTGAATTTTATTTTTATGATTGGATTTTATCTCTAGATTGTCATATTTGATCTATTTTTTCCACTGTATAGGCCTCTTTATTGCTTTTTATGTTTATTTATCTATTTTGGGGGGATGTTTACATAGTTGATCAGGATGAAAGGATCAAGGGTTAGAGATAAGTGAGTGTGATTGTTGTTTCCAAATTTTCTATTTCTTCTTCCTGTTTCTGGGGAAAGGGAGGAGAAAAGGGAAAAGCCATACCCAGCCTCCCAACTGTCCCAGTACCCCAGGATAGGGAGAAGCCCCCCAATATCAACCCAGGATCCCATTGTGGGTCACGCTCCGATGGTTCTGCCCAGGTGATTCTGATAGTTCTGATATGCTGTTGATCTTGCTGATCCAAGGAGGAGGAAATGCTTCTCACAGTCCACCTTATAGTCTCCATTGGCCCAGATTGTTGCTGCCATTATTTGGCTGGATTGGTTGTCCAATTTGTTCTGTCCTGCTTCCTCTATTATGGTACCAGATATCCTCTTCAGACCCCAGTGAATTGTTATATCCTCCATGCTCTTTAGAGTCTACCAACCATTGCTCCGTCTTTTCCACTGAGGGGAACCAGTGCTCACAGGTGGGCCGAAGGACATGTGCCAACCAACCAGGCCCACCAGAACCCCCATCTCCAGGGCTTATAGACCTGGTACCCACTGCACAGGTGGGCCCAAGGACTCAGGACAGGCCACCCAGGCCTAATCAGGCCCCACCCTCAGGGCTCACAAATCCAGCACCCATTATGCCCAGACTGGCATAGCTCACCTAACTTTGGCATCCACCATTAGATGTTGCAGCCAGGCTAAGTACATCTCTCTCTCAGATCCAGCGCCTGCTGGGGAGTGATACAGCCTATCCCAGCCCAGCCAGCCCCCTACCCTGGTCTTAATGGTGACTGGTTGATATATTCCAACCTGGCCTGGCCTGTACTCCATCATGGTTCTTGGATCTGCCAGTGGGTGTTATGAACTGACCCAGCCTGACCCAGCTCCAGACCTGACTCAGTAACGCTGGTAGTTAAAGTAACCTGGCCTGGTTTGAGCCACTCCTTGCCTTGGTTCTTGCACTCTGCTGCAGGGACTGCGTCCTGACAAAGGATTTTCCCAAGCTGCTTTAGCGGGTCTCTTCCTAGTGGCAGATCTCTCATAAACCAGTGGGCCCTTGACCCAGCCTGACTTAGTCCACCTCTTGTCCTGGCAGGAACAGTGTCATTGCCCAGTTGGCCTACACGCGCTCTTGAGAGTTACAGCCCAGCCATACCTGGTCCATAGCCAGACAGAGCTTTCACATGGGTCAGTGAGAGCTGAGACCTAGCCCAGCTCATTCTACACTTATCCTGGCTCTCAGCAGTACCAGTGAGTGCTGGAGTCTAGCCCAGAACAGCAGTCCCCAGACCCCATCCACACTCGTGCCAAGGGAGACTGCAGCCATATGTAGACCAGACTGCTACCCTCATTCTAGCTCTCACCCTCACCAATGGGAACCCCAAACCAGATTGTGTGTCCCCTTAGCTTACTAACCAAGCCTGTTCCCAGCCACAGATCTTGCACATGCCAGAGGAGATTACAGTTCCACAGGGGTGAGCCTATATACACCCCCAAAGATTCTGCCCTCAGACCTGATTCTCTCATTTGCTGGGAAGTGTCATGGGCCAGCCTAACATTTCCTGACCCCTGTTTCAAATCTCATTGGTGGGTACTATGATTCAACCCCACCAGTTAAGCCCCCAGCCTTTGCTTTAGTGTATACCAGTGAGTGATGTTCTGTGGTGGTCGATGCTAACTACCCCAGCCCAGGTCTCCCACGTGTGCTGATGCTTCGGTCCTACCCCTTAAAGGCCTTCATTCCCCTCTTCAAATAGCTAGGTCTCAGGCCCCTCGCTTACCTGAAAATACAGTGGCCTTGTCTGTGAAAGTCCAGAGGTCATTCCTCACTTGAACATGAACCCTCAGGTCTCTGTTTGCCTCAGCCTGCCCCATGCACCAGATGTAAGCCCACACCTCAGGTCCCCAGAGCACACCGCAGACCTCCCCTCTCCTGGTGAGCTAGGTTGCCAGGCTTCCCACACTCAAGCCATAGCAAAGAGCATCCATGCCAGGGGGTCTAGGGCCTCTCCAGACCTCATCTCCCTCAGGAAGTTACACCGCCTAGCTGTCCCACTCATGGTAGAGCAAAAGGCCCTTTGTATAATTCTAAATTATCCTCTCATGAATGTCTTTCAATATTTCTTATAGTTAAGATTGGATATGACTTTCAATTTTAAAGAATTGATTAATATTTATATGTATGTATAAGCTATAGAATGCTGCTTTGACATGTAACTACAATGATTGATGGTTAAATCATGAGTAATTAGCATTCCCATCACTACACTTAACGTGTCTATGTGTTGAGAACATTAAAGTTTTTCTCTTCTTTGTACTTTCAAATACCTACTGTAAAATAGAACATCAGGATTAATCTCTCCTATGAACTAGCTTTCTGCCTGCACTCCCACACTTTCCACTCCCCTTCGTCTCAACCTTTCATTAACTTTAGCAACATCTGTTCTATTTATTCTACTATTCTATTCTATAATTCTGCAGAATAAACTGTTTTTAAATCTTTCATTACATGTTAGATTTAGCTGTGATTTAACAGATGTATAAATATTTTTGCATGTTTGTGGAATATTACATGATGTTTTATTACACATATACATTGTGACATATCATTAAGACAAAAATATTTATGCTTTTAAGCATTAAACATCCCTTTATACTGAAAATATCTAAAAACCTACTTTGCAAGGTTTTTTTTAATGGATACATAATGCATTAATGCTATCTGCAGTTACCCTACTATACAATAAAATCTCAGAATTTTCTACTTGTAACTACTATAAGCTTTTTCCTTTTATTCCTTCTCCATTTCCCTCCCAGTTTCTCATTATTATCACTAACTATATTTTGGAGATTTACTTTTTTATTTGAAAGGCTTAGCTGCAGAGTGAAAGGGAGAGATAGAGACACAGAGGAATCTATGTGCTGTTCACTCCCCGAAGGGCTGCAATGACGAGAGTCGGGTCAGGCCAAAGCCAGGTTGCCAGAAGTCAGTGTCCAAGCGCTTAGACTGTACTCTGCTGCTCTCCCAGGTAGCAAGCAACTGCCGAACAAGGATGGACTCACAGCAGAATGCTGATCGTCTCCTGCACTCTTGGGAGACACCTCAGTGGCAGCATGATGGACTTGTGAAAATTCACAAACGACACCCATCGCAAGACTGGAGGGGGGAACAGAGGGGAGGGGAGGGAACTTGTGGAGGAGCAGGAAGACCCAAAAATATCCATTAAATGGTGTCATAAAACAAAAATAAAAATTAGTAGAATATCAGGGACCCAAACCAGTGCCCAGATAGGATGTATTGTAGGTAGCAGCTTAATATGTGGTGCCGTAACACAATACCCAGTCCTGGGTATTGAAGCTATTTAGCAAGTGAACTAGCAGATAACGCTCTTTCTGTGTCTCCCTCCTTCTCTGTTATGTGGTCTTTCAAATAAATTATTAAATAAATACATGTTCCCAGCTATTTTATTTATCTTGATAGTAACTCGACATTAATTATTGTTAGAATTTCTTTCTCACATCGTTTACCACTGATGTATAACAATGTTACTCACTCATTTTTACATTGACTTCTTTTCCCACAACTTTGCTAGATTTATTTCTTAGCTCTAACAGCTTTTTGGTGGAGGAATCCTGGGGATTTTTTGTTCTTAAGCCATGCTACCTGTAAACGACGACATTTCGACTGCCTGCTTTCCGGTTTTCATCTGCTTCTTTTTCTTGATGAATGGCTACAGTTAAAACCTCCCGTATTATGCTGGGTAAACATGACGAGTGCGGGCCTTCTTGTCTCACTCCACAATCCATTAGCTGCCAGCAGTTTTATGTACGGTCTTGGTCTTCATTATACTGATGCCTGCTCCTCACATATTGAATTTGATCACTTTGTATCATGAAGCATCGTGACTTTCATCAAATGCCTTTTCTGCATCTATTGATATCATCAGACGACTTCGGTCTTCATCCTTTTGATGTAGAATATCACATCTATTAATAAGCTCATTTTGAGCCATCCCTGAATCCCTGGTAAATGATCATGATAAGGTGTTTTTTTTTTGTTTTTTTTTTGATGTGCTGGTGGATTCCAGTAATCATTACTTTGTCAAGTTTTTTCTCCTTTTTTTGCCCATTTTTTCATCAGTGATATTGCTGGTAGATTTCTTTCTGTCGTATCTTTCTCTGACTTGGAATACAGGTAACACCAGCCTCACAGAATGAAGGCCTTTTTCATATTCTGAAGCAGTCTAAGGAGGATTGGTGTTAATTTTAGGAGATTTGGTAGTATTAATCAGTGAAACCATCTGGTCATGGGCTTCTCTTTGATGAGTGATGCTTTTCATTGTTGATTTAATGTTGCAATCCATTACTAATCTGTTCAGATATTATTCAATCTTGGTAAGGCATACATGTCTGAAAATGCATCTATTTATTCTAGATTATTAAATTTAAATTTGCCATATAATTGTTCACAATAATCCCCCAAAATCCTTTACACTTCCGTGATATCAATTTTATTGTCTCCATTTTCATCACTGATTCTACATATTTGAATCCTCTGATTTATTTTTGGTCCAGCTAAGTGTTTATCAATTTTAAATGGATAAAATTTTAGTTTCATTGAATTCAGTCTCTCATTCTTTGGTTACAAGCAGTCACGCATTACGGGTTATTTTAGCCTCTCTCAATCTACCCGGCCATCTCAGGGAGATCATAACCGTGTGACACATCATTGCCATTCCAGTCTGCAGCCTACGTGTGCTGTCCATCCTGGACAGCAGCAGGACACACGGCACAGGGAGCAACTGAGGCAAACCATGAGATAATCCCTGCAGCTTCTGGTCTGAAATGACACATTTCCCACATTTAACTGGTCAAAATAAGCGTCATGGAACCAACCATTTATCACCAAGTCCTTCTACAAATAGTGAACCATAAGGAAAAATAAATAAAATACTTCAATACTATGATTACAACTTATTATACTTCTTCACACAGCATCATCTTGAATATTGTGCCATATTAATTCTTATCAAAAAGTTAGCCAGAATCAGAGAATGTAGCTAAGCATTGGAACGTGACTTTTTTTTGGATGATACATATCACGTATGCTTAAAGAACATCTATAGCCATTAGCAAGGATCAATAATGTGGAAAACCAGAATAATGTCTATTGTTAAGTGTACAAACTAACTGCACCAGTATGTATAATATATATATATACATATTTTAATTTGTATCAAGAGAAGTGGGTATCTACATAGAGTCACATGTATGCACAGGATAGTCTGAAGGATTCCAAGAGACGTATCACGCAGGGATGGATTGTTAGAAGTTTAGATTGGGACGGCTGTTGGGCTCCTTCAACAGTCTCCCGGATGTTGACTATTCCCCAGGTGTACGCTGAAGAGTTTAATATTCTAGACGCTCAAGATTTAACTGCACACTGCAGAATAACCATTTCAGACATTTTTAAAAGTCAAGGACAAATTCATAGAGCCATTGCTGAAAGTTCCTGACAGTTTTCAAAGATCAACCTAATAAAAAAATATATGAAATAAAATATTCAAGCACTTGCCCTGGGTCCTGATACCAATGCTATGATTTTTTCATCCCATTCAGGCAGAGACTGAGTTTATGATTAGCTGATTCCAGAAACAAAACAGAGCTCAATGCTTATTTATGCTAATCCTTTTCTGCCACGCAACTCTGCCACAAAACCGCCATTGATGGACTCCTCCATTTTAACTAAAGCAGCGTTTTGTAACAGCCACCTCCTGAGCGTGGCAGCATGATAACATGTACTAGAATGCCAGTGACCAGTCCTGTGCCTGAGCCGTGCAATGAATTCAACCATTATCTCAGAAGTTCTCCTTCGACAACACTGTAGCTGCGACCCTTTCGCTCAACACAGGATCAATTCCACTCTGCACTAATGAAAATGTCAGCCCAGAATGTCTTCTTTTTATTGTGAGAATCAGAGTATTCATAGCTCCTTACATGGCTATGGGACTTGGGTGACATCTCTGACCTGCAAAATTGGGTTATTTTAAGGCACTAAACGTATGGCAACTCGTTTAACTTGCAACAGTAACTGGCACCGTGTGTTTGTGTTCCGTTGTTTAACCATGTATGGCACTGCAGAATCCTACTTGAGACATAAATAAGCTTTATCCGTAGGCCTGAGAGACAGGCTCTGTTGAAACTTGATCTCATTGTACCCTTTTTCTCCAGAGCAATTAAATATGGAAAGTTCTCTCCGTGATCATAAACCCACAAAAATTTGGAAAATGCAAGAACAGATTCAATTAAATGTGAAAAAAGTTGTTTAGAAGAAAACAACTTAGTCATGCCACAAACAAGCCTTCTACAAACCTTCCACTTGAGGAGAACACATTATTGTCCCAGTATCTGGCCAACAAACCCAGAAACAAAGGTGGAGTTTGCTTTTCACTTCAAAATTTCACCAGAGGCCATATCTATTTCGTCGATGGTAGAAGAAAGCCAAAGGTACTAACAAGTTTATTTGTCATATAATCCAACAAAACAAAACAAATAATCCCCCCTACCCCCCAAAAAAGGATCCCATCAATTGTATTAGCTATTTCAGGGAAAAGATTCCTAGAGAAAGCATATCCAAATAGATGAGAATAAAACTAATTCCATCTCTATCCTCACAGCTGTGTAAGAGTTACTGTATTACGTCAAATGTCAGATGTAGAATCCACTAGCATGACATTAGTTTAAAAATAGATAGGTAATAACCTTGTCTGGGGCATCTCCACCTCGTCCCAGTCTCTCAAACTATCAGATGCCTGAAAAGATAGTACAGACAGCTAGCACATCCTGAGTCAGAGGCAACTGAATAATACAACTTTCAGTGCTTTGCATTTTTTTTATTGCTCAATTGATCATTCTTAAATTCAACAATACATGTCAGTGATTCTAAGAGAGCTACATCCAAATTTACAGGAGAATTTACTCCACAAGTAATTTTCTATACTGGTCTATGTTCACCCCTTTTCCACTCATGTATTGTACATGAGGGATGTCCTATATAACAATTGTGACACTGAACACAGCGCATCAATTTTACAAATGAGGTGTTGGCGTCATTATCACGCAAGGTTCAGAGGCAGGCTGCAGAGTGTGGCATCACTATGGTGACTGGCTATGAGGACAACACCCCAGGGACTGGACCACAGAGAAGTCATTAGAAAGCTCTGCTCCAGAGGCGCGCCAGTGTTCTTTACTCAACCACTGAAGGAACGATCGGGGCCACAAAGCCAAGGAAGCAATCACTCTTCTTGGACTATTGCAAAGAATGAAATGGAGTCTCTGGGCACTGCTTGTACTGACATAACCTTGAGAAAGGCTTCCCCGTTTTTCCCTGGAAAATCACATTAGCAACAGAGAAAATGTCTTACAAGTGCCAAGGGGTATAGTAGTTCATTGTTGGCTCATTTGCTCCCATTTTATGTTCCAATACTTCTTAGTTTCATTAGCTTAGACAGAAAGGAGGGTATGAATTGGGATTTGCAGAAAAGGGCCCTAAGGGAGAGAAATGGAAAGGAAGCAGAGTGAGGCACCTTTACCTGGAGAAATAGATTTTATGGCAATAACACATTTTCTTACAAAAATCTGTCCCTACCTTTTTTTTTTTGCAATTATCATTCAAAAATACATAAATGGGTTCTCACTGGGGAGAACTAAAACCTGGGAAGATGTTTGCTAGATACCAATAATTTCTGAACAATAGCAAAACAGAGTAGAGATTTCATTCAGCTGTGGGAATTGGCTCTCCCAGAAAGCTGATTCTGGTCTTTCAACATTTGCATGCAAACTTACAACTTGGATTTTTTTTTGTATTTCATGTGTGTATGTGAACGTGAACATGTTTACATGTGCAACCATAACTAGGATACTATGCTATCCAAAAACATGTTGTTGATAACATTTGAAAATGACTAAGGTTGCCCATAGACAGCTACTACTAAGATCGCAGCCCTTCCAGATCCCAGTGTACTATGAAGGAAAGCAAATTTAAAGCACACATTGTTCAATATTTTAAGTATAATGTCTCAGGGTAATTTGTCAGGGACATGTTAGGCACTAGCTAATTAATACTGCTGACGTCAACAGTAACCATTGTTTAGATTTATGTTACTGTATATGTAAGTTAGGAGAAACTGTATGACTCGCTATTGAAGGTTAATTCCAGCAAAAAATGATTATACTTGAGTCACTATATTACAGAATGTACCTCTAATCATATCCATAAGCTGTCTAAATTTTTCTCACTGATTAAAAATCATCTAATGCAAATAGGCCTAAATTACAAATAATGTTTTAAAACAATAAAATATCCATAACTTAATTATTTAAGTGGTTATAGATATGTACTTGAAGTTGTCCTGAAAAATTAAAAAATTGAATTAGAATAAAACATTTTGGAAAAAAAAATTCAGGAAAAAAATGCTTTTTTTTAGTAATCTTTCAGATCTAAAGCTGCCCTTTCTTCTAGCTTCTCTTCTTCTGTTTAAGAGCAAAACACAATATGCTATCCTTAACTTGGTTCGCCTTTGAAAATCATTCCTTTTCTTATTTTTGAAGCATAAATACCTGAAACAGTTTCATTTCCAAGAGTGGGGGAAGCAAGATACCTAGTAAAAGTATCTGCTTTTTGAGAAGTTAGTGAATTCTCATAACTTTCTATGTATGTGTGTATTTCCAAGTTTTAAAAATTCTTAAATGTCATTTTTCTGACTTGAGTATGCTTACTTCCGTATACACACACACACACTTATCTTTGAATTCCTGTTTCCAATTAAATTGCAAAGGGCTATAAATATTTCAAATAGATCAGGATGTTCTCATTTATTATTGAAAGAACATGGTGATCTCCAAGTACATACATACACACAGAGAAACACATGACACACAAGGACCAGGAAAATGTTACAAACATTTGTTCAATTACCCAGAGGTAGGAGAGGGGCAGCAACCCACTCAACAAATCCAAAGGTTATTTTTCCATCCATAAATGAAAACGTGTGTGTCCAATTGTCAAAAAGACAACCCTTGTTGAGATTAACTGTAGGCAAGCTCTTCCCTTTGCCAAGGGTCTTCTGGCCTTAAAAACCCTTCCTGTGAATGGGAGACAGGAGCGGTGTGCCGGAGAGCTGTCAAGGCTGTGCACCATGACCTCCTTTCTCCAGCTATAGCCCAATTCAGGAGTGAAATCCAGATGACCATACATGCACTCTACAGAAAATGGCAAAACGAAAGCACTGAAAGAGCCCTTTCCTTCACTAAGATCCATCTAAAAGTATGTCTAATAGACCAAGACTAATCTAAAAACAACTTGCCCAAAATGTGTGACAAACTCTTTTATGGATTTTAATAAGTCTTTGGAGTAGGAGACAGAATCCCAAGCATGCAAAGATTAGGAGGATTATTGTCTGTTCTGAGACCACGGTATGTGACCAGCCACATGCTCTCAAATTCAAATCGATTAAGCTGAAACATGAATTAATATAAACTCACTATGCATTAGATACAAAAGTAAGAACATATTGTTGGGACCAGTGCTATGACCTAGTGGCTAAAGTCTTGCAAGCTCCAGGATCCCATATGCGTGCATGCCTGTTCATGTCCCGGCTGCTCCGCGTCCCATCCCTGCTTGTGGTCTGGGAAAGCAGTAGAGGATGGCCGAAAGCCTTGGGAACCTGTACCCATGAAGAGACCTGAAGGAAGCTTCTGGCTCCTGCCTTTGGATCTGCTCAGCTCTGGCTATTGCAGACTGTTGGGGAGTAAACCAGCTGACAGATCTTTCTCTATGTTTTCCCTTCCCTCTGAAAATCTACCTTTCCAATAAAAGTAAATAATTCTTTTTTAAAAGAATATATTGTTATACTAACCTTAGTATGTAACTGCTTTCCAACCGCCTGTGATCCTGAAACCATTACTGCAAACCAGAAATTATAGGAAATCCATTGTTCAGTCTAGTGAGAGGTAACCCTCTCATTCAGCCAGGTGGCCATTGATTAGTCCACACTGTCACATCACCCGATTTCGCGCTAAAAATAATTAAATTAGCAAAGGAAAAAATACTTTTAAAGAATGAAAAGGAAAGTGATTGAAATGAAAAAAACAAGTGGAGGAAGAAAAAGAAAGAACAAACATGTGCAGCATGAGAGATTCAACAAGTGTGACTTGACTTCTCTTTCTGCATTTTTTTTTCTGACCAGCGTTTCTAACAAGCAGTGTATACCAGCTGCCTGTATCTTACATTTTCAGAATCACAGAAACCAACATTTCAAGTTTAATTAGAAAACTTAGAAGAAAAATCTGCTATTCTCCACATTTGTGATGAGTGTCCACTCCAGGGGGGATCTCTGCAGCCCAGAAAGAGAGTTCCTGCAGCAGTCGGTGACTGCTAAAATGTGACGTGGGGTGGAACAGGTCCAACTCTGCCCAGACAAGAGCGGATGCTGCGTGCACAAACATACAATATCCATTCTATCTGCCCAACCTGAAACCATACCTGTGCAGAGAAGTAATACCACCACAAATAATGGGAAATGAGCCTTTAACTTAGTGGCCAAGGCACCCGTGGCCCACTCCAGAGTGCCTGGGTTTTGCTGCCTGTGCCAGCTCCCGATACCAGCATCCTGTTCGTACCTAAGACCTAAGGAAGCTAGATCGTGGCTCGGGGAGTTGGATTCCTGCTGACCCCATGGGAGAGCCAGATAGAACTGTTAGTTCTGGGTTTGAGCACTAGATCCAGCCACCTTGAGCACTGGGAAAGTGAGCCAGCAGATGGAAGTTCTCTTCCCCTCCCCTCCATCCCCGTAATTAATTAATTAATTCGTTGATTGGTTGATAGTGGCTGAAACTTGTTGCCCAGACAAAAAGGAGAAATAAAGACAAAATAAACTTCGAATACTGGGAAAGTTTTTTCTAAACTCCTAGGTCATCTAGGGGGAAAAAAAGGAGTGATGCTAAATAGATATTCGGAAAACAGCAAGACACACGTGAAGACAAGTGGCGGGTAATCCTCGGGGGTGGACATTTGTAGAGGGCTGGGGATTATGGTTTCTGTTAGAGGAGGCCGACTTCACACAGGTAGTTAATGAGTGCTCAGTGGGAATGTGGGTGCAGTGTTATAAGATCTTTCATCTTCAAGAAGGACCAATCTTACTCCCAGGTGACATCCCTCAGTTTCTTCAGTGTTCGCATGGCTTTTCAAACAACACCACATGAGCCAAAGAAAAGCGAATTTTGAAAAAGATTCCCCTGGGGTTCCAGTTTGCAATATCTGCCCTACAAGACCAGAGCTGCTTCCTCAACGTCCCTCGCAGACAGCTTTGTTGGTTCTTCCATTTCTATACATTGACTAACCAGAACTTTTCAATTATGATGTGATCAATGAATGCAAGAAAAACACTGCTCCTGGAAGTGTACGTCTGTATGATAACTGTTACAGAAAACTAGAGGTCAGTCCTGCCTTATGTGATCGGAGAGCCTCAGCCCCACAGCCAGGGATGAAATGAGGTCAAGAAACGTTCTTGGAGAGAGATCCCAAAGAGGTGGAAGAACATGGGAAGGCTGCATCATCCAATCTGGATTTAGATGACAGCGAAGAAAGTCGAAAACCACAGCATTTCCCCACGTCGGCAAGGCCACAGGGAAGACGTCTATGGCCGTGAGACAGAACTGTAACGGACAGAAGTCCAAATGTCTTCTTGCCTACTTTAACATGATGATAAAAACAAAAAGCCATCTTGACCTTACGCTGTGCTGTGGGCTGTTTGGAATTAGGGGAGCATGAATCATGGGCTATGGGTTCTGGATTCTTACCCTCTGTTAGTCTCTAGTTATGCACAAGTCACATTCTCCGATTCCCAAACAAGCTAATTGATTTACTATCATCTCAAATTCAATAGCACTGAAATAAACTCTTCTACTTTTCCTTCTTCTCATGCCCATTTTTTTTTATTTCTTCATGTCATGGGAAGCAATAAAATTTCTTTCTAACCACCAATGACCAACAATCTGCCCACTACCTTGAAAGATCTGCAAAATGACATTGTGAGCAATACATTAAAGAGAAAGTCTGAGTCTATCGTTAGGAGCGCAAGATAAGAAATTTGTACTTGAAATCACACAATGAATTGGGAAGTCTAAGAAGTGGATCTAGCCAGCATGCCGACCTTTGAAAGGGAAACTTCGGACGCTATAAATACCAAAGCAAAGCACAAATGGCTCTCTGCGGAGATGATGCATCTATCTAGACAAGGACAATTGTCTCAGTTTGCCTGTATGAAAATACTGCCAAAAGTTAATGGAATTAAAAAGACAAATTCATTTTGGGTCAAAAAAATGAGATCCACTCAGTGTTTTTATGAAATTTTTGGCAGACTTCATATATGATTTTAAGCAAGAGAGAAGATTTTGTTTTCCAACTATAGCTATGCTTCACAAACTTATATGTGAAGTGAATGTATCAAATCATAGATATTTATCAGATTCAATTATGCATAGCTTTAGATAGGCTCTCATAAGGGAAATAGGATAGAACCAGTGTTAAAAGGCAATTATGAAAATTGCCCTAAGATTGCCAATGCTTAGCCCTAATGTATTTAATTTTTAAAAACTTGCAGAAAATTTAGCTGAAGGAGGTAGTGTTCAAGCTAAGCATGAAATTTGCTTAAATCTGTTATATGTAAAACATGTCTTCAAAATTCACCCCAAAAGTTACTTCCCTTCTGGCTGAAAAATAGCAAGACTAAAATGTTTTGTGTGGGTGCCTACATTATTGCTTCTTATATCTAGAAAAACCGGTCAGAGAAGAATATATTTTTCAAACAATTAAGGTCATGCAAATAATTCTTCACAAGTTCCAAGTGGCAAATTTTTTCCATGGATTTGCAACACTATCAATCAACCACATTAAAATATTAATTAATAACAAATAATACCTGTATTTTCGCTGAACAGACGTTGATCAGAGTGAATAATAATCTGATCTCCGAAGTCAATTTTAAATTTGCAAAAAATTCAGGTCTCAGCCGTGTCGCTCACTAGCTGTTAGGTTTCCTAACTTCTTTGGAGTTTTCTTGTTTTATAAAATAGCAAGCTGACATGATAGAATGTGCTGGGGATTAGATTATCATATAGACACATACACAGAAATGAATGACAGTGCCTGCAGCACGTCAGCTCCATGTGGTTGTAAACTGCTTGTGTCTATGGATTTCAATTTTTATTTTTGCAACAAAGGAAATCTTCCCATGCATCTTTCAAAGATCCTTCACATTATTGTTATCTTCTGATTTACAAAATGCCACGTTTACATCAGACTTTCACTAGGTTGCTCGGTCTGTCCCAGACACTGCAGTCAGAAACATCAATATTTGTAGCATTTTCTATACCAGCAGCAAGCGATTAACAATGTGAGCAGTACATTCTCAAGTCTAAAAATGACAGTAAGATAACCAAAGATGTAAATCCCCTTCATCTATCTAATTAAATACACAAATTAGAACAATAAGCTCAAAGGGTAGATGAGCCATAATATGTTGAAGAAATTTATACTTAAATAGTTACCCAATCAGGTTAGTTGTACACATATCATTAAATTTACATCTGGGGCCCAGCGCAGAAGTGTAGTGGTTAAAGTCCTCGCCGGTTCATATTCTGGCAGCCCTGCTTCCCATCCTGCTCCCTGTCTGTGGCCTGGGAAAGCAGTCAAGTACGGCCCAAATCCTTTGGACCCTGCACCTGCGTGGGAGATCCAGAAGAAGCTCCTGGCGCCTGACTTCAGATTGGCTCAGCTCCAGCCATTGTGGCCGCTTGGGGAGTGAACCGTTGGATGGAAGATCTTCCTCTCTGTGTCTCTTCCTCTCTGTATATCCACCTTTCCAATTAAAAAAAAAAAATAGATCTTTTTTAAAAATTTACATCTGGATTAGATTTCTGCATTAGGCGATGCTTCTGATTTGTGTTTTGAGTTAAGACCTGGCTCACAATGTGTGCAGGGAGAGTTATGAATGAAAGGGCCGTGTTATCAGAAGGCCGGGGGCACGGAGTTCTGAAGGGAGCATGTTGGGCCAGTCCTCATATAGCTGTAACTCAGGCCAAAATCTGCCCTCGGTTATGCACGTCCAGCTCCTATTGACGTCAGGAAGCACTGTGCTCGTGAAACAGGAGGCAGAGATTTGGCTCTTTGATTTTAATACAATTAAATACCAAAAGTTTTGCTGATGCAGGTTGCAAGTTTACATCCCTAGGGATCAGGGAAACGCCGATAGAATATTGTCCTGCTGACAACATTATCTTTTGCACAGGCCATGTAATTAAGTGAGGCCTGAATTTCTCAACTCTAACTTGGAACTCCCTAATGCTCTTTTGTCTGTGTTGTGTGGCCTTTGCTTACAATAAGAAGTTCAAGTATGATTCCAAACTTTGGTCTGTGGCCTCGCGTACAACGCTAACACATACATAATTGCCAATGGTAGGACTTCATTTCTACTTGGAGCCTTAATGGCAATGCTGAACTCAATGAAAGGTGGCGGGTAGACTCTAAACCCACCTTACATTTTTGGTAAATTATGTAATACTATGTAGGGCTTACCAACCTTATAGTATTCAGTTTAATTTATGCTCAGGCCTATCCCTGGCTATGCTTCAATATTTGTGTAGTTTCTAAAATTTAGTATAATTTTGTAAAGCAATGTTAGTGACTGAGTCTCTTAGACCTTAGTACCTGATAATAAGCTTTTAAATGGTAAAGTGCAGTACAATAGCAATATGGAAGCACGCCGTGTGTTCCAGCTAAGATGTTTATGGTCCCTTTCTTGTTTTAGTCAACAGAAGGAAGATTGCTCCTGCACTCTTTCTTTAGAACATAGAAGAGTATATGTTCAGTCTGAGCTTTCTGATGAACTGTATGAAAAAGTAGGGCCTAGTGAGCCATCTGTCACTTCTCACTCTTTCCCAGGGAGGCCAGGATTCTGTGAATGGGAAACGTGGGACCAAGAGGTGGACATGTCTAGCCCACCCTTTCCCCTTCTTCCTCTTTTTGGTATTCTTCTTTACTCCAAGTCTTTGGCTTTTGCCAGCAGCACTGCCTGTGTCTCAGGACAAAATGTTTCTGAAGGAGGTCATTACAAATCCAGCATAACAAAGCCATGTGCTTTAATGAATGCAGAAGCAATGGCGCTTTTATAGTGATATCTGATGGACATTTAATAAGTGGAGGCTGCTGGACACAGTGTCATTAGCAGGGGTGTGGGCATTGTAGAAGTGGGGGTTAAACTGATACTTGGAATGCTGGCATCCTGTATTGAAGTGTTTACTCAAGTACTGTCTCAGCTTCTATCCCAGCTTCTTGCCAGTGTCCCTGGGATGAGAGCAGAGGATGGCCCAAGTACGTGGGTGCCTGTTATGTACATGGGAGATCTAGCTGGAGTTCCTGCTCCTAGCTTCAGCCTGGCCTAGCCCCAACGACTGCAGGTATCTGAGGGATTAAGTAGCAGTTGAGAAACTTTCTCTTCACCTCTCTGTCTCTCTGCCATTCAAATAAATCAATAGATAAGTAAACAAATCATTTTAAAAAGAAATTGTTAGCCAAGTTTGAAATTAGTAAATTGTCAAAAAAAAAGACAACAATGATCCAAGAACATAATTTAGTGATAAGGAAATAAGAATGAGAGTGAAAAAGATTGAAAAGTAGTTGCCTTAGAAACCAGATCTGGGGAGGAACATAGTAGGAAAGAAGCTTAGTTCAATCTTACTTTATTATTTGGTGGACAATTCATGGCTTCATACTTCACTGTATCAGGGAACCAAGGCAGTCAAAGTAGAAGAGACTTTAATGAGTCTTCTAAGCCATTGTTTTCAATCTGAGAATCACAACAGGTTAGCTTATCATGAAAGCAATGTATTGTACTCAGGCCAATGCTTTCTGATGAATAAAATAGAATAAAAGAATAGAATAGAGTAGAGTAGAACAGAACAGAATAGAATAGAATAGAATAGAATAGAAGTAGAGTAGCACAGCATAGCATAGAGTAGAATAGCATAGAATAGAATAGAATAGGAGTAGGGTAGAGTGGAACAGAACAGAATAGACTAATAGATCAGAGGACATTACAACATTCTGAATCATGGCAGAAAGCATTTTCTGTCATGTTAAAATATATTTGAAATACAGTCAATTTTTCCAGCTTCCTACTTAACTTTTAACCTAACCTTCAGTTCGCCTAACACTAAATCACACTGTATCACCCAAACCAAGTAATTATACATGAAATTATGCAAATTAAATGTTTTGGGCAGGGTCAGAATTGTGGCAAAAGCCATTAGTGCCACCATTTATGACATTAGTATCCCATGTCAGGATGCCAGTTAGCGTCTCAGCTGTCCTACCCCCTTGGATCCGGCTCCCTGTTTTCCTCCCTGGGAAAGCAGTAGGAGATGGTTCAAGTGCTAAGGATTCTGTAGTCATTTGAGGAGTGAGCCAGGAGGTGGAGGCACTCCTTCTCTGTCTCTGTTTCTGTCACTTGCTATTCAAAATAAATAAAAAAGAAATGCTTTTGGAAATCATGAAGTTTACACCAGATTTAAGTCCTACTATGAGCACATTATTCTTGCTGCTATTATCAGTAAGTGAGCCATGCCTGAACTGCAGCTCTGTGCAGCTCCCCAAAGTGCAAGCAGAGTCGTAGGACCAACTCCACCACTGCTACTCCATCAAGTACACTTCTACTCTCCTGAGAAGACACTGATACTGTCTAGGATGTAGGCTCAAGTCTCAGATGAGTCAGGACCAGAAACTAGGGAAATTCTGAGCTGGTAGCACAATTAAGCTATTAGGGAAGAAGACTAATTGTGGCAGACCTTAGAGTGACACGAACTAGGGGACACATTAGTTTTGCCACTGAACGTATATGTTTGATGTAAGTTGTTGAACTCTCTGAGCCTCGGGGTAAGTATAATTATCAACACCATCATAATAATTATTATTACCAAAACTACCTTTTTACGTTATGGAAAGATATGTGAATTTTTATTTTTTTCTAAGAACCTTGCAGTGTCACTGAGGAAACAAAAACTCTGCCTGGGCAACAAAGGGGCAGAGAAAGAAGACTGGAGCAAAGGCGAGCTCTCCACCCATCTCAGTGCTCTAGACTTACAGTGCTGGTCTCTGTTCCACTCATGACATCTGCCATGCCCAAACCTGTTCAACCTGCTGTCTACAATAACATTCGTTTGATTCTCAGCCTGTGGCTTGCCGTTCAGGAACGTCCTGTGGGATTTGAGCTACAAGTCAGTCTAGAGTACTAGAACCTGGGGCTTGGTGTTGTTGATGGGTGCAGGACTTACAGATACAAGAGCTCACCTCATATTCAAGTCCTGTCACTTTCTCACAGAGCATCCAATAAACCAGTCCATCGCTCTGCATTTTAGTTTTGTCCTTCCATGGGATCAGATAAAACCAAGCAGGAAATCCAGAGGCAAAAATACAATAGGTAAAAATATGAAAAAGGTTCCTTTCCCAAAAACAAAATGATGTTAATGGGAGCAAAAGAAACTTTTAATGAAACCAACACTAGTGAACACTACTCTTGGTGCTCATCTTTACCAGGCGTATGCAAACACAGTCATTTCTATTTCTCTTAAGAGTACCTCTAATAAAGTCAAGTAACTTCCTTTGCATACATTGCCTTGCACCATTTGAATCTACCGTTATTTTATAGCGAATTTTTCATTAGTCCTCCTACTCTGCTCATCCTGCCCTTGCCCTCACTTAGCTTCTCCATTTCCCAAAGGCATCAGCCATGATTCATGGCTCTGTATTTTTCTCCAGGTAGATTTACTGTTTTCCCACCTCACTCTCAGGTTATGCTGAAGCCCATCCCAAAGCCATCACATTGGTAAAGTCAACTCCCATCTCCCTTCTTGCCTCAAATCTCTCTCTTTCTCTAGCTCTGTCACTGCCTTTAGTATAACTTAGCAAAATAATTGACAGGGCATGTAAAAAGAAACTGCCTCTCACCTAAACTATCAAGAGACTTACACAAAAGATAACGCAGCCTATACAATACCTGTTCTGATAATAGGGGCCCTCTTCTGATATCTTCTCTAAATGGCACAGAACAAGGTCAAGAAAGTGAACATGTCTGAAATTATTTCAAAAATTTATGTAAAATAATTTGATTAATATATATATTACAGTTATACTATATTCTAGGAAATGCATAGCCTGTAGAATACAGAGAAATAACGAGCTAAGTGAAAATCATTCTTGCTTTTTAGGTTTTAATTTGTTGCTGAGACAAAAATGTAAGCTGGGAAGTATTATTTGTTTCCGTAAGTAGATGATCATAAGAAGTTCAAATCACTAATAGGGCACTGATGTGGCCTGAAGCATGGCCAATTATTAAAAAGAGACCTGTACTGCTGGAAGATAGAGAAAACATGTTTAATATGATCCTAGTCTTTCACAGAGAATGTAGACACAAAGGACTGTGCCATTGGAGAATTTACCCTATGTATGCAATAACTGTCATGAGATCCCAAATGATATACAACAACTGCAAGTGTCACCAGATTCTCTAGAGAAACTTGAGATCAATGCAATAATGTCTCCAAAGCATATTGCCTCTGAAAGAGAGCCACTCCCTATAAAATATTCATCAAGGATATTGGCTTGGGATCCTAGGGACTGCAACCCTTGGGACACATTTCTACACATCAGAATCCCATACAATAGAGTTAGGAGTGTTCTAAGACTTGTTTTGTCTTAACCCAAGCCTCAACTCATGGCTGGTCTTGAAGATAATTAATTTAACCATGACATGCAATCTGTTTTCAGAAGCTGGAACAGAATAGGATAGAAAATATCAGAATATATCACAGATGGTAATGACAATCAAAGTTTAGAAAAGCATACTCTTATTTTGAGTGTGGTTTGATGTATGCATGTGTCACATGAGTACATACAAAATCAATATATATATATATATGTAGATATAAATAAATACATAGATATACACAGATAGGTAGAAAGACACACAGATAGATTGATATGAAACATAGGTCATTTGTCTGCTTGCCTCTCCTTCCTCTCTCCCTCCTTCCCTTCATTTGTTGTAATCTTTCAGGGCATCCTGAACCTGCCACACCTGGCCTGGCAGTGGAGGGCTTGTGGCTATCTGTGTCCCTTCTATGGTGTAAAGCTCAGTCACTTGAGCCTTCCAAGAACCCCTGCCCTATCACAATTGCTCTTGATCCAATTGATAACCTTTGGTGTCAGCAAATACCCCATGTTTTCATGTCCTATTTACTTCGGATCTCTCGGTGACACCAGGATCTCTCGTTTCAGGGACCAGAACCCATGGGTGCATATGTTGGGCTTAGCACATGCATTGCCTGTTAGGCCACCTCTTTTGCTGATTCTTGCTCAAAGGAAAGGAACATTCTAGGTACATTTATTATTTAATAATGGGTACAATATTTAAAAAATATATGATAATAAATATACATAATTATTAAATGTCAGTTTTAAAAATTAAAATGTGAGCGGCTCAGATAGCTAATCCTCTGCCTACAAGTGCAGCATCCCATATGGGGGCCGGGTTCACGTCCCGGCTGCTCCACATCTCATCTAGCTCCCGGCCTGTGGCCTGGGAAAGCAGGAGAGGATGGTCCAAAGCCTCAGGACCCTGCACCCACATAGGAGACCCAGAAGAAGCTCCTGACTCCTGGCTTCAGGATCACTCAGCACTGGCCATTGGGGGCACTTAGGGTAGTGAACCAGCAGATGGATGATCTTCCTGTCTGTCTTTCCTTCTCTCTGCCTTTCCTATAAAAATAGAATAAAACCTATAAACGTAACACATATCACAGAAGTTAAGAGCTTCCTGTTATTCATCTATCTTAAAGCATTAAGTTGGACATGAAAAAGTGTCCTTTAGTGATGGCTGGCTAAAGCAACTGTGGTATATCCAATAAAATAGAATACCACTCAGAAATTTTTACAAAGGAACAAAATAACTATGACTTACAACATTTTGATCAGATCAAAGGACAAATCTACTGGGCAAAAAATTTTAGTCTCAAAAGTTCCATGTTGCATGGTTCCATTTATATAGTTTTCTCAGGATGACTAAATTATAGAGAAAAAACAAATTATTGATTTCCAAGGGTTAGCCATAGGGTGGAAGGCCAAGGGGTAGAAAGTAAAGCTGTGCAAGTGACATGAAGTATAGTGGTGGAGCCCTCCAATGATGAAGGACCAGAGCTGGTTCCTGGCTCCTAGCTTCAGATTGGCTCAGTTCTGCTCCTTACAGCCAGTTGGGAAGTAAACTAGAAGCTGCAAGTTCTTTTTTTATCTCTTCCTTTCTCTGTACACCTGCCTTTCCAATAAAAATAAATAGCAAAAAATTAAATATAGGTGATGGCCAATAGTGTGTAAAACACAGCTTGAGACAGCGGGTAGCTCTTTCAAGGAATAGATAGATAGATAGATAGATAGATAGATAGATAGATAGATAGATAATTTTGTGTGTGTGTGTGTATATATATATATATATATATATATTTGTCTTGTCTCATAATCCTATCAGGTCAAGCAATATGCTGACAATCAATAGAGGTTTATTAGAATAAAACCTCATAGGTAATAAACCGAGACAAATTATAGCACCAGTTCTGGCTGTTAGACTGCAGAATAGGCTGCTTCTGGTCTGTGAATATTGTCCCCAACTCTGCCCACACATTTGGCTAAGTGTTGCCTGCTTTATATTTCTGTATTCTTTGATCAGAGTCTAATTCACAGGGACTGGAGATAAAGTGAAAACTTAATAAAAGTTCACAGGGTACTTAATATTTTTATCATTATTTCTCACAATTTGCTGGAGTTGGATTTTGTTTCTACGGGATGCAGGTATCACAGTGGTTGGTGGATGAACTTGCATCAATTCCTATTTGCACTGAGGGTCACACTCATTATTTTCTGAGTCTCAGTGGTCGCTTTTATCCATATTTTTTCTGAGACTTTTTTAATGATGTATGCATAGGCAGCAAGACAAAGATTAGTCAAACCGCCTCTTTTGAGAATCAGTGATAACCCTTGCGACTATTTCTTAATCATAGCCCCTTTCAGGTTCTCCAGATTTCAAGAATTTTCTCTCTCTCTCTCTCTCTGATCCACTTTTTGCCCTTCCTTGATCATGTAGGTGTCTAACTACAGAAAACCCTTCTTTAGACATCTTCAAATTTTCTCAGAGGCCTCCAAAATTCGGAGCACCTGTGGCTCACCCTGACCTCCAAAGCCAAATGCAATCTAGTCCCATTATGTCTTTCCACATTCATCTCCCAGTCTCACTGTCCAAGCCCACAGAGACATCCCAAACACATCCTGGGTTTTGCACTTCTAGGATGTTGTGGTGTTCCGTCATCTCAAAGTTCTCCATTTGCTCTCCCCTTTGGAAGCAAGCTGCTCGAGTGTTGGGTTCTTGGTGAATTGAACCCAACACAGATTGGCTACGGTGAACACGATCATTTCCATGTTGCAAATCTCAATCTTACTTGATCCCAAAGCATTTCTCGTCATTGAGATCATATCTACCTCGCACTACAAAAAACATCTGTGCCTGCCTAAGAATCACTACTAAAAGTATACCCTCTGGGGAGAAGAACTCTGTCTCCACACTTCTGTGACCTCAGACCCCAGTACAGACTCTCACTGGATGAGAATCTCTGGCCTCAGCAGCTGCCTGCCCCAGGCCACTGCACCCCCAACTCTCCAGTGTCTTCCCACATCATCCAGAAGGTGTCTTGGCCACTGGGCGGCTTTCCTGTCCTGCAGCAGACACACCCCCTACAAAGAGTTCTGAACCTCAGCTGGGCTTGGGAAGGGCGTAGCCCTGCTCACTTTCCTCAGTCATAGAAGCCGTCACTGCCTTTCACAGTTCCTACTTCATTTTTCCCTAGAGCCCTTTTTTATCCCTTGTCTTAAAACCTGCTTACTGTTGCATTAAAAAAAAAAAAAAATAGTAAAGCAGCATACAAGAATAACACAATTCTTTGTATTGTGGGTGTTTTTTTTTTCTGTCCAAATCACTGCTGGAATTCATGATTGTGCTCTGACTGACGTGGTCAGGTAGAGGGAAACGAATCAGCAAAGGGGCAGTTGGTGACAGAATTAAAGGAGGCACTGTAGTACCTGGAATCCACGTGAGGAAGCATTGTAAGAAGACAGGAGTGCTCCGGCAGATGCAGTGCTGCTGGTGATCACGGAAAAGGAGGAAGGAGAAGCAGCTACAGTGTGCAAAACAGTGGAGCACACATGGTAACCACAGAAGGGCAAATGTTAACCTTATCTGTCCAGTATTGTCCCCCTGACTTAGGACAGGTGGGCTGCAGTTTTGGAGCACACGGTAACCTTCAGAAGGGCAAATGTTAACCTTATCTGTCCAGCATCGTCCTCCCGACTCAGGGCAAGAGGGCTCAGATTTCCATTACAATGCCATCCATTCTTCCTTCTCATACATTTGGGTAGGGCTGACCCCAGAGAAGACCTGGCCAGCATGCCCTATCCCATGATTACCATGATTAGTTTAGGGCTGCAAATGTAAATGAGATTCACTTATTGAAGCAATCTCTTCTCTCTGCAGCTGAGAAATGAAGACACAAGCCTAGACATGTTATGGATTCTCGTGTCATCACAATGGAATCTTAGAGCAGAAGAAAAATAAGGAAAACAAAGCCAGAAGAAACAGATTCCTGTGAAACTGGTATGAATTTTTGGGTCTGGTTGAGCCTTATGCCACTTCCGGGATTTTTTAGTTATATGAGTTGATAACTTCTTTTTTTAAGATTTATTCTTATAACTTTACTCGAAAGTCAGAGTTACAAAATAAATCTTTAAAAAAAAAAAAAAAAAGAATAACATGTCTTGGCTTGTGTGTTCTTTTCTCGGCTTCACACCCGGTGAGAAAAGGTTGCTTCAGTAAGTCCTGCCAGCAAAATAGTAAGATTCCATTTGACTTCAGATCAGAAAGCAATTGATAAGTCAAGTGATTTTCTCAACATCTCTGTGACCAAGCTGACCCTCTGCGCCAGCTCTCTCGGCTCTAAATCACAGCCCTTCCCATCACAGAAAACTTTGATGAATACAGTGATGTGCATTTGTCCCAGCATTTTTACAGCTCACTTAAAACTACTGTAACTCTCCTTAGGAAACGGAAGGATTTAGACAAATAGATTTCAGAATGACTTGGAGACGTTTCTGGATTTTGAATGTCTGTCTTCTTTTACCCTTACAGAGTGCAATTTTTAGGGATGAATAAAAGAGAAATACAATGTATCAGAGTAGTATGGCACTATGACCCAAACCCTGTTTTTACATTGGTGAAGCAGGCAGACAGGAAGATTCGTAAAATGGAGAGGCAGAAAGAGCTCTTCCATTCGCAGCGTCTGGAGCAATGCCAGTCTGAAACCAAGGGATTAGACCCTGCTCTGGGTCTCTCCTTGTGTACAGCAACCCAATGACTTGGGCTATCCTTCATCATCTTCGCACGGGTGTGGACAGGAAGCAATGCAGCTGAGATATGAACCAGCACCCAAACGATTTGCTGACAACGCAGATGGAGGCATAAGCCACCATGCTACAGCACAGGCCCGGACAAATATGTCGTTTGAAGAACATCCATTCTCATCAAGAATCAGAGAACTATAAGTCCTGGCCTCAATTTTTCATTTACCAGAAAATGCTATAATTAAAGCTGATTTGTTCCCATCATTAGTTCGGGGGCAGACAACAAGATAAGTGGACAAGGGGTCTCTCAGCACGGGGTAGCTGAGGGAGACCGCTTCCTCAGTGAGTCACAAAATATGTGTTAACAACTGTCTTCTGGAAGCTTTGCCCAAGAGATGTCTCTGGTTACATATAAATTTGGATGCCTGTGAGGCAGGCGACTGCCGTAAAGCCACAACACAGCACTGAACCAACCCACAGAGGAGCCCAGCACCAGAGGATGCTACAGTGTTCCTGTTGCTGAAAAGACCCTCTTTCTCTCAATTTCCCTCTCTTTCTCTGTGATTGTATGTGTTGGGGGTAGTGTGTGTGTTTTAAAATCTCTGTGTTTAAATCAGCCAATGAAATATTCATGGGACCTAAAGTAGTGGGCAAGCTGACGGCTTTCTTATGGGAATATCAATATTCTTGGAGCCAGTCTTAATCCAATATTCAGTAAGCTCCTCTCCTCCCTTCGTCACTTTGGACTCAGAAGCCCTTCACCCTTCCGCAATCCTGCTCCATTTGCAGAGTAGGTGGCCAGCCGGCCAAGGTCACAGAAGGAACAAGCAGGAGGCACTGTGGGGTACGGACGGGCTTGCAGGAGAGAGCCGCCGGTGCAGATGCAGGCACAGGTGTGCGTGGGGAGATGTGTGGCGTGGCTGTTCTGCGAAGGGGGAGAATGTGTGCACAGTTGGGTGACTGGTCTGAATGTTTTTGTCTGGTCTGTGATTCCAGGTGTGTACGTAGGATTTTCCTTCCTGGCAGGAGCGTGAGGGAGGGGTTGGGGAAAGGAGTAGTGGAGGTCCTAACCAGTGTCACGGAAGGAAATTACTGCTGGAGAATGAAAATATTTTGCTGCATTCATTCTTTGCTAAATTTGGGTGCCCACCCCTCCCCTCAACACACACACACACAACACACACCATGAGTGGAGGAGAAAATAGACAATAATAGTTGTGAAGGCAGAGCTTGCTCAGCAGAGAACTTCAAGGCTGCATGGTGTCCCTTGCAGATCCCTTTCCCCACATGGCTCTTTCAGCCTGCCTGCCTCCTCACCCCACCACCCACTGGGCTGTTCTTAGGATGGGATGGAATTATACATTCTTCTTTCCCTTCTGAGCCTCTCAGTTCAGACTGCCAAAAATGGGGCCAGTTCGGATGGTGGTTTCCTGATGTGGGTACCTGTCCCTCAGGACTGGAAGAAGGCCTGCCAACTCATTCCAGGTCTGCCCGCCCAAAAGCCATGCAGCCGCCCTCTCCCCAGGGCTGCTCTGTGTTACTGAGCCTGATCCAGCACCGCCCTTTCGGGTGCCCCAGGAGCCTGGGAGGCCTGGAGACTGCTTGGAGACAGTTGCACAGAACAGTACCTGCCAAGTCAAGCTGAGAATGAGGAGGCCCAGTTACAGGTCTGTGGGGGGCTGCAGGACTGTGGGGGAGACGCTGCTCCCACACAGGCCCCTCCTCCAAGCTGGCTGTTCCCCAGCAGTGCCTCCAGAAGCAGCAGCGTTGGAGGCGAAGCCTGGAAACTCTACCCTGTGACAGGGGGAGGCGAGTGGGGCTCCTGGCAACAGGCACCTCCCTGTATGAGCACTTCCCTTCCACAGGCGAAGTCTTCATATCCAGGCTTGTGGAAAAAAACACTAACCTTCTGTGCCTTAAGGTCGATGTGCTATAAATTTGGGGAATGCAGCCATGCCAATGTCTCAAATAAAGTCAGTGTATCCTGTTTTGCACACTGAGGCTTGCCTACCCCAACACTTGAAAAAGGCGAGCTTCTAACTTCAGTGCAGGGAGCAAGCGGCAGGACTAACACTGCAACTTTATACGGTGCTGAACACCCCAGGGTGACTAACAGTAAAAGGAAATGTGCAAAGAGTGAATTCTCTGAGAGCTCACTCCTCAGTCCACCACATTTCTCCAAGCCGGCCCACTCTGAATGACTCGAAGCACCTACAGGCACCCCAGGGCTGCTCGGGACCACCCTTGGGCTACGTCACAGGCTCACCACACTCCTTCCTTCCCAGGCAGTGCCTGAGATGAGGAACGCTCGTTTGCTGCTCTTCTACGCAACGGATTTCTCAGTGCAAACAGCCACAGGAGAGTCACCACTTGCTTCCTTTTTAGTGTGTGTGAGTGGCTCTACTAACTCCCAAGGGACCTTGTTCCCTACCTCAACTCCATCAGGGAAAAGCTACCCCCAACTAAAACAAAGCAGCGAAAAAACAAATGAATCCAAGACAGATGGTTCCGATGCCACCATCAGTCGTGCTCATGGAATCTGGCTCCAGGCTTTCAACGGTTTAACTGTGTGATCTCGGAAAAACGATTCCTCCTCTTGGTGCCTCAGTATCTGTGCTTGAAATGAAATAATATCATATTTATACCACAGGGCGTTGTGGAAAGCAAAATACCTATTGTATGTAAACACTCTTAAACCCAAAGTGTTGGAGATGTGTTTGTTATGTTTATTAGTATATAATTGATGAAGATCTTCTAACATGTTTGTTGAGTACAATATTGTGAAGTACCCATGGAGAAAAATCTTTTTTTCAGTCACATGATAACATGTTTTGATTAAAATCTAGGTCACTTCAACATACCACTATTAGGTTCTTCCCAGGATGATATTCCTAGAGCAGATGAATCTTTCAGAAAAGATATTTGTAGCACAAAATCAAACCAAATGCCAAAAATGGCTACCTGCATGCACATGTTACTTATTAAATTAACTTTTACAAAATTACCTTGATAGTTAAAAAAATATGTAACTCAGTGATGAAGGTAACGGTATAAGAAATGTGTATTATATATTTTACATCCTACTCACT
Organism: Ochotona curzoniae; assembly: GCF_017591425.1. Classification (NCBI taxonomy): domain Eukaryota; kingdom Metazoa; phylum Chordata; class Mammalia; order Lagomorpha; family Ochotonidae; genus Ochotona; species Ochotona curzoniae. The sequence continues at coordinate 3,743,485 of NW_024466129.1, read as the reverse complement.
GAACTATGCATCCTACCTAGTGAGGTCTAGGAAAAGCCAAGCCTGGAGCCTGACCAGTAAGGTACAGGCTGAGCAATTATAGGCCAGCTGACTTTTTCCTGTCTGTTCAAAGCTTTCTATATTAGTCTCTCTGTCTATCTGAACTAATCTGGGGGCTTCTGAGTGACCCTGATGGTCAGTGCAAGGGAGGATGGGGAGCCAAAGTTGGAACTAAGTAAGGACCAGAGAAAGATCTGCTCCTGAGTCCAGAAGGAAATCCATTCTTTTTATCTCTGAGAACTACCAGGGCTCCTGGTTGTTGTTCCAATGTCATTAACCTTGTGAGTAGGGTTCTGGGATGCTTCCATCCCGTGTGGGAGATCTGATAGGAAATGGCTGACCTCGGAGTTCTTGGCCTACGAGGGCACTCTCAAATTCCCTGTGATTTCCTTGGTGCCCATACTGACAGTCCTTGATAAGTATCCACTGTTTCTGTGGCGTAAGCACTTAGGAGACTTCCGGGGGTCCGGGACTAGAATACAGACCTCCTTTTATCTTGCTGTTCTGCTCTGGGGTCCCCTCCTCCTCTGTGCTTATGACCTCCTGTTCAGAGGCTGTCAGGATCACTCTTGGATCCCACTGCATGTCTCCATTGTTTTTGCTGATGTCTAACGCAGTTTCAAATCTGTTAACTATAAGTCACCTGTTACAATCTTGATAGATTATACTTAACATCTTCCTCACACACTCTAAGAAGGTGGAAGATTTCTCCGCTCTCCAGACCCGTCACGGAATGAAAACTGTACTAAAAGACGATGAGCTTTTTCAATTCTTTGATGTAGTTCCTCTGGGATGCCATCTCGCATGAAGAAAAATCTTACCAGGTGATGAATGTGAAAGCATTAAAACAGCCAGTCTGTCCAAGAGACCACATAGAACTTGAATTTCAATTTAACCCAATATGATCTCTGTTATTTTAACTTCAGTGACATAGGTAGATGAGTGTGATGCACACACACACACACACACACACACACACACACACACACACATCCAACTGAGATGCGCTCTTCCTCCAGGACCAGCTGTGGAGGTTTTGCCAAAGATTTAGCACAACTGCCTCTTAATTTGGAGCCTAAACTAACAAGTTCAACGTGGAAAGAACCACTCTCTCTTACCCAGCAAATTTCCCAGGACCTTTGTAGCACTTCACTGAGAGTTAAGCTAAGAATCCTGTCCTCGCATTCTCAAACTAATTCAAAAGGAGTCCACTGTCTAAATCCACATCTGAGATTCGGGATAATAAAAGGGCCAACTGCAACACCCTGATTGTTCTGTGGTGTACCATGCCACATACTTCGTGCCCTGTAATTTAGTTCCTATTGTTATCCTGGTTAGTTCCTCTTCCCTTTTAACAGGTGAGGTACCTGAAGCTCAGAGTTTAAGTAACTTGCCCAAATGCACGCAACAGATAAGTTTCACAGAGGAAGCAAAACTGATGTTTATCGGACTACTCCTGGGCCTGGGCTCTTAATCAATAGTCCTTTACTTCTAGTCACAATCGAGTCATTTTTAAAGGAATTTGTTGTATCAAAATATGTTCCACCGATGTATTTTTGTGGAGTCAATGTGGGTTTGTATCAAAAACATCTCTTCCTGTTGAAAAGTAAAAGTTTGTGTTGGTTCACACCACAAAGCCTGTCATGGGTTTCTTACTTTAAAATCTTTTCAAAAACCATACAAATAGCGTAGTGATTAAGGTCCTTGCCTTAAACTCATCAGGATCCCATATGGGTGCTGGTTCTAATCCCGGCGGCCCCACTTCCCATCCAGGTCCCTGTTTGTGACCTGGGAAAGCAGTTGAGGATGGCCCAAAGCCTGGGGACCCTGCACCTGCGTGGGAGACCTGGAAGAGCTCCTGGCTCCTGGCTTCAGATTGGCTCAGCTCCAGCTGTTGCGGCCGCTTGGGGAATGAACCATCAGATGGAAGATCTTCCTCTCTGTCTCTCTTCCTTTCCAATAAAAATAAATAAATAAATAAATCTTCAGTCTAACGCTCTCCCAAATGAGCTATTTCGGTAGCTTAAATAAATAAATCTTAAAAAAAAATACAAATAGTTAGCTATAGATCTTAGGCTAGGCAATCATGTCATAAGTTTTCAGATATCCAATTTTAGGCATTTTCTATGTGCATGAATAGCCACTTATTGAATCCCCCTAATTGCAACCCATCTTTAAAGAAAGATGACTGACAACTTTTAAAGAGTTTAAATTCTCTTCTGTTGGTTTCCATGCTCATAATCAAAACACAGATCCAGCTGAGATCCTTAAAAGAATTGACTCCTTCTAGTGAGTAAAAAAGTGAATTTTGAATTCCTACATTTATTTTCATTAAACAAAATGATACGGTGGCATAGCCTGCTAATCCTCCACCTGCAAGCATGAGCATCCCATATGGAATCTGGTTCATGTCTCTGTTTGTGACCTGGGAAAGCAGCAGAGGGTGACCCCAGGCCTTGGACACCTGTATCCACATGGGAGGCTGGAAGGAAACTGCTGACTCCAAGCTCCGAATCCATTCAGCTCTAGCTGCTGTGACTACTTGGAGAATAAACCTACAGATGGAAGACCTCTCTCTTTGTCCTTCTCTCTCTGTAAAACTTTGCCTTTCAAATAAAACTTAATAAATATAACACTGCAGACTAGAGAATGGAGTATATTCCACATGATAAAAGTAAGTCAAATTACTTACTTAATTTAAGTAATATTTAGCGTGTACACATGTGTGCTGGTGAGTTATAATACAAAATGTGATTTCTTGTGGATTATGAACAATGATATTTGAAAGCCCTGGTTTTTAATTTTAGCCTCACACCCAGCAAATTAATAGGAAAGAATCACAATGAGGTCATTGTCTTCAGAGCTAGAGAAGGTTAGATTTTGGTGGTGGAAATAAATCAGAAACTGTCTTTCTCACATAGAGTTCATGTCTTTTGATAAAACAGGTAGAAGAGAATTTCAAAAGGAAAGGAAAGTGATTGCTTAAGGACAGCTGTGGTCAGTGAGGAAGTTCTTGTGAAACCATTGAAAGGGCTTTGAGGTCCCAGTGCCTCACTAGCACGGCAGCAGGAGCAAGAACACTGGATTCCCGCTGTCCCCAGGGGAAGTATCCTAGTGCCCACATGCAACTGAACTGGCTTCACAGCAGGATCATTCGTAAAAGTACAAATTCCTGGTGCTGGCATGGTGGCATAGCACGCCAATCTGTGGTGCTGGCATCCCATATGGTAGCCAATTTGTGCCCAAGCTGCTCCACTTTTGATCCAGCTCCCTGGCTGTGGCCTGGGAAAGGAATGTAGGGTGGCGCAAAGCCTTAAGTCCCTGATTCCACAAGGGAGACCTAGCACAAGTTCCTGACTCCTGGCTTTGGATCGACAGGACTCCGGCAGTTGAAGTCATCTGGAGAATGAACCAGCAGATGGAATATTCATCTTTTTCCCTCTCTCTTTCTATTTCTCTCTGCATTTCTGGCCTTTTAAATTTAAAAAAAAAAATTAAAATAAATTCTGGGACTTCTACCTTAGACATACAGAATCCTAACTTCTGTGGAAGGACCCAAAGATTTAATAAAATCTGTTAGCCTTGATTCTCCAGTCTACCAGTTGGACTAGGATAACAACTGAGACAAAAAAAAAAAAAGACCCTTCAAGTGAATGTTCAGAGGGCCATGTTTCCTGTGTGTCCAAAGGAACAGTCTGGCACAGTGCTACCCATGGGTGAGAGTGAGGGGCAGATCAGTCCTCATGCGGGTGGCTCACGCACAGAGCAACACCATCTTGCCGGCTATGGGTGCCCCACACTGGAAATCTACATGCAACTCTGCCTTCAGATGTCCTGAAAATACCAACAGGCTATTATCACTCCAGAGTCTGGTTCCCGTGCACTACATTTGCTAAATTATAAGGAGGTCTAGATATCTAAGAGTTCTTCATCCCATTTGCCGACAAAAATTATTAGATAAAATTAGTGCAGGGACATTGCATTGTGGCATAGTAGATGAAGTCATCAACTGCAGGTCAGCATCCTATAACAGGTGCTGATTCACCTGCCATGCTTTTCAATTCTTCTCTCTGCTAATGTGTCTAGGAAAACAGTGGGAGATGGTCCAAGTACCTTGGATCCCTTAGGAGACCTGGATAAAACTCCTGGCTCCTCGCTTCAGCCAGGCCACTCCTAGCTATTATGGCTATGGGCGAAGTGAGACTGCAGACCTCTCTTTCTCAGAGCCAGAATTATGGCATAGTATGCTAATGCTAACATATGAGTGCCGGTTTCTGCTCTGACTGTTCCACTCCCAATCCTTCTCTCTGCTTATGGACTGGAAAAGGAGCAGAGGACCAACCAGGTTCTTGGGACCTGCACCCACAAGAGAGACTATGAGGAAGCTCTTAGCTCCCAGCTTCAGAACGGCTCAGCTCTGGCTATTGCAGCCACTTGGAGAGTGAACCAGCAGATAAAAGATCTTTCTCTCTGTCTCCTCTTTCTGTAAGATCTGCCTTTCAAAAAAAAAATAATAAATGCATAAATAAAATGAATATTTAAAAAGCAGTGCAAGAAAATGAATCAAGGGATAAAACCTCATGATTAACAATAGTTTTCTTTCTTCCAAAAATGTTCTCTGAAGACTTTTGTCACCAAAATCAGGAGTATGATGAGGCTGCTGTCATGACACAATGGCTTAAGCAACCCCAGTGATGCTGGCATCCTGTATCAGTGTTGCAGTTTGAGTATAGCTACTCTACTTCAAATACTGATTTCTGCTAATATGATTGTGAAGGCAGTAGAAGGTGATGCATGTATTTGGGCCCCTGACACCAACATGGGAAATGGGGGTAGACTTCTTGACTCCTGGCTTCAGCCTGGACCAGGTCTGACTGATGTGGCAATTTGGTAAATCACCCAGAAGATGGAGCATCTCTCTTTTGTTCTCCCCCACCCACCTCTTTCTCTCCACCTTTCAAACACACAAATAAATACAACAGTATGGAGACCACTTATAGTTAAACGTAAAACTGTTTTTCTTCTGATTCAGAAAGACCTGTGCATTGAGCTTGGATGTGGAAATAGAATTTCCCAATAGAAACATTTCTTCCAAGAGAGGGAAATATTTCTTATCACCTGCAGTGAGTATCCTAAATGGAGAGTAAGACCCAGAATTCCTTCCTGAATAGTAACACAGCTGCTCATCCTGGTCAGCCTGGGCCCGGATGGCTCAAGCTGCTAATGACGTGCTCCCACATGGAAATCCAGAACTCGCAGTGCTACTCCATGAACAAAAGTCATGAAAGACGCATCAGTCCCAGGCGTTTAATACTTATTGTGACTCCCCCATCTCCAGTCAGAATATATAAGCTGTTTCCTTACTTCAGCTTTCTACCAGTGCAGATCCTAGGAGATAACAGTGTGGTTCAAGCAGTTGGGTCCCTGTAACCATGGGAGACAACGGGGTTACATTCCCAGGTCATGATGTGCACTCCGCCTAGTCCCAACCATGCAAGCAGTTGAGGAGTGAACCAGTACATGGATATTTCGACTCTTGGATTTTCAAGATCATGCATATAACAGAAAACAACATGTGAGTTAACAATAAACATTGGGAATCACCCATGGGCTGGGCACTATTTTAGGAGCCAAGATCTCTGCTATGACATCATGTACATTCTAAATGGAAGCGAATTTGTTTTCATTATTTCTTGAACATTGGAGTACCGGCAGCCCTGAAGTAGAAGCTGTGACTTTTTAAAATATTTTTATTTATTAAAAGCAAAAATTATTTATTAAAGGCAGAGAGAGAGAGATTCCCCTGCGTGCTGAACGACTCCCCACAACATTCAGGACTAAACAAGGTCCAGTCTAGGAGTCAGGACTTCATCGGAGTCTCCCACGTGAGATAACACTTGGGTTGTTTGCTGCTGAACAGGTGCAGTAATGTAAAGCTGAATTGACAACAGGGGGTGCAGAACTTGAACTGGCACTCTAATATGGCATGTGGGGATCCCAAGTGACTATGGCCCAAGATAGAGCCTCCTTACAATGACATTTTTGATGGTTTCCCCTCTCAACCTCTTTTAGAAGGATGCTGCCACTGATATCAGAAAATGTATTAGGAGGAATTTAAAATGATCAAAGTTTTATAAAATAGTCTTTATTCTAAAACTGACAAAAATCGTTTAAAGTTACAACACCAAATAACCAACATCAGAAAATCTAAAAGTTTACTGATATCAAAAATTGCCTACCGCCTGGAAGCCCAGAAATCATACTTGGGTTTTTTTTCCCACTTAGATTATAGGTATCAGTTAGGTGTCACAGTGGAAACAATTCAATCTCTTTCCTTTAAATGTTTCAATATTTCAGCTTTTCAGACTTTCCAAGTAGCCATGACTCTTTCTTTCCTGACCAAACCACTTCCCACTCCCTTCCTCCAGAAAAGCAATAATAATTATTTAAAAAAAAAAAACCACCAAATTTGCTACTTTAAAAAGATAAAAGAGCCTGAGTTAACTTTTGGGCTCACGCGAGACTTTGCCGTGTCGCCTTCCCCAATGCCAGAGAAGGTGGTAGCTTAAAGAACAAACATGTCAGGCAAGATCTCTCTGTTTTCTTCTGAAAGGACTCCATCATGATGGCGTTATTCCTGGATGTCAGCAGGATGAGGTGTCAGCAGCACACGGGTTCTCGCTGCTTGCTAAAACTGTCTCCTGCCAGTGTAGACCTTTCTCCTGCAAGGACGCTCAGAGGCCAGTAACAACGGAGAGTGGGCCAAGAGCAGAGAATTTGGGCTTTGTATTTTCAGTAACAGTCCATTAAAAACTCCTCACCTATGCTAGACTTTTGGTTATTTACTAGCCAAGTTACACACATGCATACACACCCCCCACACACACACACAACACACACACACTGACATAATCATTCATTCACTTAACAAATATTTATTGAGCAGCTACCCAGTGCCAGCCTAGAGCTAATGACAGTGTGGCTTTCTCACCACGGGAAACACACTGCACATGTTTTACACAAGTTGTGTCCCAGGATCAGCTTTACGGCGTGGTACTCCCATGGTGTTTTCTATGGAAATTCGTTTTACAGAGCAGTGGAAGAAAGAAATCACTTTCAATAGCGCCAAAGAGGACTACCATTTATACTTGGTTATATTTTTTTACCATTGTTTTCCATACTTAGTCTTTATTTTGCTTGTTTCAAATTGATGTGTTTGTGCTACATGGACAATTTTCTATCTCACTTGGTTTTTATGCTTTATTTACTTATTTTTAATTTTTTTAAAGATTTATTTTATTTTTATTGGAAAGGCGGATATACAGAGAGGAGAGACAGAGAGAAAGATCTTCCGTCCAATGATTCACTCCCCAAGTGAGCGCAACGGCCGATGCTATGCCGGTCCGAAGCCAGGAGACTCTTCCAGGTCTCCCACATGGCTGCAGGGTCCCAAAGCTTTGGGCCATCCTCGATTGCTTTCCTGGGCCACAGGCAGGGAGCTGGATGGGAAGTGGGGCCACCGGGATTAGAACCAGCGCCCATATGGGATCCCGGGCATGCAAGGCGAGGACCTTAACCACTTGCGCCATCGCACCAGGCCCTATTTTTAATTTTTGAAAGAGGAATTGAGACAGTGAAGCAGATAAAGAATTTTTTTTTTTTTTTGGATGATGTTTACATAGCTGATCAGTGTGGAAAGGACTGAGGATTAGGGGAAATTGGGTGAGCCCACTATCCCCAAACTTACTTTTTCCTGTTCCTGTATCTGGGGAAAGTGGGGGAGACAAGCAAAGAAGCCACATTCAGCCTTCCAACCGCCCAGCACCTGGGGATGTGGAACATCCAGCTGACATCAACCCAGATTCCCCAATGCGGAGCATGCTCCGAGGGTTCTGCTTTAGTGGTTTCAATAATCCTGAAGTGCTGTCGATTTTGCTGCTGCAAGGATGAGGGATTCCTTCCAATGTCCTTTGGGTGACACAGTCGACCCTAGCGTCTCCATTTGCCCAGATATTTGCTGCCATCACCTGGCTTAGGCAGTTGTCCAATTTGTTCTGCCCTCTCTCTCCTGCTACGGTCCTAGATGTCCTCTGTAGGCACCAATGCGTTGCCATATCTCCACGTGTCTCCGAGTTTCATCCTGTGCACTGAGCAGGCCCAGCTCTGACACATGCACGCTACAGTGAGTCCACCCATCCTACAATCCTCCCCGTGGTTGGAGTTCTGAGTCTAGCGGTTCAGTTGGGGGACTCACCGAAGAGACCTCATCTGTCTGTCTCACTTGCTTTTAGCACTTCCTAATACAACACAGATTTTAAAAAGCAAAATGCTGAGTCTTGATGGCACAGGTATTTACATAGTCATGGCAAGTCCCTGAGTGGTTTCTACAGCTTCCTCTTTCACAGATCCGGTGTAATAGTTTTTTTTTTAACTTTCTGATAGCATATTCCTCATATTTTTATGCTATGAACTTGAGGAGTTGGCAATTTTAGTTTTCATATGAAGAAATAACATAATTATTAACTTTACATGTGTGAGTCTCAAGTAGGAGTTAGATGTCAGTCTTTCCTGCTCATCCCTGAAGTCTCCTGCTGAACACCTCTTTCAGTGTCACCAGGTGCCACTTCCTGCTGAGTTCTATTGTCTCCAGAGACTCGTTAAAGTTGTGCCCACACTAGCTGAGCAGAGACTGTGGGAATCGCCAGAGGTTCCAGCTGCTCTCCCACGTGACCTAACAGTCGCTCGTGTAGCTAGGGGGTCATGAGTTCCGACAGGAGGAATGTGCGTCACATCAAGTCCAGAATATGGTGAGGATTGTGTGGACTCCTGCACATTTCTCCTCCTCCAACCAAGGCCATGTGTTCCAGATCAGAGAAATGATCACCCTGGTTCTTCAGTGACAATAGTGAACCCCCAAACCTACACTAGATAGGATAAGCAAGCAAAATAAAAACAACTATGGCACTACTAAGCCACTGTGGTTTGCCTACCGAGCATTATCACATCGCAATTCTTTGCCTCCTTACTACTAGAAACCATTTTTCATAGAATCATTTAAAAAATGAGCTAGAATGTTTTTATATGCAGTCAACCCCTTCTATGAAGATCAGGCAAGAAGTAAAAAGAGTAATGCACATTTTAAGTAGAACAGAATATATACAAATCTATTAATGTGCACAACATTGGATTCATCCGCAAAATATGAGACTTAAAGGATAGCTAAATAGTTGAAGCTTATATATGCATTTTCATTGAATGTGTTAGTTTAATTTTCATCAACAAATAAGTGAAACGAGCCACTCATGAAGGACAGGAGGGTTATTTCAGCTGAGGATTTTAAAGATCGGCATTCTGAGATTACTGGCCCTATTCATCTCAGGGTAGCGGATGTTGGAATGTGTAGAGAGCAAGGGTTAGGAGTATAGAAGAGGACAGAAGTGCTGGTCACAAGTCAGGTTTATCTAGTCCACTTCCGAGAACCTGAATGTATCACTAGATCTGCCCCTTGAGTATCACAGTTGAACCAATGTCTACCTTCCCAGTGCTGCCACTTTACAGTCAGGAGTCAAATCTTGTAGAAATCTTTACAATAATGAAGAAGAAGATGGGAAAGTGATGATTTTGAGGAGTTAAAAAGGTATATTAGTAGAATGAATAATCTGGGAAAAAGAAATTGGCTTCCTAAATGATTCTTTTTGGAATTTGAATGATCCCAAGAGATATATATTGTGTTTTTAAAAGTCTATTCATGGGTCTGGTATGACAACCTAATGTTTAAATTTCTTGCAAATGCCAGGATCCCATATGGGTGCCAGTTCATGTCCCATTGGCCCTGCTTCTCATCCACCTCCCTGCTTGTTGTAACTTGGGAAAGCAGTCGAAGCCGAAGCGTTGGGACCCTGCAGCAGTGTGGGAGACTTCGAAGAGGCTCCTGGCTCCTGCATTTGGATCATCTCAGCACCTGCCTTTGCAGCTACTTGGGGAATAAATCAACAGATGGAGGATCTTCCTCACTGTCCCTCCTCCTCTCTGTATACCTGACTTTCCAAGAAAAAACAAAACACAGAGTCTATTCAGGTAGGGTCACAATTCCTGGTCTTCTTTACCTGTCCTACCTTCCGTCTTTCTAGTAAATAATGGAATTATAGCATGTGTACGGCAAACAGTTGTGTTCTGTCCTGCGGATCTGGTCTTACTGTAGATAAGGGAACGCCAGAAGGCACTCCTCCCTGCACTGGGATCCAGAGTCATCGAATCAGCATCTGACAAAGCCCTTCTCAGTACATCACCCTATGGCAGAAGGTAAAAAGATGAGAGAGACAAAGAATTAAACCATTCAGCCTCAAGCCCTTCAGCAATTATCATCTGTCTAATTATGCAGGTGGAGCCTTCATGATCTAGACACATTCCACTATGTTCCAACTTCCAGTTCTACTTCATTGAGGATTGAGGCTCCATCACAAGAACTTTGTGAGGCATATTCAAACCATAGCAGTGAAGGAAAGGGAAAAATAATTTAAGGTACATTGAGACAGTAGATTATTATTTAATGTTAAACATATTACCAAATAAAAGGAGCCAATATGAAAATGTTAGGCTGTTTAAGTCCAACGATACGACATCCTGGTAGATGTAAAGCTATAGATGCAATAAAAATGTCAGTGATTGCAAAGGTTTTGTAATTAAAAGAAAACACAGAAAGTAGTTTAAGTCAGTGGACTGAAAAGCAAAATAACAGAAGCATAACATTATATAGAGAGTTTCTGAAACATTCACAGAAATACATACTACAAGAAAAATGCATGAATTTCAAAAAATGTTTGCAACCAAATAATCGTACTCGCGTGTCTGAGCAGGATCTAGTTGGAGGAACCAAGACTAGAACACCATTTTAAAAGGAGTCCCTGAGTTGACTGCTTGACACAGCATTTAATACATCACTTAGGATGTCCACACCCCTTAGCAGAAAATTGAGGTCCGAGGCCACACTTAGTTGACCCTCCCAGTTTCCTGCTAGCGATGGCTCTTGTGCTTGGGGCCATGCCATCGCCATGGGACATCCAAATTTAATTCCCGACTCCTGGATTTGTCTGGATCGACGCCTGCGGTGAACATTTAGGGAATGGATCATCACATGGGGTACCTTTCTCTTTCTCACTTTCCCTTTCAAATGACAAATTATTTTTTAAAAGAATTGTTAACACTGATGCAAGACCGAAAATCTAACTTACTGTGAAGTTGGAGTGAAGAAATGTTGAAACCACAGAGGTTTTATGAAAATCGAATGGGGACGACACCTCAGAAAAATTGGAAATTTAAAAGAATAATTTGTTTTTAAGAATGGATGAGATGATGTTGAAGATGAAACCTCATAGAAGCAGACTACACACATCAAATTTTAAGAAGAAACATCATTCTGTTCATTTCCTAATATGCACCTTAGTCAGCTGCAGACGAAAAGAACAGAACTTTGGAAATTTCAAACCTCTGGGACCAAAATTAGAATGCATTTCTTCAAAACATTACAACTGGAGATGAAATATGACATTACGTGCATGATCTTAAAATACACACACACACACACACACACACACACACACACAACAATGGCTACCGAGATGGAAATGGCCCAATCGAAACAAAACTGGACTGGTCAGGAGAAGGGTCATAGCAATAGTTTTGGGGGAAATTTGAAGTGCTTTTCTTGCCAATTTTCTGGAGGATCAAACAATAATATGTGCCTATGGGTAGAGTGGCCAGAGAATTTTAGCCAGGGTTTCAGCAGGAAAAACTCAGAAAACTCACCAGAGACCTTTGCAACCACAACAATGATTTTGCCCATTCCTTTCATTTATAAAGGCACTTTCACAAGAGTTTCATTGGAAAATCATTAGAGCATCAGGCCTTCCCCTTACCATCCCTCCTTCTGTCTTGCTTTGCTTTCTCATCTTCACAAATGTTGAAAAGGCACCTACTTTTCTTCAGCATATAATGTGAAAAAGATTGAAGTCGCAATTGCATTCCCAGAGTCCATTTTTTAAAGACGAGCTCAATGACTGATAGCATCACTCACAGGACTGTCGTGAATTTGATGGTGCTAATCTTGAATGCTGAGAACTAGGGCTTATATTTTTAATCTTCCTTAATTACGTTTTCTATGAGCATTCACTGGTTAAAATCCATAGAATGTGTAGAGTGAATTCTAGCATATCCAACAGACTTTGGGTCACAATAATGTGTCGGTGTATGCTCATTAGCAGGATCGAGTGTCCTGCTCTATTGTGGAAGGCTGAGATGTGAGGAGGCACTGTTGACATGGGGTGCACTGATTACGTGGGAAATAACTGTGCTTCCTGATCAATTGGATTGGGAGCCTAAAATTTCCCTGGAATACAGAGCTAATAAAAACTTTTAAATGTCATAAAATAAAGGCAGATGCAGGGAGTAAGTGAAATCATGTTACGCATAGTAATTGTGTTGTTAGTGATGCTATATTGCTGTGTTGAACCTTTCTGTTTGTGAAAATCTATTATTCATTTTGTGTCCGATGCATCACAATGACTTCTTGAAGTACCTTATTTTCTAAAGTTATAGTTATTTCCTATTTCTGCCAATCAGAAAATACTGAAACCAATGCCCAGCATAGCCATAATGAATACATTTTTGTGCCTACAATGTAGTATTGACACATCATTTCCCTTTAAAAGAGATTATACATTCTTCAAGAAATGACAGATACCAGATCCAAGCAGAAAATATACAAAATAACAACAGAAAGTTTTATCATAGGAGATAGCAAGGAGTATACTACTTAGGTTATGTCAAAAGGATCATAGACTCCAGGGAAGGAGTTTCATTAGCCAAAGAGGAGATAAATGGAGCAGCACAATGACGATTGTGACAATGGCTTAAAACTTATAAAATATGCTTAATATGTGTATGAATGCACAAGTACATGAGTTCGTGACCATTCGAACAAAACTCATCTTGGGAGGATGACAGAAAGTATTCATTGTCTTGAAAAATAAGACAGAAGACTCAAGCTAAAAGCTTCTTCCAGGTCTCCCACAAGGGTGCAGAGTCCCAAGGTTTTGGCTGTCTTCTACTGCTTTCACAAGTCACGAGCAGAGAGTTGGATGGGAACTAGAGAAGCTGGGACATGAACCCAGCACCCATATGAGATTCTTGCATGCACAAGGCGAGGATTTAACCACTGAGCCATCATGCTGGGCCTGCGAGAGATGGAGAGATTTTTTCAGCTACCTACTCACTCCTGAAGTGGCAGCAATAGCCACGGCTGAGGCAGGCAAAAGCCAGAGATCAGGAGTTCCGTTGGGTCCTCTATATGGGTGGCAGGGACCTGAGCAGTTTGACCACAGTCCACAGTATTCCTAGGAGTGCTGGCTGGGAGCTGGCTCAGGTGCAGAGCAGCTCCTGTTTCTGATTACTCACCCTGCAACATAGGATGTCCAACCAGTGTCTTACTGTGCCAAACACCTGCCCCAGTTCTATTTTTCAATCTTGGTAATGTTTTTTTTTAAAAAAAAAAGGTCCTTGCCACACAATAATCCATCAAGATTTTCCAAGTTTTATTAGGTTTTCTCTATCTGATTCATTTTATTTTATCATTATTTAAAAGGCTTTAATATTAATGAGCACTAGTGGGTGCTGGAGTCTAGCCCAGTCTGGTGTACTGCAGATCCAGTCCACACCTATGCCAAGAAACACTGTAGCCATTCCAGCCCAGGTCATTGCCCCCATGCCAACTCTTGCACTCACCAAGAGAATCAGAACCCAGCCCAGCTGTCCCCTTAGCTCACCAGAGTGGGTGTAGAATGGGCTGGGCTAAAGCTCAACTCCCATTCAACCACGTGAGAGCAGTGTCTGGGCACGGACCAGGTGTGAGTGGGCTGTAGCACCCAATAATAAGAACTGCCAGGACAAGAGGTGGACTAAGTCAGCCTGGGCCAAGGATCTACCAGTGTGCACTAGATCTGCCACTGGGAAACCCTGATAAAGGAGCTTGAAGAACTCCTCTGTTGTGACGTAGTCCTTGCAGGCGAACATAAGAACCAAGGTTGGGAGCAACCCAGAGCAGGCCAGGCTATAGTACCCACCACCATATCCATGGGTCAGGTCTGAGGCCAGGCCAGGCTGGGCCAATTCATAACACCCTGTGGCAGATCTGACAACTTGGACAGGGTACAGAACAGGCCGAGTCAGGCTGCAACACCAGTCAGTTCATGTTAAAGCTGGGACTGAGGGCTGACTGGGCTGGGTTAGGCTGCAGACCACACCAGCATGAGTTGGAATTAGGTGTAGACTGAGCTAGGCCAGGTTATAGCACCTAGCAGCAAATGCCAAGGTGATACAAGCCATATCACACTGGGCCACAGCACCCACAAGTACATATGAGACCCAGGAGGAGGGATGCAGATGCGGTTGGGGTGGGGGGGTGGATCCACTGCTGGCTACTGCTTCCAGCAGTGAACATGAGAACTGGAACTTGAGGCAAACCAGGTTGGGCAGGGTTACAACACCTATTGGCCTACATGTGAACTGGGTTAGGGGAGAGCCAGCCTCGGTTAACACTGTACCCACTGGTGCATGCATGAGCCAGAGTAAGCGCAGGCAGGTTGGGCTTTGCCTCAGCATCAGCTGGCAAGTGCTGGAACTGGGGACAAATTTTGCCAAACCAGACTGCAGAACTACCTGCAGAGTATAAGATCCAGGACTGGGAATGCGCATAGTAGGGAAACTTTGGGCACCTCCCTAATGGACTGCAACTCCAAGTGGTGAGCTTGAGTACCAGAGCTGAGGGCAGACCTTGCTAGATAGGCAGTGGCACCTGCCAGCATAAACGTGGGCTGGATAGTGGGCTCAATTGGATTGATTCAGGCTCCAATGCTCATTGACATGTATGAGAGCTAAAGGAGATGTGAGAGAGACTGGACCATTCTGCTGTACATACTGGCAAGGTCAGGAAGAAGGGCTGGGAGTGGACCTGGTAGGAGCTGTTGCTGGTCACTCTGACCAGTGAGAGCCAAATGTGTGGTGGGCTTGGTGGTCTGGGCCACAGCATCCATTGGTTTGTATAAGAAACGGGGCTGCAGTCAGAACTGATACAGGAATTACAATTACCAGTGTGTGCAAGGCTGATGTGGGTGACAGATTGAGTCAGATCCTGAACACACGAGAGTCAGGTCTATGATCACTTCAGAAGAGTCTCTTTGAGGACTCCCTCAACTCAACTGCTGGACTCGGAACTCCAATCATCGAGAAAGGCGGGATCAGTGGACTGACCATAGAGTTTTTGTGTCAGAACTGGCCCGCCATAGTGAAAAGATGGAGCAATGGATGACATGTCCAGATGCACAAGGAGGATATGACAACCCATTGAGGACTGCAGAGGACGTCTGGTCCCACAGATGAGGAAGGGGGAACAGAACAAACTGGACAACTACTCCAGCCAAGCAATAACAGCAAATATCTGGGTGAATGGAGACTCTAGGGTGAACTATGTCAGCCAATGGAAGTTGGAAATATTTCCTCATCTTTGGATCAGCGAGATCAACAGCATTTAAGAACTATTGAAATCATGCATGCAAAACCCTTGTAGCATGTTCCACATTGGGGACCGTGGGTTGATGCCAGTTGGGGCCATTCCCTATCTCTGGGTACTGGGGCAGTTGGAGGGTGGGGTGTGGTTTCTCAGCTTGTCTCTCTTCTCCCCCCAGATACAGGATCTAACCCTTGATCCTTCCCACACTGATCAACTATGAAAACATACAAAAAAATTTTATACGACTCTGATACTTAACAGAAAAACAAGTTGGAGGATATGGAAAAATCTTCACAGAGATAGTGTAGCCTGAACTAGGTCTTAAAATCCAGGGCAAATAAAAGAATAAAAATATTCTAGACAGGAAGTTTCTTAGAGCTCTGTTCAAGCTACCCATCATTTAGGTGGGAGCACTCCAAATTGTTCAGACCCAAATGAATTGAGCTCAGAATCCACCATAAACCTCTGCCATTGAGCTTGGCTTGTTTTTAAGTGACTCACGTGGGCTCTTGTTGTGCCAAGTCACAAACACTCCCCTCCTCATGTTCTTCTTGAATGAGGCACGGAGTCCTCCAAGGAAACAAATTATATCCGCAGGCATCACTGGCCGTCTGCAAAGGCTGGAGACGAAGCCCAGCTCCAGAGTTCACAGCTCCCGCGCATTCGGAGGGTGTGTATGTGACCCGAGAAGCCACCGGGGACTTAGAAGGGAATCATGGGCCAGTTCTTGCTCTCTCTCAACCCAAAACTAAAAGGAAAAAAAAAAAGACAATATAATCCACTGACCCAAAGCAGTGGTCCCCAGATTAGAAACCAGATCCAGCCACGATTAACGCAGACGCCACTTGGAAAAGGCTGGCGCAAAGCTGATAAGCACAAAGTATTCTTGGAATTGCTGTGTTGTTTTAAAAATAATGGTGTTTTTCTTTCACATTTTTGTTGCTTCTTGTCCATTTTCATTGGGGATGAATATTTCTCTGAATTTTTTTTTCCTGCCTTTGGGGACATGATGTCTTTCTTCAGGAAAGCATTTTTTTTTTTTCTCAACTCAGTTCTGTTTCTCCTCTCTGGGATTGTTCCATGGAACCCAAAGTCAGTCTTACTTCTCTGAACTGATCATTCCCCTGTCCTCTGGATCTCAATCATGTCCCTCCAAGTTGCCTTTCCAGCATCCTAATCTAGAAAAAGCAGGTGCAAAGTCTGAAATGGTGTGGAGCTACTTTCACAAGTTAACTCCAGAGACCCTTCTATACAGCTATCCATCAGAGAGAGGAAAAGAGTGAGAGTTCTTAACCCCTGTTTGTGCAGCCTCTGGCAAGTGGAGACCTGTCCTGGTGAGACACTAACTACTTCTTGACTCACAGTGCCAGCATCTGTCACTTAGCCACACAATTGTATCGAATGAGCATCCTCACCAGCCTCTTCCCTCACCTCCACTCCTGAACCCCAGGACCCTACTGCTTGCTGCTGGAAGAGGGTGGGAGTCTCATCTACATGCTAGTGTAAATTCAGGCTAGCTTTGCACTTGGGAATCCATGCAGAAAGTAACATTTCCTGTTAGAAAAATCCCACTACATTTTGGGGACAGAATTTTATGGGGTAAAGTTCTTTCCTCAAGCTAATAAACTGTTATGAAGAGTGAACACTTAGCCACTGCACCCATGCTTGTGTGCAGTCCTCAGCCCCTTGTGTGCAGCCTGACTTCATGTTCCTGCTTATACAGAGGTTGGAAGGCAGCCGTGAGTGCTTAAGCAGTTGGGTTCCTGCTTCCCAAGCGGCAGACTCAGACTGGGTTCCAAGCTCCTGAATGGTGTGCTGCTTCATGCACAGGCACCCTCACCCTCTGTGTATCTCTCTGTTTCTCAAATGTGTGTGTGTGTGTGTGTGTGTGTGTGTGTGTGTGTGTGTGTGTGTGCAGTAGTAGTAGCAGTAGCAGTAGTCTGTATCAAGTAGATGCCAGCTTCTTCTACAGAAGTAAGTGAGCAGTGCCAATGAAGAATAGGGGCTAATTATTTTTTATTACTGTTGAAAAACCACATTTACAGAAAGAGCGGGGGGACAGACAGAAAGCTCTTCCATCCTTTGGTTCACTCCCCAAATGGCTGCAATAGCTGGAGCTAAGCCGAACCAAAGCCTGAAGCCAGGAGCTCCTCTAGATCTCCCATGCGGATGCAGGTCCCAAGGCTTCAGGCCATCCCCCACTGCTCTCTCAGGCCACCAGCAGGGAACTGCAAGCAAAGTGAAGCAGGCAAAACACGAACTGGCATCCATTTGGGATCTCGGCACTTGCAAGGCAAGGACTTCGCCATTGAGACATCACGTCAGACCCAGATAGGAACTAATTTAACACCAAAGCAAGCAGTGCCATCACAATAACTCTCAGCCACACACTTGCTGTGTCCATTGCTGCTTCCATGCTCCAGATGCCATCACACATGTTGGCATAGGCGTGCTGGAGCATGTGTGTGTGTGTGTTGTGTGTGTGTGTGTTACAGTGTGTGCCTGGGTACTCAGATGCTTCACATTTCCACTCAAGAAATAAAGGAGAAAATAACAAAAGAGAGAAGGAAGAATTATTGATTTAATTAATAGCAGATGAGAAAGTACTTTTTCAGCAATTAGACTTGAAGAAAAGCTACAAAGAGTTGAGGGATTGAGTTCCAGGCACCCAACTTCATTCTGGCTCAAATTCAGTTTTGCAGCCATTTGAAGAATGGAGCAAGAGAGACCGTCTGCCCTGCCTGGCTGTGTCTTTCAAATGAAATGAAAATAGGTACAAATTCTATTTTTAGCATTGCTAATTAAGGTAAAACTTTTTGAAGGCATACAAATAAACTGGAGGACATTAGGTTAGGTGAAATAAGCCAGGCTTAGAAAGACAAATATTAAATGATCTCATTTACAAATGGAATCTTTAACAGTTGAGTAAAGAACAGAGCGCCGGGGGTCATTGCAAGAATGAAGGTGTGTGGAGTGGGTGAGTAGGTAGGAGAAGGGAGGAGAGACGGGGAAGATGTTGACCAAAGACCAGAAAGCATCAGTTAGATTGGAGAGAGAGTCTTCCGTGATTTATTGCACTATGTGATGACCACAGTTAACAATAATCTAGTGTATATTTTAAAATTTCTAAATTGGATTTTTAGCATTCTCACCACAAAAAAAAAAAGATAATTTGCTGAGATGATGTATGTGTTCATTACCTTGACCTATGACCTATATACAGATCAAAATACCACATTGAACTTCATAAACATATACAATCATTTGTCAATGAAAAACGGACAAAAGTTGAGGAAACAACTGCATAAAGGAAAGAAGCAACAAATCCTCAGCTCTCTTGGGTTTGTTCCAGAATGACTGGATATTCAACCAGGTCTCGAATCTATGAAATGCATTCTAGGATTTCTAAACAAACCAGATGAGATTCAAATCAGACTTTCCCTACAAGGTCCCTTGTTGGAGTTTTAACTTTAACTCTGGAGACTTGTTCTCACTCAGCGTTGCAAGGAACTTATCCCACATGATGAATCCCCTCTTGCCCTCATTTGACTTTTCATCTGTGCTGTGACACCCGGGGTGCTTGCCTGCGGTGGACTGCATTGCTAGGTTTTGCCCCCTGGAAAGCTTGTGCAGCCCTCTTGCTGCATGGACCCTTGGGATTCAGTCAAGGGCAACACTCAGCACGAGGCCTTCCCTAATTTCATTAGCCCTTCTAAGAATCCTTCACAGACTTCCTATAATACTTACGCCCTCTTTATCACTCTGCTTGGATTGCATTTCACTTTACATCAAATGACATATCATTTAATAGAATAACACTTTATCCAGCAAGGCCTGAATGTCCTTAGAGCTAGCCACTTGTGCATTAGAATTGGAAGGGCTCATGGTAGTCAGATCAGGGTTGATTTTTACCAGAAAGAGAGTCTAAAATGACAAAACATGACTCATTCAACCAATCTCTTGCCTAACACACAGATCTCCTTCCCTTCCCATTAGTGGACACTCATTCAGTATTTGCAGGAACACTTCCAATTGTAGAAATATCTCTTCCTTTGCAGTAACCTAAAAAACCTTGGTAAAATTCTATACAAATTTTGTGTAGGAAATAATTCTACCACAAATAGAAGAATAAGCATGATGGATCTGAGAAAGCTGGAAAGGAAAAGGGCAGACGATGGTTAGGGGGGAC
This sequence comes from Ochotona curzoniae, assembly GCF_017591425.1. Taxonomy (NCBI): domain Eukaryota; kingdom Metazoa; phylum Chordata; class Mammalia; order Lagomorpha; family Ochotonidae; genus Ochotona; species Ochotona curzoniae. The sequence goes on along the minus strand of NW_024466129.1, from coordinate 3,723,695 downwards.
AAATGTATAATCCAGCAGAAAGAGTAAGTACCATTACACAGCCCAGTGACAACAGTCAATAATTTTCGCTAAACAGGTGTTGTACTGCATTGTCTCAGTAATAATGACAAGAAAGAAAGTCTGTACATAGTTTTGTAAAAAAAAAAAAAAAAAACCATTTTTTCTAGGTCTTTTAATCCATGCAAAGTCCATGGATGTGTAGAACTTGCTGTATAATCAAACTAATAAGAAATCAGAGAAATGCCATCACATGTGAGTCACAGAAAAAAATAAAACTGCCAGAATTGGGAGATCTGTAGCACAGGGCTCCCCATTCTGACTACTGGTCAGTAATTTGCATACGGGTCCTGACTCTCCAAACCAGTAACTCTGCTTTTTGAAATTTATCGTAAGAATCCAACCAAACAATCCTACATACATACAATAACCTACATACAAGGATGTTCATAGGATGTTCATTTACCACAGTAAAAAAAAAAAAAAGCCTGAAAACTACTTGGATATACCCAAAAAATAAGAACAAATGTAATTCACACTATATGATAGCAACCTTAGAATATCATATTTTTTATATTCTTTTATGGCATAGAAAATAGTAAAAAAAAAATCATCCAAAGATAAAAACACTTTTGTCTGGGTAATGGGGTCACAGATCACACTATATTCCATATATTTTTCTGAAAATTTGTAACTTTTTTGCAATATGTATGACAAGTCCTAAAGAGAAAAATGGCTATGTAATTTGTAAAGCCTTATGCTGAACTAGTTAAGACGGAACTTTCCATCCACCCAGGAGGTTAAGATGGTGTTTAGCAAACGGCCACACTGAGTACCACGGTCTGTAGCCTGAGGGTATTATCTTGCCAGGGAGCTAGTCACACTTTTGGAAAAGCCTGTGTCTTATCTTCTTCATTTCCCCAAAGTCTAAAATAATACCTCTGCAACATCAGCTACATCATCAAGAAGGTCAATGCCAAGGGAAAACTCAGGACTCCTATACAAAAAATGACTGCGACAGTCGTGTGCCACACCAACGCGGACCCTCCTCAGTGCCTATGCAAACCACAGAACCCAAAGCCAGAAAGCCCACCCTAACTCCCCACGGTGGGTGCTCAGTAACGATGTGCTAAAGGAGAGGAAAGGATGAGCTTCTCCCACAAAACTATACTCAGCCATGTTTGGAATGTTAAGAAGGTATGGGTGATAGAAGACAGCATGTTCTGAACTACTCACACTCTATATTTAGACCACACCACCTTGTGCTCATAAATCTATTTGTTAGATCATGGTCCACAGTCTCTACATTTGATGTGGACAACACAATCACTGTATCTGGAGGAAATAAAGATATCTTCTGTGTGTTTCAATAAGATCTTTGGCAATGATTCTCACTTTCTCCCTCTGCTTCCTCCCTCACCCACTTCTCTTCTACCCTCAAAGTTTGGCAGCAGAACTCCGCCTGCCCATCCTTTCCTTCCTGCACTTCACTCACACCCATCCCCAGCACTCCACTCCTTCTCCTTTCACCTCAGCCGAGCAGACATGAACATGAGAAGGTGTTTGTGGAGGATGTGAATAACCCTCTTCCTAATCCCCTCCATGGTCTTCCTGTACAGGCCTGGCCAAGACCCAGCAGAACCAGGATTGGCTCATGGAAGCTGGTGTGCTAAAGGGAGACAAGGGAGCCAGGGCTCTGCACTTACAAGGAGAAATGAGATAATTTGTTGCAATTTATCAGGCTGGAGAACTGAGCCTGTAGGCAAAGAACCTGACTTGAAGAATAATGCTAAGGACAGGTACTTGCTGGAGTTGCCAAGACCAAATCTCAGCCCCTTCATGGGACAGAACAAGAATCCAACAACCTCTTGTTCAAGCCACAGTAGCAAATATGCAGTGTTCTCCTTGGTTGATTGGCAGGCAATAGTAAATATGCAGTATGTTCCATGGTTGACGGGCAGGCAACAGTGATAGAAGTGCCACCCTCGACTTTGCACTTGTTTTTCTGCTTCCTAGCCAGGTCCAAACATTGAATTTATTTGGTCCTCACGTGGACTGGTGATTAAAGGTAGGACTAGTATTATGATCCCACTTTATAATTTAGGAAGCTGAAACAATAACCACCAGGGGACTGAGCAGAGTCAGAATTTGAGCTGATGTGTCCATGAGCTTTACTCTGGCTGCTGGGCTTCATCCTAGTGGTTCCTTCTACACTGCTGTGTTCAGGGTTGGATTTCTGTATTCCTCAGGTAATTTGGAGCTAATCGAGGTAGGATATACACAAGGTTAATACTCTAGGAGCCATTTGTGGGCATTTTAACATTAATAAACAAGACCCAAATTATTGACTATTTACCTTGAAGTTTAGCAACAACTGTGTTTTTTAATTAATCCCATGAAAAGTAGGAAGCCTGAACAAAAATGGAACAGACAATTTCTACTTAGATTTGGACTAAAATCTTTTTAGACCAATTTGAGACACTTATTTGTGTGTTGTTTACTTTTTACTTGAGAAGCATAGAGTGAATCCTCCTCTATTCTGGCTCACTCCCAGAGTATGTGAAAGCAAAGCTGGCAGCCGTGAAGTCATTCTGCAGCTCCCATGCGAGCAGCCAAAGACCCCGTCATCACTGTTCCGCCATCATCACTGTTCCCCGAGGTCTGCATGAGCAGGATGCAGGAGTTGGGCACTGGAGGCAGACATCCAACCAGGGTGCTCCAATATGGAATGTCTTAACTGCTATGGTAACTTTATCTATATGTTTGCTAAAACATGCTTGACGTTAACATTTTTTTAAAATTTGGGTTGGTCATATACTATACGGTTGAGATGAAATTTCCCATCTATGCTCCTTTTAAATCAACTAGTGAAATCAGACTTTGAGAGTCAGGCTCAATTTCAATGATAGGTAATTTTTAGCCCATTTTCTGTGTCTAAATCCAGCTCAGTCTCTTCCTTCTTTGATTTCCTCAGACTCTTCTTCCAAGCTTCCATTTTGAAAACAAAGATGAAATTAGAAAAATGCACATCTATTCACCCATTATACCGTGAGTTTTGGAAGGCCAGGCCCAAATCCTTTTAACTGAATATTGCTAAATCTCTCAGGACTGAATGTACCATCTGACTCACCTGACAAAGTCACGTGATCCTATCCAAAGTTTCACTTTGCTTATTTATAAAAGAGTATGGATGTTTCTCTCCTCCCTGAGTCACAGATTATAAAATACTTTCATGTTTATTTTTTATTGTCTGGCCTCTCACACACACATGCCCCTAAACACTAAAATACAGAAAATCTTTCTTATGCATGGTTATACCTCCAGTACTTACATTGATTCCTTAAAAAGGCCCAATATTTGTGATAGAAATATGTTATTAATATTTGTAGAAAGGAGGAGGCAGGTCAGAAAGGTGCAGGGGGGTTAGAATTTTCCCCCAGAGTGATCCGGTGTGACTATCGAAGTCTACACTATTGTGTATCTAATAGCACTCCTGCAGCTGCTCAGTTCAGCCCCGTTGGTGCTTCAGTCTCTTCTGCTATATACTATACCAGGGCTTTCGCGTTCATTGTATCCCATTCACTCACAGGGTTAATTTCATGGTTTTCAAACTTTCTGTGATGGGGGAAAGGGTGGGAGAAACAGCAGCAGCCTAACAACAAAGCCAGCATCTAAATAATGGCTGCCCAACTTCGTCAGGAGCCCACAAGGCCACAGGGGTCTCTAAAGCTGAATCTCGGGGGCAAGGTGGTGCAGACACAGCCAAAGCAGGAGCTGGGCTGTTCTGGCCTCTGCCACAGCCTTAGTGCTAGAACGAGGTGCTCCGGTGCCTCCTTGAGTCACCAAGTAGCTTCCACAGCACAGGCACTTCCTGGGGATTAATGAGGCCCAGAAAAGAATAAGACCTCAAACCATTAACCCTGGCCAGCCATAAATCCCCAGCAATTGCACGGCAGAGTAGCTGCTCCTGCTATACTAAGGTGAAAATGCATTTTTAAAAAGCCTATGGATTTTCTTAATGGACAACAATATGATTGGTGCCCAATGGGTCTTTTCACAGACTGAGTCCTTCAGCCTAGGGGCCTGGCCCTTAATTCAGTTTGCAACATTCCTTTCCCTCTTCCTGCTGCCTGTTCTTATACCCTTTGCTTCTAGAAAGGATTAGAATACCACAAAAACTGAGCAACACTGGAGTGACAGATCAGCCCAGCAGCATGCAAGGCTACAGCCTCGGAGCAGATGCTTGCTCCAAGGGTGGGCTCAGTGAGCAGCCAGATGCGGATTCAAACAGAAGAAAGACTGCCACAGTCTGAGAATCCTCGCTCGACTTTTTGACATTGAAATTCCCCACAAAAATGCAAATCCTGTTTGACACGGGAAAGACCCTGAGCCATGTTTAGGCTATTAACAGCATTGCTACAAATAATTTGCGTTCTACAGTCCATCACCTGGTCAAGCCCCAGGCAACGGAACTCAACAGAATTATGAATGTGACAACTAGAGTAGGTCCAGCATGATGACAGGGGCTGGGGAAGGGCGGGGGGAGTATGAAAGAGTGGAGGGAAGTGAGAGACTCATTTGGGCCCGCATAGGATTGGGTTGTTGGCAGGTGGTCATGAAGGGTGGTGGCAGGGAGTAAATATTGGATCACCAGTGACTTTACCAGATTAGCAACTTTTCCTAGAACCAGCACAGCCAACGGATGGCTAAAGACAAACAGAAGCCAGAAGGAACACAAAGCAGAAAAAAAAAGAAATGAAGGTCAAGAGGTTTTGTGAAACAAAGAGAACAATTACTGCAGGCAGTCATGGTGTGTTGCGGTTCCCAAGGGCTCCACCAACTATTAGATTACTCGTTGGTTAAAACAAATAGCTAGCTCATGACTCAACTTCTCTAGTAAAACAACCGCTGTTGACGGAATAGCTTCCCTCAAACAGTCACTCTGAGCCACCAAGTGTTAATATTTGGAAATCTCAAGGAGACGCTGGAAAACAAAGTTCTATTCTAAGTGTGAGGGATTCCTATTATAAGAATTCTGTAGATTGACTAAACTCAATGGCCCCTACATAATATAACCATAAACCTCCTCTGTGCACAAAAGTCCAAAAATAAAGAGCAGATGTCTTCCAACTGCTGACGTTGGTTGTGCTGGTTCCACTCACTCATGGTGATTGCTAAACCCAGCTTTCCCCGGACGCAGATCTCAGGATTTCCATCACTGCATTATTGGCTTTTTGGCCACAATTTTCCTGTTCACGTCTGTGAGCATCCTTTTTGGCTTGCGTGGGTCTGGAAGGGAGTTTTCCATGCCTTTGAGTATGTGTCTGCAGAGGCTCAGTTGAAACCCATTGAGGTCCTGAGCCTCTTCAGCTGCCCCTCTTGGCACAGAAAGGCCAGTTTCTCATTAGCAGCTTTTTAGCAGAAAGAGGCCTCCAATGGTGCCTTGCTCACACCCTGGTTCCCCAAGCAGGACTGGATGAGGCTTCCTCCCAAAGCCATTCTCCCACCCCAGGGAGCCCCAAAATGTGCCAGGAGGCCCATGGCTCTGTGCCAGCTAGCTAGCTGGGTGGTGGCTCCCCAGTTTCTGCCCATCCCCTCACCCTGTCTCTTTCCCATAAATTCTCAATGTGTTAGAGTTAAAATCTTTCCTGGTTTTTATTCTTGTTTCGTTTTTACGTGTTTGCACTGTTAGAGCACCAGCTTCTTTGTCTTGAAAACTGTCTCAGAATTCCTTCATATCTCCTTAGCCCCACCCATCAGATCATTCATGCTGTCAGCATGTGAAGAGGTTTGGATGAAGATTATGTTGAGTGCAAGTTCTTCAAAGGAGAGAAACAATCAAACAAAAAAAAAAGTGATTGGTGACAATTGGTTGAAGACCGAAGACAAGTATTTACGTATGTATGTATCCATCCACATATGCACTCATCCCATAAATATATATTGAACACGTTGCTATGTTGTAGCCTATGACACACACACAAGGAGACAGCAGAGAATAAGAAACATAAAGAACTGGCCTTCTTAGAGGAGCCACACTAGGTCCGCTTTATACATGGAAGGCTGGATCCTTGAGCTCCAGGTTGCTATTGTGTTTGTAGAGTTTGTCCCAGCTGACAGTGGGTGGTGCAGTTGAATATTCTTCAGGATACCTTCGAACAACATGGTTGGTTTGCCTTCAGAATACAAAAAGACAGAGATCTGTGTTAGATAACATAGGATATGATATTTTTCTTCCATTTATCTCAAACCTGGAGGAAGACATAGTGAAATTTATATCTGCTATTAGGAATGGCAGAACCTTGTCATTCAATCTCATTTAATAGTTTCAGAGACTCTAAATTAAAGATTGCTACAAAAACTTAAACACTGACTTCAAGCTAAAGATGGATACATATCTATATTGAGATAGATAAATGACTGGATAGATAGATTTAGAGATAAATAAATTTTCAAACAATTTTTTTTTTTGGTTTTTGAAAAATGAAAGTTAGCTCTGTGTTTGGCTCAGCCATTAAAACCTGCCTTTTATTGTGTTCCTCATTCAAGTCTGAGCCACTCCAGCTCTGATCCAGCTTTGAGTTCTGTGCTTCTTGGAAGCCAGTAGGAGATGGTTTGAGTATGTGCATCCCTACCACCTGCATGGGTGATCTGCACTGAGTTCCAGATTCCTGGATTCTAGTTGGATCAGCCATGGCTTTCACAGGCATTTGAGGAATAAAACAGCAAATTGAACATCTCTGTAGGTATGTCTCTGTCTCTCCTTTTATCTCCTGCCTTTTCAAATAGAGTAAAAAGAACTGCAAAAATATACATGAATAAATTGTTTCTTAGGTGTTCTCTTTTTTTTACTTTTCTTTATTCATGATACAGTTCCTCGGGCACATGGATTCCCTCCCCAAAATCTTCCTGTTCCCCCTCCTCCTAAATATTTTCCCCTATAATAGTAGTATTGTTACTTCAACAACAGTCACAAGTCCACCATTCTATTTAAGTGTACCATGACATTGTAGGTATCTTACATGTACTTAGAAGGCAAAATGCCAACCCAATCCACCTCCCTGCTTGTGGCCTGGGAAAGCAGCTAAGGAAGGTCCAAAGCCTTGGGATGCTGCACCCGAGTGGGAGACTTGGAGAAAGTTCCTGGCTCCTGGCTTCAGAAGGGCATAGCACTGGCCATTGCAGTCACTTGGGGAGTGAATCATTGGATGGAAGATCTTCCTCTCTGTCTCCCCTCTCTGTATATCTGACTTTGCAATAAAAAATAAATAAGTCTATAAATCTTTTAAAAATATATGCATAACCCTTTACTCAAATAAGACATTTTTAAAATTATAACTTCACCTTCAGTTTTATTTTTAACCCAAAATACTAAAGCAAGTTGATTATGCTTCTCAGATCATGGCATACTGTCATCATGAATCCCTGAAGTGCTTTACTCTTTTTTTTTTTATATACCTGATTCTACTTCTGTGAAGTGCATATGCTGCAAGGCAACAGGTGATGGCTCAACTACTTGGGTCCCTACCATCCACTTAGCAGACCTCTGGCTTCTGGCTTTGGCCCACACCTGAAAGTGGGACATTTGGGAAATAAACTGGTAGATGGAAGAATATGCATAAGGAAAATTCAAATTTAGACTTGTGCCAACTCCTTTACTCCCTTTTCTTAGTACATGCCACACACTAAAGGCATCTTCAATCCTACATCTGATATATATATACACTATATGTCTGTGTACGTTAATCTTGAAAAATACAGTGATAGGTATTTGTTTAAATTTACTTAAAGTGTTGTTATGCGGAACATCTGATAGTGTCTGCCTCCACAAACACTTCTCCAATCAAAAGCCTTGTATATACCCCTTCTGGCAATGTCTGAAATTACTCTGGGCATCTATTCAGACCTGGCATCCCTGGGCCATGGAGTGTCCCCACAAAGGTCACTTTCACTAGATGCCACCAACACAGTCTCCAGAACAACCACACTGAGCTGTGTTTCACCAGCAGTAGGTAAGAGAGCCAGTGTTCTCCGCCATTATCCCATCCTAGTGCATACAGGTAAACATGCCATCGATATTTCGCCACTGCTTAGTTTCTGAATTTGAGTACATTTTCTTATGCTTGTTAACCAGTCAAGTCTGCCCTGTGTGAATTGCCGAATTGCCTATTCCTTTCTTCTTCTTCTTCTTCTTTTTAAAGATTTATTAACTTGTATTTGAAAGGCAGATTTTACAGTAAGGAGAGAATCGATAATAATCAGTTGGTTCATTCCGCAAATGGCCGCAACAGCCACAGCTGAGCTGAGCTGAAGCCAGGAGCTTCCTTCAGAGCTCCTACATGAGTACGAACCACAACAGAATGGAGTGAAATATTACAGATTCTAACAGGGAAAACTGTCAGCCCAGAATAACTTACCAACCAAAGCTTTCCTTTGTCTTTGAAAATGAAATAAAATTCTTCCACAGTAAAGAAAATCTTGAAAGATTTGCCTCTTCCAGATCTGCTCTACAAATGGCACTTAAAGATATTCTATGGACAGAGAAAAGGAATAGTACTTACCAAAACAAAAGGCAAACATAGAGAACAACCCAGTAAAATGACAATAAAAAAGAAAAAAAAAAGCCTGTTTCAAACCCTTGGCCATTTTCTATTGCACTTACAAATCTGTGTATTAAATGTTATGAATTCCTTTAATTTAAAAAATGTATTGATTTAATAGAAAGACAGAAGTCTTGCTTGCACTAGTTTATTCCCCGAGGGCTCACATCATCTTTCCAAGGTAAAGCCAGGACTCGAACCCAGAACTCAGCCTGGCATGTAAGCATCATAAGGAGCAAACTGTGCAACGTAAAAAACCCCCCTTTTAATCTACATATCAACCCCTTATTGCTGCATTTGTTAATGCAAAACTCTTTTTCAATCTTTCATTAACTGCTGTGTGGTGTTTTCATGGGAAAGAAATCCTCGGAGTTTAAACTTCCAGCAGCCTCTTGGCTGCTGGTGAGTCTCAGGACGGGGCATCTCATGCCTGGATCCCAGACACCAGCCACCATGTGCATCTGGTGAGCTGTCCCCGGGCGGCCAGTGCGCCATCTGGTGCCAGGCTCCACCTGCTGGCCACCTGGCCAGGGAGCTCTGGAGTTTGGTTCTTTGAATCACTGCTTAGGTAGATCCAGGTTGAACCCACTGTGCTTCTAGGACGTGAAGCAATCTTAAAGTTTCCCAATGACAGTAACTCTTCCTTTGAAAAACTTGTAATCACTGAATAATGCTGACCACCAAATACCAGTCCATGCAAAAGCCATGGCTCGGGGCTCTTCCATCAGAATCATATCCTGTTACCTGACATGATGATGGATCAGGAAAAGGGTCTATTTGAGAATCACTTTCCAGAAAAACATGAGGCCAGTCCCAACTCCATCCGTATACCCCTCAAACAGATGTGTCTGTTTCCAGCCCAGGTTCAGTTACTACCCAGGAAAGAATTTGCTTTATTTATTTGTGGCAACAATGACTGTCTTAGGTAAAGCTCTTCTGAAACCAATCCTGACATGAATTTCATTCACTGGTGACTTATTAAAGGGCTGTTCCCAACAGAAACAGCTAAGGAAATGAGGTGAGCAAGGCAAGGAGTGAGCGGCAGTCAAGAAAGACTTTGATCAGTGTCAACTTATTCCCACAAGATCAGGAGCATAAATTACAATCTCAGGGTCTGTCCCTATGCAGTTATCGAAATCTAGTTGAGTGTAACAAAGGACAAGATGCAATTATAATTGAATCACATTTCATCCTTGCCCCAAAAATCCCATGAGGTAGCCACAACCACTATTGTGATCTTAAAGCTTAAAGAGTATGGAGATTTGTCACAGAACAAAGTCTGATCCAAGATTCAGAGTCTTAGTCTAGGTTGTGGTTATTATTTTATAGTTTAAAATGTACTTCTTCATTTGACTACCCTGATGAAGACACAGGTTATGCAGTTACCTGTTGATAATATGGTCCTGGTCTCTGATCTCCTCAGGGCCTCTGGCAGTGCAGATTTCCAGTTAATAGTCATTTAGTGAGTGGAGAAATAAGTGCAGTCAAGGGGTTTGTTTGATCTACTACACTTCAGACATTTAGAGGGTTGCGCACACACAGTCCTCATTCTTATCCCCAAGATGCTGAAAAACAAGAATTACATATTTTATTCAACTCTGCAGTCTTGGGACAAAATGTATGCCATGTTGGATGACTCTTTTCCTGTTTAGTATAAACAGGTATGGATGAACCCCCTGTATTTCTGCTGATAGCTTTACAATGAGCTTGTCATCCAACTCTTCATTTTAATGGGTAGAGGTAAGTCCATTCCTAGGTGACTCCTTAGGTTGGAGTTTAACTAAGTGATCATAGAACAGACTGAAAGTGGCCAGCCTGAAATTACATGTATCTTTCGATCAAGTTGCCTATGCAGAAAAGGGCACGTCTCTTAACTGTACGGCTTAATAGATTTTCCTAAACCAAACATGTCTAAACACCACCCCAAGAGACTGCCCTGTGTTCTCCTGTGATAACTACACATCCCCCAAGAGAAAAATCTCTCCAAAGCCCTAATGCCATCGATTAGCTTAGCCTGCTTTGGTGCTTTATATGAATGGGATCATACAGTGTGAATTCTTTTGTGCTCTGCTTCTTTTGCACAGTATTGTTTGTTGAGATTCATCCATGTCATTGCATTTAGTTGTAGATCATTTATCCTAATTCCTGTATATTATTCCATTATGTAAAAAAAGAAAAAAAGAAGAAGAAGCCGTAACTTATTCATTCTCTTTACTGTCAATGGGCATTTGTATATTTTCCAGGATTTGTCTATTATGAACAATACTGCTCTGAACGTTTCTATACATGTTTTGGGGTATACACCTAGAAGTGCAACTGCTGGGTCACAGTACAGGTGTGCATTCAGTCGGACTACCATACACCAAACACTGCTCTAATATACTATTCCTGCATGTGGTCTTCTCCTTTCACCTTGGTCTCAAGAACACAGAGCTTGTTCACAACCAGCCATGAAGGACTGCCCTGCTATAGTGCTGCCCTTCCTGGGATTGCAAGTCTCTGCAAGACACAACTTGCCTACAGTTTCACCCCTGATGATGTTCTGAAACCAAGGAGCTTTTCCCACCCCCAAAATGTTGAATTTTGGATCAGAGCTCTTCTGAGGTCTGTTAGAACGGAGATTAGCTGGTCCCTTTACAGTCCCAAGGAGAAGCCATCGTAACGGTCCCCAAAGCATCGTGTAAATCATGGCAGTGGAGAGTTCTGGAAATCTATCTTTTGTTGCTAATCTCTCTGTTCTGAAAGAGGGGGTGGGAAAAGTACAAAGGCCTGTAACACTCTGCAAATTGACAAACAAGTTCCAGACAATGGGTTCCGACTTGCCAAGGCTGTGGTTCCGTTTCTTAATGAGCTCACTGGGATTCATTCTTATTACTATACTTTACTCATGAAGTTACTTGGGAGTACCTCGGGGTGGAGGCCCCAAACCTCAGTATTTTTCTCCAGGGCTCACGACCGCAGGAGGGAGGAGTGAGGGCCCTCACTCACAGCCTCAACTGGTGATGCCTGTTTGCGTCTCCTTGGGACAGGACATGGCCAGAAGGGCTCCTCACTGGAGGCTGTTCCGGTGCTGCCACAGCCTTAGGGCTTAGATCAACTCTCTTACAGAGAGAACATTATAGCTCTGGCTGTAAGGACATTCCTTTTGAAATTCTCCAAAACATGTCCACGGAAAGCAGTTTCCACTCCAGTCCCATGTGTTTCGGTTTTATAGGTCTCATCTCTGTAGTATACCAATGAATCTGCCTCTGAAAGAGAAAGGGAAGAAGAAAATAAGTTCTGTATCAACAATGACACCAAACTGAAGATTTGTAAGACTACGCTATGCTGCACATCGCTGTTCCCTCTCTGGACAAGAGCAGAGTTCCGCTCTGCCTGTGTGCTGCTGTTGTACTATGACAATGGAATTAGACCCTCTCTCAGCTTCCGAAACGAATTCACATTGCTTGTGCTCTCTATCAAGGTCCTGTTACACTCAGTTCCTGGTGGCATCTCTCCTCTTGTCTCGATCCCATCATTTTTAGACTTGAATGAAATGCACTGGCATTTTCATCCTGCCTCTCCTGCTTCACACATTTCTTCTACCACTCTGGCTTTGCAGAGGCCAAACTGTTGCTTAAATGCCACCTCCCCACCCCACACACTCTCCAGCCCTCTCCATGACTTCCATCTGTCGGCCTATTTCAGCATATCCAGCCTAATTTCCTTCCAATCCCTAGGAGAAAATGACTAGACTTACACCCACTTTAATGGCAAGAGAGCAGAAAGATGTCCATAAAACCCTGATGTTGCATCAGCAGAATGTGGAAAGACAAATCGTGATTCTGTAGAAAAGCCTTCCAGGAAGGGATTTTTTTTTTTCAGCTTGCCTCTCATACATTCACATATCATGACTGAGAAGTATAGGGAATCCATTATTCTTATCAGCATATATAAACAAAAAATAAACAGATTAAGTAACTTGACCCATTAACCATCAGGAAAATTAGTCCCCATGTTATAATAGTATAAATTGAACTTTATTTTCAACAAAATCTCTTCAAGGAAAACTGGCATGTTTTTATGCACTTTAAATGTAAAAGCATAAGGAACAATTTCTTAAGAAATCTAGAAAAATGTTTATATTGGATCCTTACAGCAATTCTCAGAAAAGATGGCATGGAGTGGGCTTTTGGCATGGTAAAGACATCACTTAGGATATTCTCATTCCATATTGGAGTTCCTGGGTCAAGGCTCAACCTTGCTCCTGAAGGCAGGGTCCTCTAATGCAGACACCATGGGAGAGGCAGCCGACGGCTCTGATGTGCTTATCCCTAGCACCATGTCGAAAACCCATGTTGAATTCCCAGCTCCTGAACTGAGCCTGATCCAAACGATCTCTCTCTTTCTCTTTCTCTCCCCCAAAAATATATCTACAAATAATTAAATAAATGCATAAGATGTCTTCCCTTGGAAACTTCCCTCTACTACCACACTCACACACCACAGACCTTGGCTAAGTCCTTTTCACCCTTCAAACCACAGTTGAAATATCACTTCCAGGTATCACCCTGACCCTGTGGCTTTACTGAGTCCCTCCTGTTTGGTGCTTGTGTATCTCCCACATGCTCCCCCTTCAGTCCTTTTCCATAACTCCTCTTCATACTCAGAGTAAGCTTTTTTTTTTTTTCTATAAGATGCCCAATGACATTGAGTATAACCTCTAGCATTCAACACACTGCTCATAGGACACACTTAATGGATTTTTTTTTTTTTGCATGACTCAATCAATCTCAACTGCCTTCTACACTAGGGTGAATTTCAACATGCTTGCTTACTCCCTTGAGTGGATCTTCAACCCACAATTCCTCCCCAACTTTCTGGAGAGAATTTATTTCATCAAACCATGCTGTCCTGAGACAATTCTCTATTGCAACTTCCATGCCTTGTTCAATAATGGCACAATATAAACATTACAATGATAGTAAGAAATAATATGGTGAATGAATGATTCAACAAAGCATTATCTTTCTAAGAATGTGATTAAACAGATGCAAAATATTACATGTTGTCACAACAAGATGAGGTCAACATAATGTAGGGTAATACAAATGTTATGAAATTGTTGGATACTGAATGGTTAGGGAGTTTGATATCACACCTAGATAATGGAAGAAAATCAGCAAAGCTCTGAAGCCAATACTGTTTCTAATTGTTCCATAGAATTTCTTCACTACTGTGGATAGGAGAGCGGGTAGGGTTATTCAGAACTCATGGAGCACTTAAGGAAACAAAATTCATAACACTAAAAACTCAACTTTGGTAAATGAGAAAGCTCTGCCCTGCCAAAATAAAATGTAATCTCTACAAAGTAAGACTTCTATGTATAAGTTTACAAAATGACAATGACATTTCGCTAATCAGAAAGTGCACTTAATGCTTGAGTCTTGTGGAAATCCAATGCCTGAGCTCTGGGGAACCTGACATTCTAGCAGAGAAGCCCAGATAATGAGGAACTAGAACAACATGGAGTGGAAGAGCGAGGGGCTGGGAAGAAGTCATGGAGAGAATGAGGAGTAAGAGTAAGTAATGTGAGATGATGATCACAGAAACCAGGAGTCCAGGCCAATCTAGGAGGCCACACGTGAATAATTAATAAGAGCATTAATGATAATCATTAACATTACTTTTAGTATTGTATCTTCATGCATTGGGAGTGAATACTCTTGGCCAAGTACATTATTTTTAAAAGTCTTTTTAAGTAGAAGATTCCTTGTACTATACAAAACACCCAAAACATACGGTGAGGAATTGCAGGAAATGATTTTCAGTGATTGGTAGAAAGGTCATTGTAAAATAGGCTGCTGACAAAATAGCAAACAACTAAATTTAGCCTTGCTAATAGTTTAAGAGACATTTGAAATAATAAAATATGCAAATTAGAAGCCCCAGCTGACATCTAGTGTCATACTAGCATATCTTCATTACTCTTCTCTCTACCTTGTTAATATGTCATCAGTCTGAGAACAGGGTTTGTGTTTTACTTATCTGGCACCATCAGACTTTATTATACTACTAAGGAAAAACGGGTACTAAGTTATGTTTTCTGGAAGAAGAAACTAAGTCACTTATTTATTCAACCTTTCACTGAAAGATACAGGAAGGAAACTCAAGAGCCATGGAGGACTGAAAGACATAATAACAGTTGCTGGGTACAAAGCCAGGATTAGGACCCAAGTCTGCTGCCTCAAGGCCAGGTTAGTCCATCCGGTCAGCACCAACATACAACCCAACCCTCAGCTGACTGTCTGCAACACAAGGTTTCTAAGGATCCACCGTCCTGCAACTTTCCCTCGTGAACCTTCACTTCAACCTTGGTGATTCCAAAAAAAAAAGTCCAAACTTTGACATGTCAGACTTTAGATGCTGGTTACTGAAACCCTGACTGATCCCTCTGACTTGTCACCAGATCTCACAGTCCCTTCTGAGAGTTAGATGACTCACGGGTCTTATGAACCAGTCTTGTTCCCTTTGGTTTTATTGACTTTTTTCTGGAAGTCATTAGTGAAATCATATTTTGAGACAGAAATGCCTTTGCCCGTATTTTAAGTCAGACGCACCTGAGTCTACCCGAGTTCTGTGTGGAGCAGTAAGCACCATTGTTTCTTTTACCTTCTCAAGAAAGGAAGGGCCTTTGCAATGGCCTGATACTGTTTTTAATTCTCTAAACCCTGCATTTTGACTTGGAAGGTGATGAAGGTAGTGATGGGGAGGAGTAATTTTATTTTCTATTTTGTTACAGTTGATACAATTTTTTCAAAAGATTTATTTTATTTTTATTGGAAAGTCAGAGAGGAGGAGAGACAGAGAGGAAGATCTTCCATCTGTTGATTCACTTCCCAAGCAGCTACAACAGCTGGAGCTATGCCAATTCAAAGCCAGGAGCTAGGAGCTTCTTCCAGGTCTCCCACGTTCGTGCGGGGTCCCAAGGCTTTGGTTGTGCTCGACTGCTTTCTCAGACCACAAGCAGAGAGCTGGATGGGAAGCGATGCTGCCAGGTTTAGAACCAGCGCCCATATGGGATTCCAGTGCATGCAAGGACCTTAGCCACTAGGCAACCTTCACCAGGCCCCAGGTGATATAATTTTAAATTAAGGATTATATATCAAGACAATAAGGTTACCAAGCTCAAGCAGCTTTAAAAAAATTAAAATGAGAAGGTAAAATGATGACAGCTCTCTCAGATCACCTTGACATATGATTTATATTACCTTATTGAACACCCACAAAAAAAAAAGCTTTTATCTTGTTCTAGAAAGAAAAAAGCAGCCTTTAATAATTTCCTAAATTCATACAGCTAATGAATGATGGAGTCCAGCTCAGGTCTGAGACTCTAAATCAATCTCATAGTTTTGCTTAACAGAAGGCAGGGCAAAGGTTGATCAGCAAAACCCAGGGTGTATAAGTGAACTTCTCTTGGGCTCTGGCATTGTGGCACAGCAATTTAAGATGCCACACACAATGCCAGCATCACATATCAGAGGAACAGCTCAAGTCCTGGGTGTGCCAGTTCCAATGAAGTCTCCTTCGAATGCACCTCGGAAACCAGCAGATAGTCCTGCTGCCAATGAGAGAAACCCAAATGGAGTTCCAGGCTCTTGATCTCAACCTGGTTCATTCCTTGCCTTCCAATCAGATGGCTAGTGAAGCAATAAGACGAAAGATCTCACCCCTTCCCTCCCTCTTTCTCACCTTCCCTTTGTCTGTCTCCCCCCCTGAAACTCTATCTTCCAAATACATATTTCTTCACAGTTAAAAAAAAAAAGGACATTTTTCAACAAACTGAAGAATTCGATTGACAGATTGTTTTTTGTGTCAATCTTTCATACATTATAACTGAATATTTAAGCCATTCTTTACCTGATGACACCACGTCAGCACCAGAAAACACCAGGATTTACTCATTCCCTTGGCTTAGTAGGAAAAAAAAATAATAATTGAAAGCATTTAGCAGGGCCAAGCCAATGGAAGGATATTTTGACTCCAGATGGTGTGAAAATAAGTTCAGAAAAAGCCAGAAATTGTGAGCCAGCCGATGTGAGGCCTCAATGTTTGTTTGGCAGGATTGAATATGATATTGAATCATAAAGTGCCTATTACATAATATTTCTAAAAACCCAGCACTTTCAATCATGGCTGTACCCTCTTGTGTATCCTTCCAGCTGCCGAGGTGCAAAGACTGGAAGGCAGAAGGTTTCTTCACCAGAGACCAGTGACCGATTTGCCATATCCAGCTGCTAAATCTTCACGGGCTTTTCAGCACTTGTCTTCTTTAGTTATGACACACTGAGTCATGTTGTGACTTGTTCCACTGCCGTCTGCTGTGGATCCATTGATGGACATATGATCTCATTTTCTCATTCAATAGGCACTTTCACAGGGACTTTGTCCCAGGAAAAATTCTACCTTCTTTGACTCATCAGAGATTTCAATGCATAACCTTCGTGCATTACTTATTTTTATTATTTATTTTTCAGAGTAATTCAGATCTCAAATAATTAATTTTCCCAGAAAAAAATCAATGATTGGCATTAATAAGGATATATGCCCTTAAGTGAATGCTTGGGAAAATCAGTGGAGCTCCCCAATCATATCCATATAACATAAATGACACAATTCTTAATTGTAATAATTTAAGTTGTTATATACTGTCGATTTTCCAGATATATGAAGTACTACACTAACCGTAACAGGGTGTTTGGGGACAAAATATTATCATTTCTGCTCTCAAAATATTCATTGTGTAGAAAAAGGCATTTGGTAGCTTTATAAGAAGCTATAAAGGATCATATAAATGGACAACTCAAAAAACTGTAAGAAATGCAATAACCTCTACCAATGAGAATCTGCTCCAACTTGTTGCCTTCAGGATGTCTCCAACAAATGCCACACAGGTCTGGATGTCTTTCACACCAATACTTGTATCTGTTGTATCAAGGAATATCAAGAATCTTATGGTGGAGAGCGGGCATTGTGTGCAGGGTGATGGCTCAGCAAGCTAATCCTCGGCCTTGTAGTACCAGTTCTACTCCCAACTGCTCTACTTCTGATCCAGCTCACTGCTAATGTGCCTGGAAAAGTAGTGCAGGATGAACCAAAGCCCTGGAATCCTGCCATCCCTGTGGGAGATCTAGAAGAGGCCCCTAGCTCCCAGTTCCAGCTCAGCTCAGCTCAGCGCCAGCCATTGCAACCATTTGGGGAGTGGACCACCAGATGGAAGATTATCTGTTTGTCTCTCCTTCTCTATGTAAATATGGCTTTCAAATAAATAGATAAATCTAAGAAAGAAAGAAAGAAAGAAAGAAAGAAAGAAAGAAAGAAAGAAAGAAAGAAAGAAAGAAAGAAAGAGAAAGAGAGAGAGAAAGAGAGAGAGGAAAAGAAAAGAAAAATCTTTTGGAGCCAACATGGTAGCACAGTTGGCTTATCCTCCACCCTGTGATGTAGACATCCCATACAGGGGCCAGTTCATGCCCCAGCTGCTCCAATTCTAATCGAGATCTCTGTTTATGACCTAGGAAAACGAGAGAGGATGACACAAGTGCTTGGACCCCAGCACCAACGTGAGAAACACAGAAGAGCCTCCAGCTCCACTCTGGCCATTAGGTCCATTTAAAGAGTGACCCATCAGATAGAAGACCTTCTCTCTCTATTTCTCCATCTTTCGCTATAAAACAGGCCTTTCAAATAAAAATAAACAAATCTTTAGGCAACAACAGGAAAAATCTTGTGACAGGTCAGACTACTTCAGAATCAAGTTTCTCTTCCATGATACGCTCTCTCCTCTGTCTTACAATGCCTTTGTACTTCCCTGCTTTTCCTGTGTCCACCTACCAGCCCTCCACGCCATCACTCTCACCTCGCCCTAAGCAATGGGATCTGACTCGTTGCTCAGACCAGAGTCTTTGCACTGCCATGACATGCCACTCTGATAGATATTGGCCCTAATTCTGCCTCTGCGCTTTCACTCCACAGCTACCCCTGGTGAGAAGGTCAGACAGGAAGAAATCAGTACAATACAGTGTGATGAATGTTCTGCTAGAAGCTAGTTCAGTATTATTTGAGCACTTGAGAAGTAATAAATATGAGTTAGATGTTTGAACAGAGATAATGGAACTAAATAATGATTGGATCAGAAATTGTCCTTTGTGCTGAATCATGAAAAATATCAAAATCACCAAATTTAACAACCAAATAATAAGAATGTGTGTTTTAATGTAGAAGCAGCTAATTTCTGGGAATTTAATTTCTAGACCCCATTATATCCTAAAACCATCTATTTAAGAACTAGGAATGATTTTGGAGTCGCTCTGCTCAGCTTTGTTTTCTATGAAAAATATTCCCTAAGCTTAGCAGGAAGCTTACAGGTTGTTAGTGAGCTTCCAACTTCATTTACCAATCCACATCCAATGATTCTTTTCCATAGGCCAGTTTCAGGGCTAGGTTAAGAGATACAAAAATGAAGTGAGATTGAGTCTGCAACAAAATTCCAGCCAGAAAGGAATTACAAGCAATGAAGTCAATAACTGTAAGAGGTTTGTTGTGATGCATGCTAGGATCAAGATAAACCCAGGGTTCTATAGGAAGTTAAAGGGGTGGAGAATGGAGCTTCACAGATATGGTCATTGAAAATGTAAAAGGTTTTAGGAACAGCTTTCCAGAGGAAGGGTTCGAGCAACAAGCTGAAGGAAGCTGTCATGTGAGCTGGGGAAGTGAAGACCAAAAATGACAGCACGGACATGGGCGGGGGGGAGCGGAGGGAGGCTTCAGGGGGACAACCCAGAGGAAGTGAGCAGTAACTGGACCACAAAACCCTTGTCTATTACAAGTTTGGATACAACCCCCACGGGGCAGTAGAGGAACACTGTATGCTATCACAGAGGGATGCACGTGGTAGATGTGCATTTTTGGAAAACATATATCACTTCTGTACCAACGGAGTGCAGAAATACAGCGTTAAGCAACAGAAAAGCCAAGCTGCCACATGTGCTGTTGTATTAGTCACCTTTTCATCACAACAATAAAATGCCTGAAGCAACTAGCTTCAAAAAAAGAAACATTTTTATTTAGCTCACAGTTTTGGAGACACCAAGCCAAAACAACATGACACAGACCCTAGATCTGATGAGGAGCTTGCAGCGTCTGACACAGTGCATACAGAGAGATCACAGGGGGAGTGGTTGGGCCAAAACTTGGATTTTAAAAGAATCCCATTTACTGTTTGAAAGACAGAGTTGGGGTGGGGAGGGGAGTCGGAGAGAAAAAGAGAAAGAGAGAGATCTTTCATCTGCTACTTTATTCTTCCGATGGCCTTAAAAGCCCTGGCTGGGCCAGACAGAAGTCAGGAGACTGAAATTCTGCCATGGTCTCCACTTGAGTGTTATGTTCACAAGCACTTTCTTTGTGTTCTTAGGTACATTAGCAGTCATCTGGATGGGAAGTTGAGCAGTCAAAATTAACTCTGGCACCAGTAAGGAATGCCAACATTATGGGTTTGGCTTTATTAAAACATTCTAGGGCCTGGAGCTATGGTTCAGTGGTTAAATCCTCGCCTCACAAGCACCAGTATCCCATATAGGTACCCTTTCATATCCGGCTGTTCCGCTTCCTATCCAGCTACCTGCTTCTGGCCTTCTGGTCTGGGAAGGCAGTGGAGGATGGTCCAAAACATTGGGCCCCTGCACCTGTGTGGGAGACCCAGAGGAACCCGCTGGCTCCCGGCTTTGGATTAGCCCAGCTCCAGCTGTTGCAGCCATTTGGGGTGTGGTGGTGGGGCGAACCAGCAGACGGAAGATCTTTTTGTCTCTCCTTCTCTCTTTAAATCTGCCTTTCCAATAAATATAAATAAATTTTTAGCAAAAAAAAAAATTCTTTAATTATCTCTCTTTAAAGTTTACACTCCAGTTACCTAAGACTTCTCACTGGACCCCACCTTCTAAATTTTCCACCACTTCCCATTAGCACACTGGGGACAAGTCTTTAATATCTCCAAGGGACATTTAACATTTAAAACGTTAGATACGTAGGAGTATAGCAAGACACGAGCTACAAACCAGGGCCAAGGAAAATGCTGAGAGCCACTAAGAAGAAAACACAGCAGCATCTATCTAGTATAGCAGAACCATTCTAGACTCTGATCAGATTCCACACTTACAATTCAACTCTTTAGAACTTCCCAGTAAAACAGAAACTGCTGTTCATGGTACCAAAGCACCGTTCTTCCAGTCTTTGGCACTGGCAGGCCCAGCACTAATCGAGTTATTCCTTCCTTTCCAACTTCTTGTGCATGTCTGTTAGACAGTTGTTATTCATTCTTATCTCCTATGCTTACAAGACAATAGCATATTTTGTAATGTGCTGGGTGGGTGTGGGGGACAAAAGAATACCAATCCTACACTGAGTCCCATTTTTTCTGTTTTCACCATTGGATTGGAGATTATTGAATTAAGAGGCAATTATAGAAATGGGGATTTAAAATGATGACTGCCCGAACTCATGCTGAGGAGATATGACACTTGCCAGATGAGTCATGGCGACTAAAGCAAAGGTTGGATCTGTAAGGTGAGTGTGTGAGTTCTGTGCGTCTTTCCTCCCCAGCCTTGCCAAATGAGGGTGGGGGCAGCAGATACCATCACATGGCTCTTCCTCGCCCTGTGATCCCATCTTTACACTCATACACTTTATGAAGACACGTGATGCTTTGACAACATTTGATCCTGTGGAGCCCTTTATGGGAATTCTATTCACTGTATTTATCTTTTGTAGCTATGTCATCTTTTCAGTGTGACTGCTTGCCTGTTGTTTGTACACTGAATTCAGGAATTGGTATCAGGCAGCAAATCTATTAAAGAATCTGTCACAGGAAGTGATTTCCTTCTAATCTTAACTCTGTGAGCTACATGATTTCTGCTCAAGAATTTCTTTGAAAGGGATCTACTCCAGTGGGGCAGGGTGGAGTAGGGGGGTGCCTGTTAGGGTTTAGCAGGTTCAGCCATCACTTAGGACATGCATACTCCATATATCACAGTGCCCATTTAGATCCCAGCCACTCTGCTACCCACCAACCTTCATCCTCAGAAGTTAACAGATGGTGGTTAAGGTACTTCTATCCTCATCACTCACAAGGGAGATGCAGATAAAGATGCTGGCTCCTGCATTCAGTCTGGTTCAGCCCTTGCTAATGGATGCATTTGGAGAGTGAACCAGTAGGTGAAAGGTGTCTCGGTCTCTGTTTCTCTGTCCTTCCTTCTCTGCTGCTCTCTCCTTCCTTCTCTCTCTCTCTTTCTCTCTCTCTCCTTTCAAATAAATAAATAACTCTTTTTTAGAAGGGAAGAGGGAATTGTCCCTGAAGGGCCACTCATGAGGTATCTGGCAGCATCTCAAGCAGACCAGGATGGAAAAATCAGCGCTGGGCTCCAGAGGTCACCCAGAGAAACTCATCCATCTCAGCCCTGGACAAGCATCGCCGGCATTCCAGAGGCAAACTGCTTTGGAAAAGTCCCGCAGCGGAGCTAATGCCAGACTCAATTAAAGTCACGGTAATAAAGAGTGTGGAAAGACAACACAAATGACTCAAAAGAAACATAGTGTTATAAATGAATGAGCTATTAGAGATAATCTAGTCAAACTTCCTCATTTATGATTGAGAAAACCAAGTCCAAAAGAGCTCAACAAAAAATTTGCAGCATTAGCAGGATTATTTCCACGCAGCTCAATGCAGCTCCAATTGTTTTCCTCTAGCATATGACCCTTCGTGGAACTCCAAAGTTGTATGTAGCAGTACATTTTGGCTGAGATTCCAACATACTAGCATGTAGAGTTGGGCATCCTCTTGTCCAGGGGTCAGCTCCATGAACTTGGCTATTAAGAGTCACTCTAGTGGAATGTTTATGAAGACTTAGATTAGAAGTTAGCTGCATCCCTTTGCTGATATGGGGCCTAGGAGCCCCAGGGGAAAAAGTTGAACTGTGTCCATAATTGATGTCTAGACAAACACAGACATATCTAATAGATTGGGAGGTCTCATGAGATCTCATGTTCCAAAAGGAAGAGCCAGGCCACCAAAGGAAAAGTTACTATATGCGAGGAGGAGACAGGGGAGGCCCAGACTGTGTCCAAGGCCTGATTGCAGAACTGGGGAGCAGTTATTCTGGGTGTAAGAGGAGGCTAGCTGTAAAATACTTTCCATCAACCCCAACCAGCCCTCTGGGATGACTATATATCCAAAGAAGAACAAAGCTTCACAAAAACAAATACAGTCAGCCATCGGTATCTCTGGGTTTTGCGTTCACATATTCAATCAACCTTATATAGAAAAATTCTTCTTAAACTGAATCTGTAATGTACAAATATGACTTTTTCCTTGCCATTATTCCCTAAACAGAAGAGCAATTATGTGGGCAGAATTTTTATATATTGCTTAGTATAAGTAATCTAGAAGCAATTTAAAATATATATAGTATATACATGGAAGATATGCAAATTACATCCTCTTGTATGAGGGAATTGAGTATCCACACATTTTGCTATTCAAAGAGGTCCTGGAACCAATTCCGATGGGTACCAAAGATGAGGATGATCACATAAAAGAAACAAATTTTGATGGGTACCTTCATTCCTGATGAAAAAGTGAAGAGGCATGGGTAATGAAACTAAAATATTTTTCTTTTTTGTTCCTATTTTTAATTTATATAAAATGAGTAGATTTCACATTTTTTCATTTTTTTAACTTTGATAAACTGGAAGATTCCTGTCTTGCTTTTTTAAAGTTTTTTTAAAAAAAATTTTATTGGAAACACATATTTACAGAGAGGAGAGGCAGAAAGATCTTCCATCTGCTAGTTCACTGCCCACGTGGCTGCAATAGCCAGAGCTGAGCTGATCCGAAGCCAGGAGAACCGGTGGCATAACCATAGACAATGAGGACATGCACAAAATGAAGTGGCTCAGAGAAAGGAGTAGCACCCCGGGAGCAGCTGCATCAAGGCATACCCATGAAGAAGTCAGCATGTTCTAACAAAGTTATGACATGGAACAGGGCAGAAGACAGCAGGGGGAAAGGCGAGTACGGCAAGGCAGGCCATTTTCTCACTGCTGTATTCCATACAATAGGCACTTGTGCAGTATCTTAAACAGCGTGTGTGTTGGGGTCCCTAGAAAGAAGAGGACTTCTGAGATGACATCTGTGTACAGGAAGCTTGTTAGGGAGTCCGCTTGGGATTATACCTTTAAGAACAGGTAAGAGCAACATAGAACAAAGCCAAAAATCGGTCTGGAATAAGTCACACAAGTTCCCTGCCAATGACATGGAGATTCCTCCCATTAGGAGTTCCTAATCAAGCCACCCAAGACTGGGGAAGGCAATGAGCCTGCACATCCCTACATCGACCAGGTGGACTACCTCCAGAAAAGTGCTGCCACCTTAAAGGAGGGTACATGAGGTAGAAAGCAATCTCTATTTAAACGTTCCACTGCTAGCCATCAATTTGGCAGCTCCCCAATGAATGCTTCACTCCTCCTAGTAAGATCTGGATACTACAGCACAAAATGGATCACCTGGTAATAAATACATGGAGGAACTTTCAGGGGCAACCCCAGTATCATTTTAAAGTTTCCTGAATCCCTAAAAGAAGAAGTATGTTTGAGATCCAACCATTCGATAGATGCATATTCTTTTTTCCAGACTTAAGAAGGAATTGTTCAAACAGGATCAGCCAACATATATACACGAATGAAGCATCAAAACATCCATGTTTCTGAAATGGTTAGTAACTCAACATCCCAGCCAGAAGCCATCCAAGCATCAGAAGAGCCCAACTGTTAATCTCTTGGAAACAGTCACCAAAAAAGAAAACATGTAATATACTCATGGACCTGACTCACCTGTCCTCCACCTCAAACTCCATCCAATAACAAAAGTTCTTATCAAATGGAGATTTAATACTAGGTACTTCATAGCCTGAAAATTCAATGATACCCAAAACAGGATAATTATGCAGATGAATATTGCTCAGATCCAAGACAAATCGAGACTCCCGTTTTCCACCTTCAGTATTTACTTTGCAGGGGTGCAGTGTTTTAAGCCTTGTAACAAGCCTGTATCCTGTATCAGAGAACCTATACCAATATGCCGTGGCTCTGTGCTCCGTTAGGATCTCTATAAGGTACCCTCTGGGAGCAGCACGTAAAAGGTTCATTTCTATCCACATGTAAGAGAGGGATGCTTGTGGCTTCAATTTGGTCCACCTCTAGTTTTCCTGGGCAGTTGGGGAGTGAAGTACGTCTTGCCTGCCTCCCTCTTTCCCTCCCTCCCTCTTTTTCTCTTTATCTTTGTCATGTTTCTGTCTTTCAAATACACACACACACAAACACACCACACACAGAGAGCGAACTGCCACGGGATCACACGCAGCAGTCCCAGAGGCTGACATGTGTGACCCACTCAGGAATCGCAAGCCTGGTAAAAGAAGAGCATTGTATGGTGATTTGCCCCTAGACAAGCATGGCTTCAAATAATGTTCCAGGGTAAAAAATAAACGAGGGTCTCCCCATTAAGAGAAAGAGGTAGAAGTATTGGCAGCATGCCGAGGAGACTCATGGGATAAGGGACACGAACACTCCCTCACACCATGCAAGAGTTGTTTGTTCAGTCTTCCGTGGTCATCTCCAGGAAGGGAAATGCGTGGCTCACTAGGAAACCTTTCTGAGCTTCGAAGGTTCCCTTGAGTCAAAGAAAACCAAGTCTCCATTATTGCAAACTGAAAACTGGCCTTCCCTTAATGTTTTACTAACTGGTTCTGATGCTGCCCTCCAGGACTCCTAGGAACAGGAGTTCCTTTTGCTACATAGTAGCCTCAATCAAAAAGATTTGGATACATCTTGCCATGTGCTGCCTAAGCAAATCCCTACAATGTCTTACATTGTTACTTTGTTTATACATGCAGTCCTAAACGCACAATTTCTTAGCTTGCACTTTAGGAACTGGCTCAGTAGATCTCTGGTGGAACCTAGGACTACACTTTTAAACAGGCCCCCGGGTTCTGGAATGATCTGCTTTCAGAAACACAACACTAAACTAGAGCCATCTGATCATTCTTACCTCTTTTTCCCTGGTGCTTATTGTAGGGTTCTGAACAAGTCACTAGTGAGCAATATGTTTTTAAAAAGAAATAAAAGAATAATAGGCTTTAAAGATGGTGATCAGTGGCAAGCCCACATTTTGTTTTTAGAACTCTTATAAATGATGCCAGTTCTCATCACAGCGTGTGTTTCGTAATCTCCTCTTAAAAACCGCCATTTTCCACATACCTTTTAAAATGCAATGTTTAAAAGCCAACTCATCCTACACATGTGTTCAACACAAGGGACAGTTATCACCCTTCACTATGATGAATAACGCTTCTGAGAACAGCTAACATTACAGAAACTTCTGGCAGCAAAATGACATTATTGGCCTATAGAACATTTGCATGAACTAAAACTTTAACAAATATCCCCATTTTTATTTGAGGTGATTAATTTCACCTTAATTTTATCATAATACTTTGCTTCTACAACATTACATTTTAGCTCATTGTTCCATTCTGTCAAAAAAATCTCTGTGGCCCAGCACAGAAGCATAGTGGCTAAAGTCCTTGTCTTTAACATGCCAGGATCTGATATGGATGCCGGCTCTAATCCCAGAGGACTCACTTCCCATCCAGCTCCTTGATTGTGGTCTGAGAAAGCAGTCGAGGACAACCAAAGCCTTGGGACCCTGAACCTGAATGGGAGACCCAGAAGATGCTCCTGGCTCCTGGCTTCGGGTCGGCTCAGCTCCAGCCATTGCAGCCACTTGTGAATCAGAGGACAGAAGATCTTCCTCTCTGTCTCTCCTCCTTTCTATGTATCTGCCTTTCCAATAAAAATAAACAAATCTTTTTAAAAAAATCTTCAGCGTGTTCGTTCTGCCATCCATTGTATTAGCCATTTCTCCCAGCTTGATGTCATCTGAAAATTTGTAAGAGATTTTCTGTGCCTTATTTCAAATTCTGTAATCAAAATATTAAACATGTCAGTGAGAAAATCTGAGTCCTGAAGTGTACTTTGTAGTTCAAATTAACACAAGCCTCTTAAGCAGCTTTGAATTGTAGTTATGGCACAAATGTTAAGTCCTCCTAGTTGCACTTCAGCCAGCTCATACTTCCTTTTGTCAACAAAGATACAAGAAAATTGTAATGTGCTGGAAAGAACAGATCTAATTTATTTCAACTCAATCTGTCACAACGTTGTTGTGTCACTTCAGGCAGTGAAGTTAATCTCTTTGTTCTGACAATGAGAAATGGTGACTATATAAACTCTAAAATTACTCCCAGTTGTACAGTTCCACAGTTCTTAGAGTTGCCACAATACAATGTTTGCCACACCAGCAAACTGAAAGAGTAATGTGCGTTTCTTGACTTGCCTTACTACTAGTAACCCTGTACTGGTTCCCAGTGAAAACATCATCCTCTTCCAATTTCTTAAAGCCATTTGTTTAATAAGTGTTTCTAAAACATCGCAGTTCACATCATGCCATAGCCAAGTGGAAGAGGCTCTGACATTGGGCTGAAGAACAAACTCCTGTGAGTTGGCACAGGGATAGGGTACCACTTATCCTCCATGCCCTTACCATGCTTACATACAGATAATTCTGGACAGTGAGGTTATTCATGATCAAAGGCTCTCATCTGAAATTTCTGAATTCTATGGTTTCCATCACCAAAGTTGACATGTTTGTCTTGTACTCTGTGTTATGGTCTGCGTGTGCTCCCCAAAGTTGGTGTATCTGAAACGATGTGCAATGCAATAGTGTTAGGAAGTACAGTCTAATGGGAGGTGTTCGGGGCATGAGGGCAGAGGAATGGATTAATGCCATTCTTACAGGAGCAGGTCTGTTGTCACAGAAGAGAGTCAGTGTGAAATGCTCAGTCCTGATTCTCTCTCTCTCTCTCTCTCATCTCTTTTCTCTCTCTCACCTCTCCCATCTCTCCCTGACCCATGCAATACCTTATACCATGACATAGCACAACAAAAAGCCCTTCACCAAACGTCACATGATTGAGGAAGGATTTCCAACTTGCAAAATTGTAGGTCAATCAGTTTCTGTTCATTATAAGTTAGTCACTCTTAAGTATTTCGTTACAGCACCTTGGAAATAACTAAGACATTTGTGTTACCATTTTATGTGCACACATTTCCAAGTTCTGCCATTACTCCGTGTTTCACTTCTCTTAGTCTGAAGATTTTAACAAAGCTATATACCCTTAATTTCGCACAGAAATCTGAGCCTTTAATTTTTTTATTCGGATTTTCAGAGCTTTTTAAGATACAAATAGGAAGTAATGAAGGAAATAGGACTTAGCTAAGTCAAATTTGTCCTCAGCAACTGTTAGCATTGCCTAATCTGCCATAACATAATGGAACAACCTTTTATCATTTTTCACACTCTCAAATTCTGTTTTCCAAACCCCATGTTCCCTTCTTTCAGTCACTCGTGGTACATTGTTTGTTTGATGACTATGAAATGTTCATAAGGAAAAATACTGGACCTTTGTGGAAACCAAGCTGAAAGCCAGAGGAGTGGACAGGGAAACAAGAGAAAGAAGAATTCTGAATCAAGAGAAAATCACTTCAAGCCTCTGTATGAGAAAGCCACGTCCACGTTCATGTTAAGACTAAACAGCACAGAAGCCGTAAGTTTCCAACCAATTATAAAACCTGACTACCAGAAATTCAATTATAACACTTATAGAATAGTGGAGATTTGAAATTAATTAAGGCAGTTCTTCTGAAAAACAGCCAGTTTACTATTTCACTGTACCTTTGCTTTGAAATTGCTTTTTTCCATGTTTCTATTATTTTAGAAAACAGTTCCATAAGCTCTAGAGTTTCCGTTTCTTCTTCCCCCAACTCGCCCCCCCCCATTTTCCCTATATTATCACAATAGTACAGTTCTTCATAAACAGTCATAAATCCATCATTCTGCTATTTAAGTGTATCCTGACATTGTGGGCATGGACAACGGCAGAGAATCCAGCATCCTATTGTCACGATATATTCAACCATTTCATTGAGAGTCCATCTTTGATCTGGAAGTAGAGATGCATGCTGCATTGTATCTTCACATCTGAATATGATAGTTTCTATTACACAGTTACTATACCTCCCCTTAAATGAAAAGCCGCAAAACAAGTCAACAACAGGAAAAAATAGAAATTTACAATGCCATGAAGCTAAATAACATGCTACTAAATGACTAGTGTGTCACTGAAGAAATGAAAAAGAAAGTCAAGAAACTTCTTGAAAACAATGATGCTACTCTTTGACCTATGAGACAGTGAAAACTTGCTTTTTTATTCATTAAAATGTAAAATCCTCACACAATGTGTTGTTGTCCAATAAACATAACTTAGTATGAGTGAAGACCACAGACAGGTACCATTTAGTTTTGAATTGTTAAGCTTTTGTTATATTTAAGGAAGGTTTACATTCCAACAAATCCTTTAGTAATCTATTGAACCTCCAGTACAAAAGGCGGGCACACTATTGGGATCCTCTAAGGGAAATTACAGGTGTTATTATTCTTCCATTATGATTCCAAATGGAGTTAATATCTAACTATATTACAATTTTCTTAAGAATTCAACTATATAAGAAGAGGAGCCATGCTATTCTATTCTAAAACTTCCAAACTTCAAATGTTTTTACTACAAAAGACAACAAAGAAACATTTTAAGGAGAAAGCAGCTCATGTTGATATTCCTTACAGTAATCCTCAAAGTGCAACAAATGATTTTGACAATTAATTAAGCACAATAATTTGTCATACAAGCAACCCATACAATCAGCTGTGCAAGTAATGATTCCAGTTCATCATCTTTAGCAATATTGATAAAAAAAAAAGTGCTTCTAATTGCTGAAAAGGATTTGAACTGCAAAGAACTGATACTCCTGTCTACTGATCAACAGAAGGAACTTCCTTCTTGGCAGTAATTATTCTACACGGTTTTAACAAATTATGTGATGAACCAACAGAGGGACAAAGAATAACGAGAAATACAGCGAATACCTTACTTGATGATGCATAACTCCAACCTTTCCCAGTAAGTACCTTCTCAACATTGCTTTTGTGACTTCTATGAACATTTCCCTGATGGGATTTTGAAAGTGTGTGTTTATGTCTTTTGCCCATTTCTTAACTGGATTGTTGTTGTTGCTGTTGTGATTCTAGAGCTTTTGGTAGATACTAGTATAAACTCCCTATCAGTTGTACAGTTTCCAAATCTTTTTTCCCATTCTGTCATTTACCCTTCAGTTGGTTGAATATCTCCTTCACAGTGCTTCAGCTTGATGTAATAACATTTGTCTATTTTTGCTTTTATTTTTTATTCTTTTGCTGCCTTTTTCAAAATTCTTTAGCTACACTTTATCTGGCAATATTATCCAATGTTTTACTCTAGTAATTTGTATGGTATCAAGTTTGTAGATTCAGACACTTGATCAACTGTGAGTTTATATTTGCATGAGGTATAAGGTAGGTGTCCTATTTCATGTTTGTGTCTGCAGAGATACAATTTTTTGCAGCAATGTTTGTTGAAAAGACTGTCCTTCTCCAGGGACTGACTTCAGCTTGTTGGCCAAAGATTATCTGACTGTAGATTCATAGATTATTTTCTGGGGGGTTTTAATGATCTACATGTTCGTTTTGGTCCCAGAATCAAACTTTTCTGTTTATAACTAAATCTATTATTTGATACCCCCAGGTTTGCCTTTGTTGTTCAAAATTGCTTTAGCTATTGAGGTCTCTTCTGTTTCCATATGAATTTTAGCATTGCTTTTTCTAACAATGATGCTCATGGTATTTCGATTAGAATTTCATTGGTTGTATAAATTGCTTTGGAAAATATGGGCATTTTAATGATATTAATTCTTCAGATCCACAAACAGAAGATTTTCTTTTTTAATGTTCTGCAATTTTCAATGTAAAAATCTTTCCCATCCTTGACAATTTATTCCCAGGGATTTAAACATTGTATAGTAATTGTGAATGCTACTGATCTCACAAGTTCCTTTTTCAGCCATAGCATTTTTCTGCATACAAAGGCTATTGTTTTTTGTGTGGCGTTGTTATATCCTGCAGCTTTACCAATAGTCTCTTAGTGGAGTCTTTGGTTTCCCTGTATAAAGGATCCCTTAACGTGAAAAACAAAGACAGTGTGACTTCTTTCTTCTCAAGTTTCGTCCTTTTGATTTATTTTTCTTGCCTTATGGCTCTGGCTGAAAATTTCCAGAAAGACGTTGAATAGAAATGGTAAAATTTGGCATCCTTGTTTAGTTTTGAATCTTAGTGGAAATGCTTCCAGTGTTTTCTCATGTGTTATTTTGATCTTGTTGATGAATGTGAATGGATGTTGCTTTTTACCAAATCCTTTTTGTGCATCTACTAAGATCTTTGTGTTTTTTTCTTCTTTATCTTATCAGTGTGATACACCACATTTATTAATTTGTGTATGTTGAACCATCCCTACATATTAAAAATAAATCTCACTTGATATGGGTAAATGATTTTCCTGATGTTTTGTTGCATTGAATTACCTGGGGAACTAAGGCTAATGCTGACCTCATGGAGTTTGGAAAGATTTCCTTTTTCGAATCATTGGAATAGTTGGGGAAGAATTGGAATTAGATCTTTAGAAGTGTGATATAATTCAGTGGTAAACCATCTGGTCTTGGCATTTTTTGTTGTGATAGTCTTTGTTATTAACTGAAGCTCTGTCTTGGTTATTGTTTTATTTTGCTTTCTTTTTTAAGATTTTTTAAGATTTTAAATATTGATTTTTATTGCAAAGTCAGATATACAGAGAGGAGAGACAGAGAGGATTATCTTCTATGCAATGATTCACTCCCCAAGTGAGTGCAGAAAATTCTGACTCCTAGCTTCGTAACAGCTCAGCACTGGCTGTTGTGACCACTTGAGCAGTGAACCAGCAGATGGAAGATCTTTCTCTCTGTCTCTCTTTCTCTCTGAAAATCTGAGTTTCCATTAAAAATAAATAGATCTTTTGTATTTTATTCAATTTTATTTCTTTCCTCTTACTAAATTTGCATGTTCTGTCTTTTAACAGTGTCCCATAAATCTCAAACATGATTTTTCTAATTTCTTCCCTTTTTTACTTTTAGAGATTTTTCTAGCAATTTTTTGTAACTTGAATAGTCTTCCTTCTGCCTAACCAAGTTTATTGCTAAGTCTTTCTATTGTATTTTCTATTTGACATAGCAGATTGTTCATTTCTAATATTTTCATTTAATTTATTTTCAAAATCTATCTCAAGGTTTTCCTGCCAGCAGGTCCCAATACCACCAAGGGGGTGAAAGCTCTTCAGCCATAAAACCACTGGGGACAGTTTTGTGGGGCTTGTCTGTTTATTGTAAAGTGAGTACATACTAACTTACATAAATGAGGAAAAGGGGAAGGCAAAAGGGCAGTCCCTGAAAGTCCTCTTACCCAACGATGACACTGTAGCTGTTTTGAAGGCAAGTCTGTCTCTCTGAACCCTATCAGTGACCAAGTCACAGGTCACATTTCCTCACACACGGCAGAAAGCTATGCCTCACGTCATATTCATCACGTGTGGTTGGGAAAGAGGATGTGGGTCACATTTGACTGCTTAGAGTTGGCAACCAGGGAAGTCCCAGCACAGTTCGTCCAAGGACTGGGGTGCAGCCCACCACTCCCACTGCATGTTCAGTGAACAGGTCAGGTTGAAGTCTCAGCTGAAACCATTGTCAGGGGGTTCCCCTGGGGAAACGGTATGTCATGTCCCCACGAACTCCCACATAGGCTAAGCAGGCCTGGGTCTGCTTTCCTCCTCTTTTGGCTTTCAGCCTTGAAGCATACATCTGCAGCTGAGCCTAGCATCAGCTCCTTCTGTGACTGTCCAGAGGCATGCGCTTGGTACAGCTACGGAGCACCAGCAGCTGCTTAAGGGTGGGGAAATATTACACTCAAGTTTGACACCCAAGTTGGGTATAGCAAATCTTTACCATTGGTCAGGGTGTATGGCACTTATAAGATTATATCAGCTAGCATGATCACACCATCAGCTCCTCTCTGCCCCAAGCTAAGCCAACCACCCAAGGTGAGTTCACACTGTCCATCATGCGCCTGAATCACACAAAGGATCCACATACTTTTCAGTATGAGTATGGAACCCCAAACCTCTGAAGGCAGAGTAACCTCCCAAGACTCAATCACAACCTATCAGACAGAATTCTTAGTCACAGCTTATGTGTCTCCCACAGGCACAGGGAGCAGGGGAGCCACTCTTTGCCCCACAAGCCTTCCTCATCCACTGAAAGAGCCATCACATCCCCGGAGACAATTGCCTAGTTGTCAGTGGTGGTCAAGTAAACCAACATGTACATATACTCATCTAGAGGAACTGCATAGTACAGACTTTCATATTGAGTAGTAAAGATACAATGCAGTATATGTTTTTTACTTCCAAATCAAAGATGGACTCCCATTGAAACTGTTAAGAATAGCTTGACAATAAGATGCTGGAATTTCTGCCATTGTCTATACCTACAATGTCAGGGTACACTTAAATAGCAGAATAATGGAATTATGACTGTTCTTTTAAAACTGCACTACTGCAACAGTCTAGGGGAAATCAGTGGAGGAGTGGGGAGAATTTAGAGGGGAGGAGACAAATCCTGGAGCCCACAGAACTGTATCATAAACAAATTTTAAAAACTGTTAAATATCACATAAAGCCCCTAAAACTAAACAAGAAAAGAACCTAAGCAATAAAGTAATTGAAATGGACTGAAAATCATGACAATGCTCACTGAAGAAAATAAATAAATGGAAATTAAGCACATGGCAAGATATTACCCAAGGCTTTAGAGAAATTCAATTCAATGTAATAATAACATTTCACATGACACAAAGTTCTCTAAATCCATGTTGTCACAAGTGGCAGGATTTCATCCCTCTTGGGGGCTGAGTTCTGTGTGTGTGGGTGTGTGGGTGTGTGTTGACAGTCTGTAGGAAGCCTGGTGTGTGTGTGTGTGTGTGGTGTGTTGATAGTCTGCAGGAAGCTTGGTGTGTGTGTGTGTGTGTTGATAGTCTGTAGAAAGCCTGGTGTGTGTGTGTGTGTGTGTTGATAGTCTGTAGAAAGCCTGGTGTGTGTGTGTGTGTGTGTGTGTGTGTGTGTGTGTGTGTGTGTGTGTGTTGATAGTTTTCAGGAAGCGTGGCCTTGTGTGTTGATAGTTTTCAGGAAGCCTGGTGTGTGTGTGTGTGTGTGTGTTGATAGTCTGCAGGAAGCTTGGTGTGTTGTGTGTGTTGATAGTCTGTAGAAAGCCTGGGGTGTGTGTGTGTGTGTGTGTGTGTGTGTGTGTGTGTTGATAGTTTTCAGGAAGCCTGGTGTGTGTGTGTGTGTGTGTTGATAGTTTTCAGGAAGCTTGGTGTGTGTGTGTGTGTGTATGTGTTTACACATCAATGATCGATATTTAGATTGATTTTACTTCTTGGCTAAGAGGAATAGTCTTTAAATAAAAATTTGGGGACAGATGTCTTTTTACATATTCATTTCACTTCCTTGGATATATACCCAGAAGTAGGATTACTCAATGATAAAGAATTCTGAAAAATAAATCAGGCAGATATAAAAGTACCGAATGATCTCACTCATATGAAGAATCTCAGAAAGAAACTAATATAGAAATTTAGAGTACAGTAGTCAGTAACAGAATCAAGAGGGAAGCAAAAAGGTTCATCTGTACTGTTACTGTTAGATAAGAGAAATAAACATTAATGACTTATGACATAGCAGGATGATCGTAGATATTGCTACTGTGTAAAACAGAGCAAGATGGCAGAACAGAGTGAGGACAGATTAAAATGAGTGCAGATGGACAAGCAAAGAAGAAGCAGAAAGAATGCTATGTTGGGATTGGGAAGGGTCGACCTGACAGCAGAGATACCTGGAGACCCAAGGTCATGGATAAACACAAAAGACAGTGAAACAGCACTGCAGTGACTGATACAACCACAAGTGATCAGTGGGGAGGCACTGCAGTGAACAGACACACAACAATGACTGCTGGAGCAACACTGAAGAGGGATAGATAACCCCGATTGATGAGTGGAAGAGCACTGCAGTGAACGGACACATGACAGTAATCAGTGGAGAAGCACTGTGGTGACAGGTGCCCTAGAGCTGATCAGACTTTCACGGGTGTGGTTAGGTGATGAGGAGAGATCACCAGAAACCCAGGAAGTAAATCCAGCCATAGAGTTGTGGGACTCATGAATGGAAGCAGATTGGTGGATTCCTAAAAGAAGGTATGGGAACAGGATGGATTTCATGGCCCAAACTTTCATCAGCGCCACATTGGAATCCATTTTTGCTTCTGTGACAACGTCCTGGGGGGACAATAGTGAGGAACGCATGCATAAGCCAGAGCAGAATTCACTTCTGGCACATAGCATTGCACTGGTTCTACAGGGAAAATAATAATGGTTTGGCATTAGATGGGTTACAGTGAAAATAGGTCCAGGTTGCCACCAAGCCTAATTGCAAGCAGGTAACAACCAGATGAAGACATTTTTAAAGACCCATGAAATGGGCATT
Source organism: Ochotona curzoniae (assembly GCF_017591425.1). Taxonomy (NCBI): domain Eukaryota; kingdom Metazoa; phylum Chordata; class Mammalia; order Lagomorpha; family Ochotonidae; genus Ochotona; species Ochotona curzoniae. Next base: position 3,688,405 of record NW_024466129.1, on the reverse strand, counting down.
GATCAATACCATTCCAATTGCCAATACAAATTATATCAAATTTAAAAGACAATAATTATATACTATTATGCATGAGAAAAACAGAATCCAAACACCTGACAACATAGAATGCTGGCAAGAATGTGGGGTGAGGCAGGCACTACGGTGTAGTAAACTAAGCCTCAGTCTGTGATACCAGCTCTCCAACAGGATGCTAGTTCATGTTGTGGCTGCACCACTTCTGATCCAGCTTTCTGCTTATGACCTGGGAAACTAGTGGAGGACGATTCAAGTCATTGGGACCCTGCATCCATGTGTGAGACCCAAAAGAAGTTCCTAGCTTCATGGCTCTGGATCAACTCAACTCTGGCCATACAGCCATTTTGAGAATGAGCCACAGTTGGAAATTCTCTCTGTCTCTCCTTGTGTTTGTAAACATGCCTTTCAAATAAAAATAACTAAATATTAAAAAAAAACAGTTTGCCAATTTCTTACAAAATTCTTGGAACACATTATTTTATACTGTTACTGTTGGTCCTACACTGATTCTACTTGATGTCTAGCTAAAAAAGTTGAAGACGGATGGGCAGACAAAATCTGCACACAGTGAGAGAAGTGGGTGATCAAGTCAGCATTGTCTGTGTGTCTGGCTAAACCAAGAACACACATGCACTATGTATGAATGAAAACAATCTGAGACTCAAACAGAAAAAAGTAATCAAGTCAAAAACTGCAAAGTTGAAAGCGAAGTGCTTTGAAATGATGATTTACCAAGCAATTTATTGCCCACGATTTCTGAAAGTTCCTTGAATTTTGAGGCAGTTTTCACTGTGTCAGGTACAGTTCTCTATGGCTGGGCCTGCTCCACAGGCCAGCCTGAGCTCATATGTCAGGATGCTTCTTGGACCTCACTTGTGTCTTTGTTTCCTGTCTTAAAGAATGGCTGTTGTTGGAAATTAATTGTATAGACAGAAGAGCAAGCAATTTCATCCAGATAGTCTATTGGAGATATTAAGTATTTTTGGACAAGTTGAACTGTTTACTTTGCACTAATATTATAGCAAATATGGTAAAGAACAATGATATAGAGCATAATGAGATAAATGGTGACCTGAAAGCCCAGGTCACCATCGGAGTTGGGTCCACTAGTAGGTGAGCAGCTGCTGCTGTAGGACAGTTGCAAGCCTACTGACACTGATGCCTGCCTTTGCCCCCAGAGACTCCCATACTTGCAGCAGCACCATGCAAAAGAATGCACAGCCTAGATCAGAAGAATTTTAAGTCACAAATCCATGATGCACTCATTCATATTTAAGAAAGAAAAAATTATGGAATCTACGTAATTAATATTTGTTGAAGGCAGTTTTCTTTGGCTTGTTTTATGGGGGATTCAGCTTATTTCATCTGATTTGATTCCAGCCACTTTCTCTTGAAAAATTCAATTATGTCTCTAACAAAAATCACCTATATAGTAGCATATCTTATGATCAGATGAAGAATTTTTATATGAATGTATAGCCCAGATGTCAAAAACAAATTGGCAGGGCTCATCGCTGTGGCCTAGTACTAAAGTCCTCACCTTGAATGTGCCTGGATCCCATATGGGCACCAGTTCTAATCCCAGCAGCCCCACTTCCCATCCAGCTCTCTGCTTGTGACCTGGGAAAGCAGTCGAGGACAGACAAAAGCCTTGGGACCCTGCACTCAAGTGGGAGACCTGGAGGTGGTTCCTGGCTCCTGGCTCCTGGCTCCAGATTGGCACAGCACTGACCATTGCAGTCACTTGGGGAGTGAATCATCAGATGGAAGATATTTCTGTCTCTCCTCCTCTCTCTATATATCTGACTTTCCAATAAAAATAAATAAAGCTTTAAAAAAACCAAATTGGTATACAAAGAAAACATAGGTTTAAAAGTTTAGAAAATTTCTATTATATTGGTGTATTTAAGTATTAGTATATTATGAATGTCTTTCCATTAGCATTTACAAATTTTTGGCAAATAGAGACGACTTCTATACACTTTGAAAAAATCCCAAACTTACATAGTTGAATGCTAGAAAAGATTGTTTGTGAAATGAAGCGGGAAGTTATAAAAATATAACTGAGATATTTAAAGAAACAACCTGTATGTGACATTTATAGAAACTTCATTCATAATTGGTTGCTTAGAAGCAACCAGGATGTCCTGACTAGGTGAATGGATGGATAAACTACAGTACGTCCGAACGAGAATATTGCTCGGTCTAAAAGTAGAAATGCCATAAAAACATGAAGACACATGGAGGAAACATAAACACACATTACTAAGCGAAGGAAGCCACTCTGAGAAGGACGCATTATGAATGGTTCCAGCCATGTGCGTTCTGGAAAAGGAAAAGCCTTCGGGACAATAAAATTAGTGGTTGCCGGGATTCGAGGAAGGAAGGGTCGAGCAAGCAGAACATGGGGGAGTTTTAGGCCAGTGAAAATACTCTGCATGATACTTTAATGGTGGATAATTGTCATTTTAACTTTATCTAAAATCATAGAATGAGCTCAGAATAAACCCTGGTGTGAAAAGACTGGGTGATAAGATGCGTCAATGTCAGGTTCACCAGTCGTAAGGGACACACCAATCTAGTGGGGGTTATTTGTGGTAGGAAGTGTTGTTTGCCTGTGGTCCCCAAAAAGCACATGTTGGAAAACTGATCCTCACAGTGACAGTATTGTTTATAGCGATGTTTTGTTAGCATTTAGCAGATTCAACATAGCTAATAGATACAATTCCTATAATGATATTCCCTTCTTTCCTCCTTCACTCCCTCCTTCTCCTCCCCTTCCTCTTTCTTTTTTCTTTTTTTTTCTTCCTTTCTTTTTTCTTTTTTTATCTTCCTTTCTTTTTTCTTTTCCTCCTTTCATTTTAAGGTTACATATTTTTAATTTACAATAAATGAAGCCTAATTTGCATTGATAAACAAAAAGCTTAAGAAGTAAAAAGCGAAAAGCCCAGCTCAGTGGGAATGCAGGCCCCAAACAATGATCAAGAGGGAAGATGGTCATGTCACCATATACCATATATGTGCTTTCCTAACCATTGCTTTGACAGGGGTGTACAACAAAGATTGATAACACCGTATCTGCACACAGAGCATTTCTTTCTTTCATTGTTTCTGTTCTTTTTTTTTATTCTTGTTTTAGTTTTAGTTCCCACATACCAAAGAAAACACATGGTATTTGGTTTTCTGTATCTGACTTAACTTCATTAAACATAATGTCAAAAAAAAAAAAACTATGATGTTATCTATTTATATATATTTTGGTGCAAATGGTAGAGTTGTACTTTTTTTATGGTTGAACAATTCTGTGTTTTATTTATCCACCCATCTGATGTTGATGGACACTGAAGTCGATTCCATACTTTGGTAATTATGAACAGTGCGGATATCCATTTGACACAACATGTAAAGTTTACTTTGGGGGACATGCCCTGTGCTGGCAGGAGTGGATTCTATCTTTCTCTCTGTTTCTTTCTGTAACTCATTCAAATAAATTAAATCAATCTTTTAGAAAAGTTGTTCCCTACAAAGAACCCAGTCTGACACAACTACACAAAGCAGAAGGTGACAGTGTGGGGGGCTACACACAGGTGTGGCAAGTGAAGATGGGGAAGCATTGGTACATTCCATTCAACTTTGTTGTGAATGAAAAGGTGTTTTAAAAAAGCAAAGATTATGCTTTTTAAAAGCATGTAAACAACGTGCCCACTTTCTAACCCATCGGACCAAGACTACAAATCTGTGTGTGTGTACGTGTGTGTGTGTGTGTGTGTGTGTGTGTGTGTGTTGGGGTTGGCAGTTTTTTATAGGCATAAATAAAAGTATTAAAATGAGATCATCTTTAAATGCAGGAAGTATCCTTCTGATAAGTGAAGAAGAACTCACATATTCAGAAGAGAAGACCAGGTACAGGTAGCAGCAGAGAGCAGAGTTCTGTAGTGACAAGACAAGGAATTCGGAGCTATCAGAAGTTTGAAAAGAGCTCATCCCTGGAGCCAGCGGGAGGAGAATAGGCCTACAAACACTTGCACTGCAGGTACCTGGCCTCCAGAACTGAGACACAATATGTTATTACTATTTTAAACCAAGTCTGTGACCACTTTTTCCAGCAGCTACATAAAGTTTATATACATCGGTGTGATGGGATAATGCAGATTAGGCAAGTTTCAAAGACTGAAGTCTCCTTTTACTTTATACTTAATGCAATCTCTTTCCAGTATTTTCAAAGCAAGGAAAACTAGATCAAACCTTTCTCACATCATATCATTGTCTCTCCACACATCTCCTGGTTCTCCTGGCTTCCTCTTTCACTTATAAGTACTCCTAAAATTGCAGTCTGTCTACCAATATAACACACTATAATTTTCCTATCTCAAAATCCTTGTCTTTACATTGGCAAAACTCTTTAACCATGCAAAGTAATGTATTCATACTCTCTGAAAGTTAGGATGGAAACAACTTCTGGTGTAGGACAAGAAGTGACATGCTACCAAACACACAACTAAACTTCACAGAAACAAAAATATCAGAAATGAAGTGACAAAATGTCATGTCTGCAACATAACAGACAGGGAGAAAGAAGATACAAAAGCCAAACAAAACAGCAGGAAGGTCCAAGTGGTAAGAACCTGGAGCCATGACCTGGAAGCGGAAGTCACTCCAATAGCATACTTGGGTGTCTCAATAGTTAGGCTCAACTTCTTTTCCATGTGTAAGCCTTAAATTAAAATAAATGTCCAAAATAGAACCTACTCAACTATAGCCAAGACAGGGTAGCAGTAGCAAAAAGCGTTGGGCGTATAAGAGAGGAGGATCTCAGAAAGTTCCAGAACGTTGACTAACTATTCTGTGAAAACAACATAATGGGAAGCTTTTGAATCCTAAAGTTTGAAAAACTATGTTGGCCTATCCTACCATCCTGAAAATACAGAAAAATTCATTTCACTTAAAACTAACCATAAACAAGGATTGTGACCCAATTCCATAAAAAGTTGTAATTTTAAGAAAAAGAAATGAAGGAACAAAATAAAGTTCTTTAAGAAAACAAAAGCACTGTAAAAGGTCATGTCTATAAAACAGATGAAAACTGTAACCTAATATTTCAAAATGAGCTAGAAATCAATTAAGAAAATGATGGAAGAATTGAAAGAACAACATATATCATAATTGGAAACCTCAGAAAGAGTATATAGAACTCAAAAAAATTAGAAATGAAATACTATATAATTTCAGTAATTCAGATTAAATTAGATCCCGAGATGTGTAGTGTTCCCCTTGAGTCTTCACCAACACACCAATCAGCCCGTGCCTGTGGGAAAAGTGCTGACACTGGGAAAGAATCAGCTAAAAATATTAGCAGTTTTTTGGAGAATAAGTCTTGAGGCTCTTAGAGAATAGTAAATACTACCACGATGACATGGAGAATTTAACCATTCATGGGGCTTTTGGTAGATTACTCAAAACAGTTTTGCCACGGTATTGTGGAAAAAGCAATTTTATACTAAATGTTGCTTTGGTTCCATGAACATGAAGCCACATAGATCAAACTTTCTGCAAGAAATTAAGCTGTGTCACAAGACAAGAATTGATAATATTCAAAATATTGCAAAAACATCCAGTACACAAAAAAGTTAAAATGTAGGATGTCATCCAATCAAAATCACCAGACATCAGTAGAAAAAGGAACGTGTGAACCAAAGTCAGAAGAAGAATAAAGCAACGCTCACCCAGCAACAACACAAGATGAATGAACAGACATGAGAAAAATTATTATCCAGTGAAGCATTGAAGCCATATCATACCAGCTCAGGAGAGCCATGTGTTCAATTACCTGCAATTATTAGAAATTTGTGAGCTATTATTTTAAGTTATGTTATGTAAACATAATGTAAACATAACTAAAGTAAAATTAACAAATACCAAAATGCATTTTCTTGCTAATTTATTTTTCAGTGTATCTATACTTCTGAAGTTATTTACGGTTATTGTGTGCATCTGTGGGATGAAGATGTTGTTCACTGATGTTCTATCTTTGTATATCTCTTCCCAAATACACATTATCGACGAGAAGCAAGCAGCATGAAACCACACTGAAGAATCAGTTAAAGCATAAAAGTTGTCTGATATGACAAATCAGAGCTGTGCTGTTTTCTTTCCTGGGTATATAATTGTCAAACATTTTTTCAAACAAATGGTAGATTTTAACTATATTTTATGTTTAAGAAGTTAGAAATTTGAGAGTCCAGGTAAGTCTGCTCAGAGGTGCAGGTATCCGAATCCCCAAGTCACATGACTGTGGCTGGAAAAACCCATGCCAGGCCAGGCATCCCTGCTGTGGATCTTAGTTGCCCATCCACTGCTGCCAAGTAGCTGGCAAATCCTGGGCTTGTGGGTAGCCAAAACGACAACAGAGCTAGGCTTCGCCCATTGGTCACCAGGCAGCAAACTCTGGGGTCTCGGGGGTATGGAATTGCTGCCCAGGTGCATCCATGGATAAGGCCACTGTGCGTGAGGAATGAATCCTAAGGGACTCCCAATGGCATCGTCACTGTACTTACAGGTAAGCGAGAGGACTGAGACCTGGTGGTTTAGAGGGAAGAGACCGGAATATCTGTATCAATCAGACTGATGCACCAGCCTGCACGGGAGTCATGAGTAGGGCTTGCCATCATGTAACATTGCTGACCACCACACACCAACACATACACAAACTAATGCTGGGGACCTATCTAGCAGAGCTAGATCCAAGTATCTGACTGACTGTAGGAACAGGGGATGGGTCACATTAGGCAGGGCCATGACACTAATCAACACACAAGAGAACCAGGTCCATGGAAGATTCTATGGGGGATATGTGAGCTGAACCCTGTGGAAATACAAGTGCTGCAGCTTAGCACAAGAGATGGGGTGGAGATGGGCTGAGTTAGGTGTGACCATGAAACTTGCCATCACTCACAGGTACAGGGGCCAAGGACAACCTGGGCAGAAGCAGGCTGCACCACCCACATATGCATCCTAAAACAGGGTGTGGGGCAGGCCGGGCCCCAACATTGACCAACTCATACTAGGACAAGAAGGAGGGAGAGGCTATGCCAGGTAAGGGCCTAACACCCACTGGCATGCATGAGATCTGGGTCTGGGAGTGGAACAAGTGGGGGAATGTGGGAAACTCCCCTAATGGGTCGTGGCTCTCAGTGGTGAGCACATGGTCCAGACCTGGGTATTGGGCAAGCTGGGCAAAGTAGCCCCAACTATTGGCTAATGTGTGAGTTGGTTTTGGAGGGGAATGGACTGGGAGAGCCAAGCAAACGTTAGCTCACTGACAGCAGCAGAAACCAGGCTGGAACACAGGTCATGCCAGGTGAAGCTGTCACACCTACTGGTTTGCATGAGTCAGGTATGGGAGCAGAATGAGCAGAGTCAGGTTCCAGCACCCACCAGTGAGTGTTGGGACTGGGGACAGGCCAGGTCAGGCGAGTCTACAGCATCCAAAGGCAAAAGTCATGACAGGTGAAAGATTATGCCAAGCTGGGTCAGAGCAACCACTGGCACATGTGCAATCTGTGCCTGGGAACAGGTCTGGTTGGGAAGAATAAGGGAGAAACCCTAGCTGGGAGGGTGAGTGTAAGGGCCAAAGTGGAAACTGCATTCTGGTCTGGATATGACTGCAGTGTCCCTCGGCACAAGTGTGGACTGGGACTGGGCACACCAGACTGGGCTAGACTCCAGCACCAATAGGTGCTCCTGAGAGAGAACCAGGGTAGGTGCAGGACAGGTAGGCTAGCTTTTTGGCCCTGCTGAGCCAGATGTGTGAGCTGTGATTGTGCATGGACCAGACTAGGTTGGGCTGTAGCACCCAATAATAAAAACTGGAATGGGTTGAAGGCCATTGTTTCTGCTAGGACAAGCGTGGACTGAGTAGAACTAACCCATGGGACCCACCAGTGTGCAAGAGATCTGACATTGGGAATGGTTCTGATGGAGGACTGTAGGAAACTGCTCTGTCAGGACACATCCCTGCAGTTAAGCACAAGAACCACAATAGGGAGAAGCCCAAATCAGGCCAGGGAACATTTGCCAGGCCAGAGGCAAACATTTGGCACAGGTTGGGGCTGAACCAGAGAGGGTCAGTCCATATCACCTGCTGGCAAATCTGAGCACCATAATGGAGTGTGGATCGGGCCAGGTTCTATAGCAACACATGACGGTACACTAGAGGGCTGTGACTGGGTGTCAGCTGAGCTGAGCTAGGCTTTAGCCTCCACCAACCTGCACTGGAATTGGGAGTGGGCTGGGCCCGACCAGGCTACAGCACCCACTGGCAAATGCTGAGGTGAAGTGGGCCATGCCAGACCAGGTGCAGCACCCAACCAGTTACATGAGACCCAGGGGGTGTGAGGAGGGGGAAGAGGGCAAAGACAGTAGGGGGGCTGCACAGAGCTCCCCTACTGGACCACCACTTCCACTGCAAAGCGGGAGTTAGGATGAGGGCAGACCAGACCGGGCAGGGCTACAACACCTGCTGGCCTCATGTGAGTAGTATCAGGGAAAGTCAGGCTGGGTTGACCATTCCTCCTGGTGCAAGCATTAGTCAGAGTGGGTATGGGTTGGTTGGGCTCTGCCACAGCATCAATTGGCAGATGCTGGCATGGTTGTCAAATTCTGTCAAGTTAAACTGTAGAACCACCTGGAGAGTGCAAGATCTGGGAGTGGAAGTGGGCCCAGTAGGGAAACAATGGGCATCTCCCTCTTAGGTTGCCATGCCAGGTGGTAAGAATGAGAACCAGGACTGGGGCAGACATGGCTAGACAGAGAGTGAGACCCGCCAGCCCATGTGTGGGCTGGATAGTAGGACTGGTTGGGTTGGATTGAACTGTACTTCAATGCCATGACATGGGTGAGAGCTGAATGTAATGTGGGGTAGACTGGACTATTCTGCTGTACATACTGGCAAGCATGGGAACCAGGGCAGGGGCAGGCTGATTAGGCTGCAGCTCCCATTGGTTTATTTGGGAACTGAATGTGGGGTGCACAGGATCTGGCTGGGTTCCAACACCCATTAAGGGTGGGGGCAGAACTGACCCAGCTATCACAACCACAGCATATGCATAGGCTAATCAGGGTGACAGTCCGTGCCGGACCCTGCACTTGCAAGAACACACAGGAATCTGGTCTGGGATCACCTTACATGAAGGTTCTTTGGGGATTCCCCCAAATGAACTGCTGGACTCAGAACCCAACCATGAAGAGAATTGCATGTTCCATGGTCTGACCATGGAGTGCATGTGTCAAAGTGAGCCTCCTCTGTGGCTCAGATGGAGCAGTGGACAGCATGTCCAGGTGCACACGGAGGATATGACAGTCCATTGGAGTCTGCAGAAGACACCTGGTACCATAACAGAGGATGGAGGACAGAACAAATTGATCAACTACCCCAGCCATGTGTTGGCAGTGAAAATCTGGGCAAGCAGAGAAGCTAAGGAGAACTATGTCAGCCAGTGGATTTTGGGGGAGATTTCATCATGCTTGGAATAGTGAGATTAACAGTAATTCAGAACTGCTGAATTACTGATATCACCTGAGCAGTGCCCTCAGAACATGCCATCAGGGACCTGGGATATTTCCAAGGGTGGGTGTGGCTTCTCCGTTTGTCTCTCCCCTCCCCCAGATACAAGAAGGAAAAAAGAGAATGTGGAAACAATGGTCTTACCCATTTTCCTGTAGCCCTTGAGCCTCTGTGCCCTAATCAACTATGTAAAATCATCAAACTTAAATAATAATAACAATAAAGTAATCTAGAAAAAATGAAAAAAAAAAAACTGGAAAAGACTCAGATGTCCATCAAACGATGAATGGATAAACAAAATGGGGTGTGTCCACATGAGGAACTCTTACCCAGCAGGGGTGAGGACTGAGATACCAACACTGTGATAATACAAATTGACTTCAGAACCATTTTACATGAAGGAGCTAGCTGCAAAATATCACTGCCTGATTCCATTGATATGAAATGTCCAGAACAGTCAAATCTGCAGTGACAGAAGGAGATTCGTGGTTACTAGTACCTGCGGGGAGAGAGAAATGAACATGGGTCTCACTCTTTTGCCCATTCTTGGTGTGTGTGTAATTTTTAAAGTTCCTTATAGCTTCTAGATGCGACTAACAAACCATTTGCAAAACTTTTCTCCAGTTCTGTGAGTTCTCCTTTCACCTTCTGCACCTTTGGAAGCACAGCAGTTTTTCATTTTCATGAAGTTTAATTTATCAGATTTTCTTTTGTAACTTGTGCATTTCGTGTAAACCTGAAAAGACCATTGCATAATCCAAAGCTGCAAAGATTTGTTCATTTATTCCTGTTTTAAGAGTGTGTTTAGTTTTTGCTCATTTTTAGATTCGTTATGAGTTATAATGCTGGCTTTTATTTTGTGATTCATTTTCAGATGTTGTGTACATTGTAATAGAAGCCCAGCTTTGATCTTCCTCATGTAGTTATCCAATTGTGTCAAAACCATTTGTTGAAAAGTCTATTATTTTTCCATTAAACCTTCAGGCGAGCTTGAAAAAAAAAAGGGCACATATATAAAGACATATATAAAATGTAAATATTTTCAAAAAATTTTAATCTTATCCTTATTTAAATCTCCTTAAAAGGTCATTGAATATTTAAACAAAATAATAGAGAATGTTATAGCATTTTATAATATCTACATGGAAGTCAAGTATGTGGAAACATAGCAAATTCCTAGTAATGCAGAGATAGAAACATACTCTGTGGAGACAAAGATGGCAGAATAAGGTGAGGACTCTTGGAAGTGGAGGCGGGAGGGTTAGCAGAGAAGAAGAGAGGGTGTGGTCCTGGGCAAAGGGAGTGAGCAGGCCAGTGACAGAGGGCACCAATGTGCCAGTCAACACAGGGAAGCAGCAGGGACAATAGTGCAGCACTGCAACAAATCTCCCAGCAGCCTCTGGACGACTGCTGGTGGACAACGGGCAGGGAGCAGCCAGGGACAAAGCAGGAAGATGGAGTCATAGAACTGCAGATCCAATCACACCGCGAACCACGGCAGCAGAGCCCTCGTGGACATGTGCAGGAAATGTTGACATTCACAACACGGCCTCCCACCGGTGCCACGAGGGCCACATCAGACAACCTTTAAGTACTGTGGCAAAGCCCCTGAGGGGGAGAACAGTGAGCTGTGCGTGCACGAAGCCCAGGAAGAACCCACTTCAGGCTCACTTAACATGAAATCCCTCAGATTCCACCCCAAAAATGGCCAAGTTGTCCCCAGAACTAGCTGCTAGCAGGTTTTAGCAACAAGAGGAAAAAATAAATCCATGCATCGCCACAGCTGGTATCTCCCTACTCCTGGCTGCTGCTGGAACTGTGAGTGTGAGACGAGCTGATCAGACAGCAGCGCACCATGACCTGGGATCACAGGAGATGGAGAGAGATGGCCTGGGTGACCAAGCTGTGGAGCCAGAGCAGAAACTCACCACGGGAGCCTGGAAGCAAAACCCACTGAATGGTGTGATGCAAGTGACTCAGAGTCAGGAAAATCGATCTGTAGACCTGTGGATGACACACCTTAAAAATTGACCTGAGGAGAAGAATCCGCTAAGTAGATTGCAATGGAGAAAGACAAAAGAAGACACACAAGCTCCAAGACAGAGGTTACCAATGCTTCCTCAATAGAGAATCAAAAAAAGCTTTCAATCTCAGAATTAACTGATGCAGGCAATGCGCATCTGCTGAATTAAGGACTTAAAAATCATCATAAAGCAGACGCAAGAATTCAAGGAATAGCTTAAGCAGGAAATAGCAGTATTGAAGCAAATCAAATTGGATTATTAGAAATGAAAAATGCAATAGAGCAACTTAAAATTCAATGGAAAGTTACAAATATCAAATATTGTATGTTCTCTCTGATATGAGGCAATATTCACACAAGATATAAAACAGATATGTACTTACATTCTCATAGGTGAACTGTCTGTACTGATGCTGCCGTGACATTCGTAAATAGAAGAACATCAATCTTGCAACTGTTACCTAAGTGCTAAGCTGCTGTAATAATATGGGGGAGGGCCCGGCGCGGTGGCGCAAGTGGTTAAGGTCCTCGCCTTGCACGCCTGGGATCCCATATGGGCGCCGGTTCTAATCCCGGCAGCCCCACTTCCCATCCAGCTCCCTGCCTGTGGCCCGGGAAAGCAGTGGAAGACAGCCCAAAGCTTTGGGACCCTGTACCCACGTGGGAGACCCGGAAGAAGTTCCTGGTTCCTGGTTTCAGATCGGCATAGCATTGGCCGTCGCGCTCACTTGGGGAGTGAATCATCGGACGGAAGATCTTCTTCTCTGTCTCTCCTCTCTGTATATCCGCCTTTCCAATAAAAATAAAATCTTAAAAAAATAATAATAATATGGGGGAGATGGTGGGAGGGGAAATAGAGAGGAAGAAAAGCAAGGAAAAGAAGGGAATCCGTTTGCCTACAAGCATATGTCAGGGAAAAGGATGAAAACAACTAAAACGTTTAGTTTGGTGAAAAAGTTGAAATCCATTAATGCTCTTCAGTAATATTTATTTTTGCAAATATTATTTTTAAATGCACCAAAAAATGTCTGGCATCCAAACACTCACACTTGTATTTCACTGTGGCCTCCCCGAAAGTCCTGTGGTGTCTCTGTGTTACCCACACTGCGGCACGCAGTCACTCGCAGATGAATAGCTACGATTTAAAGACGTATGCTACAAGCTAGAGCAATCTCAGAAGAGAGAAAAGGAAAACAAGGAGAGAAGGGCTGTGGCAAGCAGCCACTGCAATACCAGAATCCCAGATGGGTACCAATTAGAGTCCCAGCTGCTCCATTTCCCATCCAGCTTCCTGAAATGGGCATGGAGAAAAAAAAAAAAACAGCAGAAGATGGCCCAAGTATTTGTGTCCTTGGCACCACTCTGGAAGACCCAGATAAAACTCCTAGCTTCAGCCTGGCTCTGATCATTGCCACTATCTGAGGAGTAAACTAATGGATGCAAGATGTCTCTCTCTCTTGCTCTGACTTTCAAGTAAGTAAATAAATATCTTTTTAAGAAAGTTTTTTTTAAAAGATCTATTTTTATTGGAAACTCAGATATGCAGAGAGGAGAGACAGAGAGGAATATCTTCCATCCAATGATTCACTCCCCAAGTGACTGCAGCAGCCAGTGCTGTGCCAATCAAAAGCCAGGATCCAGGAACTTCCTCTGGGTCTGCCACGCGGGTGCAGGGTCCCAAGGCTTTGGGCTGTCCTCGACTGCTTTCCCAGACCACAGGCAGGGAGCTGGATGGGAAGTGGAGCTACTGGGATTAGAACCAGCAGCTCATATGGTATCCTGGTGCGTGCAAGGCAAGGTTTTTAACCACTATGATAGCGCGCTGGGCCTGTAAGTAAATAAATCTTAAAGAAAGAAAATGAGAATGGGAAGGAAAAGAAAAGGAAGAATTATGGATAACTCAATTATGAAAAATTAATTGAATATAGAAAGGGGAACAAAAACTGGATTTAACAAATATAAAATACACAGTAAGATGGTAGTTTAATCACAATTGCCTCAGTTATCAAAATAACTATAAATTAAATAAATACTCCAACATAAAAACTAGTATTATAAAATTATATTAAAAGGGAATATTTGTAAATCGTAAGAAATTCACTTTACAGACAAAGCCAACCAGAAGTTAAAAGTAAAAAGAATATAGAAAAAACAATATAGCATGCTAATGTTGGGTTTATTTGTTTTCAAAAATCTGTAATGGCTACATTAATATCTGCATAAGCTGATTTCAGAGCAAATAATATTGCAAGGGATAAGAAATTCATTTCTGACTTTAAAAAATCAGTTCACCTAGAGGGGATCATTACTAAATTATCTTGTACATACACTGGCTTTGCCCCTATAACTCAAAAACAGACCCTAGAAGTCATGCATGTTTAAGGCATTCATAGTACATGGGCTTCTCAGAGTAACTCACCAAAGCATGATAATGACTGCAGTACGATTCTCATGTTAATATGATGTTAATACGTTCCTGAGAACTCTAAGTATGCATGGATCAGCGCTGTGGTAGCTGCCACTTGCACCAGTGACATCCCGCATGGCACCGGTTACAAGCCCTGGCCGCTCCACTTTCAGCTTCCTGTTAGTGTGCCTAGAAAAGCAGTGAAACTGGCTGAAGTGCTTGAGCCCCTGCGACCCACATAGGAGACACAGAAGAAATTTCTGGCCCCTGACTCATAGCTTCTGGGCTTTGACCCAGCCCCAACTTTGGCAGCAATTGGGATAGTGAACCAGTGGGTAGAAAATTCCTCCATCTGCCTCTCTCTCTTTGCTTCTCAGATCATGTAACTGGATGGAAAAAGCCCAGAGGAACTTCATAAACGGAAGCCAGATCACATTGCTTTACTGAGAGGCCTAGAGCTGCTATGCAAAGACCACTGGATATATATTATGGGATGGAGCAAATGAGTGACTGTGTGACGTTTCATCATTCCTGTTTCAAACTGAGCATTCTCAGAAATACTTAGAGAGTTGGACTTTCTGCAGCCACATAACTTTGGGGATTCTACTATTGCCATTCAATATTATAAAAATGCAAAGACTGGAAAATCTAGAAAACTTGGAAGCATAACATTACATTTGGCTCCTGGGTAAATGCGGCTTTGCTCTTCAGAAGATTTCTAAAAGTAGAATGGTAGTAGAAGTAAGAGATAATGGCTTAAAAGTATTCATTGAAAAGTTGAATTCTATTTCTCTTGGCTTTCTAATGCATGTTTGACAGTAAGAAACCAGCTTGAGTTAAAAATAGTGTGGTCAAGAGCAGGGAGCACAAACCCTGTGTTCAAGCCTAGATCAGCTAAGGATGACTGCACTGAGCTGTGTCAACTGGATAATCTGTGCAGTCTCTTAGTCGTTAAGCTCTATCACGTTCCCGGTTACGTATAGAATACACCAACAGTCTCCCATTCTTTCAGATCCTTGGATTAATTAATAAATAGGCTGACTCGGTGATAAGTATCCAGTCTCTCTTGAAAAGGCAGAGCATGTGTTTTTAAAGCATTAATGGTATCCCAAGCCTCCATAACCAGACCACAGCAGAACGCTGGCACCAACATGTTTTTCTGGAAGAAGGAGTAACAGAGACTATATCATTAGTGGATAACTACAATAAAAATCTCAGCACTGGAAAACCTGAACAATACCAATTCACTGCAAGAGTCTACAAATTGAAGGTCACATTTGCCAGACATGGAATTTCTCAAAGGATTATCTCTGATGATGAGCCACAGTTGTCCTCAAAAGAATTTCCACATCCTGCCGAAACATGGAACTTTGAGGACACGCACAGTCGGTCCATGTTGCCACAGAGCCCTTTGCTAGAGGGTAGTGGTGGAAATCTGAAAGAATGAAACTCTGAAACACATTGGGCCACACTAAGACAAATGATAAGGCCCCTGCCTCAAACTATTTAGAGCAAGGAATGCATTGTGGGCAACTTCAAGTTTCCTCTCCGTATTATTACAGACTCAGCAAACCCCTAGGAAGTGCCTATGCATGGAATGCAAGGGCTGTGGCACTGATCCCACTCCTCACAAAAACATCATAAAACTGAACAAAAACAGTTACAACAAGCAATTCATACCACTCGGTCCCAACTTAACCCTGCAGGCTGTGTGAACTCCTATCTCTTTGAAGTTATAGCTGACACCCAACCCTGACATAGAAGTTATTCTTGCTAGTCTACATCCATGTTTAGAATGACAGTATGATGCCACAGAGAACATGCCAGAATTCAATTTATTTAGAAAATATGTTTTGAGAATGTAGTGGGCCAGAGTGGTAGCTCAACAAGGTTAATCCTCCATCTACAATCTCAGGCATCCCATATGGGCATCAGTCCGTGTCCCACCTGCTCCATTTGCTATGCAGCTCTCTGCGTATTGTCTGGGAAAACAGTGGGGAATGACTCATGTCCTTGGGGCCCTGCACCACACAGCAAACCTGGAAGAAGCTTCTTACCTGACTTCAGATCGGTTCAGCTCAGGCCAGTGTGGCCATCTGGGGAGTGAACCAGTGGATGGAAGATCATTCACTCCATTTCTGTCCTTCTTTCTCTAAATCTGCCTTTCAAATAAATAATAAATAAGTATTAAAAAAAAAAAGAATCTAATGAGGGCCTAGACCTTTGTTGATGAAGTACAATCCTGCCTCTGTCAGGGCTTTTTCAGGGGCAAGAAATGAACTCACTCAAGCTTCTCAGATAAAATAAGAAAGCAAGCAAGAGAGAATTTATGTAAATTATAAGGGGTAAGCAATGTACTTGAGCTTCATGAAGTCTTCGCAGTAGGAATGGGAAAGATGGTGAGTCGAGGAAGCTTGGGATCTGTGCCTCTACTTCCTGGAGACATTTCGCTTCTCTTCTCTCTCGCTCTCTCTCTTCCCCTCACTTCATTCTTCCCTACTCCCCTTCACACACAGCATCAGATGGATGGCTGGTTCTGATTGGCAGCCTCCAAAGTGTCTCCCATTAGTCCCCACTTCCTAGTATTTACATCCTAGTAATTGCTTACCCTTGAGAAATTGGGTACGGGGTAGACCTCATAATTTCCCTCTAATCTAAAAGACAGCATGAATAGTGCTGTCACTTCTAAGATCAGGTGCAAGAAGACGCTACTTCTACCCCAGCATTCTGCTTCTTGGTCACCATCCTAATCTGGCCTTCGAAGAGACCCAAATGCAACGGGAAGGCCACAAGAGCAGAGTTGAGACCCTCTGTCCAACAGCCCCCGGGGAGCTGCATCCTTTCAACATCCATATGGATCTGTGGATGTGAGCTTGGAAATGAGTCCTGCCTAAGTCAGTACTGGCCCAGACTTTGCAGGCTGGCAAAGGATGCTGAGGCAGAGGCCCCTAGCCAGTCTATGTACCCATATTCTTGACTGGCAAAAATCAAGATAATAAATGGCAGTTGTTAACATCCATTAAGTGTGTGGGTATTATGTTTGGATCAGTACCTTACAGAGATTCTGGGATCGTAACAAATACCTAGAAATATAGTAATGAGTTTGGAACTGGGCAGTTAAAGGAGGTTAAAAGTGTTTGGGGGAAGTGCGTTTAGTAAAGATGTGAATTGCCCTAAGCATGATTTTTAAAGAAATCTGGACTTTGGGGACTCAGCTGGTGAGTACTCAAAAAAAAAAAAAAAGGAACAATGAATCTTAGAAACAGATGTCTTTGTACAATCAAGCAAATGAAAGATGGCTGCAAGAGGGTGAGTAAGGACTAAAGATCTCCCTGAGACCAGAAACACTGGGTTGGGTGCTGCTAGCAAAAGGGCTGCTCTTTCCTCTCCCAGGTAGGTGAGTTTTTTGGGTTCTGGAGAGTCTGTGTTGCCAGAATAGTGACCCCAGAACCTACCAGGTAAAGAAGGGGCTAGCAAAGGTGCATGGCTGAAGCACAAAGTTGTAGGAGTGGAATGAAAACAGAAATCTATGGAAAACGTGTTTTCAGTCTGGAAGAAACCAAAAAAAGTTATACCAAAAGTGGTAAAAGTGGAATTCCAAAACTGGAGAAAGACTAACGCTTGTGGCGTGTCTGACACTAAGTAAAGTGGGCTTGTACTAAAGCATCAGAACTTACCAAACTGGACAGAGAAAACCTAGAACCATGAGTTGCCCCGACCACTCTATACCATGACTCTCATCAGGAAAAAAAAAAAATGTAATTGTTTCCTGCAAGTGTCTGCTGCAGTGTTGTCTTCCCCCATCAGTGAACAGCGAGGCAGGTGCCAGCCACTGTTTACGGAGTCCTGGTCGAGTCTTCTGCACGCACATATGCACTTTTGATATATAACATTATTTAACTTGCACAACAGCTACCATGTGGGTATAATCGCTTCACTCAGTAGGTGAGGAAACTCATCTGAACTAGAGAGAGATTTGCAAAACTTGCCTAAGGACACGCAGCTGTAAAATGAAGAAAAGCTGGACTACACAACAACTTGCAAGTCCATGATCACTCCCGTGAGATTTCCCTTGCTGCACATCTGTGCACGACAGCCTTGCTCAGAGCTGTTTATACTATCTCATCAGGGTATGACAATAGCCTATGAGGTAGGCTTCATTACTCTGTTTTACAAAAGAAGAATCTGAATACATGTAGTACTCACCAGGCTATTGTGTCCACAGACCCTCCAGCTAAAATCAACGACTATTTAAGTCACCAACATGTGCAAAGGGAGCACTTAATAAGAACAGTCTTTGTAAACAATGTATCTTATGATGACCATAATTGGCGAACAATATACAAATATCATACAGGGGACCTCTTAGCTCTTCACATAAATGCCGACTTCGTGGTAATAGTTTTTTCTGTTTGTTTTTTCCTCATCCCGGAGGCCACAAGAGGGCCCTTTGTGTGTAACTACTTCCCTGGCCTTTACACAGAGGTCAATGTGCTTCAGGTACAGAAAGACGGATGTGGGAGCAGCAGAAGGCAAGTAGCCACATGCAGAATGTCATGATTGTGCTGGCCCACGTTGACATCAAGTATGACTATTCCATGTCCCATGCGTTTGGTTCAAGCAGAGTTTTATTAATATTATTGATGGTTGTCATAACAACAGGCATGTGATTACACTCTTGCTATAGAAATGCAGCAAGTGTCTGGTGGACCACTGTCAATGGCATCAGAAGGATAATCTGAAGTGGTGAGGGAGATGGAGCAAGACATGGCTGGATTTGCACTGGCTTTGATCTCACTGGGGGCACTTAGGTAATGATTTCTCCTGAAAAAAAAAAAAAAGTCCTTTACAGGGGATTTTTCTAGAATTAGGGAACTCTTTGGCCATTGGGGGGAAAAAAAGCCATTAACTCAACCAAGATTCTTACTAGAGTCTAAATAACATTCTGAGTTTTCACCGTCCACTACCATCACTCCTCCCTCCCCCCACCTCAACCTCCTAATGTCCTCAGGCCCTTAAGTCTGCAAGCAATAATGGATCAGAGTCAAGTACTGGAAACTACGTGAGCTTCCTTTCTGGCTTCTTAGATGACATTCATTCAGACAGCAGACACTTGAAAAAACATATGCTAGATGATGTGTTGAGGAAGAAAAGGGGGCGAGAAGATGGATATAAAATATGACCCAAAGAAAGTGTGCATCTCAGAAGAATATGTTGCCTTTCTAGCTGTAGAATAACTATGGGCCCTTAAGGCCAGATTATCTTTGGTTTTAAAGCAAGAAAATGTCAGAGGCCACCAGGTTGATTTGTCTACCCAATGATATGAATCTGGAAATTTTATTTCACCTAGATGAACATTTCTCCCAACTCTAAAAATGAATTTTGAAATTTTAGCTCTTCTACATTCACTTCCAGTTATCTTTATTAGATAGAATAAAACTGCATACACTGTTGAAAAAGGAGGACAGGCAAGCAGGTCCCAGAACACTGATTCCAGATAGACAATTCATTAGTCTCCTGATGAGACACCTGAAATTCAGGACCTCAAAACCTTGCATTCTCTCTGGGCGCAATGAAGCGCTGTTTTAAAAATTGGTTATCTAACTGTATTTGGGTGGCCAGTATGCAGTAATGCACATGCTGGAAATTTCTGATTAGGGTTAGGGGTTAGGGTTAGAGAAGGTTTTGAGATCAGACAGCATAGTCATCCCATCCTGCTAGAGTCTCTTTTTACTAAGCGATGAACAGACATTGGGATACAGACAGGTCTACCATTCATTTTCTCCAGAACAGGACCAGGGAAAGCATCTTTACACCAAGG
Source organism: Ochotona curzoniae (assembly GCF_017591425.1). NCBI lineage: Eukaryota > Metazoa > Chordata > Mammalia > Lagomorpha > Ochotonidae > Ochotona > Ochotona curzoniae. The sequence goes on along the minus strand of NW_024466129.1, from coordinate 3,668,574 downwards.
ACCATTTGGATATATGTAACATCATTATCAACTCTTACAAAAGTAATAGCTGAAAAATCAGCCTTCGACAGATTTATTGAGTTTTACATCCTGCTTGCAATTGCATTGGCTTGGCTAGACCAAATGATTACATAGACCTTATATGACCCATGGGCTGGACATCTTCCACTTGTGCTCCAAAGAAAGGTACAATGTATTCAAATTGCTAACTAGTAATATATCACTGTCCAGGACTAGGCCAGGCTAATCCCAGGACACAAGAATGTCATCTGGATCTTCCACATGGGCAGCAGAAGCCCAGGCCCTTGAGGCATCTTCCAATAGTTTTCCCAGGCTTTTTTAACAGGAAGCTGTATCAGAAGTGGAGCAGCCAGAACATGAATCATTGCTCAATCATTGCTGCACCACAACACTGGCCCCTCCTTCACCCAATTTAGAACATGGTTAAAAGAAATAAGGGGTATTCTTCTCCTTCAGGACCATACCAACGATAACTCTATCAGTTGGACTCAGCCAATAAAGAATAAGATAAACAAATTTCTATCAGAGTTGTGTTCTTCATCTAGACGAGGACAGGGCACAACCAGGACACCTAAGGCTACGGATGACCCATAACGTGGCTCTCTATATTCTGGAAGTATTGAGGCATATCACATGGAGTTGTGTCCCCAAAATGGTTATACTGACATCTAATTCTTGCATGGATTCTTATGAATGTGACTTCATTTGAAAATACTGCGTTTACAAATCAAGTTCAGATGAAATCTTTCTGAGTTAGTATAGGCCTTCATCCAATAACTGTTGTGTTCATAAGAAGAGGAAATTTAGGCACCAACATTGGAAAATACACAAGATTACCAGGAAGGGACAAGCACAGCAACTCCAGCAGTGCATTCGAAAGCCGAACAATAGCAGGAGTTGCTGGCAAGTGCCAGAAACTGGGAGTCAGGCCTGGAACACAGTCTTCCTCCAAAGCACCCAACCTCTACAACACCTTGAAGTTGGACTTCTGACCTCCACAACTGTGACAAAATAAATCTATGTTGCTTTTTAAATTTTATTTATTTATTTATTTATTTTGATGATCTTAACATAGTTGATTAGGGCACAAAGGGTCAAAGGCTACAAGAAAGTAGATAAGACCACGTTTTCTACAATCTCTTTTTTTCCTTCCACTATCCAGGGGAAGGGAAGAGACAAACGGAGAAGCCACACACCCCCACCCAATCATCCCAGGTCCCCGACATGGGGCATACTCCGAGGGCACTGTGCAAGTGGCTTTGATAGTTCAACAGTTCTGAATTTCTGCCAGTCTTGCCATTCCAAGCATGAGGAAATCTCTTCAGAATCTACTGGCTGACACAGTCCACCTTAGCGTCTCTGTTTGCCCAGATTTTCACTGAGGCAACACTTGAGGCTGGGGTAGCTGATCAATGTGTTCTGTCCTCTGTTCTGTTACCAGGTGTAGTCTTCAGGCTCCAATGTATTGCCATGCCTTCCATGTGCACTTGGATATGCTGTCCACTGTTTATGTTGCTTTTTAAGCCAACCTGCTTGTGGCCATTTGTTAGTATAGTCCTCGTGGGCACAGATCCGTTCTTGGCGAGAGTGAAGGGGCTGTCTGGAAACTGACTTACTCACCTTCCCGTTACCCTCCATAGCTATGTAAGAGGCCTCATCCCTCATGTTGAACTTTCCAGTGGCTCCCCACAGCTTCTTCGGGATAAAAGCAGGCCTGCAAAGTATTGCCAGATGCAGACACTGTCTGCTCTTACGGCAGCCTCTCTCACCTCACGGGCCACACTTGTCCCTGAAAACTACCCTTGGAGACACAAATCAGGGATCACTTCCTTAGGAAGCTTTCTTTCACCCTGGCTTGCAATGAACTATTTGTCTGATCTTTGATCTCTGATGCAGAGGTTCAAATGCTTTTGGTATTTCCTGAGTGATGAAAGTGTGTGTTATAGCAATGATACAACTCGTGGTGGATCACTAGAGAACTTCAGAATGAAGGCTGCCCACAGGTTCAGTCACTGAGAAGGATAGAGTCTGTGTCCAGTCAGTCACATGACCAGCAACTTTATCAAATGCCAAAACACCTCTGCGTACGAAGATCATGGAGGTTCTGGTTGTTGAATTTACCTATTTGCCGGAAGGGAGATACAGCGACTCCACGAGGACAGACTATGGAAGCAGTGCATTAGCATGTCTCAATGATAAAACCCTAATCAACAGGTATATGTATATCATCTTAATGAGTTCTGCTTGCTGTTACAGTAGTTCTCAACTTTTTAAAGCATTGTGAAACCCCCAAATCTGCAGTCAGACACACAGGTGATTTCCAGACATCCAAACTGCAGCTGGAGTCAGGGTCGTCTTGTGGGGAACCAATCTTTAACTTGCAAAGTGAAGCCAACCGCAAGATGGTTAGCCCAGACTCGTGCTATGCTGTATCCTGCTGTATTTTTGAAATGTTTCCTCCAGTTGGTGTTAGTTTATGCAGCTTCTGCCTGACCATAAGGTATCCTCCTTTATACCCACCCCTTGTCACTTGAATGAAGATATCCTGCTTCATTAGTTCCAGGGTAAGCCATGGATCAAGAACTGGCTACGATGAGGTCTTCTCCTCATTACTTGAAATCAGTATGATGACATCAGCTTGAAAGAAAATACCCTTTCCATTAGGGTGATAAGATGTAAGGCCACAGATACCAGATTCATCCTTGAAACCACTTGATGAAAGACTAAACTAATAATGACTCCATTGTTGAACAACATCCCAAACGTGTTAGAGGTGCTGCTTTGGAACCCCCAAACCTGGCTCTACTTGCCCAAAGCACAGAAAATTACACAGTGACATTGGGGTAGTGAAAGAAAACAGTTATGTGTTGCAAAGCACAGGGAAAAAAAAAAAAAAAAACACCATTCAGCTGTTGCTTTCTTTTCAGACCCCCAGAAACTTACAGATGAAGATTCTTATACACTGAAATCGGGGCTGAGTGGTGTGTGATTAGCTCAGGCTCCAAACAGAAGTGGAGATGGAGAGGACCAACTCAATGGCTCCAAGCCTGGGTTACTCCTGCTGTCCAGCCTAGGGATCAAGGGACAATGGCTATCAAAGAGAGGAGGAGGGGAAAGAGGCCAAGGAGATTCTTTGCGAATTTTCCCAACAGCATATTCATACACTCTGCACACTTCCCTTCGACACAGACAACACGTGACACTACCAGGAGATTGCCAGGGGTAGCTGTTAGGTGCATGTCCAAAACAGCAATGCTCATGGGAAAATCCTTACGATTGATTGATTTATTTTAATTTGAAAGGTGGATTTACATGGGGAAATACAGAGAGGTGAAGACCTTCCATCCACTGATTCTCTCCCCAGATGACCACAATGGCTGCAGCTGAGCCAATCCAAAGTCAGGAGCCAGGAACTTCCTCTTTGTCTCCCATGTGGGTGCAGGGTCCCAATGACAGGAGTCATCCTCCAGGGCTTTCCCAGAAGCAAGGAACTGGATCACAAATGAAACATTGACCTGGCACAGTAGCCTAGTGGTTAAATCCTCATCTTGCAGTTGCTGGGATCTGGTATGGGTGTGAGTTCAAGTCCCCGCTGCTCCACTTCCCATCCAGTTCTCTGCTTATGGCCTGGGAAAGCAGGTCGCGGACGGCCCAAAGTCTTGAGACCTTGAACCTGTGCGGGAGACCCAGAAGAAGCTCCTGGTTCCTGACTTTGGATCAGAATGAACTGACACCCACTTTCAAACAGAGAACTAGCTTTCAGCACCAATATTATCAGCCCAGGGAATGGATTTTTCTCTTTTGGCGGGGTGGGCAGGGTAGTGGGGAGGATTTTTTTAAGGCTGCAGCAAAACCGCCACCAACAATTTCCTCTGGAAACTGTTCTGTATTTCATAAAGTTTTAACTTTATTGTTACAACTTAACCTAACATATGCACTGATAAGTGGGCATAAATATTTTACAATTTTATTTATTTGTTTGTTTTGAATTTATTTGTTTGGTCAAAGAGACAGAAAGATGGAATGACAGAAATCTTCCACCTATTTGCTCACTCCCCAAGTGTCTCCCCTGGGCTGGACCGTGCTACCTGGAATCTGAAATCCAGTCAAAAACAGAGGCCCAAGGACCTGAGCGCTCTATCAACTGCTGCTCCTAAGATGTACAGTATCCGAAGATTTGTCGGAAACAAAAGTGGGACCTCAACCCAGGTACTTCGTTACGGAGAGATGCCTCTTAACTGGAACCACAAACACCTGCCTTGGCTGTCAGCCTTGCAAACTAATGTCAGCTACTTTAACTATAAAGTCTACAAGCTCTCGTTCTCCACTAAACTAACTCAGGAAAGAGAATCCAGAGAAATTAGAGAAATCAGGAAAGAAAGAAGGGAAGGCATAGCAAGTGAACCAGTAAGTAAAAGCAAAAAAAGAAAGAAAAAGCAGTGGCTGTGATTACTGCCTTCCCCATTTTGCAACATAATTTCTCATCTTAAACCAAAAGTCAAAACTTAAATATGACCCTTTGAGAATATCTGCAAATGAACACGTACAAATTAGCTAAGAAGGGCCTAAGGAGAACCTGGCTGCGTATCTCATTGCTGGTCGTTGCTGAGATGTGAACAGTCAACTAATACAGCTTGTCTGGGCGAGGCTGCAGGCCATTCATCCAGAATTCCAGTCCTTGTGTTACTACAGCCCAGTTCATACCCCAGCTTCTTCGAAAGAGAAGGAATTCAGCGTCAGTCCTTCAACTGTGGAAAGACTGCCAATTTCTCTTGGGGTAAGAGCACCCTCTGGTGGCAGATGCTTGTATTGTGTCCCAGCAGCTCCATTTTTCTGAAGAAAACTGGGTTCAAACATAAATCCTTCCTTAATGGATGTCATTCCAAAATCTCTCTTGAGAGCAAACTGAACCATTGAAAGCAGAGTTATTAGATATAGGTTCCTAGACTTGTATTGTTATTAATTAATGATGGATCCTGGCTGATCACCTCCCTCAGCCTCACTTATATTGGAAATAAGAGGGCCATGTAAATATCAGGATCAAATTTAGATACTTACGGCCAGAAAGTATTATATACATTGACAAAAGAAATTAGAAGTACCGGCATTGTGGCATATCAAGTAAAGCCACACCTGCCATGTCAGTGTTCCATATGGCTGTCAGTTTGTGTCCCAGCTACTCCACTTCTGATCTAGTTTCTTCCTAACAGCCAGGGAAAGACATGAGAAAAGAGCCCAAGTGCTTGGGCTCTGCTACCCAAGTAGGAGACATGCAAGAAGCTGCTGGATTCTGGCTTTGGTTGGCTCAGCCCTGGCCATGGTAGCCATCGGGGAAGTGAATGCAGCAGATGGAAGATCTCTCTCACCCTCTCCATATACATAATTCTGATTCCCAAATTAACAAATAAATCTTTTCCAAAAAAAGAATAAAACTAACATTCTTACAGAAGACATTAAAAGAAGCAGCCTTGCTCTCTTCCAACAAGTGGGAAAGTGGGAAAAAGGCAGCATCGGGTGGATGTCATGATGCAGTGGGTTAAGCTACTGCTTGGGACGCCACGTCAACGTTACAGTGTTTGACACTGAATCCCACCTCTTATGTAGCGGATCTGAGGAAGTACCTAGTTCCCGGTCTTAGCCTTTGCCTTGGAGGGCATTTTGGGGAGTGAACCAACAAATGAAAACTAGATATAGATCTCTATCTATCTCTTTCAAATAAATCAATCCATAAAACTACAAAAGCAAAAGAAGAAACCATCATTGGAAATGAGAGAAGGAGGCTGGCACTGCAGCTCAACAGAAAAATCCTCCACATTCAAACATCAGCATCCCATTTGGGATCCGGGTTGTGTCCTGGCTGCTCCCTTCTGATCCAGCTCCCTGCTTATGACCTGGGAAAACAGAGGAAGATGGCTTACGTCCCTGGGACCCTGTCCCAAATGGGATACCCAGAAGAAGCTCCTGACTCAAGACCAGCTCAGCTCCAGCCACTGTGGCCATTTGGAAAGTGAGTGAGTGAATGAAGATCTTTCTGTCGCTCCCTTCTGTAAACCTGTGTTTCCAATAAATAAATAAATAAAAATAAATAAATCTTTTTTAGAAAAATGAAAATGAAAGAACCCCTCATTAGACAATCTTTCTGAGCCTTGGGCTTGAACTTTTCAGCCCCCAAAGTTACTAACAATAAACTGGTGCTGTTTGTGTGGCCCTCGTCTAACACGTCTGGTTCCAGCAGCACACACTAAGTCGTAAATGCATCCGAAATTAAACATTGTCAGAAATAGAACTCTCAACCTCCAATGCCCCATTCCAAAGTCACTCTTGTCTTAGGTTTTCTGATTTAAATATAGGAACCTAGCATCCAGCCCAAAGCTCAAGCTGAAAAATCCACAAATTATACTGAAGTTTCACTCTTCTCTCTGTCTTGCAAATCACCAAAAATCCTGTCAATTGCTGCCAGACATTTCATCCTTGTCACCCCTTCCTAGCTCCATTGCCCCCGATATCTTCTAAGCCATCACCATGTCATTTATACCCTTCTAATTAGCCTCTTTATGTCCCTCTTGCTCACTGATCTACATTACACAAGGCAGCCACAGCAGACAGGAGAGGCTGGTACTATGGTGTAGTGGGTTTGGCACTGGCAGCCCATATGGGCACTGGCTCCATCTCAATTGCAGCAAATCTAATCCAGCTCCTTGCTAATGTGTCTAGGGGGAAAAAAAAGTGGAAGGCCCAAGAATTGTGGGGCTCAGTAGAATCCACCTGGGAGACGCGAAGAAGCTCCTAGTTCCTAGCTTCAAACTGGCCTAGTTCTGGCTAATGCAGCCATTTGTGGCATGAACAAGCACTTGGAAATCTGTCTCCCCCTCACTCTGTAACTGCGCCTGTCAAACAAATAAGTAAATGCTGTTAACAATAATAAAGGTTCAAGACATATGTGTCAATTTTGATCATTTGGGTAAGATAGCATCTTCCAGCTCAAGTATGAAGTTACCAGTTAACTTTTAAATATTCCAGAGGCAGGCGTTTAGTTAGTTAGCTGTTAAGATTCCAATTGAAACACCTGTATTCTGTAAACAGAGTGCTTGTGTTCATGTCCTGACTCGAATCTCAGCTTCATGTTACCTGAATGCAGTGGTGATGACTCCAGTGGTGGGACCCTGCCATCGCTTGGTTGAGTCCTGGGTTCCCAGCTTTAGCACAATCCAGTCCTGGCCTTGGCAAGCATTTGAGAAGTGAGCTAGCATCCCACGTTACCTGGGGTTGGGGAATTGCCACACAGTCATCCCAGGTTCCCCAGTATGGGGCATTTTCTTAGGATTCTGCTCATGTGTTTCCTATAGTTCTGAGATGCTGTTGATAGCACTGCTCCAACGATGGGGAAATCCTTCCCAGGCCGATTGGCTATCACAGTCCACCTCTGAGGCTTCTTTGACCCAGAAATCTGCTGTCAAGCTTCACTGCAGTAGTTTGTCAATTTGTTCTGCCCTCTGTTTTCAGCAAACAGATGGGTGCTGCAGCCCAGCCCTGCCCTGCCTAACGCACGCTCAGTTGAGCACTTTTGTAATTCTTCCCCCACCAGTTTAACACTCCATTACAAAAATGGTATCAACATACGGGAAATAGACAATAATAACAAAAAGCAAAACAGCAAAACAGAACAAAGCAAAAGGCCTACTGTTAGGAGTGTAAACAAAGGCAAAACACCATAATCATATAGCAGAATCTCACTCCTGCACTACATGTCACATCTATTGTACATTGTGTACTAGCTATAAGATTTAGGGGGAAATATGATGTTTGTCTTGTTGAGACTGGCTTATTTCATTAAGCATTGTGATTTCCAATTGCATGCATCTACATGCAAAGGACAGGCTCTCGCTCTCTTTTGTGGCTGAGCAGTACTTCTAGTATATATACCACATATTCTTTATCCAGTCACCCATGGGTGGGCATCTGGGTTGATTTCATTTCTTAAACATTGTGAATCGAGCTGAAATAAACATGGAAATAAAGGTAACTCTTCAAGTGCTGATGTTATTTTGTTTGCATACATTCCCAGAAATAGAGTGACATTAGATCTATTTTCAGATTTCTGAGATCTGTACCGTCTTCCATAATGGTTTACAGCGGTTTGCATTCTTCTCAACAATGGATTAGAGCACTATTGTCTCCACATCCTGGCCAGCACTTATTGTTTTTTGATTTTCAGATGTTTGTTAGCTGATCTCGCAACGATTTGACTTGGTGCACAGAGCCTATGATAACACGTGTGGACTCTGACTGATGGTCAATAGCTGAAGTTTATTAGTGGCATTAGATTTTATAGACCGAGGGTCATATAGGATAAGGGAGGAGGTATTGAGCTTTTCAACAGAACCCGTCAATTGTTTCTATACACTTGTTTGGAACTTTTTTGTTTTGTACATTCCACCAAGTGTTCTTGTTCACACGCTGTCCACTAATATCCAACTAGTTATACAAAAGGTATCCATCCGGTTGTTCTCATACAAATGGTATCCAATCAGTCGTAATTCCTGATGCTTCCTTGCATATCTATAGGATCTTCGGTTAGCTTTCTCTTTTCATCTGTGATTTTATTGATTTGGGTCTTCTCCCTCTTTTTTGTTAACGTGGGCTAGTAGATATCAGCTTCGTTTATTTATTTTTTCAAAGGACTAGCTCTTCAATTCAATGATCTTATGCATCATTTTTGTTTCAATTTTATTTATTTTCTAATTTTAACTGTTTCTTTCTTTCCATTAAGTCTGAGTTTGTATTCTTGTTTTTCTTGGTCCTTGAGATGTAATAATACATCATTTATTTGTTATTTTTTCCAATTTAATTATATAGGCACTAATTGCCATGAACTTTTCTGTTATCACTGTTTTTTAATGTTTCATAAGTTTTGCTCTTTTTTTATTCTCCTTTGCATTTATTCTATGATTCACTGTCACTCAGTAACATATTGTTCAATCTAAATTTGCTTTCATATTTTCTAGAATTTATCTAGTTTTCTTATTTCCACTTTCTTTCCACAGTGATCAGAAAATAAACATGGTATAATTTCGACTTGTTGTATTTTCTGAGGCTTGCATTGTGGCCAAGCAAATGGTATATATTGGATAGTCTCCATGATCTGGTAAAAGATTTTTGTATTCTGTATCTGTGGAATGAAATAGTCTGTATATACCAATAAGCTCCATCTGGTCCATAGCATAAATTAGGACTGTTACTTCTTTGATCATTTTCTTTCTGTTTGTTGATATGTCCATTGATAAAAGTGGGGTGTTGAAATGTTCCATTATTATTTTCTTAGAGTCTATGTCTCCCTTTAGATGTATTAACAATTATTTTAGGGCCTGGTACAGTAGCCTAGCAGCTGAAGTTCTCACTTTGCATGTACTGAGATCCCATATAGACGCCGGTTCTGACAGCCCCGCTTTTCATCAAGCGCTCTGCTTGTGACCTGGGAAAGCAGCTGAGGACAGCCCAAAGCCCTGGGACCCTGCACCCACAAGGGAGACTCGGAAGAGGCTCCAGGCTCCTAGCTTCAGATAGGCTCAGCCCCAGCCATTGCGGCCATTTGGAGAGTGAATCAGCAGATGGAAGATCTTCCTCTCTGTCTCCTCCTCTCTGTATATCTGATTTTCCAGTAAAGATAAAATAATTTTTTAAAAAATACACAAGTATTTCAAATAGATACCCTGGCATTGGGGACATATACACTCACTATAGTCCTTGTTGAATTGATCCTTGATCACTGTGTATTACCCTTTTTTTCTGTTTTAATAGCTTTTCTGTTAAAGTCTGCTTTGTCTGATATTAGAAAATGGCTACACTGGTTCATTTTTCCTTCCCATTGGCATCGGGATATCTCTTCCCATCCTTTCACTTTCAGTCTGTGTGTGTCTTTGTTGGTGAATGAGTTACTTGCAGGCAGCAAATAGATGGGTCTTGTTTTGTTTTGACCATTCAGCCGGTCAGTATCTTTTGATTGGTTAATTTAGGACAATTACATTCATGGTGATTGTTGAAAGAAAAGGACTTGGTCCTTCCATTTTGTCCTCTGTGTTTCCATTGTTTGTTCGAGTATCCTTTCACCTTCTCTCATTATGATGATTATCATCCCCTATTTCTATGTGTAGCACATCCTTCAGCATCATGTATAGCGTTGGGCAGGTGATGGCAAATTCTTTCCATTTCTGTTTTGGTTTGGAAGGTCTTCATTTTTCCTTCATATAAAAAATTACAGCTTCGCTAGCTATGGTATTCTGGTTTACCCATTTCTTTCTTTTAGGACCTGAACTATGTCTTTCCATTCTTTCCTAGTCAGTAAAGTTCCCGATGAGAAATCAGCTAGAAATCTGATGGACAATCCTCTGAAGGTAAACAGCCATTTCTCCCATGTACATTTTGGAATATTTTCATTTTGCTTAACTGAAAACTTTCACTGAGATGTTGTGAAGATCTCTTCTAGTTGTGCCTACTTGAAGTTTTCTGTGCTTCCTTTAGCTGGGTACCTTTTCTTTCTCCAAATTAGGGAAGATTTCTGGTGCTATTTCACTAATAGGTCTTCTAATCCAGTCCATCTTTCCACACCTTCAGGAACTCCTAGGATACATATTAGATCATTTTATGATATTACATAATTCTTGGGCACTTATTTTGGTTCTCTTCATCTTTTTTGGATTTTTTTTATCTGACTGAGAGTTTTATTTTTAGCTTAGATTCTTTCTTCTGCCTCATCAAGTCTGTTGTTATGACTTTGCACTGTATTTTTAATTTGGCATATTGAATTCTTTATTTCTGATATTTCAGTTTGGTTTCTCTTTAAATTTCAATCCCATGGGAAAAATTTTCATTCACATTATGCTTGGATTTTCTTAATTCCTGAATCTGATTCTCGTTGTTTTTTTTAAATAATGTCAAGATCATTTTTTAATTCCTTTTCAGGCATTTCATCAGTCTTGTCATCTTCACATTCTAATTTGGGAGTATTGTTGTGTTCCGTCGAGGGAGTCACACTGTCTCTCTTACTCATGTTTCCCTGTGTATTTTTAGTCACTTCTATGAGATCCTGCTTTACTCCTCCAATAGTTTCTATTTTTGAACTATGGCTATGGAGGGATGATTGCTCCTTCAATGGATAGCTGGAGGTGTGTGGTGGGCGTAGAAATCATACTCCATGTTCAAGTTGCATGAGAGTCCAGGGTGACAACCCAGCAGAGTGTGGTAGATCTTCTCTTTTGTCAGCAGGGAAAAGGCAGCGATCATGACTGAAATCACTGCCTGAATACTCTCTTGATGGGTGATTGGTGCCCAAAGTAAGTGAATGATGGCTAGACTTCCCATCAATGCCTGCACATAAACCACACAAAAGACATGTGTTGTTCTCTGTGTGCTAAGAGATCTGGCTATATACCACGTACTACTTCACAGTCACTGAGTTCCCACAGCCTTTTGTGAAAGACTCCTGGAGTCACATGACCCTGCAGCTCCCCTCAGCAACAAGAGCCTGCTGCAACGGCAGAGCACAATGGTGCACCCTGCTCCAGGTCCCCTGGATGCTCTGCCTTAGAAACTCATGGCTGGGGCCCAGCGCGGTGGCGCAAGTGGTTAAAGGTCCTCGCCTTGCATGCCCGGGATCCCATATGGGCGCCGGTTCTAATCCCGGCAGCCCCGCTTCCCTTCCAGCTCCCTGCCTGTGGCCTGGGAAAGCAGTCGAGCATGGCCCAAAGCTTTGGGACCCTGCACCCGCGTGGGAGACCCGGAAGAGGCTCCTGGCTTCGGATCAGCATAGAATCGGTCCGTTGTGCTCACTTGGGGAGTGAATCATCGGACGGAAGATCTTCCTCTCTGTATATCCGCCTTTCCAATGAAAAAATGATAAAAATAAATCTTTAAAAAAAAAAAAGAAAGAAACTCATGGCTGCTGATGGGCTGTATATGCCACCCTGTCAAGCGACCTTCTTCAGCTCAAAGTTAACAGGGGACATGAATTGATCCTTCCAACAGAACTTCCTAATCATATGTGTTCATGCACAATCAGACACCTGCCAAGGCACCTGCAAGATGGAGATTTCTCACTGCCAGTTTGGGTGCTCTGTAGGAAAAGAAGAACGAAACATGTTCTTCCCAAATGCTGACCTGCCAGGACCTCTCACTCTGTTGCTTTTGTGAACCAAAAGGCAAAGAAGACCATGAGCTCCTATGCCAAGCAATGCCTCTGAATATGCTCGCCACACCAAGTGCTGTAGACTCTTCTGAGATTAGCTAAATTGTGTCTTAATTAAGCCAATGCTGAGCTGCACCTCATGCCAGCTGCCTGAGTCCTGTACAGCCAACCATAAGCAGTACTTCCATACTCTGTCATTCCAGCTTTCAAAGCTTCCCCTATCTTGTTTTGCTTCCTTGCTAAAAATTTATGTCATCTGAACTTCTGTAACTGCAGCCCATCCTTCATTCTCTTAGGTTGAGTAGAAAGATACCACTGGATGTCACCATGTTCATATGAGCACTCTTCACTTTCACACACACACACACACACACACACCCCAATTCTAGGCTTATCTTCTGCTTTTCATCCCCCAGCCCTAGATATTGCCATTTCTTCAAGCAAACCGTGAAGCATGGAAAATGAGATGCCAGCTCATTACTCTTGACATTTATATTGGTGCAGAAATAACCTGAATCTATGAACACACAGAGGTCATCAGAGACTTTGTTAAAAAATTGCACCAGAATAGTCATGCTTTAATATTATTTCCATGGCTTTCTTTATATGTCCATACATTCACAACACCTCGAACCACAACCCAATACCACATGGTCTGTTGCATTCTAGCTTTATCCCTTTCAGTAAGCTTTTTATTTCTTCTCTCAAAAGCTCATTTCCTCAAATACCCAGTGAAGCTAATATCTTGATATTTTTAGACTCTGCTCCTCTGGCAGTGCCCTGAACACTATTTGAAACTGCCTGACAGCCCTGTTTTGTCCTTATGTATATAACTGTGTTTCTCAATTCAGTTTTAACTGTATTTCTCTTCAGCACACACATTATTAAAAGGAAAGATATCTCCATTACTTACTACAATGTGCGGTGTGTCCCCAGTAAACATTTGTTCAATATCTGAATGAAAGACTGTGTTTTAGGAGGAGATGTGGCAAACCATTGATAAGTGCACTGAGCACTTTCTGAAGTCTAAATTCCTGCAGAGTGAGCCAGCTCTTGGAGCTCGTGAGTCCTTCTTCATGGAACAAGCACCATTGAAGAAAACAAGAGAGTCTGTTTATACAAAAGTTGCTATTTAAATACCAGGACAAATGGTTCCAGACAGTAGAGTTCCTAAAATTATGGGCATCAGTCTGAAAAGAGAGGGAATTCTGAAGGCCACTGAGGAACAATAGACAAAACAGGTGATGACACAATTTTTGCAGAAAAAAAATAGTAAGGTGGAAGAAGAATACAAAGAAATTAGAGTAAAATTGAAAAGGAGCAAAACAGAAGACTTCTGACAGTGGCTTCGGTGGCCAAAGTAGCATGACATGTCAAGGACTAAGTGGATTCCACTACTCGCAATGAACAAGCATTCCTGAACAACAGTGAAGTTGAAAGCTCCTGGACAGCCAAAGCTACGAGCTATGGATGACAGGAATGTACTGATCATGATTGGCTGCTTTTAACTTCATATCAACAACATGAAATCATTCTGAAGGATTGTGCAAACTGCAGAAAATATCAAAGAAATATCAGGTATATTGTTGAGGGAATTACGTCATATTTAAGACATATTCATAATGTTAAGCTTTTAACCGTTCTACAAATTTGAGAGCTCGATATTCTGGAATTCCTGAAGATATTCCTAATGTACTCATACAGAATACTGCACCTTCTAAGATATTTTGTGCATAATTCCAAGCAACATTAGCCAACACATCTCTAAATGAGAAAATTTTTATTTAGCATTAAAGTATATGCATGATTTCAAAGTACCTTGTACAGAGGTTCCTGCAAAGTTGAATACTATACATAACCGTAAGATGACTTCTCCACCATCAGAAGCCTTTCTGTTGACATCCCTTTGTGTCTGGATCTCAGTAATGTGCTAGAAAATACTTGATCTTCAGTCCTGTGTTAAGTGGAGTTGGTTTCCCATATAGTATTGCAGTCGACAAGCAGTAATTCCTCATTTTTCTCTCATAAAATTGCCTAATTTGAGTGACACTCTTTGAACCACTCTTTCTAGATAGAATCCCATGTGTCAGGATGGTTATAAGAAATGCAGGAACTTCCTTTGCCTTCAAGGACAGTAAGGTCTTTCTGAGGTGATAAACCAATTTTATATATGAAACTATTCCCAATAAGACATAAAAGAAGTATTGAGAAGGAGTAGTTGATTCAGAGGGTATGCAAGGAAAGCCAAATGAAGAACATAGAGTGTGAGCTGGGTGTTGATGGGAAACAGGTCTTTTTTTAAGCTCTTTTTATTATTTGCTATTATTTTCCATTGTACAATTTTGGAAGTATGGGGATTTCTCACTTTCCCTTCCCTTTCTCTCTTCATTTTCCTCTCTCGCCATTTCCTACCATATTATTATAGGAGTATATTCTCTTGGTAGCACTTATAAGTTTAACACTGCTATTTAAGTGAACGATGGCATTCTAGGTATAGGCAAAGGTAGAAAATCTGGTATCATGTTGTCAACATATATTTAACTGTTTCATTAGAAATCTCCTTTCAGGGCCTGGCGTGGTGCCTAGTAGCTAAAGTCCTGAGCATGCCAGAATCCCATATGGGTGCTGGTTCTAATCCCAACAACTCTGCTTCCCATCCAGCTTCCTGCTTGTGTCCTGGGAAAGCAGTCAAGGATGGCCCAAAGCCTTGAGACCCTGTACCCATGTGGGAGACCTCAGAGAAGTTCCTGGCCCTGGCTTTAGATCAGCGCAGCACCGGCCATTGCAGTCACTTGAAGGGTGAATCATTGGACAGAAGATCTTCCTCTCTGTCTCTCCTCCTCTCTGTATATCTGACTTTGCAATAAAAATAAAAATAAAATAAATAAATAAGCAAAAAAAGAAAAGAATCTCCTTTTATTCAGGAATAGAAATTCATGTTACAACATATCTTCAATTCCCAGTCTGCTAGTCTACACTAAGCACTTCATCTGTGAGAATAAATATACAAACTTGTTAACCTATGTGTCTGTCTGTTTCATAGTCTGCATAAAGTTTGCTTTTACATCTGGTCTTAAACAGACAAAGAAAAAATAAGAATTCTAGGGAGAGCTGGAAGTAACACTGTGTGTGGGCATACGGGCACCTCGAAGAAACCACCAAAAAGATAAGTCTTATTTTTCAATGATTGGTAAAAATATGAAAATAGTATCTTTAAAGTGGTGCTTTTTTCTCCATTTGCTACAGTATAAGAACTGAAGGCTAGAAGCATGAAAAGGTATGCTCATTTCTTCATGGAGTGGCACAGTAGCCAAAAAACAAAACAAAACAAACAAAAAAAAATAGATTACAGAAAATGCCAGAAATGTCTTGAGTTCACCTTAATAAACCATACATAAAGAAGAAAATATTGTAACCTGAAGCCTATTCAACAGCACATTAGGAGAGAGACCAAAAAGGAAAAAGAAGACCATATGCCGTTGATACCATAATCATGTCTTTTATTATTCTACAGTACTTTTAGTAACAAATTACATGAAACTAATTCAAAATAGCTGAACCAATCACAAAGGGAACTAATTGTCTCACAGAACTACAAAGTCCAGAGGTTGATACTCATGGCTTCGGAAACGGCCTGATCCATTGGATCGAATGATGTTACCAGAATTCCGTCACTGCTTTCCTTTCTCGGTTCTATTTTGCTTTGACCAAGGACTGCATTCCCAATCACTTTTGACATGCCTCAGGAAATTGGTAACTGGAAGCTCCAAGCCTACATGCTTACATGGAAAGGTCAAAAGGAAAAGAAACTTTCTCATGCACTTCCTACCTCTTGCTATTCCTGTTCTTCCCCTTCTGTTACCCCTCCCAGAAAGTTTCAACACGGCCCTGATAACTCTTGTGCAGGACACTCTGACCAGATGCTGTGGGCACATGACCATCCCTCTTGACCAGAGACAGGCAAGTCATAAGACTGTCAGACATGCTGGCACCCAGTGAGAAGCATGCTGCAAGGCAAATGTCCACTACAGGCAAACACTAACTGTCGCTATTTAGGAAGGAGAAAATCAAGACCCAGCTAGGACAGCTGAGGCTTTGGACTAACACAATCCATTGTCAAGTCAATAACTGGCTAACCTGAGAAGATTTGGAAAGAACTGGGCATAAGCCACAGCAGATGATTAACTGAGAATCTACAAGGGTTCTTCAAAAATTTTGTGGGAGGGAAATGGAATTAAAAGATCAGTTTCTTTGAGTGTAAAAACAATTTTGAAATTCTTGTGTCATTTCTTATAACACCCATTTTTCATGACCCTTTGGATTCCCTTGGCATGCATGGACTTCAGAACATTTGCTACCAAGTAAACACTTTATTCTATTTTCCACAATTGTTTTTGAGGTTTGCTTGCGGTGATGGGATAAGGACACAAGTCCAGCTCCCCCATCAGAATTCCCAAATGCAGTCTCCCCCATGACCTTTGCAATACACGTCAATAGACCTTTTGCATCTGGCAGCCATTTGTTAAAATACCTTACCTTCCTGCATGTCCTTCCACCTCCCAGGGGACAAAACATATCAAATGTGAAAATGTCCATAAAAAATATTGCTGCCTCCATCCTCTTCCCCATGTCTGCAAACCCCCCTACCCCTCAGAACATCTCAAGACCCCAAACTAGGGAAAGCTGAGCCTGTTGAGGAACTGGAGCTGTGCCACATGCTTCCTCTGTCTGCACATCAGTAGCTGGTCACCTCTCTGGATTTATTTCTTTGAAATGAAAATCCAATAAGGATGTGAGTCTGTTCTGCTTCTTTTGTGTTCCAAGTCTCTGTGCCAATGGCAAGTGATAAGAACTGGGGACACAGTATTTGGAGTTCTTGGGTGAATCTAATGTGTAGCCAGTATTAAAAAGAACATACATCTTAAGCACCAGACTGCTGTTAATAATAAATCCAGGCTACACAAAATATTCTCCTCCATACCTTTGTCATCCTGCTCATGACACTAAAGCTGACCACTTTATCTACCTCATTCTGTAAATCAACCAGGCCTTGCCTGGAGCATCATATCCCTAGGATATGACTTGACACAGCAGTCAATAAATATTTATTAAACAGAATTGATGGGTTTCCAGGATTTCTGCAGACTTCTTCTAGACTTAAAAATTCATAGAAGAAAACAACAAAACACTCTTAGTGATTCAGTGTGGTAATAATGATAAAAGAAGAGAGGGCAATCCATTGTCCGTATCCTGATATTCCATATTTTTTTAAAAAAAAAGAAGGAACTCAGTAGGTAAGATTATCTTGCTGCACAAATTACTTGTCAAATTAACATAACCCTTAGAGCCAGCTCTGAAGCTCTTCTCCTGCCAGATTCCTTAATTATGACATCCGCATTCCCCAATTAAAAGCTAATTAGACTTGTCAGCACCTTTCTAGATTATTAGCTATTTTAGTCTGTAAAAACTTAGGCTTCGTTGAATTGAAATCCTTTTTGGAAAAGTAGTATATTTTGTAACTCCTTTCTTTTGTGAGACTTCGAATTTTTTTTTTTTGAAAGGCAGATTTATAAAGAGAGAAGAGACAATGAGAGAGATCTTTCATCCACTGGTCCACTCTCCAAATGGCCACAATGACTGGACCTTGTCAACCTCCTGGCTCCTGGCTTTCGCACGGGGAGAGTGGATCAAGGACAGAGTGATCTTTTGTTGCCTTCATAGGCATGTCAGAGGGAGCCAGATCAGAAGCAGAGCATCAGGACTCAAACGGACACCCATGTAGGATGTCAGCGCTACACACAGAGGTTTAATGTGCTGTAACAGGATGCCAGCCCTTTTCATCATTTCTTGATGTTTCTTTTGTTTGATTATATCATACTGAACAATACCTTGAAAATCTTATTGAAAATGTGTAAGACTATACATTGGACTATGCTAATTTAGTAGTGTTCGTTCTGCATTTTCTTTGGTAATTTCTGCTCTTGCTACAAATTCCTGCTTTTGCTACAAATAGATCCTGCTTTCATTTGTCCATATAGCATTTCTAAGACAGCTGAGTGTGGAGGTGTGTGCAGGGTAACTCCTTTTTCCTACTTGGCTCTCTCCTCACTAGAACCCTTCATTGGGGTCTTCCACCTTGCCTTACACTGACTCTGCTCTACCCTTACACGTTTAAGCTTGTGAATGTTCACAGGGCTGCCTGACACCAGAACCTCCGTTGTTTCCTCATCCTTCTCCTGACCCTCAGTGTCCATTGCCTGTTAGACTAGGGCTTTTTCTTAGTCTAGGAAATGTTTACGCTTTCCATGTCTGTACAGCCATATAATCTTTGATCTGTCACTAAGTTTAATTCCAGAACAAAGATTCAACATTAACACATGTGTCAGGTACGTTCAGATGGACCCTTGCCTAAAGAAGTCTTTTCCCCAAAGTAGGCATTCTGTGAAATCCAAAGATTGACTGAGCTGTAGGAACCTGCCCTGGTTGCCTTGTACACTACTGTACACTACTGGGAGAAAAGTAGCCAGTAGCTAACAGGCATTGTGGTCCTGGTTAATGCTGAACCTCTGTTAACTATAATACTATAACCTGCAGCTCCACCAGCAGTGGAGTAGGGTTCCCTTTTCCCCACATCCTCGCCAACAAGTGTCGTTGGTGTTCTTTTTTATGTGGGCCAATCTTACTGGTGTTAGGTGGTACCTCATCGATGTCTTAATTTGGATTTCCCTTATGGCCAGGGAACTGGAGCATTTTTTCATATGTTTGTTTGCCATTTGGGCCTGTTCCTTCGTGAAATGTTTGCCCATTTCCCATGTGCCCATTTCTTGAGTGGTTTGTTTGTTTTGGTGTTTTGGTTGTTTTGAAGTTCTTTGTATATCCTGGAAATTAGCCCCCTATCACCTATGTAGTGTGCAAAGATCTTCTCCCACTCGGTGGGTTGCTTTTTTACTTTGCTGATTGTTTCCCTTGCTTTACAGAAGCTTCTTAGTTTGATGAGGTCCCATTTGTTTATTTTGTTCTCAACTGCTATTGCTTTTGGTGTCCTTCTTAGAAAGTCAGGACCTACTCCTAGGTCTTGCAGGGTATTTCCTACATTTTCTTGCAAGAGTTTGAAGGTTTCTGGATGTAGGTTTAGGTCTTTTATCCATGTAGATTGGATCTTAGTGTATGGTGATAGATGTGGGTCTATCTTTTTGTTTCTGCAGGCTATCAGCCAGTTGTCCCAACAACATTTACTGAAGAGGCCTTCCCACTTGCTTGAGTTGTCATTGGTCTTTTTGTCAAAGATTAATTGGCTGTATCTGTGTGGGTTCCCTTTTGGTGCTTCTATTCTATTCCATTGATCTTCCTCTCTATCTTTGTGCCAGTACCAGGCTGTTTTGATAACCACTGCTCTATAGTATGTCCAGAGGTCCGGGATTGTGATTCCCCCTGCTAACTTCTTGTTCTTTAGGATGGTTCTAGCTATTCGTGGTTTTTTGTGCTTCCAGATGAACTTTTGAATCATTGTATCCAGTTCCGTGAAGAATGTTTTGGGCAATTTGATTGGAATTGCGTTGAAAATATATATTGCTTTTGGTAGTATAGACATTTTAATGATATTGATTTTGCCTATCCAGGAGCATGGGATGTTATTCCATCTTTTGAGGTCTTGTTCAATTTCCTTTTTAAATAGTTTGTAGTTTTCTTCGAATAGGTCTCCTACACTTTTGGTTAGATTTATTCCCAAATACTTCATACTTCTCTCTGCTATTTTGAATGGTATCCTGTTGGTTAGATCTTCTTCCATCTTGGTGTTATTTGCGTACACTATGGCTGTTGATTTTCGTTCATTAATTTTGTACCCTGCCACTCTGCCAAACTCTCGTATAAGTTCTAGCAGTTTCTGTATTGAGTCTCCTGGTTTTTCTATGTACAGAATTATGTTATCTGCATATAGTGAAAGCTTGACTTCTTCGTTTCCTATATCGTATGCCTTTGATTTCTTTTTCTTGTCTTATGGCCTCTGCAAGTACCTCTAGGACTATGTTGAATAGCAGTGGTGATAGCGGGCATCCTTGTCTTGTTCCAGATCTCAGTGGGAAGGGTTCTAGCTTTTCTCCATTCAGTATGATACTGGCGTTGGGTTTTTCATAAATTGCTTTGATTATGTTGTGGATTTTCCCATCTATGCCTACTTTGGCTAGAGTTTTTAGCATGAAGAGGTGTTGGATTTTGTCGAAAGCTTTTTCTGCATCTATTGAAACTATTATGTGGTTCTTGTTTTGCAGTTTTTGGATGTGGTTTATAACATTTATGGATTTCCGAATGTTGAACCATCCCTGCATTCCAGGGATGAATCCTACTTGATCCGGATGAATGATCTGTCTGATGATTTTTTGAATTCTATTGGCTAGGATTTTGTTGAGAATTTTAGCATCAATGTTCATCAGAGAGATAGGTCTATAGTTTTCCTTCTCTGATGGTTCTCTATCCGGTTTGGGGATTAAGGTGATGTTGGCTTCATAGAATGAGTTTGGAAGGGTTGCTTCCTTCTCTATTGTTTTGAAGAGTTTGTAGAGGATTGGGGTTAGTTCTGTTCGGAATATTTTGTAGAATTCTGTAGTGAAGCCGTCTGGGCCTGGGCTTTTCTTTGTTGGGAGATCCTTGATGACTGCTTCAATCTCTGCCTCAGTTATGGGTTTATTTAATTCTTCTGTTGCCTCGGGACTAAGCTTTGGTAAGTGGTGGGAGTCTAAGAACTTTTCCATTTCTTGATGGTCCTCAAATTTATTGGAGTACAGTTTTTTGTAGTAATTTCTAATTATTTTCTTAATGGCTGCAGTGTCTGTTGTTATGTTGCCTTTTTCATCTTTAATGCTGTTGATTCTCGCTTTCTCTTTCTCTGTTTTTTTTTGTCAGTCGGGCCAGTGGAGTGTCTATTTTGTTTATTTTCTCAAAAAAACAACTTTTTGATTTGTTGATTTTATGTATAGTTTTTTTAAATTTCTATTTGGTTTATCTCCTCCCTTGTTTTGATGATTTCTTGTTTCCTATTGTGAGTGGGACTCTTCTGCTGCTGTTTTTCCAGTTCCTGGAGGTGTGTGGTTAGTTCCTGTATTTGGCGTCTTTCTTGGGCCTTGACATGGGCTCCAATTGCAATGAGTTTACCCCATAGCACTGCTTTGGCGGTGTCCCACAAGTTTTGGAATGTTGTATCGGAGTTTTCATTGGTTTCCATAAATTTTTTGATCTCATCTTTAATTTCTTCTCTGACCCATTGTTCATTTAATAGCATATTGTTCAACTTCCAAGAGTGTCTATATTTCCTGGGGAGTTTTGAGTTGTTGATTTCCAGTTTCATTCCATGGTGGTCTGAGAGGGTACATGGTATGATTCTAATCTTTTGGAAACTATTTAGATTTGCTTTGTGTCCTATCATATGGTCGATTCTGGAGAAGGTGCCGTGCACCGCTGAGAAGAATGTATAGTCTGTGGCCTTAGGATAAAAAGTTCTATATATGTCCACTAAGTCCAGTTGTTCTATTGTTTGTGTGAGCTCTGGTGTTTCTTTGTTGAGTTTTTGTTTTGTAGACCTGTCCATTGATGTTAAAGGTGTGTTGAGGTCACCTACAAATATTATGTGTGTATCTATGTCTCCCCTTATGTCTATAAGTAATTGCTTCACGTATCTAGGCGCGTTGGAATTTGGTGCATAAACATTACGATGGTGATTGCTTCTTGATGGATCATTCCTTTCACCAGTATAAAATGGCCTTCCCTGTCTCTTTTGATGTTAGTTAGATTGAAGTCTATCTCGTCTGAAATTAGGACAGCTACCCCAGCTTTTTTTTTCTCTTCCATTGGCATGAAATATCTTTTCCATCCCTTCACTTTCAGTTTCTTTGCATCTTTTCTGGTTAGATGTGTTTCTTGTAGGCAACAGATAGTTGGGTCTTGTTTGATGATCCATTCCATTAATCTCTGTCTTTTGATTGGTGAATTTAGACCATTTGTGTTAAGAGTTAAAATTGAGAGGTTGCAATTTTGCCCTGCCATGTGATCGCACAGCGCGGGAATATTCGGGATGTTTTCTTTGCGCCTCCTCAGCACACGGGACCACTGTGCGCCACCTCCAAGGCACAGTTTCGGCAGTTTCAAGGCACTTGCCCTGTGTCCTCAGAAGCTGAAACTTCCGCAGGAAGGGGTAGTGAGGAGCACCCAAGAGGCTCGGGCTTTGTGTCTGCCATGGAGGGCAGGCTCCAGAAGCTGCTAACCCCTCCCCTGGCTCACCAGAACCTCAGGCTGTTGCAGTCTGCCTCTGCTGCTGTTGAAGACCTTTGCCAGTAACGATCCCTCCAGGCGTTGCTTCCTTGTCTCTGGGTTGGCTGTGTCTCCTGTTGGCTGCCCTTAAAGGTGACTCAGCAGGTCTGGAGCAGGACGCCATCTTCCCTACCTTTTGTTTTTTCTTGTTTTGTTTTGTTCTCATTGTTCTTCCGAGTTGTGTGGATCTTTTTGGCTCCACACTGTCCAGGGAACTTCACGCACCTCTCCCTGCGGCTCTTTGCTGTTCTTCTTTGCTGCTTCTGTAGCGTTCTATCCCTCTCTCACTGCGCTCTTTAATTTTTAAAGAGTATATGCAGAAGGCAGGAAACTTTGGGCCTGGACACAGTGCTTTGACCCACAGGGATGGAAAGGTTACAGATTACCTTTGGAAGGGGGTCATGGGACTTATTGGAGTGGGAGCAGCTGAGCACATGTATGACAGGGGAGGAATGATTTCTGGGATCTACCAGAGATCAGGCCACTGCACCTGCAGCTAGATGAAGAAGCTTAGAGAGGAGAAACGAGAGGGTATGTCTTCGTCAGGTCAAAGCACCCAACCAAATAGAACTGAGCTGGACTAAACAGCATCACCCACCACCTGCTGGTGCATGCAAAAGCTGGGGCAGGGACATTTCTAAAATGACCATTGCCTCAGTACCCACCTACTGGTACTAGAGCAGCGAGTGGGCCACATCAGACTTGGCCACAGCACTCATAAGAAAGTGAGGGAACCAAATCTGAGGGCAAAATCTATAGAGGAATTGTGGGCTCGCCTCCATGAGACTGCAGCACCCAACAGTTTATGCAGAGAGCTTGGGGTGATGGGCCAAGCCAGGCTGGATCACAGAACTCAGCTGACAGGAACCCACCTGAATCTTGTGGTAGCTGGGGCTTAGAGGAGGTAGGATGGAATCAGAAGGCATCACCCACCAGCACATGCGAAGGCTGGGACTAACAGCAAACCATACCAAGCTGGACCAAGTGAGATCTGCAGCTGGAGCAAGCCCGGCGGTAAAACTGGAGAAACTGCCTTAGTAGGCTGCAGCTCCTGCCAAGTGGCACAAAAGCCAGGCTGAGGAGGGTTACGCCAGGTCAACACGTTTGAGAGCCAGGACAAGGTGTGGCTGGACTGCAACACTCAGCAGCAACAGCTGATACTGCAGATGGGCCATGCCAGACTCAGTTGAAGCACTCGCCAGCATGCACAAGACCTTGGGCGGGAAACAGGCCAGGAGATGAGAACTCAGTCTGAGTGTCCCACATAGACGGGGGAGACCCAAGTACTTCAACTATCATCTACTGCTTCCCAGGGTGCGCGTTCAAAAAAAGCTGGAATTGTGAGCTGAGCCAGGAGAACCATCTTTCAATCTTTCATCATTCAGTACAATGTCAACTGTGAATTTGTCACCTATTTTTTTTTTTGCATGGAGGTACATTCCTTCTATAATGAATTTTTTTATAATTTCATCATGAAACAATCTTGAATATGTCCATTTTAATGTATTTGTTCTTTTGTTAATATGATGTATCACTCTTACATATTTATCTTTAGCGAGAGTTGGCGTAGTGATGAAGAGGCTGTTTGGCCATATCTGAGGGTCTGGGTCAAGTTCCGGCTCCACTTGCAGTTCCAGCTTCCTAGACATGCACACCACATGAGGTGCCGGCTGATGACTGAGTACAAGAGAGACCCAGATGCAGTCCCTGCCTCCAGCTTAGTTCTGATTGTTTCAGGTATTTGGGGAGTGAACCAGCAAGTGCAAGACCTCTGTTTCTGTCTTTGACTCTGTTTCTGACTCTCAAATAAAAATAAATAGAAATATTTTAGAGAAAGAAAATGTGATGTGTGAGTTAAATATATAACAGGATAAAAAGCAAGGTTATAGACCTGGCGCAGTGGCCTAGCAGCTAAAGTCCTTGCCTTGAACGCGCCGGGATCCCATATGGGTGCCAGTTCTGGTTCCGGTAGCCCTGCTTCGCATCCAGCTCCCTGCTTGTGACCTGGGAAAGCAGTTGAAGACGGCCCAAAGCCTTGGGATCCTGCACCCACATGGGAAACCTGGAAGAAGCTCCTGGCTTCAGATTGGCTCAGCTCTAGCCACTGTGGCCACCTGGGGAGTGAATTATAGGACAGAAAATCTTCTCTGTCTCTCCTCCTCTCTGTATATCTGCCTTTTCAATAAAAATAAATAAATCTTAAAAAAGAAAGACAAGGTTATTTTGTCATTCTTGACAACACTGTCATGTCTGACTGAATTTTGCTGAAAGAGATTTTAATTATTCACCAAAAATAGACAAAACAAAAGCAACTGTGTAAGTTGAGAGATTTGTTGATTAGCATGATTGTGTTAAATGTTTCAAAATGTTTATGCATAGCAAAGCATCAAGTTATAAGCCATAAATATACATTATACACAGATTTGAATTTTATATTAGCATTTGACTTATTAGATTAATTATAATGGGATTATACACAAATAAAAATGAAAAAAACAATCCAAAACTGAAAAAAAAAAAAAAACAATCCAAAAACTGCATCACAACTTCTCTCCCTGCACCACCACTGCTTCGACCCACGGATGCAGAAGAGGCTTCTCGCATTACAGCCTGCCTGCCCTGTAGTTTCTTCCTCTGATTTTTCTTCTACTTGAAAAGTAGCTATGAGCCAAGCTCTCCTGCTCTCCTTGCTTTCCATTTCCCTCCATTTGTTTCTGCACCAGTCTCACACCTCTGTCTGTCACAGCTGCCTCTTCTCTGTCAGCAGTAAGCACCAGCCCAAGAGCAGACATTGTCAAGCTCTTTGGACTTTTTTTCTGTTATTTCATTTAAAAGATTTATCTACTTGAAAGAGTGACAAAGAAACAGGGAGAGAGAGAGAACCTTCTATCCACTGCTTCACTCCCCAAATGGCTACACCAGCCAGGGCTGGACCCAGCAGATCCATCTGGGTCTCCCATGTGGGTGCAGCAGTCTGAGTAGTTGTGCCACCCTGCCTGGCTTTCCCAAACACACAGCAGGGTGCTGGATCAACAGTGGAGCAGTCGGAACTCATATCAGTGTCTATACAGGCTGCCTGAGTAGCAGCTGGCACCTTAACATGCGGTGTACCACAATACCAGATTTACTTTTACTTCTCCAAAGTGATTGTACATCCAGTAAAATTTTTATGGATCTGCCTATCTGAACTTTCCATGCTGCAAATTAAAACTAAGAAAATTTAAATATGCATTTGTTTTAAAATAAAAATAACTTTAAAACCAATTACGTGATGAAAAATTATGTTTTGCAAAACAAAAAATAGTGGAAACAATACTATTACTTTACATATCTGCAAAATTTTAGAAACCTAACTTAATAGAATATTGCTGAATTTTCACATCTGCTTCCTCTTGGCATTTTTTGTAATATCACACTTAACATGACAATAAAAACCACCACTACTCACCTACCAGACATTGAGATTTGTGGAAGGAAAACTATTAGTATTATCTGAAAACAGTTTTGACCCCATGAAGTTCTTGAAGGGAATTTAAAAGCATTTAGGAGCTCAGGTATGTGGTGGGAACTTCTAACCAAGATTCAGTTCCAGCCAAACAAATCCAAATCTGGAAATGCCACCTTCTGTCTCAGCACCATGGACCAGAGGCACAAGCTTGAACAGTGTGTATAATCACAGCAGCCTTAAGCAAGCCATCGGATGCTTTGCACACAGCGCCTTCCACCACTACCAACTCATATGTGAAGTCTCCTCATGTACTTTTATAATCCTGGACTAGCGACGGCTTGAACTGTTGAACAGTAAATGGGAAAAAATAAAAAAGCATATGAAGAACCTATAATTACAACTCTTATATCCATTTTCCATAAACCCAAACTATCATGCAACAATTTCCTTAATTACTTTTTCCCTAATATATTTTAATTTCATATCTCCCCATCTAGAGAGGGACAGTTCACATCCTCAAGTGGATGACTGAGGCTGTGATTAGAACTGAAGCCTGTATACATGAGACTTCCTTTAAAAGTTTGCGGAAAAATGGAGCTAATAGATCCATGTGTTGGAACTGGCATTTGAGGTGCAACGGTTAAGCTGCCACCTGTGACAGCAGCATTACTTTAAACACTGGTTGAGCCAGCTCTTCTGCTTCCAATCCAGCTCCCTCCTAATATGTCGGGGACAGTAGCAGATGTCTCTGTACTCGGCCTCCTACCACCCCCACCCTGCTCCATGACACACCTGTTTGGAGTTCCAGTTTCCTAATCTAGTCTGCCTCAATTCCAGTTGCTACAGCCATTTCCTAGTGAACCAGGAGACAGGCGATCTCTCTCTCCCTCTAGCAAACAAACAAAAGACTAGCTGATTTTGGTGTAAAAACATTTAAATTCATGCACATGAGGAATTTTCTAAAAGTTCATGGAAAATGTAATACTATGAAAAAATAGCAGAGTTTTCCAATTTTTTCACACAAAATTTATCTTTGAATCTCATTTTACTGTGACTTTTCTTTTTTTAATTTCAGACAGAGAGAAAGAGCCATGATAGTTTGGTTTACTCCCCAGATTCCAACAATGACTAAGCCTGGACCAGAACAAACCCAGGAACCAGAATTCTCCAGATCTCCCATGTGTGTAATGACTCAGGTACTTAAGCCGTCCCCACTGGTGTCTACATTTACACCAAGTCAGAATAAGGTGCTGAAGTCACAACTTGAGTTCAAGCACATTGAGAAGGCACAAGACTTTCAAACTAGCGTATTAACTGCTAAGCCAAGGGTCCTGCCCCAATGAAGCATCTTCATTCCCTCACACTGCAATTCTTCCTGTACATATTTAGCTACGATAAAACTTAATTTACCAATTAGGCACCATGAGAGCTCAGCTGTGATAATAAAATTTTCCACTTAACATTTTACCATAACTGACCTCCGGGGTACTACACAACTGCTGTCTCTGGCAGGAGGGTCAGGTGTGACTGTTCTTGAACTGGTCTGTCAATTGCTCTTCGCTTTAGCTTTGCTCTAATACCAACAATTGAATTTTTCTCCCTTAATTTTCTGTGGTGACTAAGAACACAGACTCTGGTTCTCATTCCTCAATGTCACTGCTTATGTGAGGATGTGCTTTATCAACTTGTCGTTGGTAACCAAGGAAAGCAGCTTAAGTGAAAGAGCATTTACTGTCACCCGAGGTCAGACAGTGTCAGGATGGCTAGCTAAGCAGGATCCTTCCATTATCCCGCCAGCCTCAGCCTAGAATCTGCAGTTTTCTTCCGAAGCTGAGAAGTGCCCCACACACTTCGCCTCCACACCATTCCATCACCATCTTATAGGCCCCAGAGGAAGAAAATGGCTGAAGTATCTTAAGAACAAGGCTCCTCTGGTTAAGCTATGACCATGTTAAAGTACTAATTCAATTCCCAATCCAAACACCTGCTAACATGCCCGGGAAAGCATCAGAGGTTGATACAGATAACTAGGAGACTGGGGTGGAGTTGCCGGCTATTGCCTTCAGCCAAATGTGAGCGAGTGGATGGCAGATCTTTTTCTATCTCTCCTTTTCTCTCTTTCTGCTTTCAAACAATTATTAAAATGCATCTTTTTAAAGAAGAGAGAGATAAGCATTCCAGAAGCTCCACAACAGATTTATCATGAGCCACTTCTCACTAGCAAATAAAATTGTTTCATTTTCACGCTCACATGAATGACTTGCTGAAGGGAAGGACAGCACCATGACTGAGTTCGACCAACTAGAAGTCACTCCCTTGAGGCCAGTGCTGTGGTGTAGCAAGTAAGGCCACAGTCTAAGGTACTGGTATCCCATATGGGTACAGGTTCAAGTCCCAGCTGTCCCATTTCCCATCTAACACCCCTTCTGATGGGCCAGAAAAGCAGAAAGATCACCAATTACTAGAGCCCTTACACCTACAGGGAGGAGAGGGGAGAGGAAGGGAGAGGGGAGAGGAAGGGAGAGGAAGGGGAGGGGAGGGGAGGGGAGGGGAGGGGAGGGGAGGGAAGGGAAGGGAAGGGAAGGGAAGGGAAGGGAAGGGAAGGGAAGGGAAGGGAAGGGAAGGGAAGGGAAGGGAAGGGAAGGGAAGGGAAGTACATTCCTTAAAGCTTAAGAGGGACAGGGCCCGGTGCGATGGCACAGTGGTTAAGGTCCTCCCTTTGCATTCCCAGGATCCCATATGGGCGCCGGTTCTAATCCCGGCAGCCCCGCTTCCCATCCAGCTCCCTACCTGTGGCCCGGGTAGGCAGTCAAGGATGGCCCAAAGCTTTGGGACCCTGCACCCGTGTGGGAGACCTGGAAGAGGCTCCTGGCTTCTGATTGGCATAGCATTGGCCGTTGCGCTCACTTGGGGAGTGAATCATTGGATGGAAGATCTTCTCTGTCTCTCCTCTCTGTATATCTGCCTTTCCAATAAAAATAAAATAAATCTTTAAAAAAAAAGCTTAGGAGGGACACTCCCCCTCCTCCACCACAACCAAAGAATGTTGAAAAGTGCTGGGATACTCTTTATGAAAAATACCTGCTTTTCATTTTGATTCTTGCTGTGTGGCCATCAGAGATCATACTGGAATCTTTGACCTTCATTTCCTAATCATTAAATGCAGGCAAAAATGGTGACTACCATTGTACATTTTTGTGAGGGTTAAATGGGATCATTCACATGCAGTACTTAGCCTGTGCCTGACACAGAACAAGTATTCAGTAAATGTTAGCTACTAATTTCCCATCTAACACCCGCCAAATAATATTAATCTTTTGATATCTCGTATGAGCCTTTGTTCTCTTCTGGTAACTAATAACATCTTTTGTAATAATCTGGCTTGTGAGGGAAGTGGTTACACAACAATGCAATACCGTCCCCTCTCAGCTGATAGGTGAGAATCACAAGTGGGTAGGAGTGAACACCTAGGTGGTTGGTGGAGTGGCTGAGGGCTTCCCAAGGATGGAATTAGCATTTCACTGCTGTTAGGCCCAACCTTCAGGACAGAGGGTGGAGGACACAGCCACATTCCATTTACTCACTGTCAAGGGTGCTGGGTCTCACTGGCTGCACCCCATAACTGGTGATATTGCATTCATAGAAAGAATTTGGAAGAATTGCCTCTCTTTGTATTGTTTGTGAAAGCTTGTGGAGGATAGGGGTAAGTTCCTCTTGAAACGTTTGGTAGAATTCAGCAGTGAAGCCATCTGGTCCAGGGCTTTTCTTGGTTGGAAGGGCTTTAATTACTGATTAAATCTCAGTCTATGTTATAGATCTATTTGGATTGTTAATTGCTTCTTGATTCAATTTTGGTAAATTATATGTGTTCAAAAATCCATCAAACTCTTCTAGGTCTTCTGATTTGTTCGCATATGGTTGCTTGTAATAGTTCCTAATATATGTCAGTATGTCTGAAGTATCTGTTGTTATATTTTTATGATGTTATTGATGCATATCTTTTCCCTCCTTTTTTGATGAGTTGGGCTGGTAGGGAGTCTATTTTGTTGATTTTCTGAAAGGACCAGCATTTTCATTCACTGATCTTATGTACAGTTCTCTTGGTCTCTATTTGTTTTATTTCCTCCTTCATTCGGATTATTTCTTTTTTCCTAGTAATCTTGAGATTGTTTTGGTGTTGATTTTCCAGTTCCTTCAACTGTAAGGTTAGCTGATTTACTTACTTGATGGTTTTCTAGTTTCTTAACACAGGCATTGATTGAGATGAACTTTCCTCTTAACACTGCCTTGATTGTGTCCCATAAGTTTTGATAAGTTGTGTTGATGCCTTCATTCGTTTCAAGCAATTTTTTAATTTCCCCTTTGATTTTCTCTCTAGCCCATTGCTCACTTAGTAACATATTATTCACACTCCATGTGTTTGCAAGTCTTCCTGGGTGTTTTGACTTCTTGGTCTCCATGTTGGTCTGAGAAGAGCATGGTATAATTTTGATTTTTCAAAAGTTGCTGAGGCTTGTTTTGTGGCCTATAACATGGTAAATTCTGGAGAAGTTTCTATGTACTGATGAAGAAAAGTGTATTCTTTATCTGTAGAATGAAATGTTCAGTAGGTATCAACTAAGTCCATTTGCTCTAGTGTTTGGGTGATTTCTGAGTTTCTAAGTGTCTGAGTTTATGTCTCTTCCATCAGTCCATTGATGTTAATGGGGTATTAAAGTCACCCACTATGAGTGTACTGGAGTCTGTTTCTCCCTTTAAATCCATTAATGTTTGCGTCATGTAGTTAGATGCCTTGGCCTTTGGCACATACACGTTTATTATAATGATCTCTTCTTGCTGAATGGATCCTTGGATCATTATATGGTGTCCTTCTTCATTTCTTTTAATGTTCTTTACAACAAAATCTATATCATCTGATATAAGAATGGCTACACCTGCATGTTTTTCCTTACCATTTGCTTGGAATATCTTTTTTCCATCCTTTCAATTTCCTCTGATCTTTGTTAGTGAGATGTGTCTCCTGTAAGTAGCACATAGATGGGTTTTGTTTTTTGATCTGGTCCTCTAATTTATGGCATTTGATTGATGAATTCAAGCCATTTTCATTCAGTATTAATATGGATAGGTAGCTGTTTGGTCCTGTAATTTTAGCAATGGGTTGTTCTTTGATTGAGTCTTCCGTTAGACTTTTAGTGGGATGTTCTCCACATTTGCCTTTAATTTTGGTAGCTGCCATTCCTTTTCTCTTTCATGAAAACATCTTGGAGTATTATTCATAGGGCAGGTTTAGAGGAGGCGAATTCTTGAAGTTTTTCTTTAGTGTGGAAGGCAAAGCAGAGCCTTGCAGGATATGTAATTCTGGGCTGAAAATTTTTCCCTTTTAGAATCTGAAATATGTCACTCCATTCTCTTCTGGCCTGTGGTGTTTCGTCTGAGAGGTCAGCTGTGAATTTGATTGGAGTTCCTCTATAGGTCACTTGATTTTTCTCACATGCACATTTAAGAATTTTTTTCCTTATGTTTAACTGAAAAGGGCTTGATTATCATGTGTCAATGAAGTTCGCTTTTGATGAACTCTGTTGGGAATTCTGTAGCCCTCCTGTATGTTGTTTTTCAATTCTTTCTCCAGATTAGGGAAGTTTTTGTTTATTATTTCATTAAATACACCGTTAATCCCAGTTTCTCTTTCTGTGCCTTC
This sequence comes from Ochotona curzoniae, assembly GCF_017591425.1. Classification (NCBI taxonomy): domain Eukaryota; kingdom Metazoa; phylum Chordata; class Mammalia; order Lagomorpha; family Ochotonidae; genus Ochotona; species Ochotona curzoniae. The sequence goes on along the minus strand of NW_024466129.1, from coordinate 3,636,924 downwards.
TGGAACTCCCATAATCCTGATGTTGGGCCTTTTAATTGTATCTTTCAGCTCTTGGATTTTTTTTTTTTTTGGCTTGGTTTAGCTCTGCTTTCAGTTTTTGTTTTTGTTTGTTTCCCCTTGGTGACAGGAAATATCTTCCAATTCTGATATTCTTTCATCTGCTTCATTCATTTTATTTTGGGGACTCTCCATCATTATTTCAATTTGCTCCACTGTATTCTTAACTTCTGAAATGTCAGCTTTCATTTGATTCATTTCCTGTGTAGCATATTCCTTAAATTCTTTGAACTTCTGTATTATGTGCTTCTCATTATAAAAGAGTTCTCTGAATTCTGTGTCCCCCATTTTCTCAATGTCTTCCTCAGTTAACTCTGAGGGTGGTAGAGGCTTTTGCTCCTTTACCAGGGAGTCTTCAGTAATATTCATTGTGCCTCTGTCTCTTAACTTTTAAGATTGCAATCCTGCTTGACAAATTCTTCTCCTTAGCGCATATTCCCAAGATATATTACTTACAGGTCTGCAAGTCACATTTTATGTTTGATCAGGGTCCTGGCTTAGCAAGACGCCTGCTTTCCCAGATAACTGGTTTGTCAGTGTTGCTGATCTTTTCTAGACACACAAGATTGCACCCATTGGGACACTGTCAAAGAGCTGGGGTTGTTTCGCTTCAGATCTGGGGACCACACACATCCTCCAAGTCTTGAAGCTGACACTCTCCTCCCAGTGCAATCAGCCCAGCTTGATTAGTTGGAAATGGATCCATTCCGGTGTTCAATCCTTGTGCTGTGTGCTCCGACCCTCCACTGATCTGCCCCGCAGAATCCACTGTCCCTTTTTTATTCACTGCTGGACCACACTATTGAGCAAGATTGGCCAGTCCCAGCCTGCCATCACTTCCTGAACTCCCCATGCAAATCCAAGTTCCCACCTGGCTGTCATAAGAGCTGATCTGTGGCTGCTGCTGGATCGTGGGTTGTCACTGAAGTCTGGATCATTTCTCGCTGGCAGCTGGTAGATTTTCTGTTTCACGTAACACCACTCCACGACTGCTGCTCTTCTCTGTGTCCAGTGGGGCTCCAGGTACATCCTGGTGATTGCCTGACCCCTATCTTTTCCTATAATCTGCTCCCTGTGCTTTATCTCGTCTAATGATTCTCCATCATCCCAAACGTGGCTGCACCCTATGCTGCTACCTTAACTCGAGCCTCAGGCATATTTTGTGCTTTCTCTGAACTTCCATTTCCTCATTCTCTGCACTGATCTTTGATGCTGTGATAGTCTAAGCAAGGTTGATACTGCTAATGTTAGCCATGTGCTGACACTAGAGAATCCCCCCACAGTGCTGAGCCAGTAGAGAATCCTCTCACAGTGCTCATGCCAGTAGCGTATTCAGAGCACTTACCATCTAACCATGTCTGGGCAGCGCCCTGACCTGTGTGGTGTAGTCCATGGTTTGTTTGTCAGAACAGACTTGGGAGAGCATTATACTTTGGATATAAGATGCCACCTCATATCAGAATGCCTGGATTTTGATTACTTGACTCCAGACTCCAGCTTCCGACAGATACAGATTCTGGCAGGTCTTGTTGATGGTTCAGGGCTCTGTGAAGGCACAGCAAAGGAGTCCTACACCACATGGTGCTTGCATCCCATATGGGCACTGATTCATGTTCCAGTTGCTCCGCTTGCAATCCAGCTCTCTGCCTATGGCCTGGAAAAGCAGCCCAGGATGACCCAAAGCCTTGGGACCTTGCACCCATGTGAGGGGCATGGAAGAAACTCTTGCCTCCCAGCTTTGGATCAGTTCAGTTCTAGCCATTGTAGTCACATGGGAGTAAGCAGTGGATGAAAGACCTTCTCTTTGTCTCTTCCTCTTTCTCTAGAAAGTCTTCCTTTCAAGTGGTGATAAGTAAATCATAAAAAAAAAAGACTGGATTCCTGACATCCTATTTATAGTTTCTACCTCATGGTTCCCAGCTGTTGTAGGCATTTGTCATTTGTGGGGAATGAATCAGTAGACCAGAACTTTCTTTCTCCTTTTCTCTCTCTCTCTTGCCTGCACTTCAATAAATATAAATAAATTTTTTTTCAGACAAAAATTAAGCAGGTTTCTAGGATGTTCTCACAATGTGTTTCTGTTGTGTGGATATGTGACAATAACAACAGCTATTCACAAATACCTAAAGAAAGCATCCCTAAATAAATAAATATTTGTGAAAAGAAACTATCTCAATATTTTCAAAGATATAGTGTAATAGAGTTCTAGAGGACATTTAGAAGCCCTACCTCTACATGTCTCCCATTTCATGAAAAAGAACATTGCCACAGCAAGCTAGAAATGGAGTAAGACTAGCAGCCACATCAATTGTCTCCAAGGCAGAGCGCGAGTCCCACCAAAGGATGGTATCCTATCCAAATGCAACAGGGTGTCAATGTTTGGAATTAACTCTACACATTAACAAAAAAACACATTAATAAGGGGTATGCATTTGGTGCAGCAGCTAAGATGGGCCTTGGGCTGATTCTGTATTGAGCTGCGTGATTTAACTCCTGCCTACGCTGCTCCTGATGCTGCTTCCTGTTCATGTGTACTCTGAGAGACAGCAGATGATGGCTTAAGTGCTCAGGTCATTGCCACCTGCACAGGAGACTGAAAAGGAGCATAAGGTTCCAGCGTCCTTGCTTTAACCTGACACAGTGCTGGTGTTGCAGACATTTGAGTAAACCAATGGATGGAAGCGGCTCCTCTTTTTGTCTCACTGTCTTTCAAATAAAATGAAATAGACAAATATAAAAACTGCATTATAAGATGAATTATATTCGTAAGCAACTTTCACATCTGTCATCTCATTGAACCTCACCACAGTGAAAATTGGCATGAGGGAGGGATAAGTATCCTGTAAGTATCCTGTCCACTGTCTGTTGGCCAGGAGGTACAAGAGCCAGCCATGAGTACCAACTACCTAATTCCTGGTTTTGTCTGTTTCCTGGACTCAACTCTTACTTCCATCCAACTGACTGGTTACCAAATAATGATGGAGATCTCCTTACCAGCTCAGGCTGTTCAGTGATCAACCTGAAAAGGATCTGTCCAATTGGCAACACTCTCCCAGTCATTCACATGTTCCCATCTTCTAATGTCAACACAATAATTAAGTTGACTTTTAAGAAACTCCTGAACAGGAAACCCACCAGAATGTTCCAGCTCATATTTTTTTCCTTTGGTCCTTGGAAACAGCCCATTACTACTGTCTTAGTTCATTTTCTTTTGCTATAACAGAATACCTGAGACCAAGTGATTTATAAAGGGATACGTTTATTTTGGCTGGCAGTTATGGAGACTAAAAGTTCAAGCTTAGGCAGCGGCAGCTGCTGAGAGACTCATGCTGTGTCACAATGTGGAAAGGCAGCAGTGGGGATGAAGACATGAACCACAAGGTCATCTGATTCAAGGGGAGTGAAAAGAATCCTGCCCAACAACCAAGTCACCTCAAGAGGTCCCACCATTTTGGCATATCACTGTATCAGGGACTAACAGGCAAAAACAAGTGTTCTGGAGAATACAGTCAAACTATGGCAACTACACCCTAACCCTAAAACTAACCCCAGCCCCAACCATAACCATAACTGCAAACTCAAACCAATCCCAGCCCTAAACATAACCTCAATTCCAACTCTAACCTTAGTCCCACCCCAACCCTAATAGTAATCCAAACTCAACCAAATGCCTATCAAAACCCTAACCACAACCATAGCCCAAACCACAATCCTAACTATAACTGTAACCCCCATTGTAACCATAACGCTAACCCCAACCCCAATCTTTTAACTAACCCTAACCTCAACCTCATCCCCCATTTTAACCATAACCCCAACCCTAACCCCAACCTTAACAAAACTCTAACCCTAACCATAACTCCAATGCCAACCCTAATTCTAACAAGAATTGAGGAGTGAGGGCCCTGTTCAGCGTTAAGCTTTGACCCAAGGAAATGGCTGGGTTGAGCTTCAATCCAGATCACTTCCTGGCTATCAGCTATGTGTCTGTCTTTCCTATCATCCATATGTTCACTTTTCTTTCTGACAATGTTTTTGCCTGGACATTCACAACTAGTCTGTTTGATGACAGAGGATTTGAGTATTCCTAGCTTTTGATTTCAAGTGGGAGACATGTGACTTGCGCTTTCATTTGAACATTAAGAGACAATCATAAGGGTTTTGATTAACCTAATTTCAATATGATCGTGCCCCAGGGAATGGAAAGGCCCACTAGAGGAAATAAATTGGAATCAAGTCAGAGCACACATATTTTTTCGTTAAATTCACTGTATTGTGTAAGTGTGGTTTGTGGCACCCCACAAAAACTACTTGGTAACGTGAAAGATTATTGATCAAAGATCATAATAGATTCTCCAGTGAAACAGTTTAAAATATCACAAAACTTCCCAAAATGCAAGGTAGGGACATGAAGTCACCGCATGCTATCAGAAAAAAAAAAAAAATGCCATCGATATACTTGCTCAAGGCAGGATTGTCACGAACAATACTTGCAAGTACAACAAAATGAGGCACAATAAAAATGAAGCCTTCCTGTATTTAACAAATGCCTGCTGTGGCTTGGTTTTTCCTGAGTGAGATAACTACAGAAAAACCGCAGAGGAGGACCTGTTTTAGAGCTCAGTTACAACACACTCTGAGTTAGTGGCCTATTCTATCTAGATCCCCAACACGGGGCAAAATAAATCTTTTAAATTTGACAGCAAACCAGTCGTACGGGTACAACCATCTCCTTAACAGATTTGCAAATTAAAAAGACTGATGATAGAAGAAAATTAAAGTTAACTATCTTCAGTGCAGGACCAATTATTTTTGCTGCATTGCTGCTTGAATTTTCATCCTGTGCTGCTCAGTGCTCTCACTGACAAGTCACAGCCTTGGATTCTATAACAGTGCTAAAACAATATGAAAGTCTCTATGCCCTATTATCAATTCCTGTTTTTAACTCTTTCTAGAGCATAGTTAAATTGATGAACTAACATGAATTGCTCACATTTTCCTAGGTATTGGCATAAATACAAGCACACTTAATGTTCACTTTATGAGAAATCCAGAACTGATCCCAAAATTATTTGGGGGCCTTGGTGTTTCTAACAAAGATCAAGTTTGGGGCCAGGAGCACTGTCTCAGTGGTTAAATCCTCACCATGCAAGCAAGAGGATCACATACAGACACCAGTTCATGTGCTGGCTGCTCCACTTCCCTGCCAGCTCCCTGCCTGCAGCTGGGAAGGCAGCAGAGAATGGCCCAAAGCCTTGGGATCCTACATCCATGTGGGAGACCCAGAAGCAGCTCCTGGCTTCTGGCTTCAGATTAGATGGGAATATTTGGGAAGTGAACCAATAGAATTAAGATCTTTGTCTCTGTCTCTCATTCTCTCTGTAAATCTGCCTTGCCAATAAAAATAAATACTTTTTCAAAAATGATCAAGCTTATCATTCCTCACCAGCCCTCACCCATTCTGGTACTTGTTGTTGGGTGTTACAGCCCAGCCAAGCCTGATCCATACCCATACCCAGTGGGGGCAGAGACCTGGCCTAGCCTGTCCTATACCTACCCAGATTCTCACGAGTACCAGTGGGTGCTGGAGTCTAGCCCATACCCAGCCCACACACATGCTGGGGGATTCTGCAGCTATATCCAGACCAGACTGCAGCCCCCAACCTGGCCCTCGCACTCTCCAATGGGGAGTACAACCCGACCAGGGCATCCTCTTTGCTCCCCAGCTAGGCCTGCTCCCCTCCACAGATTTCACATGTGCCAGTGGTTGCTCTGTCCCAGCCTGACATAGCCCCCATCCTTCTTAGCCTTTGCCTTCGGATGCTGTAGCCTGGCCTGACAGGCATGCCCCCGCCCCAACTCGCGCTGGCGGGTGCTGCAACCTGGTCCTGCTCCGTCTGCTCCCATCCCAGGCTCATGTGAACCAGTAGGTAGAATCCCTAGCCCAGCATGACCTGCACTCTAGCCTGGGTTCTGCACTTGCCAGTGGGCTAAGATATGCTCGGCCCTGCCCAGTCTGCCGCCTTCCAAAACCAACCCACACACTTGCCAAGGGCTGGCACTACCTTGTCCAGCTTGCCTGACCCCTAGGCCTGGAACACATGCTCATCCATGGGAGCTATAACCCAGCCAGGGAATCTCCCAGGTTCCCCACTCAGCCTACTCCCAGACCCAGATCTCACATGCTCCAGTGGGTGCTAGACCCTTGCTCGGCATTGCCTGCCCCTCCATCTTAGGCTTTGTATGAGCTGGTGGATGTTGTGGGTGGGCCCACACTACACCGTTTTAGGATGCACATGCAGGTGCTGCAGCTTGGACCTGCCCAGTCTATTCCCAGACCCAGTACCTGTGAATATTGGCAGGTTCCCTGTTCACTCCTAGTTCAGCCAGTCACCACCCCAGCTCTTGAGCTAACCAGCGGGACTTGTATTTCCATAGGGTTGGGCCCACTTATCCCCCACAGATTCTACCCCTGGGCCTGGTTCTCTCACATGCTGGTTAGTGTCACAGCACTACCTAATGACCTGTCCCCTGCTCCAGCACTCAATCAGGCACTTGGATCTAGGTCTGCTAGACAGGCCCCCAGCCATAGCTGTCATGTGATATGACATGTGGTGGTCAGTGATGCTCTGCACTAACAAGTCCATCTCAGGACTCCCATGTGGGCTGATGAATCAGTCTAACCCAACAAATCTTCCAAGCTCTCCCCTCCATACCACAGATCTTAGTCCCCTCACTTACAGCCAGTACAGTGGCCCTGTTGTTAGGTGTCCCTCAGGATTCATTGTTTACTTTCACATACAGTGTCTGTATCCATGAATGTCCCTAGGCAATATTTTGTCACCTACAAGTCCCCAGAGCTTATCAGTGGGTGGCCAGCAGGCAGAGTCCTGTGCCCAATGGGTACACTGGCCACCTGTGGAATAAAGATGGTGCCGGCTGCTGAAAAAGCAGCTATGGGGGTGGGCAGTTTTCTCCGCCCATCAGCCAAGATTGGCTGACGAAGCAGAGTTCTGTTCCGTGTGCCTGACCCCACAGATAACTTCTTAAAGCAAAGATTTATTTATTTACTTGAAAGGCAGAGTAACAAAGAAAGAAAGAGACACACAGATGTGTTCCATCTGCTGGTCCATTCCCCAAATGGCCACAATGACTGGAGTTGAGCTAGTCTGAAGCCAGAAGCCAGGAATTTCATATGGATCTCCATGTGAGTGCAGGGGCCCAAGGATATCAGTCATATGGCCACAAACAGAGAGGTAAAAAGGACGTAGAACAATCAGGACTCCACCTAGTGCCCATATGGGATATTCCTCGGGAATATGAGTTAATAAAACACATTTAGAGCAGATGTAGGACATGTGACAAACCCTAAATAAAACTCACAGCAATATGATTGCCAAGTGGCTTTGAGGATCGTTTTGAGCAGGTGCGGAACCCAGCATCACTGTTAGAAAACGGTGAGGCCCTGGGAATCTGGTGCTATTTCAGGCAGTTTAAATGATCTTCTTCACGTAAAGGCACAGCAGTAGATACAGTGAGCACACAAAGAGTGATGCTGTGAGCCACCCACATGACTTTCAATGAAAGACATTCACCCAAAACCACAGCAATTCAGTGGATCCAAATCTGTTTCAGGGTTTGGAACAACCTAACAAGATCAGGATTGGGAACAGCCCAGTGTGAGATTACAGGGATCTTGCTTTCCCAAGTCACGTTGGGAGCCAGTCTGAAGAAGTTCTGAAATCAGCTGCACAGTATCAGAGCTGAGAGCTAAGAGCTGCCCTTTGAGATGGTACAGAGAGAGCAGTGCTGAGTTATTTGATTGTCAGTATCTGTTCCAGGAGGTGAGAGGCCTTCAAAAGCCACTCAAGGGCACCTGGGAGCTCCCAAGCCAACAGAAAGTACTATTTGGAATTCCTGGATGCAGCAATACAGTCACCCAAAGCTGAGGCCACTGGCATCCTTTGTCACTGAAGACCAAGCGTCAGGAAAGCAGGGGCAGTCTGTAGCAGTTCTGACCTATACCACTTGAAGCAAGAGACTGTGGATTGGAATGATTTTGTCAGTAAAAAGTCACTGGCCCTGCTTGCTACCAATTCAGGGGATCAGAGTGTGGGTCACTGGTTAGAAAACTATACAAGAAATGGCATTGGGCTTGGAATCAGAAGCCTAGGGGTTGAATCCTGAATTTTCTATTCTATGATCTTCAGTAAGTATCTTAAACTTCCTGAGCTTCAGAATATGTTAACGGATTAAAGTACAAGGATATGTTAAAGGATTCATGGAAGAAATGAATTTTAATGATAGTTCATATTTTTAACTCTTTAAAGAACCTCCATCTGAAATATACTTTATATAACATACAACATCATAACAGAGAAAGTACCAAAGAGATTGAAAACATTATAATCGTTATTTTCTTTAGCATATTCCTCAATGGTAAAAAAAAATAAATAAATAATAAGCCATTTTCACGTGGCTGTTTGATCGGAGTATAGACCCAGAAAGTCTGAAGGTTACTCAAGCAAGTTCTGAAATCCTTTACTGAAGCCGGGCCTAAAGGGGAGGCTTGGAGAACAAGAATCGCTCTAATGAATAAGATCAGATTTGACCCTGTAATCTAAAGTCCTTGGATCCAGGCACAAACCATGAAAAGGGTATAACTTTTCATCTTTTTAATGTGCTGAAATCTCATTTTGTTTCAAACAGAAATACCACCTGAAGGCTCCCAGAAAAGAATTTTTCAGGGAAAATCTAAGAATAATGGTTCTGTGGTTTATCCCGTGTCAGGATAGTCCCTTCCGAAGTTCCTCCAGAAAAGCAGAAGGCAGCAGCTGAGAGGACATAGTTCAAGCTGCGTGCACAGCTGTCGCGTGGAGTCAGTACACTCTGGATACACTCCCCACGGTGCTGTGTCAGGGCAGACACACCCTACTGGCCTCCAGCGCCCGTCTGGTGTATTTCCTGCACACGTCAGAGAAGTGCTACTATCTCCTTGTCTTCCTTGCTTTGGGCATGCTCTGTGCTGGCCACCAGTGGAGCTGCTGACAGGCTCCGTCTACCTGCCCACTTTGAGATTGCACTGCATCCCCATCTGGCATTCAGAACCATTCCGTCTACTGTCAACAGACATGTCCTTTAACAGAGAGGCGGGGGCGTCGAGAGTTGAAAGGAGCCAAGAACTAGGCAAAAGGACACAGAGACAGCCTTCTTTTCCTCTCGCTTTTTAAACGAGATTTCCATCCCCGGTGTATTGGTCCTGGAGTTGGAAAGTGTTTTGTAGAAAGGGTGATCACCCCATAAGATCACCCCATAAGAATCCTGTTTTGGTAAGACTAAATTTACCATATGATATTAATTTGGGGAACAATAACAATAAACCAGAAAGGCAACTGCACCACAAAGAATTCTGCACTATACTGCCATGGAGTTTCGGGGTAAAAGCTAGCCTTTAAAAAAATGTGGATACATGTTTTCAGGTATTAATGACAAAACTTCACATCAAGCCCGCAATGATTCTTGGCCAATAACTGCCACAGACGTAACTGATCACCACACTTCCCAATTCTCCCCCTCTCTGATTCAATCTCTTGAATAATTGCCTTGACTCACAAATGTGTTCATGCCTTTGCTCTCATCAGAACCCTTCACCTGCACTTTGTCACCTGCATGACTAAGTCTCCGAAGTTCCCTTAGTCATCTGCTGGGTGATAGTGCGTCCCCAGAAAGTGTCCCAGCACACTGAGAGAGGGTTCTTTGATTCGTCCTAATGACAGAGGCCTACTCCTGGGCTGGGAAGCCTGGTACCAGAGATGACTATGAACTCTCCTTTCAAAATATGAAAAAGCAAAACTATTAAGAAATTCTCACCCTAAATTTGAGCTTTAAATTCAACTTCTTCTTCTCTTACCTCCAGTACTCCAGCCACCTTGGCTGCGCTCACACTGGACTCCATCCTGAAATGTCCCTCCTAATAGATTAATTCTTGCTCCCTTCAATCTATTGAAACTCAGATGAAAACTATTCTTATCTTGCCATCAGCATTTATTTTGCCCACAGCTGCAATGTCAAATCACTTGGCTTATACTGTTTCGACACGTATTATAATCTGCTTTGTACTGATACCTTTTAAAATTGTTCTTATCTCAAAACAATGGTATTACCCACTTTCCTGTAGCCCTTGACCCTTTGTACCCTAATCAACTAAGTAAGATTACCTTAAAAAATAACTAAATAAAATTTTTAAAAATTGTTCTTATCTCCACTATCAACTACAACACTCCCTGAAAATAGGAATTATGTTGTCACTTTCATGTCTGGTCCTTAAATTCGTGCATTTTACTTCAATTACATTTCCATGTTTGGAGAATTTTTTCTCTTAAATATAGATTTATGTAGATATATTCTAAATTGTTTTTTAAAAGCTGCTCATGAGCTATTTGATACACAAAGTCTTGTTAGTTCTTCATAAACAAAATATGTTGGAATGAATTTTTTAAATGGTCAGTTTCCTGACCCTATCAGGGTTAAATATTGTCAAAAGAAACAGCTAAATGTAACTAGTCTCCCGAAAGTCACACAATAAAGGAAAATGTAATTTTTGGTGCTATCTGCTGTAATCTCCACAAATGACCAAACTTTAAAAATTTTACTTGAAATTAATCCAATTTTCAAAAAAAAATTTCTAAGTCACCTCAGGACTGAGATGAAACATGGAAAATTTTAACTCAAAGTATGATCTTTTTTTTCTAGGAAGTTATGAGCAAATGAAAACAAGTGTTTGGCAGAAGGATTTGACCACCTCTGCCATAGCATGGGTCACTGTGTATGCCACACTTGTTGATGAGACATTTGGCAGAAAGCTTCCTGCAAAAAATATGGTCCTTGGCTTGATTTTTCTGGAGATTTCATCTGTAAAGATTTTCCTTTCCAGTTACAAAGTTCTCCCAAGAGAGACATAGCTGTGTTTTGGAAACCTGTGAAGTACTGGCAAGTCGTGCCCTGTTTACCATGGAAACTTATCCTTGGGTAGGACTGTAGTGTGCAACCTGGTACACGCAGAAAAAGATGCTTGGTGTTTGCTGTTTTCTCTTCATGTTGATTTGGAAACTATAAATCACAAAACCAGATCAAATAACTTTAATCTTTCCAGCTCATTCATTCATCATGGCACAGGGTCATACCGTCACACACTTGAAAATACACTGGCAGATGACAGAGCATACGTTATGATAAAACAATTATGAATTTGGTTCTGATGAATCTGCCTGAGGTTGTCTGGAATGGACTGGCCTATCTGCAAGTGGAGATAAATGGATGTGGCTTATCTAAGGTTCCTTACATAGGAAACTTGACAATACTCTGCAGCTTTGGAGTTGCAGTGACAGGTTTTATTGGTGAGAAAGAGAATGAAACAGCCCCACCTGCTAGCAGACAGTATCTGGTCTGTTCATCTGCTCTCTAAATAACTGTTGAAGACACCTAGATCAGGATTGTGTAAGATTTGCTTGTATGTCGGGCCCGGAGCGGTGGCGCAAGTGGTTAAGGTCTTCGCCTTGCACGCCCGGGATCTCATATGGGCGCCGGTTCTATCCCAGCAGTCCCGCTTCCCATCCAGCTCCCTGCCTGTGGCCTGGGAAAGCAGTCGAGGATGGCCCAAAGCTTTGGGACCCTGCACCTGCGTGGGAGACCTGGAAGAGTCTCCTGGCTTCGGATTGGCATAGCACCAGCCGTTGCGCTCACTTGGGGAGTGAATCATCGGATGGAAGATCTTCCTCTCTGTCTCTCCTCTCTGTATATCCGCCTTTCCAATAAGAAAATAATAAAAATAAATCTTTAAAAAAAAAAGATTTGCTTGTATGTCTTTAGGAACTAGTTAATGGGCTAGTTCAGGACTTCATCATTCCTTGCCCAGATTACTGTGATGGTTTCTAACTTGATCCCAGACCACAGTTCTCACACCTCATCTCCAATCCATTTGCCACATTCCTACTGACATCGTCATTTCAAAAAACAGACTGAATCACACTAGTGCATTGGCTAAAGCCTGTCAAAAGTTCTAGAAGACAGAGCCAGAGTGCAATGGTATGCAGAGTTCTGTCCTAGCCTTACCTCTTGTGTCCCGTTCGCTGTACTCCTCGTGCCAGGTTTACCAAGCCAGGCCCATGAGCAAGCCACTTTCAGGGGCGCTTTTGTTCACCCTCAGTTCACATGGCACCTTCTCCAGAAACCATCCTGAACTGTCTCCTCCAGGAAAGTTTCTCATGAATATCTCCTTGAGGTCCTAAGTGTCCATGTCAGCTGTCACCTGGTACTGTATTTTTAATCAATTCTTTATCACCCACATTTTCCACTACCAATGAAAGTACAAGAGGGCATTGTCTCACTCAAAACCTAACAAACGTATTTATATGTGGAAAATATTCAATAAAAAGCGGTCATATTATGAATAAGTAAAGGGTGAATGACAGAGTAACTTTTGGGGTTACATTATAATCTATTGTCTAAGTACACCTTTAAACATTAATATTCCTCATTTTTCCAGTTTAAAGGATCTCAATAACCATTAATAAATTTTTCCCATTCTCTAATTTTGCAAAAAAACCAAAATACCTTTAAGAACCACACTGAACTCAAAAGAATGTTTAAACAAACTGCAAGAAGTCAAACACTAATACAAACCAATTAAGAACTTGGTATTCATTTTTTGTGTAATCATGATTCAATTAACTTTGTAGGTAATACTAATCAACCAACAGCAGCTGAAACAAAAATGTCGACCTAAGTTTGGAGCAATAATTCTTTTACCAGTTATCTAGTAAATAGTAGCAATTTTAAGACCCAACTGTGGTTTAAAATTTTTTTTTAGAAAAATGGTTGTTTACAATGCCAGTATCCCAGACCACAGTTTATGTTTGGATTCTGGATAGCCCCCTCCCTTTCTTTCTTTTTTTATAAATCTTTTATGCTTATTTTTTATGCATGCATTGTGGATCAGGGTGAGAAGGATCGAGGGTTAGGGAAAAGTAGAGGTAATCATTGTTTTTAAATTTTCTATTTCTTTTTTCCTGTGTCTTGGGGGAAGGAGACAGATAAGGCAAGAAGCCATACCCAGTGTCCCGACCACCCAAGTAACTAGGGATGTGGAATGCCCTCCCCATATCAACCTACAGTCCTTATGTGGCGCATGCTCCAAAGGTTCTTCTGTTCAAGGGGTTAATATAATTTGGAAATGCTGTCAAACTCACCAGCTGCTGGATGAGGGAACCTTTCCATGTCCATCGGCTGACACTATTCTCCCAGATTTTTGCTATCATCATTGGCTGGTTTCATTGTCCAATTTTCTCTGTTTTCTTTTCTCTACTGTGATACCAGAAGTCTTCTATAGGCTCCAATAGACAGCCATATCCTCCATGTGCCATACACTGCTCTGTCTTCTCCACTGAGGAAGACAAGTTTTTGCAGGAGGTCCAAGGACTCAGCCCAGGCAACCCTGGTAAAACTGGATGGCCCATTTTCATTTCAGCTTCACACTAATACACCTGAAAAAGGAAGCAGAATATGACCAAAGAGAATGGGCCCTAAACCTTGGTTCCTGTGTCAGCCAGCATGTGCAGTGGACCAGTCTAGTCTGTACTAAATCCCATTCAGCTCTTGTGTTGATTGGTATTGAGGCCTAGTTCACCTGTATTGATCCCACTATCCAGCCCACAAAATGCCAGCAAAAGTTACCACCTTTCTAGCCATGCCTGCCCCAGCCCTGGTTCTTGTGCTCAGTAGTGGGAGCTGCAGTCCATCAGAGAAGTGCCCACAGTTTCCCTACTTGACCCACTCCCTGTCCCAAATCCTGCACTTTCCAGGTGGTTCTGAAGTCTAGCTCAATAGGACTTGCCCCAAGTCCCAGCACTTGCCAGCTGATGCTGCAGCAAAGCTCAGCCAGCCTGCCGTTACTCTGGCTCATGCATTCACCCAGTGGGTGCCATTGGCTAGCCCAGGCTTGCTCTCCCTCTAACCCAGTTCACATGTAGACCAACAGCTCCTTTAACCCTGCCTGGCCTCGTCTGCCCCAGTCCCAGCTCTCACACTCACCAGTACAAGCACTAACCCAGCAAGGGAATACCCACATCTCCCTACCAGCCCTACATTGCACTCTCAAGGTCACATGTGTGCTGGTGGGTGCCATAGCCTAGTCTGGCATGTCCTGACTCACCTCAACATTTGCCAGCATGTGCTATAGTCTGGCCCAGCCCAGTCTGCCCCCCATAGTTCCAGCTCAGGCTAGTGAGTTCTGCTGCCCAACCTGGTCCAGGCAGTCCTCATTGTGCCCTAATGTTAACTGGCTTGTGTTGCAGCCTGACCTGGCTTGTTCTGTACCCTATTCTGGTTCTCAGATCTACCAGTGGGTATGAACTGGTTTAGCCTGATCTGCCTCATGCTTGCTGGGGGGTGCCATAACCTGACCTGATCTAGGCTTCTCCCAGTCTTGGTTCTGGCACTCTTCTGAAGGGTCTACATCTGAGCAAAGGAATTCACCAAGCTCTTCTATCAGGTCCTCCCCATGGCAGATCTTGTGCACACCATTGGTTCCTTGGCCCAGGCTGAGAGACTGCAACCATATCCAGCCAAGATTGCTGTCTCCATTCTTGCCCTCACACTCACCAGTGGGAACCACTACCCAAGCAGCACATCCCTTAATTCCCTAACAAGGTCTATTCCTCACTATCTTGTGTGTGCCAGTCATTGCTCTGATGCAGCTTGGCACAGTCCTTCTCTGCCTTAGCCTTTGCTGCAGCATAGTCTGGCCCAACGCTCCCAGTCCCAACTCTTGTTGGCAAAAGCTGCAACCTGACCCTTTCCAGTCTGCTCCCATCCCTGACTCTTGCAACCCAGCAGGAGTAATAGCCTAGCCCAGCATGACCTGCACTCCAATATGGTTCCTGCACTTGCCAACGATAAAAGTTAGCCAGGATCTGCCAGGTTTGACACTCCTCCACCCAGAACCAACTGAACACTTGCCGCCAGATCGAGATTCCTTGCTGAACCTGACCAATACCAGGGTCTGAATCACCAACAGGAGCTATGGACTACCAGGGACTTTTCCTAAATACTTCCAAAAGGCCCACTCCCAAACACAGGTCTCATACAGGCTGGGTCGTGCCAGCAGACACAAAGCCCTTACATGGCAGTCTACCCACTCCGTCCCAGCATATGTATGAGCTGGTGGATGCTGTGGCCTGGCCTGCCCCAAATCCTCCTCTTTGGTGTGCCTGCATGTTTTGCAGTTATATCAGCCCAGCCTGTTCCCAACCCCAATACTCATTAGTGTCAGAGGGTTCCAAGGTCATGCCTAGCTCAGTCCTTCAACCCTCAACTCATAAGTAAACCAGCAGAAATTGCAGTTACACTGCGGTGGGCCCACATATCCCCCTCAGACTGTGCTCCCAGACGTAATTCTTTCTCATGCTGGTTAATGTCATGGCCCAGCCTGATATTACCTGTCCCCATTTCTTTCACTGGATGTTAGTATGATCTTACCGTACTAGGTAGGTCCCCAGCCCTAGCTCTAATGTGTGAGAGTGAGTGATATTCAGTAATGGCTGATATAAGTGGTCCAGGTCAGGTCTCCCAAGTATGCTGGTGCTTCTGTCTTACCCTTAAAGATCCCCCTGTTACCTCCTCCAAACTGCTCTGTTCCAGCCCCCTCACTTACCTGCAGGTGTAGTGGACTTGTGCATGCAAGTTCCTCAAAGTCATTCCTCACCTGGATGCGAACCCTCAGCCCCCCCCCCCCCCGCAAAGACACACACACACACTCTGTGTCATCCCTCAGACACCCAAAAAGCCCACACTCCCCATCCTCCAGAACCTGATGCCAGGGAGCCAGAGGGCTTTGCCTGGTGCCATCAGCACCCTGGCTGCCTGGCCCAGGCTTCCCTGCCTCTGGTGTTAAGCCACTCAGCTGCCTGTACACATGCTGGTTCAAAAGGGGAAATTATTTTCTAGAATCCTTATGAATTATGACACCTTCTAAAGGAAGTGAAGATGTTTAAGACTATTTTTAAAAGTCAGTAATATTCAACTAGTATTTTTGTGTCAAAAATAACCCACCATTCATTAAAATAACAAAAACTCCCAGAGCTCACACACTTAAAACTTTTTGTACTTAATTTTATTCTATGCTATTTTATTTTGTTTTTCTATTCATTTTTAATTTTATCATACAATTCCACAGGCTCTAGGATTTCCCTTATCCCATCCCCAAATTCCATCCATCCAACTGATTTCCCCCATATTATTACAAAGTATAGTCCTGAAAAAGCAGCTGTAAGTTCATTATTCTGCTATTTAAGTGTGTCCTGACAATGCTGGTATAGACAATGGCAGATAGTCCAGTATCTTATTGTCAAGATATATAGCTATTGCGGCCTCTTGGGCAGTAAATCAATGGAAGGAAGATCTCTCTCTCCCTCTAACTATATCTGACTTTGCGACAAAAATAAATAAATCTTTAAAAATAAATGAACAAATAAAATTTAACAATTACAGCACCTTGGAGTTAAGTAGCATGCTACTGAATAACCAATGTGTCTGTCAATAAAGAAATAAAAAAGAAAATACAAATGCTTCTTGGAGAAAATGATGCTACTGTGTGAACTATGAGTCGGTGAAAAATTTAGTAAGAGAAAAGAAACTATTATGAAAAAAATGAAGGTAAAAACAGAAATATCAGAACACATGGGTTACATAAAACAGTATTAAAAGGATTACTAATCTTATAATTTGCATTAAGGCTGCCTCATATCAGAGAGAACATAAGGTATTTTTCTTTTGGAGATTGACTTATTTCACTGAGCATAAAGGCTTCAAGCTGGGACCATTTGGTTGCACATGATATAATTTTATTCTTTTTTAGTGGCTGAGTAATATCCCATGGAGTAGATGCATCACAGTTTCTTTAACTACTCCTCTTTGCATAGGCACCTGAATTGTTTCCGTGTCTTTGCTATTGTAGATTGTGTTGGTGTAAATAAAGAATTATAGGTCACTTTCTCATATGCAGTTTTCATTTCCTTTGGGTATATTCCTAGGAGCAGGATAGCTGGGTCATATGGCAGGTTTATTTGGAGTTCTCTAAGGACTCTCCATACTGATTTCCATAGTGGTTGTACTAGCCTACACTCCCACCAGCAGTAAAGGAGGTTACCTTTCTCTCCACATCCTTGCTAGCAGGTGTTGTTAGTAGCTACATTTTTTTTTCTTGTTAGCTAACATATTCCACTAAATGAAGAATCATCCTGCTGGAATGTCTGAAATAAATCCATTTCTCAGGACTGGTAGGGGAGTTTCATTTGTTTAATATACAGAAGTAGGGAAATAAATTTATTTTTCAAAATTGGATTTGATCCTTTTTAGAAAACCAAGTGAAAAGTTTTTGGAGTTTCTAGATTCTCATGTAGGATTTTGTAAAATTAATTTTAGTGAAACATAGTAAAGATAATAAACTGAAGTTAAATGTGATTTGAAATCATTTCATGGCAACTAATCAAGTATTCTTAAATGTTTCCTAGATGAGCTTGGGAAAATATATCGCTGTGGCATTTAGAAGTCAAATAGATTACTGACCCAAGATATTACTGTACCCATATATAGAATGACCATTTTCTCTTATCTATCAGTGAGAGAGAAGTACCTCCGTACATAGTTCTGGGAAATCCTATCAATTACAACATGAGTGCTAGAGTCCTCGTGCTTTCAAGAACTTCCCCCAAAGAGTTTATAGTGTATTAATACATGAGCCTACTCATACTTCCTCCTCCACAGTGCAATGAAAGTCCTTCGCAACCACCCTAGCTAACACTACCCACCCCACCCCTGCCCCAGCACACTGTCTTGCTTGGTTTTCTTTATGTCACTGATCACTCTGAAATTGTCTAACTGATTTGTTTACCTTCTGCCCCTTAACTGTCTAAAAGCCAGACTCACCAGAGTTTTTCCAGGTCTCTAGAATCTAGAACATTGTTTGTCACATACTAGGTATTCTATAAAGTCTTGTGGGATGAGGAACTAATTTACTACAAATATCTGAACTCCCTTACCTCTGTGCCATGGTATTGAAAGTGTCTTCCACGCAGAGCAGCTGTGCAATCATCCCTCAGTATCCAGAGGGATGGATTTCAGAATACATCCCTGAAGATACCAAAATCCAGAGATACTCAGTTTCTTTTTATAAAAATAGTGTGGTACTTTCATGTAACTAAGAAAATCCTCCTACATACCATAAATTAGCTCTAGACTACTTATGATACCTAATGCAGTGTGAATGCTAAGTAAATTATTCTTGTGCTGTGTTTTACAGATTAAGTACAGGAAAAGTCCATATATATTACATATAAATGCATTCTTTATATTTTCAATCCATTTTAGGTCTAATCCATGAATGTGAAACCCTTGGGCACAGAGAGCTGACTGTATTCTTCTCCCAAAATACATCTTCACAGGCCAACGAAAGCGTTGCTGGTGTGAAGTCTCAGCTCCTCTCCCAGAATTAAATATTATTAAATGTAATTTGCTTTTTCATGCACACAAGTTGGGACACTATCAATTGGTAGACTTGTACTGCAACAATGAACAAAACTGATATACAACTAAATCTCAAAAGTGACTTCACCTTATCTACAAATTTAACAAGAGAAGTACAACAGAATGGCAGCCAAAAACACAACGGTAATTCAGAAAGTTAATCATTAAAAAGGAATTAAGGTTTGGCCTTGCCAGTAAGGAAGCTGAAATTCACACGTAATATTTTTCATCATATTCATCCTTCATAAACTTTCTGAAGATCTCCTCCCCATATATAAATTATTTATATCCAATCCCACAAAAACAGCTAATATAGCAAGAATCTGATGTAAATTCAATACATTAGCTATCGTGAGCTTCTCAGATCATAAGACTAGACTTGTATTTCAACATAGTAAACTCAGTTGTCCTGTGTTGAGTCCTGGGACATATCTAAAACTTCTTATTCCATTTCAGTGGAAGTTTGGAAAACATAGGAGAAAAAAAAAAGAGCCAGTACCAGAATCATCCCAACCTTCAATAAATCTGCAATGGCCTCCTGCCAATGGGTTTATGTCAGGATGACCTCTCCTCTGCCCCAGTCAGAGTCAGGCTTTAACAGTCAGGCTGGATTTATGGATGCAGAAGGAGCAATGTTTTTGCTCATCCCTGGGATGAAGGAAGTTAGGACCAGGTCATCCAGTTCACTCCCACTCTTCTTTTATGCAATCGCCAAATCCTGACCTTGAGCTCCCATGCCACACACTCAGTATCTAACAGCTGGTTCAAAAATGAGATAAGTTCTCTCAACTTCACGCTAAACCAGAATTCTCATGACTTATGTGGAGGGCGAGTTTCACCCTGTGTGTAGAAAGCATCAGCACTGAATCTCAAGTCTTTCCTCGGTTACTTCTATGACTTATTACACAGAGATAACAACGCTTGGATCTCAAGTTGCTCTTTGATACAGCTGCCTAGCTCTAAAGGCAAATGAAAGCCGTGGGATGATGGCGTGGTTTGTACTCGTATTTTGGATTTAACAAGTGATGACAGGCCAGGCCAGTTCATAACATCTACTAGCAGATCCAAGAACCAGAATGGGGTGCAGGAAGGACCAGGCGGGCTGTCTGTCCTGTCATACTGGAGCTGGGTTTAGGAGCTGAAGTACCTGTTGGTATGTGCTGAGGTGAGATGAGCCATACCAGTCTGGGGACAGTGAGTGCTGGGTCCATGAGCCCCACGGATAGAGGGGTCCTTTGGCCTGCCTGCATAGTGGGTACTGGATCCATGAACCCCAGGGATGGGGGATTTAGAGGCACTTGGATCACTTGGTTTATGTACTGGAGCCCACCTGCATAGCTGGTGCCAGCCCATGAGCCCCAGGGGTTGGGAGGGCTTGTCTGAAGGGGCCTGGGTCTCTTGGTCCAGGTCATTGGGCCTACCTGCATGGTGGGTGCCAGGTCCATAATCTGCAGGGTTAGGGGTTCCAGCAGGTTCTGGGTCGAGTGGCCCAGGTTACCAGGCCCACCTGTGTGTTGGGAACTAGGTCCATGAGCCCCAGGGGTGAGGAATCCAGAGGGACCTGGGTCACCTGGCCCAGGTCCATGAGCCTACCTATGAGAAGGATGGAGTGCTGGGTGGCAAACCATGGGCACATGCAGGACATGGTAGCCCACTAGGGCCTGCAGAGGGCATCTGGTACCATAGCAGAGAATAGAGAACAGAACATATAGACAACTGCTCCAGCCAATGGATATTGGAAGGGTTTCCTAATCCATAGATCAGTAAGATTGACAGCATTTCAGGACTATCACATCCACCTGGGCAGAACCCTTGGAGCATGCACCACATTGTGACCATGGGATGATACTGGTTGGTATTTTGGGTACTGGGATGATTGGGAGGCTGGGTATGGCCTATCCCCTTATCTTCCCCCTCTCCCCGCAGAAGTGGGAAGAAGAAATAGGAAGCTTGGGAACAATGATCACACCCACTTCTCCCTAACCCTAGATCCTTCCCACCCTGATCGACTATGTAAACATGGTCTAAAATAATTAAAAAAAGAGAGAGAAAGAACTGCAGTTATCACATTCATGAAATCTTATTAATAACCAACTTATTATTAATAATTTATTAAGAGATTCATTAATTTCAAGGATTAGGTAAGCTTGCTGATATTAGAAGACACTGCAGGTGCTACTTTGTCGACAAGGGGAAGGTCTTCGGCAGGAATGCATTCCATGTGTGCTGGTGACAGACACAAACCTAATGGAAATGGAGGAGTGGACTTAACACAGATAATATGCGTTGTTTAATAACATGACAGAGGTATTACTTAGTACTTCCTCAGGATCGATGAATCCTGCAATACTTGGCGAAAATAACCAAACTTATGAAGGTGATTCAAAGTATCAGTTCTCAACCATAATCTGAAAACCAATAAGGAACTCAGAATCATGACCATGATGAAATAAATAAAATCCAACCATCTCAGCCACAGAAAATGGTGCAGATGTTATTAACTTTCTCACAGAAGAGTGAAAGGAACTGCTGGTAAGATGTGGATTTTCTATTACAATGAGACAATCACATGAGATATATTTTATTCTCCCAGTTCACTTAGATAATCATTTGGCTTTAACTAAAATATTGTTCTGCACAGTAGAACTGAAAGTGATTCATTAATATTGATTCATTAAGTGAAAATACAAAATTAAATACTGAACAAAAGCTGTGAAGGTAAAATAAATTATGTAAACACATGTAATCAACCGGATGTAATATTAAGACAGTTGAGGGGTCCGGTGTGGTAGACTAGTGGCTGGGGCCCTCACTGTGCATGCGCCAGGATCCCATGTGGGCATCGGTTCGTGTCCCTGTTGCTCTACGTCCCATCCAGCTTCCTGCTTGGGGCCTGGGAAAACAGTTGAGGACGGCCCAAAGCCTTGGGACCCTGCACCCTTGTGGAAGACTGGGAAGAAGCTCCTGGCTTCGGATCATATTTGCACGTTTTCCTGAGCGTAAGATTTCTTTTTCAGAACAGATTTTTAAAGAGTGAAAGAAGACAAAGAGGGACAAGCTGGAAGTTGCGTTCTTTGAGACTTTTGCACAGATCCACTGGAGAATTAAGCCTAGCACTCTCAGGGTTTCCGGCTTCCCTTGCATTAGCGTGTTTAGGCCATGATATGAGTGTGGCTGTCTTCCCCTCTGAACCTAGGTCCCTGTTGAGAGAGCATGTCCTTAAGATGTGCACTTCACCATTACACTCGCCCTTTTCCAGGCAGCAAGAGACTATCAGGCAAGTCGGCTTTGGACCATTGTTAGGAAATAACGGAAGGGAATCCATGTGTAGCTGAGCCAGCACTAAGACAGCCTACAATGTAGTCACTGAAACAAACGGTAGCATTACTCATCCCTATATATCAACAGAGTCTATTCCAGACATAATGACATTTACTGGTGTGGAAATTATTTTCATCTTAATATTAAAGAATATTGCTTTTTATTAAAAACCGCTTATAGATCTGATGACATTTGCTGATTGAATTTGAAAGTCAAGGACAAGAAGACGTTCCGTCTCACAGACTGCGGGTTTTAGACAGGCTTGACTTTGTATCTCGGGTCTGTAACCAACTCTGATCACATCCCTGAAACAACTTGCATTAAAAGCAGCAAAAAAAACCAGAATCTTCTTTTAAAAGTATGTTGTTATCTGTGAGGAAGAGACAAAAGGATAGAGCTCCCATCCGCTGAATCGAGCTCACTCCCGCTCACTTCCCAGATGCTCGCAAAGATGGATGCTGGGCCAGACCAAAGCTAGAAACCAGGCACTCATTCCAGTTCTTGCATGCAGGTGGCAAGGATCTCCATGAGCAGATAGCTGGAATTGGGAGCGAGGCTGGGCCTGAAATACACGTACGCTGATATGGATGTGAGTGTCTCCAAGAGATAGGCCAAATGTTCAACCTCCCCCCGCCAAATCTACTTTCTAAATCGTTGGATCCAGATGACAACTTCTCCCCAGTAATTTTGTTTCTTTCTTCTGTTTTTGGCTGCACCCTGTCGATCATCTTTGCAAAGGTTTACTTGCTTCCTCTTCCAGATACTGATGTTCCTTCTGCTTTTTTCCTCACTCACTATCCTTTCTTGGTGCTATTCCCTTATGCGACACTCAGATCTCCAATTGCGCTATGCTTGTTTCACAGATACATCATATATAGAGAGAGTAATTTCAAGAATAACCTATGTAACATCACCATATGTATTTTCCAGAGCACTTCAGCTGGGTCAAGCCCAACCAGGGGCTTCATCTTCTTTCACACTTGCTATTTCTTGCTTGTTCCCTGTGCTAAGGAAAGCATCATAATCTAAAGCCCGCGCCATCCTCAAACCATGGCTGACTCCACCATTGCACCCTCCATCATCAAAGCTTGTGGATCTAACTCCTCTTTGATCTTCAAATGTGCCCACTTCCTTTGCTCTCCATTACAGTCACCACTGCCTTGTATCAATACTCTCCTCAACACTGAGGTGGCCTTCTCAACGTTTCACTTTCTAGTACCTGGAAATCTCCAATCTGTGTGTTCAATAAAGAAACACAGACTGAAAAAATACCCACGCCACATATAAAATATTCTCTGATTTTCTGAAGAGAAAGATAATTTGATTTCTCTTGCCATAATCAACTTACCTCACACCATTCAACCTTGGCCCCCCGACCACACACACATACACACATTAGTATGACACATACTGACACACATAGACACACACATACAAAGTTGCTTTTTTTTTTTTTTCTGTCCAGGCAGTCCCCTTCAATCTCTTAAGATTTTTCTTAAGAGATCTTCTATGGTCTTCCATGATTTATGCAGAGACACACCCCAATATTTTAGAAATGGTAAAATACTTCTAAACTTACAAAAATGCAGTGAGATGATGTTGCACTGCATGTCATTTCCAATTACACAGGTAGCAAGCTCCTCAAAGACCACCGTACCTCAGATAGCTGCGTGGACCTGAAGATGTCCATCACACTGCATGGGAGCTGACATTATACTGTAGAGCCACACATTGTGGTAAGTTTTAAATTTATTTAAAAGCAGAATGATAAAAATATATGGGAAGACAGAGGAAGAAATATATCTGCCATCCACTGGGTCGCTTCCCAAATGGGTGCCAGGGTAAGGTCAGGTTAGTGGGGGGAGCCTGGAATTCCACACAGGTCTCCCATTGGTGGCATGAGCCCAGAACTTGGCCCGTCCTCTGTCACTTCCCAGATGAACTGACAGGGAGTCAGGGAGTCGGACTGAAAGCAGAGCAGCCAGGAACCATCAGACTGGATGGCTTGAGGGATTACACCACAACACCAGCCCACTGGGGTAAATTCTGAAAAGAGATTGTCACCTTTGTTCTTAGAGATCAGTGTTGTAAAACCAGAGTTCAACTTTGCTGTGCTGACACAACTAGTTACCTGCAGGCCTGAGAAACTGAAACCAGGTATTTCGAATTTTAAAACCTACAAACAGCGAGTAAAAGGGAACATTTCTCTTTGTACTGGATTTTCCAATTCAATCAACAAATGTCATCAGACCTCTGAGACATTTTAAAGGTAATGTTCTCTAATATCAGATGAAAATAGTTTCCGAACTAGCAAATGTCATTATTTCTGGAAATAGACTCTTTATTGATGTATAAGGGTGAGTAATGCTGCAACTGATTTCAGCATCCTTGTCATGGAGTCATCACAATGCTGACTCTATTACCCATGAATTTCCTGTGATTATTTCCAACGCAAGAGTCCAAACACGGAT
This sequence comes from Ochotona curzoniae, assembly GCF_017591425.1. NCBI lineage: Eukaryota > Metazoa > Chordata > Mammalia > Lagomorpha > Ochotonidae > Ochotona > Ochotona curzoniae. The sequence continues at coordinate 3,612,496 of NW_024466129.1, read as the reverse complement.
TCATGTAAAATTTATTTTTATAAATTAAATACCAAATACCACATGTATTTACGAGATAGTTTAAGATAAAATTGATCAGGCCCGGCGCTGTGGCGCAAGTGGTTCAGGTCCTCACCTTGCACGCCCGGGATCCCATATGGGCGCCGGTTCTATCCCGGCAGCCCCGCTTCCCTTCCAGCTCCCTGCCTGTGGCCTGGGAAAGCAGTCGAGGACGGCCCAAAGCTTTGGGAACCTGCACCCGCGTGGGAGACCCGGAAGAGGCTCCTGGCTTCGGATCGGCATAGCATCGGCCGTTGTGCTCACTTGGGGAGTGAATCATCAGATGGAAGATCTTCCTCTCTGTCTCTCCTCTCTGTATATCCGCCTTTCCAATGAAAACATAATAAAAATAAAATCTTTAAAAAAAAAAAACAAAAATAAAATTGATCCATTTGGATCACTTAATAATTATGTAACATCTTGATTGACATACTTTTAAAACTTTATCTAATATAAATTCACTGATTTTTCCTAAACCCTTCAATTATAAAGGAATTTAAAGCAGAGATTTTTGAAGAGTAATTAGATAGAATGTCATGGTGGATTTTTAGAAAAATCATTCATTGATTAGAGATTTAGGTTGGTAACATATTTTATAAGCTCATAAATATGATATTGAACACCTCTTTATTCTTCAAACTTGGTGATTGTCCAGCTTACATCTCTTGTTACATCAAATTTCTTCATTTTATAAGAAACACTGCAGTTCGTGCCTCTCCCCTGATGCCAAGCTCCCACCCCAGCAGTTCAAGCAGTTAAGAGTTAAGCCCCAGCTACACCATGCGGAAGTCTCCAATTAAGGTCCCGGCTCCAGGTTCAGCCTTGTACAACTCTAGCATTTCCAGCCATTTGGGGAAGTGAACGAGTGAATGAAACATATTCTGTGTGTGTGTGTGTGTGTGTGTGTGTGTGTGTGTGTGTGTGTGTGTACACATCTCCATGCACATGTGTGTTTATCTGCCTCCCATATTTTTTAATTAAAATAAAACCAGTCTCAGTTTTATTAAGAACAGTTAAAATCCAACAAGGATACACAGAATGCTTAACAACGGTGTCTGATTTAACTGATCACATATACACATCGTTGTATTGCACATCACAGACAGCATAACGAAATGTTTTCATTCAATTTTAAGGAAAAAGCTTTGCACTAACTACCGTTGTTGTTTTTGTTTATTTGTGTATTTGTTTCAGACACAGGAGTGGGAGAAGAAAGATCTACCTTCCATCGTTTGTCTCCCATCCCAAATGCCGGAAGCAGCTAGCAGCGAGCAGAGGAAAGAGCCAGGAGCTGGGACACGATGCTGGTCTCTCACAGGAGTGGTAAGACCTGTGCCACCACCACTGCTTCCCAAGTGGCACTGCCAGGATGCTGGAGTCAGGAGTCAGTCGTGCTGACATGAGCTGTCACTGGGTTACATTCCCAGGTGCCTTTAGTCATTTTGATGCTAAGGAAATTTGATTCTATTAAAATAAATGACTTCATCACAAAATTATGCATTAAGGAAGTTACTCTGCTATCAATGTTAGATGAAGTGGGATTACTTCGGAAGCACATGCAACTCTGCATGATCACATAATAGCAATGGGAAAAAAATCTCCAAGAACAGATTCACTCCAGGCGTCACTGTAATGTTTCTGAACTTGTACATTTATTGCTCAACACATCATCCCTTCTTGCAACCAGCGATAACTAATGACTGCTTTAACTCTTCTTCCATTTCCTCATCTCGGCTTTTCATGCTTCAAGTCTCCACCTACTTGAAAAACAAAGCTCATGCCTTGGTATCTTGGTACCCATGCGTGGGAGATCGCCAAGAAGCTCTAGTCTCTGGCCATTTTGTATCAGGGAGGCAAAGGCTATGGATAGTACTGCACATGCACTAGACTGGGAGTGAGTTCATTTCTGGCTCAGTGAAAGCAACAACGTGGCATCCTACAGGTTACTCCTAAAGTTCTTGCCTTGCATGCCCTGCGATCCCATATGGCACCTATTCTAATCCTGGCAGTGCTGTTTCCCATTCAGCTCCCTCATTAAATACTTTACTGACTCATAAATCATACAGTAGAATAATTTTCTTCAAGAAGATTCTTGATATTCTTTTCCATTGCTTCAGCGACACAGTAGTCATTCAGTAGCATGTGATTTAACATCATGGCATTTCAATTTCTTCTCTTCTTCTAGTTGATGATTTTGATTTGTGGTTTCTCATTTAAGGGGATGTACAGTACCTGTTCAATGGAGACTGTTTTATCCAGATGTGAGGATACAATTCAGTATGCATCTCTATTTCCACATCTAAGATCCCAATGAAATTGTTAAGTATATATTGACAATAGGATGCTAGCTCTTTGCCATTGTCCATGCCCACAATGATATACATATGACTATCTATGAAAAGCTATACTAGAGTAATAATACAGGGGAACTCGGGGACACAGAGTGAATTTGGGAAGGGGGTAAGGGAAATCCCAGGGCCTAGGGAACTGTATTAAAATGATAATAATAATAATAAAAGTAAAAAGAACTTTAAAAAATTATACTATGATGTGGCAATTCCAGTTCTGGCATGTAGCCAAAGGACATTAAATGATTCTTTGAAGAGAACATGTGCACTCCTATATCTACCAGCACTGTTAACTACAGGCAATATACGGAACCAACCTGTTTGCCCAACAACCACTGGATCAAGTGGTTTAACAGACAAATCCTCCACCTTGCAGCAGCAGTGTCTCATAGAGGAGCCTGTTCATGTGCTTGTGGCTCCACTTCCAATCTGGCTTCCTGCTTATGGCCTGGGGAAGAACCAGAGGACGACTCAAAGCTTTGGGATCCTGCACCAGGAGACCAGAAAGACCAGCTCCAGGTCCACACTTTGAAATCAGCCGTTGTGGCCATTTAGGGAGTGAACCAGCAGATGGAAGATCTTTCTCTCTATAAATCTGCCTTCCAAATAGAAATAAAATTTGCTATTAAAAAAATAAATCTGTAATTTTAAACAATTTGAATGAATCTATAGGGTGTGTGTTAGGTGAAATAAAGTACGGGGGGAAAAATAACCACATAACTTTACTCAGATGTAGAATCTAAAGAACGTTAGTCTTATAAAAAGTTTGGTCTTATAAAAAGTAGAATACTTGTTATAAATAGTGGAAAAACTGGAAGTGATCACTAAGAGGCAATTTTATAGTTAGGAGGAACAAAAACTGGTACCCTATCATATAGTAGGATGATTTAAGTTGCAATGATGTGTTGTATACTTAAGACAGCTAATGGAGGGCCCAGTGCAGTAGCATAGTGGCTAAAGTCCTCACCTCTCACAAGCCAAGATCCCTTATGAACACCGATTCATATCCCGGTGGTCCCACTACTCATTCAGCTCCTTGCTCGTAGCCTAGGAAAGCAGTCGAGGACGGCCCAAAGCCTTGGACCCTGCACCTGCGTGGGAGACCTGGAAGAAGCTCCTGGCTCCTGGATTGCGATAGGTTCAGTTATGGCCATTTGGCCACTTGGGAAGTAAATTAGCAGACAGAAGATCTTCCCCTGTGTCTCTACCTCCTCTCTGTGTATCTGACTTTCCAATAAAATAAATAAATCTTTAAAAAAAAATAGCTAATGGAGAATTTTTCATGTTCTTACCACAAAGGCATGACTAATTTTAGGTGATAGGGCTCTGCACACTTTGGGATCTCATAGGGGGACCGGTTTTAATCCCAGCAGCCCCGCTTCCCATCCAGCTCCCTGCCTGTGGCCTAGGGAAGGAGTTGAAGATGACCCAAAGCCTTGGGACCCTGCACCCGCATGGGAAATCTGGAAGAAGCTCTGGCTCCTGGCTTTGGGTAGGCTCAGCTCTGGCCGTTGCATCAGCTTGGGGAGTGAATCATAGGATGGAAGATCTTCCTCTCTGTCTCTCCTCTCTGTATATCTGATTTTTCAACATAAATAAATAAATCTTTTTTTAAAAAAAAATTGAGGTGATGGACGTGCTAATTACCATAAGTAAATAATCACATAATTTGTACTCATAGCGACACATCACACTGTACCCCATAAATATATGTGTGTAATTGTGTCAACCAAAATGAAGCCAAGCGACAAGAAAGCAATACAGTTTGTATATGTCTGTACATACTGATATATTTACACAATGATTTTTGTCTAATTTTTATATTGGTAAATTACAAAGAGCTGTATTTAATTAAACTTAAGAGAATAAGTAAATAAGCACTTCCATTAATGAAGCAATGTCTAAGAAAATTAGTGACTGGCTCAAATATTTTTCAAAATCACATGGCTTTGGGCAACCTGTAGTAAATAAACAGAGTGTTGTTTTGGATACAACTAGAATTTCTTCAGAAATTCCAACATTTATCTAATGTGGATATGTGATGTTTCTTACCAAGGTTTACTGATAAAAATAAATGTATGCAACACAAAATTTTTTCCTCAAAAATTCCCTTTAGGATTCTGACTAGCTGTTAATATCTTCTTTTTACAAGTTATACAATTAAAGACAAGTGAGTTGAATAAACAAGGTTTCCATAAAAAAAAAAAAAATGAGCTTCCCATATCAGATTGTATTTAACATACTTATCAGGAATGAAAGGGCCAGGTGTTTCCCTAGTGGATAAGCTGCCAGTAGGAATGTCTGCATTCCTTATCACACAGCCTGAGTCTAAGTCTGGCCATTCAGGTCACTATGCAATAAGGACTGTAACGAGTATAACTGAAATCACCAGGTATAATCAGGAAAAATGACATATGCAAATATGTGCCTTTGAAAATAAAGGTTTGGGGCCAGCAACATGGCATAGCAATCTAAGCCTCTGACTACAGGGCCAGCATCCCATATGGGAACCCGGCGCGTTCAAGGTGAGGACTTTTAGAACTTGTGCATCCACAGTGCATCATGGAATAGGCACAACAATTCCAGTTATGGGTTATAATTTTATCTTGCTTTACCAAATCTATTATTCCTGAAGACAATGAAAATGCCAGGCATGGCATTTCTGCAATATGACAGAGCACTCTGATGCTTAATATGAACTTCATTTGGCTGCTTCTCATGGTAGGGAATCTGAATGTCCATAAAGGTCCATTTTTTCCACTGCTTGGATAGAGGTTTTCCCATATAGGAAAGCTAATGCTATACCAGGAGCTAAGGTATTATTAGAAAGATAAAAATTTTTATGAGATGTCTTTGGAAAAATTTCTAGTGAAAGAGGTACCCATTTTACTGGGAAATTATAAACCAATTAAATGAAGTGCTGGAAATGCGATTGCATTTTCTTTCCTAACACTCCTAGTAGAGGACATTATTGAAGCTGAAATGAACAAACTTCCCTGAATAGTTCCGATTTCTTTGGCTACAAGTATCATCCATGATTTAAAGGTGATCAGATGCATTCCTACGGGAAACCAGGGTTTGGCACTTAGCAAATAGAACCTGAAAACCTATGCCCTTAGTGAGACCTTGCACGGTCTGGAGTTCCAATATTATGAAATATTGTCTTTTATGTCTTACGGGGGAAAACTAAAATCATGTCTAGTTCATGAAGCTTATTTGAACAAGAAAATGGTTTGAACCATTTCTAGAGAGCCATACCACATTCTAGACCGCACGTGATTCAGAATCCCCTCAAATCACTGCATTTTGAAGGCTGTATTAATAGCCAAAGAAAACTAAATGACACCAAGAAATGACCTTATTAGGTGCAGTCACCAGTTGCCTCATTTGCTCACATTCTGGCAGCGTCCAGCCTCTGATTTTCAGTCTGTGACACAGCTGTTAGATTGAGACTCCGCAGTGTTATAGGATTGTTATGATTAGTTAATTGGTTGTGATTGCTATTATTGTTTGAGTTGCTTCTTTTCAAGCGCATACTCTTACACTGTATTATAGTTTGTACACCCGAGTAAGTTCCAGTGGACTATGTGCACAGGTTTCTTTGGGTCAAGCCTGTTATTCAAGTACAGAAGCTGGGGTAGGCCAAATGTATTTCAGTTCTGTAATTCTTCCTTTTTTGTTCATCCTCTCCACAGTAACAGACTGAGCAAAACCACGGGTAAAGGCTATAAAGGCTTTTGTAATCATCACAATAAATCTGCTTGATCTTAGTACAAAATGTATAATTTCACAATGCCAAATTTGTTATATGGCTCTTCAGTTTTATCCTTTTGATATTCCAACCATACTGAGATTTTTTGATGACTTTTGCCTTGTAAGTACAAGACAATTTGAAGAAACTAAAATACACTTTTTCAACAGGAGTCTCTAACAGTTGCACCAATGAAGATCCAACAATTCAGTTTAGGAATTCAGGAAAGTACGGCAGCATCTGAGTCTTCACAGTCTTTGTTAAAAGGTCATGAAAAGGACCTCAACCTAGAAAGGTTTTGCTGTAAGTCTGATAACGGAGTCATTACACACTGAAAGTAGAGTGATTAAAGATACTGTAGAATAGCCAAGCCTGCTACCCAGCAACCAGGATGCCAGCAAATCAGGTAGTAATTTTCCCCATGAAATATCACTTTCCTTTCACTTGAGTAACATCCTTTATGTGTTTGGTGAGCATGACTAGAGCAAGAGCACTATCAGTCATCTTTTTAAATTAACTTCCAAGTAGTATTAAAATCAAGTATATGACTGTGCTAGGTTGGGAAGCAGCTTCAATCACCATGTGCTGGAATGAGAGCAGATGGGGCCAGGCCAGACTACAGCAACTGTAGGCAAATGCTGAGGTGACATGGGCTACGCCACTGGGCTACAGCACCACCAGCACATGCGTGACTGAGAAAGGGGCTGAACCTGGTAGGGGAGTAATTGGGACTCCAATGCTGGAGAGTGTGAGAACTGGAATTAGGGGCAGATCAGGCTGGGCAGGGCTACAATACCTGTTGGCCTACATGTGCACCGGGTTGGGGCTGAGTTAGGATGGGGGAGCCAATAGTATCCACTGGTACAGGCATGAGCCAGAATAAGGGCAGGTGGGTTGGATGTTGCCACAGCATTAGCTGGCTAGTGCTACGACTGTGGGCAAGTCCTGTCAAGCTGGACTGCAGAACCACCTGAGAGTGCGAGATCTGGCATGGGGAGTGGGCTCCTCTCTGTTAGGCTGCAACTCCCACTGGTGAGCACAAGAACCAGGACTGGGAACTGGCCTGCCTGGACAGGTGGTGGCACCCATTGACATGAATATGTGCTTGAGGGTGGAGTCGTCTGTGTTGAGTTAGGCTTCAATAACCACTGATGTGAGATCCCAATGGGATGTAGGGTAGACAGGACCATTCCTCTGTACATGCCTGCAGGCACATGAACCAGAGCTGGGGGAGGTGGCGGTTCGGTGGGGATTATTGGGCATCACTCTGACTGAGTTGCAGCTCCTCCTGAGGTACATGAGAAGCTCATTCAATGTCTCCTATGCAGGTTCAGGGTCCAAAGGCTTTGGGCCATTCTCTACTGCTTTCCCAGGTCACAGGCAAGGAGCTGGAAGGGAAGCCGGAGCAACTAGGACATGAACTGGCACCCATATGGAATGCTAGCACATGCAAGGCAAGGATTTAGCCACTAAGCCATGATGCCCAGCCTAGGCATCAGTCTTACTCCCCACATAAACTCCATACTCCCTGAATGAGGCACATAAGAAAATTTCCTCCTAGGTTGATTCTATCACAGATTATATGGGTGCATAATCATGTGTACCCAGAAGAAATCCTACTGACTTAATCCAATGACATTAAGCAAGAAATTTCTCATACCAAGAAGGTGGGCTCCACGTCAAAAGTACATAAGACCCAGAAGCACAAGATCATTGTGCAGGTGTCACCTGGACAGGTTTTCTCCATCTGTTCCACCAAATGCAGAAGTTGGGGTGTTGCTACTAGTGAGTTTAGGAAAACAGAGTAGTGGCATGTCAATACATAAGGTAACTTTCAACTCTTTCTTGAGGATTTCAAATGTCTCTCATTGGAAACATGGAGGAATATTGGAAGTAACAAAATAGTACCCAATTTTTTGGCATAAGTTTTAAGACACAGCAACCATCTGGTTTCTTTCTGAAGCATACTTGATTTTGCTAGAGCCAGCGTAAATTACATGGATTTCTTTGTCAGTAAATGGGAAGGAATTAATAAAGAAAAAGGTAAATAAAGCTTTCATATTAGCAAAGAAATCTCAACCTGACAGGTTGGGACAGTCATCCATGTCTGTGGTCTCATATGTAACATAACATAACATAAGTAGACTCCTTAAACAGAACTAGGCTAGATGGCAGAATAGAGTAAGGACACATTTAAACAGAAACATTAACCAGTATAAAGCACAGAGGGCACATTCCAGGAAATAGAAGAGAACAGAATAACAGCATAGGGGTACCTGGAAACTGACAGGCACAGCAAAGCAGCGGACACAACACTGTGGTGTTGCAGTGACTGATAACCCCAGCGGCATTCAGTGAACAGCAATCTGAAGTCCCCCAGCAACAAGGTGGGAAGGAACTTTCACTGGGAGCAAAGGAGGTGAACCCAGACGAAGAACTGCCCATTCTGCTGGTCTGTTCGATTTGACCAGGAACAGAGACAGAGCAGCAGATCCCAGACAGGCATCGTGGGAACAGAGTGGATACCACAGCCCAGTCTGTACCTCCACCCCCTGACCAAATCGGCACCATTTTGTTTCAGGAAGAAAAGGCAAGGGAAAGGACTGAGATATGATGAACTGGGAGTGAATTCATTTCAATTCAGCGAATTGCAGCAATGTGGCTTCCTACAGGTTCCACCCAAGACAGGCCAGGCAGCCCTCAGATCTGACGGCCAGCAGATCAAGAACTCTAAGAGTGGCATGTCAGGGATGATTTCTTACGGTCTGGCAAAAGTTTTTGGACTGCAGGGACAACAGCGAGCTGCGCATGTGCTGAGCTCACGAGAACTCACTGAGCTCAGTGTAGGTCCATGTGGGCCTCAGACCTACACAGACTCCTGCATGATTACCACCAACAACCATCTAGCTATATAGGAGTCCTGGTGTCTCCCTAACCCTGGGACTGCTCCCACTGGAAGTGAGAGACAGGTTGTACAGAAAACAGTGGTGCAGCCTCAGCACGATATCACAGGAGGTGGAGAGTGGTGAGCCACGAGTTGGGGCTACGGAGACCATGCTGGAAATCTAACATAAGAACCCAGACTTGGAACTCGCTGGAGGGAGTGGCACAAGTGGCTGCAAGCAAAGAGCCATGTGCCAACCACAATAAGTAAAATCAAACTGTAGACCTGTGGGTGACAGAGCTTAGAAACCTGCCCCAAGGAGAAGACTGATAACCATAAGTACAATAACCAAGAGCAAAAGAAGAGACAAAGGCAAAATGAATATTACTGCAGAATCTCCTGTAAAGGAGCAAAAGCCTTTGCCAACCTCAGAGTTAATTGAGGAAGACATCAAGAAAATGGGGGCACAGAATTCAAAACACTTGTTATAAAGCTTCTGATCAACAATGAGAAGCATGTAAAGCAGGCATTCAAGGAATTGAAGAAATATGTCACACTAGAAATGAATCAAATGAAAGCTGGTACATTAGAAATGAAGGGTACAGTGGAGAGTCTCCAAAATAGAATGAAGCAAAAGAAAGAATCTCAGACTTGGAAGATATTTCCTGTCACCAGGAAGAAACCAACAACAAGCTGGAAGCAGAGCTGGATCAGGCCAAAAAAAAGTATTCAAGAATTGAAAGACACTATTAAGAGATGTAATGTAAGAGTTATGAGAGTCCCAGAAGGCGCAGAAAGAAAAGCTGGGATTAAAGGTGTATTTAATGAAATAATAAGCAAAAACTTCCCTAATCTGGATAAAGAATTGAAACAGTCCCAGAACTCCCAACAGGCTTGATTAAAAGCGATCTTTACCACGACACATAATAATCAAACTTTCTTCAACTAAACATAAGGAAAAGATCCTTAAATGTGCACGTGAAAAAAAAATATCAATTGACATATAATGGAATGCCAATTAAACTCCTAGGAGAACTCTGACAGGAAATTCTACAGGCCAGAAGAGAATGGAGCAACGTGTTCTAGATTCTAAAAGAAAAAACATTTTAGCCCAGGATAACATATCCAACAAAGCGTTCCTTTGCCTTTGAACATGCACCCTTGTATGACTACCAACTTCTGCCACAGCAAGCTCGCTGTGGATCCCACACCTTCATGGGCCCTTTACCGAAATCATACCTTATTTCAGCAGGAGCATCCAGCCGATGTCATCACTCTATAACCCTACAGAAGTAGGATGTGGGATTTCAAGAAAGGGGGTCTGAGACCATCCAGACCTGCTGAGGTCCTTGCCACACCTTCAGGCAGACAGCACAAGCATTGCCCTTCCGTTTCCTAACTAGTTAAGAGACCACCAATGGGGAACATCTTACTTGTGGGTTCCCATCCAACAAGGAGCAGTCAAGGAAGGCTTAACAACCAAAGAATTTTCCTCAAACCTTTAGTGTCTCTCCCTCTTTCCTTTTGCTAGGCACATCACCTCTTGGCTTTCTCCTGGGAGGAACTTTCCCTTCCTCTTCTTTCCCTGCTGACCTGGTCCTTTTGCAAACAAACTTTTCTGTCTACAAACAAACAAACAAATAAATAAATATTTTAAAAATTGAAAAGAACATAGGGACAAGCATTATGGTCCATGAGTTATGGCACTCTTTGTGACTTGGCATTCCATACCAGAGTGCAGGTTTGAGTCCTGATTCCTGATTCCTGCTCTTTCAGTCGAGCTTCATGCTAATGTGCCTGAAGACACGGTTGTCTTCTTTTTTTTTTCCTCCCTTTCTCTCTTCCCCCTTTGGTGACCTTCTTTCAAGTAAGTAATACATAAATCTTCACCAAAGAACTTAGAAAGAATCCTAAAACTTACAGCCCAATAACCATTCCAGTGATACATGAAAAGCTCAAATTCATTAATCACTTCATTAGTGTACCAGTGAATAGCAGAGTAACTTGAGGAAAGTTTATTCAATCAGAACCATGTAATGTGGTTCCATGTCAGTGCCTAGCACTGCTGATAGAAAGGAAAGGAGGGAAAAACAAGACTTTAATTGTGTTATTTTTAAGATTTTATTTTTATTGGAAAGTCAGATATACAGAGAGGAGGAAAGACAGAGAAGATCTTCCATCCAATGAGATGATTCACTCCCCAAGTGACCGCAATGGCCGGTGCTGCACCAATCCAAAGCCAGGAGCCAGGAACTTCTTCCAGGTCTCCCACATGGGTGCAGGGTCCCATGGTTTTGGGCCATCCTTGACTGCTTTCCTAGGCAACAAGCAGGTAGCTAGTTGGGAAGCAGGGCTCCCAGGATCAGAACTGATATCCATATAGGATCTTGCATGCTCAAGGCAAGGACTTTGGCCACTAGGCCACCACGCCGGGCCCTTATTTGTGGTTTTAAAGGATATGTGAACAAAGCTGGGAAAAAATAGTTTCAAAGTTTATCACTATATGTATTCTCAACTTATTAGCAGGCAGAAGAGGTAGAATTTTTTACTCTTTCTTTCCTAAACACAATAAGAGGGATGGTTAAAGCTTAACTCACAGAGAGGGGAAGCAGAAGGAGAAGAGAAAGCAGAATCCACCAAATTGCTGAAGTTGGGAGTGTGTCAGTTACACTACAAGTGAAGAAAACATACTATAAATGGCTTTGCAACTAGATTTATTCTAAGCTGTATTAATCCAAAATAAACTAAAATCTAGGGAATGGGCTCCCAAGGGAAAAAAAAATAAGAGAGGTTCAAAGGATTCAGAAAAAAAAAAAGAAGTAAATAAACGATCTGGGGAAAACCAGAACAGGCTAGACAAAAATAGAGGAATTCATGAGATCTGAGTAAGTTTCCAAGAAATAGAAACTTCAACTCTATTAATAGAACTTCAAGGACAGGAATGGAGGACAGGATCCCAGTGACTTTGAGACAGTTTTGACCTGAAGTCAAGGAGGTAGCACCGAGACCAAGGAGAACTCAAGAGTGTTACTCAAATTGTGGGAGATATTATTTAGTGTAATCTCAAAGTTTTCCATAAATGTTGCTTCAACTGAAACACAGCGTTACTGTGACAATACAACATTTCCCCCAATAGAAGCCCTTTCGACAACCCTAATTTGATAGAAACATGAGATAAACCTTACTATGTTCCTTTTTTCTAATTTGCTCATGACACCATTCCTTGATGCCTTTGGTCAACTGTGTCATTATTCTGTCCACTGCATCCCATAACCAAGCTCACCTTCTTTTATACTGACATTAGCATACAGTTATTAGCACAGTTATGACTCCTGAGTAACTCAATGAGATTCCCTGGTTTGGATACATGAGAGCAGAATGATATATAACGTTACTTCTCCAAATTCATAAATTTTGGGTTTCTTCTACACAACACTTTAACTCCCTCACTTGTATTGAACGCTTCCTTAAACTTCATTATAATTCCTGAAGCTTGGATACTAAACCAAACTTAATTTAAACTTCAAGGGGCTGCTGTGAATCACTTCAATGCTAGAATCCCAAGTGACCAACAGCTTGAGTGCTGGCTACTGCTTTCCTATCCAGCGCTGGGTTAATGGGCCTGGGAAAACAGGAGAAGATGGCCTGAATGCTTAGGCTCCGAATGCATGGGAGACCCAGTTGAAGTTCCGGGATCCTAGCTTTGGTTTGCCTCAGTTCTACACATTGGTGGAAGATACTCTCTCTCTCTGATCTTCTCTCCCTGTTCCACTGCAACACTCAATTTCAAACAAGTAAATACACTTTAAAAAAATTAACTATATAAACTTTTCCATTCACAGACCAAATAACTTTACATCAATTATTTTACAAGTTTCAGGCTTTTTCTCTGTATGGAAATACATCAGCCTTTCCTAAAACAAATACTCATACTCAACTCATGATTGAAACCCTATGGCAAAATAACAATTACAGGGGAGGGAGAGTGGGAGAGAGAGAGAGTTACAGAGGAAGAGAAAGGAGAGGGAGAAGGAGAGAGAGAGACTGGTTACTGCATTGTAAACTAAGAAAAAAGAATACTGCATTACAAATCCAAAGGGAATTTCCATTTAGCTACAGTGTCAATCAAGATGGATTACAAATTATTTTTAGACTATAAATCACATTTTCCATAATCTGAATAAAATATAGCAAACCCCAAAAAAGGGAAGGATTGCACTTTCCCTGTCTCCAGTTCTCAGACATAGGGGATCAAATAACCAGAAAAACAGATGACTATCTTCAAACGTCATCAACCAAAGCCAGAAAAACAAGTGGCATATCACTTGATTTTTTGCTATATTATTTCTCTCTTCTTATTTCTGCCCCAAAACTACAACCTCTGATGATCAACACACAAACACGCACACACACACACACACAGCAGAAAACAGACAGGGTACTTTAAGTTAGCCAATGGCCAGTCATTCCTAGTTACCTAAGTATGCCCAGACAGAAACATTGTTTAAGCAGAACAGAGAAACTGGAAGTCTGTACATGTGGGGATATAATCTTTCAAATCACACTGTATAGGAAGAAATACAGTATACTCTAGTAAATCAGAAACAATATTTAAAAAAAAAATGATCTAATACCAGCAGACTAGACAAGTCATATATAATAAATGTCCCTAGTGATTATTTATACCATCTTACCTATGAAAAACTTAAAATTTACTATGAGAAAAAAGAATTAACTAAGTATTCTCTGAGGCAAGTCATGTGATCTGGTCTTTATAAGCCAGGAGATGAAGCTATAAGAAGAGAAGCGATTTTCCAGTAGTAGCAAAGGCCTGGCAGGGGAGACCATGCTGCCCCCAACCCCTGAGCTCATAACCCTCCCCCGGCAACAGGTCTCACCTGTGCTGGTGGGTGATGCAACCCAGTCTGGCATGGCCTGCCTCACCTTGGCATTTGCTGGTGGGTGCTGTAGTCTGGCACATCATTCCGGTGGATGCTACAGCCTAGCCCAGCCCATCCAGCCTTCAGCTCCGGCCCTAATGTTATCTAGTTAGTGCTGCAGCCCAACCTGGCCTGTCCTGCACCCTGCCCCAGTTCTCACATCTGTCATGGGTGTTATGTACTGGCCCAGCCTGGCCCACTCCCAGACCCAAGCCACAAATATGCCAGCAGGAGCTGTAACCTGGCCTGGTCTGGGCTTCTCCCAGCCTTAGTTCTTGCACTCACCTGTAGGGATTGCATCCTGTCTGTGGAGTTCCCCAAGCACCTCTATCAGGTCTCCTCCTCATGGCAGATCTCAAGCCCACTGGTTGGTCAATGGTCAGGAATGACTTATTCCACCCCCTGTCCTGGCAGGAACAGTGACCTTGCCTGACTGGTCCACATACGAGTTCCATCTCTTACTGCTGGTAGTTAAAGCCAAGCCACACCTGATCCATACTCAAAGCTCTTGCTTGGATGAGCAAGTGCTGAGACCTAGCTCAACCCATCCTACACTCGACCTGGCTCTCACAAGTACAAGTAGGGGCTGAAGTCTAGCCCAGTCTGGCGAGCCCAAACCTAGTCCTACACCCATGCCAAGGCACACTGCCGTCATGTCCAACCCAGATCAAAGCACCATGCTGGCTCTTGCGCTCACCAGTGAAAACTACAACCCAGTTGGGGCATCCCCTAGGCTCCCCAACCAGGCCTGTACATAGCTACAGATCTTGCAACGTGCCAGTGGTTGCTCTGAACCAGCTTGGCATAGCCCATTCCCCATCTTGGTCTGGCTGGAAAGGATGAAGCTAAATCGGATGAGAAGGGGGTTGTGGCCAAGATGCCTGAGGTAACAAAGAAAAGGAAGAAGGCTACTGGTTCACGAAGCAGCCTTGGGAGGGGAAATGGGGTGCAGCGGCCAAGAAGGCAGTCCTTTGAGAAGAAGCCAGCAATGGTGAAACCTGGTGCAGAAGGAAGGAACTCGACTGGATCAGCTCTCAGATTTGCTTATTGCATATAGATCACATCATTCTGGAAGAGTTATTTTGAATAAAGATTCTTTCAGAGGCAGAGTGAAAAAATACAAATGCTTGCATTTTAATATTTGTTAATTTATTTTGACAAAATTTTATTAGTGTATTTACAAATCAATGTTAAAATATTAAAATGAAATTCATCATGAAAATCGGTAATGGGGACTGTCACGGTGTGGGGTAGTGAAGGCCTCAGCCTGCAACACTGGTATCCCTTATAGGTGCTGGTTTGAATGCCAGGTGCTCCACTTCTGATGCAGCTCCCTAGTCATGCTGCTGATGAAACAGTGGAAGACTGCCCAAGTACATGGACCCCTGCAACCTAGTGAACCTGATGGGAGACCAGCTACAGCTTCTGGATCCTGGCTTCAGCGTGGTCCAGTCCTGGCTATTGTGGCCTTTTGAGAGTGAACAACTAGATGGAAGATACTCATTCTCTCTCTCTCTCTCTCTCTCTCTCTCTCTCTCTCTGTACCTCTCCCTCTTTGTAACTTTGCCTTTCAAATAATAAATAAAACTTTTTAAAAAACAAGTAATACATTCTGATAGCAAAACAACACTATCCAGAAGTTAGTAACAAAATAATTATTTTCAAATGAGTATGAGATCAGAATGTTTAAAAGTTCTCAAAGAACAAAGGACAAATATGATATACATAAAGAAAGAACCGGAAAAAATGATACAGAAACAGCAACAAGGCAGCCAGGGATCCAGGAGCAGGTTGTTTTTAACAGAAGATTAGTTGAAATTCTGGAAATGTAAAATGTAGTCATTGTAATACAAACACAGAAGGAAATATGAAGGTGGTATTCAACAAAACCAAGGATAGAATTAACAAACTATACAACTGTTAAGGCAATGACATGAAATACACTTAATGAGAAATGAAGAGGTAAGACATATAAAACAAAAAGTAATTTGTGGGGCCCGGCACGGTGGCGCAAGTGGTTAAGGTTCTCGCCTAGCACGCCCGGGATCCCATATGGGCGCCGGTTCTAATCCCAGCAGCCCCGCTTCCCTTCCAGCTCCCTGCTTGTGGCCTGGAAAGCAGTCGAGGACGGCCCAAAGCTTTGGGAACCTGCACCCGCGTGGGAGACCCGGAAGAGGCTCCTGGCTTCGGATCGGCATAGTATCGGCCCGTTGCGCTCACTTGGGGAGTGAATCATCGGACGGAAGATCTTCCTCTCTGTCTCTCCTCTCTGTATATCCGCCTTTCCAATGAAAAAAAATAAAAATAAATCTTTTTTTAAAAAAAAGTAATTTGTGGAAGCAGAGAATAGAGAAATTCTAGAAAAAAAAAATCAAAAGTGTGTCATTGAAACAATACTACATGGATTGAAAAAAGGTGTTCATCCTTAAGTAGAAACTGCATACCAAACAGAATAAAATAAGCAGAACAAGTACACACATGGGAAAATGTAGATAATGAGAAATAAAGCCTTATTCTTTAATTTCAATATCAAGTTTGAAAGGCAGACTAACTATATTTGTTGACAAGAGACATCTAAATAGCTAGAAAAATAGTTTATAAATTTATATCCAGACATGCTATAGTTCAAGGTGAAGGGTGAATTTGAAGCATTACCAATATGCAACATCTCAACAATATTATCACCCACTGACCTTCACTGAAATAGGCTGCAGCATGAACTGGAGAGTCCCAAGGGCTGGTGCAGGCCATGTCGGCCGGGCCATCGCATATGCCGGTTCAGTGAGAGATGGAGCTGGGGCAGAACTGACCAGACAGCTGCATCCACTAGCACGTGCACTGGCTGGTGAAGCTGACCCTGAAGACTCCCAGGTAGATGGCACAGAGTGGGAGAGACAAGGAGACAAAGGAATCTTGCAACAGCTGGTTAACTCTCCACCTGGCTGCACTGAGCGGGGTCGGGCCACACTGCCGTCAGGAGTCCAGAACTCCATCTGGGTCTCACACGTGGATGGCAGAGGTCAATCTTCTGCGGCCTTCCAGACACTTTAGCAGGAGGCTGGACCGGAAGCAGGAAAACCTGGACGGACCTGCACTAAGATATGGGAGGCTGGTACTGTGCAAAGGCATCTTAGCTTGTTGTGCCAAAACACTGCCCCCATACGATTCATTTTACAAGTATATATGACTGATGCCCAAACTAGACAGCAACACACAGGAATACAAAACCACAATGTTGGCATGCAAATGGTTGCCAAGTAAGTCCCAGCTGCTTCACTTCTGATCCAGCTCCTAGCCGATGACCCTAGGAAAGCAGCGCAGTATGTCCCAGGACCAACATGGGGGACTCTAAAGAAGTTCCTGACTCCTGGATTTAGATTAGCCCAGCTCTGGCTGCTACAGTCACTTGGGGAGTAAACAAGTGGATGGAAGCAAATAAATGAATTAATGAATCTTTTTTAAAGGGTATAAGCAATCTTGATATCAACACAGATGTAGAAATCTTAAAATACAATAATAGGGACAGATGCGGTGGCCTACCTATCAAAGTCCTCGCCTTGAACACACTGGGATCCCATATGGATACTGGTTCTAATCCCGGCACCCCGCTTCCTTTCTAGCTTCTTGCTTGTGGCCCGGGAAAGTAGTTGAGGACGGCCCAAAGCCTTGGGATCGTTCACTCGCATGGGAGACCTGGAGGAAGCTCCTGGCTCATGCTTCGGATCAGCTCAGCTCTGGCCGTTGTGATCACTTGGGGAAGATTTTCCTCTCTGTCTCTCCTCCTCTCTGTGTATCCGACTTTCCAATAAAAAATAAATGAATCTTGAAAAAAATACAAGAATAAATGAGCTATCTGTATATTTCAAAATTATGATGCTATCTAGGTAGAGCTTATCAGAGAGAGAGAGAGGTGGGCCTGATGCTGTAGCCTAGTGGCTAAAACTCCTGGTCTTGCATGTGCCAGGATTCCATGCGGGTGTTTGTGTCCCAGCTGCTCTTCTTCCCACCCAGCTCCCTGCTTGTGGCCTGGGAAAGCAGTCAAGGACAGCCCAAAGCCTTGGGACCCTGCACCCACAAGGGAGACACAGAAGAGGCTCTGGGCTCCTGACTTCAGATCAGTTCAGCTCTGGCTGTTGTGATACTTGGGGAGTGAATCTTCGGACGGAAGATCTTTGTTTCTGTCTCTCCCTCTCTCTTGTAAATGTGGCTTTCCAATAAAAACAAATTAAACTTTTAAGAAAAAGGCAATCTATTACATTAGCAGATTTAGGGGGAAAATCACACACAAAGAAAAGCCAAAAAGCCTTTGGCATCCTTTCTGTGCGGAAAGAGCATCTGGCGACGTGCGGCGGTACTCTGACTGAACAGGGGAAGCGTGACATCTATCCCACACAGCATTTTCAGCATGAAAAGCAGGCAACTTCAGCAGCATTTTCTTCGAAATTACTAACAAAACAAGAATCTTTTCTGCACATTAGAGAAAATATTTGCAATTTGGAAGAAGCCATATGTTCTAATATTTAACAAGTTTCTATCAATACATCCAGTGTTTGTTTCTCTGAGGACAGAAGCGATTCTGTTCCCATCTTGCTTCCTGGTTCAGGAGATAGAGCCTGCCGGGCAGACGGCCCACACGTGTTAAACGCTGAGTGCCGCAGCTGGCCAGAAGAGCTTTCTACCTTGTTTCAAGGACAGGAATGACTTCTCTCCAAAAGCTGAACACATTTTTTAATAGACTGCTTTGAGGAAAGTTTCTAAAATAGTGGAAAGAATGTTTTCATGTAAAAAGTAAGGTGAACACATCACTTAGCATTTGGAAGGGAAGGCTCACACTGCTGAGCGTCTCCGTTCAGAGTCCTGGGTGTTGCGACTCACGGTCCCCAGCTAGCGTCAGCAGAAAAGCCTTAGCGCCGCACTCCGTCATCTCTGAGCACTGTCTAAGCACCATTCACCCTGAAACACAGATGGCCAGCACATGGAGCCTTTAAGGCAATGCTTGCCGTCGCATACAAAAAGATGAACATATTATCAGTCAGAACTAAATGGTCCTTGCATTGCTCCCAGAGTGAGCCAGGAGACAGCCGCTCCTGAAAAGAAACAGGTGTCAGGGTGACAGCCTCTGTGGGCACTGTCATGTACCCTACACTGCCACGTCTGTGTTCTTCCAGCTCTACTTATTCCTCTCTTAAAAAAAATCCTTTGTGCCCAACTCCCATGTCACCGTGGGCCTATGGTCAGAGCCATGAGCTGTCCACAATACTTCTCCTTTTCAAATAAAATTTCTCCTTTTTTTTTTCTAGATTTATTTTTTTTTATTGCAAAGTCAGATTTAAAGAGAGGAGGAGGAGAGACAGAGAGGAAGATCTTCCAACCATTGACTCACTCCCCAAGTGACAGCAATGACCGGTGCCAAGCCAATCTGAAGCCAGAAGTCAGGAGCTTCCTCCAGGTCTCCCACGTGGGTGCAGGGTCCCAAGGCTTTGGGCCGCCCTCGACCGCTTTTCCAGGTCACAAGCTGGGAACTGGATGGGAACTGGGGCTGCCGGGATTAGAAGTGGCACCCATATGAGATCCTGGCACGTGTAAGGCTAGAACTTTAGCAGCAAGGCCAACCTGCCAGGCCCCCAAATCCCCCCTTATTAAGCCTGATTTAACTGTTTCATACAGTTTCCTTGAGCTATCGCTGGTGTATTCTACTCTGTGGTATCCTGTGTCTTAAACACTCGGGATAAAAAACTGACTTTCACCTGGATGGGACAGAGTGCTGTCTCAGCAGAGGTCACCACAGACCACCCAAACTCCCTTCAACAAAGCAGTGACCACAGAGCCTAGAGTCCATGTGAGACCGTAACAACTGCGCCCCGCGAACTCGGCACAAGTTGCCTAGGTGTAACCCGATCGAGTTGGGCGCTGGGTGCTGTTAACAACCTCCATGCTTACAGATCCTCACTGTGGAGCCAGAGGCTAATAATACGACAGGTACACAAAGAGCGAGCAAGTGAACATCAGGCTGCATTGAGGACACGGCGAGGAAAGGGACATGGGCATATTTCACAGAAGGCTGCAGAGAGGGCTCATCATGGCAGCTGATACATAAAGATGTGAGTTGACGAGGATAGAAACAGGCTTTTCAGTGTATTTTTAAATCTTCAGTTGCTACGGGGGTGTGTATCAAATGGTATCACGCGCCCAAGATACCAAGTCATGATATTACAAGGGTTCTCCATGAATCATGTGTTCACTCGATTTAAAAATATTTTCATAATGTAAATGAAAATCTATACAGGAAGTCAGGTTATTCTTCAAGGTATTTTTAAATTATGAGGACACAGTGATCCAACTATTCAAGGAAAATACATTAACCTTGCCCATGATATTCCAGGAATTGATCAGAAAATTAATTATTGCCATGAAGAATTCAACAGCTTGGGGCTGGAACAGCATGTTAAGCCACCACCTAGTGTCGGCACCCCAAATGGCTGCCAGTTCTAGTCCTGGCTGCTCCACTTCTGATGCAACTCCTTGCTAAAATGTGCCTGAAAAAGCAACGGAAAATTGCCCAAGTGCTTAGGTCCCTGCCCCCACATGTAGACCCAGAAGCTCCTGACTCTGCTCTGGCCCAGCCTCAGCTACTGAGGCCATGTGGGAAGTAGCCTATTGCTGGAAGTCTTCTCTCTTTGTAACTTTTTCTTTCAAGTAAATAAATGGACCCTTTCATCCAAAGGGATGTGACAGTCTACTTAAAATATACCAAGAGTGATGGTGCTAGGTGCAACGGCTGCAGTTAAGGAATACAGCTGGTAACAGGTATGGCTGCATTTGGAGGGCTAGGCAGGGATTTAGTAAGGGACAAAGACCAAAAAGCTTTTAGCAGTCTCTATAGGATAGTCCAATACCACTAACGAAAAACTTCCATGTCCTTTTATGCCAATCTATACACCCACCCCTCGGGACACAGCTGTGTCCCTTCCATCATACAGAAACCACCATAATGAGCACAGGAAGACGCCATGGAGCCTTCCCAGAGATCAGCACTTGCAATTTCTGCCCCTTGGTTCATTCAATCAGGGCGCCATCCCCTACTCAGCAAAGAGAGTGGCCGTACTGGGAGGGTGCCGGTTCACCCTCATGAGGTTTCCCACATTCACTTCTTCATAAGCATCCTCTCTTTACATGAATCCTGCTGCCATCCTTAAACTTCACATATGACTGCTTGGCCTTCTCACACTGAGGCAGGACTCTGGAATAAATCTAGCTGTGGACAAGCACGTACCCCTACAACAAGGTCAGAGTGTCAAGATCACCTTGTTTTCCACTGGTTCCCTGCTCTGCTTGGTGCACATCTCCTTATGGGGTTCCACCGGGGAGCAACAAGGCAGAGAGGGCACAGCAACAGTTCCAGCGTCCATGGGAAAGCAAACCTTTCCTGCTTCAGTTGGATGAGACAAAGAAAAAGCCCGCGTTCATTTTGCTTCAGTGACTTGTCTAACCCTGAACCACTCTTCAGGAGAGGCACTAAGATCCACTTAGCTGCTTTGCGCCTGGACTGTCAGACTTTCAGAAGTTCTGAGAGTTGGCAGAACAGTCACAAAGGGAAAATAAGTCACTAGAAGCACAGTAAATGGATGGTGTGGTCAAAAGGATAAAAGTCAGAAGGCACTGTAAAGTGCCTCATGTATTCTAAGGCTTTGCCCATGGGTTTATTTTGCCTTTTCATACTGGTCTTCGTCATTGATAAGTGGTAGTTTAATTTTTACTGTTCTGAGTGTTGCCAAATACGTTCTTCTTTTCCTTAGTGTTCATGTCAGTATCCTTAGCAATTAAATTACCCATATTTTTACCACCTCTTTGATTATGCTTTCTCTTGTCATGGTAAACACAGGAAAATAAACTACGGTTCTTAATATCATTCTGAAGGAAGTTCCAAGTTCTGTGTGTTTCTCAAAATAAGCTTTTAACATTACTAAACCAAATGGAACAGATCATTTACAATTTTTATGATAAAATCTCTATTCAAATGGTAACAACTTGTTATTTAAAATAGTTCTTGGCAGCCTGTATTAGTTGAAAAGGTTGCATAACAAAAATGCATAGACTGGGTGGTTTAAACAACTAAAACTTACTTTTCCAGCTCTTGAGCTTAAAAGTCCAAGATGCAAGTGCTGGCAGGGTGAGTCTCTTTTGAGGCCTCTCCTCTTGGCTGGCAGATGGTTGCCTTCTCTCTGTGGCCACACAGGGTTTTTCCTTTGTGTTTTTTCATTCTTGGTCTCTCTTCATGTGTTTTAATTTCCTTGTTTTATGGGGCTTCAACATACAGACTTTGAAGAGACACAAATGCAGTCTGTATTTTTCTGGTCTCATTTTCTTACACATCTTCGCCTTGGCACACTGCTCTATATAAACACTGGCTGAAGCTTCAGATACTCCAGACTTTGAGCTTCTGCAAATGTAGTGATAACCTTTGCCTAAAATGAGCCTCCACTACTTGCCCCTTGACCTAATTCCTGTCTTCATTCTGTGAGCTCAAGTCTGAGAGGTGGTGTTGACCAATTTAATCCAACAGTATAATTTATAAACCAACCTTATTTCATACCATTTATTTTCTAATTTAAATGCTTTTTAATTTTGTTTTCCAAGAGCCATAGGGCCCAGAGGGAAGCACATTTGTGTAACTATTACACAACTCATGTTCTGGCTAACACATGGCAATACCTGTCTATTTAAAGGACCAATAATTATTGAGTGAATGAATGTTATTCCTGAAGATCAGAAACAGTGCACACTATACCATTCCAAATGAATGAGTTTATGAATTAGATATTACCATAAAATAACCATATTTATTATGAAACAAATGTTTTTAGAAAAATTAAAAATATTTACTTGTACAATAGTACAATAATAATAGCAGATGAATACAGCCACATGATGAAATAGCAAGATAAGATACATGTAGGAATTCACGTAGAAATGAAAGAATATAAAAAAATAGAAGTGATGGCTACCCAAAGCAGTGGAGGAGAGGGCTGGGTCTGCTCCAGACCCGACACGTCTCCCAGGCTTCAGTCCAGAACAGGAGGGGCCACAGGAGCCAGGTACGTCACCAGCCTGGCGGGCTTCCAGCGACCAACGGCATACCTGAACAGACATTCCTTACATATTGGGGCAAAGACAGCCCTTTTGCTAGCCCATGTGTCTAGAGGAGTATAAAAATTATAAAACTCCGGACACATTTGCAGCTGCCCTTTTTGCCTCCATCTTCCTTCTGCTCTGCGCGAAGGGGGCCCAGGAGTTGGATTTTCCAATAAAGCATCCGTTACAACTATGGACAACTTGCTGATTTCATTCTACCAGCAGGCAGGTGGTCAGCAGTCAGTCATCATCTAACAAGAAGAATACAAAAGAGAAAAGCTAAGAGGTATACAGGATAGGAAGACTGACTAACTCCAATTAACAGAAAAGTCAGAAAAAAGCAGAGGAAATGCTTAATAAAATAATAAATATTAAGTCCCCAAATTAAAGAGGCAAAGGAACTCAGGTTGAAAAGGCATACAAAGTGGAAAAGGATATGAAAATGATCCAACCTTGGTTTTAATACCAAAAGAAGATGGAGAAAGGCCATAATGAAGCCAAATCTAATTCTGCTACAAAGCCTACAGTCCCACCCACTGTGACATAAACATTGAGGTATGTTCATTTCCTAGGACTGTGAAAGTAATTGAACTAGGTTTATATATATATATGTATATATATTATATGTGTGTATACATATCTATAATTGCTAAGTAATAATAAGTCAGAGCTTTTACACTGAACCTAGTTCAATGTATATGTATATATATGTACATATATGTATATATGGGACCTGGAATATGTTTTTGCATGATGTGAAGGAAGAGTTTAACTGAAAACATTTGAAAATGGATACTCAAATTTTCTATTACTTATAACTATGAAGTATTAATGCTTCATGTTTTTTGCTTTTTCCTTTCTCTGTGTTTGCTAGGAATTTGAAAAATCTGTTGAAATTTGTATCAAAATTAGAGTAATTTTCTCCACAGTAAAATTTCCTTTTTGTGTTTGAAAGGCAGAGAGGAAACAGAGAGAGACAAACAGAACTCCCTGAATGCCCCCTGCGGCTGGGATAGGCCGGGCCTGCAGCCAGGAGGCCAAGCACAACAGAGGTCTCTCCGGAGTGGCAAGAGCCCACATCCTGGAGCCAACACTGCTCACCTGCAGGGGATCTGCAGAAAACTAGGTTTAGGAACCAAGCCAGGAATCCTGAGACCCTGAGGACATGGACATTTTACAGACTAAGGTAAATGCCTCTTCTAAACCCCTCAAGCTTTAAAGGTAGAGTTACAGAGAGAGAGGCAGATTGGGGATGGAGCCAGAGACAGAAAGGAAAAAAGTGAGAGTGAGAGTGAGAGAGAGATGTCTCTGAATTTCCACTCCCTGCTCTGAATGGCAGCAACAGCCAAGGCTGTGCCAGGCTGAAACCAAAAGCCAGCAACTCCACTGGGGATGTCCACATGAGCATCAGGAACTCAGGTACTTGAGCCATCATCCATGCCAGCGAGCAGGAGGGCAAGTGATGGGATGCTGGCACTGCAGGTTAATTCACTATGTCACAATGCACCC
Source organism: Ochotona curzoniae (assembly GCF_017591425.1). Classification (NCBI taxonomy): domain Eukaryota; kingdom Metazoa; phylum Chordata; class Mammalia; order Lagomorpha; family Ochotonidae; genus Ochotona; species Ochotona curzoniae. Next base: position 3,587,893 of record NW_024466129.1, on the reverse strand, counting down.
CACCCACATCCATACCTTGTCCTTAATACACATCATCTCCTGCTATTAGATTTATACTGTAAAACTTCTAGTGGCGCAAGAAACGAATATGTGGCATTACTAGGCAAGACCACATGCATAAGTATCCAATGCAAGTAGCACAGGATTCATTCTCATCCTCTCTGCCCAGGGAGAACTATCCCTTGTCTTCCTTCTCCATAGAGTGCTAAGAATGATTATCATAATTTTATGCTTTTGTTGTATCTTGAGACAATTAATTTTAATTCTATGTTGTACAGCATAAACTAATTCTCACAAGTGACATGAGTCAGTATTGGAGTAACTAATATATTATCAATTGGCATTCCTTACATCTGAATATTCAAAGTACCACACACAAAAATACCACTGACAAGCCATGAAGGGACATGTGTCAGTGTATCACTATAAATATTTCTTGCTTCTAGTGTGGGCAAGTAGGCAGGTAGTTCAGGGTCATGAGCTTGGATGTCCCCCACCACCTAGGCGTTCCCTCCTGCCCACCTGTGATGCTCACCTTTCACCATCTGGAACCTGAGAGGGAGCAATATTGCATTGTTGTGTAACCATTCCCTTCACAATCCCCTAGAAAGACCCCTAAGAGGCAGGGGTTCTCTCTCTTGGTTGGGTGGCTCCATCACTCTGGCACTCTTGGCTCTCGGCCTTGCCAGCACCTGCTTGCTCTCTGGCTTCCTGTGGACAAACTTTGAGGAGAGGTATCTCCTGAGCATGGTCCCTGTGTGTCTATATTCTTCACCCTAAGGTGGGACAGTAAAGATAGCAATGCTAACATGCTTTACACTTCTAACGTGTGAACTATCGGGAGTTTCAAGGGAGGTGAGGCCTAGCAGTAGTGGAATGTGGGCAGAGAAGCCAGGGAAAGGTGACTGTCTACAGCTTTGTAAGTGTGTCCAGGTTGTCCGCTGTATGTCTCTTAGGATAACTTATATTGCTGGGGAAGCTGGGACATAGGTCTTCAGCTTAACAGATGAACCTCAGGGTGATGGCCATTTGTTGCTCTGGGGTTTCAATTGACTGGATTGTTAAATGGATTTGTGATTTGCTATTTCTAGTGGGCCTGTTATCACCAAGCTTGGTTATTAAAGACTCCTTAATAAACCTTAGACATGTCTGGCGTGATCTTGCTCGCGCCCCACAAAACTAGCTATACACGCTTTCCTAGATCACCTCACTGAGCTCCATTACAGGTGTGAGTGTTCAAATACACTGGGCGAAAGACCTGGGATGTTATCTCCTTTAGTTTCAATGTGAGTTTTTTCCTTCTTCTTCCTTTAACACCACTGATAGGGTTAATTGTCAAGGTGAACGTATTCTGGAATCTCCTAGGAAACACCTGCATCCCATCACGGGGAAAACCCTGCTTTCTGAAACACCAGGAAGCAGACAGGACACAGGAATGATCTTGGGGTTTTAGAATTCCCGGGAAGGACAGTTACCCTCGGGCGTGCTGTTTACTGTCTACACTGAAGTGATAGGATTGGAATCTTGAGCTTTTGCATTGTAAATCTTTATTGAAATAGTTGGATTTGAATCTTAAACACTATAAATTTTTACCTGCTGTATGTCACAAAATAACCCCCCATTATATATTTACCCAATATCATATAACTATTGATTTTCCCATAGATACTTGCTATAAAAACCCCACACTTATTTTTGTTCAAGGAGCTTCTTGTTCATTTCACTCGCCTTGGAGTCTCGCTCAGTTTCTTTGAATCCCAACACACCACCTCTTGGTGGACCTTTATTCTGTCCTCATGGAATTCCTTGGGCCTCATTTTGATGTATGATTTTCAAATAAATCTAAGCTTTCCCATATCTTCACAATTAAATATGTATATATTCATTGTATGTAGCACAAGGAAATGGTTTGTATTTTAACGTTGGTATTTTCCTGAACTTGGGCTTTTGTAAAGCTAACTAATCCTGCTTAATAACTTATATTAATGCTTATCCAGCCCACTTATAATTCTTCAGTGATGCAACACATTTGATTTATCCAGACCAAATTATACTTGCCCTGACTAAAACTGCTAGCAGCAAGCTGTCAAAGAAGTGCTTTAACACAAATATGCTGACTTACCAAGACATTAGTGATATTAGCTTACCTACTGCCCATGCAAAAACAACAACAACAAAAAACTTGTAAGACTGCAAAAGAAACAGGAAAGCTAGCAGTGAAATCCCATGCTATGGAAACAGTGGGAAAGACATTTACATAAGAGGGTTACTCCCCAAAAATAACTGAAAATTTTAGCTTCCAATCACTATTGGCAGACCTTAGATTTTAACGGATAAACTAGAACACTTCATTTTCTCAGCTGATTGTCCATCATTTTCTGCTAGATGCACTATTATAGCGTTGGGTTCACAAAAACATTTTCAATTTTTCTGTCAACTCATATGGCTGCATTTTTTTTGTTTGTTTTTAAGTATCACATTCGTATTATGTCATGTCATTAATTTTTTAAAAGATTTTTTTTTTTTATTGCAAAGTCAGATATACAGAGAGGAGGAGAGACAGAGAGGAAGATCTTCCGTCCGAATATTTACTCTCCAAGTGACCGCAACAGCCAGTGCTGCGCCAATCCCAAAGCCAGGAGCCAGGAACTTCCTCCAGGTCTCCCACGTGGGTGCCCTTGGTCTGTCCTCGACCGCCCTCCCATGCCACAAGCAGGGAGTCAGATGGGAAGTGGAGCTGCCAGGACTAGAACTGGTGCCCACATGGGATTCTGGAACATTCAAGGCGAGAACTTTAGCCACTAGGCCACACGCCGGGCCCACATCATTAATTTTTAAAAAATAATTACAGCAACAGAGATTGATCTTCTAACTGCTGGCTCATTTCCCAAATGCCAACAATAGTTGGACCTGGGGGAGCCTAAAGCCAGGTTGTCTCTTGCGGTCTCCCTGTGGGTGGTAGGAGCCCAAGCATCTGGGCCATCATCCACCGCTTACTAATAGCACCGTCAGGGAACTGTATTAGAAGCAGAATAGACAGAGCTCAAACTGGCCTTCTGATATGGGATGCCGGTGTTTAGCAGCATCCTAGCTTGTGCTATAATGCCAGCCCACACCAACTTGTTTTAATAGAGCAATCACAACATTTTTTAAAAAGCTTTACTGAAGATCACCGTTCATTCAGATACATGGTAAGACAGCAAGCAGGGAAAGTAGGTGGTAAGCTCTGCAGGTGAGCTGGGCAGATGAAGCCTTGCAAAGGAAGGTCTTTGTGGAGGCTGTTTAAGCAAGGGCAGGCTAGCCATGGATGGAAACCAGCAGCCTTATGTATCACACTGGAATATCTCAGAAACATGAGGCTGCATCAAGGACAGGAATTTTGTGCAGTAATCAGGATGACTACATATCATTTTGGAGTTCCTGGGTTTGATTCCTGGTTCAAGCTTCTGATTCAACCTTTCTGTTAATTCAGACTATGGTACAAGTAACTGAGTTCTTTTTTTTTTTTTTTAATTTTGTATCTGATGATACAATTCCATAGGCTCTGGAGGCTTTTGACTATGATCAAGATACATTTTTGTCTCAGGATTGTAACTATTTTTTGTTTTTATTGTACAAATCTTCTGATAAAGCTAACATTTTGGTGCTATAAGATTTTATAAATGGGGCCCGGCGGTGTGGCCTAGCGGCTGGGATCCCATATGGGTGCTGGTTCTAAACCCGGCAGCCCCACTTCCCATCCAGCTCCCTGCTTGTGGCCTGGGAAGGCAGTTGAGGATGGTCCAAAGCTTTGGGACTTTGCACCCGTGTGGGAGACCTGGAAGAAGTTCCTGGATTCTGGCTTCGGATCAGCATAGCATCGGCCTGTTGCGCTCACTTGGGGAGTGAATCATTGGATGGAAGATCTTCCTCTCTGTCTCTCCTCCTCTCTGTATATCTGCCTTTCCAATAAATAAATATTTAAAAAAAAATTTTATAAATGGCATTTTCTTCTTTCAATTTCCAATTGCTAATTGATAGTACATGAAAATACAATTGAACATTGGATAATGATTTCACATCATAGAGGTTGTTAACTTCACACAGATTCCACTGAATTTCCTGTGTCATATCATCTATGAATAAAGACTATTTAAATAAACAAGTAATTGAGTTCTTATCACTCATGTAGGATTAGCATTCAGGCCCCTGGCTTCAGCCCCGGCTCAGTGCCAGGTACTGGGGGCATCTGGTGAGTGAGTGAGCAGACGGAACTGACTCTCAATGGCTCTCCCTCAAGAATAAACACATAAGTAAGCAAATGAAGCCGCAACTGGAAATGTGATTGTTAGTGCTGGTGAGGTGTGTCAAGATACCCTGTGATACAAACATCCAATACGAGCCCTGTTTTGTGTCCTGGCTGCTCCATGCCCATCCAGGTCCCTGCCTGAGAAGACAGCTGACTGACACATGGTGCTTGGTTCCCTGCACTTACTCACGTGGGAGATCCAAATGAAGTCCCAGCATCAGCCACTGGGGAGGGAGACGCAGGATGGGAGATTTCTCTCTCCTCTCTCTGCAACTATACTTTTAACATAAATATCTTTCAAAAACAAAACCAGAAAATAAGCTTCCTTCTCCCTTCTCCTTTGCTTTCCTTTCCTTCTTTTCCCGGGAGACACAGCCTGAGCAGCAGGTAGGTGCCCCGGCCGCATGCAGGCAGTGGTCAGCCCAGATCGGGGAGTGCCTTGGTGCTGAGGGTCTGAAATGAGCATGGCTGAGGGGCTGAGACCAGCCCAGGTGGGAGGACCATTGTGAAGACCTTGGAGGATTATGCGCAGCACACAAGGGGGTCACCAGCACCCAATGTAGCCCTGTGGCCAGCTGGCTGGGAAGAGCATCCAGTGTCTGGTGGGGAGGGGCAGCAGCAAGCAGCCATGTGTCCATGTCCTGTTGACATTGCCCACCTTGGGAATGCAGGATACGAGGGACAAGACTGTGCAGTTAAGTCCTGACATTGCACACACACTTCATTTGTAGACTCTAGTGCAAAGGAGAACTAACCCAGGTGTGCATGAAAGGTGGGTCTGCCTAAGCCAGTGAACCAACTGAAGACTTCAAACACATCTCCCAAAGGCAAAAAAAAAAAAATCCAGCAACTTCTCAGAGCAATGAGGATCATTTGGAGGAAACAGATATCGACACTAACAGGAAATTCTCTGGTTATTGACACGGATCTATTAGATGAGACAGGAAGATTTTCAACCAGCATTAGGCAAAGCCTCTATCCCTAATCAACAGGAAGCAGATACCAAAGCTGAGATGAATTTGCATCCTTCAATAGCCCTGTAGGTGAAGGACTGGAAATCTCTGAAGGAGGAATGAAATGAGTTAGGCAGGAAGCCACCTTGTAGTCACAAGTTGGAAGCCATCATTCTCCTTTCAGCCTATCAGTGAAATGACCCCTTCTCCAGGAAGTGCTTCCCAGCTGGGACTTGAGTGTGGTGTCACATAACCACTTCCCATTCTAGGCTCAGAGAAGCCTGGCAATGAGGAAGGACACTCTTTACCCAAGGGCACAAGATGGAAATTTTCAACTGTCTTTGAAACACGGATTCCAATCAGAACATGTGGGCAAGACAGGCAAGTTGAACTGGTTTTTGTAGATCCGGATGCTACCCTACCAGTTTGCATGGAAGACTAGCCCAACATGCTGCAGCCCCTCATCTCTGTGGCTCGTACTGGCTCCCTGCTTATGCCCAACGGAAACAGCAGATGTTCTGGGAACACACACTGCTCCCACCCACCTGGGAGTGGTTCCTGGCCCCTGGATTTGGCTTGGTCCATCCAAGGCCACTGAGGCCATCTGTGTGATCAGTCAGAGGATGGAAGAATTTATCTACCTCTGTAAGGCTTTCATATAAGTAAAAATTAGAAAAAAAAACACTAGAAAATAAAAAATTCATAGAAAATGGAATGGTTCGGTTTATTTTGGTACAAGAAAAAACTTTTTTATTGGAAAGGCAGATATACAGAGAGGAAGATCTTCCGTCCAATGATTCACTCCCCAAGTGAGCGCAAAGGCCAGTGCTATGCTAATCCAAAGCCAGGAGCCTCTTCTGGGTCTCCCGCGCGGGTGCAGGGTCCCAAGGCTTTGGGCCGTCCTCGACTGCTTTCCCAGGCCACAGGCAGGGAGCTGGATGGGAACTGGGGTTGCTGGGTTTAGAACCAGTGCCCATATGGGATCCCGGGCGTGCAAGGTGAGGACCTTAACCACTGCGCCACCGCTCCGGGCCCCAAGAAAAAACATTTTTAAAAAGATTTATTTATTTTTGTTGGAAAGTCAGATCTACAGAGAGGAAAACATAAAGCTCTTCCATCTACTAGTTAACTCCCAGGTGGTCACAATGGCTAGACCTGAGCCAATCTGAAGCCAGGAACCAGGAGACTGCAGGGTTCCAAGGCTTTGGGCTGTCTTCCACTGTATTCCCAGGGGAAACGGCAGGGACAAAAACTGGTGCCCATATGGGATCCTGGTGTGTGCGAGGTGAAGATTCAGCCACTGGTGCCAGGCCTGGCACAAGAACATTTTTAAATCCACACATACAAGGTATCTTCAAGCAATTCATGGAAATTTATTTACTTTGAAAAGACTATTCATGATTGCAGGTGGATTTTTTTTTTTGCATTTAAATAAATACACTTTATTTCATTATTTTTAAAGATTTTATTTATTTTTATTGGAAAGTCAGACTTAACACAGAGGAGAGACAGAGAGAAAAGATCTTCTGTCTGCTGGTTCACTCCCAAAGTGTCCACAACAGCCAGAGCTGAGCAGATTTGAAGCCTGGAGCCTCTTCTGGGCCTCCCACGTGGGTGCATGTTCTAAGGCTTTGGGCCGTCCTCCACTGTTTTCCAAGGCCACAAGCAGGGAGTTGGGTGGGAACTGAAGCAGCTGGGACAGGAACTAGTGCCCATATGGAATACTGGTGCATTCAAGGCAAGGATTTAGCCACTGCGCCATTATGCCTAACCCAAATAAACACGCTTTAATTCCATTTTTTCCACAGACATTCATGTCTTGGAAATCCTCTTGCTAATGACTATATCCCACCTTAATTCCTTCCAGAGTTTAGATTTCATCTGGTCATTTTTGTGGTTAACAGGATCAATATATTCAATAATATGATTAACTGTTTGGACTCAGATTTAATTTTACATTACTTTATTTCTTCCTGCTTCTTGTTTTCCCATTTGCTATTCCCCCGAATTGCCTGATTTTCTTCTCTGTGTATTGTGCTGTTTCCTCTTTTCGCTTCTGCTTTCCCAGAATAGCTTGCCTGGGAAACTAATAAGATCTGTGCATTTCCAAACGTAGTTCTCTGGTGTAAAAAGGAAATTGCATTGCATCACATACCTTCAACTTCCTTTTCCGATTTTAGATTTTCCTGAAGATAGATTCCAAGCACTGATGATTTCTGCTCCCTTGGAGACGGCTACTTCAGGCTATGTGAATAGGCCATCAGGAAGGAGGAGACTATCTCACCCACATGGTTTACATTTCTGTACATTATCACTCAGTGATTGCAGAGGGTTAGCCACTGGCATCAGATTCCCCCAGGTGTTGGCACACACACACGAGTTCTAGCCTACCTTTACAGTCAGACAATCTGGAGGTGGAGCTCCGGGATCTGCAGTTAACAGACTTTCTAGAACAATCTTCCGCAGACTAGTGTTTGCAGGCATCAGTAAGTAATAACAGTAAGAAGAGCCTGGTCTCTGATGGACTTACTGACCTCCAGGTACTTCTCTCATTTACTTTCTCTTTCGGTCTCATGTTCTGGAATGCTGCCTGGGCATACGCAACACAACACTGCCCCGTTCCAGACTCACTTAGCACACGCACCACCACTAGATGTCTCTAACTCTAGCATAGTGATAGCACAAACGAAATCTCTGCAGTGACCGCTTCCTCTCGTGGCCATCATTTGTACTCAATTCCCTTACGGGCCAAGGCGCCAAGCCAGGAAGAGACGGTGATGTGTAAGACAAGCCTGGGCAATGCCCTCAAGGAGCTGAGATTCCTGCACGGAGTTAGCACAAGATCTCATGCTTAGCACAGGTTTCAGAATATTTTACTTTCCCTGTCACTTCTAATCTAGAATCATACCATTTATGTACGGCTGTAATTTTTCTGTTCCTAATCTGCCACCTCTCTCAACAATTAATCTGTTGAAAATTCAAGTCTTTAAAATATTATTTTAAAATATATTTCAGAACATTTTTATTTCAGAATAGTTTAAACTTACAAAACCAAAATTGTGGAGTTGTACAAGGTGTACCATATACTCAAACGCAGCATCCCCCACTATCAACAACCTACATGTTTGCCACACTTCTTAAAGATTTTTATTTATTTTTATTGTAAAGTCAGATATAGAGAAAAGAGGAGAGACAGAGAGGAAGATCTTCCACCTGTTGATTCACTCCCCAAGCAACCCCAACAATCGGAGCTGAGCTAATCTGAAGGCCTGAGCCAAGAGCCTCTTCTGGGTCTCCCAAGCTGGTGCAGAGTCCTGAGGCTTTGGGTCGTCCTCAACTGCTTTCCCAGGTCACAGGCAGGGAGCTGCAGGGGAAGTAGGGCCGCCGGGATTAGAACCAGTGCTCAAATGGGATCCTGGCATATACAAGGAAGAGACTTTCAGCCTCTTCTTCCTCCATCACACATATCTCTGAATTTGCTACAAGCCTTGTCTGTTTCCTTTCTTCCTGGGCTCATGACTTTAATTATACCTCTGGCCTTTTTCTTGCTTCAGTGATGTTTCTACCTCATTTATTAAACATTTAGCACAAGCTCTTGGATGTTTTTTTTCTAAGTCTTGCATTATTTCACCGACTTCCTGCATATAGGAGCCATGTCTTTTTCTTGTGGATCCAGGCTTAGGCACAGTGGGTGTCTAATAAACCTTCATCATTCACTCATTTATGCATTCCGTCTTCAAATAATCACTGAATGCCCATTGAAAAATCACATGCTCCCTGCTGTCACAGAGCTAAAAACTTAGTTGGAAAGACAGACAATAAACATAAAAAATGAGTTGATCACTAGGTGATTCATGTTAACTGGCAAAGAACGGTTTATAAGGACCCATCCCAGGCCAGGTCCCATGTCTACCAGCACAAGCTGACAGACCTAATGAAGACAGACAGTTACGAAGTGCAAAGTCACCAGTGCACATAAAACACCCCGTGGCACAAAGGGAAGGTGGGAGGAGCCGTGCGGAGGACTGTCAGGAGGACTCCCACTGAGTCTCAAGAGTGAAGTTTAAAACAAACAGTAGGGCCTGGCGGGGTAGCCTAGCAGCTAAAGTCCTCGCCGTGCATGTGCCTGGATCCCATATGGGCATCGGTTCATACCCTGGTTGCTCCGCTTCCCTGCCAGCTCCCTGCCTGTGGTCTGGGAAAGCAGTCGAGGACGGCCCAAAGCCTTGGGACCCTGCACCCACGTGGGAGACCAGGAAGAAGCTCCTGGCTCCTGGCTTTGGATCAGCTCAGCTCCAGCTGTTGCGGCCGCTTGGGGAGTGAATCAACGGTTGGAAGATCTTCCTCTCTGTCTCTGCTCCTCTCTGTATATTGACTTTGCAATAAAAATAAATCTGAAAAAACAAAAAGCACAAAGGGTTAGAGAAGGCCAGGTTTTCTTACAAGAGCTGTTTTCCGAAGCACTGCCCATGTGCCCAGCAGCGGGCAGCCCCTGGGCTGGCAGTGCCAGTGGCAGAGCAGCTGCCTCGGACGCTCGCTGCCCAGCACAGGGCCGGCTGCTGTCCCAGGCACCCCGGGTCCTGCGCCGGGCAGGGCGAGCGGCTTCCATCAGCACCAGGACCTGGCACCACGCTGAGAAAAAGCTCGAGGGTAAGGGCAGTGGCTTCTAACTCCCATCTTCCCGGGTTTTAGCCGTTTTCCAGCAACCCGCGGATTTCAGCGTTGCGGACAAGCCTGCCCCGAAGGGCACGTGCTCGGACGCTGGCGAGGCCCGCTCTGCTGCTCCGCGTGCTGGCAACGGGGAATCTGACACACTCGGTTACACTCGGTTACACTCGGGAAGCTCTTCCCACTAGGGGACAGTAACAGCGCACACTGACCACCTGCCACCTCCGTCCGCTGCTCACAGCACTGAGGCAGCCACCGGCCTCGGCCCACAGGGAACGTGGTAAGTCTGGCCCAGGGCTCTTCCCGCCGGCAGCCCGGGTCCGGGGGCCGCGCTCCTACCTCAGAACACACGGCTCCCCGGCCGGCGGGCCGCGCCGCCTGCCTGCCTCTCCCGCTCGCCGTTCGAGAACGCGGCGCGGCCCCTCGCACGCATGCGCCCTGCAGCCGGGCTCCGACACACTGAGGGACCCCTCCCGCCCCACGCGAGCGGCGCGCGTGCGCAGTCGCTCTTGGGCGCGCTTCTCCCCCCCCCCCGACCCCCGCCTCTCCAGCCGTCCTTCCAGAAAGCCGTTCCTCCCACTCTTCTCGAACCCTTTCCTCGCCTACGTCACGGACCCACACAGCCGCGGGCCGGGGAGCCCCCGGTGGGCCGCCGTCGCCGGCCGAGCGCGCCCGGGCCGTGTGGCCGCGCCGCGCCCGCCCCTTCCGCCGCTGGCGCGCGCGCACGGCCGGCCGGGGCGCGCCGGGGTTGGCTGCGGCGGCGGCGGCGGCGGCTGCCCGGGCCGGACTGGCTTCCCCGCCGCGGCGGCCCTCTCCTCCGCCCCCTCGCGTCGCGCGCCGCGGGGTGGCCGCCTGCAAAAAAAAAAAAAAAAAAAAAAAAAAAGAAAAAGAGAGGCAACTTTATTGTTCCTCAGCCCCTCCTCCCGGCGCGGCGCGCGTCCTCAAGATGCGCTGAGGCCGAGGGCGGGCGCGGCGGCGGAGGGTCGCGAGCCCTCTCCTCCGAGCGCCGGCCGGAGGGGAGGGAGGCAGCATGTCCGGCAGCCGCCAGGCCGGCTCGGGCTCCGCGGGGACGAGCCCCGGCTCCTCGGCGGCCTCGTCGGTGACTTCCGCCTCGTCGTCCCTGTCCTCGTCGCCGTCTCCGCCCTCGGCGGCCGCGGCGGCGCTGGGGACCGGCGGGCCGGCGCAGGCCGCGGGCTCGGGCGGCCTCGGGGCCCCGGCGCGGCCCGTGCTGGTGGCGGCCGCCGTGTCGGGCGGCGGCAGGCTGAGCTGTGCGGCCAGGCCCAGCGCCGGGGCCGGCGGAGGCGGCGGAGGCTCGGGCCTGAGCGGCGGCGGCGGCAGCAGCAGCAGCAGCAGCAGGAAGCGGCCTCTGCTAGCGCCCCTCTGCAACGGGCTGCTCAACTCGTACGAGGACAAAAGCAACGACTTCGTCTGGTGGGTTTGCGGCGGGCGGCCCCGCTTTGCGCCTGGCCCCGTGGGGAGGCTCCGTCCCCGGGTGGCCCGCGGGGCCGGGCTGGGGAGCAGGAAGAGAGAGGGACGCCGGGGAACAGCAGATGCGGGCGGAGGCACGCGTGGAAGGCTCGCGTCGGTGGTGGCTTGTGCCACCGGGGAAAGTGGGGTCTGGAAGGTTGGGCACCGGGTCAGCGACCGCGCCTTGGGTGGGGAGAGGTTCAGGCTGCTGAGGGGTGGAGCTGGCTGGCGCGGATTTGCTTAATAACAGCGTGGTGGGTGATGCGAGAATCGGAACAGCTAGGGTTTAGTGTAAGTATCCATTGTGTAAATCTCTCTGCTTACCCGTCTCCAAGGGCCGGGCGCTGGGTTTTAAGTCTGCTCACCAAACAGCCTGCTTGTTAGCTGAATCCCCTGCAAGAAGGAGCGGCACTGATGGAGTATTAGCTGTCTGGCAGGTGTATGTGTACTGCCCTGGGTACCACAGCATCCTGAAACTTGGGGAATGTTACATGTTGTAGACACTTTGTGGCCGGAGTTGCACTTTGACGGATACACAGTAGCAGGCAGTCCCCTCTTGACACAGAGAAAATTAGTTACTTTGAAAGGGAGTAGATTGTCTTGCTGATTGTGGTTTGCAAGATTTTAACTGGCTGTAGTTATGTCGGGAGGATGAGCCGGTAGCTGCGTTGAACTGATGAGGAACTCACAGGGCTTTGCGCCATTCCTGCAGATGAAGTTGTTGATAGTGGACCCAGGGAGTTGGCTTGCGCTCTCTCGGGGGAAGTTGCTTGCCTTCAGGGCTGAAGGTGATCAGGATTGCTAGTGAACACGTGGGAATAGAAATGATCAGAAAGGTTGATCGATTAGGGTGTGCAGATGCTGCTTCCTGCAGGAAAACGGTGTCCTAATTTGTAATTCGACCTTTGCCAGAAGTTGTTTTAGATTCCCACTTAGTTCCCCTTTTCGTTGCAGCGTCTGTGGCTGGGCTAAGCGGTGCTTCCCAGCCCTGACAGTGTCACACCCTGAGGTGGGAGATGGGGACACAGTGGGGAGGGGCACAAGATAGCACTTTGTAAATACCTTTCATGTCAGTTGTCAGTAGACAAAGAGCAAACATGCCACATCTTGCGGGTCACTGAGGAAGAGTGAGGACAGTGGCCGTGCATCAGCAGTTCCTTGTGTGACAGTCGCTTTCTGCTGGGCACCCTGCAAGTGTTCACTCTACTGTAACTAGCTTATAGGAGCAGGTGACACTGTTATCGCTTTATCAAAATTTTAATTTGTCACCTAATTAAAAAAATTTCCAGTCCAATTTTGAGTTCTAATCATGTTCCCTAGACTTATTCGCTGCAGTGGAAAGCTTCAATAAAAATAGTTAGCTAAAAACTCTGAATATTTCATTTTCTCTCTAGGAACCTTATTGGTCTATTACTTCTTTTTTCTGGCGAGTTTGAATATTCAACGGGATTAATTAATGAGCCTTTTTTCTGTTGTTAAGCCAGCTTTGATTTTGGCCAGGCTGTTAGGATAGTAGGATGAGAATTAGGCAAAAAGCAAGAAATGAATTTCATTTCTAAATGGCTCTCAGTGGTTGGTTTTGCCTCAGAGTCAAGCTTAACTAGTCCCAGATTCTTCTGTGCCTTCAGAGCCAAGTGAGGCCCAAGCTGAGATGGTTATAATTCATTATATATTTTTTTAAAGATTTATTTTTATTATTTTTTCGTTGGAAAGGCAAATATACAGAGAGGAGAGACAGAGAGGAAGATCTTCCGTCCAATGATTCACTCCCCAAGTGAGCGCAACGGGCCGATACTATGCCCATCCGAAGCCAGGAGCCTCTTCCGGGTCTCCCACGCGGGTGGCAGGTTCCCAAGGCTTTGGGCTGTCCTCTACTGCTTTCCCAGGCCACAGGCAGGGAGCTGGATGGGAAGCAGGGCTGCCGGGATTAGAACCGGCACCCATATGGGACCCCGGGCGTGCAAGGCGAGGACCTTAACCACTGTGCCACCGCCCCGGGCCCCAAGAAAAAACATTTTTAAAAAGATTTATTTATTTTTGTTGGAAAGTCAGATCTATAGAGAGGAAAACATAAAGCTCTTCCATCTACTAGTTAACTCCCAGGCATCCCATAGGGTGCCGGTTTATGTGCTGGCTGCTCTGCTTTCCTGCCAGCTCCCTGCTTGTGGCCTGGGAAAGCAGTAGAGGACAGCCCAAAGCCTTGGGACCCTGCCACCCGCGTGGGAGACCAGGAAGAAGCTCCTGGCTCCTGGCTTCAGATCAGCTCAGTGCCAGTCTTTGTGACCACTTGGGGAGTGAGCCAGCTGATGGGAGATCTTTCTGTCTCTCCTCTCTATAAATCTGGCTTTCCAATAAAAGTAAATAAATCTTTAACAAAATGAAAACTTGATCTCAACATTTTAAATTTATAGTTATCTTTGAATATCCTTGGGAAATAATGCATTTATACGTTAAGTACTTATATCTAGCCTGTTGATTCTTAAAATGGAATATGTGGAAGGAGGCAGCTATTTCAGATAAATATTTTTATCCCTAACCAGTCCTCCTCCGTATTGGCATGCATCCCTAGTGCCATAATCAGAATTAAGAGTAGGGTGACCAGTTGGTAATATAGTTTGCCCTCCTAATAACAACTGATTTATAAGTCATGTATTGAATGCCAGGGGTGCACGGTGGGGTTTCTTATATAGGAAAGTAAGCTTATATTGCAGAGTTAATATTTGGGGAATTTATACTTTTAATATTTCATACAAAGGATGGGGAGTGTATTGTGGTGTGGGAACTAGAGGTGGGCAACCTGTAGTATGGGAGTGAGTAGCAGTTAGCTTTATGGTGGCTAAATTTTCAGTAACAAAGTCTTTGTGACTTTGACTTTTCCCTGTTTTTCTTACATGTTTCACTTACGTTAGCCTAGCCTATTTTTGGGGAATGCTACCTTCTGTTCTGGCTCCTCTGTTATACTCTGTGACTACTGCCTCTGCCCTAGCTTTTCCAGCTGTTTCCAGTGACCGTTTTTCTCCGAGTAGCAGAGGAAGTGTGTAGAGTGGTACTCCACAAAGCTTACAGAAAATGGAGTTTAAGATCACCTTTCTTTAGTGTAAAAATTTTTGAAGCCTGTATATATCAGGAGTCTTCAAAAAGTTAATAGAAATTATATTATGAAAAAACCTGTAAAACTTAAAAAATTTTGCACAAAATAAATAAATGTATCTCTCAATTACATTTTCCATAAAGTTTTGCAAGCACACAGTAAACTCCTTGTGGTGCAGTTATCTGCATGACGGAAGAGGGTCAGCATTGCATAGATCTAGCACTAAGTCCGTATGTGACCGCCTGTTACGCCTCAGACTAGACCCTGTATCAGTATCCTCAAGCATCCCATACTGTGATGTGGATAAAGCCTTTGGATCTTTGAATAAACCTGACAGTATTGTTTCTCTTAGTACCATGAAAGGTGACTCTGCCATTCTCTTTGCATGATGGCAGATATTAAATACTCAGCAGGTTTTTATTGTAGTCCTCAACCTACCATTCTGGACATCTAGTATTATTAACTATGTTTGGCATTAAAGATTAAATACCTTGATCATTTCTGGGTTGATTTTTCAAACTATTAAGTACAAAGTTCAATGATAGTTATTATCAAACCCATCATGATGATAATAAAGTTCCTTTAATGAAAGTTTGGGTTAGATTCGGACTTACAATGTATATGCTGTGTGTTTTTTTTTTTTTTTTCTTATTGAACATCAGAGTAAATAAATTTTAAAGTTATTTATGGAATATAATTTACTCTGTGATAGTAAAGTAAATGGAGGAATTAGCTTTTTTGACCTTTGTAAGCTTATACATATAAACCTGCATAACTTAAAGTGTACTCATTGCTGAAACAAATTTTAAAATTCATTACATTATTGTAATAATATTGAAAAACTATCTTGAATCTGAAAAACTAACTGAAACTGATTCTTTTGCTTCCTAAGTATATGTAATTTAGATGACAGGTATGATGAAATGTTCTCTGCAGAAAATGATGTCAAATTACAGCTTCTCAGTACCGTCCTTCTAACGAGCAGATAGCTCTTCAGGGTCAGTGTCACCAGAAAACTTAGATGGATCAGATGATGTAGAAAATGAATATGATTACAAGGCAGAATATGCAGGACAGCTCATCTGAATTCTAGTTCATAGAGAGACAGGGACTTGTGCATTGCTAGTTCATTACTAAATGACTTGGGAAGTTATCTTTTCCTTTAACAGATTTTTCTTCCTTTTCCTAATAATGAGCCAACATTACCAGGTGATCATTTTGTATTCAAAAGTTGTTACTGATCGGAGTAACGGCGACCTTGGTGACCTTGGCGACCTTAAACTTGTCCATTTTTCTCCTATGTACAGGCTTGCTCTGGATGATTGCGTTCTCTTTTATGTAATTAGCTGAGTCCGCATCCTGGTTTCTTAGAAAACTTTGACTGAAAACCTTTAAAAAGAACACCCGATAATTAGCCATTGTTTTTCTTGTTATGATTTATATTATTCCAGTAAATGTATTTTAGATTTTGGTTGTTTTCATTTACATATGGAATCATCCTTCTGTCCCCACATTCCTAGCCATGACTTTGTTTCACTTGTTCTTTGCTTTGTGTCTTTCCATTAAAGCAAAATTTAATGATACCTATTTTTTATTTCAAAGGTATATTTACAGAAAAGAGAAAGAAAGAAAGATCTTCCACCCTCTGGTTCACTACAAATGGTCATTAAGGCCGGAACTAAGTTGATCCAAAGCCAGGAACCAGCAGCTTCTTGTGGGTCTCCGTAGTGGATGTGGAGGCCCAAGTTCTTGAGCCATCTGCTGCTGTTTTCTTGGGTGAGGAGCTGGGCCAGCAGTGGAGCAGCTGGGACAAGAACTCAGCCCCATATGGGATGCCAAGGCTACGGGCAGAGAATTAGCCTGAGAGCCTCCACACTAACCCCAGCTTTTTGACTTTATAAATTTTTGTGCCAGAATCTATTTGCTTAAATGCCTACCTTTACATATAAAATTTTCATGAGAGTTATTTTTTTCTTCTTTTTTTGTGTAAGTTAGCTATTCTTTCATTTTTTTATACATTCATTGACTAAATCTTTATTTCTCAGTGGAGTAGTAAATGGTCTGATATCTGCTTATTCTGTTTCCTGTATAATCTTAAAGAAATCATTGTCTTCCTAGTTTGGGTTGGCTGCTCCCCCAAATTCAGAGTTGGAACATATAATCCAACCGGATGCGTTGATATTCTCTCCCCTCAGAATTAGGTCAAGGAAGGGCAGTTAGCTTCAGAAATGAGGAGACAGAATGGGCTTGTTAACATCATATGTCTGGGGAGATTTTTTTATATCTTTAAGAAAAAAAATCTGCTGTCTGCTAGTTTACTCCCCCAAAACCTGCAATAGCCGCCGCTAGGATAGACTCAAACCAGGAACTTGAATCTCCTTCCTGGTCTCATGTGGTTGCCAAAGCCTAAGTACTCGAGCCGTTCTTTACTGTCTGACAGTGTGCATGTTAGCAGAAGTGCAAGAATTGGAACTTGAGCAGAAACTTAACCACTGTGGCACATGCCCACCCCTATTTAACTTCTTGAAGCACAAAGTTTAAAATGATGGGCCCAGTGTGGCATCCTTGTGGCTAAAGTCCTTGCCTCACATGAGACACGATCCATTGTGGGTGCCATTTTATATCCTGATTGCTCTACTTCCTCCCGTCCAGATCCCTGGACGGGGAAAATAGTAGAGGACAGCCTAAAGCTTTGGGACGCTGTACCTGTGTGGGTGATCCGGAAGAAGCTCTGGGCTCGTGGCTTCAGATTGGCTCAGCTCCGGCCATTGTGACTGATTTTATATTATTTACTTGTCTTACAGTTTTTTCATATAAATGTTATTAACATTCCCATTTTACACTAGAGGAAATGAAGCCCAAATAACTTATATGGACTTGTCTCAGTCCACACATCGAATCATGGTGGTTCTAGTAATTGTGATGCAGAATTCAAGTTCCTAACATCTGCTTTACATGCTTCTCATTGTTGAGAAGAAGTTTTATAACAAGAGTTTTGAATTCTGTATCCCCCATTTTCTTGATGTCTTTCTCAGTTAACTCTGAGCTTGGCAAAGGGTTTTGCTCCGTTGCGGGGGATTCTGCAGTAATAATGGCAAATTCATTGTAAAAAGTGTTGAAAAGAGAAGAAGCCAATATTTTGAAGATTTATTTATTTATGTGAAAAATCAGAGTTACAGAGACAGAGGGTCACACAGAAAGCTGTCTTCCATCTGCTTGTTCATTCCTCCAGTGATCACTGGAGCTGGGCTGTCTAAAGCCAGGAGCCAGAAGCTTCTTCCAGATCTCCCACAGGTTCAGTGGCCCAAGCACTTGGATCATGTTCTGCTGCTCTCTGGGCACACTAGCTGGCAGCTGGGCTGGCAGCGGAGCAGCTGGCACTGGACTTGCTGTATGGGGTGTTGTGGGGTGCTCATGCACCTACTATACTAGAGCAATGGCCACGAAAGCAAACAGTTTTACTGTATTGTTCATTGAATTTTGAGAGATGAATATGCCTTTGCAAACGGCAGCATAATGAAGACAGATCATTTTCCATGATCTAGTTGCATAGACTCAAGGATTTGCCCTGCTATTCCTGTCCTTCGCGTCCTACGCCCCCTTGGAACCTTTTTCCCTATATTATCACAATAGTATAGTCCTTCAGCCTAAGTCCCATCATCCTGTTCAAGTGTTTCGTGAAATTGTAGGTGTAGACAGTGGTAGGAAGTCTGTTCTCCTACAGAGTGTTTCTGTCACCTCTGACACCTGACAGCAATCTGGTTTAGATTGCTGTCATTTTGCTTTGTCTAATACTCAGGGTGCAGTTTAGTATATGTGGTCTTTTGTGCTGGCGTTTTTCATTTGGTATACTGTTTTGAGATAACCAATACTGTTGAATGTATCAGTAATTTTTCCTTTTAATTGTTGAATAGTATTCTCTTACAAGTATAACACAATCTGTATTTTTATTAAGATAGCTGACGGTTTTTTTTTTCTTCTAATATTTGAGTATTATGAGGAAAGCTGTTATAAATATTCATGCTCAAGTTTTTGTGTTGGCACGTCTGTTTAAATGTGTGATGGCTCTAGGTTCTGTGACAAGTATTGGACTGCAAAACTATTAAGTGGCTATAACATTTTGAATTTCCCTCTATCACATTAAAAAGTTCCAGTTATTTCACATGTTTATTGATACATGATCTTTTCAATATTAAATCTTAGTCATTCTTGTGTATATGAAGTGGTATCTGTCATAAGTTGTGTTACCTTTATGATTATATAAGTTGATCATGCTTTTGTGTGCTTATTTTTCATTTGAGCATCTTTCTTTCCCCTTTGGATATCTTATGTGATCTGTCCCAATCTCTGCACTTTACTTGAAGCTGCTTGGCATGCATTCTTTATTCAGGCTATGCATCTTCTGTTAGATCATTGTGTATGATGCTTTCTTGTGGTCTGTTTTTTTCCTTTACATTTGAATAGTATTTTGATGTCCACAAGATTCCCAATTTAAGTACAGTTTAACTTCAATTTATTGATCCTTTCAGTTCGCCATATTGTGTTCCAGCTAAGAAATTGTAGTCTAGTGTAAACAGTTCTTCAGTAACATTGTTGGTGTCCTTATGGACATGATCCATTTAAGTTACTTTTTCTAAAAATATAATGTGAGGTGGAGAGTGTCAGAGGCAGAGTTAATCCTCCTTCTGTTGGTTCACTCCCCAAATAGCTGCAAGAAGCAGATCTGGGCCAGGCTGAAGCTGAGAGCCAGAAACTCCATCTGGGTCTTCTGTACGGGTGGTACAGACCGAAGAGTATGGGCCATGTTTTTGTGCCTTTCCAGACGTGAAAGAAGGAAGCAGAGCAGCTGGGACTTTACCTGGCAATTAATAGTGCTTTGCTGAGCAGATACCATGGTGAGCTGTCAACTTCTACAGTGTGGAATGTGTAAGAGGTAACTTTAGAGACACTCCAGTGGCATGCTTACATTGAAGGGAGTCTTTATCCACTATACCAGGATGTTGGCATCGTAAAAGTCCTAACAGATACTGTTGGTTAGGGCACATTGGAGTGGCTGTCATTTCGTTCAGTTATGTGAAAGTAGAAGTTACCTGCTTGAAGTCATGAGTGTGTTTTCTGCAGTCTGAGCAACATTTTTTTTTAAGAATAATAAATTACTGTTTTATTCTTCATGAACTGACTGTATGTAGAGTTAGGGGATAGAAAGAGATTCTGGAATGCAGTGGACAAGGGTTAGTAGTTGTTTTAAGGCTGTAGTTCGTTTTAAGATTCCACACCAGTTCCTGGCTTCAGATGGTCCAGCTCTGGCTGTTGTGGCCATTTGGGGAGTGAACCAGCAGATGAAGATCTCTCTGTGTCTCCTCCTTTTTCTGTGAATCTGCATTTCAAATAAAAAGAATAAATCTTTAGAAAAGTGAAAAATTGCAATACCAGGGTCATTAGTGCTGTGAATTCTTCATGGGAATATCACTGAAGCAATAGACAGTTTTGTGTGGAAAAGCATGCTTATCAGTGACTTGGTGAAAAAGTGGGCCCGAAATTATTTTGCATCAGAATAAACTTAGCTTTTAATTCCATTTTCTGTAAACTTTCTGAGGTACTTTTGTATACTCAAAAGATTGATACTTGATAAAATTGTTTTAATCTAAGAATTCTTTGGTGACGCATACAGATGTCTTAACTGATTAGAAAGTATTTGGTATGATTGTTTCTTTTTTCAGTGGTAAACAGTGGTACATTTTATTATTGACATCTTAGAACTAAATAAATGAGAATTCTATCTCCTTAATTCCTATGTCAAAGTCTTTCCTGGGTTTACTATTGTGATTCAGATCTGTCCTTGGATATATGCATTTCTATGATATGTGTGTGTATGTGTTTTAAATTGAATTTGTGGTTCCATAGATCTAATTCTCAGTGCTTTTTTCACTTAACAAAACTAGCTGTGTTGCCTCACGTGTCTTAAGTTCATTCCTTCTGACTGTGCATGGTGTATCCACACAGCTTCTCAATTGTGTGCATAATAAGCATCTGGGACACCTCTAATTTGTTGCTGTTACAGCAGTACTACTGAAAATATCTTTATAAATATTCCTTTATTACCAAATGTGGATGTTTTACATACTGTGTGTATACACATCTGTGTGTTCAAGTATAAGATTATTTCATAAAGCTTGTGGAAAATCAGACATTCTAAGTTTATTTCAGTGCAAAATATTTGAAGTACATGCATTCTAAGAGACTTCAGGAAGGCTTATGGAGTAAGGGAAATGTATATCATGAAGAAAGATGCATGGATTCGGAATTTTTAAATTAGATTCAAAAAATTCTATTTCCTTTGAACTTTTGGATGTGCCATTATACCCAGGTACTTACATGCATACGTCTACTTGGATGGGTACAAGTTTATAATCTTGGGTGAAGAATTGCTAGTCAGTGTATCTGAATTCTTATTTTCAGGTTGCTTGTTGGAGTCTTCTGTGAGGCATATTTTCCCATTTTCTCCCTAATATATGTGGCATTCTAATTTTGTAATTATTTAATAAAGATATGGTGTTTTTTTCTCCTTTTTTTGTGCTCTTGAGGATTATGAGTTGCAACATTTTCCTTATGCCTGAAAAGCTGTAGGTTTTGCCCTTCTGTAAACTAGTAATTCACATTTGTTTCCATTTTTTCTGCTGTTGGGTTTTGTGTCTTGTCTGTTAATTTGTAGAAATTGAATGGTGCCATTTAGAACTTTATTTGTGAGTTCTTTTTCGTTTTAATGATAGTATTGTGTTCTGCATTCACAAAAAGTTTTGGGAGCTAACCAATGTTGGTGGTGGCATAGAGAAAGTGAATGCTAGCACACTTTTCTTGGAAATAAATTCATTATTGAAAACAGTATTGAGATTTGCAATAAAAAAGTAGAATTCCACTGCTGAGTATATAGCCCTCTTAAGCCACAAGCTGCACATCTGATTTAAACCAATCATGGGATGAAAACAAAAATGAAATAAGCAAAATACTGCTTGACCGTAAGTAAACTGTAACAGTTTATTTAGTATTTACATTATATTTTATATTCTAAATCATCCAGAAAGTTTCATTGTATTAGGCATCATATTGTAATTTGGGGGTGATTTGAAGTATATAGTATATGCAAATATTCTGTCCCTTTATATAAGTAGCTTGAACCTCTGTAGGGTTTGGTTTACTGAGGGATCCTGGAACCAGTCCTTCATGGATACGAAATGATCATATGTCTGGAGGAAGTGAGATATGTCCTTGTTCATTACAGCATCATTGACACTATCTGAGAGTGGGGTCAACCTGAGTATCCTTGAGGATTATTGAATGGTAAAGAAAATGTTGCCCCCAAAATGAAATGTTGTTCTATGCCTTAGTTATTTCTGCTGTAACAAAGCACCTGATACCGGGTAATTTGTAAATGATGTGGAGTTTTCACAGTCCTGGACCCTGAGAAGTTCACTTCTAGCTACCGTAGGTGGCTGATAAGGGTCCTGTCTCTGCTTCCAGGATGCTGCCCTGAATTCATAATTCATGCTCTGAGCCGTTTTTTTAAAGGACCCTCAGCCTATCCATGAAGGACTGTGCTCTGTAATTTATCTCATCTTTAAAGTCTTCCTACTTACTACTATCACATTGCTCATTACATTTTTTCTTTCCTTTTGTTTTTGACGTGGGGGTGGTGGTATTAAGTTTCAGTGTATGGGCGATACATTCAAATCATAGCATTTGCGGAAATCATGCAATTTGACACAAACCTGGAGATATGCAAGTAAAATATGCCAGACACAGAAGGACATATGCTGCACATCATGTGCATACAAAATTTAAAAAAAGGGATTTATTTTTTTGTATTGCAAAGTCAGATATACAGAGGAGGAGAGACAGAGAGGAAGATCTTGCGTCTGATGATTCACTCCCCAAATGGCCACACTACCGCAGCTTAGCTGATCTGAAGCCAGGAGCCAAGAACTTCTTCCAGGTTCCCATGCAGGTGCAAGGTCCCAAGGCTCTGGGCTGTCCTCGACTGCCCTCCCAGGCCACAGGCGGGGAGCTGGATGGGAAGTGGGGCTGCTGGAATTGGACAAGGACTTTAGCCGCTAGGCCACCATGCCAGGCCCTACATATGGAAGTTCTTAAGAGTCACAGAAGCAGTGTGATTGCTAGGGCCTAAGGTTTGGGGAACATGAAGAAATGTTGTTCTAAGGGGCCAGTTTCCGTCGTGCAGGGTTAACGTGTCCTTGAGATCCTGTGTACCGTATACTGAGTGCAGTCAGCAGTGCTGTATTACCCTTGAGCCTGTGGATACCAAAGGCCGTCTCTGTGAAAGAAAAACTAACTTTGAATCGATGGATATGTTATTGAACTTAACTTGGCAATGCTCTCAGTTTTGTGTGTATGTGTGTGTTTTGGGAGTTTTTCCTCTGGCATTCAGGTATTTATTAGCCTTGAGTTTGTACTGTGTCTCTTTGACAATCCTCCCCTTCAGGCGTGTTGATTGAGAGGTAGGAGGGTTTGTAAATGCGTTGTTTTTCCAAGTGGATTGCTTGAACTGGGTAACAGTTTCTCTGAACCTAATGTGGGTGTATTCTGTTGGGAGCAGTATTGCTTTGTTGGTATCTCCTGTGTATTTCTGTAGTTGCCAGGGTATCTCATCCCCTTGTTGGTTAGCCCTTTTTAGCTTCCATGATTCTCTTCTAAGAGGAATTTAGGAAGGCACTAGCAGATGGGTCCTATTGAGGGCCTGCTTTCTATTGCACGAATGATGCTTTTTTGCTATGTCTTTGACATGCGGAAAAGGGGCTCTCATGCTTCTTTGGGGTCGTTGTCTTTTTTCTCTCTTTTCATTAGTTCAAAGGCTGAGTCACATAGAGGATTCTGTGTATGTGCATACATAGAGATAGAGAGAGACCCTGGGACCTTACCTCTGCAGGGTTAGCTTGTCAACCACGAGGCAGAAACTCCTTCTGGGTCTCCTATGTGGGTTTATTTTGTTAGCCAGGACTTTGGTATGCTGAAGGCAGGAGGCAGAAATTCCCTCTGGGTCTCCCATGGGTGGCAGCAATCTTTCCTTTTTCTGGTCGACAATGTGCTCTCAGTGGCTGGTACCTAGATTTCGTTGGCCAGAACTGTGTCATATGTCCAATGTTAATTCAAAGAAGGCTGAGCAGTTTTTACTATTCTGTTTTAATTTTCTATAGGGAAATCCAGGGAGAAGAGAAGTGGCCTTTAAGTTAATTCAAACTGGTTAAGCACATAGACCTGCATTTTAATTTTGGCTCTTTTGTTTCCCGGCTGTGAGGCTCCGTGCCTCAGTCTCTCATCTGTAAAATGCACCTAATAGTTGGTACTTACCTCTCTGTGTTGTTCAGTGGATTAAATGAGTTAATGTATACCCTGGGTTTAATTGATGTAGTTCATTCTGTTTAAAATCTTAATTATCATCAACAGCACCGAGTAGTGTTTTAGCTGAAACTGTATGTTTATCCCTGGAGGAGTTAGTTTTCTTTAGATAGCACAGGGAATGCTTTTATTCACAGATACAGATAATTGATTTGAATCCGGGGATAGTTAGAAGAGGAAGATGGTAATATTTTTTTTAAGACATCTGGTGACTACTTTGTACTATTAAAAGTTATGAGCTGACTTAAAATAGTTAAAACCTATTTTAGTTTATTGATTAAATTTACTTGGGAGCTTGGGATTATCTTGAACAAATTGTGATTTTAAGCAAACCCTTAAGCCTGAAGGAAATTGCATCTCATTGATAGTGTTTGAAGACTTACATGTTGAAATGTGACTTTAAATTGGTATTGTTACTAGCCTTTTCTAACTTGTTATATATATATGTACATTTATGTGTAGGTATTCTATATATCAGTCACTTTTTGATTTTCTTTTCAGCCCCATCTGCTTTGACATGATTGAGGAAGCGTATATGACAAAATGTGGCCACAGCTTTTGGTAAGAGGATTTTATTCAATGAAAAAGTCTTTTGGCACGTTTTTTAAGGCTTACATGCAAATGTAATGAGGGAGCGGTATGCTTTATAAACACATTTTTTAACTGATATCTCTTTACAGGTTTGACAGCTCAAGAAAGCATGGTTGGCATATCATTTCTGTTACTTTTCTATTTCATGTTCACAAGAACTTTGCTGTTTTAGAACATTGGGAGTGATAAACAGGACAAAGCCTGTGGTAGGAGTTACTTGTGAGGACAGGTGAGCAGTCTAGGAGCAGGCTGAGAAGGACGTTGGAGGATAGAAAGAAACAAAGTTCTTTTTTCTCTGTAACATTTTATTCAATGTTGTCTTGAGAGTATGTGTGCATACATCAGATTTTTTTTACACTAAAATTACTATCTTTCAAATTGATTTTTGGAGCACTTACAGTTTTATTTATTTATTTTACTTATGTGAGAGATACAGACCTGGTGAGGTCTTGCATCTCCAGATCTGCCGTGGAAACCTGCAGTGACTGCACTGGGCCAAGTTGAACCTAGGAGCCTGATGCTCAGGCCGCATCCCCGTGTGTGTGGATCATCACTGCCCTCCTTGTGTGGCACCTGGACCCGCAGCAGAGGGCACTGTTGCTCCAGACACCTCCTCTTTCTGGGGTTTTAATGTACCCTGGTGTATTTTGTCACATTAATCTGTGCATTAAAATTTTGGTGAGATTCTATAGTGTAGAATTTATGATCTGTATATAATTTAGTAGAATTAGGTATTCCTATTGTTGCATAATTGATTTTACTACCTTTTCAGCTTGTAAAACTGAAACTGTTTTTAAATTTATTTTTTAAGATTTATTCAATTTGAAAGGTAGAGTTAGGGAAAGATTCCTCTTCCAGATGGCTGCGCTGTTAAGGCCTGGGCCAGGATCTTCTTGCTGGCCGCTCTCCAGTGCTGCAGCACTTTGGCCCTCCTCCATGCTTTTCCTGCACATTAGCAGAGGCCTGATTCAAAGTGGAGCCTGGAAACTTGAATTTTTTTAAGACTGGCTTATTTCATATAGTGTTATGTCCTTGTTATTGACCCACCTTGTAGCACGTGTCAGAATTTCCTTTTTAAGGCTGAGTAATAATATTCCTGTACATGTATTTGTATGTGTTGCATTTGTCTGTTCAGTCACCCATGGACATTAGGATTGCTTCCACCCCTTACCTGTCATGTAATCGTGCTACGAACTTCCGCATAGAAATAACTTTGTAGAAATCTGCTTTTAGTGCCTTTGGATACATAACCCGAAGTGAAATTGCTGGGTAAAAACTTGTAATTTATATTTTTTTATTTATATTATTTTTGTTCTTGAAGGTTAGAGTTGCAGGGAGAGCAGGAGAGAGAGAGAAAGAAAAAGGAAGGAAGGAAGGAAAGAAGGATGGAAGAAAGGGAGGGAGGGAGGGAGGAAGGAAGAAAGAGGGGAAGGGAATCTTCCCTCTGTTGATATATTCCTCAAATGACAGCAGTGCCCTGGGCTGGGCTTTATGGAGTCCGGGAACCAGGAAGCTTTGTCCAGGTCTGCTGGTTGTTTCAGGGCCCTGAGCGCTTGGGCGATCCTCTGCTGCTTTCCCAGGCACATTAGCAGCAGCTTGATTTGAAGTGGAGTAGCCAGGACTAGAACCGATGCCCGTATGGGATGCAGGAGTTGGAGGTAGCGACTTTACATTGCTAATCCACAGTTCTGGCCCCTAAGCTAGTTTTCCACTACTTGGCCACACAGGGTACAAAGATTTTGATTTGTCTATATCCTTGTGATTACTTATTTTTGTTGTAATTCCATTTCTTGCTTTAAAAACATTTTTGCATTTAATATTGCTGGTTTATTACAAAGGATAAAATACAAGTGACAACACACTGTGGGTAATGCATGTAGGAAGGGGTATGGGCCCTCTTGCCCTCGTCTTAATCACCATTCCAGTGCCTCCATATGTTTAAACTAAAAGCTCATCAAACCCTGTCTTTTTTGAGTTGTTAGGAAGATTTTATTAAATAGCCTCTGTTGATATACCACTGATCACAGGCAGTCAGTTCAAACTTGAGCGCCCTCCCTTAAGGAGACTGAGTTGAAAGTTGCAAATGTCTTTGTCACGTGGTTGCTTTTCTCAGGCATTGTGCCATCCAGGGGCCATCTCAGAGCCTGCAGGAACCGTGTTCTCACTGGATACGTTGGTTTTTGATTGGGGGTGCTTCATGTTACTTCTGATCAGTCATTTTATCAATGATTTACTTCTTCTGTTGCTATTTTATTAATAATTCAGTTGTGTTGTAGTAGCTCCTATAATTTGACTGACAATAAGGACAAGCCCATAATCTAATGCTGAAGTTAAATGTGATATGTTGGTGTCCTTTACTCATGAAGACTGGTTGGTGTGCAGTTTCATGTGCAGCATGGAGCATCTGTGCCAGTTTAGAATAATATGATCTTTCTTAGCTTGCATTATCCATGTTCTGTAAATATAAATGTATTAGCACGAGAATAGTGATATGTGCTTTTGGCTTAGAAAGCAATGTTTGTTGTAAATTAAAATAAAATACAAAATAAAATGTGAGTCTGTATCTTCTCTTTTCTGACTTCTTTTTTTAAAGAAGTAAGCAAAGACAAGGAGTCTTTATACCTGTATTATATAAAAGTCACTTTTTCAGTTTGTAAAGACATATGTTTTGGTATATTGTTGCATTATAGTCCTTACAAATCGTAACACTGTATTCCTAATGAGGTGTCTGGCCAGTTCTGAGCGATTGGGAACCAGAAGCCAGTTCCTGATGAGGTCTTATTAGGCTGCTGTGTAAATGGTCTTGGTCTTTTCAGTGTGATGATCTGGCAGCAGTGTTCCCTTTGGCCCATAAATTGACCGTATACCTTTGCACTCCACAGGAAACCATGTACTTCTCAGAAGTTTTGAATTTTATTTATTCCGAAAAATGGACTGGTCTGGAGTAGGCCTGCTTGATTTTGCTGCTCGCATATATCTTTGTATCACACATCTTCCTGTATTTTCTTAGTATGAATTCCTAGAAGTAAAAATCACTAAAGGTGTTGAAAAACCCTAGTGGTTTTTATATAATTTGCCTGTACGGAAAGATTCATTCTGGGTGATAAAACCAGTATGTAATTTAAATATTGAAGTTATTTTTTGTTGATTGTTAAACAGGCAAAAAAGAAAAACAGATTGAGGTAGGCTGAGCTCCTGTAAGCAGCTCACTGTGCACATGCCGTCCGTCAGCTGCCAGTCAGAACCTGGATTGCAGACAGGGAGATCAGGCTTCGGGCAGAACAGGAACCCAGCTGCTGGGACCATGTCGCTGCCTTGGAGGGAGTCGGGCA
This sequence comes from Ochotona curzoniae, assembly GCF_017591425.1. NCBI lineage: Eukaryota > Metazoa > Chordata > Mammalia > Lagomorpha > Ochotonidae > Ochotona > Ochotona curzoniae. Next base: position 3,560,092 of record NW_024466129.1, on the reverse strand, counting down.
GACTTTGGAGTTGAACGCAGGCGTTTGGATGTGCGACACAACCATCTTGAGCTCATGCCTTAGAAAACAATTTTTTTTTTATTGGTGAAGATGATGATTTTCTCAAAAGTTAACTAATTTTTGTCTTTGTTTCTTTTTTATCAGCTCTTTTTGTATTAAGCATTAAGAACTCTGAGAGCATGAATTTTTTTTGTTTTGTTTTATGGAGGTAGTTATTTGCTTCTCTGGTGTTACATACTATTTAGCTTGTATAAATTAAAAATTTAGTTAATGTGTATTTTATATGTAGTAGGCTTTGTTACATTTACTTTGAAATATTTTTTATATTCTTCATCTGTTAAGTGCCATGTGTATCTTAGTTATAAGGTGCAAATATGAATGGAAATTAATTTGTTAGATTATTTGAGTTGAAAACGAGTAATGAAAGACTAGTAGGCATCATTTTGTGACGAGTTTAAATTTTTGTTCATTTAATTAAGCTTGTTTTATTTTTTTCCCCCTGCTAATAGCTACAAGTGTATTCACCAGAGTTTGGAGGATAATAATAGATGCCCCAAGTGTAACTATGTTGTGGACAATATTGATCATCTCTATCCTAACTTCTTGGGTGAGTCTTTGCAACAATTTTTAAAATGTCCTTTCCTCTGAAGTGTGTGCTGGCGCTCATTCGGAAGACATGCCTCCGAGGCCTCTTGCTGCGGCTTCCTAGGGTGCTTTTCTCTCCTAGGTTGAAGCGTAGATTCCTTCTATTGTTAGTAACATAGTGTACTGTTTTTCAGATTTGTTTATAATGGTAGGTGGACAACAGAACAAGATATGTGATACGGGAATGTCTGCCATCCTGAGCGCCTTTCTGTCTTTCTGTGTATTGCAGTGCATTCTGAGTATCTCTGCTTCTGGGATACCGATGACAAGTATTAGAGAAAGGGTCACTGGGTGAGGGAAGTTAGATCTAGTGAATCTTGAGGGAACAGAGGGGAAGGAAGTTGAGTTGAGGGTTCCTGGAGGGAGGACAAAAATGTGAAATGGGGAAGTTGCTGGAAAGTTGAAATTAGGGAAGGTTGATAAAGATGTAGAATTTTGGTACAACAATAAGAGCCAGAGAAAGGAGATGTGAATAGATATGTGTTAAGTCTAAATGGTAAATTATTAGAGCAGGTAATCAGATGGTAATTGTCCATGTCTGACGATTTCTACAACTCAGCTGAACATAAAAAACCTTTAGTTTTTAATTGTAGCAATGAGTAAGTCAAACATCGTCAGATATAAGTAGACATGAAGAGGACTTCTCTTGCAAAAAAAATATATATAAATATATAAATGCATATGTATAAAAGATTTAATTCTTCATTCTAAAGGAAAACGTGTTCAGAATTAGCAGGCAGTGACTGCTGAAACTTTAGAGCTTTCCTTCTTGTATCAACTCCAAACTCCTGTGCCTTTTTCTTGGTTACTTTTCACTGTAGTCCAGTACTTTTTCACAAAATAAGATGATATCAGAGCAGAGCAGAGTCCAAAGGAAATGTGTTGGAGGTATTCTGTTGTCGTGATTAATTCTTTCAAGTAGTTAAACTCTTACGGGAAACTTGGAGGAGGAACTTCTCAAAAAAAAATGAGAGGAATGTTGAGGAGTAGAGTTGGTTTTCATGAGCAGGTTAGGCAAAGGAGAAAGCCGACTCCTGTTCCTGAACTTGCAGGTGTGGGTTGGCACAGTGTTAGAGGATTCTGGGTAACTGCAAGAGTGCCAGAGTAGCTAAATATGGAAAGAAATCTAGTGTTCTGAAGATTTTGGTACTTACTGCGGTTTTCATGCAACATTCCTTAGTCAGAAATTCTCCTGTGGATATTTCTCGATGATAAGAGGAGTGCTGTGTTCATCCTGACATGGAAGGAATATATAAATGCAATGCGATTTAAATTGGAAAGTGATTCCTAACATGATATATTTATTCCAAACTCAAGTGTCCCGTGAGCCCCGGTCACAGCTCCTGACTTTTTAAGCTAGATATTGTCTTAGTGATGATCTAGTTTCAGTGTTCTTTTTCTTAGTTAAAACATTTGTTTTTAGGAAAGTAGAGGTCCTTTTTTTAAATTTCCGTATTTGAAGTGTGGTTTTCTGTCAGCCATGAAAATAGACTTGCTCCTGATTTTTCTATCACTGTTTTTCTGCCCATCACCACTTTTACCAGGTTGTTCTTAATGCAGTAATGGGCAGATCCTTTGACCTCTGCACTGCATGACGGAGTCTGTATCTCTTCAAGCCCTCTGGAGAGAGTCTTGAGATCTTTTATGTTTCTGACAGTGGAATACTTACTGCTCATGTGTTTTTATAGTAAGGCGGTTTTTCTCAGCTCTTTATTTTCGTAAGTGAATTTAGTGTATGATTTGTTTAATACCTGCAGTTCTTGTTAGGAAGACCTGACATTCTAAGGTAACTTTCAGATTTCTTCTTGGGCAATTGCTATACTAGTCTCAGGAAGTCCAGACAGCGTTGCACTCTTTTGATTGATTGATTGATTGAGTCCTTTCACTTTTAATGCTGTAAAGGCATAGAGGGCTGGGTCAATTTCTGTATCATTGCTCTTTGAGCCAAGTTTAAATCTGAAGTATGAGAACTGGCTATGGTTTCAAGTAAATGCTTCCTTGACTAGGATAATGATAATGTTGGCTAAAAATGGCATGTCAGGTCAGAAACCTGAGAACATGTTATTCATGTGGCAAATACTGGGTGCCTCCTATGTACAGAAATGAGCATTGGTGAATATGAGTGGAATTGAGTCATTCAAGGCTTTAGTCTGTAGGTGAATTGATATCTTATGATCATTGCTTTTAAAATCAGTTGACTTAATGTTGTACTTTTCTTGTTTATGAGTTAAGAATAGTTATTTACTTCTAAGTATGTGGCTTTGATGTTTTTGACATTCGGACATGTAAATCCATTATATTAGTCTTGCGTTTTTAGAGTTACTTTACTTTTTAAATTTTAAATTACAAAATGATAAACACGCCTTGATGATGTGTAAAATTTAAACAGTTTAAAGAAACTGTTTAAGAACATTTTTTTTGAAGCGGATTTTATTTTCATAGAATGGTTTTTGGTCCAAACAAAATTGAGGAGAGTGTGCAGAGCTCTCCCCTGGGTGCTCTGCCCTCACACATGTCAAGTTCCAGCGCTGTGAGTGTCCCAAGGTGTGTTTGTCGTAATGGTAAAGCCGCAGAGCCTAAGCATCACGCCTGTGCACACTCTACCTTAGCACTGATGCTTGGTGTTGCACCTGTGTGAGAAGTGGATAAATGCAGAACGACAGGTGTGCTTCTCTGCAGGCCTGTAGGGAGCATGCCCACTCTACCAGCCTCCCCTGGGCTCGGCTTACTCAGTCAGTGAGGTGTTCTAAGATTTATTCTATTTTCATTAGAGGTCAGATCCACAGTGTGGCGGAGAGACAGAGAGGAAGATCTTCTGTTCAATGATTCACTTCCCAAGTGACCACAAAAGCTGGAGCTGAGTCAGTCCAAAGCCAGGAGACAGGAGCTTCTTCAGGGTCTCCCACGTTCATGCAGGGTCCCAAGGCTTTGGGCTGTCCTCAACTGCTTTCCCAGGCAACAGGCAGGGAGCTGGATGAGAAGTGGAGCTGCCAGGATTAGAACCGGCATCCATATGGATTCCCAGAGAGTACAAGGCAAGGACTTTAGCTGCTAGGCTACTGTGCCAGGCCCCCTTTAGTGAGATTTTTATTGTCTGCATTATTTGGTCTTTTTTGCGTTGTTATGTAATTGATAACGCAGTGTTTAGCCTTTTGAAGCGGGTCTTCTTCACTGAGTGCCATGTATTTCAGGGTCCCTTATGTACTTCTATGATGTGTTAGCTCATTTGGTTTTAGGATTGAGTACCATTTCTTCTAGAAGATTGAGCATTTACTTATCCCTTCATTTACCAAAAGATCTCCTGGTTGGCATAACTTTTTCTTTTTTTTTTTTTTCAGATTTTTTATAAATACTTATTTTTATTGCAAAGTCAGATATATAGAGAGAGGAGGAGAGGCAGAGAGGAAGCTCTTTCGTCCAATGATTCCCCCCCCAAGTGGCTGCAATGGCTGGAGCTGCACCAATCCAAAGCCAGGACTAAGGAGCCTCCTCCAGATCTCCCATGTGGGTGCAGGGTCCCAAGGCTTTGGGCCATCCTTGACTGCTTTCCCAGACCACAAGCAGAGAGCTGGATGGGAACTGGGGCAGCTAGGATTAGGACCAGCACCCATATGATGGTGGGTGCAGGACCAGGACTTTAGCTGCTAAGCTACCATGCTGGGCCCTTTTAAAAAATTAGATTTTAACAGAGTCAGTGTAAGTTGTGCAGAAATTGGTAAAAACATAACATTATTCCTCCCTTTCCTGCCTTCTACATTTCTTCCTTTTTTCTTTCTATCCTTTTATTTTTCTGTTTATTGCAAAAAAAAAATTTCCTAGGTAGAATCATTGTTGTAGGGTATAATTTTTAGAGAAGTAAAAGCAAATTTGATAAACATACAATTTAAATAACTTTTATAGTGCTACATACCAATTAATATCTGCTCTTTTTGCTTTTATTTATTATAAATGCTTTACAGTTTGTTTTTATGGTCATTAAAAAGTTAATTATTCCTATAGTACTGTTGGTGATAATCAGTTACAGTGTGAAATCTCTAGGCCAAATGCTCCATCACAATTCATAATGAAATCATAATTCTGCAGCTGAATTATCAAACTGTGATTTACTCCATCCTGTTTATTTTCATTGTATTAGTTTAAATCTACGTCATCGTGATCCTGGTCAGCTGTGCTGATTTGAAATCATTTTATCTCCACATACCAAAACACACCCATCTACATATGTGCCCACCCCCACCTACTGTTTTCTGAATTTTTATCCATGCCTATTTCTTTTTTTTAAATATTTTAATTTGAATTTTGAGTTATGTGGTACATTGTTGTATAGTCTGGGATTCCCCCCAAACTCCCACACCCCGTCAGATTTTTCTCATTTTGTTACAATAGTGTAGTCCATAAGGAATCATAATTCTGTCAGTCTCTTATTTAAGTGTACTTTGACATTTGCTGGTACAGTCGATGTCAGACATTCCAGCATCCCATTGTCTACACATGTCCAATAGTTTCATTGGGAATCCATCTTTCGTCTGGATATAGGGATGCATGTTCCATGCCTATTTCTAAGTGAATTTCTATATACCTGTTCTCACCCAAGTATTATTTCATCTTAAAGTGAAAAACTTGCTTCTTAAGAAGTACTATCTGCAGTGTGTTTTATGAATTTATTTAAAATAGCCCTTTAGTATAGTTTGACTGGTTCATCTTGTGTGTCTCTGTCTTGCTAGTCTGTGTTCAAAATTTTTGATAATCTTACTCATCTTTGAGACATCTGTTTCTTGTGTAAGATAAGTGGTATCTTCCAAAATGCTCCTAGTTGCCTTTGCTGTATGTAAAGGAAGATTATATAGACGATTGGGTTTGTTTCTCAGCTCTTTCATATTGTGCATATCACTTTAAGTTCCTCGTACTCCGTGTTGTGACTGTTCCTCCTCTTTAAAAAGGGAGGAAATGAGATGATATCTACAAAATAAGTACCTTGCATAGTGTGCATTTTTATTTATCAGTTTTTCTTGTGTTTGTGTATTTGTGTATGTATTGACTGGAAAAAAAAGAAACATGCGACTAGTGGCTGTAGGAAGTGTGTTGATTCACAGGGTTTAGAATTTGCGGAGAAGTGAATTCAGTAGTGCAGTGGTATTTCTGTCTGTCTGCTATCTGTATGTTCCAGCTCCATCCTTTGGGTACCTACCCTCGAGTCTGTAAGAAGGTTGTAGTCATTTCTAGAGATTATTCCCATGTAAATGTAAGGAAAAAAAACATCTCTCTTAGCTTTGTTTTGGAAGTACAACCCACTTCTTTGTCAAAACTTGGTCAGATACGCGTGCACATCAGCCCCGGTAAAGTTGTGAGTGCCTGGATTGTTTTAGCTTGGTCAAGGATCATGCTGGGGTGGGGAGCCATTGAACCTGTCTCAAGGTTGTGTGCAAACTAAAAATCAGAAACAAATCTTGTTATCAAGGAAAGGAATAGAGTGATTTGGTGATATGCAGATGTTACTATCTTGAGTCACTTGTAAGAAAAGTTACAAAAAAATCTTTAGTGCTTACCTCAGTCGGCCACTTACCGTGTGCTCCACAATCCCACACAGCAAAGCATTGTCTCTCCTTTGTCTTTTTCAGTGAATGAGCTCATTCTGAAACAGAAGCAAAGATTTGAGGAAAAGAGGTTCAAATTGGACCACTCAGTGAGTAGTACCGTATGTTTCAACTCTTATTACTATATATATTTTTTGTTTTTATGCGGGCTTAATATTAATGAGATTTTATGTTTTAATGCATGATTGAATTTTTGTTTTTAGCTTTGCTAAAATGAAGTAGATCTTTGTATTGGGTTCAAACAAAATGAAACAAAGGGTAGATATTTTCAAATAATTGTTGAAAGATATTGATATGAAAGAATTAGACTCAATTTATTAAGGCATTCAAGCTTGCATTAATATCTTACCAAATGCAAAGTAAAAAATATGTTTAGACAAATCCAGTCACTTATTTGAGGGGAAATTATGCCTTAATAGAGTTTACCTTAAATTGTCATTTATGTGTCTTTCAAACTGTTACCTACACTACTATAGGGGAGAAATTCCATTTAGAGTTAGAGGGCAGTGGGATTCAATAATTGGGAAAGAGGAGTAGGAATATGTTTGATACATAAGTAATAAGAGGTAGTGGTTAAATGCATCAGAAACTAGAATAATTTACGAAGTATGTATCTCTCTGTTTTGTCTTTAGAATGGCCATAGGTGGCAAATATTTCAAGATTTGTTGGGAACTGATCAAGATAACCTTGATTTGGCAAACGTCAATCTTATGTTGGAGCTATTAGCACAAAAGAAAAAACAGTTGGAAGCAGTAAGTGATGACTAAATTAAAAAATTTCGTTTTAAATGGTGATGTTTATTGCATTGAAAATGATTTTAAAATTTTTAAAAGTAAGATGGTGATGTCATTGATCTGTTTGTTTTACTTGGCTAGTAACATCTGCAAAATACCGGTTCTGACCAAGTCTCCTTTTTCAAGTTAAAGAAAGATCAAATTCCTTACATATAAGTAACATTTTTGCAGTTATTGTTCACATTAATTAGTAACTATTACGTTGGTTAATTTTCTTTTTTCTTTTTATTTTTTTCATTATTTACATTGTATTATGTGACACACTTTCATAGGCTCTGGGATTCCCCCAAACCCTCCCCCTCCCCTCCCCCCATGGTGGATTCCTCCACCTTGTTGCAGTATTACAAATCAAATTCAGTTGAGAGTCTTTCATTGCAAGCATATACCAAGCAAAGAGTCCGGCATCTAATTGTCCAGATACATTCAACGGTTTCTTGGGGAGACCATCTCTGGTCTGAAGGTAGAGCTGGCAGAATATCAGCCTGATCAATAAAAAGCCCCAACTTAACATCAATGACAATTTACATTATGGAATTAATTGTCATGGAATTGTGTAACCAATTATATTGGTTAGTTTTCTTCTAATGAAAACTAGTTTTAGTTTTCTTGCTGTGTCAGCCTGGAGATTACTGTTGTGTATCCAAAGTCTTTTTATGTGTCCGTTGGTATCAGTGGTCTCTGGCTCAACTAAGCCTTAAAGAGACTTTGAGTACATAAATATATCCTATTTCGTGTAATGAAATGGAAAAAATAGATGTAAAAATTGCATTTATATACATATAAAAATGGAAAATGTGAAATTGAATGTGTTAGGTACTGATGTGTTAAGAAGTACATATCTTAGCATAGCTATACACCTAGACCTAACTTAAATGGGATATTTATTGAGACAGGAAAGCAATGAGTGGCTCACACAAAGAAGTAGAGCTATGTAAGAAAACTTGGAGCATATTAGAACTGTGATGTTCCTGGTGCAGGATAAAAAAATGAGATCAGGGACTTGAATATTGTTGGAAATCTTTCTTCTGTGTCCTTTTCTGTCTGTTGGGGGAGCTCTGATTTTTCTTCTGTCATGGATTTTTATTACACGAGGTGATGTGGTCATCTGTCCTTCATTTATATTTATGATTTCTGACAAAGGGAAGAAGGTAGGCTTTCCTCCCCCCTCCCCCACTTAACTGAAGTTTAAAAGTGTTTTTAGCTCCAGCATTACAGCATAGTGGGTTAAGCTGCAACCTTGGAGTTGAGCTTCCCATAGGGCAGCAGTCCAAGTGCTGGCTACTCCACTTCTGATCCAACTCCCTGAAGATGACCTGGGAAATGTGAAGCAGATGGTCCAACTATCCATGTTGGAGACTCGTGATTTTAGCCTAGCCTACTCCTGGCCATTGGTGTCTTTCTTTTTCCCTCAAAAATATTATAAGCATTTTGATGGGGGTTACCTAGAATATATATATATATATATATTTTTTAAAGATTTATTTATTTTTATTACAAAGTCAGATATACAGAGAGGAGGAGAGACAGAGAGGAAGATCTTCTGTCCAATGATTCACTCCCCAAGTGTGCACAACGGCTGGTGCTGTGCTGATCTGGAGGTCTCCCACATGGGTGCAGGGTCCCAAGGCTTTGGGCCCTCCTCGACTGCTTTCCCAGGCCACAAGCAGGGAGCTGGACAGGATGTGGAGCTGCTGGGATTAGAACTGGTGCCCATATGGGATCCTGGCTCTTTCAAGGCGAGGACTTTAGCTACTAGGCCACGCCTCCCGGGCCCTAGAATATATATTTTTTATAAGCTGGTTCTGTCCTTTCTGTATTCCCATGAGTTGTAAGCAGTCTACTTATCTGAGCCTGTGGACACTTCCGGTGTCTTAGTACTAGATGATACTCCAGGGTCAGGTTTGCCTTTGGTCTGTGTTTGGTGAATTTTCACTATCTTAGTACTACAGAGTGAGAGAATCAGAAGTTCTAAAATCTGACCAATGCCGTTTGATAATTCTTTATTTTTGTTAACACGTTTTATTAGTGTTTATTTGTTTCTTTTTTGTTGTTTTGGATTTCCCTAGGGTTTTTAATTTCTCATTAATATGAAGAAAAATCGGAAATTTGTCTATAAACTTACTGTTTAGATTTTGGGTTTTAATATCCTTTTCTGTTTGTCACAGTCACTTGAAATTTTCGTAGTTCTCATAAAAATGTACTATCAGCAAGTGGTTTATTTGTGTCCTCGATGTCTTCAGAAAGTTCAGAGAAAATGTGTGATTTGATAACCTACGCATGTATCTCAGAAATGGCTTCTGCACTCAAACCAACCTGCAGTAACTTATTATAACATGTCTAGTTAGGATTTACTTCCAATCATTCCACAAAGTCTCAGTTTGATAAAAGCCCCTGTTAGAGCGTCATCCAAAGCTGAAGCAAGAATAAATGTAACATTTTATGACAGGTGAAGTGGGCTGAAGCGGTTGATACTTTCTGAAATGTTTGTAAAGAAATGCCACAAAGAATAAAGCAGTTCACCAGGAAATGACTTGCTTTAAGACGGGATGAGATCATACTGAAGATGATGCCCGCGGCAGTGGAGCATCCACATGATTTTGCAAGGAACACAATATTGTTCTTGCCCTGTGAAAGAGGACGAACAGTGAACAGCAAAACTACATGCATGCAATTCTGACCACAGCTTGATGGAAAGTGACTGTTCTTGGGTGCCCTTGGCGAGGTCAGCTGTAAAGAGCAGCAGACCTTTTGGAGGAGATTAACAGGAAGTGTTAAGCTGCTGCATCTTGGCTTCCCGGATCTCACTAGGAGATGAAAGCTGGCTTTATTTTGTGATCCTGAAGTAAGAGCACAGTGGAAACAATGATTACCAAGAAGTGTCCAGTTAAAGCAGAAGCTGACTGGTCACGAGCAAGGCAGGAGACCCAACACATTTAGCTTATTGGGTTTTTGAAGAGGACCATAGTGCCTGCCATAGCATTTCTGGAAAGAATGTCTCGAGAAGTTAGCGGAGGATGCGATAGAGGAGACCTTCCTTGCCTGCAGTACGATGAGAGGAATATTGTGAAGTTTCCTGGAACAATCCAAGTGTCCTCCTTCCAGTCTTGATCTGGCTTTCGGACTTTTTTCTTCCTGATCTTGATCCTTAAAGGGATTCCCTTTTGCTTCGTGTAATAAAGCTCTCTTTGACATGATTAAGTGCCAACAACTCACAGCTATTAGGACTAGGCTACCCCACTGTTAACCATTACTTGCAAGACTGTCCCCTGCGTGTTTCTATGCGTGTTTCAACCCCATTTTTCCAAGAACTTTTTGAAGTCTTCTTGTTTCTTTGTTATGATACCAGGAATGTTGAAATTTATGAATACTATTCATCTTTCATAGTTGAATCAGTTACCAATTTAATACTCACACCCTTTATATTGAGTGCTTCAGTTTTCAAATGTTTAAATTTGAATAGGATCTTCTATAGAAATAGTTAATTCAGGTAACAGTATTTCCATTCACATGAGTAGATTTTTCAGCATGATGGATGGGGAATATAATTTCTTAAAATTAGTTTTGAGTTCTGTGAAAAATTTCTTGCTTTTAGAAATGCTAACCTAGCAATTCAGAAGACTAATTAAATAATGGACTAACTTAAATGGTGTATAAAATTGCTTCATCCTAGTTATACTGTGGTGTTAAAAAAGGTTTTGGAATTAAGGTTCTATTTTAAAGAACAGTTATAATTTTCTGCTGTAGGAATCCCATGCAGCCCAGCTGCAGATCCTGATGGAATTCCTCAGAGTCGCAAGAAGAAATAAGAGAGAGGTATGTTACTCTGTATGTTCTGAATATTGCATTAGCTGTTGTTTGCTGTTTCCACTTTGTCAAACTATTCAGGCTAAAAAAAAAAACAGGACTTAAGTATTGAAAGAGCATTTTAATTTTTAGGAGATTTCTCAAACTTGTTATTTTAACTTTATAATGTGAGGATTTTTTTTTAATAAATATATTCTTTTTAAAAGGTGAACCAGTTAGTTTCTTTAAAAAACAGAGTTACAGAGTAAGGGAAAGACAGCAAGGGGGACATCGTCTGTCAGCTGATTCACTTAGCAAGTGGCTGCAGCCAGGTGCCCATGTGGGTGGCAGGGCTCAGCAGCTTGCATGTCCTGCACTGCTTTCCCAGGCACATCAGCAGAGAGCTGTGAAAGAAGTGGAGCAGCCATGACTTCAGCTAGCACCCATATGGGAGGCCAGCATTGCAGCCAGTGGCCTGAAACCATCCCAGCATTGAGTTTTAAAATACTTTCTTGGAGATGTGCTAAAAAGGCTTTGATGAGTGTTACTGCAATGGTTTTGCCTGAAAGCTATAAAATAGAGATGGGTAGCCATTTTTTCTGTCAAGGGTGATTTAGATATTTAGTACATCATTCCTGGCCATAGAATTCCCATCATACATGCTCACTCCTGCTATAGTAAGTGGAAAAGGAAATTATCAAATGATGGTTTACTGTTAACAATGAGAAGATAATTTGGGAGAAATTGTGATAAAATCTGAAGTTGAGTTAAAGTTTTTCTTGTAAAAAGGTATGCTGGGAAAAACAGAAACATCGCTACCTGCTTAGTATTTGGCAAACCTGTGTCATGAAGGATAGCTGAAAGGATTTTGTATTAATAGTTTACAGTGTTCCAGTGGTACATTTATCATTTACCTGTCCTTCACGCAAAGGAAGGAAAATTAAAAAAGTAAAATTCTGCTCTGGAAGTTGTTTTTCTTTAATGGTTTTTAATTGTTTAATCAGGGTGATTATTTTAAAATGTATGTTTTGTGCTGTGATTTCAGCTTTTTTTCTTTTTTGAAGCAATATAAGGCATGTTTTTTATTTTGGTGAAGTACATTTTTTACATTGAATTTTATTTTACATTCATATTTCCAACTTTTTGAGTACTTGTTATGTCTTCAACATTTTCTAACTTTCTGTTCATTAGATGTTTTCTGCTTTCATGCTAGTGTTAGCAGTATTCCTTACATGGTTTTAACTTAATAATTGTGAAATTGATAAGTTAGCAGAGGCATTTGTATTATGAATTTAAATATTATTGCAGTTTCTTAAGTTTCCTTTGGGGCGGTTGTTTTTTATTTGGTAAGGAAGATGTGGGGCTAGTGTGGTAGTTCAGTTGGTTAATCTTGTGCCTACAAGTGCTGGCATCCTGCATGGGCACACCAGTTCATGCACCAGCTGCTCAACTTCCTATCCTATTTCCTGCTTATGGCCTGGGAGAGTGGTATAAGATGGCTGAAAGCCTTGGGCTCCTGTACTAATGTGGGAGACCCGGAAGAGGCTCCTGACTCCTGGCTTCAGGTCTGCTCAGTTCCAGCTGTTGTGGCCATGTGGGGAGTGAAGAAGTGGATGAAGGATCTTTCTGTCTCTTCTTTTGTGTAAATATGCTTTTCCAATAAATATATTTTTAAAAAGTAGAGATGATACCCAGGTGTTTATTTGTTTTAATGTTTGAGAGTACCTCGCAACCTGCAGTCCATGTTTGAGTCAGCTAAGGCTCTTGTTGGAATTCAGGTCTTCAGTAAAGGTATCTGTTGGAGCTTCCCATTCCGTATTTCAAACAAACTCTAGATGGTTTTTAAAACTCTTGGTCCTTGGAACACACTTTGAATAGCCGTGCTTAAGATTTTGTGATATATGGAAATGAAAGCTGTCAATGTAAATTTTGTTTTTTGATTTTTCTTTTTTGCTATTGAAATTGCTATGGCAGAATAATTTTTGTTTTGTTCCTTTTTTTTTTACTTCAGTATAACCTCTTCTCCATTTTAAACAAAATGTTAACATTGTGGTAGTTTTATTTTTTGTGCTGATTGAAAGTGAAATTTGGTATGTAAGGAAGTATCTGATGGTGAATAGGTGAATGTGTCTGTAATATGACTAGTTCACACATAGGAGTACTGTGAGTTAAGTCAAGTAGCTTGCCGTTATGTATGTGCTGGATTATTTAAGTTATTCCTAAGCACTTGTATGGATCTCTACTTTAATAGAGATGAAATTGTTAGACTTGATGTAGTCAAGTAATAAGGATCCAGCCTGTAAGTGTAAAAAATATGAAGGTTGTTAGAGCTTTTGGCGTTCTTGCTATGATTGTATAGATCCTGGCAGAAGACCCGAGACTGCTGGGCTGGGCAGAAAAGTCTTCATTGACTGCAGAACACCTCTTGTTACAAGTTTCATATTTGTATTATTTGTTCTCAGAAGGAGTGATGTGGCGATAGTCTAGGTGGATGCTGCACACAAGTGGCCTTGTGTGACAGCATAGTAACCGTTAGTTTAGGAATCCCCAGTGTTTTAAAGGGGGTGGCATTAGAACCAGCTCAGTCTTTGTTCTGCAGGATAACACTAGTTTTATTATAATGATTAGAAAACAGAGTTTCCTTTGGCCTGGAAGTATGTCCATCTTACCAGGAGGTTCACTGTATAAAATGCTTGGGAAGATAATTTGGAACAAAAGCTGTCACAAAATGTATAGAAAATAGATCTGTGAGGATTTGATTTCCTACATTGACCCTTAGGATCATAATTTCCCCTGTAACTGATGTAGTTGCTACTGTTTTCCAATAATGTCTTTTATTCTGCAGCCTTCGATCACATAGCTCTAGTATAGAGTTTTGTTTGTTATTAAACTTCTACTGAATTGTACTATGGTGCTTTTTTTTAAACTTTAATGTTAGTTAAATCTAATTTAATTTGTTAAAGGTCCTGTTTGCAGTAGTATATATAATTTGATCTTATTTATCAAGCAATTAGGAAATAAATTAATAGCAGACAAACTACTGATTTGAATTTGTTTCCTAATGTTAATATCCAGTCTTTGAAAATCAGCTTGTACTTGTTATTTGTATCTTAAAATTGGACTGTAATTTGTGCTGATTTTGATCATTGATACATACCAATCATATATTAAATTGATTTTCAGGTTTAATGAGGTTATCACTTGGGTGTCTCATCTGGTTAGTAATTTAAGGCTTTTAGAATTCTTTAATTTTCCCTTTTGCTTTATTTTTCCCTGTTGATTCATCTTAGGTAGAGAACGGAAGGTACAGACATATAAAAGGCATTTACATTAGTTATCTATTGTTTTGTGTGAATTAACCTAAAAAAACATGTCTCTAGTCCGAAATCTTTATGGCAGAGTAGGTGGTGTCTGACATTGAAGGTTTCTCACCCAAGCATATTGGTGAGCGAAGCAATTACTCAAGGCTCCAGGGGAATAGAAACTCATTCAGGATTGCTGTGTTAGAGACACCCATTCCCTTGTGGCCATCTCCATAGGATTGGCCATCCCCTCCATAGGATAGCTCAGTCAGTGCGTGGCCGCTGACTTCAGTGAGTGAAAGCACAACAGGCGTTGAACACAGAACTCACATACCATTGTAGCTTAATCTTGGAAGTTAAGTCCTAACATCATATTTCTGTTTGTTAGAAGCAGTCATTGGGTGTATTATCACTCAAAATTATGTAAAGTAAATCTTTGCAGGCCATTGTAGAACCTGCCTGCTGCCACAGCATTTGATGGTTAAGAGTATTTAAGTGGTCTCGGTAGGCTTTCTTCATGATCCTATTGGTTAGAAGGACATTATGTTCTGTGTAGAAGCCAGAATCACTTGCAAATTTGCACCAGATTTTGAAAAATTGGTTTTTTATTATTTGGTCTGTTTTTTTTTTTTGTTGTATCCTTATACAGTAGATAGCATTGGGTAGTTCTGGCTTCTACTTAATTTAATACAAGAATCTTCATGAATCTGGGTTTTTTTTCATTTTCATTTGGATTTTTAATAAATTCACTTTTACAATTTGCAAAGCACAGAAAAGAGTATAGACCAAAATATAAAGAATTGTAATATTGATATTATGTATAATTACCATCCTGATTGAATAATGAAATACTGTTAAGTGCCCTCAGTTCTTCTAGCCTGCCTTTTCACAGTAAAGCCTTTGCCCACAAGGTACCAAGTGTCCTGATATTTCTGGTAATTAACCTCTCTTTGCCTGAATAGAAGCTTTCTGTTTTGTTTGTGAGTCTTAAATGTGTGTGTAGTGCGTGCATGCATGTGCGTAGTGTCTGATCTGTTGTTTCTGTGTGTGTGTGTGTGTGTGTGTGTGTAGTATATGATCTCCTGTTCCTGTGTGTGTGTGTAGTATATGATCTCCTGTTCCTGTGTGTGTATGCAGTATGTGATCTCCTGTTCCTGTGTGTGTGTGCAGTATGTATTTCCTGTTCCTGTGTGTGTGCAGTATGTGATCTCCTGTTCCTGTGTGTGTGTGTGTGTGTGTGTGTGTGTGTGTGTGTAGTATATGATCTCCTGTTCCTGTGTGTGTGTGTAGTATATGATCTCCTGTTCCTGTGTGTGTATGCAGTATGTGATCTCCTGTTCCTGTGTGTGTGTATGCAGTATGTGATCTCCTGTTCCTGTGTGTGTGTGTGCAGTATGTGATCTCCTGTTCCTGTGTGTGTGTGTGTGTGCAGTATGTGATCTCCTGTTCCTGTGTGTGTGTATGTACTGTGTGTGTGTGCAGTATGTGATCTCCTGTTCCTGTGTGTGTGTGTGCGTGTAGTATGTGATCTCTTGTTCCTGTGTGTGTGTGTGCGTGTAGTATGTGATCTCCTGTTCCTGTGTGTGTGTGTAGTATGTGATCTCCTGTTCCTGTGTGTGTGTGCGTGTGTGCAGTATGATCTCCTGTTCCTGTGTGTGTATGTATGCAGTATGTGATCTCCTGTTCCTGTGTGTGTGTGTGTGTGTAGTATGTGATCTCCTGTTCTTGTGTGTGTGTGTATGCAGTATGTGATCTCCTGTTCCTGTGTGTGTGTGCAGTATGTATTTCCTGTTCCTGTGTGTGTGCAGTATGTGATCTCCTGTTCCTGTGTGTGTGTATGCGGTATGTGATCTCCTGTTCCTGTGTGTGTGTGTGTGTGTGTGTAGTATGTGATCTCCTGTTCTTGTGTGTGTGTGTGTGCAGTATGTGATCTCCTGTTCCTGTGTGTGTGTGTGTTTGTGTGTGTGCAGTATTTGATCTCCTGTTCCTGTGTGTGTGTGTGTGTGTGTTTGTGTGTGTGCAGTATGTGATCTCCTGTTCGTGTGTGTGTGTGTGTGTGCAGTATGTGATCTCCTGTTCCTGTGTGTGGGTATGTGATCTCTTGTTCCTGTCTTGTGTGTGTGCAGTATGTGATCTCTTGTTCCTGCCTTATGTGTGTCTGCATGTGCGTGCAGTATTTGAGCTGTTGTTCCTGTCTTTGACTTGGTGTTTGGATCATCCATGTGGATGGAGACAATTGTAGTTGATTGTTATCATTTGTTTCATTAAGGGAATACCTTAGTGCACGGTTTCTGTTGTTGAAGGAATTTGGGTTTTTTTCTCCAATCTATATAGGTGTCCAAGTGTGTATAAACTGTGTAAGGATGTATTTAGAATTGGAATTGTGATAAGCTATAGGGTATGTAATCTTAGAATTTAATAGGGAATACCAAGAATGTTTTCCTGTGTGGAGTGTGTTGGTTGCTTCTCTTGTAGACACTGTGTTGTTGCATTGTGTTCTTCCAGCAGTTGCGATCAGTAGATTTTCCTGTTAACTTGCACCAGTCTGATGACTAATGCCGTGGAACATCTGGTACTGTGTTTATTGGTCATTGTGTGTGTGTGTGTGTCTGAGGTACTAGTTGTTTAAGATGTTTTTTTTGTTTTGTTTTGGTTGACTTGCTTTAGTAGTGTAGTATTCATATGAAGGAACATGAGAAAGTGTGCGTCTGTAGGCCTGCTTCTCCTTCCCTGTATTTCCCCTCTTGCACCCTCACCTCCAGGTTTGTGACCTTGAGAATATCTTTGCCTCCACTTGGGTCGATTTGCATTTTTCATTATTTTGTCTTTTGTTGAACCTAAGTTTCTGACTTGAATGGAGTTGAATTTACTCTTGCCTATTGAAGTTGGTATCTTTTGTGTCAGATAAAGATACTTTCTCTCTGATCATGAAGGCATTTTTTTCTGGATTGTTCTTTGTATAAAATTTTAGTTTTTGGATATAATTTCAGCGTGTCATGCTTTTTATGTTCATATTATGTATCTGTGTTTCTGTGCTTTCTTTTCTCCATCGGTGTGTTTATCTGACTTATAATGTCACATTATATTAAATACTCAGGACTTTATGTTACTGTGCTTGGAGAAAGTTTTGGCTACCTAAAGCTCTTGGCACTTCCACATCAAGTTTAGACTCAGTAAGCACATTTCCTGGTAAATCTGTGATTTTTGTTGGAATTGCTTTAACTCTGCAGATAAATTTGAGAGACTGTATCTTTCCAATATGAATATTGAGTCTTCTAATCTATAAGGATGGTATTTTTATATTTAGGTCTTTTAAAATATTCCTAAATTTTAGAAGATTTTTTAGAGATCATTCTTACACATCTTTATATTGGATTTAGTCATTTTTGATGTGATCATAAATGATATTTGTGTTCCTGATTTCAGTTCTTACTGTTGCTGGTTGTTGGGAAATACTGTTGAGTTTTACATTTTTTTATATATATATCCAGCAACTTGTTAAACTCTCAGTAACTAATTTATTGGTAGATCCTTTATGATTCTATGTACACATCATAATCTGCAAATAATAACAGCTTAGTTTCTTTCTTTGTGATCCTTATATCTTTTATTTATTTTTCTTGTCTTGCTCTGCTGGCTAGGACATCCGGTACAGTGATGAATAGAAGTGGTGCTAGCGGGGCTTCCTAGTCTTGGTGCTGATCTCAAAGGGAATGCATTCGACGTGTCACCATAGGTATGATGCTTTCTGTAGGTTTTTGTAGGTTTTTTCTTTATCACTTAAGGAAGTTAATTTTTATTCCCAAATTCTAAGAGTTTTTCTTTATTGTGAATAGGATTGAGTATTCCTCAAAAAAATTTTTTGTGCATCTAAGATAGAGAAAATGATTTTTCTTTTTCATTCTGTTATTGTAAACCATAACGTTGGCTTGACAGTAGAAAGTCAACCAGTTTTGCATATAGGGTGACCAACTGTCCTGACTGACTCAGGAGTCTATTAGTGCCTGTCATTCTATAGTCCACCTGCTAGGAACCCCCTAAGACAGTTGGTTGCCCTAATTGCATCCTTGGTACAAACTGAGGTTGGTCAATGTGTATGTCTCCTTTGAAATGATTTGGATCGCTAATATTTTGTTTAGGATTTTTGCATCTGTGTTCATGAGTAAGGTTGTGCTTTTTATTACATGGATTTTGCCCTGTTTTGTTATAAAGATTATGTTAGCGTTATCAAATAAGTTGCTAAATGTATTCTTCTTTTCTGTTTTCTTAAAGAATGTGTGTAGTCTAGGAAAGATGAGTGGTGATACCATGTTGACCTGTGACTTGTTTTAATTAACAAGTTTTAATTATTGATTTAGTTATTAAAGAGTTACGTGCTTATTCCAGTTTTTAAAAAATTGTTAAAATTTTTAATGATGTGATTGTTTGAAAAGCAGGCTGACAGACCACCAGCAAAAGATCTTGTAGTTACCAATTTACTCCCCCAGTTCCTGTAACAACCAGGGTTTGGTCCAGGAATTCCACTTGGGACTTTTCCTCTGGGTGTTGGGAGCCCATCCACTGCCTGCCAGGTGCATTGGCAGGAAGCTGGATAGGAGACCTTGGCCTGACCACAGCTGGCCTTCTGGTGTAGGAGGCCGGCATCCTGACTGTGGCCTGACCAAGCCGCTACAGAACTCCCAGGGTTTTGTTTTCAGCTTTCATTTTGGATATGCCCTTTCTAGAAATTACACATTTCATCCTGATTTTGCACTTGGCTAGCTAATTGAGTTTCTAGGTTTCAGTGTCTTTCAGATTCTCAGTGCAATCGTGACTTTTTTGTTCTTGACATAGCTTCTTGTAGTGCTCCTTCATTCCTTGATTTCCTGCTCAGTTCTTGCCAGGGATGTATCAGTTTTAAGAACTTTATCTAAGAAACAATTTTGTTCTTTGTTTCTCCAGGTTTTTATTTATCTCCTTTTATTAATTTTCATTCTTAAGCTTTGCATTAACTTTATTTTGTTCCTTTTAAATTTGTTGTCTTGGATATGAATACTATTATAAGTGGAGTGCTTTTTCTAATTTAGGCACTTAAAAATCATAGATTTTTCTTTTAGATGCATCTTTACTTTTGCTATCACATTTTTTATTAGTTCAAAATAATTGTTACTTATCATTATAATTTTTTCTTAAGCCTGTGGATTAAATAGGAATATGATTATTACTTGAGGATTGGGATTTTCTTGCTGTCTTATCATTATGGATTTCTGTTCTAATTGCATTGCAGTCAGAAAATGCTTTGTGTTCCTCCTCCTTGAATGTAATGTTCACTCTGCACACCCTTCCTTGTGTAAACTCTGACATATGTCTTCTGCAGTTGTGGGGCATAGTGTGAAGCTGGGGAATGGGTATGAGAGGTTTTTTGATCCTTAGACTTGTCGCACTGCTATATATGTACTGTTCAGTCATTACAAAATTTTCTTGTAGATAGCAAATGGTTAGAGTTTTCGACTTCTGGTTTCAGTGTCTCAGTAGTATATTTGGACCTCAGTGTACATGCTTTGGCTTAAACCTGCCATCTTACCAAGGTGTTTTCTCTTGTTTATTTTGGAGTTACTGCTTTTCTGTTCTCCTATGACTGCTTGAGATTTTTTTGTAATTCCTTTTTATTCACGTGTGATGTTTTTGATTGTTTCTTTGCATTCTTTTTCATCAGCTGTTCTAGGTATTACATCTGTAATTTATCACAGTTCTGGTGTTGAGATCCACTTATATTTGCTTTTAGATACGTTTTCCTCTCTGTTCCCATTTATCCATCTATCCATCTATCCATTTATCGATATGCTTTGGGTTAGTCTGGTCTTGTGTTTCTCTCTGAGTTATAAAAAAGGAGTAGTTTCATGCAAAGGTTGAATGAGTTCTGCAGATTGAGGTGTTTATTTTTGGTGTATTTGCAGGGTAGGCTGTGTGCCTGTTACGGTTTAGAATAGCTGTGGTGTTTACTTCATACAGCCACATGCTTTGTCTTTCAAGCATCTTGGTTAGAATTAGTATGTGTTCATCTTTACTGCTATTTTATTCACCAGCTTCTTTTCCTTAAACAGATATTTTGTTTAATTCCGTTAGAATCAGTTATCCTTGATTATATTAGCTTCTGAGAGCAGTATTCAAATGAATTCAATATTTATCAATATTATTATCCATCCATTAGTGAAGTCCCAACATGAATAGCAATATAGCCACTTAGACCAGAGCTGATGCCAGTAATGATTAATATTTTATTTGTTCTTTTTTTCTCACATTTTACATTTTATTACTATTATTATCATTTTATGATACAGCTCCATGGGCTTATAGTATTTCCAGCCCCAATCCTCCCTGCACCCCCCCACCCCCGCCACCTAATTCCTCTGTTTCATTACTAAAGTATAATTCTTCATACACAGTCATATGTCCATCATTGCTGGCATGGACAATGGCAGAGAGTCCAGCATCCTGTTGTCAAGATATAGTAAACAGTTTCATTGGGAATCCATCTTTGTCTGGAAACAGAAGTGCATACTGCGTTGTATCCTCACATCTGGATATGTTAGTCTCCATTTCACAGTTACTGTACGTCTTCTTAAATGAAAAATCACAATACAAAATCAACAATAGAAATTACAATTCCATGAAGTTAAATAACATGTCACTACATATGACAATCTCTATTACACAGCTACTATACATCCCCTTAAATGAAAAGCCACACACACACAAAAAAATCAGCATCAGGAAGAAAAAAGAAATTAACAACACCATGAAGTTAAATAACATGCTACTAAA
This sequence comes from Ochotona curzoniae, assembly GCF_017591425.1. NCBI lineage: Eukaryota > Metazoa > Chordata > Mammalia > Lagomorpha > Ochotonidae > Ochotona > Ochotona curzoniae. The sequence continues at coordinate 3,539,169 of NW_024466129.1, read as the reverse complement.
TGACTAATGTGTAGCTGAAGAAATGAAAATCAAGAACCTTCTTGCAGAAAATGATGCTACTCTGTGATCTATGAATCATTGAAGAATGTAATCAGAAGAAAGTGTTTTAAAGAGATGAAACTAACAGAAAACATTAAATCCCATGCGATACAGTTTCCGCTGATTTTTGTTGGTGAAGAGTGTCTCTTCTAGACAACAGATCCAGACTACTAATCTATGACATATGATTGAGCTTAAGCCATTTACATTCAGGGTGGTACTTTGGTCCTGTCGTTTTAGGAATGGATTGCTCGTGGGTTTAGTCTTTTGTTGTCATTTTACTGGATTGTTTTTCCCATTTGCCTTTGGTTTTGGTGGGTGCTATTCCTCTTTGTCAAGAGAACATCTTGAAGTATCATTTGTAGGGCAGGTTTGAAAGAGGCAAATTCTTTTAACTTTTCTTTACTCTGAAAGAATTTTATTTCGTTTTCAAAGATACAAGAAAGCTTTCCTGGATATGTTATCCTGGGCCAATAATTTTTTTCTTTTAAAATCTGAAATATGTCACTCCATTTTCTTCTTGCCTGTAGAGTTTCCTGAGAGATATTTCCTGTGAGTTTAATTGGCATTCCTTTATATGTCAATTGATTTTTTTTCACGTGCACATTTAAGGATTTTTTTCTTATGTTCAATTGAAGAGAGCTTGATGATTATGTGTCTTGGTGAAGATCGCTTTTGATCAAGCCTGTTGGGAGTTCTGTGACCCTCCTGGATCTTGTTTCCCAATTCTTTCTCTAAATTAGGGAAATTTTCCTTTATTATTTCATTGAATATATTTGTAAAACTAGTTTCTCTTTCTGCACTTTCTGGGATTCCCATAACTCTTACATTACATCTCTTAATAGTGTCTTTCAATTGAATACTTTATTTGGCCTGATCCAGCTCTGCTTCTAGCTTGTTGTTTGCTTCCCCCTGGTGACAGGAGGTATCTTCCAATTCTGAGATTCTTTCTTCTGCTTGTTTCATTCTATTTTCAGAATCTCCACTGTACTTTTAATTTGCTCTACTGTGTTCTTAATTTCTGAAATATCAGCCTTGATTTGCTTTATTGCTGCTATTGCTTGTGTAAAATATTCCTTAAATTGTTTGAACTCTTGTATGTGCTTCTCATTGTTGATCACAAGCTTTAAAATGAGTCTTATGGATTCTGTGTCCATTTTCTCAGTGTCTTCCTCAGTCAACTATGAGGTTGGCAAAGGCTTTTGCTCCATTGCAGGGGAGTTTTCAGTAATATTGATTGTGCCTTTGTCTCTTCTTTCGCTCTTGGTCATTGTAGTTCTGGTTAGCAGATTCTTCTCCTTGGGGCAGGTTTCTAAGCTGTGTCACCCACAGTTCTACAGTTTGGTTTTACTTATTGCAGTTGGTACACAACTCTTTGCTTACAGCCAATTGTGCCACTCCTCCAGCGAGTTCCAGGTCTGTGTTCTTATGTTATATTTCCACAAATAACTCCGTAGCCCCAACTTGTTGCTTACGACTCTCCACCTCCTGTGATACCATGCTGAGGTTGTACTGTTGTCTGTACAAACTTTTTCCCAATTCTGGTTGGAGCAGGTCCCAGGATTTGGGAGATACCAGATGTCCTATATATATATATAGCTAGGTTGTTGGTGGCACTGATCTTGCTGGAACCTGTTGGATTTTAGGTCTGGGTGCCACACGGACATATTTTGACCTGTACAATGCCACAGTTGGTAATATTTTCCTGCTGGATCGGTGCAATCCACTGAACTCAGTGAGTTCTCGCAAGCTCAGCACATGTGCAGTTCACTGATGTCCCCTGCAGTCCTAAAGCTTTTGCCACAGTGTCCAAATTGGCACCTGACATACCACCACTACAGTTCTTAATCTCCTGGCTGTCAGGTCTTAGGGCTACCCAGACCTGCCCTGGGTGGAACCTGTAGAATGCCACGTTGATGCAGTTCACCGAGTCAGAGATGAGTTCACTCCCAGTTCAATTTATGCTCAGTTCTTTCCCTTGCCTTTGCCTCCTTAAGCAAAATTTTGCCTAATTCGGCTCTAGGGTACTGGTTGGGCTGTGGAATCCACCCTGTTCTCAAACTTCCCATCTGGGATCCACTGCTGTGTCTCTGCTCCTGGTCAAATCAAACAGACCAGCAGGACGGACAATTCTTTGTTTGGGTTTACCTCCCAAGCTCCTAGTGAAAGTCCCTTCCACCTGGTTGCTGGTGGAGTTCAGATTGCTGTTTGCTGAATGTTGCTGGAGTATCAGTCACTGCAAGAGCACACCGTTGTGTCTGTTGCTTTGCTGTGTCTGTCAGTCTCCAGGTACCCCTCTGCTGTTGTTCTGTCCTCTCCTATTTTCTGGGATGTGTCCTCTCTGCTTCATTCCGATTAAATGTGTCTCCATCTGTTTAAATGTGTGCTTACCCTATCCAACCATCTTGATTCTTCTCTATTTGTTCTTGACATTCTTAAATTTTCGTCCTTTGTTGTTAAGATTTGTTTTTATTGGGAAGACAGATTTACAGAGAGGAAAGACAGAAAGCTAGCATCGACTGGTACACTCCCCAAGTGGCCACAGGTGAAAAGAGGTGAACTGATCCACAGCCAGGAGCCAGGAGCTTCCTCTGGGTCTCTCACGCGTTTGTGGGGTCCCAAAACTTTGGGCCGTCCTCAACTGCTTTCCCAAGCCACAAGCTGGGAGCTAATGGGAACTTGAATGGTCTGAACACAAACCAGCACTCACATGGGATCCTGGTGGTGGCAAGGATATAGACACTAGACTATCATGCCAGGTCCTGCATTTTCATCTTAACAAAAAATCTGAGTCTTTTCTTCAGTTTTCAAATTTAAGTAATTCTATAATTTGAGGAATGGTTGACTCAGTTAAGAGAGTGCTTACTCTTCATACCTTAGGACATTGCCCTGAGTATCATTAGTTCTTTATTATTACTGTTGTTGTTATTATGGTAGCCACAAATATGGTATTAAGGTATATTTAATGCAGAAGTGTCTCATTCCCAATTTGTAAATCATTTTCATGCCAATAGATAGATCTTTATGGATTTTTTTTTTTTTTACATACATATCCAGGACAGTCTTGGATTTCTATTCAAACTTTTGCTCTAGGTTCTGCTTTTTGTGCTTATGTTGACTATAGAGTGATTTTATTACAATTGTTGTTTTCTTCTGTTTACTAATACTAAAATATCTTGTCCTGTTGTCCCAAATCTGATCTTGAAATGGTAATGCCTCAAATTTAAAGAGCATGTATCTCTCTTCATAGCCCCCCTCTTTTTTTTCTTCGAAAGATTCATTTGAAATGCAGAATTTTGGAGAGAAGGGGATAGAAAGAAGAGAGGTGTTCCATTATCTTCCCTTTGCTGCCTGAGTCCCCAGTGGGTCTCCATGATCAGGCTTAGGCCAAGCCAGAGTCAGGAGCTGCTTTTTTAAATTTCTCACCTGACTACAGGGGCCAAACTCTTGGGCTCTCCACTGCTATTTTTCCCAGCCCATTAGCGTGGAGTTGGATTGGAAGTAGAACAGCGAAGACACACATTTTGGATTCTGGCCTCGCAGGCAGCCTTTGATCCACTGGGCTACAGTTCTGGCCCCTCAAAATATTTTGATTCTTCCAAACGTTTTTAAAATATTTCTTTCCTGACCTTTTTTTTTCGCACTTTGTTATACCATGATGTCAGGGCAGCACATACTGTCTTAGTTGTTTCATTCTAAATTGACCTATTTGAGGATTGGTGCTTTTCTTTAGTTCATCTTACCTGTCATAGCCTCATTGTATAACAGTAGGTGTAGAGTCCACTGAACATATTGGAGCACTGGAAGGGTGGGACGTTATCTTCAGAGGACACACAGAGGTTCGGTTGCTTGTGATTTTGGATGACATCAGAATTTTTTTCAATTCAGAAGTGAAGTCAAATTTATTAGTTTCCTCTCTTTGTGTGTTATATATAATCTAAGTGATATTGGCTATCTCTTGATGTTGATATTATAAAGGTTTATACTCTGTGCTTTTAGAAATCTTTTTAAAGCAATCCTTAAAAGTCTTCCATACATACACATTTATTAAAGTAGCTTCAGGAGTGGAAATTTTAAAGTAATTACATGAAAATATTGAACAAGGGATTCTGGGAGTGCTTTGTTCTTAGAGGCCAGGAACTTGGCAGTTTTAGATGACCAAGAATAGTAGGGCTTCAGGGATGTTGGGGGAAGCACTTGGCATGCCTGTAGGTGGCCACAGTAGGTTATTGGATTGTTTGGCTTTTATGCCACGTGGAAGACTTACTATCAGAAACAGCGTAGGAATGGAGCAGATGAGACGAATGCTGATTGGAGAATTTGCTGCTTTGTCTTCCAGGGGAGAGTAAGGTGTCAGCTAAGACAGGAGTTTCTTTGTCAGATTTTAAGGTGGAGCAGAGTTTATTGAAGTAGGTGAATGATTTCAAAGTAATTGGCAATGCTGATCACTTTATAAACCTCTCAGCATATCCCTTTTCTCTGATTTTTTGTCAATACCACTGTGCTCTTTTGCTAGCTTATGCTTCTTATTGCTTTGTCCATCTTTTATTTGAAGTTGCATCAGTTTTCTGATAAAGGTTATGAAATGGGTAATTTAAATTGGTGTTTCTGGGAAGCTATTTTGTGTTATGTAATGAAGATGATTTCTCTGATTAAATATTTTTATTTTAATAACCTCTTAATAAAATCTGAGATAGCTTTGAAAATAAAATCTGAAATTTACATATAATAAATGTGAAAGACCCGTGTGTTCCAGAATTACTTCTCATAGTTTTTGAACAACCTAAAGATTCAGGGAGTGGGGATTGGTAAATTATACTGCTAAATATTAGCTAACATATAAAATACTTATTTTTTAATTGTGTGGAATGGCTGTGATGTAATAGGCAAAATCAGGAAGTTAAACCTTACCTTAAATAGACTTAGAAATTCCTTTAAGATGGAAATATTATGATACCAATTTGTAATTGCTTTTGGGTGGTGCGATTTAACTCGGACTAATTTTCAGTTGTTAGTTTGAATTAGTAACTGGTATGGTGGGTTTTTTTTTTCTTAATTCAATTTTTAAGAATAAAATGAGGTTAATGAGAATGTTCTTTCGGCATCATTGCATACAGACAGTTCCTTCTGTTGTTCAAATCCCATATTTTTAAGGTAAAATCAGTCCCTAAGTGTTAAAGAAGTACAGCATTGTGCTTCATTACTTATTAAGCCTCTGGTTTTACATCATTTTCCTGGAAATATCTACCCTTCTTTTTGTTTGTTTGTTTGTTTTTCTTCTGGTGATTTTTTTGTCCCCTTAATTTGCCATGAATGCCCAGTTTTCTGGAAATAATTTACTTAATGTAAAGATGCTTTATGAGTGTGATGATGCCTGTGTCATCTGGTTTAGACTTTTCTCTCTTTCTCTCATCTACAGCAATTGGAACAGATCCAGAAAGAACTGAATGTGTTGGAAGAGGATATTAAAAGAGTAGAAGTAAGAAATCAGGATTTCTTGCATCTCTAACAGTTTTTAAGTTTTCATGGAACAATCTCTTTAGGTTGTGTTAAATTTATGGGGTTGGTTTCAAGTTTGAAGAAAATAGCAATTTACTTTGAGTCATTTTTATGAGGAAAAATTGACACTTTCTGATGATCAAATATAGTCTATTCTCACAACATTTGATTGCCTGCATTCTTTTTTATTAGTGTGTCATAATATTTATTGAAATCAGTACCCCTGAACTCTCATTTATTCCTGTAAAAATCATTCTTCACTTTCAGTCTTCTGTTAAGTAAAAAATGCACACACACATATGTGTGTGTATACATATATATATATATACACTATGCTCTTAATTGAAAGTGAGAATAGTGAGGCTATGTTACCAAAATTTGAGGAAGTTATTGTCAAATAATACTTACTCTAGAAATCCTGGGCTGATACTTAGGATGTTCAAAGGCTGTTATGACATGAAATGACCACATGTAGCTCCGTTTAAATTGAGTTTTGTTTTAGTTATTCTTATGTGTTACAATTTAATTTTGCTAAAAAGAATATATGAAAAGATGATGGGATTATTATTCCATTTGTGTTACTAGCTTTTGACTACATGATTGAGCTGAGTTAGGAATTAAAAATTAATGTTACTTGATTGCACCTTTTAAATTTTTCTTTTTTTCTGTAAATCAAAATGTAACATGAAAAAGAAAACTGGCTGTCAGTGTGACTTAGAGTCCTAATTTATGTTACACCGGTTGATTGGAAAGCCTTTTCCTTGTGCTTAATGATAACAAATAGAGATTAAGTCAATATTAAACAGAGATAACATTTGAATCAAGAGAAGAGCTACTTTTTTAATTTTTGCAGGCAATATTTTAGAAGAAGAGGCTGAAGTGATTTTTTTTTTGTACTTTGAACTTAATGATGCAGTTAACTTACTCTTAGCATTTATCAGTAGGTTATCACCTAATTAATAGCGGGTTCATGTTAACGAAGTATACTGTATATATTCTTTAAACATTTATATTTGTCTTTGGTCTGGTGATTTCATTGGTGTTGAACAATATTTATTAAAGAACTTAAAGTTCTTTACAAATATGTAGTATAGAAATAAAGGCTTGACTCTTGGGTTACTAGATATCCTTGCCTTCATACTGTGGAAAGGAGGTCTTGGAAATCTGCTGCCAGCTCACCATTGGAAAGGAGTATTACACTACATCTCTTGTGTACCTGTACAGCTTGTACTTCAGTTGTCTGCCATAACACAGGTGATTGTACTTTCAGGAAATGAGCGGCCTGTACTCCCCTGTCAGTGAAGACAGCACTGTGCCTCAGTTTGAAGCTCCTTCTCCATCACACAGGTACACCACGTCTCACAGGCAGGGCTCGTTCGGATTGTGTTATAAGGTGCATGTGAAGATAGTCTGTGGGAGTCTGTTCCATGCAATGTGCGAATACTTATAGAAAACAGTAACAATGGCATCAATGAAAAGTTAGGTGAATTCCTTCAAATAATGATAGTAAATTACAGTTCGATGACATTAAGGATCTGTATTTGAAAATAGGATATTGCAATATAAGGGAGAATATTATTAAACTGTAAAAATTTTAGAAAGTTTGGACTATACTTTAAACTCTTTGGATTTTCTTGTTCAATTTATGTTTCTCAGATTTAAAATGAATGGCAGTAGATGTACTTGTTTAGAACTTCACAACATTTTGTTATAATTCCCTGTTGTTAATTTACTGTAGGCTTCCTTTCTGTTAGAACAAGAATTGTCAAGGCAATCATGTGGGACTAAAATTCCAGAAATTTATGTAGCAGGCTAGTTTTAAGTTGATAATTTTGTATTGTCTGCAAGTAATGTAAATAACTGAATGTTCTTTAAAAGTTTCACCCATTTTTCAATGGAAACTTTTCATAAAAATACTGCAGGAAGACCTGGGAGTTATCAGAGAAACCAGTGCCTTTATAGTAGGTTACACTATCCGTTGTAACTTTTCCACAGTTTAGGGAAGTAAGCATGGGTCTTGCTGGGTATGATGGATGGAGATAGGAGTCAGTGGGTGTTCTGGATAAGGAGCATCCTTTAGAGGTCTGATGTTCTCACGTACCTTCCTATGGAGAATCCTTTCATCTTCTAGATAATTTTCGCTTTAAAATTCAGGATATTCTCCTCCATATTTCAATTTATTTGAAACATTTGGAATTAGTAGGTTTCTGGAATTTATTTTGTCTTTAAGAAAGGCTTTCTCTTTTAATATGCATGAGATCTGTCACCAGGATATTTGTTGTGTGAATACATACAGGTATGCAGAGCTGTCCTTTCCCAAAACCTTTGTCGAGAAATTGACAGTTCATTTCCACTATCACATCCCTCCTTGCTTACAGTACTATTTCTTTGGGTCTTTTGTGCCCATCTGGTGCTAATTGCTGGATTTTATGACACGTGACAATATAGTCATTTGGTTGCTTGCTATATGCATTGGATGCTTCTGATTAGTCAGGCAGTATCCTAAGTGTTGGATCCTTGCTTTTTTGGAACATTTTAGGGTATATGTGCAGATTCAAGGAGACGGATATTAGGCAACGTATAGTACAGTAGTAGTATGTAACATAAAAGTAATACCTTAGGAAGAAGTCTTAGGCATACTAGGAATTTACCAGAGGATTCTGTTGGAGTATGGATGGATGAACGGGCTTCTCTCAGAAGGCCAACACATAAATGAAGAAGGTTGTTGCATGACGTTAATCTGGATATGATTTAGACTTTTTGAGAGAGAAAATAGAAGAAGTGAACTTTTATAAGAAGCTCTGAACAATCTGATCGTGCTGGCCAACAGAAAGAGAGCAAACCCTGAGGTAGATTTTATGTTTATTTCCATTTCTGTGTGGAGGATAGGATAATTACTGTCTAGTCTTTCAAAACCTTGTGCCGTTGGAAGCAAAGAGAAAAGTTGTTGAGGGTGTCACAGCAGTGCAGGACAAGGAAATGCTTTGCGTTAGGATTTTATTGGTAGAGGCAATAGAGCTGTTGTATTGTACAATATAGATACAATATTATAGATATTATACATACAAAATTTTGTGAAGCCCATGAAAATGTTGGAGAACTGAAAAAATTCATTGTGAAACCATTGCTGGATGAGATTCTGGTAGTTATACTGCTTAACAGATGACATGGGGACAAAAAGATTTTTTTCCCCTTTGTTGTCAAAAAAGACTGATAGTTTCAAGTGTATTAACCTTTTTATTTCATAATTGCTAGCTTGATTGCTTAACATTCAGACTATTTTTGTCTTTATTTCTCACTATAAAGTTCTGTTCCCTGTAAAACATTTTTTAATCAATTTTTTTTTCAATGACATCCTTTATATGTCAGGTTAATCATTTATACAGATTCCTCTTTCTGTGTTGCAATAATGTGTTGAATTGAAAAGAACAGCAGGGAAAGTTACGGTTTTCTGTCGTCTGCCTCCGTTTTCTGTTTCTGCTCTGCTGATCTGATTGCATGGGCTGCCTGTACCCTCCTGCTCCCGCGTCATGTAGATCCTCAGCCATCTTTGTAATAGCTGAGTAGTGTTGTACAGAGTATAATACACCACAGGTTTTTTTTTTATCCACTCCTCTTGACAGGCACCTGGATTGTTTCCATATCTTTGCTATTGTATATTGTGCTGCTGTAAATAAAGGATTACAGATCCCTTTTCATGTGCAAATTTCATTTTCTTTGTGTGTATTCCCAGAAGTGGTATATCCATTCAAAAATTGTTACACCAGGTTTATTTTTGATTTTTGAAAGAGGTTAATAGCATATACTTTATTCTGTATTGATTAGTAGATTATAGATGTCAAACTTAAAAGTTTTAGCTTATTTATGTGCTTGACGAACAAATGGAGCTAAGTAGCTTATGACCAAGTATGAAGCTAATCGTGCAGTATCAATTTGCTGCTACTCAGAGTTAGCTGAAAATCTGGTGTGATGTGCAGCCTGGGCATTCTTTCACTCAGACTAAATCCTCTGTGACGTCATTGCTCATGTCTTTATTTTAAATGCCTCTCATTGGTGCGATTTCTTATCTTAAAAACTATTCTCAGAATTCTTTTTCCATGAACTAAGCATTTCAGAATTTCAAGTTACTAGTACCTCTGTTTTCACAGCTTCGTTAAACTTGATTGGAAGGTGTTTAAATTAAAGCTTCTGTATCTGCTTCAGCTAGTAATACCTTAATATGATCTAGGTCATCACTAGAATTAAATTTGAAGAAAGCTGTTTTTTTTGGTAAGATAAAATAATAAGTGTAAACATCAGTAGGGAATGAATGAGTTCTTTGCTGATTGACACCCTCACGTCTTTTAGGTGTCTTTACTGATAAAAGATATGTAGTTGGTCATAAATTTCTTTTTTCAAATGAGGTATGCATAAGTTTCACTTTTGAGTTGCTGTTAATGTTGCCTGTGGCAGTGGAAGAGATCTATAAATGTATACCTAAAACTTCTACGTAATCTGCCTTTTGTTTTTATGTAGTACTCTGACAACAGTCTCATTTAGGTTTCTGTAATTTTGACCAGTGCAGGGATACTGGAAGGGAAAATAAGAGGTCACTTGCTGGAGTTACTAACGAATCTTGTTTAAGATAGTAATGATGTAACACCTATAAAATTGTGTAAGAGTAAGTCTCTGTTTTCCCTCACTGACATCTTCATTGCTAATATAACTTCAATAGAAAGCTCTGGCATTTTGTCCTCAGGTGTTCTTGGCAAGGCCTTTCTCTTGCAGGCCACATGAGGAATGAGATAACGGTTGGAAGATCTGTTTCTCTTTCTCCCTCTGTTTATGTTGCTCTGCCTTTCAATTAAATACTTAAGTCTTAAAAAGAAACACTGTGAGGCAGTATCATATGGTTTACTATATCATTGAAAAGGCGAGCCTTTTTGTTAACTAAATTTTTTGATAGTAAAATCGATTCAATATTTGCTGTTATTTTGACATCATACTGAACATTTTACATATATTTTCTAGTTTTAAACCTCATACAACTCTAATATGTCTTTATTGTTTAGTTTTAAACCTCATACAACTCTAATATGTCTTTATTGTTTATTAGATGAAGAGGTTATCAGGCTCAGAGATAAAATTCAGTGTTTTTCTTGAAAGATTTAATCATTTTAGGGCCTGATACAGAAGCCAAGTTGCTAAAGTCCTCGCCTTGCACATGTCAGGATCCCATATGGGTACCAGTTCTAATCCCGGCAGCTCCACTTCCCATCCAGCTTCCTGCTTGTGGCCTGGGAAAGCAGTTCTGGTCACTTGGGGAGTGAATCATTGAACGGAACATCTTCCTCTCTGTCTCACCTCCTCTCTGCATATCTGACTTTCCAATAAAAGAATAAATAACAAAAAAGATTTAATCATTTTGTTTCTAAGACAGAGTAACAGAAAAGGGAAAGCAGAGAGAATCTTGTATTCGCTAGCTCATTCGCCAAGTGGCTGCAAAGGTCAGAGGTGAGCCAATCTGAAGCCAGGAGCAAGGAGCCAGGAGATTCTTCAGGGTTCCTTATGTGGGTGCACTTGGGCCATCCTCTCCAGCCTTTCCAGGCCATCAGCTGGGAGTTGGGTTAGAAGTGAAGCAGCCAGGACTTGAACCAGTATGTATGTGGGATTTCAGTACTGCAGTTGGAGCACTGGCTAGCTTTGCCAATGCACTGTCCTCAGAATCAAGTTTTAGTTGCTGATTTTTAAAATTCAAATTACACTTCAAAAAACATCTTTTTTTGTAAAGTGAATCATTTCAATTAATACACATACTTACTTGTATTTTATTAATATGGATTTGTTTATAACAGAAACGAATATTTAAAAGAAAAAAAATTCAACATATATTTGTCAAGTAGTTTTCAACTGTTGGTCAGTTTCTGTAGGCTGATTTCATTGGTAATGTGAGGGAGGTAGGAGTAATGGGTAGTAAGACAGGGAAGGAAAGAAGTTTGGGTTTCTGGAGGTTTTTTGATGGTTAGGGGAATCTTTGGAAGTTACAACCACATTAAAGGAACTGGTGCGGAAATCAGATTATGCTTGTCCAGAGCAGAGCATATGGGCTTTGTATCCTAAAAGTAAGCCTGTTACACATCCCTGTGTTCGCTGCTTACTAGTGCTCTTCCGCTGTAGCTTTACCCGACTTGCTGAGCTGGAAAGGAAAATCTGGAGCTAGCTAGTCCTCCAGTTAGGAACCTGAACGATTGTGAATGAAGTGAATGCGCATGTGTCGATCCTCAGGGGCTCAGCAGTCTCTAGACAACATGCTGACTGCATGCTTGCACTCTTGTCCTAGTCATGCAGATCCTTTTTCCTTTGATTTTCAAACAAGTTGTGTGCCTGTGCAGAAGTGAGGCTCAGTCAGATCTGCGGCAGCCTGTGCTGGCAGTCATTCCTTACGGCTTTCTTCCCTGGTGTGTATGTTTGAGATGGTACGGGACCAGGTAAATTGTTCATATAGTCACTGATAGTATGTTTAGATTGTGTTTTCATGTCTAGTAAAATGATTGGCAATAAATTTTTTTTCCTTGCTTATAAATTACAAATAGTAGGTTTATGTCTGAAGTATTATTAGACTGACCTTTTCTGATGCTATAATAATATAAATATTAAAATCACATGTTTTTTTCTCTTCATTTTGCAGTAGTATTATTGATTCCACAGAATACAGCAGCCAACCTCCGGGCTTCAGTGGCAGTTCTCAGGTAAATAATGTATTTTACATGTCTTTTAGTGGTACCTTGAACATGAGAGTTACTGTGAATGGAGCCTTGGTAAAATGCTAGAGCTGTTACTTAAATGTACTGTCACCAAGACAGCCTGTTTTTGAATGCCAAGACATTCATGAGGATTGGAATAGCTCTGATGTATAATGGCAGAATTAACTTTTATGTGTGAATGATCAGTGTTAAAATAAATTTTAACTTACCTGTAATATTAGACTGTGGGAGAAAGGAAATACTTTGAGAGAATTAAGAGTACTCACGGCATGATTTCCCTAAGAGTTATGACCTATCAGCGATTACAGCATGGTATTCTCTGTACTTTGAAATGGTTTATTTCTGTGGCGTGTGGGCTGTAGGCCTGAGCAAGCTTCACCCCTTCTGCTTAATTGTGTGGTCTTAGCTTTTACGCTCTGCATGTCTTGAATGCCGGTATTTGTCACACCTCTTTTGGAAACCTAACTAGGTTCATATTTTTTTGTTGTGTTTTTTTTTGCTTTGTTTTTCGCATTGAAACCACTTTCAGTCTTAGAAAATAAGCCTGTTCTTCACCCAGACTCTCTGAACACTAACATTTCGTCACATTTATTTTTCATTTTTTCTGATTTATACATATTTTTCCGTTTAGCTTTTTCTTTGCATTGATTGTGTACATTACTGACATATTCTTTTATCCTAAGTGCTACCTTCATTTTATTTTACCCTAAAAACACAGATAAATCTCTTATACTCTAAATGTATTTTAAAATTCAAGAAGGTAACATTGATACTATGTCTAACCCACAAATTTTATCCAGATTTATGAGTTACCAAAGGGGAAATATTGAGGTGTTGTTAGTGCACATTCGCTTATGTATTCACTTTGTGACTGCAGTACTCTTGTTTCTATCAGCATGAAATGTAAGTGGCTTTGAATGGTATTGCTTTTGTTTTTGTAGGATTCCTATGTATTACATTCATAGTTGATGTGAGTGCACATAAAATATGTGCAAGCTTGCATTTGGCCAGGCATCTTGTAAGACATAATGGAAAATAGCAGGAGAAATTTAAAGCCTTACACTTAAATGTATCACCCAATCTTGAGAGAGCGGTGTGTGCGTCTGGAGCGGCTTGGTGTTCAGTGCCAAGCCTTGATGTTCTGCTTCGGAGTGTCGTTTCCTAGACCATCAAGCTCAGACACGGCCTGTGTGTGACTATGACGGAGTGAAATGGAGAAATAGGCTCACTTCATAACCTTGTGTAAGCACATGAACAAACAAGGCCACTGTGCAGACCACACGCAGACAGATGCCAAGCACGCTTCTCACCCTGAGCAACAGGAGCGATGGCTTCTTTACCAGTCACAGTCCTAACCTCACTGCATCTTTTCTCTCCTATGTGAAATTTGCTTATTTATTTGTTAAGACTTATTTTACGGGGTCTGATGCTGTGGCATAGTGAGTAAATATCCCACCTTTAGTTGCCATTTCCATTCTCTGCTGCTTTGCTTCCAGTCCAACTCCCTGCTGATGCACCTGGGAACACAGCAGAGCGGGGCCCAAATGCTTGGGTCCCAGCGCTCACTGGGAGACCCCGAGCAAGCTGCTAGCTCCTAGTTTTGGCCTGGCCATTTGGTAGGGTGAACCAAATAATGGAAGATCTTTCTCTTCCTCTCTCTCTTCCTCCTTCCCTCCCTATTTCTGTCTTTCTCTGTCATTCTGCACAATGACAAAGAGAGACAATAGCTTTCATGTGCTGATACACTGCAAATGTCCAGGGCTGGTTGACACTATTGCAGAAAGCCTGGAACTTCAGCTGGGTCTCCCATGGAGGTGGTGGGGGCACCACTGGCTTTACGATTGTTTAACATTATGATTGAGTGATAGTTGTATGTATTAATAAAAATGTAGTTTTGAATTTTGATCTTTATCTGAGCTAGCCATTTAAAGCATTCTGCTCCGTCATAATATTGGACATGCATCATGAGCCACGATTTCCAGCCATTCACGTGTTCACCAGAGGAAACAACTGATTCTTTATAATATGCTGTCTTGTTAAGCTGGATTGTGTAGCAGTTTAGATGTATTGTAGTGTTGATTTAATATGTTACTGTGGCCTTATCAAGACATAACCCATCGTGTATCTAGGTGCATCTGCAGTATTTTTATAAGACAATTTTCATCATTATGTAGTGAAAGCAACTTACAATGTGAGGTAGGACCCAGAAAGAGTATGTTAATATTTTCCAGTGCCCACTTAAAAGAAGTACCATGGCTGCATTGTTATTGTTGCACTCAAGCTTTGGAGGAATTTGTGGATGATAAAATGTCCGTACTCAGGGCAGGGCTGTCTGTGAGTTACTATGTGCACAGTAAATTTGTACTTAAGGACTGATCTTTGTCTTTTGGAGAATTCAAAATATAATGTGCGCGAGGATAGGGTAGCAGTACAGAGAAAATCCTGGAAATGTTTTAATGGAATGGAACTGCAGTGATACATTGCATGGGATGGCGTATACCTGGTCCTAGCTACAGTGTGTGTGAGAGAGAACTCAAATAAATTGACACGCAAAAATGTGAAAATAGTGAAACAACCGAGGCTAAACTGTCACGTGCAAACTGAAGAAATTTCATAAGCCAAAAAGCAAAAGAAAAATAAGGAAAAAACAAAGATATAAATACTGGTAAGACTAGAACTCAAAGAGAAGCTTTGCAAGAGAGAGGTTTCAAATAATTGTAATAGGCATACTTCACAAAAGTAATGAACAGTTTTCCCTCAGTTCTAGGGAGAGTAATGAAAAAATAACACCATCTCTCCCCTCTTGCTTCGGACACCAGAATCTGCTTTCAAAGTTCCTTTTTAAGAGTAAGTGGCATCATACATGCATATGATCTTGCGTATCCTCTGAATGCTTACGATTACCCCCAGATTGCTTTGAACACCTAGTCAGTGGGGCATGTGCCATATTCTGCGGGAATTATGACAAGAAGAGATGTTTGTGTCTTAGCAGTATGCAAGGTTTTTTGATTATTTTATTGTTTCTTAATTTATTTTTTAATTTTGTTTCCATTGTTGAGAAGGGTCCCTGCTCGTGCGGGCCTCTGCTTAGGATGGGGAAGGTAGAGGTATAGAGGAAGGTCCTTTGTGTGCACGGCAGGGGAGGGGAGTTGGAGAAAAGGGGCCACTTCTTACTGTCGAACTCTCATGGTTAGAAAGCCAGGGAGACACAAGGCCATTGACAAGTTAGAAAGGGTTATAATTTATGTAAAGTAAAAGCTTAGAAGTAATATTTATTTTGTAACTATTTTCAAAGATGCTATTCAAACTGCATTATATAAATTAATGTTCAGAAGTATCCTATAAGTAGTTTATTTTATTGAGAAGGAAACTAGTGCATGGAGAAAATAATTGGAAGCTGAGCTAGAAAAAGGGGAAAACTGATATTTTAAGCATTATAGCAGATCCTGTGCTTATAAATAATTTTATTCAGATAACAGGTTTTTTTTCTTTTTTGAGACCTTGATATTTCTAAGGTCCTCTTATTGACTCCTTAGGCAAAACAGTTAAAAATTCCTGCTCTAACGAAAGTTGCAGTGTGGTTAGACAGATGTTATTAGTAAAATGTTAAAGATGGTTTTCAATAGAGCGAAAGTGAGGGTACATGACATGCGAATAAGTCTGAAGAAAAAACGTAGAGGAAACATGAGGTCAGTAGCGTGCAGGTGGAAGCATGCCTTAGTTCAGAGTCCAGAAACTCACTGCGGCGGGAGTCAAGTGAGGAGAGAAAGTACAAGAGACAGCTGAGAATTTTGAAAATTTTCTCTGATGAAATGATTTTACTTTAGTTTAATAAATATTTTTCTCACTTTTTCTACTTTGCATCAGATGGTGTCACACTGATGAGTGTATTCCTTGGAGCTTTTACTAAATTTGGTTATGAAACAGGATGAACTGTGACATTTGCATTCTCGGAACTAGAATCCCGAATGAATAAAGAAAAAACCTAGAAACGTAATCTGAAAGAGAGCAGCTGTAGACTTGTCTGAGTCCCTGTATTGAAAGCAGTCAGATGCAGATACAATCAAGAAAGGCTAATGAATACTTGGTTTACCAGCAGTTTGTGTGAAGTTCAGTGAGAATTGTACTAACACTTCACACCATTAAGTGATGTCATTTTTAAGTAAAAATGGAAATCAATCTAGTCTTGATCTCGAGAGTGTATATTATTGTTAGAAAATAAATGTGGAAACACGAATTTAACCTAATTTCAACAAATACTATACATTGACACTAGCTGTTATGATACAGAGTGGATTAGAAATAAGATTGTACAGAGAATGTGACCAGATGACTTTAAATTCATTGAATGATTCAGCATTAATAGTGGAGAGAGTATCTATTCAGTCAATATTAAAATGAAAATTTAAACCTTTTATCAAAGGGTAATTCATAGTTTGGCCTGTGGTAATGATAAAGATGAGCTTCAGTGGTGAGAGATATATGATTCTATGAACTTGGAATATTTAATAGATATTTAGTTTATTTTATCACTTACTGTAAGAATTCAGATGAACTACATAAGGATTTAAATAACAATATAACTATATGGAAATTCCGAAGGAAGCCTGGATTAAGCCATCACCAGTGACACTGATGCTGCTGCTTGAAATCTCAGCTTCTTTTTTTTTTAAAGATTTATTTATTTTCATTGCAAAGTCAGATATACAGAAAAGAAGAGAGACAGAGAAGAAGATCTTCCATCCATTGATTGACTCCCCAGGTGATTGGAGCTGTGCCGATCTGAAGCGAGGAGCCTGAAGCTTCATCTGGGTCTTCTGCGCGAATGCAGGGTCCCAAGGCTTTGGGCCATCCTTGACTGCTTTCCCAGGCTGCAAGCGGGAGCTGGTTGGGAAGTGGGGCTGCTGGGATACAAACCGATGTCCATATGGCATCCCTGTGCATGCAAGGCGAGGACTTTGGCTGCTAGGCCACTGCTCCAAGCCCAAAATCTCAGGCTTTAATGCGTTTGGGAAGCAGTGAAAGATGGCCCGAGAGCCAGGGAGCCTGTCATCAGAGAAGTGACTTTTAATAGGGTTCCTGTTTCAAAGGCTGGACAGTTTTGATTTGGTAGCTAAACACATAGGATTTACTTTGCAATGATTCAAAGTATATGAAGTACATAATTACACACTATAAAAGTATAGATGTAAATTTTATAAGTAGAAAATTCTGGAAAAGTAAATATTCCAGCCATGATAGAATCGTTGGAAAAATTATGTTACAGTCACAGAGAAGAGTATTTTATTTTTCCTTTTTTTTCTTTTAAAGATTTACTTATTTGGAAACGATACAGAGAAGAGCAGATTTTTCATCTGCTGGTTGATTGCTCAGTGACTGTGAGGGCTAGCACTGGGTTCAACCCAAGGCAGAAGCCAGAGGCTTGATTCGGCCTCCCCTTGGGCAGAAAGGCTTAGGACTTGCCCATCTTGTGCAGCTTGTCCAAGCTTCTGCCAGGGAGTTGTAGCAGAGATGGGCAACTAGGACATGGCGGTGAGCTTGCAGGTGAAGGCTTTCCCACACTGCCACCTCTCTACCTACTGTTCTTTTTGCCCCCCAAGAGCTTTCACTTTTAAAAGTTATATAAAATGAGTCTACTTCTTACCTTTCACATTACACATTTAGACACATAGGGGATCTTTATGATGTTGAATATACTATCTGCTAATATTTCTTGTGCTTCTAAGTATTTCTAACATTTATACGTTTATAGATTGTTTTTGATGCATACCATGTGATTTTTTTTATTACACATTATTGTGTGATAGCCATTTGGGTAATATAATGCAGCTCCTCAAAAATTGTACGTTTAATTATGATGAGAGCATCCCAAATTCTGCCTTCCAGTGGTGGTTTTTCTGGTACATTGTCTATAGTCGTCTAATTCCCACTGATCTTCCTCTCCCTGTTCCTGTTTTCTCCCTTGTCTTCTCAGCCATCGTTATCATTTTTCAAGACTGTGTGGGTGAGCTCAAGTTGTGCTTACTGTGCTTGCTTTATTTCGCTTAGTGTAATGCTCACCAGTCCCAGGAGTGTCACACATGACAGTGTCTCACACTTTTTAGGATTGAGTCATATTTTATTGTATATATGTACAACATTTTCTTTTTTCATTTATCGGTTAAGTGAACAAGGATTATTTTAGTTTCTTGGCCATTTCAGTAAAACTTCAATCAGCATGGGAGTGAAAAAAATTTTAAAGAAGTATTTGTTATCCAGGCTTTGTTTTTAGTTTATTTGAGATACAGAAAGATCTTCACTCCTTATTCCTTCCCCAAATGCCTGCAACAACCCAGAATTGGCCAAAGCAGAGAGACAGAAACTCAGTCCTCTCTTATGTGCAGGATCTTATTCCTGATCCAAGAATCTGAGCTGGTATCACATCAGGCACTGTAACATGGGGTGCATACAGCCGAGCTTGGGTCTTAATTGCTGGTCAAAGAACTTTGAATGTGCTATTACCTTGATACAGTTTTCATTTGCATTTCCCTGTTGGTCCCTGATGCTGAGAAGTGTATCCTGTACCCACTGGCCTTGTGAATGACCTTTGAGACCTGTTGGTTTAGATTTCTTGTCCAGTTTTTATATTGCATAATTTGTTCTTGTGATTATTATTTGGGATTTCTTTAATATTGATGTCTTTGAGCTATATATATATATTCTAATTATTAACTTCTTGTCAGTTGTATGTCTTGCAGATGTTTTTTCTCATTCTGTAGGTTGTCTCTCCACTCTGTTTCCTTTGCTGTGCATAGGCTCTTCAGTTTGATAAAATATTACGTTTATTCTGTTTATCGGCCTTTTGGTTCTGATGCTTCCCAGTGTCCTGAGGTATTTCCCTTCTGTTCTCTCCTCCCCCATTAGGAATTTCAAAGATTCAGGTCCAACGTCTAGTTTATATTTTTACATACTGAGACATAGGAATTTATCTTCATTCTTCTGTGTTTAAATATATAATTTCTAACATTATTTATTGAAAATGTTGCCCCTTTACCTGTGTAGCAGCTAGGTGCATTGGTTTATTTCTTCTAGTGTTTCCATTTTGTTTCCATGAACTATGTATCTTTTTTTCACCCAGAGCAATACTGTTTTCACTGTGATTGCTTTATGATAAGTTTTTTTAAGATTTATTTTTAAAATTTTTATTGGAAAGTCAGATATATAAAGAGGAGGAGAGACAGAGAGGAAGATCTTCCATCCAATGATTCACTCCTCAAGTGGCTGCAACGGCTGGAGCTGAGCTGATCCAAAGCCAGGAGCCAGGAGTCTCTTCCCAGTGTTCCACGAGGGTGCATGGTCCCAAGGCTTTGCGCCATGCTCGACTGCTTTCCCAGGCCACAGGCAGGGAGCTGGATGGGAAGTGGGGCTGCTGGGACTAGAACTCGCATCCAGAGGACTTCAACAGCTAGGCTGCTGTACTGGGCCCTACTTTATAATATGTTTTAACCCAGGTAGTAATATTGTTCTGATATAATAAACCTTTGTTAATGGAGTTTGGAAACCTTCCGTCCTATTCTGTGATTTGGAATAATTTAAGAAGACTTGATGTTTTCTGTAAACATTTTGTGGCAGTCAATATTGAAGCCATATAGTAGTGGACTCCATCTTCATGGGAGACTTCTTCCTACAGATTTAGTCTTGCTACTTATTTTTCATCTGTTTGGATATTTTATTTCTTCTTCATTTCATTGTAGAAAGTTGTAAGTTTCCAGGAATTTGTCCTTTTCTTCTATAATGTTAATGTTTAGCCAATCCCAAACCCTTTGTATTTTTGTGGTTGTTGTTTTTATGTCTGATTTAAGCATGTCGATGCTCTCTGCTTTTTTCCTGGTTAGACCAGCAAAGCATTTGTCAGTTTTGTTTACGTTCTTAGCTCATGGATACTTTCTACCATCCTTTTCAGTGTCTGTGGCCATCTGTGTATGTGTGAAATGTTATTTTTGCCTACAATAATTTGGGCTTTGGTATGTTCTTGTTTTTCTGCTTCATTGAATTGCAGTGTAAGTTATGTGTTTGAGATCTTTCTGCTTTCTGCTTTTTTGTTGTAATTCTGTTTTCTCTGCATCCAGTAGATTTGAACCTCTTGTTTCCATTTTCATTCATTTAAGAAATGTATAAAGCTCCCTCTTAATTTTGTTAATGTTCTGTTGGTTAGCATTTGTTTGATGTCTGTAATTGCAGAATTTGCAAGCCAAAATACAGTTTTCTTATGTTATGATCAGAAAAGATATCTTTATGATTTCTGTTTTTTTAAAAAATAGTTGAAATTGATTTGCTCCCGCCCTACTGTATGATCTGTCCTGAAAAGTGTGCTGTTATGGGCAACTTGTATTCTGCATGTCTTGTATAAATCGTTCTGTATCTGTCCAGTAGGTGCAGTTGATCTGTAAATGCCTGCTGATATTGCTTTATTGAGTTTCTCTAAATGGTTTATCTGCAGGCGGCGTGAAGCCCACTGCCGTGCTGGAGTGTAATGCGTCTCTCTGTGGCTCAGCTCACTAGTATTCATGAATATCTGGGAACTCTAGGTTTAGCGCATATGTATTTAGATTTGTTATTTTCCCTTTATCTATAAATAGTGTCTATCCGTGTCTTTTTTTATTCTTGCTGCTTTTGATTTTGGTATGACAGCTGCTGTTTTGGGGCCCCATGTTTGTAGAATATTTTTATGCGTTATTTTTTTTCAGGCTGCATGTTTTTAGAAATGGAATACTTTACTTGGAAGTAGTATATGGTTGACTTTTAATACTTTCCATCCTTCCGTCTTTTAGTTAGAGAATTCAATATATTTACATTGAGCTACTGATAGGTAAGATCTTCCTGCATTCTAAAACAATTTTATAAGTTTTACTTCCTTAGTTTCTTTGTTCCTCAATTACCATGTCTTGTGGCTGCTTGGACTTTGATACCTTGGTTTATTTTTGGTAACTTTATTTTAGATTTTGGATTTATGGCTGTTATGAGGCTTAAAAGTATTTTTGCTTATAATTTTGTTTTGAAATATCAGTATTGTAACATTGAGTATAAAGAGAGAATAAATAAAAATATGGGAGAAATACTAATAAAGAATTCACCACTTAACTTTGACCCTGCATGTATTTTGAATTTAGTCTGCACACATACTGTGTTGATTTTTTTCTGAATTTTTTCTAACTTAGTACATTTCTCTTATTTTTTAATAAACACTCCACATTCTACATGAAAGCAGTCCCCCAAAGCTCTTGCATATACAACTTCTGTTATGTGTTTGAATCCCTTTGGAATTACATGGCTCTGCTTGCAAACCCATGGTACTATGTGTCTGAAATACAAGGTTGAATCAAGCAGTAAAGGATGATGCTTCTAAGTCATTGCTTCAATGCTGTCAGTCTGTGTGACCACGCTGACATTGCATTTCCGCTTAAAATTTGAAACAGTGAAATAGAAGGCAGTGAAACGTTATTGTCTCATGGCATGATTATTTCTGAGAATCTTCACAAAGAAGATCTAGATGTTAAAAATATCCATTTTCTATTTTTATCTGAAAGGCAGAGAAACAAAGACAACCCACAGAGATCCTCCGTCCTTGGTTCATTCTCCAGTGTCCCAGCCCTGCATGCAGGTGCTAGTTTCCTGAGCTCATTCTGGAGTTTCTCTGTCAGCGAGTACATGCTGTCTCTCAGGGTGCTTAGGGTCAGGGAGCTGGAATCAAGTGGACCCAGGACAGATCTTTGGCACTTCGATGTGGGATGTTGTAGTCCTATTGCATTTTTTTTTAAGATTTATTTATTTTTATTAGAAAGGTGGATAGACAGAGAGGAAGATCTTCTGTAAGATGGTTCATTCCCCAAGCTGCTGCAACAGCTTGGACCTGAGTCAGTCTGAAGCCAGGAGCCAGGATTTTCTTCTGGATCTCCCACATGGTGCAGAGTCCCAAGGCTTTGGGCCATCCTCGACTACTTTCCCGTCCCACAAGCAGGGAGCTGCCGGGATTAGAGCTGATGCCCATATGGGATCCCAGGGGTGAAAGGCAAGGACATTAATCACTACGCTATTGTGCCAGGAGCAGTTCTATTGCATTTTAACTGTTGCATAAAATGCATGCTGCTGTTTTCTTCTTGCATCATCATTTTAGGAGTCTGAAGAACTACATTTCATATTTTCGTATGACAGGTCTGTTAAGTCTGATTATAATAAATTCTCTTGGCTTTTGTTCATTTGGAAATATGTTGATCTGTTGTAGGGGAAGAGTAGGCTTGGTGAATACAGTATTGTTGTCTGTTTGCTTTATTTATTTGGAAAAGGAAACACACATAGAGAAAGGGACCCTTCATCTGCCAGTTCACTTCCCCAAAGTTCACGGCAGCTTGTCTGGATCAGGTGGAAGGGAAGCAGGAGCCTAGAACTCCATCCCTGTCTTCCACATGGGTGACATAGCCCAAGTAGTTGAGCTGTCTTCTGCTGTCTTAGGTCCAGTAGCTGAATTGGAAGAGGACCAGTAAGGACCTGAACTGCTGATCCCATATTAGCATTGCAGACGGAAGCATCATGTGCTGTGCTACAGCACCACCCCAAATTATCCTTGACTGGCAGTGTTTTTCCCTTCAGTATTGAGGATCTCATGCCGCTTTCCCCTGGCCTTGTGCTGGCTGATGAGAGGTTTGAGCCGTGTGAATTGATGCCCTCGTTTGAATTCATCAGTTCTGGGTTGTAATGTGTCTTGGGGTAGACTTTAGATTTCATGATTTTTGTTATTATCTCTTGGGATATGCTTTCTGCCTCTTTGGCATTATACAGTCCATCTTGAACCCCAGTAATTCAGATGTTTGCTTCAAATTGTTCTAAAGTTTCCAGAGTTTTCTTTGTTCTTGCTGGTCTTTCCCCACTTGCACTGTGAATTTTCACGTGGCCTTTTCTTGGAGTTCCCGGTTCATTCTTCTGTTTGATCTGTTTTGCTGCTTATGTCTTCTGTCACATTTTTAGCCTCATTTAGTGTGCTTTTCATTTGAAGGATGTAGTTTTAGATTATTTCTATCATTGTCAGCTTTCTCTTCTAGAACATTAAATTGCTTCTCCATGTTCCCTTGAAGTACTGCTATGTTAGTGCTGGAGAGCTCCCTGGATTTAGGTTTGCCTTTGGTCCGCTGCTGATGTTCTGTCATTGTTTCAGCCCTGTAGTGCTCTACAAACCCAAATTTCTTTAAATTGATATCTGATGAGCTGTTCAGAATGAACTGTGGAAGTTCCCAAAAGGCGTATTCCATCCCTGCAAGCCCCTCCGCGGATTTTCCGCACGAGTGCACATCTTGGGATGGGGCTGCAGGCGTCTCGTTTGACTGCATATTTTTCCCGAAGGTTTGGCCCCGGGATTCCGACCTTGGCTCTGATTTTCCCTTCATCTCTCTAAGCAGAGGAGGGCTTTCCAAGCTGTGCTGCTGGAAGCTGGGAAGAAGAGCAGGAGCAGAGCTTTCCTCTGTTTTCCTCAGTGGCTTTTCTTACATGCAAAACAGGCACAGTGGTCCCTCCTGGGCTTTGTAACCCTTGAAGCTCCTGGTACCTGTTGGAGATAGTTATTGGAGCATCTCTTAAAACTGCCATTTCGAGTCACCCCATGAAATTTTATTTTTAAAAATAATTTTTAGAACTACAACTTTGTTATTTTGAGGTAACTCTAGATTTAGGATTTGTAGGCAACAATAAGCAGAGACCATTCTAAGTTAAATTAAGGTATCATCAAAAAGGATTTTGTGTGAATAACTGAATACACTGCAGTTGCTCAGGGCACATCTAGGTCTTAGGAACTGTGTGCGAGTAAAAGACTTAGTTAATGTTTTTGCTTAGTGAAGACTATCCTTAAGTACAACTGAGTTTTGTAAATTGTATATATGAATAGTATAGGTAATTATCCTTTTTTATTAGAGTCTTAGTATTTATGATATTGATACTTGATGTGTGATAAGAGGTCTAGTATAGGGAATTATCCTTTTTTATTAGAGTCGTAGTATTTATGATATTGACACTTGATGTGTGATAAGAGGTCAGCAGTGTTATACTACTTCAACTTTGTAATTGCATAAGCACATTTAAGCCAGTCTTTAGATCTTTGTATAGTCATATGTATTCATGATCAACAATTTCATTACCATTTGGCCATGCAGTTCTTGAACTAAAATAGATTGTTAGGTGAATCATTTTCTATTTTGTGTTAGTTTATGAAATCAGGTGTTTTTGCATTACTATTTGAACAGAATAGCTACAGAGAAAGGGCAAGACAGAGACAGGCAAGAATCGCTGGGTGACTTTCTAACAGGCTGCCACGGCTGTGGCTGGGATCAACTCCACCCTGAGCTCCAGAAGGATCTTGCACATGGGTGGCAGCGGCAGAAACACTTAAGCTCGCTTCTGCTGCCTTCCCAGACGCGTTAGCAAGAAGCTGTCGGAAGTGGAGCAGCTGTGCCTGAACCAGCACTCTGCTCTCTGTAGTCAGTGTTGTAGGTGGCAGTTTTAACATGCTGCACCACAATGCCAGCCCCATGAATTTTATTTGATAAGGATGATTAATGTGCTGCTCTTTTGTTGTTATGAAATTTAATTAACTGAATTGGTATATGTAGCCATTTCTCTGTGAAGGTTGTTAGTTTGCAATAGTGACTTGTAGAGCTGG
This sequence comes from Ochotona curzoniae, assembly GCF_017591425.1. Classification (NCBI taxonomy): domain Eukaryota; kingdom Metazoa; phylum Chordata; class Mammalia; order Lagomorpha; family Ochotonidae; genus Ochotona; species Ochotona curzoniae. The sequence continues at coordinate 3,514,206 of NW_024466129.1, read as the reverse complement.
AATATCTGCCTATTTGTATCCATCACATAGTAAGCACAGAATGCTGCTTGTGAATTTCAGAATTAAAGTGGATAAACAATGTGCTGGGTTATGAATATTTGCCACAAAATGAAGCCTAATTTTGAATGTTTTAAAAAGAAATTACAGTAGTATTTTGAATAATACGAAGCAAATATTGACAGAATAACTCTGGAGACAGATTTAATATAACAAATAGAAGCTGGGTGTCCAATGCCATGGCACAGTAGGCTTAGCTTTCTCCTACAGCACCCAAATATGTCTTGGCTGTGCCACTTCCCATCCAGCATCCTCCTGGGGCCTGGGAAAGCCCTGCACCCACCTGGGAGACCGGAAGAAGCTCCTAGCTGCTGACTTTGGCTCTGCTCAACTGCAGCCATCGCAGCAATTTAGGGAATAAACCACTGGATGGACGATCTTTGTCTCTTATTGTCTCTAATATTGCCTTTCAAATGAAAGCAATTAAAAACACACTCTAGAAACTAAGTAAAAGAGCCAGATTACTACCTTGGCTTATATGCGGTATTTCTGATTTTCATTTAGTCATTCCCATTTTTCGGATTCTGAAATCTTTTTCTGATTTACCAAATAAACAGATCACAGCTAGTTGTAGCCATCTTCTTAGTCATCTTCTTGGGAGGACGAATTTCTCTACTTGGCATGATATTTCTTTTTAGTTCTGGGAAATTTTCTTTAATATGTTGCACTCTGATTTTAACACACTGATTACATTTCAAACCATTCTTTTTAATGTCTTTCTTTCAAGCTTCCTGATTTTTGTCTTTCATTGTAGGCAATGTTTTTCACTATCTCTGAGGTTCCAGTTCTATTTTGTTTCTTTACGTATCTGGAGAATCACAGTCCTTGGTCAGTAGGTGTTTGTCTTCAGGTTGACTCCTGTCCTGCTTCCCTCCTGTGCTCCGTTGTAATCTATTTGCCATCATTTCTCTGAGTGCATCTCCCCATTCAGTATGTCTTGGAAATCGTCTTAATTCCCTGCCTGTCAAGCAGTTACTTTCAGATGTTTCCCAGCTTTTATCCAGTTTTGTTAGAGCAAAAGCATGATGGAGAGTGTGCGCAGTGGTGTGTTTGTACTCTCAAGGTCATGTGTCTGACATCCTGACCGTAGCTGTCCCATCATGTGTCTGATGGCTGTGTCTGTTCTCGTGTCACAGTCATAGATAAGAGCCTCTTACAGGTAATTGATGTTTATAGGATCGTGCCAACATATTTGTGTTTTCTTTTTCTATCTGATTTTGTTGTTTTCTTCTGTGATGGATAATTGAAGCTCTTCAACATTAAGTATTACTGCTTCTTACCCTAATAAGCTGTATAAAGTGGGTGTTTGTTTTAATCATGAAGTGTTCTGTAATTCAGTGTCAGGGTAAAGATAAGAATGGTGAAAAATAGTTTTCTGTTTGATAATTTTTTCTAATAATTTCTGTTTGTTTCTACTGGATGAAATTCCAAGTTTTAGAATGATACCTATAATGGATTCTTTCTTCATTTAATTTGGAGAGTTGGAAGATATTTCTCATTTTCATCTTGAATAACCTTTATTCAGAAGTTACCTTTTAAGTCATTTTTTTTGTTTTTAATCATTCTGTTCATGAATTTGGGTTTTTTTTTTTTACTTTAAAACAAATAGAAAATAAGATTGAATAACTGTGGTTTTGCACCATTTGCAATCATCATTTTACTGTGATGAACTTTTGATACTAAATTTTTAAGCATTTGGATATTCTGTGTAAGAGGATTTACTTTGTTCTGAGTTATAAATATCTTTTTTTATTATTGTCTTAGACAAAGAAACAGCCTTGGTATAACAGCACGTTAGCTTCAAGACGAAAGCGGCTCACTGCTCATTTTGAAGACTTAGAGCAGTGTTATTTTTCTACAAGGATGTCTCGTATCTCAGGTACCTGTTCAGGATGTCTCTTCAAATAGCTGCAATTCCTATTTCAGATCCCATTTCTGGGTTTTTATGGTGGATTTATGGAAAGCTCTACCTGTAAAGTTTGTGTTTTTGACAAACTTTGTCAGAACACTATACATGTTCTGAGAGATCTCAGAGAATATTGCTTTTCTGTGGCGATTTTGTTCTCATTTCGAGAATTTTTAGTTTTGTACATTTACATAAAATTTGAAAAGCATGATTTGAAACCATGAATATGCAGCTACCAAAAATCTGTTAAATTATCTCTTCACTGTTAATTCTAAGCACTGTCCTCTGGGCTAAGAATAAAATGTAGAAAAACCACAGTTCGTGCATCAAAGGAGTTATAAACCTAGTAGAAAAAAGCTGCAACTGATTTCTATGTGATGTTACATGTTATTTAAATATGCAGACGATAGCATAAAACTAGAGAAGAAATACACTATATTATAAATAGGTGAAATAGCCATGTTGAAAATGGAGAGATGTGATCAGTAGACAGATTTTGGAGAACTTGGTTTTTGGCTACTGTGAATTACCTGAAAATAGTAATTAGAAACATATTCAGATTAGAAGACATAACATGTGCACTGCTGTAGAGAAGTAATAAAGCATCTTTTGTGATTGGTGAAGTAGCAGCAGTAATAGCTCTTTTTTGCATTTACTTAGGGCATGTCTGCCATGTATGTCAAACAACGCTTAGTACAAACTAGTTTTGGGTGCTTTGTTGATTGATGTGATTAGTGCATGTGCTCTGAGTGTGAACCACTAAGAAAAAATCTGCCTAATATGTCATTGGTTATTTAAAACACTTGTTATTGTAGTCTGTATATTGCCAAGTCTTTTGGACTGATTTAATTGAAGTTTGGTATAGAGGAAAAGAAGTGTATGGACAGTCTTCAGAAAGCTCAGGGAAAATGGATATTCAAAAAATTGTGGGCAGAATTAACATTTGCACCAAAATCAACTTGTCTTTTTAATTTCTTTTTTCCATATATTTTTTGAAACTCCTTGTGTTAGATATGCGTAGTGTTTTTCTAGTGATACAAGAGGAATTCAAGATATTTTCGTTAGTAAATTTAAACTGAAGATAAACAGTTTTCCCAATGGAAAGCTGTCATCTGCTGACTAGGAGCCTGCTAACAGTCGGTAAGAGGCTGCAGTGAGGCCTGAGAATGCCCCTCCCTGAGAGTGGTCATGCTCACCCTGTCATGGCACTTGAGGATGGCATGTTGAAGTACACATCAACTGTAGATCAAGTGGCAGATTTTATAAAACAGGAAGAATGGGAAGAGAGATTGGGATAGGAAACAAAGTCACTGTCACCATAGGCATACTGCGGACCAGAAATAATTATCAGAATACGTTTGTCGTTGAGGGTAGTTTTTCAACAGAATAGATGAGTAAGCAATAATGGGAGGAACATTTTAAATTTTTATCTGTGTCATTGATTTGTTATACTTAAAATATGCAGTCCCTAGTTCTTGAGGGGGATCTCAGGTTTAATATTTGCACAAAGAATATCATAATTATGTTGCCAAATACAATTTTTTTAGAGTCTTTGTTCATAAAGTAGTAATTTTAACTTGTAAATAAGTTAAAATTTAATCTCTGAGGCTAAATTTCCTTTGTCTATTTTTAAATGAGAATCCACAAATATATTCCCCAGTCATTAAAATGAAGGATATTAATAAATTAATATCTTGGACTCAAACATAATTGAAGGGGAATGTAAATGAAGAGCCATTAAATTAGGTAAAGAGGCACTGAAAGCATTTGCAAACCAGTCTGTCTCCTGCAGGAGAGGTGAGAGATCAGTGAGATGTGTGCAGATGCGGCTTATAAAACAACAGGCCAGCAAACTTCTTCCTTTTCATAACCATATCACTGAAAATTAAGAGAAATCCTGTTATTACAAAATAAGCAACTTTTATTGTTTCCTAACTCATTTCTGTTGAAATTAGTTATTAGCCTGCGTAGGAAGTCTGGTTATTGTAGGAAAAGATGATGATCTTCGGCAGAATGCACATTCTGGAATCTGTATGATTGTGTACTTACAGAGTTATATCAAAGAGTGATGGCATTAACATTAAACGTTTCTAGGTGTAAAGTAACTATGTCCAGCATCTATTACATTAAATAATTATAATAAAGGCATTAAAGTGGGAAGCATTGTTGATCACTCTGCAGCTCACACTGGGTGACTTTTTTTCTTTGCAATAACCCATGTTTTATGTATTAGTTGTTGAATTTCTTACAAAGAACTTTTTGGAACGGGAGCATTTTGTCAGTATCTTGATGATATTGCATGATAATTAGGTACTTTCTTTTGCTGTTGTTAAAATGGAAGCAGTTCAGAACTGTATCCTTGTGATAGATTTGCTTAGTGTCTTAATTTGTAGAATTTGAAAAATACCAAAAATAATGGTTTATTTAATTTCCCCATTTGTAATTTTTGTGATAATTTTGAAATCTCTGTATGCCAGTAATTTTCTTTAAGATAAGATGAAATCTTTAGATAGCTTCAGTGTGTGTGTGTGTGTGTGTGTGTGTGTGTCTCTGAGAGAGAGAGAGATGATTGCATCTGAATTTCGTTGTGGGTGCCTCCTGTTACCTGCTGTGAGTGCCTTAGAAGGGAAGGTAGGGTTTTTACATTAATAAAAAGCTATGCATGTGTATGTGGATGAGTTTAGAATAAGGACGATAGACTTGTTTTATGATTTGATCTAGAAGGCTGAAAAGGTGCATTTTCATTCTTTTGAAAAGGAAAATACAAATCTAAGCATGAAGGGTTTTTTTAAAGCAGACCTGTGGTAGACTGCACACTAGATTGCCTACGTTTGTCGTGGGCTACTTTCTAAACTTCCTAGCTTATGTTATGATTTAAAGTTTACTGAGGTAGACTGTAGTTACAGTATTTGTACAGTGATCTCTTGGAAAGAATTATTGTTTCCATGTTTCACCATGACATTTGAGTGAAACTTTCTTTGTGGTATGTGAAAGCCATCTTAAACATTGCTTAGTTTGTTATTGAAACAATTTTTTAAATTAAAAAATCTCACTTTTTTCTACAGTTTTATATGAAATCTAAATTGGGTGTTCATGGTAATGGGTGTAAGTGTGTATCCCTGTAGACAACAGGCTTCTAACACCCCAGCTGCACGCAGTGGCATTGTGTCCTCTTCGCAGGGTCGGATATTTTCACAATAATGAATAATTTAGTTTCTCTTGACCAGTATGCTTTTCATTGTTTATTTTTTATTTTTTTAAGAAAATACAGTTCAAAGAAAGAAAACAGAATTCTCAGTTGTGTCCTTATTGGTGTTGAAAGACACATTTTTATTCAAGAGACACCGAAACATTTGTTAATAAAAGCAAAATATCATCTAATTAATTTTGCAAACCACTCTTCTCTGAAATCTTTTTGTTAAAAAGATTAATTTATTTTTATTTGAAAGGCAGATTTACAGAAATAGAGAAAAAGAAGTAGAGATCTTCCTTTTGCTGCTTAACTCCAAGTGGCTAAAATGGCTGGAGTTGGACCAATCTAAGGCCAGGAAGCTGGAGCCTCTTCTGTGTCTCCCACATGGGTGCAGGAGCCCACAGACTATGTTTTTTAAAGGAGTAATTTTTGCTGGGTAGGTATAGTGGCTCAATAGGCTAACCCTCTGCCTTGCAGAGCCTGTATCCCATATGGGTGTCAGTACTAGTCCCGGCTGTTCTATATCCTATCCAACCCCTGCTTGTGGCTGAGAGAGCACTGGAGGGTGACTCCAGTGCTCAGGCTCCTGCATCCACATGGGAGACCCAACACTTAGGATCTGTGTCTCTCCTTCACTGTAAATCTGCCTTTTAAAAATAGAAGTAAATTTTTTTATTAAAAAGTCAGATATACAGAGAGGAGGAGAGACAGAGGAAGATCTTCCATCCATTGATTCACTCCCCAAGCAGCTGCAATGGCTGGAGCTGAGCCAGTCCAAAGCCAGGAACCCAGAGCCTCTTCTGGGTCTCCTAAATGAGTGCAGGTCCCAAAGCTTTCCCAGGCCACAAACAGGGAGCTGGATGGGAAGCAAGACCATCTGATTAGAACTAACGCCCATATGGGATCCCAGTAAACACAAGGCGAGGACTTTAGCTGCTAGGCTACTGAGCCATGCCCAGAAGTAATGTTTTCTAAAGAATACTTTCTGTATTCAGAATATACTTTTTGATCTGTGGATATTAATCTTTGACTTAATTTTATGACGTATTCATCTGTTTTATGTTGTTTTTGCCATGTAGATGACAGTCGAACTGCAAGCCAGTTGGATGAATTTCAGGAATGCTTATCCAAGTTTACCCGATACAATTCAGTACGACCTTTGGCCACATTGTCCTATGCTAGCGATCTGTATAACGGCTCCAGCATAGTCTCTAGGTAAGTGGTGTGCACACTCCCTTCTGCTTCATTCCAAGAATATTCAGAATCGAATTGGGTTTTAGTGGTAAATACAGCATTATTGTTAAACATCTGAGTTCTTAAGTTGATCTGCCAACTAATAGTATTGTGATCTTAGGTAAGTTTTTCCATCTGTATATTAGATTCGCTCCCCACTAAAATTATTATATTATACTAAGACTACAGTTTTGTTATTTTTGTGAAATTTAGGTCTGCTTTTGATCGTAGGGTCTGCATAACTGTTCACTCTGTCTTCTGGAAGAGTTAGTAAATAATTGATATTATTTCTTCATTAAATATTTTTTTGGAATTCTGCAATGAAGTTTCCACAAAAGATATAATGACAAATTTGATTTTTTTCTTTAAGAAATTTATGGTTATTCTGGCTATCCTTTTCTTCTTGATTGAGGTTTATTATTATTTTTTTAGTCTTTTAAGAAATTTGTGTGACATGAATGATTGAATTTGTTGCCATACCAATTATAGGTTCTCCTGCTATTTTATGAACCATATAATACCTTTGATGTAGGGAGCACATCACCTCACTTATCTTCATTGTTCTCAATCAAAAGGCGGAAAAGCAACCACTTCTCATCTTCATCTTGATGTTTTCACTTCTTAAAAAAATACGTGTTTTTTAAAATTAGTTATTTGAAAAAGAAACAGAGAGAGGTGTACAGACAGAAATCTTTGATATACATGTTCTTTCCTCAGAAGTCCAAAGCAGGTGCCACTGCACGAGGCTGAATCCAGGAGCCAGGAGCTCCATCCTGGATTCCTATTCAAAGTGGCAGAGGCCCAGACATTTGGGCCTTCTGATGCCACTTTCCAAGGCACGTTAGAAGGGAACTGGTTTGGAAGTGAAAAACCCAGCATTCAACTGGCACTCAGAGAGGATGCTGGTGTGAGAAGCATGACAGGCTTTGCCACCATGCTGGCCCCATGTTTTCCTTTGTGTACTGTAAAGTCTGGCTTAGGAAAGATACTGGTTTAACTGTTCCCACTGAGGGTTGACTTAGTGAGATTGAGATTCTGTTTATTTCTATTTTCTATTTCACTGATTCTTTTTTCTATATTACATCCTTGTCCTATTTGTTTTCTGTGGCTTTAATTTACTCTACTGCTAGTTCCTTATGGTAAAAACTAAGGTCATTGATACCATTTTGCTTTTTCCTATAGATATTTTATGCTACAAATTCCTCTCCATGTCGTGTGGTAATTATCTCATACAAACATTGATATTGTCTTCATTTTCATTCAATTCAAAATATGCATCTTTAGTCTGTTTTAGCTGTTCTTCTACATTTGTAGTATAATTTTGACAGTAAAATTTTGTGCATGTGTTTTATATATATGCATATTGCAAAATATATTTGAGAATTTCCAAATTCCATTTTGATTCTTTGAGACGTAGATTGCTGAGACTTGTGTTACTTATTTTCAGATATCAGATTTCCAGTTTTCTCTTATTGATGTATATTATTTTTTTCCTTATCATCTTGATGATCGTTATTTTGAAATATCTAATCAGTGTGTCTAACCTATATCAATATGCCAGGAATAGTGGATTAGTAATAGAACTGCCATCCAGATTCAGCAGTGATTCAGTCATTCACTGTACTCACTTAATTTCTTATTTTCATGTTTATGTTATTTCCCACTGTTTGAAAGCTGATCACAGATATTACTTTTGTTTCACTGTTATGTGCTTGAGCATCTCCATCTCATACCACACCTGTATCACGTCTAAGACAACAAGGTATAATCATGTCAAAATTTCCTAAAGTGAATGAGCTGGCATTTTTGAGGCAGGCCAATGATTTGACTAGTTTTAACTAAACTAACATTACTAAAATTGTAAAAGCCCTTCAGTTTCAAGGCAAAGAAGTTTATTTATGTGAATAAAAATCTTGACATTCAAATCATTAACTGAGTGGACTATTGCAGGAAACTTTTTTATTGCATTCTCATTGATTGTTGATTCAGTAATTAGTACTATAAAACTCATACATGCTTTTGTTTTCTGTGTTTGGCAGTGCACATTTTCCCTAAGTACTGAATTGAATAAAAATGCAAAACACAGAATTTGTGGGTTACACTTCATCATATAATTCATTTAATTCACGGTCATTGACCTAAAAAGATCACAGATGGTTGTATTCAGGGAACATACAATCTTTTAGTCCTTTAATAGACACAAAAAACAAGAATAATTGATGAAAAATTCAGCTTCAAGCATCAGGTTAATATTATTTATTAAATTCTTAGCTATTAGTGTGTACTGTTGGAAGCTTCAGGAATGTAGTTTGAGTATAAAAGACAGTTTGAATTTATAACTACCGATTTATAGTATTGTTCTCAAATATGCACACACATGTCCGTAATTATGAGAATACACCATAGCTAAAATTGATTCAATTGAAAACTCTCTAGGTGACTATTATTCCAGAACATTGTGAATTTAGCTTATGTTTTCATCTTAGATTAAAAAAAATCAAAGCTTCCTTCTTAATGGCATATCATAAAAACAGCATCTCTAGAAGATGTAGGATTATTTATTCATAACACAGAGTCATCGCCTATTGTCATTACTGGTAACCCTTTTAGCTTGATTTAATATAATTTAATATACTCCTGTGTCTTGAAAGGTTTGTAATAAAGCATTGTGAAGGTGAAATTTAGTCTCAGGATGATTTACATGAAATGTTCCTCAATGAAAATATTTCGTCTAAAATTTAAAACATTAAAAGATGCATTTAGTATTTATCCTGCACATTTTAGCATCTGTTGCTTCCTAAATTGCATTGAGGTATCATTTCTAGGAGAAAATTATCTAATTTTTAAAATTTGTTAGATAGATGTATGACGATAGAAAATGAGAGAGTTTCATAGCTTCTACTTCCTGCGTGATTTTTTTTTACTCAATTTCTCATACTCAAGTTTATTGGTAGCAAATTCATTTTAAAGGCTTATTTCTCACAGTAGAAAATCTTTTGAATTTCTTTTAGGAAGAGGGATAAGAAAATGTTAAAGCAAGATAGGTAATCTTGAATTTGGTGTGTGGCATCATTATATTGTAGAAGAAAAAATTATAACTGTAAAATCGCATGGAATGCAGTTGTTGGTTATATACTTCATTGACAGAAAACCCAGAATCTTAACCTTTTTTTTTTAGTCGGATAAATTTTGTTTGAAGATTTATTTTTATTGGAAAGTCAGATTTACAGAGAGAAGGAGAGACAGAAAAATCTTCCATTCATTGACTTACTCCTGAGGTGGCCACAAGTGCCAGAGCTGAGCCAATCCAAAGCCAGGAGGCAGGAATTTCTTCTGGGTATCCCTTGCAGGTGCCGGGTTTCTAACTTGGAGCATTCCTTTACTGCTTTCCTTGGCCACAAACGGGGAGCCTCGAACTGGTGCCCCCATGGAATCCTGAGGCGTGCAAGGTGCGGATCTAGCCACGCAGCCATCAGGCCAGGCCTGGAGTACATGTTTGCTTCATGAGATTCAGTTGTGTTTTGAAGTACGTTGGGTACTTGGTAGACAGCAAGCCGTGTGTAAGATGCTTTGTGCTATTTGTTACTTCTTCTGGCTTTTAAATGCATTTAAACAAATTTGGTGAAATAAGCTACAATTCTTATACTGTAGCAGAAATTTCTGTGGAAACTTCATACTCTTAGATCTGAAATGGGGCTGACTCTGTAGCGCAGGGCCTCATGAACTTGCTCACAAATGTGAAGCAGCGGGAATTGCAAGCACCCAAAATCAGCCTTTTTCATCAAAAGTAAATTCAATCTCCCCTTGAAAAATAATGACACTGGGTGAGAGGAGGAATCCAACATTTCCAGACCCCTCCATTCATGAGTTAACAGGCTAGCAGGGGAGGCAGACAAACACAAGTAAAAATAAAGAAGACAAAAAGAAGTATGGTACAGATAAACCAGATACTGAAAAGAGCCTTAATAACTCACCCTCTGTACTTATTAGGAACAGTAAGGGAAACTTCATGAAAGAGTTAGTACTGGGAAGGTGGTAGGATTTTTTACTTAAGGGGAAAAAGAAGAAATTCCGGACAAAGAAAACAGCCAGAGCAGAAGCCTGGGACAGGGAAGTATTCCTAAAGCTGCAGTTGGGGTGTAATAACTTCTATTCTGTATTGAAACATGTGGGGTGGGGCTATGGGGGTAAGGGGTTAACTGGGTCTGACAATATAGAAATATGGCAATCATAGTCTCTTATATTTCTGCTCAAAAGCAAATATGAGTAAAAATTACTTGTCCTGGCCATACATGAGTTATATTTGTGATCTCTGTGTGCAAAGTACCCTACATGGGTCTGATGGGAACTGGAACTGAGTACAGGGAGATAGTGTCAGAAGTGACGTGACTAGGAAAAAGCAGAAAGGAGTTCAGGAAAGCATCAATCTGCTGAATGTGGAAGATGGCTCAGGATCTGCGGGTTGGAGACTTCTTCAGCATTTCCCTCTTGTCTGCCTGTCCATTTACTGCTTCTTTTCTTGAGACCATATAACATAGCAGAAGCTTAAATTTTTTTTTTTAAGAACTTTTCCTCTTATGCTTATTTGGAGTTAGGACCATATAGCATCAATCCACAAGATGGCAGCATTTGTGTACTTGTTTTTCAGCCTTTGGATAACGGCAGATTATGGAAGTTAGTGGTTTACAGTAAAGCTCCTGTTGTTCCCAGACTAATAATAGCAATTAATGGAAAAGGAAGAAGATAACTTATTATACTCCTTTTACATTTTGCAGTCATGTGATATTTTACATTTGTTCTTTAAAAAAAATAATTCATTTTGGTTTTGATGATGTTTACATCATTGAGACAGATGCATGCCCATGTGGACCATAGATTGGGGTAAGGAGGGATGAGTGATGGAAGGGAGTGGATGAGACAACAGCCTCTGCTTTTTTTCTTCCTGTCTCTGGGGCAAGTGGGAAGAGGAGAGGAGAGGGTCCCTCCCGGCAGCCCAACACCTAACTACCCGGGAAAGGGGGATCGCCACCAGGTGTCATCCCAGGGTACCAGTGTGGAGCATGTCCTGAGGGTATTGCTTAAGTGGTTCCAATAGTTCGGAGATGCTCTTGATTTCATTGCTCCAAAGTTGAGGAAATTCTTCCAAGTTGTGTTTGCGGACAGTGTACCTTAGAGTCTCGATTTGCCTGCATACTTATTGTCAGAGATTGACTGGGAGGGTTGTCCAGTTTGCTCTCCCCTACGTGGTGCTAAACATCCCTATAGGTCTCCGTGATCGGCTGTCATGTTCTCCATGAGCATCTGGGCATGCCATCCGCTGCACAGGCTCAGCAACCGTGGCTGTATTTATACCAGAAAAATTAAATTACACCAAGAAAGGACCTTATTAGGTGCGATCATCAGTTGCCTATTCAGACACACGCACTCCACGATCCTGTGATTTTGTTTTTTTATATATATTTATTTATTTAAGGTGAATAAATGTCATGTATTTTGTATAGATTTAAAAGCGTAATGATACTTCCTACCCTACCCTCCTGCTGCCCGTGCTCCCACCCTTATATCTTCTTCCTTTCTAATTGTTGTAACTTTTAGAGTGATATGTTTCAGTTGTTTTTGGCTAATATGTGGAGGTGGGCACACCGGGCAGGGTCAAACAAACCTTAGCTGACCGGCAAGAGCAGAAACCAGGCTGGAGCACAGGTCATGCCAAGCTAGGCTATCACACTTACTGGTTTGTATGAGCCAGGGATGAGAGTAGACTGAGCAGGGCCAGGTTCTAGCACCCGCCAGTGAGTCAGGACTCGGGGCAGGATGGGTCAGGCCAGGCTGCAGTATTCAAAAACAAAGATCATGACAGGTGAGGGATTATGCCAAGCTGGGCCAGTTCACATCACTTGCTGGTAAATCCGTTCCCTTCCATTACTCAACCCTCCTTACCCTAATCTATGACCCACATGGGCATGCATCTGTCTCAACGATGTAAACATCATCAAAAACAAAATAAATTATTTTTTTAAAGAAGAACACCAGAATAAAGTGTGGATTGGACCAGGTTTAGTTGCAGTGCCAGTGCACATTAGTGCTCGAACAGGGTGCTGACTGGGCTGGGCTGGACTAGGTTGTAGCTCCCACCAATGTTGACTGGAATTAAGGGTTTGCTGGTCTGAGCCAGGTTACAGCACCCACTGGCAAATCTGCTGTTTGCCTAGTTGGCATAGGCTTCCTTGGGAGGATGGCTTTGAAGAAAATGATTTAAAAACATGTAAGTCTGTAGCCTTCTTTAGCCAGAACAGTGTTTACAGATTGGCTCTATAGTCACCTGTGCTTGTCCAGGTTTATGTTAGATGTAGCTACTATGCCAAGCACTGTAAGTACTGAAACTGTCAGAAGAGGAATGAAGTTCTGGGTGCTGGAGACATGAAAATTATCAGAGCGAGGATAGGAGATAATCTACCTGGCTAGATCATGAGACTCTGGACAGAAGTAAGACTGTTGGTCTTGATTAGAAAGGTGAACGCTTTGCTGGATCTTAGGAGGCCTGAAGGCTGTCGTGTAGATTGGTTAGCAGGGAGAGGGCTCCTCAGAGCTGTATAATCGTGTCTTAGAATGCAAGCTAGAAGAGTGTGTATGGCTGCTTGTCTGCTGAAGCATTGTTACCTGGCTCAGTGGCGGTGTATGTCTGCTTTCATTTCACTACCATACTGGTTTTGATCACCATAGCTTTGTAATAAACCTTGATATCAGGAAATATAACTGCTTCATTGTTTGTTATTCAGTATCCAAGTTATAGTGGCTGTTTAGAACAAGATTTTTTTAAAAACTTATTTCAGTGGTTTGAGGGATGAAAATAATTTCTTCTAGTGTTTTTGATAACTTAAACTTGAGATAGGCCTCTGATATATTAAATTTTTCTTGTTAATGTGAAATAATAGATACAGTTTTAAATATTCATAGTAAGATTTTTTTCTTGACTGAATTTTTGCTTCAAATTAGCTTTTTGTAGCATGAGGTAGTGTCTTTATATCACAGTTTGTTTTTTGTTGAAGCATACAGCAGTAGAATTAATGATTTGCTCTGATTACACTGGCTTCTTTGTGAATGAATGCAAGCAAGAACTGAAAAATTGCACGCATTTTCTAATTCAATTTCAAATGTAATGCCTACAAACTTTTTGCTTGTATATTGCTCTCTGTGTAATTTCATTTTCACATTTCAAAGAAAAAAATGTCCTCGTAGTTTTAAAATATTCATTTTGCTTTTCAACTTGTATTATCTACAGATGTTTTATTAGTCTTTAACTTTAGACATTAATTTTGGTTTGCTAAGCTCTCTAATAAATGCCATCCATCACCGCATACATAGTTAATGTGTTCAGAACAGCTGGTTTAGAACAGATGAAGAGTGCATGTGTAAATCAGTCTTAGTGAATGTAAGTTACGACTTGCTATAAATTTAAATGAGCGAAATCTAATGCTCAGTGTATTGACCCTAAAGGGCATCAAATTGTATTTTAATTTTAGCTGGTTTGAAGGGAATTACTATTAATGTATTTGTTCTAGCTGGTAGCCAGAGGGCATAACAAAGTAAATCTTTAGAAATCAGTTGTTTTAAAGTCAGACCTTATGGGGCTTTATGGAATTGAAAGCACAGTAAGCCAGTCCAGCTGATAGAAATAATTAATAAAAAGAGATGTGTATCTTAACAGGTATGCCTTGATTAGACGGTGTAATAAAATGATCATTATAATGAGTAAGTCAGGATTATTCCATGAATATTAAAAATACAAGGGTATTTTCTTGAGTTTTTTTTCTATACTCAATTAATTATTTGTATGCTTTTTATTTCAGCAAGAGGAATAACTTTGAAGATAAAAAATATGCTTTTAAGACAATTTAATGGGTTGAGTTGAAAGAGAAGAGTGGAGGCAAAAATAATTGTTCTCTGTTTCAAAATGAGAATCAGCAGGCATAGTTACTCCTTCATTTCTTTGGACAGAGAGAGGATCCCAGAAAACAAAATAAAGCAATCACAAGTTCAGAGGCTTTTCTAAAAATGCAGTGGAACCAATCTGTATCACAAAATGACAGATCTAGACATATGACAGCAAGTGTGTGGTTGGCGAATGCAAATAAGCTATTTGTCCTATCAAAGGGAAAATATTTTCATAGCTTACCATTTTTTTTTAAAGATTTATTTTTATTATGTTTTTATTGGAAAGGCAGATATACAGAGAGGAGAGACAGAGAGGAAGATCTTCCATCTGATGATTCACTCCCCAAGTGAGCATAACGGCCGATGCTGTGCTGATCCAAAGCCAGGAGCCTCTTCCGGGTCTCCCACGCGGGTGCAGGTTCCCAAAGCTTTGGGCCGTCCTCTACTGCTTTCCCGGTCCACAGGCAGGGAGCTGGATGGGAAGCGGGGCTGCCGGGATAGAACCGGCGCCCATATGGGATCCTGGGCGTGCAAGGCGAGGACCTTAACCACTTGCGCCACCTTGCCAGGCCCATAGCTTACCATTTTTTAAAGAATTATTATTTTTATTAATTTGGAAAGTCAGATGTACATAGAGGAGAAACAGAGAGGAAGATTTTTCATCCATTGATTCACTCTCCAACTGGCCACAATAGCCGGAACTGAGCTGATCCAAAGTCAGGAGCCAGGAGCTTCTTCCAGGTCTCTTACGTGGGTACAGGGTCTCCAGGATTTGGGCCGTCCTCAGCTGTTTCCCAGGCCAAGCAGGGAGCTGGAAGGGAAGTGAGGCTGCCAGGACACAAACCAGAACCCAAATGGGACCCCAGCACATGCAAGGCAAATTTAGCCACTAGGGTACCACACTGGGCCCACAGTTTATCACATGTAAATGGCAAGTCTGCTATATGGAAGAATTTTTAAAACTTAAAATTGCAGAAGCTGAAATAAGGGTTTAATTCTGGCTAGAAAGCTTCATTAAATCAATGTTTCTTATTTCAAACATACACACATACACATACACACAATACACTTTGTAATGATCAATAATCAGTCCATGGTAAAGTTGTAGTAGTTCTAAATAGCTTTATGCATTAAAAAATTGTGACAACTATATAATTATATAGGACTTTAGATCTGAGCACATTTTTGTTCTCATTTTATTTGAAAAGCTGAGTTACAGAAAAGAGAGAGAACATCTTCTGTCTACTGGTATACTCCTCAGATTGCTGCAGTGGCCATAGCTGAGCTGATCTGAAGACAGAGGCCAGGAGCTCCTTCCATGGCTACTGTTTAAATGCAGGAGCTCATGGACTTGAGCCATTCTGCTTGAGGAAGACTTGAGCCAGACCATAAACAAGGAGCTGGGTTAAAAGGGGGGCAGCCAGAACAAAAACCCACATGGGATGTGGGCGCTGCAGGCAGAGGAGGGGCTCAGCGTACTATTTCCGCAGTGCAGCTCCAACCATCTTCTTTTGAAGTGTGAGTTTAAACTGTAATTATATACCATACCTTGAGCTATAGAAAATAAAAGGGCTAGCATTCTCTGATCACAGTGCAGTATCATACAGCATTTATAACAAGCTTAAAAAATAGAAAAATCCTGCCACATGATCATGTAGAAGATATTTTGGGAACTGTAGGAGGAAAAAGTGGAAATGAAGCACTAGGATAAAGCTTTATAGATATACATATATAAAGCTATATATATATATGCTAAGGATAAAATTGCTAGTTTTCAGTAGTTATTGATGAAGAATGTATAAAAATAAATTAAGGAACACGATAAACCCAATTAAAGTAAAAGGGGCTTAGTAAGACACATGTAGAACTAGTATAAACATTTAAAACCAGAGACAAATTGTTAGACTCAGCTAGTAAAACTAGGAGAAATTACAGAATTAGAAATAGTAACAAGTTTGTTCAAGCCTTTTGTAAGTAATTTGGGGAATTTATATGAGAGAAATTACTTTCTTTGAAATATAAATGATTTGAACAAGTCCAAGAAGGCACCAGAAGTTCACACAGGCTAACTATAATAGCAAAATTAGCATAAAATTGTTGAGCCAAAGATAAAACAAGGAATAAACCTAACTGGACTGGAAATCTAAAAGAAAATTTACACAAATGGAAAGACACTGACCTACTTGAAAAAAACTAAACATCCTGAAAATGTCATTTTCCTTAAATGAATATAAGAATTGAATATGATTACAGTGAAAATAGTAAAATGGATGCATTTTAGGGTTTTGTTTCTTTAAAAAAAACTCAAGTGGTACTATATTTAAAGCTGTAGCTTGCGTATGAGAACTCTGAAGAAAAGGATTATTGAAGGAGTGCTAGTTCTGACAAGTTGTACAACATTATCATGTTATAATGAATCCATGATTAAAACTGTTAACATGCTGTGCCTGATTAAAATTATACATCAGAAAATATACACTCAAATTTTAATAGTCATTTAATACTTAAGATAAAAGCTATATTTTTAGGGCTGGTACCCTGGCATAACAGTTTAAATCTCCACCTGCAACATATGAGTGCGGGTTCAGCTCCCAGCTATTCCACTTCCGGATCTAGCTCCCTGGTAATGGCCTGGAAGCACATCTGCGGATGGTTCTAGTGCTCCAACTCCAGTTCTTGGCCCAGCTCTGGCAGTTACAGCCCTGTTTGGGGAATGAAACAGCCGATAAAGGACAACCCCCTCTCTGTCTTTCTCTTTCTAGGACTTTACCTTTCTAAAACTATTATTTGCAAACAAAAATGGGATGCCTGTGTAATGATGTAATTCCTATTTAAAGGGATAATAGAGAACAGTATGAAAAATTATACATTTTATCTGTTCTTTTTACATATTTTAAATAAGTTCCAGATGGATTGGATATTTAGTGTTTTAAGACTGACCTACAGAATACAAGTTTTTAAGATTATATGGAGAAAGAATGAAGCAGAAAAATATAACGTAAGCATGTACTAAGTTGAGACTGAGTAGGAAAAAGCCTTAGTAGACTTGAGTCACCGTGTATGGGAAGTAAGAAAGAATGATGTCATGTATGTGTTTATGTAGAGCATCGCTGAAGGGCCGGAGAGGTGACCATGGATTCTTGAGGAGGGATTTAATGAATAGCTCAGGGAGCTGGAATAAATGGAGGGATAATCAAGCACACTGTTTTAGAATCACATTCCCTTTTTTTGTAAGATAATGTTTGAAGTCATTAAACGATGTTGGACCAAGCATTGACAATCTGACTTTCATGCAGAATAAACTGTGAGACTGGAAATTCTAGTTTAGCAGCAGAATAGCTATACAAACAAGAAAAGCTTCATAATACAAACAAGGAAAACAGGTTTCAGTGAGAATAAGGCAGCTGGAAAGCTATGGTTTGAATGTTTCTGCCCTCTCCAAATTTTTGCAATGAAACTTCTTCAGTGTGAAGGTTTTGGAGATAGGACTGTTAGGGGAATTATGACATCACAGGGTAAAGCCCACATGAGTGGATGGAGGGATTCCTCACCTGTTGCACCTCCGATGGCCCTCTGTGAAATAGGAACTGGGCCCTTAAACCAATCTGTTGGCACCCTTATCTCAGATTTACAGTCTCCAAAAGTATAAGAAATAAATTTCTTTTGTTATAATTCCCCAGTTTGTGATATTCTGTTATAGGAGCCAGTATAGACCCAGAGTATGACCTTAGGAAGTGCTCATATCCTGAAATTTTTTAAGATTGGGCAGTAAGATTAATAAGATTTACTAGGGCCCAGTGCAGTGGCTTAGCGGCTAAAGTCCTCACCTTGATCGTACCCATAGGGGCGCCAGTTCTAATTCCCGGCAGCTCCACTTCCCATCCAGCTCCCTGCTTGTGGCCTTGGGAAAGCAGTCGAGGATGGGCCAACGCTTTGGGAACCTGCACCCGTGTGGGAGAACTGAAGGGGGTCCTGGCTCCTGGCTTTGGATCGGCATAACACCGGCTGTTGCACTCACTTGGGGAGTGACTCATCGAACGGAAGATTTTCCTCTCTGTCTGTCCTCCTCTCTGTATATCTGACTTGGTAATAAAAATAAATAAATCTTTAAAAAAATAGGATTTACTATTAGGTTATTATAAATTAATATGAGGAATGTTATTAATTATTGAAATAAAATAAAAATGTTTGGCAGGAACTTTCTAAAGTCAGGTTGGAACAGAGAGTGATGCCTGTTAGATTAAGATTGAAATTAGGGCTGTCAGTCATTCATGACACAGGAGTGTGGCTTGAGACACACCCACTTGATAATCGCAGTACATTCAGTAAAAGCCAGGAAGCAGGAACCAAGACTGTGGCTTAGGATGCCTCCTGTGAAACCAGCACCCATAGCAGTGTTGGTTCATGTTCCTCTGCTCCACTTCTATCCAGGTCTCTAGTAATGTGTCTGCAAAAGCAGTGAGAAGTGGCCCATGGACTTGGGTCCTACCAGGCCTGTAGGCGATCCAGGTTGAACCCAGCATTGCAGCTGTTTGAGGAGAGAACCAATATGAAAGTGAAGTTGAGGAAGAATTACCAAGACCTATCATGTATTTGCTAGAGAGGTAGCCTAAAGATTACTCCATTGAGAGAAAAGGTACTTGGAATCTATGTTGCCTATTGATATTCAAGGAGAGTAAGCATTCGGAGTTGAATGTCCCTCATTTGTGGATTTAGCAATATATAGTTGGCCTTTATATTTATTAACAGTTTCAGTGATAGATGTAAAAGTGTGATTTTGGGGGCCATCTGTATGCTGGCAGGTTAATCACCACCTTTGATCTCATGTTGAATGCTGTGTCAAATACCTGTACTCTGCATCCAGTCCAGCTCCTTGCCCTGTGCCTGAGAAGGCAGCAGAAAATGGCTCAAGTCGGGCCTGTCACACAAACGTGGGAGGTCCAGATGGAGTTGGCATCATCCTGGCTCAACCCACAGGCATTCAGCCATTTATGAAGTAAACCAACAATGAAAGATTCCCCCCCCCCCATCCTTATCTCGCTCTCTATGAAATAAACTTTTTTTAAAAAATAGGTTGATTGTAGTAGGTTAAAGCAAATGGGAAAGGGGTTGCAGTCAGTGTGTATGAATGGACTTGTGTTAGAAAGTTCACGGTAGAAGTAGGATCATTGCTGTCTTCAGCACGTGGTATTGCAAGCTACTCCTCTGCCTCCAACAGCAGCAACCCATGTGGGTGCCTGTTGGTGTCCCAGCTGCTCCACTTCAGATCCAACTACTTGCCTATAGCCTGGGAAAGCAGTAAACTATGGACCGAATACTTGGGCCCCTGCACCCATTAGGGAGACCAGAAAATAACTCCTGGCTTTAGATTGACTTAGTTCCAACCATAGCAACCATTTGGGAATGGATAGTTTGACTCTCCTTCTCTCTGTAAAAATATACCTTTCAAATAAAAGTAGATAACTCTTTAAAAGAAAAAATTACTCTGTTTTGCCCATGAGATACACGAAAAATATACTGGAAGACTTATGGGAAAGATCCAAGAGGAATGGGAAAGTTGGTGATATGAAAAAGAGGAGGGGGATTTAGGAGGCAGTGCTTACATAAGCAAAAAAGGGTAGAGTGTAGGGCACAAGTGGACACTGCCCTTGGAGCTTGGGTTGTTGATGCAGAGTGGCAAGTGAGGTGATAGAGCGTATTCACGTAGCTTGGTCTAATTGCTGTTACGTATTAGGAAAGGTTGTGGTTATGGGAGCGTAGGGACATTATCTTGTATTTTCAGTAAATTGAAGTGCAGAAAGATTGAGGATTATGAAGATGGGAATATGGAGAATTTAGAGCAAGAAAAGATGATTAACTTTGATGCTGGGTAGCGTTGCCTGAATTGAAGGTGGGACTAGAGAGTGCTGCTCCTCACACATGAACTGTTCCAGTTCAGAGGTGTCTAAGACGGGTGGTACAGATTATGGGAAACTTGCTCTAGCAGGCTTTACACAAAAGTGTCTGGGCTAAAACACATAGCCAGGACACTGCCTCCACCTGGGAGTTGTGTGACTATGAACTGTGTTTCGGCTTTAGGCGAGAGCTGCATTCCATTAAAAAAAAAAAAAGGAAGAAAAGACTACAAGCAAACAATGCTTAGTGAGAAAGTGAGGTTGTTAGTGGCCCTGCCTAGATGAGAGGAAGTGGATCTTTTAATGTTAAAAATCACATAATTTAAAAAAAAATTTACTTAACACTCATATTCTGGGTGTATTTAATGTACTCTTGCATGTGTGAGATAAGGCACATGGTGAGGAATGCTTATTTGTTTAACCTTAAAGGAGTAGAAATTAAATGTTCCTCACCCCCCCTTTTTTTAAGATTCATTTTATTTTTATTGGAAAGTCAGATACATAGAGAGAAGGAGAGACATGATTCACTCACCAAGTGGCCACAACAGCTGGAGCTGCACCGATCTGAAAGCAGGAGCCAGGAGCCTTGTCTGGGTCTCCCACGTGGGTGCGGGGTCCCAAGGCTTTGGGCTGTCCTCGACTGCTTTCCCAAGCCACAAGCAGAGAGCAGGATGAGAGGCGGGGCCACCTTGTTCCCAGCATCCATATGGAATCCTGGTGCTTGCAAGGCCAGGACTTTAGCTGCTAGGCTACTATGCTGGGCCTATATCCCACTGTTTTGTAATGATTAAATATTTTTACGCTACCCATGAGATAGAATTTTGCATAAGCATTAGGGGAAAATTAGATAAGTTCAGCATGTCTTGATATGAAGTGATTGTTAAGATACTGTTAAGCATCTAACTAGCAAGATATAAATTGCTGTGTATGATGTCATCCCACGTGTTTAATTGAAAGAATGTGGATATTTGTAAAGATACTCTACTGTTTTGCACAAACTGAACTTCTGTATGTGTTTCTTTTGCTGCTGGGGTGGGAGGGGCCTTACTTGGTAAGGTTCAAAAGGATGCTGACCTTTTCCTGTCCGTTGTCTATGTGAGATTTTTTAAAAGATAAATTCTAAGAAAGCATTCGGGTTGCCAAGTGTCTGCAGTTATGGCTGGGGTAGTAAATCAAAATTCGATCCCAGTTATGTTTTTGGAAGTTTGTTCTACTTTAGTCTTTAAAATGGATTAGAAAAGAGAAAAGCCAGGAGCCTCAATGAGGTTGCTGTGTGAGCCCTGGCTACCCTGAATGTTTTTACGTGCTTGGCTTGAGTTCTCACATGCTACCTTCTGGCCCCCTCTCTTTTTTTAACATCTTGGGTTTTCATCAGTGAGGTCAGCATCTGCCAAAAAGCAGGTGTTTGGGATACGTGATGGCTGAGAATATTCATGGATCAGCCTTTGGTTCCAGACGACCTCGGTAATCATTGACTCCTGAATTCATGTATCACATTTTTGTCTTGACCTTTTATTTATAATGTGTATACTCTGCTATTGATTGAAAGCCCTGTTTATGTCTGCCTGTAGTTTGAACTATAAGTTACTGCCATGGTATAGACTCAGGTTGTTATACGTTGATATTTTCTTTATGGTGCTCCACATGCATACTTGTCTGAAGACTGTCTTTAAACAGTGGCAACTAATCTTGAATAATGATAGCATATTTGCTAAAACTAGATTGCATCAATTTGAATTGATTTGATGTGATTAGATAAGTGCTTAAAACACTGTTTAATGTATACTATAATATTTAATATGGGTGTTTTAATTACTATTAATTAGTTTTGAAGAAATTCAGGAGAATAACATGAGTTCTTTATTGTCCATGTATTTGTATTCTTTAAAGATATGCTCATTTCTTTTTATTAAAATAGCCAGTGTTCTATGCCTGTATTTCTTTTCTTGGAAATGATATTTGCCTGCTTCTGGAAGCACACTGTCAGGGTGATGAATGCAGCCCTTTAGTAGTGCTCATCCCTGTATTTCCTTTTGATAAATTGGACTCTAATGCTCATAGAAATTAATCTACCTTATTTGTTAATAGGTTTCATATTCAGAATGATATGGGAATACTGACAAAATTCACCACTTGGGAATGTTGGCAGCTTTACATTGCCTGTGCCACACTGTGCAGGAGTGTACATTGATCAGCTATCCTGTGTGATCTGTTCCCTAGCTGCTTAATCACTTGACTGATGGCTCTATTGACAGAAAATACAGCCATTTTTCTACTGCTGAATTACAGTTTTCAACTGTGTAAATAAATCTCTGTAACAGCTGGAAGATTTGAAAGAGTAAAAGAGAAATACAATTTATTTCAATACTTAAAGTAACTTTCCGGTAGTATTTCCAAAAGAAGTATGCTTATGTATTGTAAAATTCAGTGGGAATTATCATTGCATAATTTTCTGTAAGCTCATTGTTTAATAATCGCTAATGACAGTATATGACACAGTGGGCTGTAGTAGCTAATGCTTCTTTACAACTCTTTTTAAGTTAATCACGTAAACAAACATTTCAGTTAATTTGATGACCTTTCTTTTGTTTTAGCATGTTAGTCACTGTTTACTTTTAGTATGGTTTTGGTGTACATTATCTGAATTCCTCATAAAAGCATCTGAAATGTTATGAAATGTAAGGCCATCCATTTAGCTAAGCTCTGCAAAGCTCCTCGTACTGTATTGCATGATTGTTTATACAGTCTTGTATTTGTGCTTGGGAACAGATATAATTACATCAGTAAGAGACACAGAAGCAGGAATATTGCAAGCATGTGGAACTTCTTAATCTTGAGTCTCAATGATATAGAGATACTTGTATTTAATTTTAGAAAAGTGTAGCTATTTGTGTTCTTTTCCCATTTAATAAAAATTTACTATAAATATTTATTCTTGATGCTTTTGCCTTCTTTTTCTGTTAAAATCTTGTTTTGAAGTTATAAATTTATTTTAAACAAATGTAATGAACAGGTTTCTATCATCTCAAAATATTAGAAATAAAATGAGAATGTAGGAAAATAATAACAGATGAGATAAAAATAAAAAGTTAATTTTCAGTGTGAGAATTAAGAGTCATAATTTCAATTCCTTTGCCAAGTAGGGTTTTTATTTAGGTGTCAATATATTATTTTCAAGATTTTATTTATTTTTAGTGGAAAGGCAAATATACAGAGAGGAGGAGAGACAAAGGTAGATTTTCCATTTGTTGATTCACCCCTCAAGCAGCAGCAACAGCTGGAGCTGAGCAGATCCAAAGCCAGGAGCCAGGAGCCTCCTCCGGGTCTTCCACATGGGTGCAGGGTCCCAAGGCTTTGGGCTGTCCTCGACTGCTTTCCC
Source organism: Ochotona curzoniae (assembly GCF_017591425.1). Lineage (NCBI taxonomy): Eukaryota > Metazoa > Chordata > Mammalia > Lagomorpha > Ochotonidae > Ochotona > Ochotona curzoniae. Next base: position 3,490,609 of record NW_024466129.1, on the reverse strand, counting down.
AGGCCACAAGCAGGGAGCTAGATGGGAAGCGGCACTGCCGGAATTAGAATCAGTGCCCGTGTGGGATCCAAGCGTGTGGAAAGCGAGGACTTTAACCAATAGGTTACTATGCCAGGCCCTAGGTATCAATTTCTGACTTACTGTGTCTCTGAACTTATTTTAATACGTTAGTATTTAAACCTTTTAATATCTTTTTAAAACCTTTTAATGTTTAATAGCTTGGTAATGACATGTTTTTTAGTGGTAAAGTTTTTTTTTTTTTTTAAGAATAATTTATTGTATTTACAAAAGTGGAGATGAAGAGAGATCCTCACCCACTGTTTCACTCCTCAAATAGTTGCAATGGTCAGAGCTGAACTGATCCAAAGCTGGGAGCCAGGAGCTTCTTCCTGATCTCCCACATGGGTGCAGGGGCCCAAGGCCTTCAGCCCTTCTCTGCTCGCTCCCAGGGCTTTAGCAAGGAGCTGGATCAGAAGTGGAACAGTGGATTCAACCTGCTACCACCCGTAGGGGATGCTGCTGCTGCAGGCTGAGGTTAGTTGGCTAAGCCGCCATGCCAGCCCGATGGCGACAGTATTCTTGTACAGCAATCACAATTGTGTCAATTTTGTTCAGCCATGATATTTGTAGAGGGAGGAAGGTATTCCGGAAGCAGAGTATTTTTGGTTCTCACATAAATCCTCAGCTATACCAAATCTTTCTTTCTCAATATTTCCATGACAGTGTTTGTATTCTTTCCATATACACTAATATTTGTGATTTTTGCTGGATACAACACTATTTTAATTACAGAGCTTGAGGTATAAATTTAGTTGAAATAGATGAATGCTTAATATCAGTATAATCAAGTAGCTTTGGAATCCACAATATAATCATTAGTAGCGGAGGCAGCAGTTCAGTTAAGATTAAATACAAATAACTCCCTTGCATTGCTATTTAGTCATATTTTATTGGACAGAATGTTTACTGAATTAAAGATACCTAGTGACATTTAACTGAGGGAAATTTTGAAACATTAAATAAAAGAAATAATTTGAAGCTGTAATGAAAGCATCTCGATCAATGCATGAAAGATAGCTTGAATCTGAACTGCTTCTCCTTAGCCAGCGGCAGCAGCAGAGTAGCAGGCTTCTAAGTTATCGATTACTCAGTAACTGTGCTGTGAGAGAATATTACTGATAGTCCATAAAGAAGAGCGTGCTATATAGATGTACGTATTTAATGAACATTTCATACTTCTGTTTGCAGAGTACCAGCTACTTGCCGGGTGGCGGGGAAGACATTCAATAGAGTTATTAAATCTTTAAACTTTAAGCCTTCAAATTTTGAGATTTACATAAGAGTTTCAAGTGTGATACAGAAAAGTAATTATAAACATCAACTCTTAGCCTAGATTACCTCATATTTTAATATCATCTCAGCAACTGCATAGTGATTAACTTTGGGCCCATTATTTTTCCTCTAATCCATTTTTTCCTCATCTGCAAAATGTGAGTACTGATCATACCCGCCTCTTGTGGTGGTTTTAAAAATCAGATGATGCACATTGTTTTGGTCGATGAAAGTTGCCATGTAATTAGTCATTGATCTGTGAGACTTCATGTGTTTTTTAGCCCTCAGCCAAGCCTCTGGAAAGAATACTTACCTCATATCAGGAAATGGTGTGTGTGGCGCAGTTGTAACAGAGCCAGCACTCCCAGAGCAGAGGCGCAGCAGGTGCTGGCTCAAGGAAGCAGGAAAGTCTCCTGACTTTAACCTGGCCTTCATCAGTGGACAGGAGATCTCTCTGTCACACTGTTTCGAATAATCTTTGCAAAAAATATATGATAATTTATTTAAAATTGCTTCAGTTATTCTGATTAGATTCCTAGCTAGTTGTCAACAACTTTGTTGAGGTTATATGTTCTATAAAGTGTAACATTTTGTGCTTTGCTCTGAAGTATCAATATTTAAATTTGCATGAAACCGGTCACAGAGTGATGTGTTCTTTAAGCATGTAAAAAAAAAAAGAGGGAGATTTTAAAACCATGTCTGTGTATGATACACAGAATATGCATAGGATTGTGGATTTGTAAGAAAGTAAAGGCGCTGTGCTGGTTCCGTCCTTTTGCGCATGTGTCTGTCATCAGCAGGTCGTTCCAGTGCAGCAGCTTATGGGCGCTGTGCTGGTTCCGTCCTTTTGCGCATGTGTCTGTCATCAGCAGGTCGTTCCAGTGCAGCAGCTTATGTGCTCATCTTATCGGTGAACGGTAGACATGGTGCAGCTCTGTCAGCTTCACAAAATGCTAGGGAGAAAAGTAACTAAAACTTGTTCTTAAAGACTAATTGTAGTTTTCTTTTAACATGTTTTTAATATGCCAAGCAGCTCAACCCACTACATTTTTCCTCACTACATTGTAACATGTTGCTAATTTGAGTTGAAAGCCATGTCAGGTGTCTGGGAACAAAGATGCATCTGCAAGGACAGCAGTCTAGGTCTGCACAATGCTTCATTGCTTGTAATTTGCTCTATCTTAATGAGTTAATCTTGAGATGAGGCCTAGGAAAATTTAAGGAGATAATAAATCTCTATTCCTTATAAACAAACCCACTTGAGAAGCAGAAAAGATTGACTTTCTGAAATGTTGTCATTGTAAATGTAGTGGATGAAACGTGTTACTAAAATGATGCATACTTTTGCTTCCCCTTAGTATTGAATTTGACCGAGATTGTGACTATTTTGCAATTGCTGGAGTTACAAAGAAAATTAAAGTCTATGAATATGGCACAGTCATCCAGGACGCCGTGGATATTCATTATCCTGAGAATGAAATGACCTGCAATTCCAAAATCAGGTATTACAGCACCATTTTGGCATGTTGGCAGAGTGTAAATAACAATTGTTGGATATATAGCTTGCATGAGATTACTTTCCTGGGAGACTCCTATTCATAATGGACTCCACACATGACTATGTATGTGCATAATATATTACTGATTTTAAGTAGGTGTTTTCCTTAAGGATATGAGCACTTTTTCCACTGTAGGTTTAGCACTGTTTTTCTAATTTCCAAATTAGACTTCACATAGCCTTTTGTGTAGTCTTCCAGATAGTCAGATGAGAGTCATTGTTGAAAATATCTGCCACTACATTATTGAATGAAGAATTATTGTAACCTACAAATAGTGTCTGAAAGTAAAAAATTTTTTCCACAGCATAAATGTGTTTCTAATTATCATAATATTTCTAATTCTAAAGAATTAACAGTAGTCTTGTTTTTCATTGGAGGAATAATCTTCAGGTTTTTCTAAGAATAAGGAATAATATAAGAAACTTGCCTGAAAGTACTTTGATTTGGAATTTCGAATATTTTCCAAATTCATCTCTATACTGTCTTATCTTGATGAATAACACCTCCTCTTATATGATAGACTGGATGTGTTTAGATTTGTGGAATATCTGCATGTATATAAAATGAGATGTCTTAAAAATAGGACCCAAATCTTAACACAGACTTTACTGGTCTGTCATATACATGAATCATGCCTAGCCTAAACGTCATCTAGAATATTTTTTGTTTATACATGAAATAAAATGTGCATCGGATCAAGATGTATGTGACGTCATGCTACTGCTCAAAAAGTTTTAAGATTTTGAGACAGTTTGAATTTCACATTTTTGAACTAGCAGTGTTCAATCTGCTATGTATGCATGTGTGTATGATTGAATCAACTTAATATGGCCAATATTATGACCTCTTTATAATTTAGTTGTTATAGCATTCCTTTTTGTTTTCTAATTCATTCATAAAAGTCTTGAGCTCTGATCATTTGTGACCGTGCACATTGATTCTCTGGCACATATCATTGAGATTGTTAGGCCTTGTGTCCTATGTGGAGGCAACAAAGGATAGATATCAAATAGTCATTAAATTTTTGTGTGTCAGGCACTCTTTATGAGCTTTGCACTAGCAGACCTGTAAGATAGTTAAAATTATTGCCCGTCTGCACTTGAAAATAATGGAGACCATGAATGTCGGAAGTTTGATTCTGTTTGATGTCCTTGTCATATGAAACATTAGTCAAAAGCTGCTTTATGTAAATGCAGAAGTTTAGTTACACTGTGTGTTTAGTTCATATGAACTGATTGAGCTAGATCCCTCCAGGAGCTTCAGCATGAGGAGTCTTCCTGTGCCATGCCATACGTGGAGCCCTCGGGGCCTTTGTCATCAATAAAAATGGACACACTTTCCTCAGGTGTCTGAGCGCTCTAGGCACAGCTCTGGGTTCATGGTTGTTTTAGAGCTAATAGAATAAATCACTAATTTCAGTTATAAACGCCAAGAGTTATTACTAATTTTCAATCTGGATGTGCTGTGGGCAGAGTAATGATTAGGGACTGATGTACACCACTTTAAAAAGAGTGCTAATCTTTTTAAATGCATTGAATCTTTATTTCCCATTGTTACATAACCTATAATGAAATACGTTTTAACTTTCTTTTAGCTGTATCAGTTGGAGTAGTTACCATAAGAACCTGTTAGCTAGCAGTGATTATGAAGGCACGGTTATTCTGTGGGATGGATTCACAGGCCAGAGGTCCAAAGTCTATCAGGTAAATAATAACAGTTTTATATATTTATTTATCCTTAAAACTTGTCAAGCTTCCCTGTCGGTCATGCCACTGTTCAGTACTCTTTACACCTGTGTAATGCCTAGTTGATACTAAATACTCTTCTGAAACGTTTCTTCAGACTGTGTTTATAGAATGTATCAAATGAGTTTCTAAAAGCAATAATTTTAGTAAATTCATATGTATGCTAAAGTTTTAATTATTCTTCCTCAATGTTTTAATGTACTTCTCCTTTGTTTTCTGAAGCTGTTGTGCTTCACTCCCTCCATGGTATTAGTACTTGCTGGTTCTTGTAAGCTGTCCTCTAAGTGTGCTCTCTTTGTGCCCAGGAGCATGAGAAGCGCTGCTGGAGCGTCGACTTTAACCTGATGGATCCTAAGCTCTTGGCTTCCGGCTCGGATGACGCCAAAGGTACCGTGCGCCATTTCTGTTCAACTCTTGGTCAGCTCTCAATTCAGTTTTTCTTGTCCTTTTGAGTTGAAGGAATTATGCCAGTGCACACTCATTTTTATTTAACTTGTCTCCTTCACTTGATGATGGACAGGCTACTTGTGTGTAGAATTTCTTGGGGACAGTTAGCAAGTGGCTCATCTCTGGCTTCCTTCTGTTAGAGCAGGCTTCTACCAAAGTTCCTTTCCAAATGCAGCCTTGCATGATGTTTGCTATGTAGAATTTTAATTGTCTATCTCAAAGTAAAGTTTTTTATCTTAATTGTTTAAATAACTGTTTACTGTACTGCTCAAAGCACATCATTCTCATCTAAAAATAGCAAAAAAAAAAAGGTTAAATATTGCTATTTGAAATTTCTATTGTCTTAATGAATATCTTAGTTTTCTCTGAGAGGTATAATGGATGTTACAGCTTTTGGGTAAAGAGCGCAAAAATTAGTTTCTTCTTAGAGACTCTGTATAATACAGGATTTTTGTATCGTAAAAGTAGTATTTCTTTGAACAATTGTAATTTTTATTTCCTGCCTTTTTAAAAGATTATTGCTTCTGAAAGTGATCGTAATATTTTATTGTTACTCCATTCCTTAATACTGGTTTTCACCTTCAAATGTGTGTTTGGAAAGAACGTCTTAAAACACCTGAAGAACATTTCTTGTAGCATCATTGCCTCAGTCTTATTGGCGTGGCGTTCTAATGGGAAGTTGCGTTATGTGGAAAGATAGCAAGCGAGATTTTTGTTGTTATTGTTACTGTTCTTGAAATCTTGAATATATGTGTATTCCAATGTGTATCCTAATTCTGATCTAAAAATCATGTTATATTTACTCTGGTACCTTTGTTGAAGAGCAGCCTTTATTCTACTGCTTTCAGTTCCGATCTACTATTATTAATGAGTTTTCTTCTCCATAATTGAAATTACAACATGTACCACTAGAACAGATAATCAGATTTAAAAGCAAAAGTTTGATAGCTAGCTAAATAGTTGCAGAATATGTTACTTTAGGTGTACTTGAGTCATGTAGTAAATACCTACATAACATTTTGAAATAATGATCTTGACTGAAAGCTCAAAACCAGCTTCTCAGCCCTCCCATAGATGCTTATACTCTAACAATACCATGGCCGTGTGATGGATATTACTTTTGCCATTGCATACTCAACATATACTTTTGAAATTCCTGTAACAGACATGTGTCATGAATATACCTGCAAGCTAGAGACTTGGGTTGTTTAGAAGCCTTTCATGTGATGAGCTGCAGGACTTTCTTACCTTTCTCTGTAGGTTTGCTTTTGGCGGGGGGGAGGGGATTTTATATTGGCTTTAAAATTGCTTGTTTTCAATAAATTCCTCTAATATTCAGACATTCAGTTTCAATTTTTTTGGTTTAGTAAACTAACATGATAGGGAAAGATACGCCTAGAGATGAATTTTCCAAGTTACAGAAGCATTTGGTAATATGGTATTTGTTTTTGTTTTTATTTTCTTTCTATTAGTGAAATTGTGGTCTACCAATCTGGATAACTCGGTGGCAAGCATTGAAGCAAAAGCTAATGTGTGCTGTGTTAAATTTAGTCCCACTTCCAGATACCATTTGGCTTTTGGCTGTGCAGGTAAGAAATGACACCAGTTTTATCTTCTTATGTTAAAGGAGTATCGTAAGTTAGATAGATGAAAATTAAAAATGAGTAACTATCTTTGTAGGCTTACATTTTTTTTCTTTATTAAACTTTAAATTGTAGTATGCAGTCTGCCATCATTACTCATTTAGTAGTATACCTTAACTGTATTATTCTGTCACTTGTTTTCATTTAATAGAAATGAGTTCATTGAAATGTTGCGTGCCTGCATGAACCAGTGCTATTTCCTTATACACGAACAGATCGTAATGATATTTACACAGTCTATGCTTAAGCTTCCTGAATTTGTTTTTCAAGGGTAACTTATGAATTCTGACGTAGGATTCTTACTGATGCCTGCAGTACACAGGGTACTCATTGAGGGGCAATGAATGAGATAGTCTTTTTATTGTAGATCATGTGCTTATGACGAAAAGATCAAAAAAAAAATTAGCCATTGCAGCAAAAAGTGATTTGCAATAGCATCTTTCTTCCCTGGGTTGACTGTGTCTGCTTTCTGTGGGGCAGTGCTCGTTTCTGCTTGTCCTGCTGGTGCAGTTACTGCTGTATCCTCCTTTATTCTATAAGTTAACAGGTAGTTACATTCCTTTACCTTCTGCATCTACTTTTCCCTTTTTTTAAAGTTTACTAAACATCAAAGATATGTATATTAACTTCTTGATGGTAAAGTTTGATTTTTTTTTTTTTTACTAGTGGTATCAGATTTTTTCAAAGAAGAGAAACTAACATGTTATAAGACCAATAACTTTCATAGTTTAAACCTCAGCTTATCTTCTGCCTTTTCTTTTACTCATCTCACTGTATGTGGCATTGGTATACTGGCATCATATCCTAGTTAAGTTTGAGGAAGGCATGGGCATAGTTGTAAGTTAGGATAGAAGTTTCCATTACTGTCCAGAACATTGTTTTTACTAGTTTAGTAGTATTAGTTTCCACTTGAACCTTATTTAAGTCCACATTTTGTTACCAACTAGAATTACGGCCTTGAGAAATTGATTCACTTTTCAAATCTTTTATTTTTAAAACAGATATCAGTCGTAAGGATTATGAAAGAAAGATGCTGTAAAGTGCTAATTCCATGTTGCCTCATGATTGTTTATTTTTATTAAGACTGATTTATTGTACTTTTGATTATAACATGTGCTCTTCTTGATTTTTTTTCATGTTCTGTTTTGTGAGCAGGACCACTGTTTATGAATAGATTATATTATTAGTGTTATAACTATAAATACCAGGCATGAATACCTTCACTTTTCTCCTTCTTGAGAAAGGAAAAAACTACTGTCTCCTAGATAATTTTACCCCACAGTTGCTTCTTTAATTTTGCCATTTGCTTTTTCATAGAAGCTTTGAATTCTAGTATTTCTGTCTATGCAAATTCTTTTAGAATTATTCTCATAATTGTATTAATTGCATTTACTTGCTGATTTTGGAAGCATGGTGAACTTTTTTTAAATAATTATTTATTTTATTGAAAAGGCAGAAATACAAAGAGAGAGACAGAGAGGAAGATCTTCTGTCCATTGATTCACTCCCCAAGCAGCTGCAATGGCTGGTGCTGAGCCAATCTGAAGCCAGGAGCTGCTCTGGAGCCTCTTCCGAGTCTCCCACATGGGTGCAGGGTCCCAAGGCTTTGGGCCATCCTTGACTGCTTTCCCTGGCCACAGGCAGGGAGCTGGATGGAAAGTGGGACTGCCGGGATACAAACTGGTGCCTATATGGGATCCTGGCATATTCAAGGCGAGGACTTCAGGTGCCAGGCTACAGCACCAGGCCTGAAATATGGTGAAATGTCTTCACACATTTTGCTGTTTTTTTGTTTGTGTGGATTATTTTGTGTCTTTCCATGAGATTTTGTAATTTGTTTCTCTTAGATTCTGAGGATTCTTGTAAATTTTTTCCCAAGAATATTATAATTTTATTATTTAAAATTATAGATTATTTTCCATTCTTTTTTTTAGGCTTTTTTTTTTCTTTGCTAAACATAGATTCAAACTATTGATATTTGGGTATTTGTCTTACACTTAGGCATCTTATACATTTTAAATGAAATAGCTTTTTAAAAATTACATAATTATATATTGTATCAGCCAGAAGTGATCATTGGTTTTTTTCTTTCTATTGATTTGTTACAATTTCTTCCTTAAGTCGATAGAGCACCTTACACAGACTTTTGAAGAACCTCTCAGGAGCTTGAATTTCAAGCTTGTTTTTATGACAAAATAAGCGTATCTTTTCCATTTTTTCCCAGAATATACCCTTGAAAATATTCAAATTTTAGCCACTCTTGTTAATTACAAAATTTTTATTTATTAAAGAAATTAATGCAGGTTTTGTTTGCTATAAGACAAGCAAAGGAACGCTTGTCAAATATATCCCACGGATTAGTACCTCTTCAGCAGCAATGAAATAGGAATGTATCTCACTCTTTATATTTAATTTTATACATTTGCATCTAATGTACTTAGGCATTGTAAGAGAATTTTCTGTTGAAAGTAAGTCTATTGCATATAAATTGCAGAAAATAAAGACAAAATAGCCACTTGATTGATCTTGTAAAATTGTGGAATATGCTGTAAGAGCAAGTTAAAAGACACATAGATGGGAAATGTGGATTTCTAAGGGAACAGTGGAAGCTGCGGCAGTTCTGGTGTGAACTCTGAGACATTCAAGAGACACTTTGCTGAACCCCTCCATCAACAAGCCCATTGCTCATGGTACTGAATAGTGATGGCTCCTGGACTGAGGGACTTCACCTGCTGTGCTCAGGGAATACTCTCCATTGTAATTCTAAAGCTGCTTATAAAATGTGAAATTTATCTAAAGAGTTTTTGTGGCTCTCAGTAGAAGAGTATGTAGTAGCTGTTTAAAGGACAATAACTATGTATTATTTCAAATTTTTCCCTCGGACTAGGAGGGGCACCTGTAATCTTGTTATGAGATCTGTATGATTTAGTTATTAGCTTCTCAAATGTTTTATTAATGGCCCACACATTCTCTGCTTTTCTTCGTACCTTTCTCATCTAAAATTTGAATTTTTTTCCTTGATTTGCCCAATAATAATAGTGTGTCTCATTGTCACTCTAAATTCCCAGTGTGTTATTTTATGCATTCAGTTTTTCCTTTTAAATATATGACCTTTGGGAGTCCTTTTATTTGGGAGTAGAGATGCATACCACAACATATCTTCACTTGCCAATCTGCCAGTCTCCATTATGTAGTTCATAACTATTGTAATAATACGGGGAAATAGTGGAGGAGGGAGAATGGAGAGGGGAAAGAGGGAATTCCTGTGCCTATGGAGCCATGTGAAAAACAAAAAATAAAATAAACAAATGATTGACTTAAATCTTTATCTAGATCTCACTCTTTGCCAAGAAACTGAACACATTTCCATCCTATTGAATTAAAATATCCACTGAGCTTAACTGACATCTCAAGCTTAACTAAGTAATCAGTTTGGTTTTCTTTGCAGAACCACTACTGTTTCTCTCTCTTCTTTTTAATTGGTTTTCCTCTCTCTATCCCATCTATCATAACTCCCCATATTAAAGTTGGTTGTGTCTGTTCTTTCTTCTTTTAAAAAATCTATATGATGGAAGTATGCTCACCCCTTCTGTTCACATTTCAGGCTTCCCTCCACATCACCAGTCTCCTCAATAGCAGGTTACTTCCATAATGGCAAATCCATTGATATATTCCCTGTAGAATTTTTTCTTTTTCTTAATCTTTCTCTGAATTTTTCTTTTTGTAAATTACCATTCAATATACTTGATCACTGCATTCTTTGTTCTATTCTTATTGCTTCTTAGTTTCTTTTCCTACAGTATTATCCAACACAAGTAGGAAGTGAATTAACTGTTCAAAGCATAATATGAACTACTGGACAATTTTTAACCGAAAAACCTGCTATCTGTTCTCCGGGAAGGATATTCTTTCAGATGAAGTTAGCCTGCTCCTCCATGTTCTGTGTCTTCCCCCACCTCGTGCATTGCTCGGGCTGCTTCCTTCAGGAGCTGCTTTTCCCCAGACTGGCACTACAGCCAAGCTTCATGTCCTCCAGCACATCATCAATCTCGTCTCCTCAAGACGTTTTGAAAACTTTAAGTCAAGGAGAGTCACTCAGTCATTCCTTTTCCTTTTTCTCTCATTCGCACTTATCTGTGTTTATTTACATACTTTTAAGATTTACTTATTTGAACATCAGAGTTTTGCAGAGAGAGAGAGAAACAAAGAGTGAGAAATCTTCCATCCGCTGGTACACTGCCCAGATGGCCACAACAGGTGTCATGGGCCAAGGCTGAAGTCCAGTGCCAGCAGCTGCTTCAGGGTCCCGCACACTGGGCGGGGGACTGGACAATTGACCCCTAAGCTGTTGGTAGGGCTGGATTGGAAGTGGAACATCTGGGACTTGAGCCAGTGTCCACAGAGATGCTGGGGATGCTGGCATTGCAGGCAGCATTTTACCTTAATGCACCATAGACCCTGCCCGTTTTATTTAACTATTTTGGTTTGATTGCCCTATGTGAATGTAGTTGCAAAAAAAAAAAAAGAAGCCCTTCTCATGTTGACCATTATGTCTCTCAAGATAGGCTCCCAATAAATGTATGCATTTAGAATATTATGTCTAATACACCTTGATTTGTTTCAGCTCAAATTCTTTTAAAATATTTACCATGTGTATTTTTTTTGCAAGGGTTTTTAGAATACAAACCCAAAGTTAAGTTTGGATTTTGGGTTATAAACTTACTTAATCTATAGGACTGTGAGTAGTGGGCTTTCCATTGGGCCCTTGGGTTTTAATTTTTTCAATACATTTGTTATGGAATTCTACTTTAATGGATGGAATTCTAACTTTTTAAAATGTCCTTATGTCCCAAAGGAAGTGATTACAAGAGAATATGGGCACCTGTTCTGATCATAATGGCAGCTAACAGTAGTAAATAATAAAATTGAAATAAATGAGTAGCTTCTCTATCTTCGGGAGGTAGAGGTTGCCACCGAGCAGCATACTTCTGTTGTTAGACAGTCATTAGCAATCAGCTGTCTAATGTGGTGTCCAGTGACGTGGACTGTGGGCTTGCCTTGGTGAACGCATACTGTCCAGGGGCAAAGTGGAGGAGAGCTTCAGGCTTGCTCTTTCTCTGTGTCAGATACACTCAGTTACCTTCTGCTTTCCTTTGCCAAGTATTTTTCTCCTCAGAAAAAAAAAAATTCTGCTTCTTCCCTATGAATGAAAGGGGGCTTTTTTTTCTTTTTTTTTTTTTTAAGATTTATTTTTATTATTTTTTTTATTGGAAAGGCAGATATACAGAGAGGAGAAACAGAGAGGAAGATCTTCCATCCGATGATTCACTCCCCAAGTAAGCGCAATGGCCAATGCTATGCTGATCCGAAGCCAGGAGCCTCTTCCGGGTCTCCCACGCGGGTGCAGGGTCCCAAAGCTTTGGGCCATCCTCGACTGCTCTCCCGGGCCACAGGCAGGGAGCTGGAAGGGAAGAGGGGCTGCTGGGATAGAACCGGCGCCCATATGGGATCCCGGGCGTGCAAGGCAAGGACCTTAACCACTTGCGCAACCGCGCCGGGCCCCAGGGGGCTTTTTTATACAAAGTTAAGCACTGATAAAAACATTATGATAAAAATGCATATAAAGGATACGTTAAATAAATATGCATATATATCATGTATACATATACATGTATATTGTCAGTTCCCTTACATCGGCCCTCTTATGAATTCTTAATTTTGAAGTCCTGCTGAGTAATCCTTTTAGTGGCTGTAAAACACACATGCTTTGACATCATTCCACCAAAGTAGCATCAGATACTCATGAAATAGCCTTAATTCAGTTTTGTATTTTTTTATTATATGAATCACATAGTGTGTTCCTATTGTTATTATTTCCTATGATAGAGATTCTTCCTTCACCGCTCCCTTTACTCCCTCCCACCATTTTCCCCCAAAGTATCACAGCAGTCCAGGCTTTTGTTAATAGCTAGCACTTGACATGGTGCTATCTGCGTGCATTGTGGCGTCATAAGCCAAGGCAGAGGGAGAAGATCTGTCATCACAGCTGTCAAGGTCTACTTAATAGTTCCATTGCGTGGAGATGCTCAGTGAACTGTCTTCTCTTCCTAGCAGCTAGACTCCATTGTGCAGCTCACCCATAAGAATATATGAATATATGTGTTTAACTATGTATCTTTCATATTTTGCATGAAGGTTATCATATCAAAGGGAACATAGGATATTTGTCCTCTGGGGACAAGCCGTGATGGTCTCCAGTTGGGACCATTTTGTTGCAAATGATGGGATTTCATTCTTTTTGTAGCTATGTAGTATTCCACAGAGTAGATGTACTACAGTTTCTTTATCCATTCTTCCTCCCAAAGGCATCTGTGATCCAGGAATCACAAATTATATGATCTTAAATTCATGTGGAAATGAGCATGCAGCCTTGTTTTTCTGTAGTTTCTCCTTTCAGAATCAATAAACCTATCACTTCATAAATTTTCTTGAAAAATAATAAATATTCTCACAATTAGAATAATTTCTTGAAATTTTGACTTTTTACATAAGTAGTGAAGTAAAATAGGTTTCTGTTCTTTGTAGAAACATTTTAGCCCAAAGGAAATAATTTATTTATAATGGGCTAAGGTATCCCAAAATAGAAATTATGTATGGGGGACAAATACAGCAGGAACTGGAACTAAATCTGTTTGCTCTTTAGAAAATAAACTTTGGATTCCTTAAGTATTATTTATAGAGGGCCATTAAGAACAAAAACAATGCCATAGAGAGCAAATAGAGAATTATAAATTGTAAAATTCTTAGTTCTCTAACGTTTTAAGGCCTATTATTACCATCTACTGTGTATTTGTGCTTATCTTCTCTTAGTTAAATAAATATTTGCTATCTGTAAATTGTTTGGAGTGAGGGTGTGACATACATGTGGAAATATATAATGTATATTATGTTCCCTCTTACCATTAAAAATATTATTCTTTTGAAGATCACATTTAACTAATTAGTCTGTTTGAATCCTGCATTCTCACGAAACTCTCATAATTAAGATGAGTGGTAAACATGGACTGCTTTGGGGAATATATTAATGAAGAGCAAAAGTAAGGCTTGAGATTAGCACAATTGGTGATGGTGAACATAATAACCTTCACTATGTAGAGTGTTCTCCTCTCTGCTTTAATTACTTCAGCATTTCCATAGAAGTAGAATTTCTACTTGCCATATCATAGGTATTTGTAGATTATTCAGTTGTTCTGTTTTGAAATTACCTCACTATTACATATGGCGAATGGCTGCTGTATTAGCACACTTCTAGATCATGTTGTACATGGATGTTGAACAATTGACAGCAAATTCTAACAATGAGGGAAAATTAAATCTACTTAATTATTTATGGAAAATGTGAAAGAGTTGAACAAAAAAATAAATATCAGTTCCCTAGAATTAACCCTGCCTTTTGGAAAGCTGACCCTCTCCCTGAGGTCCTGCCGCTCTCGAGGGTCTTGGTGTGCACACTGACAGATTGTCCTGCAGTAGATGTGCAGTGAGGAGTGCACTGTTGATGTGGGATTCTCTAATTGGAGTGTTTACACAGGTTAGTCATTTAGATGAGTAAAAAGTATATAATCTGTTATGGTGGTGAAGCCACGGAGGTTGGTTTTTAAGTTGGAAGAAACAGATTCTCTTTGCACTGGAAAAGGCACATGAGCAGTTAACTAATCAAATTTACTAACACCCTTGGGAATATCGTATCCTCCTGCTACAGTAGGAAGGACTATCACCTTTATATTTGGATACACAATGTATTTTAAGTTATTTTTCTTGTATTTGACATAATGCTACTGTGGATATTCAGAGTGTTAATTTTTAGAAGATACACAAAGCTGAAGTTCTGAAATGGTAACATATCCTGATATTGGAATCTTTATGAATGACTTGGCGTCAAGGAGGTGGGGAAAGTAGGGTACAGTATGGGCGTAAAGCAAACAGGATAAATACAGTTGGTGACCCTAGAGTAAAAGGTACAAGGCTGTTCAGTGTGACGTTCTTCCAGCTCTGCAAGGGATCTGAAATTTTTTAAATGAACAAGCCTAACTCCTAAAATTATAAAGTTTTTTTAAAATATCAGAAACATTAAGAGACACCTTTACAAATGAAATAAGAATTGACAACTTCTTCCTTGATCTACACTATATTTAACGTTGCTAAAATTCATGTGCAAACATGAAACTCCAGGCCATCTTCAAATGTTTCTGTCTCTTAAACAATTATAAACTCCAGTTTCAATTAAATGTCAATATAAAAGCCAATTCAAAATAGCAACATGATGATGTAATAAGACGGCTTGTGTATATATTTTGCTGAAATTAAGTCACCACTAAACATAGGAGATTGGTTGTGAATGCATCAGTACAATTTTCTTTTTGAAATTACCCTGTCTGTGGAATACTCTGCCAAAGGGCAACTTACTCTCCATCCTGCTCCTGTTCTCATTGCAGCTACAATAAAACCTTTGTGCAGTGCACAGTGACATAGTGTAACTATCAACTGAAGAGTAAATAACTTAGTATTAGACTGCAATGTTTTTTATACTATCAGGCTACCAGTTCATAACTTGTTAATTTATCAAATTTTTTTTAAAGATTTATTCTTAATTTTTATTGGGAAGTCAGAAATGCCGAGAGGAGAGAGACATAGAGGAAGACCTTCCGTCCCATGATTCACTCCTTAAGCAGTCACAATGGCCAGAGTTGCACCATTCTGAAGCCAGGGGCCAGGAGCCTCTTCCGGGTTTCCCACATGGATGTAGGATTTCAAAGTTTTGGGCCTTCTTTGACTGCTTTCCTAGACCTTAAGCAGGGAGTTGGATGGGAAGTGGGGCCACCGGGACAGGAACTGGTGCCCACATGTGATCCCGGCGCATCCAAGGCGAGAACTTTCCAAGGAGAAAACTTTAGCCGCTAGGATAACATGCCAAACCGTCAAAACTGTTTCTAAATTGTGCATTATTACTGTAAAAGGGAAGTTTAAAATTTGTAACTGGTAGGTTTAATATGAGGACAATTGAAGTGGGATAATCTTTTTTCATTTTTACTTTAGCATGTACCAAATGAATTGCAGTCAGATATTTGTACCTCTGTAATAGAAGCTTATCAATTGCTGCCACTTAAGGTTATCACTGAATGCAGTCAGAGTAACTGCCGTTGGCAGAGAACTAGATTGGAACTGGGGCAGCTGGGACGTGAACCAGCGTTCATGTGGAAGCCCCGTGCCACACGGTGGAGGATTAACGTGCTGATCCACCACACGTGCCACACATCATAGAGTAACTTAATGGGACATTGCCTGGGACATTAATGGGACATCATGAATAAGCTTAGCTGATGAGAACAAGAAGCAGTCAGTATGGAGATAGGCCAGTAGTCATTGTCTCCTTTAAGGAATGGAAAGAAAGGAATCTGAAGAGAAATGAAGAGGAATGTGTGAGACACCATCCAGCATATCATTATATGAACTTTGAAAAGACAGAGGAGGGAGAAGGTCTGAAGGAGTAATAACCAAAATCTCCCTGAATTGTGGGGAAAACACCAAACCCATAAGCACCGATAGCTCAGGGAACACCAGGAAAGACAGATTTCGAGAGCTGTTGCTGAAAATGTTACATGATTGCTTAAGAAAGAGACACAGCCAGCAGAAGCCATTCAGTAAGATCACAAAGGGGTATGTTTAATGTAGTAAAGGAAAAAGATTGCCATTAAACAATTTTATGCCCAATAGACAGCTCATCAAAATAATGGATGAGAAATTGAGATATGTCCATAAACTGAGTAGTTACTTGGTAGTAGGCCTGCTAGAGCAAATACTGGCCAGTCTTTCAGGCTGAGGCAGTTACACAGTGCTAGATACCATATACTTTGTATATATAGAACAATGAAGAACAGTGGTAAAACAAAAATGCACATATAATGTACAATGTATAGTTTAAATCATCTGGCACTAGTTTTCCTCTGATTTAAAAGCTAGTTAAATTCCAATTATGAAATCATTTAATAGACGTAACAATAAGATGTAATTTTCCTGGCCGTACTAATGCAGCAATGCAGAGCAGAGGGGTCATATTACTGGGCAAGCTCTCTATATTATATTATTAAATTGAAGTTAGTGGCTACCTTAACTAGATTGTTTTCAATTACCATGCAAATCATAACCTCCAGGAAATCCACGATCAAATATATTTTAAAAGAAGAAATAAAAACATCCTAGGAAATATTTAACAGAAATGAAGACAAAAGTAGAGGGAATTTAAGGACAAAAAGAAAAATTACAGGTATAATTCATATCTTAGAGAATTGCATTAAATGTAAGTTAAACATTCTCAAAATGCAGATATTGGCACAATGACCTTCACAAAACAGCAGGACTCATTTATGCACCGTTTATAAGAAACACACTTCATGGCAAGGCACAGTGGCTTAGCGGTTAAATCCTTGCGTTGCATGCACTGGGACCCCATGCTGTGCTGGTTTGTGTGCCAGCTGCTCCACTTCCCCTCCTGCTTCCTGCTTATGTCCTGGGAAAGCAGTAGAGGATGGTACAGAGCTTTGAGACCTGAACTTGCATGGGAACAAGCTCCTGGCTTTGGATCAGCTCAGTTCCAGCCATTGTGGTCACTTGGAGTGTGAACCAGTGACTGAAAGATCTTTCTCTCTGTCTTTCCTTCTCTCTGTAACTATGTTTCCAATAAAAATAATAAATTTTAAAACACACACCTCACATTCAAACACAAATAACTTGAAAGTAAAAACATGGAAAAATGTAGTGTGAACAGCAAACAAAATTGTGTTTAAGTAGAAACTTGTAGAAGAAACAGACACTCTGTAATAAGACAGTTATAAACAGGACTGAAAACAAGCTCTGAAATACATGAAAGTAATGTTGGAAAAAAAAGCAGGAAAAATACTTGAAACAGAGTTCTTGTTACCTTAAATACTCTGCTCAGTGAATGAAATGACTGGAAATTACAACAGCATTTTGAGAAGTAGGTGAGTGGACAGATATTCACTCATCCGATTAGAATGTTTGCTCTCCCAGATTGATCCATGTCTAACTCAGTTTTTGTACAGAAGATACAAGTGAAAAAAAAAAGAGTTGGGTAGAGTTCTGTTCTGAATTTGAAAGCTTATTTGTCAGCTAGTTATTAGGACAGTGTTGTGCTGGCACTAGGGTAGATGTATACTGATAAACTGATTAGAAATAACAATCCAGGAGTCAGTTGTTCGTTTTCCAGAAAGATGCCAGAACAGTTCACCAGAGGAAAAAAGAATCTTTTCAATAAATGTTGCAGGGCAACTGGATGGCAAAAAGAGGAACTTCAACCTTTACTTCAAGCTCCACTGCAGGAGCTAAGACTGCAGACAGGGAAGGCAGGAGAAAATACTCGTATCTGAAGTCGTCATCCGTGTGCAACGCAAAAAGCCCAGTCTGTGTAAAGAAATCAGTTGGACCCTAACAACATTCAAAACTTTTGTCCTTTCCAACTTTTCATTGAGGAAATAAAAATATAAGGAGCTTAACTTTGAAAATTGTTGTGAAACACATCTGATTTATGTCTAGATATTTCTAAGTACTCAGCTAAAGAGATTGGAGATCCACCTGTATTGCAGACCAGAATGTAAAACAGTGCAACCCAAAATTGATGCTTTCATTACAGTTAAGCATGTTCCTGCCATATGAGCCAGTAGCTGTTGTTTCAGATATACACCCAGGAGATGAACATGTGTCCAGAGAGCTGAACATGAGGAGTGATAGGAAGGTTTTTGCAGTGGTTTCCCAAAAATGGAAGCAGGTGTCCATGTGCAAAAATGGAGTGTTTTGTATACTGTGTGTTATTCAGAAATTTAAAAAGTCAGAACTACATGTTAAAATGTGTATGACTTTGAAAGATGTCATACAAACCACAGAATATATGGCCATATTGTCAAGACCATATGTTCTATTTCATTTGTAGAAATTGTCCAGGAAAGCAAATTTAAAGAAGCAGAGATAGTGCTTGCTTACGGAAGTAATTGGCAAAAAGGGTCTTACTAGATGTGGAAGGTTTTAAAAGATTGTCCAAAACTTATTTTGGTGATGGTTGCACCACTAAAAACACTGAGTAAAGAAATCATAGAATTGCATTCTTACAGTGGATTAATTTTAGTAAGTTATTTCATGAATGTGTTTCCTTAAAACATGTAGAAAAAAATTATGTGTTTTTTTATTTGTCCAGATGTCTTATAATGTTGATATTGCCTTCTGTATTACAGCATTAAGATCTTAAGATAAGCTTTAAAATTTCCAATTATTTCGAGCTATTAATGCTTTTATGTTTATATTAGTGGAAGTATTAGTGGGTCTCCAATTCAGACTTGCATTGGCATATACATTCATTGTTTTGTGTAACCATTGTTTTTCTTACACTCAAAAACAAAGCACAATTTAACATATCTTCCTTATATTTAAATATTAAACATATCTGTTGGTTTTGTAAGCGTTAGACATTTTTCATTGTGGAAACATTTGATGAAAAATGCCAGCTCCAGCTGAAATTAGCTTTGTTCCATTTCCTCATTTTACAGTATGTCATTTAGGTTTTGGTTTTGCTACTTTCTAGATCACTGTGTCCACTACTATGATCTTCGTAACACTAAGCAGCCAATCATGGTATTCAAAGGACACCGGAAAGCCGTCTCTTATGCAAAGTTTGTGAGTGGTGAGGAAATTGTCTCTGCGTGAGTATTACTCTCCTCCAGGCTGAGCTCCTGCAAGGCTCAGTGGTCAGAGTCGCCTGAGATGGGAACCAAGCAGAGCAGGGAGCCATTTGTACCTCTTTCCATACATAGTAGATCTTGTATTTCGCCCCACTAAGATACAGGGATATTCTGCTCAGCAACGCTTAATTTCTTAGTTTTTTTGTGCATAAAATCCTGAAAGTAATAGTCTTGAATGTGACACCTTTTTGTGAAAGACTCATTTAATTGCACTTGAAACTTGATCAAATTTTGGCCACTGCTTCTCCTGAAGAAATAACATAGATGATATAGTATTATGAAAAATATATTTATGCACTTGTATACCATAGTAGAATGACTTTAATTTAATTTTATTTAATTTAATATTTAATATTTGCCTCTGATATGTTGATCTCTGTTATTTCATGGTGGGTTTTTAATGTTTGGGTTTTAATGTTTAAAGCATGATTAGTTACACCTTAAAGTGTCCTTTGAAAAGCCAGCTGATGCTGGACTCTGTGCTTGCAATTAAGGAATCCTGACTGAACTTGAACTGTAATACTGCAACAATGTGGAGGAATCCACCATGTGGGGAAGGGTTAGGGGATTCCCAGAGCCTATGAGACAGCGTCACATAATGCAATGTAATTAATAAAAAAAAATATATAAAACAACAACAAAAAAAGAAAAGCCATCTGAAACTAACAAAGCTAAGCTTCCAGATCTCACTGCTTGGAAAGTGTTAGAGGCCAGTAAGGTCAGTGAATGTCAGAACTTCAACCAAGCATTTCTAGCAATGCAGGCCCTCCCACCTACTCCTTTCTTAAATTCATATTACCCTGGTCCAGCATAATACAGGCCCTGCCACCTTCTCTGCAGTCATGTAACCCTAGGAAGTGCTCATTAGTAAATGCTCTCTCTCTCTCTTTTTTTTTTTTCCATTAGTACTGTTTCTACTCAAGGTTGCTGTTATATCCTTTAAAATCATGTGTTGTCTTCGGTCCCAGTACAATGCCTCAAAGGCTAAATCTTTACTTTGCAATCACTGATATTCCATATGGGTGCTGGTTCATTTCCCAGTTCCTCCACTTCCAGCTCCTTGTTCATAGCCTGGGAAGCAGCACAGGATGACCCAAAGCCTTGGGAATCTGTCTTGGGGAGACCTGGAAGAGGCTTCTCGCGCCTGGCATCTGGCTTCAGAACAGCTCAGTTCCAGCCATTGTGGCCATTTGCAGAGTGAACCAGTTGGCAGAACATCATTCTTTCTGTCTCCCCGTTGTAAATCTGATCTGTCTTTCCAGGAACAATCAATAAATCATTTTTAAAAATCACGATTTTTTATCTCTTCATATGCTTTTAATGACTTTGTCTTATATTTGGTATTTCCCATAACAAATACCTCTGCATTAATTGTGCTAAACAAGAACTTGGTAATTTGAATAGGTTTGGTGAGGTAAATTGAATTGAGTTACAGAAGAGGGAAAAAATAAAGTGGAAACTTAACTCTCTAAGGAAAATAGAGATCATTAGTTGTCAATTTTTTTATTGTTAATAACATTGTATTATGTGATACAGTTTTTTAGGCACTGGGATTTCCCCCGCCCCTCCCACAACCCTCTCCCCATGGCGGATTCCTCCACCTTGCTGCATAACCACAGTTCAAGTTCAGTTGAGATTCCTTCATTGCAAGCATTAGTTGTCAATTTTAAATTGTGTTGTAAAAAGTAAAAAATCAGGTACAAAAATAATTAAAACTTTTATATTCAAATATGGTTGGCAGTTTGTATGGCAAAAAATATTTTTCTTGAATTATGATTTATAAATATTAAATCAATTATTTTGATTTCGGTTGACTGGAATATGTGTGTTTCAATCAAATAAGTTGAAAATCTTAGGTGACTTTATTAAAGGAGATATTAATATGTATTTTCACAAAATCTTTTATTTTTTATAAATCATGATGATTTCCAGATATCTTTGAATCATTATAGTATACAGGCTATATAGAGGGACATGTGCAACAGTGGTCAGTGAAAACAAATGAAAACAATGCTTAAGAATAAATATTAGGTTAAAAAAAGACAAAGGCATTAATCGTTTAGGAGTTTGGCCCCTCAAGTCAGTGTTAACCTTGATTCTATCAATTACCTTGGAAATTACTTGGAAATGTCATTAACCCTCCAAACCTCAGTTTCTCTAAATAAAGCTAAAAGTAGATAGTACTTAATCTTCCATTTTGATTCTTTAATTTGAAGATTTATTTTTATTATTTTTTTTTATTGGAAAGGCAGATATACAGAGAGGAGAGACAGAGAGGAAGATCTTCCGTCCGATGATTCACTCCCCACGTGAGCGCAACGGCCGATGCTATGCCGATCCAAAGCCAGGAGCCTCTTCCGGGTCTCCCATGTGGGTGCAGGGTCCCAAAGCTTTGGGCCGTCCTCGACTGCTTTCCCAGGCTACAGGCAGGGAGCTGGATGGGAAGTGGAGCTGCCGGGATTAGAACTGGCGCCCATATGGGATCCCAGCGCATTCAAGGCGAGGACTTTAGCCGCTAGGCCACGCCACTGGGCCCCAGAAATATTTTTATTGTGGAGAAAAATGTGAAAGAAGTTGTTCATTGGTGAAAGCATGTTTATGAGTAAATTGTTCCCCTTTTTTGACAGGAAGTCAGAGAAAGCGAATATTTTCTAAATACCCTAACATTATTTTTGTATATGACAAAAATACCAGGAGTGTCTATATTAATGATGTGATTTTAGTTTTGTTTTAAA
The DNA here is from genome assembly GCF_017591425.1 of Ochotona curzoniae. Classification (NCBI taxonomy): domain Eukaryota; kingdom Metazoa; phylum Chordata; class Mammalia; order Lagomorpha; family Ochotonidae; genus Ochotona; species Ochotona curzoniae. The sequence continues at coordinate 3,468,342 of NW_024466129.1, read as the reverse complement.
AATAACTTGCATACTCTTTCAGCAAAATAAAGGACATTTCATAGACCCTGTAATTATCCTGTAATTATCCCACACCTATGTGTAAGACTGAGCTGTAGTTTATATGAAGAATTCCAGAGGAACAGGTGTGTCCCTGGAGTTACACAGAACTCCCAGTACAGATGGCGTTCATTGTTTGATGGTGGTGGAGGAGTGGTAGTATTAGGAGGTAATGTTTATTGAGTATTTCATGCCCAGGCACCACAGAAAGCATTTCAAATGAATTTACTTAATCCTACAAAGTAGAAATAATGTTTTACATTCAGTTGACAATCATCTGAGACACTAGGTCTCACAACTTGCCCGTGGTTGGAAGGCAGGTTAATGGCAGATTGAACTTTCTGCCTCGGCTGGTCTGGCTCCAGAGTCTGCTCTTAACCAGAGTGCTCGTGAACAGTAGTGATGCGTGCCATGCCATGTGTACAATCTCGTATCTGTGCCAATCTGTGTTTTTTTTGCCTCAGATCAACAGATAGCCAACTAAAACTGTGGAATGTGGGGAAACCGTACTGTCTGCGTTCCTTCAAGGGTCATATCAATGAGAAGAACTTTGTAGGTCTCGCTTCTAACGGAGACTACATAGCTTGTGGTGAGTGTGGCCTGCTTGCCCAGGGACTCTACGCTGGTGCATGATGGGCTCTGCACTAAAAGTAATACAATAGACTTATTATTGACTTTCCTCAAAATATACTAGAAGCACATTAGCCCTTCAAGTGCAACGTGTTTTTTAACCTCTCTAGATGCAAATTGTTCTAGATGTAATTTAAAATTCTTGTTGTAATAGCAAAATTTTGTTTATTTAGGCCTGTGCTACATCTCTCCATGGCAGTTTCAGCCTCAGAATTAACAGTGCAGCTTTACCCCATAGCACTGATTTCTCTCTTCAGAGTACTAACTGTTGCTTTTGTCTAGGAATTGTTTTCTCACATGAGGCCCTCCCTTAGCCATGTGAGCTGGTCTTTCAAATCTTTCCATAAAGCATACTGCTTTTTATGCTAAAAACATTGTATGATAATTATTGTTTCAGAGTAATATCCTTATTCCAGTTTTCATTCTGAAAAGCTATTTTAATTTATTTTCAGGAAGTGAAAACAACTCCCTCTACCTGTACTATAAAGGACTTTCTAAGACTTTGCTAACTTTTAAGTTTGATACAGTCAAAAGTGTTTTGGACAAAGACCGGAAGGAAGATGACACCAATGAGTTTGTTAGCGCTGTTTGCTGGAGAGCGTTGCCCGATGGGGTAAGTGCTCACATATCACAGAGTGCTGTATTTATACATGGTTGTCTTTGCATGTGATTTCTAAATTTCCAGTTCATTTATGCTGCCTGTGTTGATGGAGTGCAAGGTGACATCTCAGTGCCCGAGTGTCGTATCCGTGATCAGATCGGGCTCATTGGCGTCATCTCAGACACTTATTTATCTGTTCTGGGTATGTTCAGACTCCTCCCTACTGCTTATTTTGAAGTAGGGAGTTGATTGTTGTCTACTCTGCTTTTGAGCATTTAAAAGTTACTCTTCCTATCTAGTGGAATCTTTGCTACATATCCATCATCATCTTCCCCATCACTGCCCCTCCTCCCACCCCCAGACCCACACCTCCCTCCGTCTAAGAAGACGGCATCTCCTCCCCTCTGAGACTGAAGCCTCCTGCAGTGTGCCCTGTGTCCTGCCCTGCTTGGTGACCGTGTCCAGTTATGTGCTCCCAAGCATTCAGCTGAGGTGATGCTTAACAGAAAGAGAAAGGATTGATGCAGGGGAAGCAGAGTGTACCGAATTAAAAGCGATTTCATCGTACAGCAGCTGGCTACAGAATATACAACAATGTTCAAGGCATTCAGTTTCTTAATGAGAAAGTTAGATTACTAGGTTGTGAAAAGATTATTTCCTCAATATTTTCACTTACACATTTTAAAATAATGATTTGTAACTGCCTTGACTTATGTAAACAATAAGCACCCACATATGTCACCTTTTTAAAAACAGTGTTTTAGGTACTTACATGATTGGCGTTATCCGAGAGATGAGGCATTCTGACTTCATGTTGACTTAAAATATCTGAGTGCCAGGTACAGTTTCACTTTAAATAGATATTCCATTATTCTTGTTTAAAACTCTGTGAATCATCTTCCAGCTTTGATAATGACAGACCAAGTAATTTAGAACAACCCTTCCTCTAAGTAAAATTGGAAAAGTTGAAGCAGGTGTTTATTTTAAAAATAAAAAGCCCATTTGACATTAGAAACCAAATAAGGCAGAAAGGAAAAAAATAACAGACTAGACATGAGAGCCAGGCTTTTAAATCTACTCTGCCTTGGAGCATTTGTTAGTGTTGGTAAGATGAGTGAAGTATGATCTCAACTTATAGAGACACTGGTAGTGTAGCTCAGTGCCTGTCATTGTGGGTTTGCTGTAAGTCCTCGATGGATTGTACCCTCGGGTAAAGCAGTAGGAGATAAGCTTTTATAATAATTGTAATTCAGTTTCATTTCGTATCAACCACTGAAATTGCTGAACTGAGATGACCTTGGATTCCTAACGTTAATAGGATACAAATTTAAATTCTCTCAGAAAGCAAATAACATTTAGGATTTTATGTTTTTTTTTTTCATTATCTTTGCAAATATAACCAGGGCATAATCAAACATTGAAGCTGAAATGACAGCATGAAAACCCAGTGTAAGCAACATACAGTGTAAACAGTCCCAACGGCAGTGGATGTAAGAGTGATTGGCCATAGCTTAAAAGTATGTGAATGCTAAGATGAAAGACAGGGTTGAAAATGGGAACTTGGCAAACTTCTTAAATGAAGATCCTAAGCTAAAAAATATAATTACCAAAACTCAAAACTCAGTGAGTTGAATACAAGATAGAAGAAGAATTAATGAACTCATAGGTGTGGTAAGTTAGGAGAAAATATATAGAAAGAAGCATGGGCAGAAAAAAATTTGAAAATAGTGCAGGAATAAGTAAAAGCATCATGTTTAATAAGCTATACAGAAGAATAAAAGAATCTAGAAGAGTAAAAAAGAATAAATGCTAAAATGAATTATAACTGAGATTTTTACAGTTTATGAAAGGCTATGGAACATTACTCACCCATAAAATGGAGTGAAATCAGGCCCCCAGTGTGGTAGTCTAGTGACTGAAGTCCTTGCCTTACAAGCACCAGAATGCTATGTGGGCACCAGTTAGTATCCTGGCCGTCCCGCTTCCCATCCTGCTCCCTGCTTATGGCCTGGGAAAGCAGTCCAGCACAGCCAAAAGCCTTGCCACTTGGGGAGTGAATCAGCAGATGGAAGATCTTGCTCTCTGTCTCTTCTCCTTCTCTGTGTATTTGACTTTCTAATAGAAATAAATAGAGTGAAATCTTATCTTAGAAGCACAGAAAATAGATGCAATGGAAATCCATTTTGCTTAGTGAAATAAGCCAGTTGCAAAAAGATATTCTATTTTCTGTTAATGTGGCAGTGAATATAGACTACAAAGAAGTAATAGGAATGAAATGGAAATCTAGTAATCTGATTATCTTTTTTAGTACATATTTGTACTCTTGTAACGATGGTAGTCTTTTTTTCTTGTTGAATATTATGGTTCAGTAGTGAATTAAGCTGTGGTTAAGGAGTGAATTAAAAAAATTTTTTTTTTTGGTAAAAATTAATGAAATGAATAAAAGAGCAAGAAGGAGTGGGAATGAGTTGATTGAGAAGTATGATTCTCAGAACCATAGCTATGATGTAACGTGAGAGTTACTCTCTTTATATTCTTAAAAATAGAAGCTTAAATCATGAATAACATGTGCTGAAATTAATAATACATACCTTCAGGCATGGACTTTATCGTTGTTTCATGTATAATTGCATAGTAATTATTTGAAACCAAAGAAAGGTAGTCATCAAGGTGCAGAATATTTTTGCTGTCTAGTATAGACGTACTGGAACCTGTATGACATTATATGACACCATCAGGATCATGTCAGGCTGAAGGAAGCTCATCTCCTGACATGAGCTATCCATGTGGACCTATGTAATCATTTCAGAATTACTATTTTTATTTGGGGGATATACATACATACATACATACATATGTATATGTAGCTATTCCAGCCTATTTTGCCTGTTTTCAAAGACAACAATTTCTAAATGTGAATATGGAAATTCATATTACTACTAGCTAATATTTTCACCAGATTTATGTTACCTGTTCCTCTCCTTACTCTAATATGTTAACATTATTTCCCATTCAGCCTTCTCTCAAAGACATTTCTAAAGAAATATGCATGCTATTTGATTTCTTAGAAACAGATTTTGTGTACATCATCAGATTGCACTAAACTTCGGAAGCAACCTTACCTGGCGTACATAACATTTTGTACCAGTGGTTCTTAAACGTAACCATCAGAATCACTTGGGAACCTTTCCATATGCTTATCAAAATGTTTCCACTTTTCAGTCCATAGATATATATTTCAAGGAAGAAAATGGTGAGTGTGAAGAAGTATGTGTGTATCTCAAAATTGTTTTTCCACAAAAAGAAATATCTTTTAGTTCCATTTCCATGAATTTTTAGAAATAGAAAAATACATGGAAATGGAAAGAAAGAGTTCCCCAAGGATCCTTGTGAAATTATGTCAACAGTGGCATTTAGGGACAGATGAATCAGGCTAGCCTTGGAAGAGGTTTGTCACAGATAGCAGCGCAGAGACCTAAACTGTGTGCCCGAGGACTTAGGGTAAACAGAGAGGACTTAGGGTAAAAGAGCCCAGAGGCTCTTCGATTTCGCTCTTCCCTCGTCCACCACAGGAACGCTTTGCCAGTCAGTTGCCTATATGAACCATAAATAAGATCTCGCCTTCTCTCTTTTATTTAGTAGAAAACTGTTATCCTTATTAAGCTATGTTAATATTATTCCTAAACTCCTCAGCAAACACAGCACAGGAACTCCATCTCCTTCCCACCCGCATTCTCTGTTCCTCTTCTCCCTTTTATCTTTCCTTTTCTTTCCTTTCCTTCCTTCTTTCCTCTAGCTGGATGGTTTAGAACATTGTAGAAAATATTCCTGACTGGAAGAGGGCCAGTCTGAATGAACTCCTGTCTCTCTTGAGAGTGAAAGGAAAGAAGATGCTGGGCATGGACCTGTGGTTCCCGTCTCTCCAGAGGCTCCTCCTCCTGGAGGGTCCAGGCTAGAGCGTGGTGGTACCTGGGAAAGGGAGGAGGCAGGCAGCTGGGAGAAAATCAGCAACCTCCTTCTCTAGTTTTTTCTCTGTGTAAATTGTTTGAGGTCTGATTTTTCTGTATTTTTGATGTCCAGTACTGTATGGGCTTCCCCTGAGAAAATATTTATACATTAAGTATTTCGTGATGAGTATTGTAATAAAAATCAGCAAAAATATTCCTTGGGGTCCACCAGTTTACATATTACATAATTTGCTGTTTTGTGCATAATTTATGAATTATGAAGCATTGATTTGACACAAACCTAAAGATCCTTGTTTTTGTTCTGAGTTCTGCCTTTTTAGGAGGCAATAATTATGTTGAAAATATCTTCTGAAATATGACACTGGCTATACCTTTCTTTATTACTCCAGGATGCTTAGAAGCATCCAGAATGTTTTGACGTAGGAAGAGATTTAGTTTGCTTTCTACTTGTTTATCTTCTGATTGTTCTAACAATTTTCCATAGTGGTAATATAAAAAAGGAAAAAATAATATATATTGACTCTTCCTTAACACATATTTTTTAATCAATACTTCATGAATGTTTGAATATACTGAAGTATACTTAATAGAGATTATTTTTCCTAGTTCAGTAAAAGTGTATTCAATGAGTACATAAACCAGAATTAACCAAGCAAAAAAAAAAAAATTGTGTTTATGAAGTGAATGACAACTTCCTAGGGGAACAGTGTGCCCTGCTAACTTGCATGTTTGCTGTCGGGGAAGAGAAGGACCTCGTTGAACTGACATGATCATCTTTAATTGTACTAGTGAAGGACTGCATTAAGGCAGGCTGAACCAGCTTGTCAACTCATAAGCAATGATTGATATGGATGTATGGGTAGTTACTTTATATGGTTTTATGTTTCATATCGAAAGAAATAAGTTTCACAACATCAAAATTCAGTAGGAGTCCCTACCTAGAGAAAATATTTTGTCAAAGTTTTCTGTTTTGTGAAAAATTATGTTTTCCTTTCAGTCCTTTTACATTTTTCTGGATTTTTAAGCTCTGGCAACTCTTTTCCCTTTGTTAATACGAAACACTGAAAGTTACTAATAGCAAAACAAATTCTAGGATCCATGGGTAGGGGGTGGGCTCTCACTAGTCTCACTGATAAGAAAAGCTCAATTAACCTAAATCTTACAGTCTCCCTGAGAACATGGTTTTTAAGTAGTGAAGTACACCACTTACTTTATGGGTTTGTCATTTATACCTGAAAGCATACTGTTACTTAGTTCTCATTTTATTTTCATTCTGTGCTTTCCAAATTGTTGTTTTAAGGTATAGAGAAAACAATCCCTTTGCATTAACATCTGCATTTAAACTGTGCAGCTCGTTATTAGTGGGCTTACTGAAATATCAGAGTCAGAACAAACCAAACACCCCCAAGCTTCCTTTTTCACCTGTTACCCAAGGTAATGCAGACATTTACCCTCAGCACTTAGACCTGCATGGTGCACGTAGACCACATAGCTGTTTGCTTAATCCCAGTGTTATCTTTACTTCCATTATTACGTTGTCGCCTACTACTAGAAGACTTAGAAAATGTAGAGAGAATTGAATTCGAATTCTAGCAACTGAACAGAACTGTGGTTAACTTTTTGTGGCTCATTGTTCCATTCTTCAACCAACTTTTTTGAAAATTAGTTTCACAAGAGGTATGTTTTTATATCTAGCCTTTTTTTAATTGGAAAGTAGAGACACACATATGGAGATCTTCCATTTATTGATTCATTCCCAAAATGCCAAGAACAGCCTGAGCCAGTCAAGACAAAGCCAGAAGCTGGGAACACAGTCCCTGTGGGTGGCGGCAAGCCAGCTGTTTGAGTCTTCACTGCTGCCTTGGGCAGCTCGTTAGCAGGAAGCTGGTGTTGGGAGCCGAGCCAAGGCGCACCAGGCATCCCAGCCGGGGCAGCAAGCATCCCGTGAGCGATTCACCACCAGACCAAATCCTGTCTTTGTATGTGGCTTTATCTAGCTATAACGTTTTCTCTTCTCAGCTCCTGGTTCCACCACTTGTCAACTGCATCTGTTGCCAGAAACTAATACAGTGCATGAGAGATTTTTCTCTCTTTTCCTGTGAAATAAATATTTCAATTTTAAATAACTTTAAAAATTTTTTTTATGATTTGACCAACTTAAAAAACCTTAAAATTGTATAGATGTTCCTTATGGTTTTGAAGATGTATGTATGTGTGTAGGTATGTATATGCATGTGTGTATGTATGTATAAGTAAGTGTGTGTGCTTGTGTATATGTATGTATGTATGTGTATGTAGGTATGTCACATATATGTGTGTGTATGTGTGTGTGTGTGGGTATATCTCTGTGTATGTATATATGTGTAGTTCAGCCTGCTGGTTCACACCCCAGTAGCCACAGCAGCTAGAGCTGAGCTAGGCCGGAGCTGGATGTCAGAACTCTATGCAGTTCTCACATCAGTGGCGGGGTTCAGGTACTCGGGCCATCTTAACAGGGAGCTGGGGCAGGAGTAGAGAAGCCAGGAATCAAACTGGCACTCCAACAGAGGATGCCGGAATTACACACCGCGGTTTAACCCAGTACACCACAGTGCTGGCCGAGATGCTTCTTATTTTAAGCCTTTTATACTCCGTTCTCTCTTTTTGTCTAGCTTCCTGTTACCAATTGTCTTAGAATTAAAAAGAGAATAGGACTGGTGTTATGTGTCACAGTGCCAGTGGCTAATGCAGGAGTGTCAGTTCAAGTTCGGATCCAGCAACAGGATCAGGAAGGCAGCGAGAAGAGGACTGAGTGCTTCGGTCCTTGCACTCCATGTGGAGATCCCGAGGCAGTGCCTTGTGTTCCTTGGACCTGGTGTTGCAGTCATTTGGGGAATGAACAGTCGATGGAAGAGCTTCCTTCTTTCTCCCTCTCCTTTCCAACTCCCTTTCTCTCTGTTATCCCTCCTTACAAATAAACAAATCTCCAAAAAGAGACTCTGTAATCTTAAGCCAGTCCTCTTGTTTTTTCGTATTAAGATTTTAGGTATTTATTTGAAAGAGTTATCAAGAGAGAGGGAGAGATAAAAACAAGAAAAAAATTTTATCATAAGATTTATATATTTTTATTGAAAAGGCAGATCAGATTTCCAGAGAAAAGGAGAGACAGAGAAAGTGCTCTTCCATCCACTGGTTCACTCCCTCAATGGCTGCAGTGAGCTAGGAGGAGCCTTCTGTGGGTCTTCCATGCAAGGCCTTGGCCGTCCTCACTGCTTCCTCAGGCCACGAGCATGAGCAGATGTGAAGCGAAGCAGCCGGGACACACACTGGCACCCATCGGGATCCCAGCACTTGCAAGGTGAACGTTTAGCTATTGAGCCATTACACCAGGTCTGCGAATCTTTGATTATTTAGAAAGCAGGTTGAGTTTATGAAGTTATTCCTTTCTTTTAGTGTTTTCTTCCTCAGAATTTCCTAAAGTGATTCAAATGTAGTGTCTCAGATGTTAAGATTGTCACAAGTAACAAAATAAGTTTTGCTCACTTTTGTAAAATAAAGGTCTGATATGAGACTTCCTAAATTCTCATCAAAATCGTGTCCTGATTAGCATATTCTACCTCAGTAGAAATTCTGGTCAGTAAGTTTTATTTTATTTTATTGGGTAAATAGTGTATAATTTGAATTGTACACTATTTTACATAATTGTACATTTGGAGGCAAGAGATGTTTATTAATTTGTTCTTCTGGTAATCCCTCCTTCTCAATCCCTCTTCAAAATTTTTATATTTATTTATCATTTTGAGATACTATTTAGGGCAACAATCATTTCATGTAATAATATCATTCACTAATGCATGTCTAAACTCACATTTTTAGGAATATACAAATATCTGTTTTTTCCTCAAATGTGCACTTGTCTATGCACGCATGTAAGAGTTCATGGAAAATGCATGCAGTTTTTCAGAATGCACATTTCACATAAAAATCCTTGATATGCATGGATCTCAAAAGTTTTTGTTCCAAATAAAAGTTTGTTTCATATTGCACATTTTCATTTATCCTCATAGTTTTCAAAAACCCTATGAATTCATTCATTGAGAGCAGTAGTGCTCTTGTTGCTGAAGCACATTATTCTAATTGCCTAAATTTATTTTTTCTTATTCCGGTATTCTTTTTTTCTTTGAAAATGTTTTACGTACCTGGAGATTCAAAATATCAGTAAAAGCGATAATTGCTGTTCACTGTTTGTTATAAATCTTTTGAGAGAAAAATCAAATGCCTGTGCAGGATGAATTTTTAAGGACTTTTAGTGCAGCATTTTAATGAAATGTTAATGAACAAGGAGCATATAACAAAATTTTGCTTTGTTCCTTTGATTGTTACCACCTTTTATTTGCCACTCCTTAAAAGGAGTTTCCAATTTAATTTTACTATGATCTGACAAGTATGCCATACAGTCTCTTTTAAATATTAAAGTTCAAAATTGTGGAGGTGGCATGGAGACCACACATGGCATGGCACAGTGACTGGATTTGCCCTGGCCCTACTTCAGATTCCTGCCTCCTGCCCGACATTGGAGACCTACGCTGGGTTCTGGGAACTGCTAGCTTCAACATGGCTCAACCTCAGCTTTTGGAGCCATTTGGGGAGTAAATCAGTGATGGGAGGTGTCTTTCTGTCTCAATAAAATGAGAAATAAATGTTTAGATTATTTTTACAAAGTAAGTTTACTTCATTGTCCCAGATACGGTGTAGTTTGGTCAAAGTCTGTGATCAGTGGAGAAGAATACGTGTTTTGTAGTTAGATTGTTCTACAAGTGTCAGGTCAAATTTATTGATTGTGCTTTGTATTTTTAAATATATTCTTACAAATTTTGTGTAATATGTGTATAGCATTTTTACAATGGTCACTATTCCCTTCCAGCCAGCACAAGAAAAAGTTTCTCAGAGCTGCCATTGTGACATAGCAGGCTCTGGGCTTCAGACAGGCTCAGCCCAGCCATGCAGAGGGTGAACCAGTCAATGGAAGGTCTTTGTCTCTAACCTTCCCTTACAAACAAATCTTTTTAAAAGCTCCCAGACTTCTGTCCAGCCTTTCCTGCTATGGCTCCTAAAGGGAAAGCCTGCAGCAGGAGATGCAGCCCCTGCTTGGGGCCTTCATACTCAGGCCAGCAGCACGCAGCCTGTAGCAGTCAAGGACAGTCCAAGGCCTTAGGAGCCAGCACCCATGGGGAGGACCCAAAAGAAGTTCCTTGCTCCTGCCTTCAGATTGGATTAACTGGCCGTTGTGGCCACTTTGGGAATGAACCAACAGATGGAAGACCTTTCTCTCCTTCTGTTTGTAAATCTGCCTTTCCAATAAAAATAAATTTTAAAAAAAGAATAGACTGCCTAGATATTAATATACATATATAATTGAAGAATTTATTTGTACTTGAGAGGTCAGAATTACAGGGAGGGACAAAGAAAGAGATCCTTTCAAGCTCTGGTTCGCTCCCCAGACGTCCTCAGCAAGCAGAGCTAGACCTGTCTAAGCCAGGAGCTTCTTCCAGGTCTCCCCTGTGCTAACAGGACCCAAGGCTTTGGGCCAGCCTTGGCTACTCTCGCAGGCCACCAGTAAGGAGCTGGATTGGAAGTGGAGTAGCCAGGATTTGAACCAGTGTCCACACGGATGCCTGCATCTCAGGCAAAAAAAAACCTGGTGCCAGCCCCAGATGTTTGCTTTTTTTAAAATTTGGTATAATATATATCAATAAAATTAAAAACTTTGCCCCAGTTTTATGTTTTCCATGGTGTGTGCTGCCAGTTCTCCAGCCTTCTTCATGCTGCTATTTCCTAAGCTTGCCATCTCTGCTGCTCCCAATCCCCATTTACGTTAAGCCCAGTGAAAAAAAATAAGCTCAATTCCATTTTTGTTCTCAATCTGTAACAGCAATGAATTGCTCTATTTGAAGTTTTATTTTTATTAAAGATTTCAGTGAAAATTTAGCCAGCTATAAAGAATTTCTTATGTGTGGGGGAAATGTTTGGAGACTGTCTGGAATAACTATAACACTATTTATGACCTTATGAAATGTTTTTTCAGTAATTTGTCATCTGATTTCTTACATATTCTTAATATGTATGAAATCACATTTGTGCCTCTTTCGCATTCTTAGGAACCACTAAGTCACTATATACAGTAAATACAAACAATAACATACGCAATAACATACTGGGGCATAGAAAAGGTTGGATCAAATTTTTAATTTGTTAAACAGTCTTATGGCATTTTCATAAATTTTAAATCAATTTTAGTTAAGTACAAAGATTTAATCATTAGAATCTTAAGTCATAATGTAAAATTAGGTTGCTGTTTAAACACGATTCTGGCCTTGCTTTTCTTTTACTATATCTTACTTCTATGCCAATTTCTAAACTTCCTACCTACCCTGCCGCCCAACACTAGTTCATGCTCTGTCATTGCTTCATAATAATACTAGGTTCATGTATCTGGATGTTTAGAATCTGCCAGTGATGTCAGGTGGTTACATTAGAAAACCGAATTTTTTTATGTAATGACCTTCATCAGGACCCTTGCCTCCCTGCTCTGTCCTGGAGTGGCTAGCGTTTATTTGTTTAGAAGCTATAATATTCTAGCTAGTTTTTGGCTAGATGCTGTGATGGTTGAATTTCTTTTTCTTTCTTCCTTCCTTCCTCCATCTCTCCCTCCTTCCTTTGTTTCCTTCCCCGCTTCCCCTCCCCCCTTATTTATTTGAAAGCCAGGATGACAGAGAGAGTAAATTCCAGTCTGCTAGTTTACTCCCTAGATATTGCTAACAGACAGAGCTGAACCAGACCCAAAGCAGTAACCCGGAACTACATTGGGGTCTCATGGGTGGCAGGAACTGACTGAAGTATATAGGCCTCAGATGGGATTCAGGGTAGCCAGAACTTTCACTTGTTAGATACAAGTTTTGCATAATAGTGGAGCCTTCAGATGAGCACCCAAACAAAGTGAAAATGCATTCACGTATTTTTTATACCAAGGTTGATGGATTGAACAGTTCTTGAGAATTAAGACAGAAAGATATGATATAATGGCATGGAACTGTGCAAAGCTTAGCAAGACCTATTTGCTCAGACATTTTTCTGTTTTCCTGAGACTTCAGAGATACAGACATTCCTTTCTTACAGTATAAATTTGGCACATCTTGAACTAGCCTCTTAGATTTGCTCCAGAAGAAGGTTAAATTGTTCGGCCTGCTTTAGGAGAAAAGAGCAGAGTGGTCAAAGAGAGCGTGTTGCGTGAGTTATTTTATTAAATGCCAGGTGCCATGTTTTGAGGTGGTATGTCTGGAACCCCTTGAAATGCTCTCTGTTTCTTGGAATATTGATTGCTGTCTGTCAAATGACTAAGATCTTGTGTTTTATATTGTTGAAATTAAGCCTGTAAAAGGCCTAAGCCATTTACTTCCTGAACCAAAATGCAGATCCTGATCTTAATGTCTAAGATGCTCTGCTTTTTCTGCTGTGATATGTGGTGTAACTAAAATAGTACAAAATTGTGTAAATACCTTTCTGAGTAATTTGGAGGAAATTTGCAAATAATGTCCTTAGAAATGCACAGTAGTGTCCTCACAGACTCTTCTTGGTATTCATCGGAGTCCTGTCTGTTATTGTAAACACGTCGTCGCTGGGGGCCGGCGGGGGCGGTTAGCCAGCTGTCCTCTGTGGCCAGGGGTACAAGAGGAAGGTGTGTGTCAACGAGAACCGTTGGGTAGAAGGGCTCGGTGAGAAGGGAGACGCCTTGTGCATCACAGTCTGCCTTGCTTTGCATATGCTCTTTACACGCTTTGTGCCCTGATTAGATTACTTTGGTTTTATATGCCTTTTTAATATTCTTCTCCTGTGATGTGAATGTTAGTTTTCTGATTTAACTTATTTGGATGCATTAAAATGGATTCAAATGTGAATTTGATGCAATTAGTAAATTAGGAAAGATGAGGCTGAATAACAAAAAACCTTTTAACAATAAGACACATCAAAAAAGGAAGCTGCAGGAAATTACCATGTGGACAAATGACAAGAATCCTTTTGCCTACAGATGGCAGCTTTCCTACATGAACATGGAGGTCTCTGTCAGACTTGGGGCAGCTGGCTAAGTCTGATCGTTCCCCTCCATACTGCCGGAGTCCAGCTCCAGCTGAGTTCGGAACTCGCGAAGGGTGCATGGATGAGGCGCAAAGAAAGAGAGAGAAAGAAAGAGACGGACCACTAGTAACTCTTCATCATCATAATGGACCACGCACAAAAGCTGTCCGCTTTATTTATACAAAATCAGTCAAACTCTGGCTCAGACTTTTTACGTCATGGTCAAGTGGGTGTTTCCAAAGATAACTCTGCCATTTGTTTCACCTAAGGCTAGAATGTTAACCAACTGGTGCCTGGCTAGGAAAAGGTTTTCAATAGATGATGCATATCAGTCAGTAGCACATTCCTACCACAATTACTTTACAGCTAGGTCTTGAGACAGTCAAGGAAGGAAGGGACCTAAAAGATTAGCATAGGATCAAAAGGGGGAGTTAACACTCTTGATTAACATATTGCCACAGGACGCAGCCCTAACAGCGATAATAGCTCTTTGGCTGAAAACTAGCCACTAGCAACATTAGCTTCTAAGTTCCTACTGACGTTTAACAGTAACTCCGCAGAGGCAGACAATGCCTAAATAGATTACAGAATACTCAGCGGGGTTGTCCGGTGTCCATGCAAAGGGAGGCAGAGCTGCATTCAGGTGTTGTAGAGACATCCGCCAGGCCTTGCCACACAGCGGGGAGTTCCTTGCAACCTTGCCTGCAATGGAGCCACGCTCTTCACACCTTCCTGTCTTCCACCCCCATCACACGGACTCCAGCACCATACAGCTTTGAAACACAAGCACTTTCTTTCTTTAAAGATGTATTTATTTTTTATTGGAAAGGCAGATATACAGAGAGGAGGAGAGACAGAGAGGAAGATCTTCTGTCCAATGATTCACTCCCCAAGTGACTGTACTGATCCGAGCACTTTCAGCACTGCTTTCCTTATACTGTTTAAATAAAAAAAAATCTATACTTGTTAAGTATCTGTTTACTTTAAAAAATGTTAAAAGATACATAGATAAATGCTTCTATATTCATCTTTCTGGGTTTTGAAGTACCTCGTGGTCTTTTTCAAATTATTCTTAGCTTGTTTAACATATGAAGTAGAATGGAAACATAAATATGATTTTTTTAAAGAGGCTGCATTGGCTTAACTGGCCTAGAGGTCAATTGATCTATAAATGTGAAGGAGTTAGACAGACATGTTGTCTCATTAAGAGTCGGTTTGTCTTTAAGAAAATGTGATTTTTCCAACCACAAATTAAAATGTCTATTTCCAAGAAAAAGCTGGCTACTTTGTACTGCTACCTTTGACATCTTCTGTTTTCTACGTGTATGTGCGTCAGCTGGGCAGTGGATCAGAGCAAGCAGGAGGGCCAGAGTAACTTGTTTGCTTTTAGTTGATTATTATTATTTTTTTTTTACAAGAGCCATTCTCTATTGCTTTCCCAGGCCACAAGCAGGGTGCTGGAAGGAAGCTGGAGCAGCCAGGACATGAACCAGTACCCACATGGCCTGCTGGTGTGTGCAAGGAGAGCACTTGAACCCCTGAGCCATACGTCCAGGCCCAAGACAGGCATTTCTGTTGCATTGCTATACAGTAACCACACCAGTCTGTGCTATAATCAAGCCACAGCAGGTTTATTTGTAAATATCTGTGTGGGGATTCTTTTTTGTTTTTCTGAAATTTCCATGTTTTTTACCCTGGACAGTTTTGAGTTTTTGTTTTTTCGGTTTTTGTTTTTATAATCCTATAGTTGTTGAATGAGTAGGCTTGTTTTCCAGGCCCCTTTAATCCACTCTTTTCTTCATTTAATGAATCATTTGAAAGTTTTCTGTTCAATGTATTTATTTTTGCTAAAGGCTTGTTTGTTTAAAAGGCAGAGCAATAAAGAAAAAGAGAATGAGAAAGCTTCACTTCCCTGGTTTACTCCCCAAGTAACTCTAACAGCTCTGCCCCAAATGACCATAACAACCATTGCTAGGCCAGGACAAAGCCAAGAACCCAGAACTCTCCCCTGGATCCCAAGTACTAGAGCCACTGTATAGTTCCCTCCAGGATGCGTTAGGGAGCTAGATCAGAAACGAGTAGTTGGGACTGAGACCAGCGCTCCATCGTGGGATGCAGGCCTCCAGGCTGAGGCTCAGGATGCTGTGCTACAGCACATGCTTATGTGCCTGTGTTCTTGAGTCTGCTGCTCCCTTGGGTTTCGCTCCTCCTTCGTTATAACAAGTAGGCATCTCCTCACTCTGTTCAGTCCGGATCATACTTGCCACTAAAACTGTCTCCTCCATAAACTACTCTGAAGTTTAACGGAGCAGTCGTCTTCTACTCAGGCCAAATGCATTGATGACACTGCACTTAAAGACTGAACGGACGTGTAACTACATCTGTGGTCAAAACAATGAGTTGTATGGGATTTGTAATAGGTTAGCACCACTTAAATTTGTTTAAAAAAATTTTTTTAAGATTTATTTTTGTATTTGAAAGGCTGATCTGCAGAGAGGAAACACATAGAGAAAGATCTTCTGTCCACTGGTTCACTGTCCAAATGGCCAAAACAGCCATAGCTAAACCAATCTAGAGCCAGGAGCCAGGAGCTTCTTCTGGGTCTCCCACATGGTTACAGGATCCCAAGGCTTTGGGCCATCCTCTAGTGTTTTCCCAGGCTGCAGGCAGGGAACTGGATGAGGATTGGAGCATCCAGGGTGATGAACCAGTGCCCACGTTGGATCATGGCGTTTGCAAGGCAAGGATTTAGTCACTGAGCTGTCGTACTGTGCATCATTAAAAAAATGTTAACATCTACCCTATCCACAGCTTATGTTGTGTGTACTCTGCTCTAATCATGACCACAAGTGCCTTTGATCTCCAAACAAAAGCTTCAAGTCTTTACCAGTAAAGTGAGGCCTGGAAGGAGGTGTGATGTGACCTGATGATTCTGATGAGGCAGATTCTTGTGGATGTGGTCTTCCTTGCCATGCTTCCTCTGCACGTGTATACCTGTTCTAAAAGGACAAACTATTGACTCTTTGGAAGTATGTGAGTTTTTTAAAATACAAATTTAGTCTTTCAAAATAATGAAAATGGGCATGGATTTTGGCCATCAGTTAAAACACCACTTGGAGCACTCACATGCCGTAGTGAATTGCCTTGTTCAATTCAGCCCTCCGCTGCTAATTCAGCCTCCTGCAGCTGGGGAAGGCAGCTGGTGTTGATGCAAGCACTGGGGTCTCTGCTACCCCCTAGTGGCAAACTCAGGATGAATTCTGGGCTCATGCTTCAGCCTGGCACAGCACTGACGGTCAGTGTTATTTGTGGAGTAAACCAGTGAATGTAAGAGCTCTCTCTCATCCCTCACCCCCATTGTGCTTTGCGTATAATGGTAAATTAGTTGCTTGATCTAGAGATTTCAAGGAAAAATTGGCAAAACAGCTTACAAAGGAGCTCTACAAAAAGTATAATAACTATACTTACTAGGCAAATCTGCATAGATATAACAGATCATTTTCTCAGAGAGCAGAGCTGTTGATACCAAACTATATTTTAAGTATGCTAATTTCCATATTTATTTTGCAGATATAGATTCTGGATGATAAAATTAGTCAATGGGCTTAAATTTTTTTGTTTATATTCATGATCACATTAAGACCCTTGCCCATGAGTTAAATTTGAATATCATTTGCACTTATGCCTTTCCAATTAATTTCAGTTGCTTCTTAAATCTGTCAGTATGATGCTGGGATTTCCAGCATGTAGATAGATGGTCATGAGTTTCTCATAAAGATCCAGAATGAAGAATGACAATAGAAAATCTCAAATATGAAATGTATCTTTTTTTTTTTTAGAAACATCTACTTGTATAACATATATGTTTTGAAATTGAAGATGTAAGCCAAAAACCAAAAGGCATTTTGATTAATTTTGCATTATTTAAGCCAGTTTGTAAGAATAGGTATTTGAATGAATCAAAAATGAATCAAACCCAACAGAACTGAAATGCATTTAACGTTGAGATCCAAAAATAATGGAAACTTTATTTTAAAGAAAAGGAGGGGGATCTATGAAACAGTTTTAGTAAAAGAATTATTCTTCATGTCAGGAAGTCAATTGTAACCCACTAGAATCAAGCAAAAAAGTGTCAGAACTTTTGAGTATTTTCTCATTTGCATTTAAGTCAAAGGATGCTATGGGGTAGCCAAAGGCTTTGGGACAGTGTGGATTCAGTAAATAAAAAGAAGTGATGAAACTGAATAGTTTTATTTAACAGAGCATCAGTTGAAGAAAAACTGTGAAGAACCAGGTATTTTATCTGTACCTCTTCTCAAGGGCAAGCGGGGAGGCGGTTCATGAAGCAAGCCTGGATGTGCAGAAAGGAAACTTGAAAGGCCAGATCCCTTGGCACTGTGCTGTTTCGGTGGGACCCAGAGTGAAACGCAGATTAAACAAAGTCCATCAACATAAGAAGAAAAACCTTGTTAGTTCCCAGTTACATTTGGAATACAGGTTTTAACACCCTCCTACCCAACTCCGAAGAAAGAAGAAAATAGGGAGGCAGAGACTGTAAGAGCCCTTAGCGTGCATATGATCTTCTATTGTTGGTGACTCTAAATCAGCACTACAGATTAGCAATCTTTTCTGGCAGTAAGCAGACGTCTGTTTTAATAAAGGGAATGAATGCCTCTGTCCAATTAAGATAAGAGGGTCTCTGAAGAGACTTTATTTTATTTAAAGACAGAGTTACAGAGGAAGAATCAGGGAAGAAGGGAGAAGAGAGAGAGAAATTTAGAGAGAAGGGATAAAGTCAACCTGGTAGGTTTATGGCTTCTAGGGCAACAACACATGGTAGGGAGGTAAGTACGTAGGAGGTGCTGGCAGTTCAGTTGGTGTTACTCAGTTTGACTCCCAGTGCTGTGTCACCACTGATATTGTTGCTGTCCCGTGAGAAGTGGCTAAGACTGCAGGGTGGAGGGATACACCTTTGCAAGAATTCTTTTACTTTTTTTCAGAAAGTCCCAGGGAGGGCAGAGAGCTTATCCTGTTGCCCTGGTTTTCTCCCTTGCCTTCTCAGAAATAATCCTTACACCGGTGTGGCAGCATCAGCGAGACAGCCACTGACTCCTTGTTTCCATAAACCCCAACCTAGTGCTTCCGTCCCAGCAGTCCCTGTGTAAGCTGCTTCCCACACACAGCTTCTCATTATCTGAAACCGCTTGTTTCCAATTTATTGCATTCACAGGACCAGGTCCGTTTGCCTGACTTCACTTGAAATGTTCAGCAGTTACTGTTCGGTCTCACACTGTGGCCTGGTCCAGGAAGCCTTTCCTACTTCTTTGAAGATTGCTTTCGGGCTCCCTCGTGTTGTGTTTTTGAACTCTTTGTTGAAATATAAATATGAAATTTCTATTTAAAAGTCCACTTCCCCTGCCAGTCTGTAGTCTCAAGAGCAGACATTATTCCTTATTTTCATCAGAACTTGAGGATTCAGTGCAGTGCCTGAATGCCTGCCCTGCTGAC
Source organism: Ochotona curzoniae (assembly GCF_017591425.1). NCBI lineage: Eukaryota > Metazoa > Chordata > Mammalia > Lagomorpha > Ochotonidae > Ochotona > Ochotona curzoniae. The sequence goes on along the minus strand of NW_024466129.1, from coordinate 3,449,484 downwards.
GATGACAGATAATCACGGTGAGAGGCATGGTGCAGGGGGAGCCTCGGTGGGTTCCTGGAGCTGCTGTGACAAGGATCTCTGAGCTCACTAGGATTCTTCAGAGAGATAGGACCGACAGACTGGATAACTAGGCAGAGAGGATATTCGGTTCATTATTGTCCTGTAGAGAACATTAAAATATTATTTTTTCAGGGAATTCACTGTGTTCTGCTTTTCTGCATTCTGTTTGGAACCCCCTTCCTTTCTGTGTGGTTACATAGATGACTGTAAGACTTACTCAAGTTTGTCTCCTCGTTTCAGGGTTCATGATCCACTGCTGCCTAATGTGTTTGATTCAGCAGTTTAGCTGTTTATAGGAGAGTAAATCCAATCCGTTTTCTCTCTCCTAGCCAGAAACAGACATTATTTTTGTAAATTTTATTTAAAATGCTTTGCATGTACAAATAACTACGGTAAAATTAGTTAACATTTAAAAACAGTTGCATCTATCTCTAGGAATGTATCTTCCAGCAATAATCCAAGCAAATAGCTATGTCTCCACTTGCTGCTGATTTTAACAAATTGGCCGGCCCCTTTCCGTTTTTATTGTACTGTCTTATACCGTCACCGACGTTCTAAGCAAGGTTTCTTCCAAATGTTCTAGAAAATGCATATTACGTTTTGATTTCTGTGAACTTTTAAAATACTCTTTGTGGATGTGTATCTTCTATATTTTTTTATTTTTACAAATCTCATAATTTTTCCATAGTCTTTCCTTAATGTTTTATTAGGAAAGAATACGTTATTAGCTAAGCCTCAAAGAAAGTTTTTCAGCAGTACTGTCAGTTTCCATAAAACAAGGAGCAAGTAATGAGAAATCTGGACTCGAATTTTTATTTCATTTAGCAAGTAAAAACAGCCCATTGAGCTACTTCCGTTGGTCTCCAGCAGAGGACAGCTACAGCTAGGGGTTGCCAGTCATTGCGACTGCAAAGGAAGCGTTCAGAATGACAACTAGTCCTCTATGCTACAAGTAAAACATCTGGTTTTATTTATCTGTGTAACAGGTAAATTTATCCTGATAGATAATTTGTTCCTAAGGACATTTTTTGTATTTGCATGGAATTTATGGGGGAGAAGATATAAAGCCATTTTTTCATTATTTATAAGAATTATTAAGAATCTGTGTAACCATACATTTTCATGTTATTCCTGAAAAGCTATCCTAATTAAGCAGTCTGTTATATGTTGCCTTCCTTATAAATGAGATATTTGGGGCCAGTGTGGTAGCCTAGTGGCTAAAGTCCCCTTGCATGTGCCAGGGTCCCATATGGATGCTGGTTCTAATCCCAGCAGCCCCACTTCCCATCTAGCTCTCTTTTGTGGCCTGGGAAAGCAGTGGAGAACAGCCCAAAGCCTGGAGACCATGTACCCGCATGGGAGACCTGGAAGAAGCTCTTGGCTCCTAGCTTCAGATTGGCTCAGCTGTGACTGTTGTGGCCAATTGGAGAGTGAATCATCGGATGGAAGAGTCTTCTCTCTGTCTCTCCTTCTCTCTGTGAAGCTGACATTCCAATATAAATAAATAAATCTTTATAAATGACTTGTCCTTCTCCACTGGCAGAATGTATACAGTTAGTCCTCTGATAGCGCCTACCATGGCCTCCTCTGTCGCTGCCACAGCAGTTACACGAATGAGTAGCCTGCTTTCTTTGGTTTAAAATGATACAGACCTCAGCCCTTCTTCACGATGATCTAGCTAGATTGCCTTGGTTGTATGAAGCCAGATGTCTGATAGACAGTTCACTACTCTTCTTCTAAGCTTTCTTTCAACCAAAAATGAAAAGTCTCGATTATGGTGTTTTTTTTTTCTTTGTTTGTTTTGTTGTTGTTTTTTTACTTCTTGTAGTCTCTTTAACTCACAAAAATTGGTTACCTGCTACTCCCAAATGAATCCTTATCTTCGCCGGATTTCTTTATGTTTAAAGTAAAAGATAACTAGAATGAAAATGGCAGGAAGTGCTAAAGTTTTGCCCTGACATTGTGTGCTCTGGCAGAGGGAGCATATAGTGGTGACGGTTCTTGCCAGTACTTGCTTGAGGACTAGAGAATACAAATGTTCTTTTACCTCATGTATTTTCATTCAAGTAATTACCAAAGTTATTTAAAAAATACATATGCTGAGTGTAGCCTTTCTTTCACAAGGTAAATATTGCCCTTTTCTTATTTTCCTGATGCTAAAGTCTATCCAGAGAGCTTTGTCAAAAATGTTGGCATCATTTATGTTAATTACTACTATTTTATGGGAGAAACTGAATTAGAGGTGTTCTGGCAGAAGCTGTTGTTCACTTTGTTTCAAGTTATTTGCAATTTTATTTCAGATTTTGGTCTTTTCTTTTGCAGTCCTTATGTCATATACATTTTTTAGCTTTCAAAAGTTTTCTACTATTCTAACATTATTTTCAACTAAAATTTAATCCTCAAAATAAGGATTTTAAACTGAAAAGTCATAGTTAAAAACCTGCTAGCATTGGCATATCGGTGTTAGATTCTGTTGGTGTATTAAGGAGTAGTAAAGAAATGAAAGGAAAAGAGGAAACTTTTTCTCGTATTGCCTTTCTGGAAGCCTTCTGTCTGTAACTGAAAAGTGCTTACTCTTTTCCAGGAGTCCAATGTGCTGATTGCTGCTAACAGTCAGGGTACAATTAAGGTAAGCTGTTTTACACGTCTCCACTTTAAACTCACATCATCTTTAGACTGCAGTGCAACTGTGAAAATACACAACTGTACTGAGCTTTAGGAAATTCCAAACTGTGGGTCTTATCTCCTTGGACATGGCTCAGTTGAGAGGGGAAAGGAATAGGTAGTTTGCAATTATGGAGAAGATGATACTCGTTGAGGTTGTATGCATGAAAAATTAAAACAGAATAGATTGCATGAATACTAGGTGGATTCATGGACTAGAAAACAGATGAAGACCATTGAGCAATCCCCACGGACAGGGAACTGGTCGATCTGCCACTTGGCAGATTTTTACCACAGCTTTCTTCAACACATCCCAAGTGGGAAATGATCCAGCAGCCAAAGAAGGAAATTGAAGCCTCAAATGCCCTCCATAAATGTGATAAGCCAAGGAGAACCACACTGTTAGCTAGACAAACAGTCTCCTTTTAAGATAGCTGGTGTTTCTGTTTAGGAACTTCTTTGGGAAATCATGGACAGCTTAAATTCAAACCAGGCTCTTGAACCAACTAGCATTTGTTATGTTTGGGAAGCTTCAGGTAAGATGACAGCAGATTTGGATTCTGATTTAAGTGGTTCTCTAAAGTCAGTCTTATTCTCTAAGGAAGACATGAATTGAAAAAGATGCACTGCATTCTTCAGCAAATTGGGACTTTAGGGCAATTGGGATTGCTAACCTACCTCCAGAAGCTCAGAATTACATAGGTAACTTGTGGAGTATCGTTGGCAGATCTTAAGACTGTTCGCATCAGTGACCTCTTATTTTAAGAAACCTACTTGCCTAATACACACACACACACACACACACTTACATAAGCACAGTTAAATTCAATCCTTAGTAGAGGGAACGGTTGCATCTTTGCCACCTAGAATTGCAGTTTCCATTTAACAAAATCTTTTTTTTTTTTTTTTTTTGGCACCATCTCATGCTTATTCTCAGTTGTGTCCTTAGCCATGTGCTTCCTCTTATTTTTGGTGTTAGCAACATCACAAGTTTTGTGCAAAAAAAAAAAAAAAAAAAGAACCCCTATGGAATATCTTGACAGCAGGTGATGGACTAGAAAATTAATGAAGTAGTAGGGAAAGAGAAAAACTTAAATTCTGTGCCATGATCAGTAGAAACAGTGCTTATGAAGGGAAGAAGGAAATGGATTCAAAAGGTACACCACCTAAAATGTTCTTAAGAACGTACAAGATTACCAAAATATTTGAGAAAAATATGATATCCACACTGTGCATTAGGTAGTTCACTCACCCATGTTTCATGTTGCTTATCTTGAAGACTCTCACAGTAGAAGTAACAAAGCTGAATTTTATAAAATAGTTGAGAAATGTGTTTTGATTTGGTTCTTCATTAATAAATATAGTAAAGATTATTAACCTCTTTCTATATTTTGAAACAATTTTATTAAATTGATTCCCCCTTTTTTCCCAATTAGGTGCTAGAGTTGGTATGAAAGGTTTACTGAAGTCAAATTGTGCTTGATCCTGCCGAAATGCGTCTGCAGCAGACAGTAAGAGAAGAAACGGAAACTGTCATGTGATTGCTCCCCAAAGTCATCATGGGTTTTAAATTTTTTAATAATTTTTTTCTTTTCCTTTTTTCCCTCCTTTTTGACCTTTGGGACATGGGAAATCCCCAGCAAAATCCCCACCATCAACGTAACTCGATGGACTTCGCTGCTGCTGGTGGTGTGGTCATTGATTTTTGTGATAGGGAAACAAATTCTTTTGAATAAAAATAAGTAACAAAAATAATAAAATTTTATTGAGCCACAAGTAGGCCGGGAAAGTTTTTGTCAAGTCAAGATGTGGTGTCAAGTCAAGATGTGGTACATGTAAATTGTGGAGTAATATGCCCGTGGGTAAATTGTGAGGTCCACATTTCCCTACCTCTTTGGAGTTCTGCAGATTGACATAAACTAGGATCAAATGCATGGGTTCCCTCTGCTGAGTTTAATGTTCACAGTAGTTAGAAACATAATGAATTCCTTTCTCCAGTCTGATCTGATTTATATCAACAAGTACCGTACTCCTCAGTTCAGACCACATTCAACCAGGAAGGAAATGTCTCCAGGTTCTGTTTTTGCCTTTGAAATGTCACATATAAAAAGAGTCTTAAAAATGTCCTAGAGAAAAAAAGTTATTAGAAAAAAGCTATGCATGGGTTTTTAAGTTTTTGTGCTAAACTTTTAATTCCATTTTCACATGAACTCTTTGAAGTAGATCAAACACTTATTTTATAAAAATCATAGCTATGAATGTTGATGGGCAGAGTCCAGTTAAGTCTGAGCAGCAGTGGGGCATGGAGGGCTGGGGGTACCCATGCCGGCCCAGACTTCTACTGGGGATCCTTGCTCCCCATGCAATGCTGCTAGGCAGCGGAAGGGTCCTGCGCTTATGGGTGGCCAGAGTGCCAACCAGTGCCAGACTGTGCCCGCTGACCACCTGGCAGTGAGCTCAGGGATCTTGGGAGTATGGAATTACTGCCTAGGGACATCCATGGATAAGGCATAGTACGTGGAGATGAGGAATTAATCCTGAGGGACACCCAACGACAGGGCCACTGTACTTGCAGGTAATTAAGGGGTCTGAGACCTGGTGGTTTGGAGGGAAGAGACCTAAAGATATTTTTGGATCAAACTGATGCACCAGCCCACTTGCAAGTCCTGGGTTGAGCTTCTTAGCATGCAACATGGCTGACTACCACATGCCAGCGCACATGCAAGCTGTGGCTGGGGCCTGTCTAACAGGGCTAGATCCCAGTACCTCATAATGTTGGATCACGGGATGGGTCACATTAAACTGGGCCGTGAAACCTATCAGCTCACAAGAGAACCAGGTCCAGCAGTGGATTCTGTGGGGGATATGTGGGCCCAACCCTATGGAAATACAAGTCCCGCTGGTTAGCTTAAGAGTTGGGATGGTGATGGGCTAAGCCAGGCATCACCATGGAAGTCACCGATGCTCACAGGTACTGGGGCTGAGAACAATTAGGACAAGTCCAGGCTGCAGCACCTGCATGAGCACCCTAAAATGGTGTGGGGCATGCCAGGCTGCGCCAGCTCATATAAAAGCCAAGACGGATGGGGCAGGCCATGTTGGGCAAGGGCCAAGTGCCTGCTGATGTGCATGAGATCTGGGTCTAGAAGTGGCCCAAGCGGGGGAACCTGGGAAACTCCTGTAGTGTTTCATAGCTCCCACTGATGAGCATGTGGTCCAGGCCTGGGTGGTTGGGCAGGCTGGGCAAATAACTCCATCCATCGGCAAGTATATGAATTGGTTTTGGAAGAGGGTGGACCAGGCAGGACCGAGCAAACCATAGCTCACTGGCAAGTGCAGAAAACAGGATGGAGTGCAGGTCAGGCCAGGCTAGGCTGCCATGCCTACTGGTTTGCATGAGTCAGGGATGAGAGCAGACTGAGCAGAGCCAGGTCACAGCATCTGCCAGCAAGAGTTGGGACTAGGGGCTATATTGCCAGGCTAGACTGCAGCATCCAAAGGCAAAGGCGAAGACAGGGGAGGGGCTATGCCAAGTTGGGTCAGAGCAACCATTGGCACACAAGATCAGTGGCTAGGATCAGGCCTAGGGAGCTAAGGAGATGTCCTGGCTGGGTTTTCATTCCGCTGATGAGCATGGTTGCCAGAGTCGGGGCGAGGGGATGCGGCCTGACTGAATATGGATGCAGTCTCCTTCAGCATGGTTGTGGATTGGGTCTGGGGCTTGCAAGATTGGGCTGGCCTCCAGCACCCGTTGGACTTAATGAGAACCAGGTTGGGTATAGGAATGGTTGGACTGGGTCTCTGTTCCTGCTGAGCCATGTGTGAGAATGTGTCTGGGTGCGGACCAGGCTAGGCTGGGCTGTAGCACCCAACAATAAGAACTGGAATGAGTGAGGGCTGGTCAAGAAAGGCCAATATTCTAACTAGGACAGGAGGTGGATTAAGTAGGGCTAGCCCATAGATCCACTGGTGTGAGTGAAATCTGGCATTGGGAGAGGTTCTGATTGACGAGCTTGGGAAACTGTCATTACACAGTCCCTGCAGGTGAGTGCAAGAACCAAAAAGGAGCAGCCCAGACCAGGTCAGGGAATGGTACCAGGGCCTTGGCTCAGGTCTGGGGTGAGCCAGACTGGACCAATTCATATTACCTGCTGGCAAACAGAGCCAAAATGGTGTGTGGGTCATGCCGGGTTGGGCCACAATACCAGCCAGTTCATGCTAGGGCCAGGACTGGGAACTGGCTGGCCTGGGCTGGGCTGTATTCTCCAACCCCAGGGTGAGCTGGAACTGGAGTGGGATGGGCTGGGCCAGGCCACAGCACCTACCAGCAAATGCCAGGGTGAGGCAGGTCATACATACCAGACTAGGCCAAAGCACCCAATGAGCACACATGAGACCCGGGGGAGAGTGGGTAAACCCTGTAGGGGGGCTGCAGGGAGATCCCCTGCTGGGTCATTATTCCCACTGGTGAGCGTGAGAGCTGGGAATGTGGACAGACCAGGCTGGTCAGGGCTACAACACCTGTTGGTCTGCATGTAAGCTGGATCAGGGTCAAGCCAGGCTGGGCAGACTGTACCTATTGGTACATGCATAAGCCAAGTGGCGGGGTGGTGAGGGTTGATTGGGCTTTGCTGTATGTAGCATCAGCTGGCAGATGCTGGCATGGGCAGAAAGCTCTGTTGAGCTGAACTGCAGTACCTCCTGGAGAGTGCAAGATTCAGGAGTGGGAGGCAATGGGTACTTCCTTCTTGGGTTGCCATTCCAGCTGGTGAGAATGAGAAGCAGGACTGGGACAGGAATGGCTAGACAGAGTAGCACCCACCACCAGCACATGTGTGTACTGGATAGTGGTGCTGGTTGGGTTGAATTATTCTTCAAGGCCCATTGACACATATGAAAGCTAAATGGGATGTGGGACAGAGAGTACTGGCAAGCACGTGAACCAGGGCAGGAGGCAGTCCTGGTGGGGGTTATTGTGGATAACTCCAGCTAGGTTATATTAACTCCCACTGGTTTGTGTAGGGACTAAGTGTGTGGTGGGCAGGATCAGGCTGGACTGCAACACCCACTAGTTTGTGTAGAAGACAGGGCTGGAGACAACTGACTGCAAATGCAACTAGCAGTGTGTGCGTAGGCCGATTTGGACGACAGACTGTGCCAGACCTTATGTTGGCAAGCACACACAAGAATCGGGTCTGGATCACCTCAGATGAAGTTTCTTTTGGAATTCCCCCAACTGAACCACTGGACTCAGAACTCCAACCATGGAGGAATTTGCAGGTTCCATGGTCTAACTGTGTCAGAGCTGGGCTTCTCAGTGGCTTATGTGGAGCAGTGGACAGCATATTCAGATGCAAATGGAGAATTTGGCAGTACACTGGAGCCTGCAGAGGATTCCTTGTACCATAACAGAGGATGGAGGACAGAACAGGTCGATCAACTACTCCAGCCAAGTGTTGGCAGTGAATAGCTGGGCAACGGAGACTCTAAAATGGACTATGTCAGCTGGTGGATTCTTGAGAGATTTCATGATTGGAGTGGCAAGATTGGCAGCAATACAGAACTATTGAACTATCAAAACCACTTGAGCAGGATGCTCAGAACATGCCCCACATTGGGGACCGTGGATGGTTGGGAGGCTGGGTGTGGCTTCTCTTCTTGTCTCTTCCCTCCCCCCATATACAGGAAGGAAGAAGGTATGTCAAACCAGTGGTCACACCCACCTTCCTCTAGCACTTGACCCTTTGCACCCTAATCAAATATGTAAAAAGTATCAAGAATAAAACTGATACAATAAAAAATCATTGCTATGAAGGATCATAATTATTAGCACCATTCTTGGGTGAACAATAACTTAGAACAGCGGTTCGTAAACTCCATAAAGATTCAGATTAACGCATATTTTAGGCTTTGCAGCCTCATGGTCTCTGTCAGCTAGTCCATTTTTCCATTGTAATGGGAAAGCAGTCACACACCAATACCTGAACAAAAGGGCATAGCTGATATAGAGGAAGTAGATCAGATTTGGTGTGCAGAGCATAGACTGCCAGCGCCTGATCTAAAGGAATAAACAGGTTTCAAGCTACTCAAATTTCAAACTACATAATCTGTTAGGTTATCTCGTTAGCTTTGCTAATTGTTTTTTTCAAATTGCAAAAGGAAGTTAAAACAGCAAGTTTTGCAGAAGTATTATGATTATGAAGTTTATAGAAATATGAACGCTTGAAGCTAACATTTGGCACGATGTCTTGAACTCGAGATGCTTACCTACCATTTCATTGTGCCAGGGTTCAAATCAGGCCCACTTGTAGTTCCAGCTGCCAGCCAGTGCCCACCCCACAAGGCAGCAAATAGTGGTATACACACTTTGTTCCTTGTCAACCACTTGAAGGACCCAGATGGAGATCAGGAACCTTCATCTGGCCTTTCCCAAGCCATGACTAGTGTAGACATTTACTAAGTGAGCTGGCATCTGTCCATGTCTCTCTGTCTTTCAAATAAATCTTCAAACATATTTTTAAAACATCTGGATACTTTGTAGCAAAAGATATGAACAACCCCATGCTAGAAAGGTAAACACTAGAAAAGCCTTGGTTGGTAAAGATATACATGCTGAAGGTAAAACACACAGTCCTAGCAAATCCCTCTGTTCAGAATTACTGAAACCCACCACAGGCTCTCGTTTTTGTTGTTTGAAGCCAAATAAAGTTTGGAACTATTTGCACATTGGTAAAATAATGGGCTTTTTGCCACTGATATTATTTACCAACCCCTGCCCGAGTCTGGAGGTATGCTTTATAACCAGCCATGTCAGTACATCAACAACACCACAAACATGTCTGTATTATATGGGTTAGTGTTAAAGGCTAAAAACAGTCTGTTACTAATTCAGGTCGGGTTTTTCCATCAGCCCTATGTAATATTTTTGGTTTTCAAAGCTTCAAAAATATCGCACTTTACCAATTTCTAGTGTTAAAATCTGATACACTTTTTAGTTCAACTTTGAGAGGAACGGCCAGTATCATTCAAATGTTATACCTGTCACCGACCAGAACAACGTTATTCAAATGTGATTTGCAGGATTCATGAGTGACCTTTTGCAGAGATATAGAAAGAATATTCAAGTGTAGATTCTTCATGTAAGGAACTACATTTAGGATTATATGTCCAAAAAAAAATCATCAAAATAGGAGTGAGAAAGTGAGTGCTCTCTGAATGCAATTAACCAGAAGCAGACTATTTTGCTTTTGTAATTTGGTCTCACCTTTTGTATTTCATCAAGCCGTCCACCTTGTGGGGTTATGTTGATTTCATGTTTGGTTGATTACAGTCAGGTACATTTTGTTAGCTAAGGGCCAGCACTGTGGCAGCATGAGTAACTCCACTGGGCAGCACCAGCTTCCCATATGGGATGTCAGAGCAGTTCAAGACCAAGAGGAAAAAAGCAATGAACTCTCATGGTTCAAACCGGAACAACTTGGACAGAGAAATTACCTTATAATCCAAATTATAGAATTAGTATCTGTGATGTACTCCAAGTTTTCTGTGCAGAATTCCAAGTAGTTTATGTAGATACCCCACCTTCATGGAGATAGAGCCTAACTCCCTGTTCCTTAGGTGTGCTCTGTACGTAGTGTCTCTCCCAAAAGAGAAAAGAAGTGACTTTAAAGTGAAGAAACTTCACAGACACATCTTTGGCTGAGTGTTCAAGATCAACATCAAAACCTGTAGGTCATGTTGCTAGTGCTCTATACTTACTGTTGGATGTAATGAAAATAATACTTCGTGGTCATTCTTGCAAATATACCTCAATATGTTCGGTAAAAACACCTGGCAATTCTCTGTTGAGGAACATCTTACTAAGTTACCTAACTTGTACTCTGTAGATTCATCGGGTCATAAAAAACAAAACAGCACAGAAAAAAAGAAAGCTGTTGTTGCTGTAATGAGCCCGGAAAGTTGTGAATATATGCACTGGATGAGATTCTTTTTTTCATTATTATTATTATTATATTTTTGACAATCTTTACATAGTTAATTAGGGTAAAAGGTCCAAGGGCTATAGGAAAGTGGGTAAGACTATTATTTCCATATTGTTTCCTTCATGTTTAAAGGGGGGTATTAAGGGAGAAGGCCCACCCAATTCCCCACCCTCCCCAGGTCCCGGATGTAGGGCATGCTCTGAGGTTCTTGCTCAAGTGGTTTTGATAGTTCACCAGTTATGAATCGCTGCCAATCTTGCCACTCCAAGCACTATGAGGTCTTTGAAAAATCCACTGATTGACATAGTCCATCATAGAGTCTCTGTTTGCCCCGTATTTCGCTGCCAACATATAGTTGAGATGGTTGATTGACCTGTTCTGTCTTCTCTCTTTTCTTGGTTAGGGTTCTGAGTCCAGCATTTCAATTGGGGAGATGTCCAAAGAAACTTTGTCTGAAGTGTTCTCAGACCAAATTCTTGAATGTACTAGCCAGGTACAGGGCCCGGCACAGTCCATCACCCAGATCAGCTGGATGAGATTCTAACGAAAAATGAGAATGACATGAGAATGAAGGAACTCTGAGTGGACTTACTGTCATGTTCATCAGTATTAGTCTGTTACTGATTTATACCGCATTATTTCAGAATGTAAATAGAGAAGTTGAGTATAGAGTATATGGGAACTTTGCATTTTCCTCATTTTGTGTTGTTAACTCTCTGTTTTCATGATACAGTTCCATAGACTCAGGAAGTTTCCCTTCTACCTTCCCACACCCTCTTCCCCCACCCCACTTAGTCCTTGAACAACAGTCACAAGTCCATCATTCTGCTATTTAAGCATATCCTGACATGGTCGGTGTAGAGAATCGTATAAAGTCCTGCATTCTATTGTCAAGATATATTCATGTTCCATTGAGAGTCTATCTTTTATTCACAGAGATGCATGCTGCAGTGTATCTCCACTTCATGTATACCTGCTTCCATTACACAGCTCCTCTAGATAAATGTATGTGTGTACAAGCTTACCTGTGCATTTATTGGCCTTGTAGTTTGCATGAAGGCTGCCTTATATCAGAGAGAACATATGATATTTGTCCTTTGGGGATTGGCTTTCACTGAGCATAAATGGTCTCTGTGACTTTTTTTTTTGTGCAGGTAGTAGAATTTTTTAGTGGCTGAGTAGTATTTTATAGTAGATGTACAACAGTTTCTTTAACCACTCCTCTTTGGACAGGCATCTGGGTTATTTGCATGTCTTTGCTATTGTAGATTGTGGGTAGATTGTGCTGCTGTAAATACAGGATTACCAGTTACTTTCTCACATGCAGGTTACATTTCCTTTAGATATATTCCCAGCAGTGGAATAGCTGAGTCATACAGCAGATGAGTATTCAGTTCTCTTAGCACTCTCCATACTAACTTCCACAGTGGTTGGATTAACATACATCCCACCAACAGTGAAGGAAGGTACCTTTCTCCCCACATCTGCAGCAGCTGGTGTTGTTAGGTACTGTTTTGAATGTAGGCCGATCTCACGGGAGTTAGATGGAAGCTCAATGTGTGGGCTTTTTTATTTTACATTTAAAAATATTTTATTTTGTTTTATGATAATTTCCATAGGCTCTAGGGTTGCCTGTCTCCTTCCCCAGATCTCCCTGCCCCAATTGATTTCCCCTCTAGGCTTACAATGGGTGGCCTTCATGAACAGCCACAAGTCCATCATGCTGTTATTGAGATGTTTCCCAACAATATAGGCAAGGACAGTGTCAGAGAGTCAGGATGTATTCAGTGCTTTCACGGAAAGTCCATCTTTAGTCTGTGTGCATAGAGACGTACAGCATTTTGTCTCCATATTTGAACTTGTCAGTCCCCGCTACACTTCTGCTGTATACCTTCTAAAACAGAACCAGTTGGACTAGTGAGGAGTCTCTTCTGTTTATTTTCTCAAAGAACCAACTTTTTGATTCATTGATTTTGTGTATTGTTCTTTTGCAGTTTGATAGCTAGGGAACCTGAACATTTTTTCACGTCCATTGGTCATTTGAATTTGTTCTATTGAAAATGAAGAGACTTTTTAAGAACAATTTCAAATGGCTAGCAGAAATATATATTATCTTTGTAGTTTTCTATAAGAAAAATCATTCCAAAATACAAATTAAAATTCTTAAATTTCTAGGAGTGAGCATCAGCTAGTATGTGCAAAGCAGCTCAAGATGCAGTATTGGAAGTCAAAGCTGCCGAAGGTGAGCAGAGCGAGTCACCCAGGCCTCTTTCAGCTGTCATTTAAATGCTGACAAAAGATACAGAGTTCAGAGTTTTATGTTCCTGTCTCAACTCGTCATTAAAAAATCATGTCGATTTGCCAAAGTGAATAAATAAACTGCTGTTTGCCGTATTTATCTCAATTCTGTTTCCTGAGGATCATGCTCTCAAAAAAGAGTACCTGGGTATCTCAGAGCAAACAATGACTTTTTTCTTAACCTTTGTAGTTATAGCTTCTCAGTAGGAGAATCAAGAAATCTTTCCATTGGTGTATCATTAATTTGCTCCCATTAATTGATCCATTAATCAATTTTTGAAGCAAGTTCCCTGCTACCCAGATTATGAAAAAAGAGCTTCAGTTAACAGTGGGATTCTTATGATTATTTTTAAATTAGAAATGCAGAGATGGACAGATCCTCCGTACACTGGCTGACTGCAAATGCCTGCAACAGTCTGTAACCAGGATCATGTCACCTGTATGGCTGCTGTCCTTGAGCCATCGCTGGAATCTGAAGCGGAATTGGAACCAGGTTCTCTGATATGGGATGTAAGCATACCAGGTGACTTCTGAACTGTGCATTCCAGGCAAACCAGCTCTGTGAAACACAATCCCTGAAGACAATTTTAGGGATTTCCTATGCCAACTTCCATCATACTGTCAGTACTAATCTGTGACTAGAAGCTTTTTTTGAAAAGAAACATGAAATCCTAATGATTAAAAAAAGAAAAGAAAAGAAAACATAGCAATCACAAAGTATTACATAGTATACCATGGTTTTATGTTGGTGGAAGACTCATCCCAAATAATGTTTTGTGTGTTCGTCTAACTGCTACAGCAACTTAGTTCACTACCTTTTTGGTATCTCAGCTCAGGTCAAAGTCTTATATGGGCAACTGCTCAACAGGGAAGGCTGATTTACGAGCAGGTGTTTGGCCCAGCAGTTTGGGTTACGTGACTTGGCTCCTTGATTCTCATCCAGCTTACTGCTAAGACGCACACTCAGAAGCATCAAATACTGGCTCAAGTATCTGCTTCCCTGCCACTCATATGGGAGACCTGTAGCACTTTCCAGCTCTGGCTGTTGTGGGCATTTAGAGAGTGAACCAGCAGGTGGGAGATTTCTATTTGTCTTTCTGCCCTTAAAAAGAAACAGATAAATATGTTTTAAAATAATTTTTCCACTTTTCATATGGTGGGTTCATCCATCTAACAAACGTATTAGTACCTATTACGTGATAGTTACTGTTCTGGATGGGACTAGACATGGCCACCAGACTGTTTCTGTAAACACCAAATAGTGATTGATTTGTAGGCCAGAGTCAGCATCACAGTTGCTTAAATCTGCATGCCACTGTAGCCCCAGACAACATCAAAGAAGTGTTCCTGTGAAACCACTGAAAATTGAATTATATTAAGTTGTCATGTCACAGGATTTTTAAATAATTATTATTCCTCAAGGATTTGTAGATGGAAAAACCATTTGCCATGCAGTCATGTAAAAAGGCCACAAACTGGATTTGGTTCACCAGTAGTGATTTGCCAAAACCCTTGTTTAGATGTTAACAATGCAAAAATGGTAGAAAAGAAGAAAAGTGTCTCACAATCCTGTGTCTTCTTAGTTTGCATTCATTCTGGTTGGTGTGCAATAAGTGTGTCTCTAGCTTAGGAGGCCTAACAGTGCATTTCTCAACCATGTCCCCTCATTAAAGGACATGAGACTCCACTCTGATGGCTTTGTGCTTAAGGACGGACTATTAGGTCTGGGGAAGCAGAGTATATCTTTGCAGCCTGGCTTTTTAATTTCTTCTTTCCTATTCTATGTTATCGCCTCTTCACTTCTTTTGCCTTGTACTACTGCAATTTTTGTTCCAATATAAAAATCTTTCTTGGACTACTTGGCACTTAAACTTGGAACCTGATGTTCTGGAATAACTGAGTCTCACAAGTATTCATAGTTATTTTATGTCTAGTCTTTGTACCCTGGCTAATTTTGAGAGGAAAATTACTTTTCTTCTTAACTGTATTAGCCAGTGTTAAATGCTAGCCCATTTTTTTTCAATATATTTCATACCTACTGACCAACCTTGATTAGTGTTTCTGCTGTAAGAATGTCCTCACTTGCTCTTCCTAAATTCTTTCTGCCCAGGCCGAGGCCAGACCCAGCTCCGTGATTCCCTGGTGCCCAGCAGCCTTCTGGTCTTCAGATTGAGATGTGGTGCTGCTGTGCTATTGAGCTGTGACAGCTTTTGGTGCAGGTACCATAACGTCTACCAAGGCCTCGGTGCCTGCAGGACATCGTCAGTATCTGTGTACTGCGGTCTAGTCACTTCAGCACTGGAGTGTTTCCATTTTAAAGGACAAAGAAGTATAAATAAGGCCACCCAACGTTAAACATGAATATTAGAATGTTAGTCCTTCTGGATCACTCAGCTGTGGCACTGCATGTTAAGCTCCACTTACAACACCAGCAGCCATAGGAGCACCCTCCTACTCTAGTTTGAGTTCCTCCTACTCCATTTCTAGTCCAGTTCCATGATTATGTGCTTGGGGAAGCAGCAGAAGAGGGCCCGAGTGTTTGGGCCCCAACAAGCCCTGTGAACTGCCTGGACGAAGTTCAGACTCCTGGCCTCTGCTTGACCCAAACTCCCCTTTGTGGAGTGAACCAGTGAACACACGCTCCTGTCTCTCCTCTCTCTGTCTCTCTCTCTCTCTCTCCTTCTCTTTGTCCCTCTCTTTCTGTTCCTCTTTGTGTCCATCACCCCCCTCTGCATCATTCTTCCTTTTAAATAAGTAAGCCAGTTTGCAAAATATCCTTAAAAACAGATAGCTCTGGGCCAGACTATGCTTCAGTTGACTAGTTTTCAGTCTACAAGCACCAGCATCCCATATGAGTATTGTTTGATACTCTGACTATTCACTTCAAATCCAGCTCTCTGCTTATCGCCCGGAGAAAGCAGTCTATGATGGCCCAAGACCGTAGGACCCTGTACCCATGTGGGAGAAGTGAAAGAAGCTCCTGGCCCCTAGCTTCAGATCAGTTCAGCTCTGGCCAATGTGGTTCTTTGGGCAATTAGCCAGCAGATGGAAATCTTTCTCTCTCCTCCTCTCTTTAAATTTGCCTTTCCAACAACAACAACAAAAAAATCTGGGCCCGTTGCAGTAGCTTAGTGGCTAAAGTCCTTGCCTTGCATGCACCAGGAATTCATATGGGTACCAGTTCATATCCTAGCAGCCCCACATCCCATCTAGCTCCCTGCCTGTGGCCTGGGAAAGCAGTCGAGGACGGCCCAAGGCTTTGGGACCCTGCACCCGCCTGGGAGACCTAGAAGAGGTTCCTGTCTCCTGGCTTTGGATCGGCTCAGCTCTGGCCATTGCAGCCACTTGGGGAGTGACTCATTGGACGAAAGATCTTCCTCTCTGTCTCTCCTCCTCTCTATATCTGGCTTTCCAATAAAATAAATAAATCTTTAAAAAAATATAATCTCTTATAAAGGTTTTAACAGACCTAGAAAATGGCATTCCTTGTGCTCTGTAGGCATGTTGTCTGACTGGATGTGTGAGTTGATGTACCAAAGGCCTCTGCCACAGCCCCAGTCAAAGCTGGCTTTGGAAGATGCCCAAAATAGAACTTCTGAGAACATCCCTTTTCCTATCACAATGCATTCTCAAATTCAAGAGCAGGACTTTGTGGCTATAGGCCGAATCTGCGCACAGGAAGTAGGACTAAGAGAGCGAAATGGAAACGAATATCAGGGAGAGCGAGTTACATCGACAGAGCGCTCGGTGAAAGCCAGACGTGCTGGGCCAGGTTTTCGGCCCTGGGAGGCCGCCGGGCCGGGGTCTTATCCCTGAGAGGCCGCCGGGCTGGGGTCTCGGCCCCTTGGGAGCCTTCTCAGCCAGCATCTACCCCTCCAGTCGTCTGAGTGCGTTGTAACAGGAAGGGAAAAGTGATGTGTCTATCTCCAAAAAAGGAAAAAGTGAATTAACTACGCTACCCACAGCTGGAACTCCTGCTTCAGTCACTGTGAGGGACAGTCTTACGTCTCCATCCCCACTGCTGGTCAGAGCCCACGGAAACACTCCTGCCTTGGCACTTCTACTGGCTGGGCATACGGTTTCTAACTTGAGCTGAAATGTGCCTGGTTACTGTACCCCTTCCGCACCCCATTAGCCCTCCTCCTGTTCTGACCCGGGCACTGTAGAGGATGTCAGGGAATACAGAGTATATTCCCTCTGGGCATCTTAGGCAGGTACAATAAACACATGGAGAAGCAATTGATATATATATAATACAATACTCTTTGGAAGCAGGTATTCTGTTTCTTAAAAAAGAGAAGCAACCTAACTAGTCAATTCTTTGTCCACGTTCCCCCGCTTCCCCTCCCCATTGCTTTTTAAAAATGTTTTTAACTGAACTTGCTGTACTACAGGTGAGCTCATTGCTGAATGCAGGCTCAGGGCTTTTAAATGCAATGTTCCCAGTGGTCATACCTTTCTGCTTCACACTGTACATCAGCAGACATCAGAAAGTTCACGAAAAATGGAACTTATAATGCTTAGTTCAGTGGCACAAAACACTGAAAACCATACATATGAAATGCCTTCAAAGAGTTCACGAAAATACATATTATGCAGAAACTATGTGTGAATTTCAGACTTTTTGCATGAACATATTTTTTGCACGGACATTTTCACAGGACTTTTTAAAGTCCTGTTGTATACATTTTCACATTTAATCAATGCTTTCAGGAACATAAATCATTGGGAATGGACAACTTATGCAGCTGTTCCCCTGGTTTCACTGCTGTAGACACACCTGTCTGTAGGCTTGCTCCTACAGAGCCATTTGCGCCATTGCCCCTGCTTGGTCCTGTATCTTAGCAGGCCACGATGTCTTCAGAAGGAGCCGCCAGTCTGCTTCGTGAGCATTTGGCCCATCCTCCGTCCATGCCATCAGTAGGAGTGCCTGTTTGTGAGGACAAAGGAGAAGGTTCAATAGTCAAAGAAGGAGTACTTGAAGGGGAATGGCCAAGTAATGCACCAGAAAGGAACATTTTTAAAAAGACATTTGGAAAAGTTAGTTCCTGGAAATATTACAGGAAAAGAGCTGTTTAAAAGGTTTATTGGAATTTTAAGTGGATTCCATAAAGAATATGGATTTAAGTGGCATTCTGAAAGTGCTGAATCATAGCTACTGCCATGGTGGCTAAATGGCACCACTGCTGGGTCACCTTCAGGAATGATGAGGCATATACACATTTTGACGCTGTCTATTAGGACATTAGGAATCTTCTTGGCCCTACCATAAATCTGCAGCATTAATTAATGTGTGGTTACTACTGTTTAGTATAAAATCAGTATTATGTAGCAATATAATGATATTATAGCATTGATTGATGATTTGTAACAGAAAGGACTTTAGGCAAATAAGGAACTCTGAATCTCTGAGATTGTTAATATACTCACAGGGACTGCATCCTGAGAGTACCTTAGCTGCCACCAGATAGCCTTGAGTCCTAGTGATGTAGGACTCAGCTGCCTGAGGACAGGGCCCTGGGAGAATCAGCCCTTCGGCTCCCATTCGGACAGAGGAACTGGTTCCCAGGGGTGGAAAACAGAATATTTTTCTCCCCATGGTAAGGGCAAATACAACCTGAGGAAGTATTACACACCTTTCCCTGCCCTCTGGCCTATTCTCTCAAGAGTTGTTGTTCTTTTCCATTGTATATAAGCTGGCACACAGGCTGGATAAGCCCCTGCCCTCAGGACCATTCCCCCTGCCGAGGACCTGTAGAGCACACATTTCAGGAGGTTGGGGAAGAAAACAACAGCTTCAGTGAGAGCCTCACTTTGCAAAGCCACCTTCTGGCACAAAGATATGGGAAGTTGACTTTTCCTTTGGATAAAGCCTGCGTAGGTCATCTCCCAATTTCCAAGAAAAAAAGAAGAATGGGCTCTGTATGACAGGGGACCTGTCATGTCCTCTTACTTGCTTGAGAACCTGTGTGTGGTGAGCTGTGCCTGAAGCAGATAACTAAGGTAAGAGACCCACAAATGCAAAAGATCTCCCTTCTGGATGTCTGCTTGTTTGAAACACTGGTTGGACAAACTGCCCTCTGCGCTTTGATCCTCTTCTGTTGAATAAATATGAGGGATATGAGCTCTTAAGTTTCAATATGCTCATTAGCCCCAAATGGTAGAAAAACCCAGGTTTCCAGCATTGCTGAGTGCAGGTGTGTTTTTCTGAAAGAGTTACCACCTCTCTGCCACATGTGGACTGGACATGCACATGACAGCCCAGCCCTGCGGGGATCCGTGACTGCTGCTATTGGTTTGGATAAATTACTAGATTTGCAGTTGTTAGAAGCTCCTTATTCCATCCAAATGAGTTATTGGTTTATAAGCAATGAATATCATTCAAGAGGAAACAAAAGTAGTTTGGGTTGCCAGAGAGAAGACCTGAAAAACAGGACTTGACTTCTTTTTTTGTAGGATTTGCCTTCTCCTTTTGCTCTAATTCCTCTGTGCTCCTGACTCACCTTACTCCAGCGTGCCTCAGCTGCTCCAGGGAAGAGGGTAGGTGCCAGGCTGGAAGTGAGTGGATTTCCCCTCCGTGGGGTTTTCTGAGAAGTATGAGGAGGATACAACTTTTCCAACTGCTGATAACCTATCAGTGCTGCTTGAGGATGCAGCACTATGCACCTGCTGGCCTAGTTCAGAGTTCGCTTAAAGCAGAATCCACTTCCCAGAACCATTTCCCACCCACACACCATGCAGCTAGTAAGGCAGATACGACAGAGGGAAAGGATCAAGATCCTATGATAATTAATAACTTCGAGAAAAATCCTTGGTAGAGTCTGTGGGCCAGTTACTTGACAAAGAGGTTCAGCTGGTAAACACCAACACAGGACGAGAAACCAAGCTGTGGTAGCGTCTTACCTTTTCCTTATTTCAGTGTAAGGCAAACCAGTCCCTACTTGGCTTGCTGGAATAGCTGCTGCTGCTCAGAAGCCATCCCCACGTCCAGGGCCAGCGGAAGTATCCATGGATGCTTAATGTCCATGCACCCTGTCCACTGCTGTCATCTGTCTCCCTAGTACTCAGGAAGACCCACGGAAGTGGCCGGCTGCCCACAGGGGGATGTCTATTGGCTGCTGCAGGGAATTCCGCAGAGAATAGGCTTTACTTGTTGGATGGACCAAGTTCCTCAGGGACACTCCGCCACATAGAGGACATGAGGGACAAGAAGAACTGACTCTACCGTCCCAAGAGATTCAGAAGTGTCTAGCACAGGAGAGGTCCACCATAAGGGTAGGCTGCAATAGTCGCTGAAGCCATTTCCCAAAAGGTGAGTTAGGAGATGCGGCAGGATCGTCTGCAAAAGGGAGGACTGTGTGGGCTTCTGGCAGTGCTTGGTGGGGACTCTTGCAAGCTACGGGCCAGCACACAGGGGAAACGGCAGGATGACAAAGACAGTCTGAGCGCTGTTCAATCTGCCGGCAGCTACTAGACTGCTGTGGGATAACCCAGTGGAAGGCAGGACAAAAGAAGGGTGTTGACTGCTTTGCCAGAGCTCTCAGCTAAAGGAAACAACCCCTACTCCCTACTCTGCCAAACCCAAGGAGGAGGAGGGGGAAGGAGGAATCTATGTTGTTACTGCAAAATGCCAGGGCAATGGAACAGGCAAAAAGAGACCCTGCAGGATGTTACAGAGACAAGAGAGACTGGCAAGGTCGGCCCTTTAGCCAGGGAATACCTGACACATGGCACACATACACAGACTGAAGGGGTCTCAGAGCGGGGAGCGAACTGGTGGACAGCCTGATCTATCTTTGCCCTTTCTGGAGAATACTGACTGCTCATTCTGCAACTTCCTTAGAGAATTCTTGTTTCCCATCTGGCAACAGATCAGAAGCCTTTGGGTTTTTCAGCTTCACGCTCTGTTGTTTTCCTCTCCAATGGCCACATGGAGGTGCTGTCCGCCCGTATCTAACGTGCTGGACAAATTAAAGGCTGTGATCTTCCATATCCTGGATGGAGCATTATGTAGCTCCCTCAACAAAAACACCTGATGGATTACTCTGGTGGCTTCAGGAAAAATGCAGTATAGAAAAAGTTACGCCCTGCTAGCCAAGCACCCTGAACTGACATCAGCTAATGCCTCATCTGGGGAATGGTAATACAAGTTCAATTCAAGGTAAAAAACTGAAAACAAAACAAAACTAGCTTCTAAGAAAGACAAACCATGATGTGTCTACACCCGTGTACCTTGTCAAGAGCTTGCTTAGGAGTCAAGCACGTCAGAAGGGAGTTAGAGGGACCGGCACGATAGCATAGTGGTTAAAGTGGTTAAAGTCCTTGCCTTGCACGCATTGGCACCATATGGGTGCCAGTTCTAATCCCAGCAGCTCCACTTCCCATCCAGCTCCCTGCTTGTGGCCTGGGAAAGCAGTCAAAGATGGCCCAATGCTTTGGGATCCTGCACCTGTGTGGGAGACCTGGAGGAGGTTTCTGGCTCCTGGCTTTGGATCGGCATAGCACTGGCCGTTGCACTCACTTGGAGTGAATCATCGGATGGAAGATATTTCTCTCTATCTCTCCTCCTCTCTGTATATCTGACTTTGTAATAAATAAAAATAAATCTTAAAAAAAAAAGAAGGGAATTAGGGGGCCCAGCATGATAGCGTAGTTTGGCAAGTCCTCACCTTGCATGAGCCAGGATCCTGTATGGGTGCTGGGTCATGTCCCGGCAGCCCCGCTTCCCATTCACATCCCTGCTTGTGGCCTGGGAAAGTAGTTGAGGATGGTCCAAAGCCTTGAGACCCTGCACCCGTGTGGGAGACCTGGAAGAGCTCCTGGCTCCTGGCTTCAGATTGGCTCAGCTCCAGCCATTGCAGCCGCTTGGAGAGTGAACCATCGGACGAAAGATCTTCGTCTCTGTCACTCCTACTCTGTATATCCGCCTTTCCAATAAAAAAAAAAAATGAATAAATCTTTTTTAAAAAAGAAGGGAATTAGGAAAATGTGATGACTCAAAAGAGACATTTGCCTTGCCACAGTAGAATACTCCCAGTGAGTAAGGAAGAGGGCTTTCTACAAACTAGCAGACCCGCGCACGATCTTAGAGAAATACGTCCGTTAGCCCGTCACCTCCTGTTGTCCCTAACCCTGCACTATGCAGGCTTCACGTCTGCTCTTCTCCCCATCCTAGATGAGTGTAGATTTCTGTTTGTTTTATTTATGAAATAGCCCAATATTGATGGCAAAAAAGAAATCGTCAAGGGTTTCAAGGCTCCCCTCCTGTTTCTCAAGTCCTTTGTGGGGAAAGTTTAGGAAATGTGTTCCCCTGGAGGGAGCGTTAATTACCCAATATGCAGATGATGCACTTGTGGCCTCAGGAAATGAAGAGCAGAGAAAGCAGATCCTTAGGCTTGACTGCAATTCCCTGTTCGCAAGGTCCTCAGATC
Source organism: Ochotona curzoniae (assembly GCF_017591425.1). Lineage (NCBI taxonomy): Eukaryota > Metazoa > Chordata > Mammalia > Lagomorpha > Ochotonidae > Ochotona > Ochotona curzoniae. Next base: position 3,427,049 of record NW_024466129.1, on the reverse strand, counting down.
CAGGAGACAAAGTGTGGTCCTGACAGGCTCGAGTAAAATTCTAGAACATCTCACAGAAGGCCTCACCATGAGCAGGAAGCTGGTTTTGCATGTATGACAGCCAACAAATCCCAGCTTCTGCCACGTGTGCAAAGCTTCAGTTGGGCGACTACATGCCAACTCCCCAAGTCTCCTGGGCTGGTCTTGTGCCTCTGTAAAGGCTGGAATTAACCATAGTCTGTTCCAGTCTTAGGGATTCCAAATGTTTAAAAAGCTTCTCCACTTGTTTTGTCATGAAAGTGAAGGCGCTGCTAGTGAAGTCTTGGTTCACAGGTTGGACCAGATCACAATAGGCCGACAGTCGTATGGCTCCTCAGGTCAGAGGTTGGACCAGACCACAGTAGGCTGACAGTCCTCTGGCTCCCCAGGTCAGAGGATGGGCTGGACTACAGTAGGCCCACCACAGCCTCTGGCTCCTCGGGTCAGGGGTTAGGACTGAGTGAGAGCAGGCTGACAGCCTATAGTTCCAATCCAGATAGCACAGAGCTGGATTGCCAGCAAGTCTTCCTGCAGTGGTGGCAGTGACAGCCTACATTATTACTGAAATCGCCCAGGCTCTTACCTTGGGGCAGTCAACTGATATACACATTCCTAAATTCTATGACAGTCTTCCTACAGGTACACAAATACCAGCATTTTCCACTGCACTGTCCAACTGCTAAAGGACCACAGCTCAACTGAACTGCTGTGCTTGGAAGATGCAGTTTCCCTCTCTTCTGCCTTCTTACCAGACCCTGATTCAACAGATGACCATGACTGCACAGTGGTAACGGAAAACACAAGGTGCTGGATCTTGACCTGATGTGTGAGATTTTTCGGAAGAGCTGGTCGTGATGGCTCATGGATCATTCACCCATCCCTGCTGAAGTGACTTCTTGTGAAATGTTGGAGGCTTGACATGTGTTTGATGTCTGTCATACAAGGCAAAAGAAACCTTAAAAATACATTCAGAAGTCTTGGACTTCACGGAAAGCCCACGAAGCCTGTCTGTTGGACATCGGATGTGTGAGGAGCTCTGCAACTGCCTACTCAGTTCTCAATAGTCTGCTAGAGCTGCAGCGACTGCTGTTAAACATGACATGTGACGACTCAGCTGGCTAGTCCTCTGTCTGCAAGCACCAGCATCCCGTATGGGTGTCAGTTCATGCCTTGATTGCTCCACTTTCCATCCAGTTCCCTGCTTGTGATCTGGGAAAGCAGCAGAGGACGATCCAAAGCCTTGGGACACTGCAACCAAGCAGGAAACCCAGAAGAAGTTTCTGGCTTCTGGTTTCCGATTAGCTCAGCTCCAGCCATTGTAGCCATTTGGGAAGTGAACCAGTGGATGGAAGAACTTTCTCTCCATCTCCCTTCTCTGTAAATCTCTAGCAACAAAACAAAACATGGTAATCTCCCAACTTAAAAATTCCACACTTTGCAAAAGAAAATGGACAAAGGGGTTGTAAAGGGAGTTAGAAAGAAATTTGGCTGGACTCCGTGAATTACAGAACAGTTCATTTTCTATGTCACAGCCTTCATTTAGTTGCTTGGTACTGTTGTATTCATATGATCAGCAAAATTACCTGAATACAAGAAAGGTTTTAAAGGCATTAACCTTTCATTACATGTACAAAAGTCCTTAAAGGTTGCTACTTAGGGAGAGCTAGGAAGTCTTCCTGGCAGCTTTACTGGGAACCTGAGGGTGTTTTGTTTTTGTTAGAGAGATGGGTGCAAATGCTGGAGTCATTTCCTCTTCAAAGGCTTACTTCCTCTATGTGTGCTTTCCACTTGAGCAAGCCAAAGCACACCGAATCACAGAAAAGCATCTTATTTATAGGGCTGTCTGGAAATTAAGACTGTGTTTACAGATTCCTAAAAATAGGATCTCTGACCAGAAAGCATAGGAATCAAAATCTAAAAAGAAAATCACCAGGCCAAAAAACTCTCTTTGGATAAGATTCAGCAATCTGCTAGGTTAAACTCATCCACAATGTAACCACCAGCCCGGTTACAAATCAGAATAATAAATGAATAAATAATAAAACGGTGACTCCTACAGGCAGACCAGGGATGTCTCTCTTTGAGCTGGGTTTTGGCGTGTCTGTGAGTTGTGTCTGAGGATGTATCGTGTGTCTGATTTAACTGAATCCTCTCATCATCTTGTTCATCACTTAAAAGGCTTCTGTTACCCCAGGGGAAACTTTGAAACTTACAGTCACAAAGATGGAGCAGCAACCGTCTCAGTAAGTCGGCCACACCACTACCTGGGACGTGGATCCACATCAGTGTTTCTGAGGGGCTGTCCTGGTGCTGCCGGGGACCCTGCCAAAGGCTGTTGCAAGCCTGGAGGCTGTCAGGGAAGAGGACAGCCGCTGGAGTCCTGCCTCCCGCCTCCCGTGCGAAGCCCATCTCCTGGAGGACCCATGTACCTCCCACCAAAGATAGGGTAACTGATACAACTGAAGGTGGTTGAGCTCAGCAGGAAAGGAAACTTTTGTTACTCTGTTACTCTTCTCCTGGGCTGCTTGTCCCAGCACAGCTGTGATTACTCCAGCTACTTTGAAAACAAAGTAACTAGAAAGCAAAATGTTTTTACTAGAAAACAAAACAAAGCAAAATAGTTACACTGCTCTTTCCGCACTGTCAATGATGGTTCCTACCAGCACGTTCACATATTGCTGATAAACTCTCCATTGTCTGCCCAGTACGGACGTAACAAACCTTCCAACTGAATATTTAGTAATGTACATGTGGAACTATTTTCTTCATGTGATCACAGCAGTAAAAGTAATCAATATGCATTGAGGTCCTCAAATTTTACATTTGACCAAGAAAAAAAAAAAAAGAAGGAAAGAAAAAAAAGTTGACCTGGGTTGTTTGGAAGGGTGATGTAGAAAAAGAAAATTAAAAATCACATCTGATTGACAGACAAAAATAAACACAAAATAAGTCTAATATTACTAGATTAACGCTGGGATACGAGTTTCCTGCAATTTCAACAGAGGTGGAAAAACAAAAGTGGTTGCTTGTTATGGTTAAAGGTTATTTCCCCACAGCAAATATCACACTACATTTTAAAATTCATCATAGGGTGATCCTGGTAATTGCTTTGTTCACATTTCACTACGGACTTGCCTGGAGAAAAGTAGAAAGCATAATGAGAATAATTGGAAGATTGCAATGTTATTTCATAGCGATGTAGGGAGATGACTGTAAGGGCAAATACAAATTAAGAATAAGAGGCTTAACCCTCCCCTGTTGAAGAATAACAGAAAAGACCCGCCCTCTTTCAAACTCTGTTCTTTCCCCTGCATGGAAGTCTGTGGAAGGGCTGGCTGGCAGAGCCTCCCCGCTCAGGAGTGCTGTACCAGGGGCTTGGGAGCCCTAGGGCTGGCTGCCTGAGCCTCCCAGCTCAGGAGTGTCCTGCCAGGGACCTGGGAGCCCTCCATGCAGGGCACACTTCCTGGGACACAGCTCACCTTGTTTCCCGGTTCCCAGGGAGGGTAAGAACCGGGCGTCGGTGGAAGCCTCTCTCCAATCTGCGAAACCCACCTCCTGTCATAAGCATGGAAAGTTTGCTTTCCCCGGGATAAAAAGCCTGCAGAAGCAGTCTCCCAGTCACCTGTGCAAAGCAGCATGAACCCGGAGCAGCACAAGTGCTGTCATGGCCTCCCTCTTGCCTCGAGAACGAGTATGCAAAGGGACTGATCTGCGTGGTCATTCCTCGTACGAGCTCCTTGACTTTGTAATCTCTCCAGCTTATTTAATTTTTTAAAAGTTTAGCAAGTGTAATATGAAAAGTATTTCCTTTTTTTGTTACTTCTATGAATTCAATTCATGGTTTGGGAAAAGATATTTGGATTTAATGGTATTTCCCTAAAACATCAGCAGACATGCTTCCTGCTTGCCCTATGGCGTCACTGTGGTCTCACATGCTCCTGTGCGAGAGATGTGAACCCCTCTCCTACTAGCCCTGCACTGGTGAGAGCCAGAATGATGAGTCCAATCTCTTGAGCCCTTCCTCTCTCCCTGCACCGGCCAATCACCACACCCCTGCAGCCGGGGCAATGACAGAGGCAGAGCTCCGTTGTTGGTGTGTTCCTGTTGGTTTGGGTTCACCAGCAGGGACCTGTGCATCTCAGCGAACCTGAGGTGGAGCCATGCTGTCTCTCTTGCGGCAGGACCACGTTCCCTCAAATTCCCAAAGCCCGGAGGCTTGGTTGGTGGTGTCAGGCTTCCTGCACCTCCCCGAGCGCTAGTCCAGCCAATTTCACTTGCCTGTCACCATTATGCTTTTGAAAGTAGAGTTTCCGTAGCAATTGCAGTGGCTGCTCTTGCAATGGGATATGATATGTGTCGTTTCTTCCTCCCCTTGCTTAGGCGCGCTCTTCAGACAATTGGGCTGTGTCCTCTGGAGGAAGGACACATGACTATTTGGTCATGCCCTCCTAGCATGCCTTTGCCTGATTTGTGCAAAGGTATGTGCTCTCTCAGCTTGATTTTCAAAAGTCTGTACAAAATGGGCGAGCTTACTTTTCTGCCTGATTCCACTCTTGCTCCTCAACCTGTTGTCTGAGTCTTCGCCACCCTGCCCTGGCACAGAGTGCGCACCCAAATGTGTGTTAAAGAAAAAAGACAGATTCTAGCCCCTGCTGTAAAGATGCCAATGGGATGCTGCATCCTACAACAGGGTGCTGTGGTCCATGTCCTGGCTCCACTGCTAAGCAGCTTCCCGTTAGTGCACATCCTTGGAGGAAGCAGTTGATGGCACAAGTGTGGGAGACCCTACTGAGTTCCAAGTTTCTGCTTTTGTCCTTCCCTTGAAACTATGGGCATTTGGGCAGTGAACTTGCCACTATCAAATAAATAAAATAAGGATAAATGCTTAAAAAGCTATTCAAGAAGTCTCAACCTTCACTAGGGACGAATTGGGGGCTATGATTTTTTAATTTTTATTTTTAATTTTGAATTTTATGATGCAATACTCTCATTATGAGCAGGTCCCAGGCTTTATTTTTAAATGAAGGACTGTGTTTTCTAGCTCCTCTCAATGCTGCACTCCCCTGGGCATGTCCTGAACTTCCCACATGACACAGACACGGAGGTCACAGGGGATGCCGGAGGAGACGGCCTCGGCTCTGAATGGAAGCCGTCTACACTAATGGGAGTTCTGTGAAGGAGAACATGCAGCCAGTCTCCCCACACAGCAAGGATTGCATTTCTAGAATTCAGGCGGCCCTGGGATCACATCCCTGCTGGCTGGGGGCACTGCCGGTCCTTCCTGCAACGCAGGTCATATTCTCCACTCTTCACCCTAGCACACTCGTCACCCCTCATCACACATACATGCACGCACACACAATTATATACTCATGCAAAGTCACATAGACACTTGTTTTCCTAGTTTCTTTTTTTATTAACTTAAGATTATTGTATTGCATGAGAGGAAGAATGAGAGAGAGAGAGAGAGAGAGAGAGAGATTCCATCAGCTGTTTCATCCCCAAATTGTCCCAACAGCTGGGGCTGGACTAAACAAAAGTTCAGGAGCAGGAACTTCTGGGTTGGTGGGTAGATGACAGTGGCCCAAGAACCTGAGCCATTACCTTCTGTCCCCAAGGGTGCACAATGGCAAGGAACTGGAGTTGGGAGCGAAGCCAGGACTTGAGCCTACATACTTCAGTATGGGATGTGGACATCTCAAGCTGTGTCCTAAACGCTGTGCCCAATCCCAGCTCCTATTTATTTTTTAAAAGAATTTAAAAACGGGGCCCAGTACAGTAGCCTAGTGGCTAAAGTCCTCACTTTGCATGCACTGGGATCCTGTATGGGCACCAGTTCATATTCTGGCTGCTCCACTTCGGTAGAGGATGCTCCAAAGCCTTGGGACCCTGCATCCATGTGGGAGGCCCAGAAACAGCTCCAGGCTCCTGGCTCCAGATGTTGTGGTCTCTTTGGGAGTGAACCAGTGAATGGAAGATCTTTCTGTCTCTCCTTCTCTGCAAATCTGCCTTTCAAATAAAGATAAATACATCTTTTTAAAAAAAGAAATTAAAAATATTTTTGACAGATGTTAATTGTACATCTTTATGGGGTCAAGTGTGGTATCCTTTCATCCTCTAAAAATGGCAGAGGCAGGGTTCCAGCTCCCCTCTGCCTCGTTTCCTGCAAGGCTTTGGGCTCCTCCCACTCCTGACTTCACCCTGCTACCATCTCTTCCCTAGAGACGGGGAACAGGCTCTGGGAAGCATCTGTCAAGATCTTCCAGGTAGGACCTGCCTGATGGGTGTCCAAACAGAGCAAGAGGACGTTTCAAAGCAATATTGTGCACAAAGACTCGTGGCTCTACTGGTGCGAGTGTACAACGCGGCACCTGTGGGGCTGAGGAGCAGTCGTGGCTGAGCTTCAGCAGGGACTGGCTGAGGAAATGATGCCAAGAAAGGAACAGCCGTCACCACCACCACTCTAGGAGCTGAGAGTCGGGGTCTAGGACAGCCCCACCTGCAAAGAACATGGACACTTCTGTGCCCCTGGTTCCCTCAAGGGTCTCAATATGATGGGCAGGCCCCTTGTCGCGTGGATGTGAAGGTGGGTAGGAAAGAGGTGTGCTCCTGTGACAGGTGGGAGAGCTGGCTGGCTCTTCCCACTGCACAAGGAAGCACAAGAAGGTGCCTCATTGGAACCTTGGCCGCCAGCATCCCGCACTCAGACCTGTGGCCCCAGAACAGAGAATGGAACAAGTATGCTGTTCCAACCCCCAGCCCAAACTAAGACAATCACCACACCTAGATTCTTTGTCTTGTAAATATTCTTTCTTTAATTTGTTTTTACTTACTTAAGAGAGAAAGAGGGCCCAGTGTGGTAGCCTAGCAGCTAAAGTCATCGCCTTGCACACACCGGGATCCCATGTGGGTGCTGGTTCTAGTCCTGGTGGCCTTGCTTCCCATCCAGCTTCCTGCCTAAGGCCTGGAAAGCAGTTGAGGATGGCGCAAAAGCCTTGGGACCCTGCACCTGCGTGGGGGACCCAGAAGAGGCTCCTGGCTCCTGGCTTTGGATCAGCTTGGCTCTGGCCATTGCAGCCACTTGGGAAGTGAATCAATGGATGAAAGATCTTCCTCTTTGTATCTCCTCCTCTCTGTATATCTGACTTTCTAATAAAAATAAAATCTTTAAAAGAAAGAGAGAGAGAATCTGCTAGCCTCTGGTTCATTCTCCAACAAGCAAGGCAGCGAGCAAGGTAAGGCGGGGAGGAATCCAGGAGCCTAACTCCCCCTCTGGATCCCCGCTGAGTGACAAGGGTGGAAGCACCTGAGCCGCCTGGGACACAGTACCAGGCAGCTGCATCACAAGCAGAAGAGGAGAGGGGACTCAAACCTGCCCTCGAATTTGCACCACAGTAACTGCTCTCCATCTCCATTCTTTTTCTTAAATCATTTTGTTTTTGATGCTGTTTACATAGTTGAGAAGTATATAGGCCCGTGTGCGATGAGGAGGGTTGAAGCATGGGGGGAAGGAGAGTGGGGCAAATGCTCCCCCCCTCTTTTTTTTTCTTTTTCTCTTGCATCTGGGGTGGGATGTGAGGAGGGGAGAAGAGGGAGCTGTTCCCAGCTGCTAAGCCACATCAGTGCCTGGGGATGTGGGATGGCTGCTTGATGCAGCAAACCCCGTGTGGAGAATGTTCTGAGGGTATGGCTTCAGCGGTGTCCATAGTTCTGAGATTCTGTTGATTTTGTTGCTCTAAAGTTGAAGAAACATTTCCAAGGTCCAATGGCAGACATAGTCCACCAGTGTACCCACCAATATACCAACTAGCCCAGATATTTTCTGTCAACCTTGGCCGAGGGAGTTATCCAGCTTAGTCTGCCCTCCATCCTTTTATGTGGTACTTGACATCCTGGCAGGCCTCAAGGAGCCATCATGTCCCCAGTGTGCACCTGGGCATGCTGTCCACTGCCCAGCTTCAGTAGCTGAGGAGGCCTAGTCCCATACCTGGATTCCAAGGTTAGACTACAGATTCTGTGATTTTCCCTGTGGCCAGAGTCTTGAAACCAGCAGTTCATTTGGGGGGTTCCCAAAGAACCCTCACCTGAGGTGACCCCAGACCTGTTCCTGTATGTACCAGCCAGGGAAGGATACAACTCAGTTCATCACTCAAATCAGCCTATACAACACACTGGTGGCTGCAGTTACCGGATCAGTTCTGTCTCCAACCCCATCTCATATGCAAACGATAGATGTTTTGGCCCAGTCCAACCCTGCCCACCACACACTCAGCTCTCACACACACCCATGGGAACTGCAGCCTAGTTGGAGCAACCCCCATAACCCCTTCCAGGCCTGCCTCCACCCCAGTTACTGTACATGCCGATATGTGCAGCAGACTGGTCTGATCTTTCCTGCATCCCATCTGGCTCCCATTCACAGCAGTGGGTGCTGCAGCCTAGCTCAGCTCAACTGACCCCACTATTCTACCCTCACTTACGCCAGCAGGTGTTACCACCTGTTTAGCCAGGCCCACGCTAGCTTTGGTTCTCATTTTCACCAGCAGGAGCTATACCCTATCAGAGCGGTTTCCACAATCCCTGCTAGGCCTCCTCCCAGCCCGGGAGCTTGTACTTTCCAGGAGGTTCTGCGCTCTAGCCTGACAGGATCTGCTTTCAGTCCTGGCACTTGCCAGTAGACGCTGCAACAGAACCTGATCTGACTGCATGTACTGTGGCTCATATTTGCACTAGTCGCTTAGTGTAGCCTGGCTCTCCCCGATCCCAGCTCACATGCAGACCAACGGGCTTTGTAGCCCTGCCCAGCCTGGTCTGCCCAAGTCCCAGCTCTCATACTCACCAGTGGGGGCAGTGCTGCAGCAGGGGAGCCTCCACAGACTCCCCCCAGTCTCAAGTCTTAAATGTGCTGGTGGATACTGTGGCCAAGACTGACATGGCCTGCCTCACATTTGCATTTGCCAGCTGGTGCTGCAGCCCAGCCAGCCCCCAGTCCTGGCCCTAATGTGAACTGGTTGGTGTTTGGCCCAACCTGACTTGTTCTGCCCCTGGTCCTAGTTCTCATATCCTCCAGTGAGTGTTATGAACTGATCCAACCTGGCCTGCCCCCAGACCTAACCCACAGGTGTGCTGGTGGGTACTGTAACCTGTTTGGTTTGGGCTTCCAGCTTTGGTTGTTGCACTCACCTGCAGGGACCTCTTCCTGATTAAAATAAAAAAAAAAAGTTTCCCAAGCTCCTCTATCAAGTTACTTCCCAGACACAGGTCTTACACACACCAATGGGTGCTTGGCCCAGCCTGACTTGGCCAACCTCCTGCCCTGGCAGCTACAGCAGCCTTGCCTGACTGACCCACACCCATTCCTGCTCTTACCATTGGGTGCTACAGTCCCAGCCCACCTGGTCAACCCCCAGAGCCAGCTTTCATGTGACTTAGTGGATGATGAGACCTAGCCTTGTCCTACACCCACTGTGGCTCTCATGAGCACCAGAGGGTGCTGAAGCTTAACCCAGTGTGGCACACCACAGACTCAGTCTACACACATGCTGAGGGACGTTACAACTACATCCAGCCCAGTTCCCTGCCCTTATTCCAGCTCCTGCATTTACTAGTGGGAACAACAGCCCAACCGGATGTCCCCATAGCTCTCTAACTGGGCCTGCTCCCAGCCATTGATCTTGCACATGCTGGTGGTGGCTCTGACCCAGCCTGCATAGCTCAACCCCAGGCTGGTCTTTGCCATCAAAGGCTGCAGACTGGCCTGATCTGGCCCAGCCTGCTCTAGTCCCAGCTTTCATTGGATGCTAAAGCATAGCCTTGCCCAGCCTGTCCCTATCCCTGGTTTTCATACAAACTGGTAGGCATGATAATCCAGCATGGCCCACACACCATTCTGGCTCCTGTGCATGCCAGTGTGCTACAGTTTGGCCAGGCCCTGATTGCTCCTCTCCTACCCCTCAAGCCAGCCCACACACCTGCCAAGAAGTGGCGTGCTGACCTGGAGCCCTGCCCACCTGCCCAGGACCCAAGCCCTGGGTAGACAGGTCTCCAGATGCAGTCTACGGGCACACCATGGAAACATGCTACCCTGAGGCCCTACCCCTTCTGCCTTCACCCACCCAGGACCCATGCATGCGCATGACTGTCCAAGCCTATACCAGCATTGTGGCCTGGAGCCGTACCTGCCCACCCAGGACCCAAGCGCATACACAGGTTTTATGGCCTATGCCAGCTTGCCAGCCTGGAGCCTTGTCCACCTGCCCACCTGAGACCCAAGCACAGGAATGAGTACTCAGGCCTACTGTGCCATCCCTGGCGGTAGCCTGGGAGTGGCGCTCTGCCAGCCTGAATGATGACTTACGCGTGGAGCTTCAGCAGGCTTTCTAGAGTCATAAGCAAAAAAAAAAAAAAAAATGGCCGAAAGATCTTATAGACATTTGCTCAAACTTCACAGAGCTACTGGGCCAATGCCAGAGGCACGTGGTCATCTTCGCTTTTAAGTAGGGAAAATGAATACTCATTCTCCAATCTGTGATAAAGTGCTTTGTACATTTTTAAAGAAGAATTATCTATTTTTATCAGGAAGGTAGTTTTACAGAGGGAAGGAAAGACAGAGAGATCTGTCTGCTGTTTGACTCCCCAAGTGGCTTCAACGGCTGGAGCTGAGCCGATCTGAAGCCAGGAGCCAGGGTGTGCCCATAAACCTTATTGATGATTCTGTCTGGGCTCCTGGGAAGCAGAATAGGAACACTGCCATAGTCCAGCCTGCCCACAGGGACTGAAGATGGCCTCTCCCAAGCTGGCTGCAGGGTTCAGACACGCTGGGTGGAGAGCAGTGTCCTCAGTGATTCTGATCTCCACTTGCAGGGCTGGTGTCCTGAGAGGGGATGGGTGTTCAGCGTCAGGTGGCAGAGCAGGCTGCCTGGGAGCCCGAGTGTGCTGGCTCCCTGGCCACCCAGTTGCTGCCTCTGCGGGCATAGGGAACAGATGGTCCATGCAGGCACATGAGGCCCGGGATGTTCTGAAGGTCAGGCCTGTTGGGGTATGAGCTCAGGAATCGGGGACCCTGCCTGTCTGTGCAGGACTGAGGCTAACAGGAAAGCTCAGTCTGTTGATTCCATCCCATGGCTCTCTGGCCACACAGTAAAACTGGCTGCCTAAGGTCTGGAACCACGTGCAGCCAGCGGGGTCCCTATGCTTGCTGTGTCATTTAGGGCAAGCACCCTAACTTTGCTATACCCCATCATCATTTGTGACATGAGCACATGCCTGCCTCCTGACACCCCTGAGTGACAGGGCAGGAAAGACACACGCGGCCTGTGGGGCAACTGCTCCTGCTCCCGCGGACAAGCTGTGAGTGGCAGGTTATCTGCAGGTCCTCCTGGGCTCCGGGAATGTCCACGGGCAAAGCAAGACGGATGTTCTGGGGGCCTGTGGTGCTGGAAAATGATGCGGTTAGCATGCACGAGGCGGGCTCTGCCCCGGTAGAGCTAGAGAAAGGAAAACTTACAAAACACAGCAGCCTCATTTTCAAAGCTGCAGCACGAAACCCCTAATCCCCAGAAGAGAGAATAGCCTGTATAAAAGCATTTTAGACAAGCCACTGGGGAGTCTGGAGGGACTTTGTTTAAATAACTTGTTTATCCTGCTTATGCTATCTAATCCAACTCGTCAAAATTCCCAGAAGATAATTTAGGAGGAAAAGAACAGGCAGCAGGTGGAAGACCAGGAAAGGAGGGGCCAGGAAACCTCTTTCTGAGACAAGAGGATTGAGGGTGCTGCGGGTCCAGTCCTTGGCCCCCCAGTCACCCCCGGCCTGCCATGAGCAGTGGGGGCATGGAGGGACCTCCATCCTTTATGACCTCGTGGAGCTGCTTCTCTGAAGGAAGGAAGCACTAAATGATCAGACAGGAAAAGCCTCATTGATGGATGCTGCGGGGGAATAAAAGCACCGTGTGGCACCAACAGGGGTGGGAGCTCGAGCCTCAGTCTGAGAAGGAGCCCTTGGAACTGAGACCTGCAGGACAAGTAGGAGTGGGCTTTGTGGGGAGCCAGGGAAGACCTTCACAGGCACATGAAATGGCCAGTGCCGGGGCTGGAGCAGCAGTGGGGTGTGGGGTGGAGGTGCTAAGGCCCAGCTCAGCAAGGAAGGACAGCAGGCAGGCAGTAGACTGCCAGAGGCAGGAGGGTCATGGCTGCACCCTGAGGAGCGAGGGGGAGCCTGCCGGAGCTGAAGGACCTTGAGCGCAGGTGCAGGTCTCGTGGAGCCTGCTGGACCACAGGACGATGGCAGACAAAATGGATGGCAATGGATGGCAAGGACAGAGCTAAACTTGACTTTGTTCAGGCAAGTTCAGGAGATAGGGCTGGACATGAAATCTAGGCTGTGCTCTGTCCAGTCCCCTCTGGCTCCTCGTGTGGCTATTGCAAATCTTCACCCTTTTCTGGGGCTTCTTTGGTACGACCACACCATCATCAGTCCTCTTACATGCCACAGATACAAGCCTAGGATAAAGATCCCCACATTGCATCTGCTCCCCCATCCATCGTCCCTCCTTCCTCGGTTAGCAAAGGTGATCATGTCCTCTCTCCAGACCACGCCTTACATGCCATCTTCTCCCTTGCAGGGACTGTGGGTGCCCCTCCCACCCACCCACCTGTACATTCCACTTCTCCCCTCCTCACAGGATCCTTCCCCTCTATCTTATTTCCAGTGCCCATCACCTTAACGAACAGAAGTCATCACCACATCACCTCCTTTGTCTCTGCCCTGTTTCCCTGTCTGTCTCTGGTCAAGCTTGTTGAAAGTGCCTCTCTCCTATCTACTCAGCTCTGCTTCCCCTCCCACTGGCTCTCCAATTTCAGATTCTGTCTGCTTCCCTCCCACCAGGACAGCCGTGGACACTCCTGGAGTCACCTGTCAAGGGTGTTTCCTGTCACCCCCAGAAAGCTACCCTGATCTTAGCACTCCTCTGTGGTCCTACAACCTTCGGGTCCAAGAAACACATCTGCCCCTGCAGCCAGTGCCTCGGTTGGAAAGCATCGTGACAGTCGGTCAGTGTTTTTCAGTGTCTCTCCCCTCCTACCACTGCCATTTCCACGAGGCCAGGGATGGATAGCTAAGACCCTAATGCTGTTCCCTGTGGCGTAACAAGTGCTCCACAAAAGCTTCCAAGTGCAGTTCTAGGCCGCTCGGTCCCAGCTCTGGAGGCTCACCTTTTAGCAGAAGACTGTAGACAGATTGTCACCATGACGACGTATCGAGGGGACGCATGGAATGGACGCACCCCCAGAACTGGAGCTTGACTCGTACCAGAGCAGTGTCTGTGCTTTGGTGTCAGCCACGCAGGGACGATGGCATGCAAGACTGTGTGCAGCAGTCAATGGCAGCAACTGGCGAATGTTCCAGCAGTATTTTCCATGTAGATGTGGCTATGTTTGGATGCGTAACTAGACAATTCAACAACTCTAGATGACACCAGAGGAGGACAGTGGTCTGATGGCACAGCCCATCTGTCACTTATGCCATCAGAGAGGCCCAGGACATGTTTTTATGAACCGGGAAGGCCACAGCCCAGGATCTGGTGCCAGGTCTGTGTGAACTCGCACTGCTGAGCTGGGTGAGCAGGCCTCGCTTCCTGCCTCTCCGGTGCCTCGTGCAAGAAGTGGGGAGAGTGAAGAGGATTTGCCTTATGGACCTGTCATGAATAGGAAATGGATTAAGGTGGGTAAGACAGGTCAGCACTGAGGACAGCGCCTGACTTGCACCAAGTCCCAGAGCCGGTGACAGCTGTGTCTGCTCGCAGAGCCGCAGTGGAACACGTGAGGAGCCCTCTGTAAGGTTGTGTGGCTTCCTGGGGGGCATGGAGTAGAAATGGAAGCCCTGAGCAGATGAGGCTGACACAGCACAGAAAAGTGTAGGGTGCTAAACGGATTTTAATTTTAGATAAACAGCCAATTAATTGCTCGCTCCATGATTCCTCTAGTGTGTTATACAATCTTGGCAGTTACTCTTATCCACCTGCACCACTGGGGCCTGAGCCATCCTTCTCGCCATCCTTCTCGCAACACCCTGCCAAGACTCTGGCAACTGCAAATCTACTCCCCACTTCTTCGAGACCAACTTTAAAGCTTCCGTGTACAAGTGAGAACATGCAGTCTTTTTCTGTACTTAGTATATATCACTTAAGCAAATGTCCAGGCCCGGTGAGGTAGCCTAGTGGCTAAAGTCCTCACCTTACACATGCCAGGTTCTCATATGGGCACCAGTTCATATTGCAGCTGCTCCACTTCCCAACAGCTCCCTGATTATGTCCTGAGAACGCAGTCAAGGATGCTCCACAGCCTTGGGACCCTGCATCCATGTGGGCGACCCAGAAGCAGCTCCTGGCTTTGGACTGATTCAGCTCCAGCTGTTGTGGCCACTTCAGGAGTGAACCAGTGGAAGAAAGATCTTTCTATATCTCCTTCTCTTGGTATATCTGATTTTCCATTAAAATAAATAAATATTTAAAAAAAAGAAAGAAAATGTTCCCCAGTTCTATACATGTTGCTGCAAGTGACAGAATTTCATATTTTTTTTTAATGGCCAAACAATATTGTGTGTATATACAGGCTTCTTGAAAAGACTTATGGAAATAATGGGCATTTAGCCACTAATCAGATAACCCCATCTGTGTCTTGATTCCAGCTTCCTGCTAATGAGGACTTAGGGAAGCGGTGTGGATGGCTCAAGTATCTGAGTCTCTACCACTGATGGAGGGGCCCTGGCTGGCCCCCTGGGCCCCCACACCCATACCGATGGAGGGGCCCTGGCTGGGCTCCTGGCCCCCAGTGCAGGTAGAGGGGCCCTTTCTGGGCCTGGGGCCCCCGCACTGACAGAGGGGCCCTGCCTGGGCGCCCAGTGCAGGCAGAGGGACCCTGGCTGGGCTCCCCAGTGCAGGCACTGACGGAGGGCCCAGGGCTGGGCTCCTGGCTTCCAGCTTCGGCTTCCTTGGTTCTTGCAGGTATTTATGGAGTGAACCCTGTTCAAAACCTGAAAGGTGAAGAAACAGAAGTGAGGAGGAGAATGGGAGAGACAGACTGAGATGGGGGGAGCTTGCTCATCCAATGTCTGTTTCCCAAATGGCCCAAGCAGGTAGGACTGGGCTGGGTCGGAGCCAGGAGCCTGCTCTCATGTGCTTGCAGAAGCCCAGATACTCTAGTCGTTATCTGCTGCCTTCCCATGCACACAACAAGAGCTGGATCTGAAGTGGAGCAGTTGGGAGTGGAAGCAGCACCCACTGTGGAATGCAGGTGTCCCAAGCAACTTCACCTGCATCATCACAGCTGTAGCCCCAGATGTGACTTGCTACCAAGGCTGACAGCTGCGTCTTCCTGGCATTGCCTGTGGCAGTGGGTCTGGAATCCTGGGTGTGGGAGCAGAAGGCCATGAGAATGACATCTCTGGGTATCCGTAGAACAGCTCCCCTCTGAGCTGCGGCATTCATCCACAGAGCCCCTTTGCAGGGCAGTGCCCTCAGCCTGGCACCCACTGGCAGCCTCTCTGTGGATCAGACAGGAAGTTGCAGGATGGGGACCAGAGGAGGGGTTGCTGTTGAGGCTCCAGACTCCGAATGTCTGGGTCAGAATCCTGCCTCTGCGCACTGAAATAGGCTGTTGTTTTTCCATGTACGTTCCCACGTCCCGTTTCGCTCTGGTGGCCTCGGTGGTTGCTCAGAGGCCACCATCCTCCCTGAGAGTAGGCGCATCGAGGAGCTTACAGCAAACACCACCGCAAGTATGGCGTGCAGCTGAGTTCCCCAGGCTGGATGGGGGCTGGACAGGGTCAGGAGCAGGGAATTATCTGTAGAGAGCAAACTGGGAAGACATCATGAGCTTGGAGAGCTTACTGACTTGCTCCTGAAGGTTCTTTGGCCTTCCGATGAAGGGGCAGGAAGGTGGGTGTCTCCGTAGTAAACAGTATAGATGGCTCAACAACAGTAATGGCATCTGCCAAGAGCTCTGTGTCTGACACAGTTCTCCCTGCTTCGCACTCACTGGGCCCTCACAGGAGCCACTCTGTCTTTCCTGGAGGAAGCCCAGGGACCCCCAGGAGGTCTTCTGCCGAGTGCCAGCTCGGGCGAGAGGAGAGGCCTCCTCAGCCAGCAGTGATGAATCCCCCTTAAGCTGCAGGGGCTAGAGACTGGAATTTGAATAGAATCCACTTAAAGAACAAGAATGAAACAAATGTGGCTCTCAATCACCCATCTGGGCAGGTGCTCAGGGCGCATATTGTTGGGGCGCCTGGCTGATCCTGCCTGAGGTATGCCTGAGGAGGCGGGGGTCCGGAGAATGAGGTAAGAATTGTAGCTCGCCAGCGCTGGAGCCTGCTCTGCCCTTGCAGGAGCTGCAGAAGGGCTCCGAGTCCGTGTGCGCGCAGGAACGCCGAGGGCCACCAGAGGCGCTGTTGGCCTGCGTTTCCCGAGGCCGGCGTCCAGCTCAGCCGCCAGAGCATCCCAGAGGAGCTTCTGCAAACACGGTTTCTGATTGAAATGCTGCTGGTACTGATGTTGGTGCTGACAGGCAGTCAGATTTTGGAGCCACGGCTCCGGGCCCACCTGCATCCCAGCCCCGGCTTCCTCCCTCTCCCGCAGCCTCGGCTGGAGCCTCACCTGCAGACAGGAGCTCCAGGGTTCACAGGCAGGAGTTGTAGGCTCTTGGGGACACTGGCCTTGACAGCCGAGGGTGACCTCCTTCTGCCTGGCTCTGACATCCACTCTCCCAGCTTTAACCCTTCAGCCACCAAGCCCACTCTCTCCCTAGGAACACACTGCCTTCCCAGCCGGACATGTTTGGGCCTAAAGGAAATTGTGCTGACAGCAACTGAAGCACATCGCAGTCTTCTCCACACTCGCTCACGAGCTGAACCCCACAAACGCGCTGCACGTGGTGCTTCAGAGTCGTACACCCTGCTTCAGCTGCAGCCTGCCTTCGTGCTGTGCCACGTCCATCAAACACTCCTTCCCCATGTCTCTACACAGTCTTCCAAATTGCCAGTGTCATGGCTGCGTCTTGTGGCTGTCATCCATCAGCAGTGCAGGCACCTGACTGCCACCAATCCCTTCCGGTAGCCCCTGGCACTCTCACATGTCTGCCGCCTGGTTCCTCCGCTTGTTTGGCCTATGGCTCGCTGCTCTCGCCTATGCCGGAGCTCGACCACTTGGAGTAGAGAGAGACATTTCACTTCAGGGCACTGATGCAGAGACTACAGAATAGCTATTACAGGTGACAACTCTTAGATCATCCTATCAAGCCATGCCACCATGGGCCAGCCCTGGGTTGGGTACTGGATCATCATTATCCCAGCCCTATGGGATTAAGGCATTAGGGCAGCCCTATGAGCAGACTGAAGGTGACAAATGTTAAGCAAGGTGTCCAAGGTTATTGTGACACCATGATACCCTGGGATCAAGAACGACAGAGAAGGACTTAGGTCCATGTAACTGCTGATCCCAGGCCTAACCAATACCTGACATTCAGGAAATGTCATCTTGTGAAAATGAAGCTGTCTCACAAAGTTTCAGCAAAACTTGCTGATTTTTGCTTCTTCTCTCTGGTGACAGAGGGGAGCGTGCCTTCCGACTGACTGTGCAGCTGAGGACACTGGGTCAGAGAAGGGGAAGAGAGCCGTGGGCATGTAGTGTCAGAGTGTAGGTGAACGGGCTCACCAGGCGAAACCCGGTACTGGGCAGTCCTGTCTGCATTCCACGCCCATGAGCTCCCGGCACCCAGGTCACACCACCCCATCCACCTCTACACCTTCTCTCTCTAGAATCCCTGCTTCTTTATTTTCATTCTTTTTCAAAGGCAGAGCAACAGAGATCCTCCCCTCATCAAGTCATTCCCCAAATGCCCATTGCAATGAGCGGAGACAGGCCAGGCTCACAGATTCATTCCCTAGTGCCTGTTGAGACGAGTGGGAGATGGGCCAGGCTGCAGCCAGGAGCCCAGTGTCCAATCCAGATCTCCTGTGTGGTGGCAGGACCTGGGCACTTGAGTCATCGTCTGCCACCTCCCAAGGTGCATGTTAGGGGGAAGCTAACTGTGAGCAGGGCTGGGACTCCAAACCCTGTGCTATGGGACGCAGACATCCCAAGAGGCATTTGCTGCAAACCCGTGCACCCCGCACCTTCCCAGCGACCCACTGAATGCCCCAGGCCGTTGCCTGTTCACACAGCAGGGGTAGCTCCCATGGCTCTCCAGGCAGTCCTGAGCTCTGCTGACCGTCCCGGCCCCCGCAATCACATGTTCCTCCAATCACCTGTGCAATTACAGCTTTAATAATTCATTTGGCAATTAATCAAATCCTGTTGTGTGACATCCCTTCTATTCCCAGTCGGGCTGCTGTTCAGAAGCGTAATTGTTGAACTTTCCATGAGCAGCCTATGCCGCCTTGCTATTGTAGCTGGGATTCTGTTGTTTCTTTCTCAGCTGTCAATCAAACAGGCACAGCATCGGAGGCCCACTCGAGTCGGGCATAGGGAGCGGGTGGGGTCCTATTCAGGAGCCAGGAGCCCTCTAATCACAGCTTCATTGAGAGCCAGACAGCCTGTCATACTCCTCAGCCTTTCTGCTCCCAGGCACCTCCGTTATGAAACAGTTCTGGATCCAGTCTCGGGAATTTTCCATGCAATTCACACAGGCTCCTTGCCGGGACTCCATTCCTGTGGGAAGGACCACTCATTCTGCTTTCAGTGTGGCTTTCAGAACGGCATGTGCTGGGCTCTGAGACTGAAGAAAGACATCCCGGATTTGAATCTGAGCAGAGCCACTTGCGAGCTGTGAGTCCGAAGAAGTCGCCTCACAGCCCTGAGCCTCAGTCTCCTCATCTCCGGAATGGGACACAGCCCCTAGGGAGTGAGAAGGTTATGAGTGCCAGAAAGCAAGCACTTGCGCATGGTAGCATTCTCCCTGTGTGCTTCAATGGGCTTGCAAGCAGCCACACTCCCGCACTTCATACTAAGTCCTGTGCAATAATTCTGTCATTCCCTGTGTGTTCCATCTGTGGATTCAGGCCTGGGGAGTAGACATGTTTGTGTGTGTGTGTGCATGCACATGGATGTGCATACTCTGGGGGAACAGGGAAGGCCCACCGAGAGTCCTAGGAGGAATTTCATACCTCTGGGGAGAGAGGGTTGGGAAGTGAGGCAGAGGGAGCTGGGATTCTGGCATTGACAAGGTATGCAGCATCTCACGCAGCCTCTTTGTGGCTACTGCCAAACCCCAAATCCCTATTGCTAGTGGGCAGTGGTGTCAGGACCCCAGGAAGCCTGGCTCTGTCCTGGGCTGCCCCATCCCCCACCCTCCTGGACAGGGTCACAGGAATTGAGGATCCCGTGGAGCAGGGTCTGGAACTACATGCAGAGAACAAGGGAAGGACAAAGATACATGGAACCTGGAGGGAGCGAGTCTTGCTCTTGCATCCATCTGGTTGATCATCTACACAATGCAAAGCAGTATTCTAGAGGTTATGGGGCCAGAGGGAAAGTGCAGGGTCGAGGCTTTTGTTAAGAGTGTCTCAGTCTCTTTCCTTGATGCCCCATGCCATTGTCCCCAGCTATGGACTAGGAGAACCAAGCAGTAGACAGCCAAAGGAGCTTTAAAGGTCAGTAGGTAGCCGTTGCCTCCCGGGAGACGTCTGCTACTCACTGACTGGGTGCCTTTCAGAAACCTGTGGAACGTCCCCATCCCTGCCTGGCTTCAAGGGCTGCTGCGAGGAGGAGACTGGAGATAGACAGGAGATGCATTGCCAGGGGGAACTGATGCCACCGGGTCCTGCTCACAACAGAGAGCCCCCCAGGCCAGCCTGGCACTGGCCTCTCTCCAGCCTGGACCTGCCCCTGCAGGCATGACCCTCTCAAAAGACCCGAGTCAAGCTCCTGATATCCCCTTCTGACCCCACACCCATCTTCTAGCTGCTAAGGCCAAATCCACAGACATACGGATGGCCCATGTTTTTAATTTTCCTCCACCTCTGGCCTCTTCTCCACTCCCTCCTTTGGCTATGGGCCACCTCCTCCGTCAGGCCCAGCTCCTCACCAACCTCCTTGCAGCCAACACTGGCCCAGCCGGGTACTCACACTATTTGGATTGCTCTGCCCTTGGTCAGCTGCGTGCCCTGCACCCCTGCTCCCCATGCTAGGACTCCACAATGTGTTTCTTCAGGGGGATCAACACCCCGACAACACCTGTAACGTAGGTCCCTGCTGTGATGCCCGTTCTCATTGTCCAAATTGCACTAAATCTTCTAGAAAGTGCTTGATGAACAAATGAATGCGGAGTAACTGTACCAACCCACCACAGGCCTCCAAGGTGGCAAGTGAAATGCTGCTGTCCCCAGGGAAGAAAACTCAGCCTGCAGGTGCCTGAACCTCGAGTCTCTACACCCAATACATGACAGAAACAGGCGTGCCCCCACCCAGCACGGTCTGGGCCACCCAGCAGAACAGTCTGTCTCTCACTCTCTGTCCCCTCTGCTCCGTCAGGTCCTCCTGGAAGCTGCAGGGTTATCCTCCTGCTGCGGCTGGAGATTTAAGGACCCGGCTTTTCTGCTGTTGCAGCAAGAGCACACAGCAGGGGTGCTGCCCCAGTTGCAGGGGGGTGTGGGGGGGGGCCTGTCTGGATCCCTGGGTCTGGCTGGGAGGGCTGCTGAGAATGTGGCCCCAGGAAGGAAGCAGAGGCCAGCTGAGAGTGGGGCTCTTGTAGAGAGAGGTGTGAGAAAGCGAGACAGAGGGGCAAGGCGGCCCCTCTGTGGACAGGGGAGGTGGTAATGAACTCTCTGTGCCTTTATTAGACATTCTAAGTAGAGCCAGTCTCCCAGAACAAAGAAAACAGCCCTTCAAAGGAAGCCAAAAAAGAAAGAAAAACACAGCAGCTAGCAACCTGCTCACGTCACACACACACACACACACACACACACACACGCACACACACACGTGCACTGCCTCACCTCATCATAAAAACATATTCCAGACAGGTTCCGGAGCTGTCCTTGGGAGGGTGTTGGAAACATAAATATCCCTGCAATAGCCCTGAAATGTTACCTGTCAGATTCACAGGAAATGGCTCTGCTTGAGCAGGCTTTCCTGGACCCGCACTTGACGAATGTTCAAAACTGAATGTTTATAAGGCAAAGCTAAACAGGACCGGCGTCAACACTTCTCAGACCCATTTCCTGTTTTCCTCCTCAGTGCTGCCTTCCTCCCAGCGATGCATCCTGGAGGCAGAAACCCAAGGGGCCATCGTACAGTTCCACCATTGCTTCTTGATCTTGAACGAAGGGAATATGGAGCAGAACTCTACAGAACCACCACAAACACAAGCATGAGCGAGCATGTGGTCGGTGCTGCAGGACACAGCTTCAGCTGGCTGAGCCTATGGCCAAGAGAACAGGAGGAGGAGGAAATCACCCCTGGGAGTGCTGGAGCGTGATCTTCCAGAGTGGCCTGGATGGGGTTGGGGGTGAGGGGAGGACACTCGCATCTCTGAAAGGAAAGAGCTTTGGGTGGAAGCACCAGGAAGAGGGGCCGGAAAGAGAGAAAAAACCGCATGTGTATGAAGAGGTAGCCTGAAGTCTGACAGAGGGCAGGGAGGGCTTACGTCAGGTGGGGTGGAGAGCAAATTGGGGCCCCAGAAGGGTTCCCCTGTAAGCTGGTGCCAGCACAGAGCCTGGGGCCGTGATCTCATGTGCCCAGGCATTTTGTTACCTGCTTAGCTTATTCTGTCTCTCGCTGGTGCTCCGATGCCAGTATATTGATACCCACTCAATGCCGGAGTCAATCGAGGCTCTCCAGGAGCTTAAGCAAGTGTGACTTAGAATAGTCAGAGCTTCCAGCCAGAGGTCCCCTGCAGCTCGCAGGGAGGACTCACAGGGAGGACTTGGGCACACAGGCAGACGGTCACGGCTCCCCTTTGTCACAGTGTAGGCAGTTGCTCTGCCCTCCACCCAACTCGTGCATGTTTCTGGCTGTCTGCAGACTGCCGCATGGATTCCCCAGCTGATTGGCCAGCCTGGAGAGACTGGGCCTGGGGAGGGCTTGACAAGGCAGCATTGGCCCAAACTGCATGTCTGTGTTTGGACCTTTCCTCCAAGCTAATAAACAATCGTTAATTTTCTCCGGCCAAATGGAAGCTGGTTTTCGAGATCCCAGCGAGAGAACAGTAACTGCAGCCTATTGACAGCCAGGCAGCCCTGAAGAAAGTCCAGACTGAGGAACAGCTGCACCAGCACCTCTCGGGGCCCCACCCACCTTCTCAGAGTGTCCTCTGCACTCGCCCCGACCTGAGGCAGGCCTCCAGGGAGCGCTGGGCCCCCCCACCCACCTGCACAGGCAAGAGCCAGTTGGTATGGGGAGAAACAACCCTCCAGGGACAAGGGCTGGCTACAGAGGCGCAAGCGGAAGCCATGGTGCTCCACAGAGAGAAGACAAGTTGTGCAAAGCTGTCATCCCTGCCCCCCTGCAGCCCTTCCAAGTCTGAGCCAAATGCTCTCTGGTCAGGTCCAGCTCAGGTTCCGTGGGGCAAGCAGTGAACCAGCAAGAGGAACTGGGAGGCCTGTCCGCTGGGTGTGGGTCCATGGTGACACAGAGGGTCAGTGACATCCCCAAGGCTGTGGGGGACCTTTGTGTGTGTGGTTCCTGGTGTCTGTGAGATGTTCGAAGGGGTCAGAGCCAATGGAGAACGGGGGTGCTGTCTGTCTCCACTTCTCTGTGGGAATGGAGGTCCAGATGATGCACATGGACCACAGGCCCTGGCAATTGTGCCCCCTCTTTCTCCCAACCAGTGATGCTGTGAGACAGCCTGTGTGCCTTCCTGAAGGAGGCAGCACCTTGGGCTGAGCCAAGGAGTCTGTGGGGTTTCTTTCTCCGTCTCCATCCCTCATCTCCGCCTAAGTGCACATCATGACCCCTGTGAGTGGCTCAGCCCCCTCCCACTGGGGACAGGCAGGGCCTCTGTCGAGTGGGCCAGCTCCCCGAGCTCTGATGATGCGGCTGACCATGCATCTCCGCTTGGGCCTGCTGGAAGGAACTGCCAGCTAGGCTTACTCCCGCGGCCTCTGAAGTCTTCCTAGCAGTCTCCAGAATGACTGACTGCGCTGGCAGTAACTGAGGATGAGATGAAGCGCTGAGTCAGCCCGGAGGGGAGGAGGGGTCTGGCATCCTGGGAAGTCAAGGAGTGTGGTGCTCCCTGTGTACAGCTGGCCGCTGCTGACCTCAAAGTCTTGATTCAGCAGGACTGTCTGGAAACCCAGAAAGTGGCTCCCAGCTTCCTGGGGGGCTGCCACTGACCACAGTGGTGCACACTAGGGCCTGGATAGCCAAGCTTCCCAAAACCTGAGCTGGCCTCTGGACTGAGCTCTCTGGCGGGGCCACAGCACCCAGGGCAGCTGCAGGAGTGGCCCTGATGACCGACTGCACGAGAATGTAAGGTCAGGAAAGCTGGAAGACAAGTTCATGCTCCCTCGGGTGGACAATGAGAGGGAGTCAGACCCAAGCACAGGTGAGGCACATCCCTGACACACTCAGAGGCTGAACTTCAGAACGGAACAAGCTGGAGCAAGCAGGGACGAAGGGATGGAGACGCCAAGGGGAGCCAGGGTCAGACAAGTCTGGGAGGCAGCCATGAGAGGGGCCCCTGTGGGATAACAGAGTATGAAGGAGGAATGGAGCCAGCCTTAGGAGTAGACCCCCCCTGGGATCTGGCCTGGTATCACTTTACGGTTTAGTATTCTGTAGCTGCACCTGCCCCTTCTGTTTCCTGGACTTCGGGTTTAAACTGTGAAGGAGCAAAAATGCTGGGAGCCTAGGCTGGAACTGACGGAAACCCCGGCAGAGTGTCTGGACTCAGGAAGCACTCGGGAAAGGGCAAACTCTTCGCTCATAGCCTTGCCAGGCCCTAAAAACCCCATGCCCGGGGACTGGGGCAGTGTTCCAGGCCCTAAAAACCCTATGTCCCAACCCCATGCCTGGGGACTGGGCAGTGTTCCAGGCCCAGACAAAGTCAGTGCAGAGTACATTGGCTGGACTGCACCGTGCCTGGAGAGCGGGTGGGAGCAAAAAGGTTGATGGGAAAGGTGAACAGGTCAAGTTCTGGCAGGTTAAGTGGGGGAGGGAGACTTGATCACCAACATCAACCTAGTGGGCAAGCATGAGGCTACGCAGACATCCTGATCTGATCTAAGCTGGGATTTTTATTATCTTTGTCTAATGATGAATTTTTTTAAACTAGCCATCTGGGCTGAGTTAGATAATCCTACTTTTCTTGTCATGCTTCATATATCTGACACTCATCTTTCCACCAGGGCCTGCTTAGGGGCTGGGGCTGGATGCAAAGTGGCTGGCTGGGACCTTAGCCAGGCTGCAATGGCGGCTTCTGGCACCTGGCATGGGAGGACCCTCTGCTTTGGTTGCTGGTCCACTCTGTGGGTGGAACGATTGGATCTGCCACCACAGCAGTCTTGAAGATAGGCAAGGTGTCTTGGCTCACTGGGAGATGGGTGACACACAGGTTTCTTTTTTTCCTTGCGTGGACCTTTGTCAGCACTTTCCTTTTGGCTTCAAAGGCTTTGCCAAGGCTTCCGTTGTGGGAGAGGCAGGGCCATTCCTCTCACTTTTAGAATCATATGCTTCACATGCAAAGAAAAGCACTGGAGTCTGTCTAATGAGCTGGTGTCGCAGCCCCATAAGGGATCAATCTTCAGTGGGGAGGGAATATTGGCACAGACTGGTGGAGTTCGTATCCACAGCATCCTGACAGGAGCCAGGCGGTACATCGCCATGCCAAACCCTGCCCCTACCTCAGCCCACACCCAGGGAAGGAGGCTGTGATCAACCATGAAGGGAGAGAAAAGAGCACCCTCAAAGACAAAGGACAGTGATAAGTCTATAAACAGTGAGGGCAGAGTGGAAGACCATGAGAGCGCTGCACACGCTCCTGTGAGCCACTTTGGGGCCGCCACACCACAGCTTGCAAAGACTTCACAGAAGGAAAGGCTGGAGGCACTGCAGCCGCAGGTGGAGCCCCCTTAAGTGATGCCCAGGAAACACAGGGGTGTGACTGCTTGGGTACAACCTGCTTGCAAGGCCTGGGACCCTGAAGCAAGCATGGCACAGAGCAGCCTCTGTGTCATGCCCAAAGACCAAGTGAGGCCAGATGAGCACTTCTGGGAAAGAGGAAAGTCAAGAACTGCTTTCCAGTCTGTCTTGTTGTTTTTTGGTTTCAGCAATGAATGATCCTTTGTTAGCGAGTCACAAAGGGTTGGGCATCATAATTCTTAGTTTATGTCTGGGGAACTCAGAAACACTGAGCTTGTGCACCATCAGGTCTTCCTGTCCTCGCCTGGTGTCATTCTCGTGGCTCTCTGCTGGGCATGTGACCTCTGGAACAGCTGCCCCAGCTCTGTGCGTTTTCCCAGTGGCACCAGTACCAGAATGAGTTACCACTAGACTTTCCTCCTTCTTACAAAATCCTGAGATCTGTATGTGATTCCAGAAACTGATGAAACACTAGTGCTCAAAGCTCACAGGCTTCCTGATGTCCAGCTTCTACCCAAACTCCGGTCCTGCCACCCAGGATTCACCTTGGCTCCTTGCCTGAAACACCTGAGGCTTGCCTGATTGGAAACAGCCATCAGCCATCGTCATATCAGACTGCAAGTTAAGCACACTCTGCCTGCTTTCCTAATCGCTTTTGCCTTGACCACCACCAAACACCTGTGTCCCAGGGGAGGGCCACTTTGTCGCTCTGCAAGCAAGCGGAGCATCTGGATGTTTGTGGGGCAAGTCAAGAGAAAAGGAAAGAGCTGTGGCCACATCCAACCAGCTTCACATTTCCAGATGCTTCTGTTTGCAGTTATTGTCTTATCAAAGATTTATATCTGTCTCATAAGTATCTTTAAATCCTTGGTCTCTTGCGAGGCTTAAAGCCAAGAATTGACATTTCTTCAATGTAAATAGGAAATATTACAGAATGAGTTGAAGGTGGTTTTTTAAAAAATTGCTTTCTTGACTTCTCACCCTGCAGACTTGCTGACTATTTAATTCTACTTGCACTTGCGAGGAGCAAGCCCAGGATTTTTTCAGTCTGACACCAGGGTTTAAAAACAAACCATTCGCCATTCCGGGTTGTGGCTCAGAGTCCCTGGCTCAAGTCACAAAGCAGACCCCAACATTTGGGGTGAAGAAGATAGGTTCCTGTGAGTGTCCAGTCTGGGCATGGATCCCACCACAGCCCTCTGCCCGTGAGTCTTCCACATGGAAGACCTCTTCTAGGGTTAGCAGCTGGGGTAGGGTTGGGTCCCAAGCCAGTTTCTAGGCTCGCATTAATACCATGCTGCTGTTGGGAGAGTCATGCTGTGACTGGTCTACCTCCTCTGATGAACATATGAGCTGTGCCTTTATGCAAATTTTACCCCTTCTGCTCTTTTTTTAAAAACAGTAATTTTTTTAAAAAATTGCAAAGTCAGATATACAGAGAGGAGGAGAGACAGAGAGGAAGATCTTTTGTCTGTTGATTCAGTCCGTGACCATAACAGCCAGAGCTGAGCTGATCCAAAGCCAGGAGCCAGGAGCTTCCCACACAGGTGCAGGGTCCCAAAGTTTTGGGCCGTCCTCAACTGCTTTCCCAGGCCATAAGCAGGGAGCTGGATGGGAAGTGGGGATGCCGGGATTAGAACCAGTGCCCATATCGGATTCTGGCGTGTTCAAGCTAAGGACTTAAACCACTTGGCCACCACGCTGGGCCCTCTGCTGCTTTCTAAGCACAGTGTGGGGTACTTAGCAGGCACAGCAAGGGCAGGCTGCACAGCACTCACAAGCTCTAGGCCACGGGGTCTGCAATCTAGAAATGCCACCTGCAGAGCAAGGCCCAGCTCACTTACTGGTGTTTTCCTCCACTGGGGACCAGGGTGGGGGTGGATGAGGAGGAGCTGGCTTCCCAGAAGTCACATTGGACCCTGCAGGCTATTGAGGGGGAAGAGAGAGAGAGACAGAGAAGCAGGCATAGTCAACTCCATCACAGA
The DNA here is from genome assembly GCF_017591425.1 of Ochotona curzoniae. NCBI lineage: Eukaryota > Metazoa > Chordata > Mammalia > Lagomorpha > Ochotonidae > Ochotona > Ochotona curzoniae. Next base: position 3,399,976 of record NW_024466129.1, on the reverse strand, counting down.
CAAACTCACCTGAGGTTATCCGAAGTATGGAGCACCCCTGTGTCTTTAAAGCAGCCTTCAAACGCCACACATCCAGCTGGCATGTGATTTAGAAACGGTGGAGTGAGAGGTCCCAGTGGAGGAGGGAACTGAGGAATTGCACGCATTGGCTTTGCGTTTCTGAGTCTCTCCTTTTCTCTTCAGGTTGCATGTTGACAAACAGTGGAGGCATTCAGGTGTCTGTTGAAAAACCACTTGCACGTTGGCTACGATTGTGTACTTAATAGACGCCACACTCCCGAAGCCCAGAGCTGCCTTGGCTGCCATCCCTCAGTGTCTCGGCACTGCCAGGCAGAGCAAGAGCTGGGTGGGGATTCATGGAGAGATAGGGACCTTACCCATCCCACCTAGCTTTCCTTCTTTCCTTCTTGCCTCCACCCTGGGCTTCCTGTGCCCACACCCAAGGACGGTAATCTTATTTCTGATCTTTTGTTCTTCATGGTGTCTGCTACCAGGCTCCACAGAATCCTGGAATGCAGGCATTTCCGGGGCATCCAGAGGGCAAATGGAAGGCTGGGGCCCTCATGTCCCTACCCTGTGCCCAGTGGCCACTCAGGTAGTTGGCAGGTCTTCCTCAGGAACAGGAGAGGAGGGGCTATTTCTGTATTAAAGAGAGAGAGAGCTGCTGCCGAGTGGGAGAGTATTTATAGAGCCAACCTCACAGAGCAGAAACGCTCACATCACAACCCTGGAACCTTCCCATTTAGAGGTGTCTAAAGATAGCCCAGTGTGGCATCTGGTATGAGACAGGGTACACTAATGCCTCTTAAATCCACCAAGAATTTGTTTCTAAAAAATGTCAACCAGCTTGCTCACCACTCCTTCTTTCATCCCCACTCCTGCCTGACTCTGATCTACCACTGGCCTCGGTCATTGGCTTGGGGATAAGATCCACTCCCAGAAACACAGAAGGGGCATGCAAGGCAACTACCAGCTTAGGGCAACACAACACCTGTGACAGTGCCCCACCAAGGGCTGCACTCAGGAGCAGGTGGAAGAAGGGAGAAGGCACCACCCTTCTGCAAAAGTCCATCTTGGGCAAATGCTGTTCTGGTGGCCTGTGGATTTAAAAGTACTTGTTTGTTGGAAAGGCAGAGAGGGGAGAGAACAAGAGTGAGAGCGAGAGAGACAGAGTTGGTCCAGCTTGCAGCTGGGAGCTAGGATCTCCTTCATGAAAGGCAGGGAACCAAGTCGTTGAGCCTCCCAGGACACACATCAGCAGGACACTGCATTGCAAGGAGAGCTGGGATTTGAACCCAAGCATTCTGACATAGGATGAGGATATCCTAAGCAGTGTCCCAATCTCATGAAACACCTCGGAATTGGCAGACATAATATGTGACTCATCCACTCCAGCCTGAAAGACTGAGGAGGTAAACCAGGGCACTTGTCCACCACAACTGAGTGGTGCACTTAGAATTCATCGTGCCCAGAGCTCCTGGAGGCTGTCATCTCTGTGCTCTGTCAGGTGGCTGCTCTCTTTCTCCTGCTCATCTTTTGTTCTGAAAGAAGAACCAGTGCACCAGGCCTGCAGATCCGGTCTGGTGAGTAACAAGGCCTTCCCTTACCCCTTTTCGTGTCTTTTGGAATGCTGTATTACCTCTGACTCTCTGAAGAAGTACCTGGATGCGTGCATGTTTGCTGGGCACCTGCTCTGTGCTGCTGGTGATCGTCTTATCTCTTGACACTCACTCTGTTTTGCTTCACCATCGTGGCACTGCTGTGAGCTCAGTGTTTTCCCCTCCTGTGAGCAAGTAAGGAGATGTGGGTTTGGAGGAGGCCAGTCACTCGTTAAGCATCCCACAGAGAATAGGAGGTCTTGAGGGAGTGCAGCCTGTGGGGCCCATTTGGCCCAGTTAGTGCCTATCGACCGACTGCCTGGCAGTGGCCATGACTGTGGGTGGTGATCAGATCCAGCAGCAGCCTGCTTGATCTGGTGTGCTTGCTGCATCTCCATCGACCACTCCACATGTGACAATATCACCTGTGCTGTGCATAATGGGATCTGATGGTAAAGGTGACCCTGGCTCAGCCAAGCCAAAAAACCCATTTGACCCCATCCTGGGGTGCATGCTACTTCTAGCTAAGCACCAAATTCCTCAGAGCTTGAGCAAGAATTTCAGTGGCCAGAACTGCTGGAAGTCTGCATTGCCATGGGCCTGAGGGACTCTGGAGTCCCCGTATTCACCCAGCTCCCCAGTCTCCGGTGAGAAGGTCTGGGTTCTGCTCCTGAGGAAGCATGATGAGGGCAGGGGGAAGGCAGAAGCAGTGTAGGAAGGCGGCAATCACTGGCCTGCAGCCTCCCAGCTGGGTGCTGATCAATCTGTCCACTTGGGAAGTTAAAAGCCACTGCCCCTTCCAGCAGCATACTGGTTTGTCTCTTTCTCAGCCTACCAGATTCTATGCTGTGAAACTACAAGCCCATGAGCATCGGGGCACACACCTCCTAGACCATTTCAGACTTCTCTACCCTTTCCACACTTTCCCTCCTCTGCATGGTGTGTGTTCTCTCTCTCTCCAAGTAGCCCATTTCTTAACAAGACAGCACTGAACATTTGAAAAATTCTTGCTTTCTTGGAGGGGAAACTGCCCTCCCTACATCCTGCCCTGCTGACGCAGTTCCTGGGCAGCCTGCAGGTATCCGCAACTTTCCACCTCCACATCAGGCATGGGAAGCCTCCACCTGCTTCTGCTTATGGCTCCTGCAAGGCCCTGGAATACGAGGGAAACAAAGCCCACCCCGGGACGTTTGATGCTCTGACCTCAGAGGTCAGCATCCAATGGGGCTCATGGCAGTTGTTTTAAGGCCCACGTATTCCAAAGGTTTGAATGACACCAATTTAACAGCAACTCATAGGACACACGGACAGTCTCCATTACACGTAGAGCAATGTCCAGCTTCTATGAAAAGCAAATTCAAGGTTAGGGTTATAGTACAAAAACCATCATGCTTAAAAACAACAAAAAAAAATACCTTCTTCCTAACAAATTATATTTTCTAGGGCGGCAGGTTTGGTTTCACGGGGTAAGGGAAGTGAGAACTGCAATGGTCTGTCCCCCAGCTTACGGGGTAAGGGAAGTGAGAACTGCAATGGTCTGTCCCCCAGCTCAGGCCATCACCCAGAAGAGCCCCTTCAAAGTCACACAAGGTTTAGGCAGGATTGGTAAGCGACATGCTGGTCCATCAGCAAGAAACAGATGTGAGAGAAATGTGGTAGGGCATATGGGAATGGGGCAGAGCAGGACCCCGGGGCCACCTGTCGTCAGTATGATTTGAGTGAGGCACTGTAGCCTGCTTTCACCCACCGGTTACACTTTTGGCAGCAGTCCAAAAAATACTACAGGGAAAATTCTAGAACTGAACAATTCTTGAATTTTAGGCTTTGAATCATGTGAACAGCGTGATGCATTTTTGCATCATTCCACTTCATGCTGCCCAGGGTGTGAATCACTGCCTTGTGGCATGCGCCCATGCCCCGCACGCTCCCTGCCCCTCAGGCAGTGGGCACGCGCGCCCATGCCCCGCACGCTCCCTGCCCCTCAGGCAGTGGGCACGCGCGCCCATGCCCCGCACGCTCCCTGCCCCTCAGGCAGTAGGCATGCGCCCATGCCCCGCACGCTCCCTGCCCCTCAGGCAGTGGGCACGCGCGCCCATGCCCCGCACGCTCCCTGGCCGTCAGGCAGTGAGCATGCATTCATGCCCCGCACGCTCCCTGCCCGTTAGGCAGGTGGCGGCTCTCACCTATCGTCAGGCTGTGGCAGTGTCACACCTGCTCGCGCCCAGGTAAGCCTTGTTTTACTCACGGATCCACAGTGCAGGAATCCTGGTGCTGACACTGCATAGACGAGGAGCTGTCGAGCGCTTCATTTGAGGGAAAAGGTGAAAACTCTCAGCTTAATCGAGAAGAAAAACCGTGTACAATGACTGCTGCAATCTATAGTAAGAATAAATCTCAGGCGAAGTTGTGAAGAAGGAAAAAGAAACTCGTGTTAGATTTGCTGTTGCACTTCAAACTGCCAAAGTTACAACCACAGCATGTGGCGAGTGCTTAGCTAAGAGGAAAAAGGCATGACACTTGGATATGTGTGTGTCGGAGGAAAGATGGCACACCTGAGGTTCAGGACTGCTGCTGTAGGCCTCTGTGTGTGTGTGGTGGGGGTGCCTGGGGCGTGCGCCCTGCGAAGAAGGGGGGCTGACTCCATCTCAGCCTGTTTTCAGAGTATCCCTGCTGGCTGCCAACGCACCCTCCTGCCTTCCACCATGGCGCTTCTGCGTTCATTTGATTTACTTCAGGTGACTCTCAGACCCTGCGGATGCTGCGGTGCCCGAGGCTCAGCCCGCGCCTCCCTCCCTTCCCCCTGAGCCTTGGGCACCCTGGGAAGTGGGCCACAGGGAGCTGCTTCGGCTTTGAGCTCCGCGTGCTGCACTGAGAGGGTGTCTCACTGCATTGGTGACTCAGCTTGCTGCTCTGTGGCTGCAGAAACTGGCCCCTCCCAGCTGCCAGCCCCTCCAGAACCAGCCAGAATGTCCCCTTTTGCCTTCCTTCTCCTGGAATTCCTGATGATTAAGGCTTCTATTCAAGTTAACAAAATAAAAATACCACCCGCTCCTGCCTACTCCCCAGGGGTACTGGGAAGAAGCGTGTGGAGAAGGCAGTGGCTGTGGTGGCATCCCTGTTCCAGGTATAGTCCTAGTGGCTGCTGGTCGAGCTGGGACCCCCATGGTGTCGCCCCATGCCCTGGGTCAGGGGCGGCTCCCAGTACCTCCCTGTGCTCTTGTCTGTGGACTGACAGGTCCTGGGGAATGGCTGGACCACGTTCCAACTTTGCAGCAGGAAGGAGACATAGCAGGAAACTCTGTGGAGTTCCTTTCTTTAAATAGGGTTTTTTTATGTTTGAAAGGCAGAGTTACAAGACAGAGAAGCAGAGATAAGAGAGAGATCTTTTGCCTCCTGGTTCATTTCCCAGATGGCCACAATGGCTGGAGCTGGGGAAGGGGTGCCAAAACCAGAAGCCAGGAGCTTACTCTGGGTCTGCCACAGAGAGGTGGGGATCCACAGATTCAAGTTTCCCCTCTGCTGCTTTTCTAGGCTCCTTAGCAGGGAGCTGGACCAGAAGTGGAACAGTTGATTGGCACCTGGCTTTAGCAGCCACTCCACACCACAGCCCTGGCTAGAGATCCTTTTCTTGTCTCTGCTCTCAAAATCACTACTGCACCTGCTGTAATTTGCAGTGGAGAACAGGTATTGGGAGAGAGCTCAGCCATTCTGTATCCAGCCCAGGGAGCCAGGGGCAGATCCCGTCATCCCAAATGAGCAACAGCTGGGGTCTCTAATGACCAGGGTTAAGCCCACAGCTGACAGCAGGGGCCAGGAGCTGTAAGAAACTTGCACTTATGGGCGGTGGTTTCGAACTTGAGTGTGAGCCCCCATGAGTCCCATTTCTGTGGGGAGCGGGGTGCCGAAGCCGCTCCCTGGAATAGGAAAGGCTGTTGCAGGATGGTGGCTGGTCCAGGGCCAGGAGGTGGGGTTGGTCTCTCCAGCAGGTAAACAGGAAGTCACAGGGATAGGCTGATGCCCTCACTGCGATTATTGTCATTGCTACTGGCCTATCAGGTAGCGCCAAGTGGACCTACAGGGAGAAGTGATTGGTGGAGAACGGTGTAAAAGCAGCCAGTAAAAGCTAAGGAGAGGACGAGGAGAGGAAAGACAGGGAGAAGAACGACGGAATGAGAAGAATGGGCAGCAGAGGGTTAGAAAAGCTAAGGGAAAAGCTAAGGCATACAGGACGAGCAGGAGAAAGTACGGGGACAAGAACGGGAAAAAGCGGGAGAAGGGTACAAAAGCAATATAGACCTACAAGGAGAGGAACAGGAAGAAAAGTAGCAGAGGCTGGAGGAGAAGGGAGAAAGGCTAAGACCACCGGGGATAAAGGCAGCGGAGAGAAGGGTATAAACGCAGCCGCTTTTGGCAATAGGGGGTCCGGTTGTGGTTCTGGCTTTTCCCAGACCCTCAAGAGTGTGCCTCGTAGGTGATGTCGCTGCGGGTCAGTGACACAGTTCCTTGCTCGGAATTCAGACTTCTGGGCCTCATCAGGGGTCCTGCCACAACAGAAGCTGACATTGTCACAGCTTTACAGAGATGTAGCCTCTGCCCCTAATGAGCCTCCACCCTCTCCCCGTGGTCCAGAGGAAGAGACCGAGCCATGGCAGGAGTGACCTCAGCTTAGAGGCACCCAGTCCTTTCCTTTGATGCAGTCTTGAGAGGCCTTGGGAAGGCCTTGGAATCTATATTATGTGAGCAGTGCAGGCTGGCTGGGGATCACACATCAGTGATTTGTTACTGCTATTATTTTATGTGTAGTTATTTGAAAGACAAAGCATCTATCCACTGGTTCACTTGCTATATTCTGACAACACCTGGGCCTGGGCCAGCTCCGGGTCAAGAACTGGGAGCTCAACCCAGGTCTACGTGGATGGCAGGAACCCATGCACTTGAACTTTTCCCTGCTGTCTCCCAGGATGCATATCAACAGGAAGCTGGATTCAGAGGGACAGCTGGAATCCAAGCCAGGCACTTCAATATGGGCTGTGCTGCAGCTCCCACCTCCTCTGTGCAATGCTCCTGGGGACCCTAGGCAGCACAGGTGAAGACACGGAGGCTTTGGGTTCATAGTTGCCCAAGGTCACACAGAAAGCACGAGCAGGACTCGGAGTGAGATCTGCTGGATTTCCTGGCAAGCATCTGAATGCAGCCTCACGCAGCAGTGGCTCCTGCGGATGGCACATGTTTGACGAATGAATAAATGGCACACATGAGGGGAAGGACAGCTGAGTGGATTGTAGGACACAGAGCAGCGCTTCTTAGGGCTGAATGCCGGCTCTGCGTCACGGCTGGGAGGCCATGGTAGGGCTGTGTGAAGAAGGGAGAAGACGCCCTGCTTTTAGGGTGCTGAGAAAGGCCCAGTGTCTGAGCTGCTGGCCCTGGAGTTAACCTGAATCACGTCTGTTCCAGGTTCCCATTCCTGCAAAAAGTGGGTGCTCAGGCGAAAGCTGTATGGTCAGTAGTGAAGTCTGGGGTCATTCATGGACACATTCATTCACCCACAGTCGGGCAGTGCCCAGTCAGTCCTTGGCTCCCCGTGCCTTTGCCGTGGGCCCCAGGCTGCCGGTGTGCGGCGGAAAATCATGCCACGGACTCAACAGCCACTTGTCCCCTCGGAGTCTTGGAAGTCCTGGCTACCTTCTGGAACCCCGGGATCTGGCCCAGGAGGGCACAAGACAACTCTGTTCCCAAGTCCTCTGCCTTGGCAGGTGACTCTTGGCCCAGCTGGGAGGGTGAGCTGCTGCTTCTGCCCAGGCAAGAGGCGCTGGAAATTATTCAAGAATAACAAACAGGCCAGAAACATTTGCATAAGAAATCACATAGAACAATGCATGTTATTTAAACCATCTCTGGTTGGCAACAGAAGCAAAAAGCAGTTGAGTTAAATCTGCAATGCAAATCAGCTGTATGCACAGTGGTGCCTCCGTTCTGGGGGTGGGGGCACTGCAAAGGAAGGGGGCGTGAGGGGAGAGCCAGCAAGCTTCCTGGTCCTGGTACTCCTGCCCCCTACTCGCGTGGGGCTGCCCTCTACTCGCGTGGGGCTGCTCTCTACCTGTACCTGTACCTGCTTCTCTCTGTCCCTCCCTCCCTCCGAGATTAATGGAAACAATTTGTCTTCTAACATGACTACAGCTTATGAATTCTTTGTCTTACTGTAATCCTTTAAATTATCCACATAATAAAATATGTATCCAGTGATTTCAGGTCATAATTTGATCTTCTAGGAAAAGTAAGGAGGGGGAGGTGACCGGCAGTGTGCCGTCTCACCGTGAGTTCCTCTCTATTTGTCTTTATTTGTCATCTTCTGTTCTGCTTAATGGGCTTCTCTTGCCTCCTGCCATGCCTGTGCCCACCAAGGCTCCTAGTGCACCAGGATTTTGAAGCCCCCCAGGGCTGTGAGATGCGACTTCACTCCTTACCTGCTGTGAACAGGACCCGTGAGGATCCTGCCTTCTCAGGGACCAGCTGGGGCCTCTACATGCCTAAGTCGGCCCCGTCTGTGAGCGCTAACAAACTGGTTGTTTGACGGCCACAGGTGCTTCCCTCACCTGCACAACTGCTTGCAGAGCACATCTGGCCAGGGCCTTTGGGGCTGCAAGGAGTAGGGACAGGCCACCAGGCCATGGACGAGCCATGGGCCCTCTGTGAGGGAGTGACTGGGACAATGGCCCTGAAGACCCTGGCATTTGGGACTTGGTACTATTTTAAAAATATCTGCTTCTCCGAGGTCAGCTTTCTTAAGATTTGTGTGCCCTTCAGGTTCAAAACTTTTTAAAAAGATTTATTTTATCTACTTATTTTTTTATTGCAAAGTCAGATATACAGAGAGGAAGAGAGAGAGAAAAATCTTCCGTCCAATGATTCACTCCCCAAGTGACTGCAACAGCAGGTGCTCCGGCAAACCAAAGCCAGGAGCTAGGAACTTCCTCCAGGTCTCCCATGTGGGTCCCAAAGTTTTGGGCCGTCCTCAACCGCTTTCCAGGCCACAAGCAGGGAGCTGGATGGGAAGCCGGGCTGCTGGGATTAGAACTGGTGCCCATATGGGATCCTGGTGCACTCAAGGCGAGGACTTCAGCCGCTAGGCCACCGCGCTGACCTGGGCTCCAATGTTGTTTGCCAATCCACTTCATAACCTTGTTCCCACCAACCTGTTGTAATCTCATGGAGCTGTAACTGACAGCCCTCTCCACCAATCCCTTGTGGCCCCTCTCCCTAATCCCCACCCACTTAACCAAGCCCTTGCAGCTTCGACAATCCTATCCACCAATCTCTTACAGCCCTGTGGCACCACCCTGGCCACAAAACCGGCACACTCCGGGCCGCGTGTTGCCTCTTCGTGTGCTGCCCTTCCCGTCCTCTTCGTCATGCTCTCCCCTCCCTTGGAGCCCCTCCTGCCACCACGGCAGAAGGCAGCGCTTCCCTCTCTCTCCCCCTGCCTCCACTCCCATCCGTGGTCCCCACCCTACTGCAGTAAAGGACCTCCTAGGTGTCTTTTCTTCTTGCTGCTTATTGCAGCACCTTATCCCGAAGGGAGCTTCGTTAAGCAAAAAGAGTAACACCCTCTGGGTGCATCTGCCCAGAAGGGGAGGCTGCATCTGCCCAGAAGGGGAGGCTGCATCTGCCCAAAAGGGGAGCCTTCTGAGATCAAAAGCCCTCCATGACTCTGCTGTGAGGACAGCTGAGGGACTGCTTGGGGTGAACCAGGGTGGATCTTAGTGCACGGTTTGGGAGGTTCATAGTCTGAATCCAAGCAGCCCTGCGGTCTGGGTTCTAAAGAAGGTGCTGCGTGGTGGGACACAGGCAGAGGAGGGCTCACACAGTGAGGCAAGAGGCTGGCATCTGTGGGGTCTCCCCTCACAAGGACACTGTCATTCCATTGGCCTCCTAATCCAACCGCTTCCTAAACGTCTCATCCACCTCGCCATCACTGCCTCAAGTCTCCACGGGTAGCATGCTCTCCTCAGTCCACGACTTTGGAATTTAACCATGTGTCTGGGTTGGAGAACAGCCGTGTTGATGAGGCCTGCTGCTCGGGATAGAGGAAGCAGCTGAGGGAGTGAGAAGCTCTTGGGAAGCCTGGGAGGTCTTGGAGCAGATGACTGAGTAGAGCGGCAGCTGGCAACAGCACACCACCAGGTGACAGCAGTCAGGCACCTGCGCACTGAGCCCAGGTGTCGGGGAGGCCAGGGCTGGACGTGCCATCCTCTGGCATCCTGGCTCCCAGGTCTGGAATACAAAACCAGCCAACAGTCTTTATGCAGCTCATTTGGAAACAAAACCTGCCTGGACGGAGACTATTTATAGTCTTTTATTTATTCCACTCGGTGTGAATATTCATGCCTCACTGCAGAAATCTTACTGTGCATTGCAGGGGCCACAGTGCTGGGATGGCGCATTCCAGAGGGAGCAGCCTCCTGTCGCTGCCTTCAGTTCTGAACCCTGTGCATTCCGAAGCAAGCGGCCCAGGGCCCCACGGGTTTGGGCACAGGTGTGTGTGATACAAAGGGCAGCCCCTTGCCGGCGCAGGTGCAGAGGGGCTGGGCTCTGATCTGCTGTGAGAGTGAAGCGGGGGTGCCTGTTGAGGTTGGGGTGCTCAGTCTGAATGACAAAGTGAGGTAGCATCTCTCCCTCTCTCTCGCTCTCTCTCTCTCTCTTTTCCAGGAATAGGTAAAAAGCTCTGAGTTCAACATCAGGTAATTTCTCTCAAGCTGTGTTTAGATGGGGACGCTCCAGCTGCACTGTCTTCCTTGAGTAAATGGGCTTGTACGGCCACCTTCTCTAAGCTGAGTGTCCCCAATCTGTCCTCCTCAAACCTTCCCAGGCTGCCGTGCGTGGCCAGGCAGGGAGGTGGCTCCTCTGAGAGACCAGAGATGCACTGGAAGCCAGGGCAGGTGGTGATGCCCCCAGGCAGGGAGCCTTCCCAGAGAAGGTTCTCCCCACCGCCCCTGGCAGACAGGCACAGTAGCCCGCTGTCACTATGGGACAGGAACAGGACTCTGCTGTAAAGATATTTCTGAGCGGGACTGCCACAGCGCCTGCCACCCCCCCGCCCACGGGAGCATCACTGAGGGAGCCCCGGTTGCGTGGCTGGGGGCTGAGGTCCCACTCCTCTTCCCGTCTGTGCTCCCCCGCAGCCTCTATCCTCACTGCCTCTCCCTCCTCACTCCAGGCTTAAAAAAAAAAATTCTGCTTCCTTAGGCCTCACACATTTTAAATATTTGCAGCCTGTTGGCACGTTGCCGCGTGTTGCTGCGTAGCCCAGCCGTCCGGTGAGTTCTATTTAAAGTTGCTTTTGTTAGATGTGGCCTTCCTGGCCTAGAGTCTCCAGTTCTCCCAGCCTGTGGTTGTTGTGTGGGAGCTTCTCACACACCCTGCTCGTCCTAATCCTCCATCTGAGCAGTCTGCTAGAAGAGTGTCTCTGGGGATGCGGGTCCCACCCATAGCCTCCTCCTGGGCCCGCGTGGGGGCAGCTCTGGGTTTCTTGAAGGACCCTCAAGTCACCGAGGAGGGGGAGGAGTGGACAGAGGCAGCAGGTGCAGCTCTGTGTGAGCCTGGGCCCATCCCTGAGCTTGCCAGCCCAGCCCCAGGAGGGTTGTAGTCCCACCTTAAAGGGACAGAACCAGGGCTCTGGCCTTGGCACTGAGGGCATTTCCTGATTCCTGAGGCTGGACCCATGTGACAAGGCATCATTAGAGGGCAATGCAAGGACACTGATTTTTTTTTTATTTTTAAAGAAAATTCCAGAATGTGGAGCTTGGTAGCTGTTTCTGTTGTTAGAGTAGATATTGCCATTATAATGAACACACAGAAAAGCTACTTTATCCAGCCTGGGTTTAGTTGAGTGTATTTTCATTTGATGAATATTAAGGCATGTATCACTATTGTGACTATTGCTGAGATTTTCATTTCATTTGGAAAAATTATTTATTTATTTGAAAAGGTAGAGTTGCACAGAAGAGAGAGAGAGAGCTTCTTCTACTTGAAATGCCTGCTGTGATTCCCTAAGTTGCTGCAATGCTGAGCACTAGACCAGGCTGAGGGCAGGAGCCAGGAACTCTGCCTGGGCCTCTCAGGTGCACGGCAGGGGCCAAAGTGTTGGATTACTTTTTGCTGCTTTTGCAGCCGCATTAGCATAGAACCTGATCAGAAAGGGAGCAGCTGAGACTTGAACCGGTGCTCATGGGGGAAGCTCGTGTACCGTTAACGGTATCATTGATGGCAGCGGCTGATCACGATGACCCTGATTTCCAGTTTATAGATGAGAAGGATGAGCAGAAAGATTAAGTACTTTTCCACACCCAGGGAAGAGAAACATTTAGCTGCCTGGCCTCGTGCTTGCCCAGCAGAGGCTCTTTCAGTGGCCTTGTGGAGGCCGTGGACCCTGCATGGGGGTTCAGCCTCCCTGACTGCCGACACCCAGGCAGGCCTGGCCAGGTAGGTTTCCTTGGGACAGACACCCTCTGAGGGAGATAGGATGAAGATACATTGATGAAGGCTCACCCCAGTGAAACAACTTGCCCAGCATATGTGTGTGAGTAGTAAGACTGCCTTGACTGAGTAAAATACGTCAAAAGCTGTTTGCTCCTTCCCAGTGAGACAACTCCCAGTCCCTTGGGCCACTAGGATGTCCTCTTGTAGCCATCATGGACTCCTACCTGCATTGCCCCTCACGCTGCTGTCACCAAGGCTCCTGGGACCCCCCAACCGTGGTGACGCACAGCTAGCCAGCACCTGTCCGGTAACTCCAGGGCTCCCAGGGTCTCACCAGTGCTCTGTACCCCACACAGTAGCTCCAGCTGGAGGGTGCTTCCCACGGAGCAGAGGCAGCAGATGCTGAGTGCTAACTCCCTGCGGGAAGAGCCCACCACATGCCTGACTCACTCACTCACACACCACTCACTGACTCCACACACCTGCCTGCTTGCAGAGGGCTCAGGAAGGTGCAGCTGCTGGCTGCCAAGCACCCTCCAGCAGCTCAGCCCCCTAAAATGTTGCACTATCACAGGATTACCTCTGAAAGCCTTTCAGGTGACCCTGAACCTGGGCATGCCTGCACCTATTGGAGGTTCTGTCTATTGAGGGAACCAAGAAACATGAGATGGTTTCCTTCTCTAGAGTAGGTCCCCAGGCTGCCACCTCACCCTCATGGCCCTTCTTCTGGCTTGAAGCACTCAGGTCTGCCCTTGAGGCAGTTATTTGGAAAGCAGGATCTGGTTACCATGTTAAACAGGGCAGGTGTGTGCGACTTCAAGTCCAGGTTGTCACCCCCTCTTATGTCTGATGTCCTTCCGTTATCCTTGGAGGGTTACTCTGTATGCTAGCAACTAGCACGCCACCTGTCAGGCAACTCACCCGTACGCAAATCCTGTAGGGTAGCCCCAGTACCCATGTTCTCACTCCTTGGTGCTCCCAGCCAGCTCACATCCCAGTTGGCTTCTGTTGGCCCTGCAAAATCAGTGCTTGGAGAGTCACCTTTACTCCTCAGGTTAATGTTCTCTCAGCTTCACTCTACCCACACCCCACCTTGGGTTTTGGATGAGCCAGGATGTCTGTTTCCATCATTTTACTTCTAGTGGGTTCACTTCTGTCTCATGACACATCGGCATTGGCCTTGCCTTCCAAACACCAGCCACCCCATGGTCACAGGTGTTTTTGTTTTCTTATAAAAAATTCAAAGAGACAGGCTTGTAGGACCCCTGACTTTTCCCTGCGAGCTGGGTAGGGCCAGGGAGAAAGGGAATTGGGTAGATATTTATTTCCAAGTGCTGTGTGCCAAAGCATTAGTGAGTTATTTGACTCTAGATAACACAGTAATTAATAATGTAATAAGATGCAATTTATAGGCACTCATGCATGAAGGCTTCAGGTCCCAAGGCCCTTGGTAAAAGGTAAAATTAAAAGCATCCATAATATCAAAGACATCAGCATGGCCATTGCTCCCGAGGTTGAAGATAACTGGGGCCATTGTGTTCTACACTCAAGGCACTGCACTACGGCTGCCAGCTCCACGGGCTGCTAGCTCCCCACGCTCACGCCCAGACTCAGGAGAGTGGGAAGCCAGCCACATGCATGGCTCCCAATTGCCTTCCATAGGCTGACGAAGGACATCCCAGGAAAGACAGGGAAGACCTACTCAAGTTTAACTTGTAATCACAGCTCTATCATGTAATGGCCATTAACCTTGACATTCACGCCTCAATTTCTGCTTTGCAGGATTGTAGTGAGGAGTATGGAAACAGCCACAAAGCCCTTTGAGTTTACCATGCCCACATGCTAGAGTTTGCAGCAGGTCTCATGTACTCAATATCTGACCTCATTGGCTTTCTTTCCAACAGACTCCTCATTTTACTGCAGGTGGAAATATGCAAACCTGACAGACGTATCCACCCTTCCTTATAGCTGGTGATGGTCAATGAGGGGAAAGCAAAAGTTGGTGAGGGATGGGACAAGCATTGGAAAAGTTCTTGAAGGAAGCTGACCCAGCTCAGAGGAGGCCTTTCAGCTGGTCTGTTTCCTTTCCATTCCTACCCTGAATTCACACATGATGCTTGGCTTGGTATCAGTCATATGGGACTCTAAGGTAAATCTCAAGGCAAGGGTGGTGGAAAAAGAACCTGTGTCTCCAATGAGTGGTGTTGTGGCTTGGAACAGTCTGTTTCTGGATTTCCTTTATTTGGAAAGATAGTAAAGCCCTGCCATGTTCGAGTAAACACAATCCACCTTTTACTGGTATTAATGTTTGCTCTGTCTTTCACAGGTGGGAACTGGCACAGCCAAATCAAGTGATTTGCCTCAAACCACTCTTTCAGAAGAGGAGGCCACGCAGTGACGCTGCTGACCACACTGCCTTCCCGTGGTCTTTGGTTTGTGGAGATCTATAAACACTAAGAATCAGGCCATGTTCTTCAGCCTGAACATCAAAGCAGCATGATGCCCTTTGGAACTTATGCTTCCTAAGGGCTCTTTGAATCTCCCTGGCTTTTCTTTCTTCACCCTTGCCTACCTGCCATCAGCGCTTCTCAAACCAGCTTAGCCACCAGTGTGGGAGTACCATTCAGGAACCACAAGGCTCAGGCTGAGCCTGGGAAGTGGAGAACAGAGGCAGACCCCGCTAATGTGCATTCTGAGAAGAAACAAGACAGGACAAGGCTGCACTTGCAGCAGCCTGCCTCCTGCATGAGCCCCAGTGCTCCTGTTTCTCCGTGCCTCTAGCTCCCACACAGTTGGAGAATAAGGAATAGGCAGGTGAGCATTTGCTGTGAACTTTTGAATGTTTGGAGAACTAGGGAAAGCCTGTCCTGGGAGGGCAGGGTGGAATAACTGTTCGCTGACTCCCAAGAACTCTGTTCCAGAAAGAGGAGGAGCAGGCTTTGTGTGTTCTGGGAAGGAGGCACAAACCTCCACGGCACATCCCAAAACAAAGACTGGAAATGTACTTGCGGCTTTCACCATCTTCTCTTCCACCCACTGGTTGCAAAAACTGAAAGTTGGCCTTTGATTTGGCAGGATGGTGTCAGAAATGCTAAGCCAGACAGAAGTGGCTGTCCATGACAGACAGGACCCAACATGTGCAGGGGACCCATTCCTGGCCCAGACTGGCATTTCAAATTGGCACTTACACAGGAAGGTAGTGATGGAGAAGTCTTCAATTTCTGGGGATTCTGAAAAAGATGAAGAATATTTTTCTTGAATTATGAAGGAAAAGAGATTGACGCGCGGTTTCTGTCTCCCCTGAAAAACACTTCCTTTCCCATTGATCAATCAGTTGATTGAAGCCAATAATGAGAACAGCCAACACTTGTGTATCGCTTACTATGCCACACACTGTGATAAGTGCTTCACATTTACAAGAGTACTTCAAAATGCTCATGGAGCAATGGAATTACAAAATAAGTTTATTTTTATATAAAACTTTTTGAAATACAATCGCAGTGCATTTTCTATGGATTTTTGAGGAGCACTTGTATGCATGAGATTCGTTTTTTGTTGTTTAGTTTGATTTGGTCTGTAGCAATGGCAAGTATCAGGTCCAGTGCTGAAGATGCTGGTTGGGATATGTGCCTCCCACAGCTTCCTGCTGGTAGACACCCTGGAGGGGAACAGGCACAGATGCTTGAGTCCCTGCCATGCAGGAGGGGAACAGGTGCAGACGTGTGAGCTCCTGCCATGCAGGTGGGAGACCCAGAATGAGCTCCTGCCTCCTGACTTTGGCCCAGCCCTGGATCTTTCATCTATAACAGATTCATGTTGCCTGAAGATATAATTGCCAGCAGATTTTGGGAAAAGGCTGAGCGAAGGCTATCCTGAAGAATAAAAATAAAGCCGGAGGCATCACAATTCCAGACCTCAAGACATACTACAGGTCAGTGGTCATCAAAACAGTCTGGTACTGGTACAGAAACAGAGAAAAATATCAGTGGAATAAAACGGAAACACCAGAATTGAGCCCATACATGTGTAGTCATCTAATCTTCGATAAGAAGGCTGAGATTAATCCATGGAAAAAGTTCCATCTCTTCAACAAATGCTGTTGGGAAAATTAGCTGGCAAGGGCCCAATCTGTCACGTTCTACAAAAATCAGCTCTAAATGGATTAAGGACCTAAATCCACAAACAGAAATGATTAGAAGAAAACATAGGAAACCCTCTGCAGGATATCGGCATTGGCAAAGACTTCTTAGAAAAGTAACCAAAAAGCACAGGCAGTCAAAACCAAAATGAACAAATGGGACTACATCAAGCCGAGAAGCTTCTGTACAGCAAAGGACATGATCAACAAAATGAGGAGACAACAGACAGAATGGAAGCAAATCTTTATACACTACACGACAGTTAGGGGACCAATACCCAGGATTTAACACAGAGCTTCAGAAACTCAACAACAGCAAAACAAACAGCCCTGTGAGGAAATGGGCAAAGGAAATGAACAGATACTTTTCAAAAGAACAAATTCAAATGGCTAATAGATACAGGAAAAACATGCTCAGGCTGTCAGGGAAATACAAACTAAAAGCTACATTATGATTCCACCCAACCCCAGTCAGATTGGGCTACATTCAGAACTCTATTAACAATGTCTGCTAGCATGAATTTGGGGAGAAAGGTACCCTTCTTCACCGTCTGTGGGAGTGTAGGCTAGTAAAAGCACTATGGAAGTCAGTATAGAGAGTGCTATGACAACTGAAAATTAATCTACTGTATGACCCAGCTATCCCACTTCTGGGAATATATCCAAAGGAAATGAAATCTGCATATGAGGAAGTGATCTGTAGTCCTGTATTTATAGCAACACACTATATAATAGCAAAGACATGGAAACAACCCAGATGCCCATCAAAAGAGGAGTGCATGAAGAAACTGGCACAGCTGCTATAGAATACCACCCAGCCATTAAAAAGATGAAATTCTACCCTCTGCAACAAAATAATCCCTACTAGAGACCAGTATGCTCAGTGAAATAAGCCAACCCCAAAAGCATACATACCGTATGTTCTCTCTGCTATAAGGCAGCCTTCATGTAAAATACAAGATTAAGAGAAATATAAACATACATGTGCATATATTCATCTAGAAGAAATGTATTCATCTAGAGACTTTTATATCGAGATACAAAGATACAATGCAATATGCATTTCTACTTCCAAATCAAAGATGGACTCCCCCCCAAACTGTTAACTATATCTGACGATAAGATGCTGGACTCTCTACCATAAACACTCAAAACTGCAGAATAATGGACTTGTGGCTGTTACTTAAGGACTGTACTATTGTACACAGTAGAGTATGCAATACAGGGAGAACCAGAGGAGGGAGGGTAAATGGGGAGAGAGGAAGGGGAAACCCCTGAGCCTATAGAACTATAACCAGGAAAATAAAAACTTAAATAAAAATTTAAAAATAGAAACTTAAAAAAGACACCCTTCTTGTTCTAATTAGAATTTTCCTAACTGTAAAGTTGATACATTTAATAAATATATATATATACTATAAATTTGTATTTTCCCTTAGAAAATGTTATTTATATTCTTTCTTTCCATCATTTTCATTTTGATTTTTTTCTCTGCACCTGTAGAGGAGGTGCCCAGAGTGTGCCTGGAACCCACGGGGCCACGGAGGCGGTGCCCTACAGTCCCGTGCACTGAGGACACACCAAAAGTGCCTTGAAAATTCCCACACCCTGCAACTCCACACCTGCAGGCTCCAATCTCTACAGGAAAGTGCTTGAAGACCCCTCAACACACGGGTGCCTTGGCCTCTCCAAAGATACATCAGCGCAATGGGAAGAAATATCAGAAAAAGTTATGTTCCAGATGAAAGAGCCAGCACCCCACCAAATAAGGGCCAAAAGCCATTATCAATATCGGAGATGCGAGATGAAGACATGGAAGAATGAACCTGACACACAACCAGACCGGTCCTGGGGAATCATGATGTATAAAGGGAAGGGACGAAGTGGTTCCTGTGTTCAGAGTTTGCCTTCTAGTGTGAAGTCAGGGCAAACACAAGACGAAATAGAAGCTAGAGTCAGTACCAACAAGTTAGACAGACGCTGGCACAGAGCAACACAGTTAATGGACAAGTGTCCCGGAAAAGGAAGCTACTTATGAGCGTCTCTTAGGAGCCATGTAGATGATCTTCCTTAATGCTCATGACAGTTTTATGAGCCAGGATTTATCATCGTGATTTTATAGAGGAGGAAATTGAGGCTCCGGCTGATAAAATGTCTTGCCTTGTGTCCCATGGTTAACACGCAGTTTCTCTAACCTCACATGGCTTTTACAAAGTCCTTTTACAAAGAGCTGTCACTAGGAAAGTCGGGAAGGTCAAACAACAGTGGTCTTGTTTTCAGATCTTAAAATGCAAAGTTAATAACTACCTTATTCCGGAAGAACCATGTTATAGTGTTTTCCACAGATTTTCCTCAGCTTTAACAGACAGACCTGGGATGGGCCCAAGGCATCGCCCAAGCGCCCAGCCAGAAGCAGAAGGAGTTAAGGGCCATGTATATTGACATTTCTCTTAGCCTGTTTACACATCCGTTCTCCGACTTCTTCTGGCCCTACACTGGTTCTGGGAGCTTTATGGTAATTTGAATCATCACACCAAATATTCTGTCTTTTTTTTAAATTTATTTTTGTTAGAAAGGCAGATTTATAGACAGAAGGAGAGATAAAAAGATTCCGCCTGCTAGTTAACTCCCCAAGTAGCCATAACAGCTGGAGCTGAGCCGATCTGAAGCCAGGAGCCAGGAGCTTCTTCCAGATCTTCCATGTGGGTGCATGATTCCAAGGCTTTTGGCTGGCCTTCACTTCTTCCCCAGAGCAGAAGCAAGGAGCTGGTTGGGAAGTGGAGCAACCGGGGCATGAACCAGAGCCCATATTGGATTCTAGCATGTGTAAGGTGAAGATTTAGTCGCTGAGCCATCACACCAGGCCTCACACTAAATATGCTTGTGAAATAATCTGTGGGTTTTGTTGGGAAGGTTGGTTATCATGCTGTCAGAGATTTGGGTGCTGTTAAATTTTACATCCCCAAGTTGGGAGTCGCTATTGAGGAAAACGGAGCAGAAGTGCCAGTAACTTACTGCTGTCTTCTCAAAGACAGGCAATGAAACTGAACACGTCACACAACATACACAACATTGACCCTGCTCAGCACCTTCTCAGCCTCTGCCCCTAAACTCTGGGCTATGGGATGGGGAAGTGCTTGCCATGAGCTGAGCTTACTGGCTGCCTACAAGTGACATGGACATTTTCCTGTGCATCCAGTGTAAGAGATGGCACTATTTATGTGAAGTTATTCTAAGTACTGCATTGAAGGAAATGGTTAACTGCCTAGGAGACAAGCTGGAGACCCAACATGTGAATCTGTGGGCCTTAACTAAAAGTGGAGCAGAAATTGGAGAGAGGGGGGCTGGTGTCCTTCTTGGCAAATATCCTTGAGAAAAGCAACAGCGAGAATTGAGCCAGGCTAATGCAGACTAAATTACCCTCCCGACTCCCCAGAGCGAGCCGGCCTGTGACTGCGACTGATCGCCAGGGTCACTGCATAACCTTGAGTCTGTGGTTGCTTTATCATTTTCCATTTCCATCCTTCACTCTCTACACATAGTTATTCAGTGTTCTTCCAGCGCCTGCTGTGTCTGACAGATGAACAAGCTAAGGGAGACAGTGATGAGTAAACATCAGTGGACCTACTGGTTGCATATGAGCGGCCAACATCAACCAAACTCAGAATCACTGAGATCTTACCACACAAAGTAGCTCATGGGACCCTAGGGAGGGAGGCCGTGTGGAAGGCACATGTAGAGAATGGCCCAAAGGGCAAATACTGCCCCAGTGAAGTTTATGTCCTGGCATAAGACACCAGCTGTGGTTCGGGATAATAATGTGCATGAGAAAAATAAGAGTAAGTGGTTAGCATGCAGGCAGGCAGCAGACTGAGTGCAAAGAGGCAGCCCCTCTCCGAACTGCTGGCATCTAAGCAGGCTTGGAAGAACGGACAAGTGCTCAGCAAAGCTCTAGGGATAACGGTTTGAGTCTGTGAGAACAGCATGTACAGCTGTGTTGAGAATGGAGCCTTGGCTGTGTGTGGAAACAAGCTGAGTGGACAAGTGGGGATTCACGGGGAGCTGCAAGGAGAGGTGATGGAGGCTGGATGCCCGGGGCCGGCAGGGAGCATGGCAGGAGCCGTGAGCAGAGGTGATGGAGGCTGGGGATGGGTTGGTGGTGGTGGAGAAGGAGCAATATGGTGGGCTTGGGGTTGGTACAGGAAGATGCCACCCAGTCAGGGAGGTCAGGGCTGCCTAACCAAAGGATACAGCATTGCACTAAGGTGGAAGCCCTTGGGTGAAGGCACACAGGCAGAAGCACCCAGCCCACAGATAAGGAGCCTTTGTTAGGGAGCCAGCAAAGCATTCTCTCCCTCCTTCCCTTCCTCTCCATTTCCCTTCCTAAACATCCTGTCCACTCATGGTCCAGACTCCAAAATCAGAGAAGAGGTGCTTGGCCAGCAGGGACAAGGATATCAGACCCATCCATCATGGCTTCCAGTGATGACAGTTTTGGAAGAAGTTGGCTAGACGTGGGCCCTTACTTGCCGATCCAGAGGAGGTTAGGCATATTAAGAGGGGCAGAGATCGGGACTTGAACAAAAGGAAAAGAATATGGAAAGAGCTTGCTCAACAAACTTGCCAATTCATAACCACCCAAACCTGCAGGAGACACTGAGCTGAAAAAAGGCTTTGTTTAAAAATGTTCTAAGTACTCGGTGCTTTCAGAGAGCGTGATCACAAACAAGAGGCCGGCTGCCGGAGCGTGATGTTTCCAGCAGCTATGGACAAAGAAGCCCAGACACAGGGTGCTGGGGTTCTGGAACCCACTAAGGGAGCGACGCCCTGAGAGCCACAGCAAGTTTGTGGGCTTCCTGGTGCTCTCGGGG
Organism: Ochotona curzoniae; assembly: GCF_017591425.1. Taxonomy (NCBI): domain Eukaryota; kingdom Metazoa; phylum Chordata; class Mammalia; order Lagomorpha; family Ochotonidae; genus Ochotona; species Ochotona curzoniae. The sequence goes on along the minus strand of NW_024466129.1, from coordinate 3,378,893 downwards.
TCTGCCCAGCCTCCTCACTGCCTTCTGGCCTCTCTGCCAGCTTCTCTTCTCCCCTGCCCCTCCCAGCTGGAGGCAATTGATCTCATGGGGTGAGCAAAGCTGCTTGACTGTTATTTATTGTGGGCGGGGGTTGTGTTTATTTATTTACTTATTTATTTTGCCAGGCGATGTCAGGTTTATTGACAGGCTGGGGCCTGCCCCTGGGCTCCTCCACCCAGCAGATCATAGTGCACAGAGCGATAAATAGTTGCTGAGGAGTTGGGAACAGATGTTGAACTGACACCCTCTGTTTGCTAGTGTCAAATTCAGCAGTTTTCCTGCTGCCCAATACTTGCGCAGCAGCTGGCTACCTTCCTGCCTGCCAGCCCCTACCTGGTGGGGTTCTGCCCCTCATTTAAGACACTGACCACAGCTGTAACAGTATTCCTCCTCCTGTTCTCGCTGGAACATCTTATTTTTATTTATGGCTTTGTGATGGGTATGTGAGGAGAGCTCAGTTGTTGGGGTGAGGTGATGCAGTAACTCTCAACGTTTCCCAAGGAACGGGGAGTGACCTGTGCTCTGAGTGCAGGGTGGGGCAGCTGCAGGCTTTGTGCACATGCCCTCAGCCACACTGAGTCTCTGACCAGTATAGCCAGTTCATGTGGGCAAAAAGGGGTCCCGGGAGTAGATGGATGACACAAGCGAGGCCTGGGGAGGGAAAGGAGCTGCGCTCAGGATGCATTTGTAGCGGGCATTGAGCTCTTGAGAAGCCTTGGGATGTGAGTGGGGCTGGTGGGAAATGCGTTTGTGGATTCACTCAGTATTTGTGGAGCTCTTGGCTGTGCCAGGCATGGTGTGAGGTCCTGCACACCTTGGAAGCAGCTCCTAGTGCACCATGTGCTCAAGGAACCCATGTCTGCCGGCCAGCCAGGGAGTCTGGAGGTTCATGTTAAGAGCCTGACTATTCTCAGGAAGGCATGGGGGAATTTCTGGACAATGTAATCAGGGAAGTATCATGATCCCATTTGCATTTTGGTTTTACAAAGATCTGTCTAGAAGGGGAGTGGAGGATGGATGGGATAAATCTCATTGGGATGCACTTACAGTGAATGGTCTGGCTGCTGGGTCCAGCAGAAGCTGAGGCGGTAGGCATGGAGGGAGGAGGTTTTGGAGACAAGGTCGTAGGACTTAGACATTGAGGTTAAAATAAATATTAATCCATTTCCTGCATTTAGGGAAAGCTAAAGGATCTAGTGCAGGTCGGACAACCTGTAAGACCTGGGAGAACCAAGACACAACTTCCAAATCCACAGCTTTCTCCTAACTACTCGAGACAGGTGCACCTCCCCACAGATGAGACCTGGCGGTGGTCCTGTGTCTGCTCATCTCTCAGAAACTTGAGACTAGAAGGTCTTCCAGGCAGCCTCCTCCAACACAACTCACAGTCCCAGCCCACCAACAAGGTCCAGTACTGGACTCAGGGGACCTGCCACCCCGAGGCTGCCCATCTTCTGAGAGCCTGCTTCTGAGAGCCTCAACCACAATGGTGCTACTGTAGGAGGCCACAGCAATGAAACAAAGCACCCAGCAGGCGGGGAGAATTCTCATCCAAGACAGGCAGTCTTGAGCTAAGAGCTCAGTGGCTCATTAAGCACCAGGCAGGGGAGCTGTGAGTCACACTTCCCACACCTAGGGAACCTGCCCAGCTATCTCTGAGCGAGGGGACTTTCCACCTGGGCCATACAGGAAATACATTGGTAATATTATAGCCTGCAGACCTCGGGTCTCTAGATTCCACACTGCTCATCTCACATCTGTGATCCACCAGCACCTTGTTTGTTCCCAGTAACTGCTGGCTGGGGCCGATGAGGAGCTGACTCCAGGGAGGTCTGTGGCCTATCTTCCAGTCTAAACCTATGCAGCCAATCTAATTATCGCGTGGATCGGCTCAGATGCGAACAGCAGGCAAGCTGCATTTCCAACTTTTAATTGGTGGTAAAGAAGTGTGTGATCATGACCTCTTTCTAAACTCTTCCCATTAAGCTTTCATGTTTACATAGCACCATAAATTTGGCTCATCATTCATCTAGAAACTTCCCCCATGTCAGTCCCTTTGTGTGAAGCCAATTATATTCCTGTGTTTGTCTCGCAGGTCTGTGTAAGCCTGAGACTTGCCTGAACTTCGCACCTGCATTGTGTCTCTCCCTCCCTCTCTCCTCCTCTTCCCCTGGAACCCCTGCAGCAGCCTGGGTCTCGCCTTTACCCCTCAGCCTCACTGCTGGAATGATCTCTCGGGTTCATCTTTACAAAGAGATCTAGGTCAGTTAGCAATCTTCAAATTTATTTGAAAGGATGAGAGAGACAGAGAGAGAGAATCTTCTATCCACTGGTTCATTTCCCAAATACCCTCAACACTCAGGCTGAGCCAAGCTGAAGCCAGGGAGCAGAAGCTTCATTTGGGTTTTGCACATGGCTGGCAGGGTCCCAGGTCCTTAGACCATCTTCTGCTGCTTTCCCAAATGTGTTAGCAGGGAGCTGGCTCAGAAGCACGCAGTAGCTGGGACTTGACAAGCTCTCCCATGTGGGATGTTGACGTTGCAAGCAGCTCCTCATGCTGTACCACAGCAGCCACCCACACCTGCTTTTGGAGTCCTTTCTGACTGTCTGCTGGAGCCTCTTCTCAGCAAGGAAATGGATTTCAGCACGGTTCAAGGTCCCTGTGCACAGCACCCACCCACACCTCCTTTTGGGATCCTTTCTCCTCAGCCAGGCAAGAGATTTCAACATGGCTCAGAGGTTCCTGTGCCCATTTCCCTCTTAACCCGAATCTATTAGTGGAAGTTTTGCTGCAGAAAAAAGATATATACAAAGCTGCAAAAGTCTGGGATAACATGCGACGTGACAGAAATGAAGCAAACACACACATATGCTAGATTTCAGGAAACAGACAATACGCCTTTGGGGAGAAGAAAGAAGATGGAAGTATTACTAAGAATACAAAACACAAATAGATTGAGACTAAGCTGCATAGTAGATGTTTCATAAACAATTTGAATATTGTTAGAAATGAAAAGCCCAGAGTCGGCACTGAAACAACAAACTAGTGAGATTTAAGATGTGTTGGAAAATTAAACCAATACAGAGTTTTAAATAAGCAGATAATGTAATTCATGGGACAGACTCAGACTAACAAATAGATTCAGTCTGGGAAAGAGAAAACAGAAAGGTTCAACAAATACGGAAGGAGGGAATAGAAATTTACCAACAGGAAGTTTCTCTGAGCTTCTTCATTTTATTTTTTTCAGGATTATGTATATATGTGGAAGAGAAACTATTGCATTCTCTGATTCACTCTTCAGATGCCCACGATGATTGAGGGTTGGTTGGGCTTTCAGCAAAGAACTAGAAATTCCAGCCAGATCTCCCCCTGGGGACAGGGACCTAACCACCTGAGCTCCCTGGGACTGTGCTGCTGGTGGCAAGGTGCAGGCAAGAGCTGGAGGTGAGCCCAGGTCCGTCCGTGTGGGACCAGGCATATCAACCACCAGGCTAGATACCTGTCCCCCAGACAGGTATCTGTTTTGTAAGTAAAGAATTTAATCTGCATAGAGTGTCTTTCCAGATTAATGAACAGAGAAAGCTAATCAGAAAACAACACTATAAAGCTTTAAAGACAGCGGGTAGATTCTGTAAGTGGAAAGAAGTATAATTCCATGTAGCTGAGATCTTGCCATATCAATGATAGAAGCAAGGAGGATTCGAGCAAAGCTTAGCACAGTCTCAATGACGATGTCGCATAGTTACATTCCTAGGCTCCAAGACAGACAAAGAAAACATATTTCTGGGTGACAAGGAAGGCCAAGTCCTTTGGTTGACAGTAATCTCCAACCTATGTTGCAGCTTTAATTCAATTAAATTACCTGTGAACATGCTCCATGGTATGACGTGGAAGTTATTTCACATTGTGCCATGAAGCACTAGGAATCATTTGGAAAGCACTGCTTATCCGTTCTTTCCATAAACATTGAATGAGCCTCTACTCTATGCCAGGTACTGGGCTGTTTGGAAATCTGCTCAGACAAGTGTTTTTTGTTTTATAGTGGCAGTAATCAACATGTTATAGAAACGGCTTAAAAACAAAATATAGGTCATTGGGAGATAATAGAGATTCAAGAAATAGATTATAAACAACAAAAGTATTTTAAGAATATGTGACAAGGGAAGTACAACGACCAGGATACAAATGGCTGTGTGCTTTGTCGGGGTCACTGGAACAATGTGAGAAAAAATGCAGCTTTCTAATGGGTGACAGTGTATGTCTAGGTGGCAGAATCTCAGCCTCGGGCTCGTCGGGAGGGCCCATGTCCTTGTTTGTTTGGGGAGAAGTAAGGCTGCCTTGGCTGAGTCATGGTTCTCAGTGAAGAAAGGACAGGTTAAAGGTGGCATTTGTCACAGTGGGCACAGCACCAGAGGACAGCTACATTCCATTCTGAAGTGCCTGGGCTCCTGGGCTCAAGCCAGGCTCTGACCCCAGAATGGGAACCCTGGGAGGCGGCAGGTGGGGCCTCAGCTGTTTGAACCTCTGCCACCCGTGTGGGAGATGCAGATCTGTGTCTCAGTTCCTAGGCATTTGGGGAAATGAATCAGTAAATGGGAGGTCTCCTGTCTGTCTCTCTACCTTTTAAACAGCAATAAATAAATGAATGAGTGATTCACATATCTGACTTGCTGGAAACATTAAAGAAATAAGGATGTCAGGTAAGAGTCACCTAAATTTAGAACTTCATAAGAGAACTACAAAGCTCAGCTGCAAGAAAAATAAATGGGAAATATATTTCAAGATACAACAAAGAAACATCTGAATTCCAGAAATATTAAAGGTCTGTATACATCCACAAGCAATGCAGCTATGTATTTACTTAACTTTAAAGGGAACAAAGCAAACGCAACAGTAAAGTTAGCAAGGAAGAGACTTATCTCACTTATTCACTTCCTTCAACAGATAAAAGAAAGCAAGAAGAATATCAGACTAATTCTCTGCCAGTAACACTGGCATCCCATGTGGACGTCGGTTCGAGTCTCGGACACTCAGTTTCTCACCTAGGTCCCTGTTCACAGCGTGGAAAGCATTGAAGGATGGCCCAAGTCCTTGGGCCCTTGTACTCCTGTGGCAGACCAAGAAGTAGCTCCTAGCTTCAGACCAGGCAAGCTCCGGCTGTCGTAACCACTTGCGGAGTGAATCAGTGGGTGCAAGATTTTTCTCTGTCTCTCCCTCCCAACCCCTTGCTGTGTAATTCTGACTTCCAAGGTAAATGAATCTTTTTTTCAAAAGAGAGAAACTGATCTCCCACTTCAAATGAGTTAGCAACAATAAGCCAAAATCATAAGATTTGGCCCTTGTGTGCTCCTCTGAGGATAGCAATTCTCTTCTTAGATTCTGGAGTTCAAAGCTAACCCGCAGGAGATGAGGCCATGAATCAATAGGAACTCATGCCTTTAGCCAGGGTTACCATTTTACAGACTCAAGGAAATGATTGCACATACGGTAAAATCTATTTTTGCATAGATATTTAGGAGAAATTGCCTCTAATTATAAAGGCCAAAGTGCTCCACTCAGGACATATGTAACTTAAAGCCTTTTTTAAAACAAACTGTTCAGAAACTTGGGAAGAGTGTACACAATTTTTAAAGGAAAAGCACGTGAGGTTCGTGGAATATAACGAATGACAAATGATCTGTGCTGCTGAGAAATGCAGAAGTTGTTATCCAAATTGGTGAAGGAAGGGCTAGGTCACTTAATTCCCTCAACATCACAGACAATTGGGTGCTTGCAAGTTAAGCAACTTGCCCTCGGTCACATGGCTCACACCTGTGCAGCTAGAGCCCAACCCCAGGGTTCCAGCTAACACATGCCCTAAGTCAACCTTCTTTGCTCTGTGAGGCATGCACGCTGCACATTCTTTGAGCGTTTTCTCAGAGCTGCCCTGCACCGACAGGCTGCCTGAGCTGGGATGCGGCTTCTGTAGACTCCTACTTAGAGCCAAAAGCCTTCAGCCGGAGACTGGAGCTCCAGTCAGGGTAATCCTGTCCTGCATCTCGTGGCAGCTCTCTCTACCCTGGGCTTCCTGCAGTAACTTCTTCACTCTCCTTCCCCTGATATCGACATGCAGGACCTTGAGCCCGCTGCCACGTAACACAGTTGTGGGTTTTACTTTTCTGGGATTGCCTTTCCTGATAAGTCTGTCCTCCATGCACTTCGTCTCCAACTCCATTGATGTGGGACAGACAAGAACTGCTGGGTTGGTTCATCTATCTCCCTGGCGAGCACCTGTACATCGGCGTGCCTTAGGTGCCACCTTGTTTGCACATTGAATCTAAGAAATGCAATGAAGAAAGCACTGCTCCCCACCATGCATCCCGCGCGGAAGTGTCAACACTCTGCTCTTTGTGCCACGAAACACTCGGATGCCCTCGTGTGCACTCCAGTCCAGAACTCTGCCAGCCTTTCTCATTTATTCATACTGTTTTTGCTTTTTCTTCTTCTCGTTATGGGCAATTCTTTGGCCCACTCATTTTGGATATGTCTCAATTTGAGGCAGCCTACATGCATGTATGAATGTGTGTTTATCCGCTCACTGCCAAATGAATTCTCCTTTTGCAAGCATACGACATCAGTCTCCACTTGGCAGTTCTATCTGCAGGAAGCAAGAGACCGGATGGACGTTTTATGTTCATTGCCTGGATGACCATCACATCACTCGCACACACCTGCTCCTTTTCCTGTGAATCCTCAGCACGAATATTCCTTACATGGTTTCAAAGCCGTGATTTCAGCATTAGCCTCTCTGATTGCACTACATGGTGCTTGAAGGCTTTGGCCCACCTACCTCGCCACCTGCACTCGTTAATCATATTCAAGCAAGTAGAACTGAAGCACTCTTCCGGATTATATGTGGTCTCCTCACAAGAATTGTGCATTTGGGGTCAGGAAACAAACAAAGGAGATCTGAGCTATCAGGGGTACCTGCCAGGAGTGAGCAGAGGCCCAAGCCCAGTGTTGGCGAAGCTGCTCTGGGGCATGGAGAGTGGGCACAGACCCTGGACCCAGGCATGTGCAGGGACTTGAAGGCAAGACATGAATAAGATATTGATGCAGTTTGCTGCCTGTGTTGGTGGGGGTAGGCCCCAAAGTTAAGACTCACTTTCACATTTGTGAAGAGTGTAGTGTAGAATTAAATGAAGATATTTTGGTTTTGGTGATGTGATGATTACATGAAATTCAAATTTCAGAGGCTCTGAATAGGTTAGCTGGGACACCGCTACGCTCCCTATGCTTAGGGGGCAACCAGGTCAGGTGATCACAATAGAGCAAGTCAGAATTGGTTATCCTGTGGACCATTCGCTGACATGTGTGCACCTGGTTCATGGCATGACTCTCTCTCCGTGGCTTTCTCTCTCAGATGGCCACCAGCCTTGGTCGGCCTCTCTCGAACCTTACACAGCAGACTTCTGTTGCCCAAACTCAAGGAGTTCTCACAAGCCGTCTGTTTTCCTGTGACAGCCTATCCGTTCCAGCACGGTGGAATGAAAGCGTGTGCACAGGAAAGACTTTGGCGTGCATGCAGCCACTCACTTGTGATCCACAGTGGCAAATGGCCCGGGCGGTGGGGTGAGGCTGCCCCCAAGGACAGGGACACTGTCCTCACTTCCCACGTAGCAGCAGCCTGGTTCTGGCATGCCCTAGCTCGGTCTTAGCTGCCAGATTACAACCAGACCATGAACATTTCTGGATCTACTGCCTGATCTCACCACCCTGGGAAGCCTATCTTTTTTTTTTTAGATTTATTCATTTTTATTGGAAAGTCAGATATATATAGAGGAAGAGAGATAAAGATGTCCAATCCGCTGATTTACTCCCCAAGTAGCTGCAATGGCCAGAACTGTGCCAAACCGAAGCCCGGAGCCAGAAACCTTCTCTGGGTCTCCCATGCGGATGCAGGGTCCCAAGTCTTTGGGCAGTCCACGTCCATCTTCCCAGGCCATAAGCAGGGTGCTGGATGGGAAGTGGGGCTGCTGGGATCCAAAGTGGTGCCCATATGGGATCCTGGCGCATCCAAGGCAAGGACTTTAGCCCTTAGGGCACTGCGCTGGGCCTGCCTATCTTTCTTTAAAAAAAAAAAAATCTGCCAACCCTTTTCCTTAAAACTCTCAATAAATTACAGTCAGGCCCTGTTCTAAGCCGGGAGAGTTTATCTTACAAAAATGTGTCAGTGAGAGAATGGAGGAATGCTATGATTCATTGTAATACGGCAGATATTGGGACAAGAAAGATGTTAACATCTTAATGAAAGCCCTGAGGGGAAATTTGCATGAAACACTCATTTTGTTGCTTAAAAAGAGCCACTGATGCCTTATTAAAAAAAAAAAAAATCAAACCCCAGTTTTGTTAAATATTCAGACTGGGAGTGATACGGAGTGTTTGCTTATCTCCTGGGTGTCATCACTTCTTCCTTGACAGAATCACAGATGCTCTGAAAGAAGAGCCCTAAGTCTTCCCTCAGCTCTCGTGGAGTGCCTGGCAGAAGGGCTGCTTGGTCCTACCAGAGCCCAGGGCTGGCCGACACTGGGGAAGAACTGAGGACTTGGGAAGCTGGTACTGCACGAAGCCCATAGTGTGCCACCCTGGAGTCCTATATTCATCCACTCCTTCAAGCCACTAAGCAATTACTAAGTGGTTCTAAGTCTCTTGAAATTTATTTCCCATTTGACATTGGTTTGTGTTTTTGACAGACTGATGCTTCAACACTCCTGGAGACAGGGCGTTTACTACCTACTGAGTGGGATGTGCCCCATGGGGCTGGGATCTGTAACCTCTGTGGTGGTCTCAGTCCTTCCACGGGGATTGTTAAAGGAGCCTTTCAAGGAGTTGGAAGTAATAATTGCCTGGCTTCATGGAATCCTAACACAGCTTTGTCTTGCTGTGATTCTAAGCCAACATCAGAAAGCTGGGTGAGAATACCAATGTAGTGGTCAGAATTTGACCTTCTCAAATCCTGTTCTTTCCTCCTCCTTTCAAAGGAGCATCCAGGGGTACACGGAGCTGTGACAGATAGGCCTTGACCACTGTGGCTGTAGTGTCCTCAGGGAATGCCAGACTTGGTATCTTTTCCTCACCCATCCCAGGTTCAGGTCTGGCTGAAGCACCTATAATTAACAAGATTAACAAGAGCACTTACAAGAAACAGATTAGCAAGAGCAAAGAACACAATTTGCTTGTGCAAGTTATATGTGATGCAGTAGCCTTTGGAAATGAAGACCCGAAGGATCAGGTCAACTTGTTTGTTTTTTATACTTAAGAGGGGGACTGTTGTCTGGGAATATGATTGGAAGACAAAAAGCATGTGCTCTCAAGGCAATAAATTGGGGGTGGGGATAAGGGAATTTCTCGAGTGTTTTTTGTTTGTTTTTGAACAATGATTTTATTGCTTAAGTACATAGTCAAGTTTATGCCACCAGGGCAGAGGCTGTGGATGACTTTTTCCCAATTGGTGGAGAGGACGGAATTTGGCATCCTTCCCCTTCCTGTTCCTCGCAAGGTGCTTTCGCACAGCAATAGCCTTCTCAGTGAAGTGATCAAGACCATCAGGAAGATCAGGAGCAAGTCCCTTGGACACCAGGATGTTGTGGGCTAAGGAGTTGATTAGTGCTCCTTGGGCTGGGCAGGAACAGGAACTGAGCTTGTAGCTAAAACACACCTAGACTAATTGGACTCATCTGTATCCAGTATCCTGGCTAAATTAGGAGGAGTGGAGAGTATATTAGAGGAGGTGAAGATGCAATAAAGAGAGACTTCGCAGAGACTTCTACCATTACTGGTCTCCTGTCGGTGCTCCACCCCCAGATCCTCTCCCTGTCCATGTTATTGGCTCTGCTGGTCGGAGCTCCAGGAGCCTCAAGATTTTATTGCCTGCCACAAAACACACTAGTGTGATGCTGTGGGAGTCAGAGTCGGGCCTTTTTGGCCAGTTTGTAAATCTGCTCCTTCATGTCCTCAACCTCTGCTTCAGCCAGGTGGGGTGGTTGTGGCCCTAGGGCAGAGCCTACTGGGACAGGCCCTTCCTGGAGCATGCATGCCACCCATGATGGCGGCAGACTGACAGCAAAAAGAGCCAGCGAGACTGGGAACCAGTATCTCAAGTTTGTTCAGAGTATGCTTAATATCTCTTTGCCTTTGAAGATGGGATTTTTCCTCTGGGTATGGAAAGGAATGAGGGTGTTGCGACATGCTGTCCTACTTTGGGGTCCCTGGGTTTGATTCTGGGCTCCAGCTCTTAATGTCCCGTTAGCACCAACTCTGGGAAGCAACAGGTGATGACTCGAGAATCTGGGTTCCCACTGCCTACGTCAGGGACCCAGATCATGCTCCCGGCTCCTGGCTTCTGCTCTGGCCCAATCTTGGCCATCAGAGGCATCTGGGGAGTGAAACAGCTGGTGGAAGCTTCTCAAATAAAACAAATAATTAAAAGTAGGCAGTAGGGGAGAGAGGGTTGAAGAAAGGGAGGAAAGGAATGAAGGAAGGAAGGAAAGAAAGAAGAGAGAAAAAAGGTCAAAGAAGGAACGGGGAGAAGAGAGGAGAGCAGAGAGTCTGAGAGGAGGGAAGGGAAGGAGAGGGGATGGGAAGGGAGGGGAGAAGAAGACAGTGGGCAGCTCTGACTGCCCAAGATGACTGTAGACAATCACCGTCTTGTTACCTTGCCTGGCATTTGAAATTCTTTTCTGGACATCAATGTTTAGAACTGTCATCCCAACAAGCAAACATCTTTGTATGTGTTTATCGTAGCCCTCCAACTGCAATGAGTTAATCTCCATGTGGACATTAGTTCATAGTGGGTACTCCTGGGAAGCAGGATCCATAGGTAAGAGATGGGAACACACTGTGAGTGTTGGTTAGAAAGTCCCTGAGCTTCTCAATTATGGAAATATATAGTGATGGAGTACTGGGGTCTATCATAGAAGATGTGGGGGAATAATGGAACATGCACCCCTGCTTTCAGACAAAAGATAGATTCCCAATGAAACTGTTGGACATGTAGATAATGGGATGCTGGACTGTCTTACTTTGTCTGTACCAACAATGTTGGGATACACTTAAATAGACTAATAGAATTATGATTCCTTATGAAGGACTACACTATTGTAGTAAAATAGAGAAAATTTGTCAGGGAGAATCCCAGCCTATATGAAATTGTACTACATAATTCAGAATTCAAGATAAAATATATATATATTTTAAAAAGTCACTGAGTATTGAATCCGAAGCAAGAAGCCAGCAAGAGTTCTTGCTTTACCTATGTGTAATGTGATCAGGGCAAGACACAAACTCACGCGCTTTAGCTCCCTTGTCTGCACGAGGAGCACAATAAAAACATCTAACTCACAGCTCTCCTGTGCATCCCTCACCTATCTGGAGAGGAGAAGCAATGTCGAGATCTGTGAGAGCAGTCTAGAACCCAGCAAGATTTACAAGTTAGCTCACAGAGCAGAGGAATCAGCTTGTCGAGGTGGGAGTAGGTGGGCTCTGCCCCCCACTAGAAAAAGTGTCCTTTCTGTGCCTTGCATTCTTAAAAGCAGGGATATACAAAAGAACTCAGTGTTCCCTGACCCCTAGCAATGACAAATACAAAAGCAGGCAGTTACTCTTAGCGTAAAAAGTGCACAACTCAGGTCATCGCTTCATTTCTTCACTATATATTGACCTTACCATGCAAGGCAATGAACAAGGTGTTTCTGAAGCAAGAAGAAAAATGAGGAGGCTCAGGGAGAGGGCTGCCAGCAGGAGGCGTCGCTGAGCTGAGTCATGGAGGCTCCACAGGAGAGCGTACAGTCGGAAGCAAAGGGTGTGAGGCAGGCTGCAAACAGCATGCAGGAGAACCCCAGCTCCAAGGTGTAGGGTCACGCCTCCACCCTGGGCTCCACGTAGAACCAGTTTATACCGAGTTAGCCATGTTGGAGTCCCTGGCTCATCAGTTCAATCTCAGCTTCAGTGCCTCCCACCGTACACTCCTGGGCCCTTTTGCTCTTTCAGTTACTTAGAGAATATCAACTAACTTAAATATTAGCCCAGCTGACAATTAGGTTAATTGCACCAATAATTAGGAGGATGGATTTATTGCACAAGAAATCATCAGGGTATGCCAAGGCCAATTAAAATGAAAATGAAAATTAAGTACCGTTCGGGGTTCCTGGTATTTCCGGTCTCCCCATCGGCTCAGACCATCCATGCTTGACCGTGCACATTAAGGAAGCCCCTTTGCTGCTTGCTCATACCTGCTCTCAGAACGTACAGCTGTGGAGATGGTGCGGAGCCAGCAGCTGTCCTTTCAGGTCACAGGCTTATTATCTGATGCAAAGATCAGCTGATTTCACTTCCTCATCAAGATGGATGACTTCCAGTTGTTGAAAGTGAACTTGATGCTCCAAACCCATTTCCTGGCATTTCCAAACCCTGGCAGCATCATTTCCCTGGGCCTCTGTGCCCAACATGAGCTCAATGTGAATGGGCGTTTAATTTATCTCCAAGATCATGTATGCCCAAAGGCGCAGGAACCCTTAACAAGAGGGGCTTCTTCACCAGGGGGAGTTACCCAGATGCCCTTGAGTACCAGGTAGCAGAAACAAACCACACCAACAGGGGCTAGGAGCTGAAGGCTAGGCCACAGTGAGGTCTAGGGTTTTTTTGAAGGATTGCTTTTCTGGGAGAGATGCCCAAGGATTTTGTGTCGTTCTTGTTTGTCTCTTGCACACATCAGCTTCCAGCTATCAGCTTGGCTCGTCTGCTCTGCTGCAAATCATCTCTTCTTAGGAGAACAAAAGGAGCATTCATCTTCAACATGGAAGGGAGAAGGGATGCTGGCCTCTCTCCTGGAGTGGGATATTCGGATCCACCAAAGGCCTTGCTGTAGACTGGGCAGACCATGCTCAGCCTGGCTTCATGTCTACCCCCAGCACACGCTGCTTTGTCCTCCTCTCCTGCTTCTTTGTTTCTCATTCCCAAGGGGTTAATGCCACTCACCCTAAGATGTTTGACTCTCAGGTGGGTAGTTCTGATAGAGGCAGATGCCCAAAAGGCCTGGGTGGTTGAGATTTGTGCCTCTGCAAAGTCACACGAAGGATCCCACAAAGGATCCTCTGGAGCTGCTGCTGAGTGGTGACCTTGCTTTGTTAAAGTTATCAAGGGTCTACTGAATTTGAGTGTCATTAAGCCATAGAGCACAAATAGGAAATCAGGACTGGACTGAGAATGGCTGCCGCATGTGTCTGTGGGTATTGAACACAGCCAGACCTGGCCCTGGGAGCTCCCTGTGTGTCCCCTCCTTCGTGGGAAATACTGCAACCTCTCAGGTCTCCAGCAGCACCTCAAGCCTTGTTCCTCTGTCTAAGCCTTTCTCATCTACCATGAGGCTTTGAATCTGGATCCAGTGCAACCTAACTGAAAGCAGCCATCACTGGTCTCCAGGAGGAAAGCGGTGTGCATGAGCTGTTAGGAGACTTTTGTCTAGAAACCAATGATGTGAGACCAGACACAGGGAGATCCAGCAAAAGACTGCAGTAACATCACAGCAGGAACTTGAAAGAGAGCAGCTGTGGTGGGGCCTGGGAGGAGGGATGGCTGGGAAGGGGGCAGTCAGGACCCAGCAGAAAACGAACTCAGAGAGGTGACTGAAGGACATATCAAAGCTTCTGGCTGAGACAGGCGAATAGAGAAGGGTGCACACGTAGAGGAATCTAAGATGAGTCAAAGCATGGAGGGGAGATTTTAAGAAGTTTAAGTGTGAAGGGATTGCCAGCTAAAGGGAGTTCTGGTTAACTTTTTACCTTTGCACCTGGGTCTTATGGGAACGACGTACCAAGCTCCTTTCTTTGGTGAAGTTAATACATTCAGGTTTGAATCTGTTGATTCTGAGTGTCCTTATTTGCAACATGACAGTTAGAAATCTGGGCCAGGAATAACATCTGAGTCCAGTCTATGAGCAGAAGGTGTTAAAGGTACTAGCATGAACAAAATGACCTTGCAAGACGGAGTCCTGAAAAGAGAGATGGCAAAAAGACTGGGAGGAGATCCTAGGAGAGGAGGAGGAGTGACTGAAAATGAGCAACGGGGAAAATAAGAAAAAGCAGAAGGAATTGGAAGACAGAGAAGGGAAGGGAACTGTTGAGCAGCCGAAAGCATTAAGTGATGGAAGAAAAATTAACTGCGGTCGGCCCGGCGCGACAGCATAGCGGCTAAAGTCCTCACCTTGAACGCACCTGGATCCCATATGGGTGCTGGTTCTAATCCTGGTGGCCTCGCTTCCCACCCAGCTTCCTGCCCGTGACCCGGGAAAGCATTAGAGGGTGGCCCAAAGCTTTGGGACCCTGCACCCATGTGGGAGACCCCAAAGAAGCTCCTGGCTCCTGGCTTTGGTTTGGCTCAGTTCCACCTGTTGCGATCATTTGGGGAGTGAATCATTGGATGGAAGATCTTCCTCTCTGTCTCTGCTCCTCTCTGTATATCTGACTTTCCAATACAAATAAATCTAAAAAAAAAAAATTAACTGAGGTCAAAATGGGGAAAACATGCATTATGGTTGATGTTTAGGAAACTTGGGAGGTCATCGAAAGAGTTTCAGGAGATAGCAGCAAGAGATCTGGAATTACATTAAATTGGCTGAATGTAGTAAGACAATCTTCAATAAGAAAGATAAATGAGTTGCTGATCCCTATATACCGAAGACAGCTGTAGGGTAGACAAAATAATAAAGCTTTTCAAAGACAGCATTAGATGATATCTTTGTAATCATGATGCATACAGGTTTTCTTAAACAAGGGACAAGACCTCTGAAACTAAAAAGAAAAAAATGATAAATGGAATTACATTAAAATCAAGAGACTCTATCAAAACACACTATCAGCAAAGTGAAAAGCCATGGAGAGAGAAAAAAATCTTTGCAAAACTCAGACTGAAGAAAGAATTCATGTCTAGCATATAAAAAGAACAGTACATCAGTAAGAAAAAGTACGATAGTCAAATGTTTAAAAATGAGTCACCCCTCAAAAGGTAGTTCACAGAAGCATGCTAGAAAAATGATAAGTAAATATGAATATTTAACACGAATTAATCCTCAAGGAATTGCAATTAAAATTACAATGAGCTGTAACTGTGCACACACTAAAGTGGCAAAAATTAAATGCATAGAAAATACCGGGTGTTAGCAAGAATGTGGAGAACCTCAAGTTTGCCAATGCACAAGTGTTTGTCAGTACGATCATCTTTGAAAATTAATGTGGACACAAATAAGTTTGTGGGTAACATGAGGACTGGCTAGAAGCTGGAAGATTCTGAGGAATGATCTATTAAATTTTGCCCACGCATTTTATTTGATCACTTTACTAGACTTCCTTGCTACTAGTTAAAAAAGCTTTTTCATTAGATCCTTTGAATTTTCTGGATAAAGGGCTCTATTATTTACAGATAATTAAACCTTAACATTTTATTAGTCAATCAACTTTAATTCTTTGACTGTTCTGACAAGGGTGTAAACACAGTACATACCGAATAGAAATAAATAGCGATCATCTTGTTCCTGACTGCAGGGGTAGAACGTCAAATGTCTCATTATATGTAATATTTGTACATTTCTGCTAGATGTATTTCAGTAATAAAAGCTTCTTTCTGTTCACATTTCTACTTTTTTAAAACAATATTCCAAATAAACAAACGGATGTAGAATTCTAGTAGTGTGTTTTGCCATCTGTTGAAATGACATAAACGGTGTTTCTGTCTTCTGTTACTGCATTGATCTGCGTGACTAGCTTTCCATCTTAGCCATTCTTGTGTTTTCAAAATAAACTAACACGGTTATAATGTGCACAGCATATGAGGATACAGATTGGATATTCTATTACTTAATTTCATTGAAATTCTATTAAAAATGTATTGCACACAATGTTAAGGTTGCTGTTTTAGTACTATTCACGCCTGGCTTTAGTATCGTAATTACGTCTGCTTTACGAAATGAATTGGGAAGGGTTATGTCTTCTTAAAACCCTTAAAGGGATAGAACAATGAAAATAACTATTTCTGATGTTTTATAAAATTCATCTTTAAAATTCCCTGAAGCCAAGATCCAGGAGCCAGGAACTAGGAACCAGGAGAAAGAAACCAGGAACCAGGAACCAGGATCCAGAAGCCAGGAACCAGGAGCCTGAAGCCAGGAACCAGAAGCCAGGAACCAGGAGCCTGAAGCCAGGAACCAGAAGCCAGGAACCAGGAGCCTGAAGCCAGGAACCAGGAGCCTGAAGCCAGGAACCAGGAGCCAGGAGCTTCCTCCAAGTCTCCCATATGGGTACAGGGGTCCATGCTTTTCCAAGCCATCAGCAGGGAGCTGGATTGGAAGTGGAGCTTCTGGGACTCAGGATATGATATTAAACCCATATGGGACAGTGGATTGTGTGATGTAACCCACTAGGGCAAAGTTGTCTTTTTTTAAAGGAAGAAAATTGTATTAGGTCTATTTTAAATAATTCATTATTTTAAATTGTATTTTATTAATTCATCCTTCCTACTTTTTCATTTTTAAGGTTATATATACTGACTTACTATTTTAATTTAAATCAGATTTTTTTGTTTGACATTTTGCCTTGGCTCAGCATATCATATTCAACTTTCTATTCCCTTATGTTTTATTAACTCAAATAAAATGTACATTGAGTGAAATAAAAAGATCTTTAGGGTATAATTTGATAGATTTTGATAAATGCCTACAGTCATGTACTATATAGAATATTTTTTCCTTGCCACTTTCAATTAAATTCTCCTGTTCACACTATAATTCTAATTCCATTACTTTACATTAATTTTACTAATTCATAAATTTCATACAAAATGAGTCACAAAGCCTAAACTTTTTTTTTATTTTATTTTGGGGTTGTTTCTCTCAACATGATTGTGAGATTCATTTATGTGTCTCCATTCCGCATAGCAATGGGTTATAGTGTAGTATTTACTGTAATTATTGTATGGTCAATACTATACTGTATATTTTATTACCATTCTGTACCAAACACCTTCTGAACTTGTGCTAAAGAACATCTGGTTGTTTCAGTTTTGATTAATGATAAATGAATCGGCTACAACATTTTGTACCAACTTCTTTTACAGAAATATCAGTGTGTTTTTTAAAACTTTTTTTTTTTTAGAAAACTATTTGAAAGGGCAGAAAAACAGGGAAGGAGAGAGAGAATGAGAAGTGGGTAGGGACAGAGAGTGGGAGAGAGAAAACACCCCCAAATGAGCCCAGCAGTCCAGCTGGGCCCCTGGCCCAGACCAGAGCCAGGAACCAGGAAATCATCCAGGTCTGCCATGCCAGGGACAGGAACCCAAGCGCTGAGCCCTCACCTGCTGCCTCCGAGGACACGTGATAGGACGAAGCTGGAATCAAAAGTGCAGCCTGGGATCAGGTCCTATTCTGAGAGGTGATGGTGGCACCCCAAGTGGCATCTAATCCTCTCCCAAATGCCGACCCCTTGAGAGAGTGTTTTTTTTTTTTTATGAAAATGTATTTTATTTTACTTGGGTGAGATTGCTAAGTCATAAGGTCAATGTTTCATGCTATTGCAAATGAAATTTTCCAAATGGCAGAAGCATTTTCTGGTCTGCACAGGTCAAGTATCAGAGTTCCAGTTGTCCATAACTGCTTTTACAGTATGTCCACTCAGATTCTTTTTGTCCCATTGGTTTGTAAAATTTCCTTCACAATTCTGGACAAATGTGTTAAAAATATTTATGCTGGGCTGTGGCTTGGCTTTTTCATTTCTGTAGAAGTATCCTTTGGTGAACCACATATTTACATTTTGACATCTAATTTATTAACTTGTTTTCTTTTCATGCTTAATGTTTGTGTGTGTGTGTGTGTTTGTGTACACTCCAAGATTGTCCTACCATGAGTTTGCAAAGATATAGTCTTGTGGTTTTTTTCATCTTTCTAGATGAAAGCATCGCAGTGGTAATGTTTGCATACAGAGCCATGTTTTTTTAAGTTTGTTTTGCGGAAGGATTTAAGGGTTTGTGTGTGAGTGTGTTAAGTTGTTTCAGTGGCTTTTATTCATTAGGATGCCTTTCCTTTGAATTGCTAACACTTTTACTGAGAAATATAAATTATTTCCTCTATTTCATTATATTCATCAGTATCTCTTCCAGCCAATATTAGTCTTTTTTAAAAGTGTACTTCAAATTAATTAATATATAACAGATCAGATATAATTCTGAGAACACAATGGCATTCCCTCCTCCCTTCCTTAACCTCTCCTTAAACTTCCCACTCTTTCCTCCCTCCCCCCTCTTTTTTTTTTTTTTTAAACTTTAGGATAACATACTCTTGACTTACACCACTTAAAAGTCTTAATACGTCATAGAGTAAGAAGTTTAAGACATTAAAAGCAAACCATAGTTTAGTGGGAATATAGACAATGATTGAATTGAAGAATGACTATTTAATCTACACACAGTAAATTGTGTTCACATATTATTACAACTCTAGCAGCGGCAACACAGTCTTGTTTGCTATAGCTTTATAGTAGCTCCTGAAATCAGAGCATGAATCTACCAACTTTTTTTTTTTTGTTTGATCGTCTTTACTATGCTAGCACCTTTATACCTCAATGTACATTTTATAATAAAGTTTTCATAATCTATGAAGTTTTCAAATCCTACAAAAATGTTTAACCGAAATTGTATTGAATCTGCTGACCAATAGGACAGATTTAATCTTTTTTTAGAAAAAAGATGTATTTTAATTTTCATTACAAAGTCAGATATACAGAGAGGAGGAGAGACAGAGAGGAAGATCTTCCATCCGATGATTCACTCCCCAAGTGACTGCAACCGCTGGTGCAGTGCCAATCTGAAGCCAGGAGCCAGGAGCTCTTCCAGGTCTCCCACGTGGGTACAGGGTCCCAAGGCTTTGGGTTGTCTTCGACTGATTTCCCTGGCCACAAGCAGGGAGCTGGGTGGGAAGTGGAGCTGCCGGGATTAGAACCAGCGCTTATATGGGATTCCAGCGTGTTAAAGGCGAGGACTTCAGCCGCTAGGCCATGCCGCCGGGCCCGGCAGATTTAATCTTAACATTGTCTTTTAATGTATGAAAACTGTATTTCTATTTTAAAAACAGATTATTTTTTATTCTATTTATTTGAAAAAGAAAGAGAGAAGCATAGAGACATCCATCATCTGCTAGCTCACTTCCCAAATGCTTGCTGCAGTCAGGGCTGGGCAACGCTGAGGTCTGGAGCCAACCCTTGGCCCACCCTTGGCCTCCCTGAAGGAACATTACCGTGTAGCTGAAACCCGAAGGAAAGCTGGGACTTAAACCTGGGCACTCATACGGGATGGGTCTCAATGAGGCAATGTCTCAGCTGCTGTGCTCGACTGTGTGCTTGCAAGGACCTCAAGTAAAGTTGGATATAAGTGATGAGAACAAAATTTGGTCTTGTTTCCAATGTTACCATTCAGAATGGTGTCAGCTGCAGGTTTTCAAGTTCATTTTATCAGGTGGAGAAGTTTCCAAGTCTCTGTTTCGTGGAAAATTTAAAAAATGAATGCCTGTTGAAGATCAAATTTATTGTGCACTCCCAGGATAAATTCTAATGTTTCACGACGCATTCTTTTCCCGTGTTACTCTTTCTGATATGTTAATAGTTTGTTAAAGGCTATTATATTTGTTTTCATAATAATATTCACCTATGGATTTCTTATCATTTCTTTGTAAGATTTGGAATCAAGGTTATGCTAACGTAAAGACTCAGTGCAAGTTTTCCACACAAGTGGCAGGAACCCAGTTCCTTGAGGTAACACTGCCAACTCCAGGGTCTGTACTGCCAGGCAACAGATGTGAAAAATCGAATGAGTAATCCAACTGAAGCACCAGTGTGGGAGGCAGGCGTCTGAACCGCCATGTCAAGCCCTAGGCCCAGTGCCAATCCAGCACGTGGTACTTTTAATGCATGCGGGATCTACATTGATCATTTCTTGTGTCAGCTGTGTGTTGCATCAAAAAAAAAATTACCTAGAGGACTTGGTGGCCTACTGTAACTAGCATTTATCATCGCACAGTTTCTACAGTTCAGAATCTGAGTGGTTCTGACTTAGAGCTTCCTCTGTGGTCGCAGAAAGCATGTCAGCAGCAGCTACACTCACATGGAGGCTTCGTCAGGGCCAAAGGACCTGCTTCTGAATGGGTCACTCACATAACTTGGCAGGAGGCCTCAGCTTTTGTCTCACGAGTGGGCCGATACGTACACCATTTGCATGTCCTTCCAGAGTAAGTTATCCATGAGTGAGTGAGCACGAAGGAAATTGCAATGTTTTTTATGATCTACTCTAAAGTTGCATACTGTCACTTCTGATTTACTCTGTTCATTATAACTGTGCCACTAAGTCAGGCCCAGAGTCAAGGCAAGGGCATATTCAGTTTTAAGGGATGAGTATCAAGTAATTTATGGATATATTTTTAATCTATTATGGTTTGCCTGCTGGCCACAAATTATTTACATTGCATTCCTCCCCGATGCGAACACCTAGCGCCTGATGTGGTTTGAGTGTGTCACCCATGCAGGTGTTGGGAATGGAGCAGTGCAACAGTATTGGGAGGTGGTGCCTGGTAAGTGGTGATAGGCCATGGGGCTTGGATCTCATTAGTGGATTGAAGTCCTGGAGCCAGTTGGGATTTCTTGGAAGTTTGGCCCCCGCATACTGTCTCGCATTCTTTTGACATCTCATCCTTTGCAAGTGGATGCTCAATGCATAGTCCCTCTCCAGACATGGCCTTGATTTTATACTTACCAAGTTACAGAACTGTACAGAATATGCTTTTTTTTTAATTATTATTATTATCAGTGACCCAATCTGTGATATTTTCTTACAACAGCATGAACAAGGCCAAGACACTAGGCTTCTTCTCCAAGTCCCCTAAGCCTCATGCTGTTATATCATCAGTCCCCACTCCAGAATCTCATTGTATAAATACTGAGTACGGTTCGTTTTGGTCTGGATCTGCGGTATCTGCAGCGCTCCCTGCCCTCCACACAGGGAGCATACGAGACAGGCATAGAACACAGCTGTGAAAAGTCCCCAGAGTGGAAGAGATTGTTTTCTATGGTTCTCATCTGTCCTTCCTGAGTCCTCACTCCATTCCATGATTTATCTTTCCTTTTCCAATAAAAATGGCATGTGACTGCAGCTGAATAGATTCTTCGCCTGATCCCTATTAGCGAAATTTTAAGGGACCAAAAAAAACCATCTCTGTTCAGTTTTCACCATCTCTGCCTTTTCAGTCCAAAACATAACATTTCTGTTGCTATCATTCTTTTCCTTAAAACAAGAAAGGAAGGAAGGAAGGAAGGAAGGGAGGGAGGGAGAGAAGGAGGGAGGAGAAAAGCGGGGAGGGAGGGAGGAGAAAAGGACGGAAGGAAGCAAGAAAGGAAAGTAAAAACAGGAAGAAAGAATAGGAAGAAAGCCAGGAAGAAAACGACTGATTGGTTGGAGAGTCAGAGCTAGAGCAGGAAAGGGTTGTTTCATCCCCGGGTCCATTCCTGGAAGGGCGGCAACCACCAGAGAGGGGCCAGGCTGAAGCCAGGAGCCAGTAACCTCATCTGGGCCTCCCCAAGGGTGTCAGAGGGCTAAGCATTTGAGTCATCTTCTGCTGCTTTCCCAGGCCATTAGCAGGGAGGTAGCTGTTTTGGAAGTGGAGCAGCCAGGACTTGAACCAGCACCCTGTTCACATAATTCTTTTTAAGTGCTCTGTGGATCCCTTGGGAATCTTACAGAGACCATTTTTGTTTTCAAAAAGGTACTTCCATAAATCTTGAAATCAGCCTCTGGGGCCACACTTGTGAGCCTCTTACAGACCCTAAGAACACTCCTGGAATATTGAAAGCATTCTGTTTTGACTGCACGGTACCCTGAAGTAACCCTAACCTTTGATCTTTTGTGGTTTTCACAACAGACTCTGTGGCTACATTCAGCTGGTTCTTTACACGGTGTTTTCCTCACAGTGCTCTGTATTTGATTTTTACAATTCCTTGATATTTACATTCTTTGTTGTTCAGAAAGGCTGAGAGTTTTCCAAAGTCTCCTGTGTGTAGTGGTACTTCCTTTTGGGTCTTGCTCCTCTTATGTTTTCCTACGACTGCCGCAGCATTGCTTAGCTCATTTACGTAGTTCTCAAGGTACGGCTACTTTCTACTTAGCTGCAGGTGACAGTATTGCCAAACTTTCTTCCACTGCATAGTCAAGAAGGAACACTTTTCCTCTGATTCCCAAACACTAAAAAAATCTCCATGTGCTTAGTGGGAAATGGCTTAATATTGGACAATTTAGTATAGTTCAGTGCAATTGATACCCGCTTCTTTTTGTTTTCCGAGTGAGAGGGTTTAGTGATGAGGAGTTCCTGCTTGGCACGTGCTTAGCCTCGGCTAACGAGCACTTCCAAAGCCCTAGCACTCAAGCAGCACTTCAGATCCCGTGAAGACTCAGTCCCGCAGCAGCAGCTTCCAAACCTCACAAGGGATACAACGTCTGGCCAGCTTTGAAAACCATGTGTTCAGGGTGTGGATAAGGGTTCTTCAAATTCATCAGCAACGTAATTGAAGGGTAAGCTTATTTTGGTGAGAAATATTTTTCAAATCTTTGGTTTTTTCATCAGATACATCCTCATGAGCTTTGCAAAGACTGAATGCAAAAATTCAAAACTTTTTTTGTAAAAAATGGAAATGGACTTTTAGTTCTGTCTTCCATGAATGTTTTGAAGTATCCTTCTAGATTGCACATCTTCTGGGATAGGACCATCCAAACACTACTGGAGACTTACGTTATCTGCAAAGTTATCCCGATTATCTATAGCACCAACTTGAAAGTTAGAATATAGATGTTAGAACTTTTGTTATAAAGGGAAACGTTTAAAATTTATTCTGAAGTAAACACAGGAATAATTTTTCAGAAAGCAGGAAAAAAACAGGATGACATCCATGACCCTGTGGCTAATTTACCTTGCTTTACCCGCAGTGCCTGTATGTTAGGCTTCTCTGGGGAATCAGTGGAAAGTTACTTTTGAAAGACAGCTTCCCTTTTCTGCCCGTCCTTGGTTCCCGGTGAACTTTGCTGCTAGTCTTTATCCTTGTGCTCTTCGGAAACCTTCTAGTTAAGAGTTGGTTTTTCTCCATGCTTTAGCACTGCTATGCATTTTGTTGCTGTTTTTGTTTAAATTCTTTATTTTTTCATGATACAGTTCTTTAGGCTCAGGGATGTAGATTTATTTTAAAGTAGTGATTGTGGAAGAGAAAGGAAGCAATAGTATTTTCCAGTTACTGCTGATTGAGTACTTAGTACATGCCAATTCTTTTTCTAAGAGCTCTGCACCTGTCAGATCATTAGCTCAACCTGTCAGGAAGGTGTCCTTATTATTTTATGAATGAGAAAATAAAGGCCCAAGACAGTTAATTAATTCCTCTGAGGCCAGGCAGTTATTAAGTGATGCAGTGGGATTAAGTCCCAGGCCAGCCAGGTCAGAGCACTCCAGGCCTTGCCTGTACTTCCTCTCTAGGCCGGCCTTAGTGGCACTTGAAGAAGGCTCCAGGACACAAGAGTCTTGCAAGCAACTGTCAGACTAGCATGAAGGAGAAGGCTCGTTAAGGGGGAGGACAAAGCCTGTGACTGCACTACGCGTGCCAAGTGCGGCCAAGCAGCAGGGCCCGTGCTGTGACCTTTCCATCTTACAGCTCCCAAGGCTGGCCGCGTTTCCAGAAGGAGGGCAGAGTGCCTATGACACAGCTATTCTCTGCTTCTGCAGATCTTGTAAAGAAAACTACAGATTTTTAAGGACTATACAATTGTTACAATAGAAGGGAAAGCAATGTGGGAGTGGGGGTTGGGGAGGATGAGAGGGGAAATCCCCGAGCCTATGGAACTGTATCACAAAAAATAAAGCAAGTATAGGAGAAGAAACACGCAGATAAGGAACACTCCTCAATAACTTTACACTTGTACTACTTTCCTCTGCACACACAAAAAAGATTTTTATTTTAGAATTTTGAAAGTTCTGATATTTTATAGTGTACTTGTAAGAAACTCCCATCTCTGTTTCTTTTTCTCTCTCGGTCGGTAGAAGCTCTCTGCTCTGTTTTACTTCCTGGGGGTAGAATTCACACATACATCTCTTTCCTCAGACTTTTTTAACTTTCAGCAATTTTAAAATATCAGGACGAGTTTTTTTTTTTTTGCCCCCAGGAAAAATGTTACTCAATAGATCAATACATGAAATGCACAACAACAGCACTTTGGAAGTTTCCTTTACCTAATTATTATGAAACCAATTGAAGAACATACTGGATCTCTGTTGATGAAGGCAAGAATTGGAAATCATAACCATGGGTGGCATTTGTAGTCTCCTGTTGGTCTCAGTGTCCAATTAATTTCTGTCATCTGTTTGGATGTGCAATATTAAGAAAATCCTGACACAATAGTTAAGTAGCTGACTGTGCAATATTAAGATTCTGTTTGATCAAACTCATCCTAAAGCATGTAAGAGGACTTACAGGATATTTTCGTTTCAAAGCTGGATCATCAATAATATCTATCAATTAGCTCACTTACTTTTCAAATTCATTTAAAAAAATCAGTCCATGGGCCCTTGCGCAATGGCGCAGTGGTTAAGGTCCTCGCCTTGCACACCCGGGATCCCATATGGGCACCGGTTCTAACCCCGGCAGCCCACTTCCCATCCAGCTCCCTGCCTGTGGCCCGGGAAAGCAGTCGAGGACGGCCCAAAGCTTTGGGACCCTGCACCCGCGTGGGAGACCTGGAGGAGGCTCCCGGCTTTGGATCTGCATAAAATCGGCAGTTGCGTTCACTTGGGGAGTGAATCATTGGATAGAAGATCTTCCTCTCTGTCTCTCCTCTCTGTATATCCGCCTTTCCAATAAAAATAAAATAAATCTTTTTTAAAAAAATCAGTCCATGTGCATCCTGTGCTTATAACACACGTGAGGCTCATCAGTATTAGAATCGTAGGGATACTTTCCGTTATACATCAGTTACAGGTCAGTATGGTCTGAATTCATATGTCTGACTCTTGTTCTGGCAATCAGCAGATGCTTTGAGAAGAGCCTATCATGTAGAGCCTATCATGGACTGAATGTTTCTTGAATGAATGAATGGATGGATGGATGGATTGAAGACACGGCTGGTTGTACTGATGACTTCAGGCTGAAACCACGAGCAGATCCTTTACAAAGGACTGGTTGGTGTGTCTTTTCATGTGTGTCATCAGCCACAAAGACTCTTTCAGTGAGGGAAGTCCTTCACATCCACAGCTGGAGGACACATTGATCACCAGGACAGGTAATTGGGACTGTAATGGACCTGAATGCACAAACTCAATGAAGTCATTATCCTTATCTTGCAGGAGCTCTTGCATTACCTGTCTCCCTCCCCCTCAGTGTCATCTTTTACTAACAACCCTAGAATGACTACCGACTCCCAAGATGCAGGATCTCATCTTTTTCTCACAGCTTTATTGCTCTTTGTCTAAAAAATGTACGAGCATCACGTTTGGGTCATTTCCTTAGATTCCTGTCTCTTGTGAAGCTTGTCATGTATTTGTTAAATTAAACCTTTATATTCTTCTCTTGTTAATGTGTGCTCGTGTTTCTACATCCAGCTAGAGTCCACATAAATGCCTGCAAGGGGAGGAAATCAGAGGGACCTCTCTCTCCCCTCTGTGACCAAATTATCCTGAAATCTCAGCAAGCATTTGATGGATCCATATTTTCATTGTTTTAATCCTTTGACTTTTACCTGTGCATATTTGATTCTTAAAAATGGCCAGTGCATATCATAATCAATGGTTCATTTATGAGACTTCCAAATAACCCATAGATCAAGCAGTTGAAACTTTTCTCTAAAGTCCCTCTTGCAAGTGAAACCATTAGGGGGATCAGACTTAGCACACCACACATCTGAGATTGTACTGGTTCTTATTACGAATTTGGAAATTATATAAGAAATTTGAGTCAAAATATCTGTGAGAACCAGTGTGTGTCATGAGCGTCCCTGGGTTCCAGTGTCATCAGTGTCTTGGTTTCCAGTGTCACAAGCGTCACTGGGTTCCAGTGAGGACAGTTTTACTTATTTTGGCTTGAAAGGTACAGTTACGGAGAGATGGAGAGCCAGATCTTCAATCTGGACTGGTCCAAATCCAGGAACCAAGAGCCAGGAGTTTTTCTGGGTCTCCCCCATGGGTTCAGGCACCAAAGCACTCGAGCCATCTTGTGCTGCTTTCCCAAGCCATCAGCAGGATTGGAAGTGAAGCAGCCAGGACTTGAATCAGCACTCCTATGGAATGCTGGTGCCTCAGACAGAGGCTTAACTTGTAATACCACAGCCCTGGCCCCACCCTCCCTGATTTGAGGAAGTTACCATTAGCTCATTAAAGCAGTAGCAATCTACATGACAGGTTTTAAGAATTTCTATTCATGAACCAGGTAATACTGAAGAATTTATACTTATTTATTTAGTTCTTAATCCTACACAACAGGTGCTATCGTGTTTTGCTTGCTTGCTTAATCAATTCATTAATTAATGTTTTGAAACTTGAAAATTAGGAATCTAAAATAATTCCATACCTTCTTCCCTATCCCTGGATAGTGCTGTCATTTTATAAGCAATGTTCAGGCAAGGAATATGACTTGTCATGGGATGCTCTTGTATAATAGGAAGTGTATCAAGAGCTTACAAAGTAAAGGCAATCACCGTTGCTTAGTTTTAGCAGTTTGTTTACAAATGAATGGGTTTTTAGGGCTAAGATAGTACTAGTTTATAATTTCTTATAATTTGATACCAAGTCATATCAAAAATAATAAGCTAAAACAATATTCAAACCCATATTCTATTGGCTTTAATTTCATACTTTAACATTTACAAAGTTAACGTTTAAATGAAAAGTCTCTATTGTAATAAAAATAAGTAACTACAGTCTGAATTAAAATGTCCAGGCACAAGTCCGTGTCTGGAATCAGTGACTGTTGCTTATTTTCACAGTGTAGACAACTAAATTTGCATTTGTTTAAGTGAAAAAGTTGGAAAGATGTTCTTTACAAATACTTATGATCAGGTATGTGTTTAAAGAAAGCAGGATGAAGAAGCTTTTTCTGTAACATTGTTCATTTTCATCCATATTTTTCAGGTGAAGGAGTTAAAGCACATAGGTTACACCACTAGGAAAGGGGTTTGCCTGGTGGAGACTAACTCCGAAGCCAGTACATAGAGCCACCACCCACACTCAGAGATAATGGCCACTTCCTGAAGCTGACTTGGACTTCAGAGCAAAAAAGAAGCCTCATGGTCCCATTTGTATGTATTTACATATTTTGACTTAGACAACAATGATGATAAGAAAGTGCATAAATACATTGGCTCACATGATTTTGATAGACTGGGGGCTGTGTTTGCTTGTTCCGAGTAATCGAAGATGAGCCTTTACCAAAACTTGCCAATTTTGCTGAGATTTTATCTAAACATTTCTAGAAGATGTTTTGTCTAAAAATTCTTTAAAGATAGCTTACTTCCTTTAAAACCACCAGAACTGCAGGTTTTACTTAATGCGGGTACGGTGGAGATTCAGTGCACCACGGTGGGAGAGAACAATACGATAGCTCTTTTTTTTTTTCCAGCTTAAATAACTTTGGTTTTGTGTGTAAACAGCTTGGAAACATTTGTCACCGAGAGGAATGGGTTGAAGGGCAAACGACCTTCAGTTGACACAGGAGCAAACACAAGCCTAGAATCCCGACCCTACAGTGTTGAAGACGACTCTAGTAAAGGATTTCCTTAGTGTATAAGGTTATGACTTCTTTAAAAAAAAAACCCACAAAGGCACTACACTTGCAGCTTGGTCATATCTAAGCCTCTTAAACCTTCTTGGGAGGAGGACTCGACCCTGTTCTGGTCCATTTGATCATCTCCTTTTCATCAAATATCCAAGCCCATCACCCATGCTTACCTTCAAGACCCATTCATCTGCACTCTTCCATAACTAAATGCACTGGAAAGATATGATGATGTTGGTGACAGTGATGATGAAAACGAGGACTGCCTGCATCCCGTATTTCATAGTTTAGATTGCTTTAATGTGAATTATCTAGAATGCTATAAAGGCTTACTTAATGCCTGTTTAAGCAGTTGGCAATTAGCCTGTCTTCACAGAGAAGGAGTTGTTTGAAGTCCAGGGAGGGTAAAGTAAGTGGCCTGGAACATATTTTTTTTCCCCTGTGAAACCAAACTGAGTTGTCAGGTGTATGCACTTTAATTTTATGTTATCTGTTGTGAATTAGCTCATGAATTGGATCATGCCTATGAGAGTGGTTCTCAACATTTTCAAATCCAAAGGTCACTTATCCTTGCTTAAAAATTTATTTTGGGAATTTCAGCTCCAAACGAGGTTGAGAGAAAGACGTAATAAATCCTTAAGTATTCCTCCGCTGGGAGACACTGCCCACCTCGTTTCACTGGTTTGTCTCCACGTCTGCCATTCCTTTTAGACAACTGAAATATCAAAACCTTTATCCTAGCTAATAAAATAATAACTGCACAACGTATTCTAGTGCTCTGAGCATGTTCAGATCACTGTGTGACTGCCTTGATAACATCGTTTGGTCCTGTGAAGTCTGAGGACCCAATCAATGTCTTTCCAATGCAGCTGATTGATTTGTCTGCTTAAACACATAACAGCTCCCTTACTTTTAAAATGTCCATTATTTTTATTTTAAAAAAAGACTTATTTATTTGAAAGGCAAAGTTGGAGAGAGAGAGAGAGAGAGAGAGGGAGAGAGAGAGAGAGAGAGAGAGATCTTCCATTCTCTGGTTCACCTCTCAAATGTCTGCAATGGTCAGAGCTGGGTTGGTCTGAAGCCAGGAGCCAGGAGCATCTTTCAGGTCTCCCACATGGATGAAGGAGCCCGAGGACATGGGCCACCACCTGCTGCTTTCACAAGTGGTTAGCAGGGAGCAAAATTAGAAGTGGAGCAACTGGAGCTAGAACCAGAGCCCATATAGGATCCTGGCACTGCAGATCATATACCACAGCACTGCCCTTCTTACATTTTTAAATGCCATTTATTTGCTGAGGAAAAGGGCTCCGGGGCCTGATGCGGTAGTCTTGTGGCTAAAGTCCTCACCTTGCAGGCATCAGGATCACATTTGGGCACTGGTTTTAACCCTGGAAGCTCCACTTACCATCCAGCTCCCTACTTGTGGCCTGGGAAAGCAGTGGAGGATGGCCCAAAGCCTTGGGACCCTGTATCCATTTGGGAGATCTGGAGGAGGCTCAGGGCTCCTGGCTTCAGATAGGCACAGCTCTGGCCATTATGGTTGCTTGGGGAGTGAACCAGCAGACAGAAGAGCTTCCTCTCTGTGTCTCTGCTCCCCTGTATACTCACTTTTCAATAAAAATAAATCTTTTTTAAAAGAAAAGAGCTCCTTTCTCTGCTAGAATGTCTCAGCTTGTGGATCTCAGTGATTGCACCATTTTTGTTTTTTGAGATCACTGACTCTTTAAGTGTATGTTATTTTATTTACTTGAAAGGTACAGAAAGAAAAACAGAAACAGGGAGTCTGATTAATGGATTGATTTTTCTGTCTACCAGTTTGCTGCCCAAAAGTCTGCCACAGTCAGGAAGCTGACTCAAGTACCTAATCCACCACTTGCTCCTTTCAGTGTGAGCATCAGCAAGAAGCTGGACCAGAAACAGGGTCGCTGGGTCTGCAACCAGGACCCCAGTATGGCATAGAAGAATCCCAAGCCATTCCTACCTCTGACTGCATCTTTTTGATGTTATTTAACTGGTTCCTCAAATCTCTACTTTTCAGAGATACTGTTGCAACACAACTTGGTTTCTTCTCCATGTATGGTCCACAATTCACACACATTATAGGCTGTGTGTGTGTGTCCACTGAGAAACTGTGGAATCAATAATGCTATAATCTAACATGGGTTGCTGTTCATCACCATAGCATTACATATATTTTTAAAAGTGCCCTCTAAGAGTACAACGTGTCCCTTACTCAGCCAAGGACAATATCTGTGGTGCAAAGAGTTGAAGCTTTCTGAAGTCTCTCAACTCCCTGCAAGTGGCCACTAGCCTGATAACAGGTCAGCAGCCACTATTATAAAAGGCTAACTCTTTAAACTCTATAACAGCTTACTATGCTTCTCCTCTCAGAGGTGCTTGCATTTAATGGAAGAAAACAGTCCAAACTGCTGGTTGATCTTTGAGTCGATTCCGTAAGACTGATGGGTTCTTAGGATTTTGTCTCTGTTCTTCCTCTACTGAGACAGGACAGAAGCAGGACTCCCAGAATTAGGCCCCTGCCATCCCAACCTGTATCCCTACCCCCACCTGACTGTGTACCCATCTCCAGCTGGAAATCAATCAGAAGGAAGAAACAGCCCCCCCACGGGGTCATGCCGGGTTCCCTCACAGGCGTTCCAGCCCTGATTTTTCAAGAGTTAGGGGCTTTAATTTAAATCCCTTATTTTGTAGGATTACCTTCTTCCAACGCGATCTGATACAGCATTCTCATAAGGTTCTCTTAACTTTCCTACCTCCCCAAAAAGAAGGAAGAAGCATTCATCTTCTAACTGTGACGGAGCCTGTAGTGCCCGTCCTCAAGCACAGGGTAGTCCAATACAACAGAGATGTG
Source organism: Ochotona curzoniae (assembly GCF_017591425.1). Lineage (NCBI taxonomy): Eukaryota > Metazoa > Chordata > Mammalia > Lagomorpha > Ochotonidae > Ochotona > Ochotona curzoniae. Next base: position 3,348,121 of record NW_024466129.1, on the reverse strand, counting down.
ATGTTCCTGGAGTGGCTTCACTGACACGGCCACTTTGAGCATGTCGTGTCATGTGCAGGAGAGACAACATTGCCTTCAATAACATCTGGTGGGGTGCGTTGAAGTGCTATGTGCTGGGGGATCACCATCTTACCTCCCTACCCAGCTCCCTCATGGAGCCAGTTGGTGGAACTGCTTCCTGTCTTGTGGGCTCCCTTGTACCTGAGCATAAACCCTAATAAGTTTCATCTGAGCTGCACATTGGCATCCATTTCCAACGCAAGGGAATCAGAGAATCTGTCAGGATCACTAGGATGGCGTCAGGGCTGCTGGGTTGGGCTCATAGTATTGCACATCAGTAGCTTGAAGTGGGGCATGCCGGGAGTACTTATATCAGCAAATCAGCACATGCTCTGAGTAAGCCCTGCTCACACTCCAGAGAGTCAGCTGTCAAATATGAACACATTACTGAATTTAGGCATCAAATGTGGAAATTGTAGGAAGAAAATGTGAGGTGTACTCTTTCCTCTCTGCCTTCCTAAAACTGTTCAGCAACAGAATAGAACTAGGTGCTTTATTGTTGGCATAAGATGAAAAGATGGAATCTTCTCTTACTGAACATTTCTCCCTTCTGTACCCCGCCAAACCTATCAATTCATGCCTCCATGCTTACGTTTCTTTGAAAGGCAGAGAGGTAGAGGTTTCTGACCTGCTGGTTTTGTTCCTAAACGTCCTCAATAGCAGGACTTGGGCTGAATCCAGGAGGTGGGAAATTCCAGCAGGTTTCCAGGAAGCCTATTCCTTGCGCCATCACCTGTCCCTACAAGGGTCTGCACTAGCAGGAAGCTAGAACAAAATCCAGGAACTCCACTGTGGAAGGCAGGTGTTTGAACTGCCTGGCTAAGGGCCTCATTCCGTGCCTCTCTGTTCCAGGTGGGAACACACGGTCAATTGGACTGGTTGGCTGTGAGAGCTGGGAGGTCAGCACCCTTGCAAGCGGGTGAAGGACTCTCAGCTCATGTCCCAGCAGGAGTGGTAACCAGGTGGACAGGAAACCTCTGGCTCAGGGATCCGAGACTGACTTGGCTTAACTCACTCCTTTATAATTGCTTTTTTTTTTCTTTTTTAATTTTATGATACAATTCAATAGGATCTGGGATTTCCCTTATCTCCTCCCTAAATTCCCTTCCTCCCCCTACCGATGTCACCTATATTATTACAATAGTAAGTCCTTTATAAGCAGTCATGAGTCCATCATTCAGCTGTTTAAGCATATCCTGACATTACAGATACACACGGCAGACAGTCCAGCATCCTATTGTCAAGATATATTTAACAATTTCATTGGGAGTCTTTCTTTTGTAGAGATGCATACTACGTTGTATCTTCACATTTGGCTATGATAGTCTCCATTGCACAGCTGCTATACATCTCCTTAAATGAAAAGACATAAAACAACAACAGGAATAAAGTTTAAAAAAACTTACAACATGAAGCTAAATAACATGCTACTGAATAACCAATGTATCGATGAAGAAATGAAAAAGAAAATCAAAAACCTTCTTGAAGAAAATGATGCTACTGTATGATCTATGAGTCAGTGACGAATTTAATAAGAAAAAGGGAAAATTTTGAAAAAGCGACAATTAAAACAAAAATATCAAAACCCATGAGTTGCAACAAAAACAGTATCAGAAAGGCTATTGCTCTTGTAATGTGAATGAAGGTCGCCGTCTGTCAGTGAGACGATTGCTTCTGACTCAAGTTGTGCAGATTATGGAGATGGGTGTGTTGACGGCTCTCAAGGTATTATGTACAACTGGTGACAAAACTCACAGACAGCATCCCCAGACAGAGCTCAATGACTGAGAACAGCTCATCTAAGTTCTTTTTAAGACAATCTTGCAGATGCTTCATCTTTTGTTTATGGTGCATCTTCAGGTTGCCACCTACTGTTCCTTACCTGTAGGTATTCCAGTCACATGTGAAGCTTCAGATGAAAATTAAGAGGAGACCACTTATCAGAAGCTTCCAAATAAGTGTGACTCAAATAATGATTAATCTGGGCTGTGGAACAGCCAGAGTGCTGGTTTACTGTCTCTGGCTTAGAACAACCTCTAATGGGCTTCAGTTAACCTCCTGAGTAAGCCCCGGAGTTAAGCCAGCATTGATGTTTCACGTCCAGCGTCTTTGCAGGAACAATTTGGGGCACATAGGAGGAACTGTTTGACCAGTGCGACTGTGCTAAGACGTGGTCCTTTTGGACTTCCTGGCGTTCAGGATGCAGCATCTGGCTAAGAGGAAGCCACACATCCACCTGATTCAGCCAGGAGCCCAGCTTCATGGGCAAAGACGCAGGCTCATGAAGCTCTTGCCAGTTTTTTCGCCACAAGGTTGAGGGTGCAGCTTGGAAGGTTTTGCTGCAAGAATGTCACAGGTACTCGGGGCTGTTTGTTAGCATGTACTACTGGCCCAGGGCAGTAGCTGATGGGGTTACTTTCTGAATTTGCCATGGAGCACCGGGCAGGATGAGGGTTGCCCTGATTTGCTGAACTTGGCAGTCATTTATCTTGGACCTTTTTGGTCCTCTGTATCAGGGAATCATCCTTCGGATTCTTTCTGAGGAATTTCAGAAGGGCTGCAGAAACAGTTCAGGAACATGAGACTGAAGGACACAGTTTGGTTGGAATAAAAGGGGAGGTGGATGAGAAGAGGTGCCGTGACCTATGGTGGCACCGGAGATCAAATGATCTCTCCAAGATCTAGATGGTCAAACACAGCATGAAGCTGCTGGACAGGTCACAGCTGTTAGCAGGAACGCTATGGAAATACACTCCTCCTCTTCCCTGTACTAAGCGTCAACAGAGGAAAAGTGGTGGATGCTTCACCATGGTCTTAGTGAACTACTGATTGATTTGTTTACAAGGCTTGAGCACCTCATGCTTTGTGCCACTTTTTGAAACGCCTACCAGAAGAAATGTTCGTTCTAGAAATGACAATAGAAAAGACTTGCTTTTATACAATAGCTGGAAACCAAGGTCATTCCAGAGAGAAGTTCTGGCTTTTCTTTTAAAATGGAAATTAGCAGTTTATCTTAAGAAAGTTGTTGAAAAGCTAGTTCGTTTATTTGCATAATGATAAAATGTGCCAGAAATTCTCCCCCCCACTATTATCACTGAATAGAGACACATTAAAAACCTCAGTAAGACATAAAAGGCACCCACGTATTCTTTGGGTCTCCATTATGTACCAGCCAGCATCATCCAATGAAAGTAGCACTTCTGTGAAGACATATTTCTATAAAAATCTCGTGAACATAATCAATAAATGCCTGTTTAATGCATGCTAGGTTGGGCACTGTGTTCCTTCCTTCTGTGTGGCATTGGCTGATTGTGTTATTGTAACACACAGCAACACTCTCCTCCCTTCCCCAGGGTCCACATGGACTCTGCAAACAGAACCCCCACAGGAATGAGGCTGTTGCTGATAACTCACAGATGTGGGGGCTGGGAAGAAGGGGAAAGGCAGCATAACTTCCTGTTTCTGGTTTGACCATCTAGAAAGGCCATTGACTGAGACAGGACAAAATCTCAGAGCTCAATTGCCATTTAAGTTAAGCCCCTTTGGCACAGAGCAAAAATGTCCATGATCGCTTTTCTGCTATCCTGTCAGACTGAGCTGAAATCGTTTGTTAACTATTTTTCAAAGTCCAGACACAATGGAAATAACTGACCCCTCGTAATAACTGTACTCTAAGTCTCAGGTGAGCCTACTCGACTGACTACTTCACAGTGTGTTTCCCACCTTGCTACTGTGACAGTTAAACTCACCTAACTAACGTGGCCACACAGGGAGGAGGCATCTGGTAGCCGGTACCTGGTGCCATCTGGAATTCATTCCATCCACTTCTTCTCTGGTGGTCTTAATTTACATGCTTTGACCGTGACATGCAGGACTATCACTGGTTTTCGGACACCTGTTAGACTGCTACGGTGTGTCCGAGGGTGGTCTTAGATCTCCTGGCCCAGAATCTCAGATACAGAAATTTAGGTGGAAATGTTAAGCTTCAGAGTGTCCTGAAAGACCCTGAATTTGCATAGCAGAGCGTAGAGGGGGAGGGCCACAGGAGCTCTAGATACTGAGCAAATTCTTTTGGAGTATATCCCTAAAGTTTATCATCACAAGAATGATAGAATGGACTCCAATTTGGTCCTGTGATGGAAGTGGAGTCCATCTGAGGCTCGAGGCTGGCATCTTCAGAACCTTTGCACCTGTGCTCAGGGGTGAGCGGGTTCAGAGGTGACACTGGTTCTCCTCTCATTCTCGTGAATGAGCTTGAGCCAGAAATAGGGAAGTTTCTACGTAAACAGAAACTGAAAAGGTAAGCAGCAGCGCTGTTAGATCTCCGACCTTGGTGAACATTCTCTTTGAGGCTTGGGGAATCCCATTTTCTCCCTTTTCACAAGACACCCTGCTTACGAGGACTGCCGTCAAGGGTGCTACAAAACCTCTCCACCTACCTAGAACTTTACTGTGCTCTTCACTCCCAGTCTATGGGTGGTTAAGAAAACCAAATGGGATTCTGAAGTAAACTTAGCAAAACTCTCAGAGAACTCTTGAACTTCTATGGTCTCAGGTCTTGCCATAGGTTTTAATGGCCATTGGATTAACTCCTAGGGCTCATTCATGTTCCTTTAAAAGTTAGTAGAAACCTGACTTATGTGCCTAAAAAATCCCCTCTGAAGCAAATATTTCAACAAAATACAGCCAAATATTGCATGTGATTCATGTACTGCACCCAATGTTGACATCAACAGGTATGAACAGCCCATCCTCAAATCATTTTAAGCAATGCTCGCAAGAGCTAAATCCTAAAATCATGGTTTCTGGAATAGAGATTAGACACAAACAGACTTTAAGCTCCAGTGGGCATTACCTCATCATGTACTGTTAGAAAAAACCAGTACAGCTGTAAAAAGCCAAGTGACTGATTCTCAGATTTATTTCTTTCTACTAAAGAGATGCAGGCCGTTGTCGGATTGCTGACCTAGCTGGAGACCTTCCACTGAGAAGTCAGAAAGAGGACACTTCTATCCAATCCAACACTTGATCAAACATACTACTGAGTAATTTGATTGTGCAGCTTCTATCCATGTTCCAGAAAACAAAACTGATTTGAAATTCCACTCACTGGCACCAGCTCCAGATTCCAGCTTTATGGTAGTGTGCACCCCGGGTGGCAGCAGATAATGGCTCAAGGATATGGGTTCCAGCCATCTACATGGGAAACCTGGATTGGATTAGTCCTTGGGCTTCTGCCTGGCCTCGACTTGGCCATTGCGGGCACATGGGGAATGAACTAGTGAATGAATCTTTCTTTTTCTCTGCCTCTTCCTTTGTGTCTTCATGCCTTTCAAATAAATCAAAATAAAAGGACTCTCTCCCAACTTTCTTAGATTACAAAATGTATAGGTCAGATGTCTGGGTTGCTTTGATGCCTTCTTCTTGACTGGTGTCCAGCATTAGATACTGAGCCCTCATTGAGTCTGGAAAGATTTTGGTTTGAAGATCATTCAGTGCTTGGGAAAACTCAGTCCTTTGCAAATGTGTCAACAATCAGCTGAGGGCCATCCTTAGTTTAAGGGCTTTTCTTTGGCCCCTTACATCTCAGAGCCAGCAAAGACACATCACATCCCTCCTATGCTTGGAAACAATCTGACTTCTCATTCTGCTACCTCTTCTGCTTCCAGCTGGAGAAAGCACTCAGCTTTTCCAAAGCCCTGTGATTATACTGGGCCACTGGATAATCCAGGATAATCTCCCTACCTTAAGGTCTATAGCATGAATTGCATTTGCAAAGTTCTATTTGCCATGTGATGGGACGTATTTTCAGTTCCTGGACACTGGCAGGTGGACAATTTTCAAGAGCCATTATTTGCCTGTTGCTGGGGACCAGCTCTGGCTGACTTGAGAGCTTGCAAAGGATGCGTGGATCAGCAAGAAGAGAAGGCAACGTGGACCATTACAGCATGATGACGACTCAAAAAAGCTGCCTTCTTTATTTATACCGAAATCATCACAAGCTTTTGCACAAAATCCAATTGTTTCATTTTTAGTTCATGGTTAAGAGAATGCACAACCAACCACCCCCCCCCCCAAAAAAAAAAACCTTGTTATTTTACTTCAAAGAAAACATTTTCAGCAAACCATTACTCATTCAAACCTGCAAGCACCCGGCTGAAGCCAGGAACTCTATGGTTGGCAGCACATGTGGTTACATAGTGACAAGGGGTTTACTTATATCTAAAATCAGTTTTCACTAAACCTAAACTAATATTACTTAAAATATCAAGAATACAGAATTAAAAAGAAAGCTCATAAATGAAAGGAATTTATAAAGACATACATCATAGATTCTTTATTAAATCTTATACTCAATCATGCATTAATTACCATCACCTTCAGCTAGTACTGATTCAATTGTTTTTGTTCTTTTGTTAAAGGGCAGTGAAAGGGATCAGGGCCACTATGCCTTTCTATGGACAGAGGACTTTTACAAGAAACTTCTTCTTATGTTTTAAAACTGTTTTATTTCCCTAAATATAAGTGCCAATATAAGGTAGAAATTCTAAGCCATTTTGGGGGGGGGGTTCATATTTGTCTCCCTTTAGAAGATGCCCTATATACTTTCTGCTTTCCGTGGTGAGAAATCAAAATGCGTCATTTCATGTGCTGTAACAGTTCAAGGTGCATGGTATACAAACTCTTTGTACCTCCATGATCGCCATCTGTTCCAAGATATCATCAAGCCATTTTTAAAGGAAAACATTACTTATATTTGGGCAAACTTCAGGACAAAGGTGGGTACATACCAGGATGTTCGGAGACATTGTAGGCTCAATTGTACTAGTCTTAAGTTGCTACAGATGCCTTTACCATAACATGATTGATCAGTTTGAGGTGTTATACCAGCTATAGGAATCATTTCATATTTGCAGAAAAACAACGACACTCTCAGGAGAATTCTATGAAATATTAGACAGGTGATGGAGTGTCCATACAATGGGGTGAGGCAGCAATGCGGTGCTTAGAGACATCCTGCTGGGCCTTGCCACACAGCCAGAAACTCCTTGTAGCCCCGCTCACTGAGGAGCTAAGCTCATCACGCACCCGTGCCATCCGACCCAACTGCATGGCTCCCCACAACTGATCATGAACAAGAATACCTGGCGGTTACAGTGGTAGAACCAACTGCAATCAGAACAGGATGCATGATGATGACATTTCAAGCGTCATTGTAATTGGATTGATCACATCTCAGACTGGTGAATGGCTTTCCTTTTACCAAGGAGATCTCTGTAACAAAACAATCACTGTGCAACTCCATTTATTTTGGGGAAACAGCATTTTTAAAATTGTTGTTGATGATTTTTATTAGAAGGGAAGATTTACAGAGAGAATAAGAGAAAGATCTTCTATCTGTGGTTTACTCCCTAAATGACTGGAGCTGAAGCCAGGAGTTTCTTCTGGGTCTCCGATGTGAGCACCTGGTCCCAAGACCTTGTTCCATGCTCCACTGCTTTACCAGACCAAAAGCTGGAAGCTGGATGGAACGTGGAGTAGCCAGGAAACAAACTGGCACCCATACGGGATGCTTGTACTTGCAAGTGGAGGATTAGCCAGTTGAGCCAACATTTCTGCCCCAGTGTTCTTATATAGGCAAACAGATTCCTTACTTGAATAATAACTTGTTCACCTATGTAAATAACTTGTTCATTAAAGTAGAGTTTGTGCATCAGGGCCCTGTCTTTGCTGTGTCATCTCAACTTTATTTTGTCTGGAGTTCACTTTAAAAATACTGCTCTGAGCATACTTCTGTGATCTGGATTAAATAATAGTCATGAACTTAGTGTTACCTTGAGACATTTTATGAAAAATAAAATTTGGCCCAGACACAATCACCTAGTGGCTAAATCTACCACTTGCAACCACTATGAGCCCATATAGGAGCTAGTTCATGTCCACTTCCCATCCAGCTCCCCCTGCTTGTGGCCTGGAAAAGAAGTGGAAGATGGACCAAATCCTTGGGACCCTGTACCTATGTGGAAGACCTGGAAGAAGCTCCTGGCTCCTGTTGAAAGTTTGCTGACTTTATGTGAGCACTTTATTCTGTTCCATTGATCCACGTGTCTGATTTTGTGTCAGTACAATATTGTCTTGATTATGATAATTTTGTGCTATAATTCGAAACCTGGAAGTATACTTCCCAATGTCGTTTCTCTTAAGGAAGATGATTTGAAACCTTGTGTTCCACACAAACTGTACAATCATTTTTTTTTCCTATTTGTATAAAATACTCTTGAATTTTGATTTAAGCTGCATGGACTCTGAGAATCACTTTGGATAACACTGACATTTCAACACAATTTTTCCTCTAATCTATGAATGTCATTCCATTGATTTGGCTCTCCTTTAGCATCTTCCATCAATGTTTAGAGTTTTCACTCTCATTCACTTCCCTGACTAGATTTCTTTCAAATAATTTTTTCATTTTGATGCTAGAATAAATAGAACTGTTTCTTGATTTCTTTTGTAGATCGTCTGTGACTGGTATAAAGAGGAAAAATTTTTAATTATTTTTTTGTAAGGCAAAGTGACAGATAAGAAGGGAGACAGAAAGATATCTCCCATCCACTAATTTATTTCCCAAATGGCCATAAAAGCCGGGGCTGATTCAGGCTGAAGCCAGAATCCTGAAACCTCATTCAGGTCTGTCATTTGGGTGGTAGCATAGGATTCTATTTTGCTGCTTTCTTATGCACATTGCGAAGGAACTGGAGTGGAAGTGGATCAGCCAGGAACTGCCACTCATGGGATGCTGGCTTCACCCAATGCACCGTGTAACATGGACACCTAAAAAGGACCATTTAAAAATGCGAGTCTACATTTCTTTTTCAACTGGTTTCCCCTTGAGTCTCAGCATAGCTTTCTTACCCTCCAGAGGAAACTTACCAAGTTCTAATGAAAGGCAGTTCCAAGGTTGAGCCCATTCTTTTCCTGGTCTTGTCAGTGATCTTTCTTTCTGTGAGTTAGAACTCAACAACGTAGAGACCAAAAAGCTAACCTACTCAAACCCATGGAGGTGGGTGGGCCCAGTAAAAAAGCATCATTGCATTTGTTGCTGCTTAGCACCACACATTCTTGAGCCTCTACTTTAAACACAGCTATTCTAAAACTATTTAATTATCTTTAAACTGTGGGATACTATTCCTACATGGATTTGAAAAATAAAACAGTGCAAGACAGATTTAAGCATCTTGAAAGCTCCAAAGAACCAAAATCAATCACTACAGCAACATATTCAGAAACCTAATAGGATGCGAGTGTGAATAAAAGCTTTAGAAGGGAAAAGAACAACAAACTTAAAAGAACTTGGAAGAACTTGGAGGAAGCAAGGAAATGGAACCCAAACAGGAACACAGCACATGCTGCTTTTCTTTTCTTCATTTTAGAGGATGGGTAGAGACTATAGCTCAAGCCAAGCGTGGGATGCTGTGCAGGACTTACCAATGCGGACAGGAGGAAAGGAGACATTCCAGGCCATAGAACAGAGTGAGCATCACATGGGGGCTGCAGCGAGCTCAGTGTGTTTGAGGAAGTCGGGGAATACAGATTGGCTGGGGCAAATAGATAGACTTTGAGAATAATTAGACACTAATGAGGCACAGACATATAATATGGAGTGTAAGTGGGGTACAAGCATATGGTATTGGTTTTAAGCCTGAAAGGCTGTGTGAGTTAGGCGAAGGAGTCCTTAAGTGGTGACAGAGAGTCCTTCAAGGTTTAGGGCACAGGGGTGACCCCAGACAGTGTTTTAGGATTTCATTTACACCCTTAAGAGCAAGGGGACCAATGCTCAGGTTAGCTTGGTGGTTCAAGCTAGCATGGAATGCGAAACAAGAAGAGACAGCATAGGAAGGAACAGGAGGATGTAGGAACTGGCTCAATTGGGTAGCCAGGGAGAGCAAGGGAGGTGTGAGACAGGCAAGGCCAATGAGACAAAAATTCTAAAACCTAGATGGGAGGTGGAGAGTGATGTCATCAGGAGACACAGGGGTGTCACTAGGTGACCCTGTTATTGGAGAAGAAGCAATTAAAACCCATACTAGGAATTTTGAATTTTAATTCAAAGTTGGGACCTCTAGCCTGAAAGATCACATTAGCAGTGGGAGTAAGACACCCAGCAGAAAGGACTACTCTGAAAATAGAGAGCTGGCAGCCTTTCCGTGGGAAGAGTCTTGTCTTCCAGAATAGCCACGCATCGCAAAGTGTGAGTTTGAGGACCAGTCCTCTTCTAAAATATTTCCAAAAAGATGTTTTTTAAGATGATTTTGTACACACAATCCAGGTTCGTCGAAGACAAGGGCCACACAAACTCCCACTGAACATCACCACCCTTGCTGAATCTTTTGTCTTACGATCTGTGATTCCAAGAGGAATACTACAGAGAAGAGCCGGACTGCCAGGTGGGCATCCATGCTTCCAGGCAGAATGCAGTGTGTGAATAGCACTTCCCCAAGAAGCAGAGAGGAAGTCTTACATGGAAGTCTTACATCGACGGGGTGGGAGTCTTTAAACATCACACAACTGCTCTCTGGATGGTAGAGCCTTGGCCTCCACTGAGAATCATTCCCTACGTCCCTGTGTACCACTGCTATGGGGCAAAGGGAATGCATGATGGGCCGGGGCAAGATCGGAGTGGCAATCCTGGTGGCCTATAGTCTGGGCCGTGAGTGATGGGGTAGGTGAAAGAACAGCACAGGTTTTAAACAGAACATGTTAGAAAAGGGTCCATGGACTAAAAGAAAAGCAACAAAAGTTCAGAAGCCAAGGGGATGGGGCACTTCCCAAAGGAGAGTGATGCTATAGGGAGCAAGGACAAGGGGGTAGGGATCTGTCACCGTGAGCTAACCACTGGACTGACCGTCAGTCGTGGTTATGCAACTGCCTCAAAATTCATGTTTGGGAAAATGAGAAACATTTGCATAATTTATTTTAAACATTGGTGACGCAGGGTTAAAGCATCTCGCTGAGAGCAGTTAGTTTAATGACAATGTGAAGTGGTGTCCTCAATGAGCAGAAAAAGGAATCAATGGGACAGAAATGAACTATTTTCTATTCATTGATTTTGTTGCCATTTGGAGCTTCAGACACTCAGTACACCTTTGGGCTCCTTGTGGGCAGGCTTGCCAACATTAAACACGCCTAAGAGTTGGCAAGGGTCATGGTTTTTCCCCAGAGAAGTCTCCAAGCAGTCCCCCAGGAAAATGGGTGTGTTGCTTACATTTGATGTCTATTGCTGGCTTCAGTGCTTCCCTGGTTGTGCTGTTATTCTGCCCTCTCATTATCCCTGCGAAAGCCTGAACTCCCCTCACTCCCAGCTGTGTGTTTTCTCTTGCGTGCGGGAGACTGCTGGTTCTTGACACTTGGTTTCACTTGGTTCCCCACAGCACTACCTGGCAATACTGTCTGCCTTTGCATGCTGGTTCTCACACATGACTCTGAGTGGCTATTCCAAATCTTTCCCCTTCTGCTTAATCTCTAGGTCTGTCACCAATCTGACATCTTGGCTTCCTTTGATCTTGAGCAAATCAGGACCCTGGCACTTTCTTTGGTTTCTTTCCTTGATTCACATACATTCCTTCTCATGTTTCAGAGAGCAAGGAGACTTGGTTACTTTAAGCACACTGGCTGCAACTCTGGCCTTTCTGCATCTGTGCTCCTTGCAATGCAATGTGGCAACTCCTCCAACCCCCCTGCCTGGAATGATCTTGAGACCTGCATTGGTAGACAATAGAAAGGAGAGATGAAGAGCCGTCTCGAATTAACCAAGTTTCCAGTCAACCAAGAAGCTGGCTGCAGATTTGACCTAGGTAACTTTGATCATAGCTGGTCCAGAAAGCACAGGTGCAGCTATGATACAAATGAAAGCCAGTGTTGGGCTTAGTTATGTGTGATGCCTTGGCCAGTATTTGATCAAATGCATCTAGAGATGTTGCAGGAGTTTTACCGATAGAGTGGACATTTGAATCAGTAGATTGAGTAATATAGGTGACCTTCCACAACACAGCGAGTCTGCTGTGATGAGTTTCAAGGCCTGAAAGAAGGTCTCCCAGGTGCTTCAGAAAGGACTGGCCCAAGGACAAGCGCATTCTGCCAGCAGACTGCACTTAAGCACTGGCACCAACATCAACTCTTCCCCGAGTCTCTAGGCTGCAGATTTGGGGCTTGCCAAGACTCCACAACTGCATGACGCCACAACTTCCATGGAATCTGTCTCTGCCTGTGGATACATACACACCACGTGTGCGCACATGCACACACACACACACACACACTGCTGGTTCTGTTTCTCTGGAGAGCCCTGCTGATCACAGTGGTGTTTAGAGCCACTGGGTTTGGGTTCTGCCATGCTGCAATAGCTAAAGGAGACCAGGACTCTTCCTTTCTGACTGTCTTGGCTGTGGGTTCAGAACATGGGCTTTCACCTCTGTGTCCCTGCGATGCACCCTGAAACAAAGCAGTGACCAGGCTCTTAGGGTGTGGCTTCTTTTAGAGTATCCTGCCACACTGACTATATGTTTGTCTGGAATTCAAAACAGGCATTTACTTGGATGAATTCCTCTAAAAAATGGACATTGCCATTTGAAAGAAAAACATCCATTTAATTATTCATTGAGGACCTGACAATAGTGACAGAATGTGAGCCAGTGGAATCTGCAGTATTTTCTTTCCCTAAAATGACCTCAGGCCTTTGCTTTAAAATGAACATTTCTGGGTAGCATAAATTTAGGAAGCAAATGGTGGCTTTGCAAACTAGAGACTCAGCACATTGTACAGAGAAAAACAGGCTGTAAATCTGACCTATAAACAGAAACAGACTGTGTCCTGGGCACAGAAGAGGGAGCTAGGGTTGGGGCTCGGAGGGGGTTGGCAGAGGCTGGCAACTCAAAGACCCTCCTACTCTTCCTTCACTCACCAAGGGTGATGGGACTCCAACCAGATCTGCACAGCCAATCTTCCCTTGCTCTGTTCAGTGTGAAGGTAATGGAAGTCTTCCTTCTCCCAGGTCCTTATGCGTGACTCTGTGTTTTGCAATTTGCTTTACCTTTCAGAGCCTTTGACACTTATTCAGGGATCTAGTGAAGAATCATCAGTGGAAGAGGAATCAGACATGCACTAGGTTTTCTCTGTTTTCCCAAACATAGCTTCTTCGAAAAGTAATACGAGGAACCTCTGAAGTCAGTAGCCTTACCATCTTATTCATTCACAGATACCTGCCACAAAGTTTGTTGGAAAATAGGTTCAAGGAGTTCCCATGCAAATAGGATCATCACCATCTAATGCCAGTGTAAAGGCCTCTCTTACAGTGTCTCCGTCAGAGGCAGGTTTCATAGGAGCAGTGTGGCTTGGTTACATTGTTAGGGCAGAAATGTATTTTTCTAGTAGAGCAGGTGATTCTATCAATAGAAGGGACATCTGTAGAGTTAAAGAAACCCTGTTGGTCAACGGTAGCTGACGGTGAGTGAAGAAAAAGAGATTGGAAAATACCATGGGAAGGCCTTGAACTTCTTTTGGGCAGAGAGCAAAAAATTAAAAGGACAAAACCAGAGTTGCATTTTAGAAAGAAAAGTGAGAAGATGGTGGTGGTGGGGAATGGGTTGCTGAGGGTGTGGTGAGACTAGGGTTAGACACAGGGTGGAGACTGTCACAATCATCTGGGCAAAAGGTGAGGACAGAGGAAGGGACCAGTGTCAAAGACGCCCATGAAGATAACTTCCTGGGTTCAGAGGATGCTGGCTGTCTAGGAAAGAGGGGGCAGTGATCTGGGACGCCCGTTTGGATGACTGAAGTTTGGAAGGCAGCGAGTGTGGCACATAGAAGGGACACTGAAAGAGCAAAAGCTATGTCTCCACAGGCAGTGGGATGGGCTGAGTGTGCAGGGAGGGATGACAGTGCAAGGTGTCACTGTAAGCCACTAAGAGTTGTGCCATTCTTTCTCCACACTTCCAAATGCTGCTGAAGGACTTAAGGTAGGAGAGGGTGCAAATTGTTGCTGCGTGTGAGCAAGTTCACACCAGACATGTCTAAGGTTTATTAAGGAGTCTTTATTAGCCAAACTTGGTGATAATAGAGCACAATAGCAAATCACAAGTCCATACGGCAATCCAACCATTCATAATCCTACCAATCATAATCCCAAAAGGAACAAATGGTCATTATCCTTAAATCCATCTTTTAAGCTGAAGACCTATGTCCCAGCTTCCCCAACAATATAAGCTATCCTAAGAGACATGCAATGAATAACCTGGACACACTTAAAAAGCTGCAGACATTCACCTTTCCCTGGCTTCTCTGCCCACATTCCACTACTGCTAGGCCTCACCTCTCATGGAACTCTTGACAGCACACAAACCAGAAACAACATTATTATATTTATTGTCCCATTTAAGCAGTACACAGGGACCATGCTCTGGGGATCACCTGTCCTGGGTCAGCCAAGAGTTGAGGTGCCAAAGTAATGGAAGCACCTGGCCAGAAAGAGAGCAAGAGCCACCCCTACTCCCTCCCCTTCATGGGCCTTTTAAAGGGGTTTGTGGTTACACAACAATGCAATACCTTCATCTCTCAGTTGATAGGTGAGTCACAGGTGGGCAGGAGAGAATACCTAAGTGTTGTGAGCTAAGGAGTTGATTAGTGCTCATTGGAATGGGCAGGAACAGGAACTGGGCTTGTAGCTAAAATCACCTAGACTAATTGGACTTCTGCATCCAATATCCTGGCGAAATTAGGATGTGGGGGAAGTGGTTGAGGATAGAATTATACAGAGGGTAGGGGACACAGCCCAATCTAAGGCTGGCTGCACCCCATGACACAAATGATTCTGTGTTTCTGAATCATCACTGAGTTTCCAGGTGATGGCAGAAGGGAACAAAGTTTGAAACTGAGGGTCAGAGACCAAACCTCATAAAGTCGGTATACCATTGGAAGTATGGGAGAGAAAATAATGAGAAGATGAAGTTCTAAAGTGGGTGACTCTGAAAAGGAGAGAGAGAATGTGAGCTGTGCTTAGGGAGCCCAGCTGTTGTGAACAGCTAGGATCTGGAGCTTGGAAGGATTCAAATATTATAGGCGTTTAAGAAGACAGGTGGGGGGAGGTATTAGTTCATTTATTCAGCTTCCCTCCTTGTGAAAGAGGATACAGGAAGCCTCAGTGTCTGCCTTCTAGATGGGTTGTCTTGTCCATAAGACCCAGTAAGTGATGTCTTGTGGAGCACTAGCTAGAGAGGGCCTTCGAAAGGGAAGTCTCTCCAAACCCAGAACCAACACCGAGACACACTGGTGACACTGACTTCTCAGAAAACTTTGGAGAGTAGCAAAGAAACACCATTGGGGAGACCAAGGGAGCTTCAGCTTCCCTTAAGCAGAGAGGTGACAGGTGACCAACTCTGGGAGAGGCTGGGATCCCTGTCTTCAGGCTCGTGATCGCCTGAGGCTGTGTGGGCTTTGGCCTCATCTGCCCCGTTGTCTTTGGGACCTAACCCTCAGCTGACTATGGGTCACCGCAGTTTCCTTGGCTTCACGGCACAACAGACAATGATGTCATGGGCTCTGCTTATTTGTAATGGCTCCTTAAAATTCTGGTCCTCTACCAGCACTTACACAGCTATTTCTGCTGAGTGCTTCATCAGTAGGGCCAAGATGGGACTTGGAGCCATTTGCAAAGCAACAATTCTGCCTGTTGGCTTTTTGGAGGAGTGGCAGACTTCTTTGTGCCCCATGCCAGCTTGTCCTCCACCTACCTCTCTGTCTCAGTAGCAATCTAATAGAGCAAATGTTCACCAAAAATTCACCAGTGCCATGGCCTGGTGCTAAACACGTTCCTCATTTTCTTTGCCTTGTAAGAAGCTAGAATCGTGACTGAGAGAGAAGAAATACAGCTGTAAGAAACGCTATCAGGTCCCCAGGCTGTGTCTGTCAGATTGTCACAGGCTGTGAGGAACATAAGAGCTTGGCTTTGTGGGCATGAATATTACCTGATTTTAAAAAATGCACGTTCACACACACACACACATATTACATATCACAGTCAATATACTGGAAAGAAAATGTCACTCAAGAATGATAATAAGCTAGTTTGCACATTAGCTTGTTGTCATGTTGAAAGCAGATTTCTTGATCTTTGGATGCAGAAAGCCTCATATCCTGATTTTATCAGTTACCAGATGTGAGAGTGATAAGTTCATGCCAAGTCATATTTACCAAGGAGCGGGCACTATTTTATTTTCCTAATCTATTTATTTGAAAGGCAGATTTTATAGAGTGGGCAAAGGAGACAAAGAGAGAAAGCTTCTATCTGCTGGTTCATACCCCCAATGACACAGTGGCTGGGGTCGGGCTAAAGCCGGGAGTCTGGAACTCCTTCTGAGCCATCCACATGGGTGGCAGACTCCCCGTCCACATGGGTGGCAGACTCCCCATCCACATGGGTGGCAGACTCCCAGGTCCTGAGACATCCTCCACTGACTTCCCACGTGCATTAGCTGGAAGAACTATCTCTCATATGGGATTGTCAGCATCCCAGGCAGAAGCTTAATTCATTATACCACAGTGCTGTCCCCCACTTAACCACTGTTGTGAAGTGCATTCATGAATCATTGCATTTAATCCTCTCAGGAAACAATCAGGGTGAGGCTCCATCATATGGTACTCTACCCCCTTGGCAGTGATAAGTGGCAAAGTTGCTGCTACTGAAGGCACTAACACAACACTAGAAAAACCACAGTAGGCACTAGCTAGGGGTGCCCAGACGGGGTCAGTGAGTGGGGATGTAAGACCCACTATTAGGGTGCTGATGCTGAAGCCTGATTGGTAGGACCTGTTCCCTGGGGGAAGGTACTGAATGTACTGTTCCCCTACCCCATGCACCTTGTCTAAAGGCCATGCCTAATAGGGTGGAGAGCTGGTGACAACAGGGACACACATCAGCAGTTAGTGGCTGCACATGTTGACTCTGGTATACAATGGTTTACAGCAGGAACACCAGGACGAGACTGCTTGGGATTGAGTGCCAGCTCAAGCCCTTACTCTCTGAGTGAATTTGATCAAGTTTCTTTAACTTTTTTGGTAAACGAACAGATAACATGTCTACATGTTGGGTAGACTCTGGTGCAGTGTTTAGCATGCTCCTTGGAATGCCTGTAGCACACAGGAGAGTCACTGGGTTTGAGGCTTAGTTCTACTTCCAATCCAGGTTTCCAACAGTTTATGCCCTGAAAGGCACATGGTAATGGTCCAAGTTCTTGGGTGACTGCCACCTTGCAGGAGATCATGAGACAAGGCTCCTGCCTGGCCTGGCCTGACCTTGGCCGTCGTGTGCATGTGGGGAGTGAGCCAGCAGACAGGAGATATCTTTCTGTGTTTCTTGGTCTATCTTTCAATTAATGATAATAAAAATTGATTTGAAACAATCAAAGCTGTGCACATTTAAAAGGCCTTTTAAGAGATTGTATTTGTGGGATACTGTGTGATATTTTAACCCAGGCACACATTGTTTAGTTTTCAAATTAGGGTAACCACACTTGTCTCCTCAAATATTTATCATCTCTTTTCTCTTGCAGCTTTTTGAAAAAGATTTATTTATTTATTGGAAAGTTAGATATACAGAGAGGAGGAGAGACAGAGAGGAAGATCTTCCATCCGATGATTCACTCCCCAAGTGACTGCAATGGCCGATGCTATGCAGATCCGAAGCCAGGATCCAGGAACTTCTTCCAGGTCTCCCACGCAGGTGCAGAGTCCCAAGGCTTTGCGCCATCTTCTACTGCTTTCCCAGGCCACAAGCAGTGAGCTGGTTGGGAAGTAGAGCTGCCGGGATTAGAACCGGCGTCCATATGGGATCCTGGCATATTCAAGGCGAGGACTTTAGCTGCTATGCCATGCCGCCGGGCCCTCTTGCAGCTTTTTTTGATTGTTTCTTTTTTGTTATATTTTATTTTTGGTGGGCACAATTATATATACACAGCATCTCAAGAAATTCATGGAAAGTGGGATTAAAAGGCAAGTTTATTTTGGGATAAAGAAATTTGAAATCCATGCAGAGCTTCTTCTTAGCATGTGTTTTCCATGAGTTGTTGAAGACTCACAGAAGTTCGGAGGCACAATGTGATACATGCACACCTTGTGTGATGATTAGAGTAATTATCATATCCATCGTCTCAGATATGTATCAGATATGTATGTATTTCCGTGGACAAGTGTTTGACAGTGAGGTTAAGATGTCATTGTGGATGTCACGTACATCAAAGTTCCTGGATTTATTTTCTAGCTCTGCTTCTGATCCAATATCCCGTTATGGGATAC
The DNA here is from genome assembly GCF_017591425.1 of Ochotona curzoniae. Lineage (NCBI taxonomy): Eukaryota > Metazoa > Chordata > Mammalia > Lagomorpha > Ochotonidae > Ochotona > Ochotona curzoniae. Next base: position 3,329,719 of record NW_024466129.1, on the reverse strand, counting down.
TGTGGGAGGGGGCAGGTATGGTTTAAGCATCCAGTATCCTGTTAATGAATGCTGTGGGAGGGGACAGGTGACGCTGTGAGCACCTGGGTTCTTGTCACCCAGGTGAGAGACCTGGATTGAGTTGTATGTTCCAGCTTTGGCTCATCCTGATCCTGGGTAGTGTGGGCATTTGGGGAGTGAATCAGTGGATGCAAGGTTTCTGGTTCTGTGTTTCTTTGCCTTTCAAATAAAATGAGTCATTTTTCAAATATCATTTTCTTGTTCTGAGAACATTAAAGAAAACCTCCTCTCTGGCTATTTTGAAATATATTTAGCTGATTAAAGTCTCCATGCTATGAAATAGAATATCAGAACTTCCTCCCACACAACTAAAATACTACACCCATTGACTAATTTCTCACCCTTTCCCCTCTACACAGTCTCTTTTTTTTAAAGATTTATTTTTATTTTTTTTTTATTGGAAAGGCGGATATACAGAGAGGAGAGACAGAGAGGAAGATCTTCGCGGGGCTGCCGGGATTAGAACCGGCGCCCATATGGGATCCTGGGTGTGCAAGGGGAGGACCTTTAACCACTTGCGCCACCGCGCCAGGCCCTACACAGTCTCTTGATTCCTAAATTGGGGTGGGATTGCTGGGTCATACAGGTCTATTTTTAGGGATTTTTTTAGGAAGCTCCATTCTGTTTTCCATGATGGTTATACTAGTTTCTATCATACCCACAGTGTGTGAAGGTCCCCTTTCCTCCACATCACAGTCAACACTTGTTATCTTTTTAAATTTTTTAACACCAAACTTCACTGGAGTAAGATGATGTTTTATTGAGGTTTCAATTTGCATTCTTGGATGATTAGTGATGCTGAGTATTTATTTTTGCATACCTGTGGGCTATTTGTACATCTTCCTTTACAAAATGTCTATTTAGATTTATTGCTTATTTAAAAATTGACTTATTTTCTTTTATTGTTGCTATGCTATTGGGTTGTCTGGTTATTAACTCCTTGCAGTATGTATGCATTTCAAGTCTTGCTCTAATTCTCTTGGTTGTCTTGGTTTCTTCTTTGTACCTCAGCTTTTAAAAAAAATCAGTGATGAAGGGCTTGGATTATTCCAACCTTAAAGACTGTGTAAATCACATGAGATAAAATATATAAAGGTTTTAGTGCTGAGCTACGCATGTTATAAAAGCTTAATTGACCTAGACCTAAGCAAGTGTAGCATTATTTATCTTAATCTCTTAGGGCTCTATGTAGTTGTCTGGCTCCCTGTGGTCTGTGCATGTGTGATGCAGGGCAACCTGAGGCAGAATTCAAATTCTGTTAGGTCTAAAGCCAGCCAATTCCCGTGATCATGCATGATACACACAACCCGGAGGGAAATTTGAACCTGCTCACTGGGTGCTGTTCCAAGAATGTCAGTAACAGACGCTTCCTCCCTCCATGTCCACGCTATTATTCTAGCAGTGCCTTGGAAGGTTCAACCTCAACTTTTCAGATGTACCTTTCTTGTGCACCGACTGCTCTCAGTTCAGACGTGGGAGAAATGAGGGAGTAATGGAGTGAGTTAGTGAGAAAGTGAGGGAGTGAGGGATGAAGGAGACAGGAAGTGAGGGAGTGAGGGATGAAGGAGACAGAAAGTGAGGGAGTGAGGGATGAAGGAGACAGGAAGTGAGGGAGTGAGGGATGAAGGAGACAGGAAGTGAGGGAGTGGAAGTGAGGGAGTGAGGGATGAAGGAGACAGGAAGTGAGGGAGTGAGGGATGAAGGAGACAGGAAGTGAGGGAGTGAGGGATGAAGGAGACAGGAAGTGAGGGAGTGAGGGATGAAGGAGACAGGAAGTGAGGGAGTGAGGGATGAAGGAGACAGGAAGTGAGGGAGTGAGGGATGAAGGAGACAGGATGTGAGGGAGTGGAAGTGAGGGAGTGAGGGATGAAGGAGACAGGATGTGAGGGAGTGAGGGATGAAGGAGACAGGAAGTGAGGGAGTGAGGGGCTTTTGTCCCAAGAATGCGTTTGCACATGGATACACATTAATGTTGGGCCAAAGACACTCGCCATCCACAGATCTCCCGACTGCCTTCTCTAGAATGTTGAGGTTCCTGTTCTTCTCTCCACCTGCTGGTCATGCTGGACACATTTCTTTCTTCTCTCAGTAAACAATTTCAGATCCTTCCTCACCTTTTCTCCCCGCTCCACTGAGTACAGGTTCCAGGTACCTTTACAACCGCCAACTTTTATTATGTAGGGTGGAAATGATACTGCTGTGATATATGGGTGAACTACTCAGTAAGGCTGCTTCTGGTCACAGAGTTAGGTGGAAACTGCTTCCATATGACTTTTTTTGGCTGGTCTTTCTCACCTCTTGACTCGCCTTCCTTGTCTAAGGAAAATTGCCCCTTTGTTCCTTTCCCAATTCTTATTACAAATTCTGCCCTGGAAAAGCAGAGACTAGCATTTTCTGCTCTCACATCTTAGAGGCTGTGATCAGAGACACTAAGTACTTCTGGTGGGTGCAGTCCTGTTGCTGTTCCTTCGCTTGGCACCTTCCCTCTGAATAAATTGTGAGGAGGAGATTCTGACCCTAGTTTCACTCAGATGTGACCCTGAAGGATAGTTGGCCCTTTGAAGCTTCCTGCAGCATCACTCCCATGTTCCAGGAGCTGGGCAAGGCACACTTGCCTCCCTCGGATGGACTTACACAAACTAATCAACTGCATGGATGGGACAGAGCTTTCCTCCTGGAGACTGAGTTAGATGGTCCCGAGAAGGGGGAATTGTAGAAGGTGTCTAAATCTCCATAGCAACAGCAGTGCTTGGGAGATTTTGATACTGAGTTTGAGGAGCACTGCTCAATGATTGGAAAGGAGCTATCAATTAATTCTGATTACTTTTCTTTTTTTTTAAAGATTTATTTTTATTATTTTTTCATTGGAAAGGCGGATATACAGAGAGGAGAGACAGAGAGGAAGATCTTCCGTCCGATGATTCACTCCCCAAGTGAGCGCAACGGGCCGATGCTATGCCGATCCGAAGCCAGGAGCCTCTTCCGGGTCTCCCACGCGGGTGCAGGTTCCCAAAGCTTTGGGCTGTCCTCGACTGCTTTCCCAGGCCACAAGCAGGGAGCTGGAAGGGAAGCGGGGCTGCCGGGATTAGAACCGGCGCCCATATGGGATCCCGGGCATGCAAGGCGAGGACCTTTAACCACTTGCGCCACCGCGCCGGGCCCAATTCTGATTACTTTTCATGAGCGAATTCCATGTACGTTTTTTCTTTGAGGTGGTGAGTATTTCAGCTGTAAAATAGCCTCCAAATATAACAGTAATACGAGTTACTCCTTAACATTTACCATGTTCTAGGCATTGGATAGCATGGTTTACTTCCCATCTCAGCTAATACTAGCAGTGATATCGTAGATACTACTACACTGCATAGACATCAGTTGATGAGGTTGAGTAACTTGTGAGTAACTAACCCAGCTCACGCTGTTTGAGAACCCTGAGCAAGGTAGCTGTCTTCCTGGAGTTCCTTCGTTTGGTGCTACAATGCAGGACAACTACCCCTCTCTCTTCCGACCATGAGTACCTGGGAGAAGTCACACCCATGAAGCAGACGGTTGCCATTGTGTTGGTGAGGCAGCAGCAACCGACATGGCTGCTAAGAACCTGGTGTGTCAGCAGCAGGCTGGAAAGCAGAGGCCCATGCGGGCCCCGGAGAAGTAAGCCAACGCCCCTTAGCTTTCCTATCCTGCACATTTATCTTCGCAATTAGCAGTCAGCTTCCTCTCAGTTACCATTTACAGCCTTAGTGGGAAAAGGTGTTCAAGCCTTGGCTTCATACCACCTGGCGAGAATGTCACCCAACACATGTGCAGATCCTCAGACACTCTGCTGCCCTGCGCAGTCTACTTCCTCTGGAGTCAGGCCAAGTGATGTACCTTGGCAGCAGCGACCTCCTGGAGGGCAGCCTTGGTGGATATCATCCAGATCTGCCCATGCCCACTGGAGCAGGTGTGGGGCGGCTGCCACGTGCTTGTATCTGATGGAGAGAGCACTGCTAAACCCCTTCTTGTGGACCGAGGCCCCCTGGGGAGTGGTTTTGCGGGTCAGACTCGACTGCTATATCCTCACAGAGTAGACTGTTGCCTTCAATGGCACCCTCCAAAGCACTGGGGAATGTGTGTTGCCGAGTGAGTGCGCCACAGCCCCTGGGAGCCAACTTCATCAGAAGTATCCACCCTTGACATGTATTTGGTGCCCAAAGAGTCTGCAAGCTCTAAGCCTGAATTTTTTTCTTGATAACTGCGAGATGCAGGGTCTGAAAATACACAAACTCAAGTTCCACAGGACTGCAAAAGCCATTCTTGGTTCTAACTTCCATTTCTCTCTTCCTCTTTACTTCCAGAGCTCATCTTCATCTTTGTCAACGTGGTCAGCTTTCACCTCTGAGTTTTCTACCCTACCCCCTTTGCCTTTTTAATCACATCTTGACAATCTCTTGATCCTTGTGTAACATGGGCAGGGGCTCAATTCAATTTTGCTGTCATTCACAGACGACAGTGTCAGAGCAACTGCGACATCTTTGCTCTCAGTGCCTCATGGTCCATTGCCTGGGCTTTTGTAAGCTCCTTGAGGACACAATTTATTTCTTACTCTTTTTATCTGTTTCATCTGTTTCCTTGTCACTAGCGTTTCACGCGTGTACCTTTAATTAACAAGAGGGAGGATGCAGAAGCAAACTAGAGCTCTGGATTCCTGGTATTTGGAACTGAATTCTGTCACTCCTAAAAGAAAATGGTTGCATCGAGTCTGCTAGGGATCCTCAGGGCTTTTATCATGTCAGGCTTGAAGTTTGATGAGCAAAGACAATCAAGGGAACTCAATCTTTTGCTGCTCTAGGCATGGCTTCTCTCTGTAGCTCACAAAACACATCATGTATTCTGGTGATGTCTTTTGTTAGGGGCTTGCGTCCACCTTCAGCAAGCCTCTCTCCTATATAACATCTCTGATTATATTCTTGAAGTGGGATGGAGGAGGGAAAGGAAGAAGGGAAGGGCATGATGAAGAGGGGTGGTGAGGATGGCAATGGGTCAGAGCAGCTCTCAGGAGAGGATGCAGTGGGACAGTTCCAAGGGAAAAGCCGGGAGCTCCTCCCAATCAGTTAATACTGTTTCCCAGGCAGAGTGATTGGTTCTGGGGATATAATAGGAGCAAAAGCAATCATGATATAAACTTGGCTAAAAATATCTTTTAACACACAGCAGAGGGCTTTTTTCTGATTTTTTTTTTTAAATTTAAAAGGCAGAGTTGAAGAGAGAGAGAGAAAGAAGAGAGATAGAGAGGAATATCATCTCTGTTGATTCAATCACAGAATGGTTTTAACTTCTTAAATTAGGTTAGACTGGAACAGGAGCCAGGAGCTTCTTTCAGGTTTTCCACATGTATGCAGGACCCCAAGAAGTTAGACCATTGTCCATTGCTTTCCCAGGCACATTAGCAGGCCACGGGATCAGAAAGGCTTCTTTACCTCCTGTGGAACAGCAGGATCCTACAGTAGAGCTTTAATGTACATGCAGAACATCTATGGATCTTATAATTTAGATGCCAGGTGCCATTTCAGTAGATCCAGGAGGGACTAGGATTCTACATCTTTAGCAAGCTCTTGGGTGGCATTGCATTGTTGGGTCTATGAACCACCTACTGAATAACAAGAAGAAAAAGGGCAAAGAGAATCTTAAAAGAACTGAAAACTCTGGAGCAAGAGAGTGAACTCAAAGCTCAGCAATCAAAGTGGTCAAGAAAACAATTTTAGGGCCCGGCGCAGTGGCCTAGCGGCTAAAGTCCTTGCCTTACACAAATCAGGATCCTATATGGGCACCGGATCTAATCCCAGCAGCCCCGCTTCCCACCCAGTTCCCTGCTTGTGGCCTGGGAAAGCAGTTGAGGATGGTCCAAAGCTTTGGGACCCTGTGGGAGACCCAGAAGAAGTTGCTGGCTCCTGGCTTTGGATCGGTGCAGTTCTGGCCATTGCAGTCACATGGGGAGTGAATCGTTGGATGGAAGATCTTCCTCTCTGTCTCTCCTCCTTTCTGTATATCTGAGTTTGCAATAAAAATAAAATAAATATTTCTAAAAAGAAAGCAAACAATTTTACAGATTAACATGAAGAATAGGCACTTGTAGTAAGAGGGAAGTTTTAGAAATGGACAGGAACGGATGGGACAAGCACAGTGGGTACAGGAGCAGTTCAAGCATGGAGTACAAGAATACTGAAGACTAAGGTTTAAGGCCTGAAGTACATCTTATAGAAATCAGACCAGGACTGACAAACCGTCAGCTGGAGCCAGGAAGCCTTAGAGAATAGGGGTCTTACGACGTTGGAAAAAAGGAGAGGCAGAAGATGAGCGATTCAACAATCACCGTTTTAAGGGATTAAAGAAGCGCATGGAAATGCCTATTATGAAAGAATGATGCCTATAGCTCTAATTGTTTTGCATCACAATAAACGGCTTTTGATTTCATTTCCCATGAACTTTCTGAACCTTGTATGTACTGAGAGTAGGGGAAGGATGTAATAGATTAGTGGGAGTACCAATTTCAGAGAGAAATGATGCATTCTTCTATTGCCAAGGAGTTGCTATAACTCTAAGCAGGTAGCCACGATTAGCAGATTCCTGCGGGACATCTTGAAAAGAGATGAAAATGGTTCCTAGTCAGTCTCGTGACATACAAGAACCATATAAATGCACCTCCCAAGGTCACTGAGGATACTTGAAAACAGTTTTCCTTACACAATCCAAGTATTCTATGCAGATTAAAATCCCACATTATTGATATCCGAATGAACAAGCTACCCTCTCTGACAACATGCAGGAGGTGGAGCCAGAAGCAGTTCCGGGGGGGAGTGGAGCTGGCTCTGCATGAACCTCTCTTCCCTTCCCTCTTCTGCTCTGGCCTCAGCACCTGCCAGCCTTACTAACACACTGATGAGATGCAGGACCCTGCACCTGCATCCCAGGAATGAGAAAAGTCTGTGCTACCCAGACCAGTGTCAGTGTTAGGAGACTCTGTCCTCTGAACTCTGCTGCTGGGCAGAATGCACATGGCTTGAGATGGGAAGCAGGTCGATGCCATCTGTCTGTGCCTGCACCTGTCAGGCCCTGCCTGCCTAGAGGCCTTCTTGCTCCCCTTGGCCTCACAGACAGATTTCCCCTGGTTTCATCAGCAAACAACACAGAAGAGATTAGAGAAGCAGGGCAGAGGGGAGCAGTGAGGCAGGGGGCCACTTGAGTGCTCTTGGGACAAGCCTCACAGTGGAGGGAGAAGGAGCAGGCAGCTTCTCCCTCTTTCCTAAGAGAGCTGGGGCGGAACAAAAACAGGTGAGACGTAAGGAGGTCGCTGAGTGTATTAGGAACTGCCAGGCCTCTCAGGGTGTGGTGTGTGACTCCACAGAGACTGCCCCGCCACCAGTGCTGGATTCCTCCAACCTGTAGAATTTGGGACTCCCAGGGATATTTCCAGTTGTAGGACTGACAGGGTTCCAGCTCCCCATCATATAAGAGGTTTGCCATAGTGTCTTGGCCTCCTGGTACAGGCAAACTTTCCCAAAGGCCTGATGCTGTCAGCAGACAAGTGCTCAAGTCACAGCTGGCTCTGGCATACAGCATATTATTACCCTGGGGATGGCCCCACTCTTCTCTGTAAAAAGCTATGGTTTGAGGCTTATCTGGATCTTTAACTATGAATGAGATGCCTTTGAATAGGTTTCCAAGTCCACAGACTGCGAAAGTCCAAAGATCTTCCTGAGATTCTTCCTGATCTCTGAAGGAATGGATGGCGAGACTTTTGGCAAGGTTGAGCTCTCCAGTGTTTGAGTTCCTTTTGCCTCTTGGATCCCACGACTCTTGAGTGTTGTCTCTGTGCTGATCTCAGCGTACAAATCATCCACAAAAAATCATCCACCTCCAACAACAACAGAGGTGCTCTTAGTAAGCACTATGTTTTGAGCAATAAGTACTAGAGATCCTGGAAAAGCCACCACCAGGACACAGACGTCTGCCATTTTACAAGTTCTCTCTCCTTGCCCTGTGCTTCTGAGGGCTGCCGCCGCCCCTTCTATTTTGCGGGTCTGTCTCCCCTTTCTCACAGGCAGGTGCCATACGATTCCCATAAGTTCCATCAAAGACTGCACGCTTGTGGAATTTTCCTACCAGCTATTATGACAATATTGATTTTGCCACTTTGTTTTCTCATAGTTGGGTAGGTTTTGGGAGTCTTTTTTCCCCCACAGTTGAGGAAATTGAGACTCAGTCAGTTGAGTAGTAAGTTTCTAGCTTGAACAGTGTACCAGAAAGATTACAAGTTTGGAGGGTTAGACATGATTGGTCTGAATATCAACTCTGCAGATTACTTATGTATGCCTACAGGAAAATTTTTTAATCTCTCTGAGCTCCAGTTTCCTGTCTGTAATTTCTACCTAGCCAGCTATTTAGGAAGAACAACCAAGATAACATATAGGAGAATGTCTACTATAATGCCTGGCATAGAAAAGGAGCTTGGTCCAGGGCCTGGGATGACACGCTGGTGGTGGCTAGCCATGTCTCCACATGGTCAGCCTGAAAAGCACATCCAATGGGAGATAACTATTATACAATTTATAGTTTTTTTAAATCGTGGGGATTGAATAGCACGTATGCAATGAGTGAGGCTGATGATAAGAAAGGGAAAGTTCCATCCAAGGGAATTCCTGGACACACGTGGAACTACTGCCCGTAGGTGGAATGACATTTTCAGGAAGATACAAATCTGTTCTTGCTGACTTTGCATTGATCGCTTCACACGCACCCAGATGATCTAGGATAATGTCCATTGCTTAAAGTCCAACTGTTCATGGACTTTAGTCAGTCACATCTATGCCAGCCGCACCTAGAGTAATGTTTATTCCAAAATCTTGGCTACAGCCCAGCCAAGGAGACACCCAGATGGCACTGACCAGCCTAAGACATCAAAGCGTGAGCCCCATAAAGACAGAAGCTTTGAGTCCATCTCCTTGGTTACTATCAGTGGGTGCAGAGTATAGATGCCCTTGCGGGTCCTCCCATGTAAGTCAGGTTTTAAAGGCACTGGGGACACATGGCAGGATCTCGAGCAGGGAAGTAGAAGGGGTGTTGTTTCTGCTTGCTCTGGGGAACCTGTGCCAGTGGGTAGCTTCTGTCTGAGAAACCGAGGAATGGTGTCTGCTCCCCACATTCCTGGTGGGTGGACGGCTCCTGCCCAGGGAGATGTTTCTCTACAGTTCTCTCTAAAGGGTAGAGACACCCTGGGGAATATGTTCCAGACAGGCTGCTAAATTTAGTCCTCTAGCATTTACAAAAGCAAAATCAAGCCTTGTTATTTTAGCCTAAAATTATGCCCTAGCTTGTAAAGGTATGTGAGCCTCCAATGTGGCTAGGGCATGGGGCATCCCTTCAAAGGTGACTCTTGTGGGTTTACAGCTACTAATCTGGAGTAGAAAGGTGGGTGAACCATTCCCACAGGTGGTGGGTGGCGGCTTGTCAGAGCAGCCAGTTGTTGTGCAGACCCGTGTATACAGCAGAAGCAAGAACAGAGGCCAGACCTTCTGGAGTCCATGCCTTAGAGCTCTCCTCCAGTGAAATCAGCCACACACTGTAGACAAAGAGCAAGGGATTATCATGTCTTAGAAAACAAAAGATAAGGTGTCAAATTTGTTGCTATAGACCAAACTGCTTATGCATATGCCACAGCCTTAGAGCATCAGTAAAACTCAAGAAAAACTTGGACTGCCCTGCAGCCCAAGGGATATTACCAGGGGAAGCAACCCCTGCTAGTTTCTGGTGATCTTTCAGCCAGAGAAAGTTGGCCTGACCAAGGACGGTGCCAGGCTGGAGCACTAGCAGCAGTACTGAGCAGGGGTGTGTGTGTTTGCTTCTCTCATTCAGCAATCCCACTTACGCTCCCTCCTTCAAGAAAAAGGCAAAAGTACTTTTTTCCTTTGATGGACTTAATAGTATTTTCGATTGCTTTGCTACCATCATCCCCTTTTTACAAGCCTATAGATATACTTTTAAATATATGCAATATATATATTTAATGTGAATTTAACCTGAAAGGAACTAGACAAAGAGAGCATGTGACTTACATGTGTGACAGAGAACTCCTCCACCCACTAGTTGACACCCCAAACACTTACAACTAGCTGAGAATAAGCAGGTAGAATCTGGGATCACAGAACCAACACTGGGTCTCCATGTGGGTGGGAGAAATCCAAACCCTCACCTGCGGCTTTTCCTGCAACAGCAGGAACCTGGAACGAAAAGCAGAGCCAGGACCTGCACCCACAGTCTGGGATGCAGATATCTGTAGTGGTTTCTTAACCACTGTGCCAAACGCCAATCCTCAGTGCTATATAATTCTTAATGCTATTTTAGTGGGGGTGTTTTATCTTGTTTAATGGTGCTGTTTGGAGTGTTCTGGTTGGGTCTAAAGACTTATGGAATGTTTTGACCTATGGTCACACCAAATCCTAGAACCAGGAAGCTCCTAGGCAGCAGGTCAGTGCATCCTGCTATCCAGGCCCATCCCAAAGTTTCTCTCCTAAGGGAGTAAACATGGGAGAAGAGAGAAAGGAACCCATGGCTCTTTGAGGACCTATGCCAGGATTTCCCACACTAACTACATTGAGCATGTTGTACTCGAGTCTCAGGAAATCAGAGCCAAACATTACATTGCAAAATTGAGGTTGCATGTGAGGGTCTCATCTCTGGATTTCTCCAAGAGGGTGAAATGATTACAGCCTGTGGGAAGAGGCAACTACTGTTGTGAGCAGGGTTTGCCAGGCAGAGAGAGGGATTTTTGTGTTACACAGGAGAAGTGAATTTTAATCAGTCCCTCCAGAGCTTATTAACTTCTATTCCACTGAAAAAGATGACTTAAAGATGGCTTGCACACCTCAGGGACCACTGCCAAGGTGTGGAGACACACATTCACTGTGATGATGCAGGATGGTCCAGGCGATGACACAGGCGTTTCCAAGGTGCCAAATGATTCTTGAGTAAGGGCACCCTATGCTGTGGTTAGGATGGCATCTGTGGAGGTGGAAACACTTGGACTCATCTCAAAGGATGAGTAAGACCAAGTGAAGAAGAGGACGGAGTGACATGAGAGAGAAATGCAATGAAGGCAGGGGGAATAAAATATCCAAAGTCATACAGCTAAGAACAGCAAGGGATTGGCGAGAAAATCTGCTACCTAAAGGCACAAATGTGGAACCATGTGGCAAACATTTGGTCATTACAGAGAAAGGCAGTGGCATCATCTGTCTGCTGATTTTAGAAGACAGCAGAATCAGAAAACTACAGACCAACCCTGCTGTCAAGGTAAGAGAATTTGCTCTTGTGCTAGGAGTGCATGACATGCAAGAAGTATTTGAGAGACCATCAGGCATTGAAGATGTGGATTGTTTCTTTAAACGGTTGGAAGAACCAATACCTGATGCTGTGAAATACTCCCTCTTGTAACCCAAATACTTCTCACATTCCCAGTGCAGTAACTGCTTCTTCCCATTGGGCTGTGGCCTCTTCACAGTCCCAAGAGTCAAGGGGCCTGATGTATGGCTCTGATTTCCTGTGTCTCCAGTAGAATGTATGAAGTCTGTTTGGTATGGGAAACCCTGACTTAGACTCCTCTCCCAGGTCCCTAGCCCCACATTTGGTTTCTTAGCTGAGATCTTTCCTACCTCAGATGAGCACCCCCACTGGTTCCTTCACAGTGGGAGGGGGCAGGATTATACCAGAGGATCAATAGCACTAAATTGGAGTGCAAAGGCCCTGGGTAGCGTATGTCTGCTAAGTTCCGAACATAATGCAGGCCAAGTCCTCATTCTCTGTGAGCATCTGTTTGCTCATCTGTCAGTGGAGCTAATAATACTTGCGTTGTGTGATTTTCACTGGAATCTGGTGGATCTGTGCCTGGCAAAGGCTTTGTGATTAAACAGTAGGATTGGTTCTCATCCTGGGAACAATGGGAAGGATTTTGTTTCCTTTAATTTTGTTTGGAAGACCAAACAAAAGCAAACAGATGCAGGAACAAAAGCAGACAAATGCAGGAGAAAGAGGAGAGAGAGAGAGATCTTCCACCCATCCACTGGTTCACTCTCTAGAGTCCCACCAGATCCAGGGTTGGAGAAGGGTAAAGCCAGGGGCCCAGAATTCAGTTCAGTTCAGGTCTCCCACATGGATGGCAGGGGCCCAGGTAACTGAAGCATCATCTGCTGCCTCCCAGGGTGCACATTAGCAGGAAGGCAGACAGGAAGCTGAGGAGCTGGGACTCAAACTAGGCTCTCTGGAAGTGATGTGACATCCTGAGCACATCTTAGCTCCTGTGCCAATTCAACAGCCTTCTCTCTCCTGCTTGGGAGACTTGAACTGAAGGTGAGGGTGTGCAGGTGAGAGATATCTTTCATCTACTGGTTCAAATCTCAAATGGCTGCAGTGACCAGAGCTGGGATGATTTGAAGCCAGGAAACAAGAGCTTCCTGTCATCTCTCACATGGATGCAGGGGCCCAAGGAGTGGAGTCATTCTCTGCTGCTTTCTCAGGCTCATCAGTAGGGAGTTGGACCAGAAGTGGAGTAGCCAGGACTTGAACCAACACACACATGGGATGCCACTACTGCAGATGGCGGTTTTGCTCACTATGGCATGGCACTGGCTCCACTTGAACTTTTACATTTCCTTCATCTCCTGACAAGGGAAAAAAGGGATTTGTTTTTACAACTCTATCAATTTCCATTCCTGAAGATGAGACCACAGGATTTTGAGCTTATCTTTCCTGAGGGGGGCCCATCCTGAAAGGTGTCTGCCTGCATTCATTTCGTGGTATTAGAATGTTGGAGACTAGGTCATCTGTGAGGAACAGAAAGTCATTTCTCACAATTCTGGAGGCTAGGAAGTAGAAAGACCCTGATCTGCTACTTAGGGTCATGGTGGAAGGCAAAATGCATGTGTGAGGGAAGAAACTCTTGCTTTAATCAGGAACCCACTCCAACGGTAGCCTATCTACCATGATAATGGCACTAATCCATTCATGAGGATGCACTCTTCATGAATTAACACCTCATTAAGATTCCACCTCCCAACACTTGCTTTGGTGATTCAATTTCCCACTTATTAACTTTGCCCCCAAACTTTTCCCCCCACATTCAAATCACAGCAAGGATGCAGGGTTGCCCTCATGCAGAAATCGAGGCTGTTCATTACAGCTCATTACAAAGCTGGTCTTATCTGATGCTTAGTATAGTTCCTCACTGAGAAAACAACAGGGAGTGGGCTTCTCAGAACATGCTGGGGAACTGAGGTCCTCTTAAACCAATAGGAGTCATTCTGACAGCAAGCAGGGGTCTTCTCCACATCCTCAAAACCTCACTTCCATGGTACCCACTGCTCTGTTCACAGGCTCTCATCCTAGGAGCCTTGTGCTGGTCTACATGCCCAGGTCCACAGCTGTCCTTCGCATTCAGGGAGGTGGCAGCTTGAGCAGGAACAAGGAATGTAAAAGAAAGGTGATCAGATCCCATCTTCTCACCTTGGAAAAGCCATCACAAGAACTTTAGACTGTTCACGGTGTTTTTACACATCATTGACCCTGAGGGAGCCCATGGGTAGCTGGGGCAAATATTAGGGTCCTAGTTCTGGTTTAGAGATGAAGAAACTCAGGGCAGGTAATGTGATTTTGTGGGCCAAGCTGCCACTTGGAATGCCAGAATCCTGTGTTTGAGTGACAGCTAATGCACCTGGGAGGCACTGGAAGACTGCCCAAGCACCTGGGCTCCTGCCACCCATGTGGAAGACACCATGTTCCTGATGCCAGTCTGACCCAGCTCCAGACATTGCAGCCATTTGGGAACACCTCTCTCTCTCTCTCTCTCTCCCTCTCCGTGACCTTGAGTTTCAAGTATAATGAATCTTTAAAGAACAAAGATGACAAAGCCAAAGCCAAGTCGGAGGATGACAAATTGTGTGGAAAGGTCACTGGAATGGGTGTTGGGGGGATGTCGGTTACTGTCCCTCACAACTGTCTTGAGTGTCAGATCCATCTTCTGTAAACTGAGCAATTTGTTGTGTGAAGTCAGAAACTTCCAAACAGCAATTCCTGGATCTCAGGGTGCCTCTGGGGCCATCACGAGGGAGGACCACAAGCCAGACAGGCAGGGCAGCAGGGTTTCCAGGCCTCGTTCAGTCAGAGCACTCCTCTTTTATCTGGGAAATGCAGGGATTCTTAGGCATTCTGTCTAACGATGGCTTCTCAGTTTGAAAAGTTCACTAGCTTGGAACTCAAGTCTCATAACCTAACTTTGATGTTGATTTCTGTGGTTCTCTTGAGTTGGACTTGCTCAGCCACGAGCCAGTGCTCCTCCACTGCCTCCTCCAGACAGGGGAGTCTCCCCCAGGGCCATCTGTCTCAGACCACTCACCCCAATATTGTCAGAAGCATTTTCTCAAGGAAGATATAGGGTGGACAGGACTTTCTTCATCTTAGGGACCCCAGTGCCTTCCACCTTGTAGACAATCACTAAAAAGTCCAGAGTCATTCCACTCTAAAGTAAATAGACTCTCACAATGTTGTGCTCTCACATCATTCACTGAAATATTGCAGCCTGTTGACCTTCATCTATGGAGGAGAGGACCGTGGGGAAGCCTCTGGGGACCCGGGCACGGAGTGCTACCAGGCTACTGTCTTTAAGCCCTGAGCTGAAGCGCCAGCACTTCTCATGGCAACGAGAGGTAGGAATAAAGAGTGGGTGATCCCCTCGGGTGCTCAAGATATCTATTTAGCCTGTTGTTAATTTGGGTTTTAGAATCTCCCAATCTTCTGTCACATGCTTTCTTCTCATTCAAAAATAGATAGCTATTCAAGAGACGCAGGCTCCTGAATTTCTACGGTAATTAGTGGCAGCAGGAGGTGAGAATATTATGTGATTTCCGGGGGATATCTCTATAGATCCCAAGCAGCTGTTCTCAGCTTTTCTTCCTAATGCAAAGCAACGTATTAAATACTGGACGTAACGACATGGCATGGTGGAAAGAAAATGTGTAGCAAAAACAAAGGCATCAGCCTGGGCTCAGTTTGTGCACTGGGCACCTGAGTGACCATGAGAGGCCATTACCAGCTCCACCACCACTGCAACTGCCCTTGTGTCTTTTGCTGCATCTTTCATACTGTTTTTCAAGACTCACAGTCCTGATAGAAGGTATATGACCAGCTGAACTTATGTCACATTTCTTTTTCTTGTTTGTGCACATTCTGTTGAGGATAATTCTATAGCCTCTTATGTCCAAAGTGAAAGTTGCCAATGACAAGGACAGCCAAAAATTATCCTCAGACAAGATTCCACTAAATAATGATAAGGGCTCAGTACATAGTCATTTGGGACCTGCCGAGGCAACTCCCAGGTCATTAACGAGGTTTTCCCTCTTTCTCCTGGCACAGAGCTAGTTGGCATTCCCAGCCTCTCTTGTGTTTATGTGTGGCCATGCCACTGAACTCTAATCAGTAAGCATAAGTACAGTGATGCAATTCCCTGGACATCTCCCACCACACTCTTCAGTGCTCCTTTCCCTGATAGGCTGCAGGGTAATTTTGGGAGCTATGTGTAAAAGATGCCCGATCTATGAGGTGCAAGGAAGCTAGGTGTTCTCACCACATCTGAGAGAGGTGCTTGTTGAGACATTTACCTGTTCCTAGCTAGCATTACTTTAAGTGAATACAGGGTGCTATTGGGAAGAGGGTTGAGGTAGAGAGCAAAAAAGATGGCACATTTTCCAAGATGAAGAGTCTATAAGAAGTTATGGTCAGACTCTAGCAGGCCCTGAATGTCTATATATCTCACACAAAAAGTTGAGATTTCTTTTCTTTTTGATTTGTCATAAGTGTTATCAGCAGACCATTGGTGCTTTCTGAGTTTGAGGTGACCTGTTCTGGAATTGAGGTGGGAGAGTTCAGGCAACTATTCTACTAGGATTTGCTTTCCTTAGGTAAGCCAGAAGATCAGCAATATGCCCATACAATTCAGTGGCTTGGGATGCCCTAGCAGGAATAAAAGCAAGCTCCTGGTTATTAAGGTGAAATTCAAGCGTCCTCATGCACCTGGGCATTCCCAAACCCTTGAGTACACTCCATTTCCCCTTCTCTATCGGAGTGCTAGAAGGAGCACTACCGAGAGGCCAGGGGAGTCTTATTTCTGCCACAAATGGTTGGTTACATCAAATCTTGGGATATAAAATGAAGGTTTTATTTAACTAACTGATTTCTCAATAATATTTTCCTTCTTTCCCATTCTTCTCAGACTAAGGCATCCCTGTCTTAGAGGAGTCTGAATTCATGTGGAAGCCTTTTGAACCTCTTATTGTAGAGCTTAGTGGGCTAGCCAATGCAGGCATGTGCCAATTATTTTGGAGAGGAATAATGACGTGTATACATTCCACAACACCATTGAAACCACACCTCCAGGTCCTATTTAGGGTGCTGTTGGCAGACTTTTCTTGCTGAACTCTTTTGCATCTGAACTCTGAGCATCTCTTTGCTTCAACTGAGCTTGTGTTTTTCTGAAGGGTATGGATAGCCTCACAAGGGAGCAGTTAGAGGCTTCAGCTGCCAGCTGGGGATGGGGAAGGAAGCCGAGAAGGTTCCTTAGTGTAGTAGCCTTTCAGAGAGCTGCCTTCCCAGGCTATCTAATTGGGTATGGGACAGGGTGGTACTCCTCTTCCAGATACTGGGCTTTCCTTGTCTAAGATAAACCCAAGTGGTCCGGGAAGGCCCAGTGGAGGCTTATCTGACTTGAGGCAAAGAAACTACAGTTTATTTAAGTCTTTGACTCAGACTTACCCTTCTGAACTGCAGCAGTTGGCTTCTAAACAGCCTCTTTGTTCATCACTGTCTCAGCCCTTTGCTTCTCCCGCCTCACTGAAGCATTGTTCAGCTTCTTCATCAGTATCAGAGTTGCTTTGTTACAGCAGGCTACTTGAGAACCAAAGGCCCTGTGTTAGGAATGTCTGAACCTTGGAAAGGCAGGAAACAGCTTCAAATTTGCTTCACAACAGCTTTCTGGGGCTGGCATTTGACGCAATGGCTCAGACATGACTTGGGTAGCTGCATCTCACAGCAGAGACCCTGAGTCAAGTCCGAGCTCCACTTCTGTTCCAGCTTCCTAACAAAGTACACCTTGGGGAGCAGTAAATGATGCCTCCCAATTGAGTTCCTGCCACCCACATGGCAGACTTGGCTGGAGTTCCTGACTCTTCACCTTGGTCTGGCCAGGCCCTGGCAACTGTGGGGATTCGGAGAGGGAACTAACAGATGGAAATTCCCCCTCTTTCTCTCTGTCTTTCAAAAATAAAATAAAAAGTTAAAAAATGTTTCTAAAGGGATGACATTCTGGTACAGCAGATGAAGTTGCTGCCAGCAATGCTGGTATTCCATAAGGACAATGGTTTGAGTCCTTGCTCGGCTCCCTGCTAAAGCACCTTGCAATGCAATGAGTACTGGCCAGTCTTGAACCCCTGCCACCCACAAACGAAACTAAGGTAGAGTTCTAGGCTCCTGGCTTTGGTCAGGCCCTGCTCTAGCTACTTGGAGAGTGAGCTAGCAGACACTCTTTTCTCCAAGCCTTCTCCAGCACTCAGACATGCCAAGATGTCCAGAGAAGGATACTCTATTGGAAGTGGGAGAGGATGCAGGCAGCGATGCCTGATTCAAGCAGAATGAGCTTTCCCAGACTGCAGGGCCGATGTGAGCAACAGTGGAGACCTCCTGCTCATATTAAATTCATTCCTGCCCCATGGTCCACGCTTACAGCCCAGTGTGGGAAAGTTGTCCAAAGGACATGATAAATACCCCAGGAATGATTGTATGAAGCAGTGGTGACTGTGGTGGTGACCTGGCAGGGGTTGGCTACGGCAGCTTAGCTGTGGGAATCAGTGCTGCAACTGAGAAGAGGATCCAGTGTGGATGGAAGCACTTTTAGCTTTCTCTTGTTCTTTAGTATTCACTTATTTATTTAAAAGTCAGAATTAGAGAGAGAGAGCTACTATCCACTTGATCACTCCCCAGATGATTTCACTGGCCAGCACTGAACCAGGCTGAAGCCAGGTACCAGGAACTTCATTCAAGTCTCCAACATGGGTATCAGGAGCCCCAACACTTAGTGTCCAGTGTCACCGGCAGAGATCTACCTACTCCACCACAATGCGAGCCTCCTGCAGTAAGCTCTCAGGTGTCAACAGTGATATAGTACTTGGGGAGCCTGGGGGACATTCTCAGTCATGTGACCAAGTGGGCATTGTAAACGCTATGTTAAAGACAGACACATTGGCTATGTACAGACATCCCTGTTTTGAGGAGGGGAAGACATGGAACCTTTGACAAAGAATAATTCAACAAGAGCAATGCGTGCCATCTTTATGTGGTTGACTTAGCTGTGGCCACATCAGTGCAATGAAAAATCATTTTCTGTCTTTCCCTAGTCCTCATTCTTTTATATATATAGTTTCTTCTTTCTACATTTCCTTCTTTTCTACTTTTCAAGGCCAAAGCAGTTTTGGCCCAATTTGTTCCCTATGACTCACTTTAGATCCTTTCTGTTCAATTCCACAAATATTTACTGAATGAGGCAGTCCTGCACCTGGATCCAGAAAACACACTAGAGTCAGACATGGTTATTGTTCCCAGGAGGACTGTAATTTGCATAGGATGCTGGAGAGATGAGACAAGTTCCCATGTATCATTCTCTCATGCACAGAGAGAATCACACTCCCTGTTAAAGGGTTAGAACCTTTGAAATCACTCAGGTAAGAGCACGGATGAGCCAGGAGTTGGCCATTGGTCTTCTCAGCGGTCATCGGGAGAAGGCAGAGAAGAGGGTGGGAGGCAGCTGCACCTGTTCTGCTTGTTCTATGCCTTTTTCTTTGCACACTACAATCCACCACTGTGTGTGGTTGTGGCTTAGACTGTTTCCCCTACCCCAACACATGCCGAGTCCCTAACCTCAGCTACCTATATATGCGATATTATTTGGAAATTGATCTTTGCAGAAGTACCCGAGGCAAGAGGGAGTCATCCTGGTGACAGTGGATTCTGATTCAATGATTGGTATCCTACTGAGGACAGGAGACCTGGGACACTGCAACACACAGGAGAAGAAGACTGTATGCAAAGCAGCAGAGAGGGAAGCACCATGCTCCCAGCCAAGGTCAAGTGCTGCCAGCAACCAGGAGAAGCTCAGAAGAGGCAAGGAGATATTGTGCCCTAGAGCTTGGAGAAAGACCATAGCCCGGCTGACACCTTGAGTTTGGATATGTAGACCCTACAATGGTGATATAGTTACTTTATGTTGTGATATTTTATGATGGCAGCTCCCAGAAATGGATCTAGCAGGCACTGACAGCGCAGAACGGAAACTTGGAACTCCAGCTAAGTGCTATTTTCCACCTAGGATCCTCTTTGGTCCCCTCCGGTGCCCTCTCTGCTTCCCTTGTCCTCAGGACTGTCTCTCTGAGAATCAATCCTTTGCCGACTCTTCAAGTGTCCAAGAGTGGTCTACAGTAACATCCTTTCCCAGGTCTACAGGACATGTGCTTTCCTAGGATTACAGGGCAGGTCCTTCCCCAGGACTACAGGGACATTCTTCCCCAGGACTACAGGGCAGGTCCTTCCCCAGGTCTACAGGGGGCATCCTTCCCCAGGACTACAGGGGACATCCTTCCCCAAGACCTGCCACTTTTCCCAGCAGCCATCACTGCAAATTTGATTATTCACTGCCAAGTGATGTCCTGGGAGGGGTCTGGGTGTCAGCAAAGCTGTGTGACAAGCTGGTCCTGCTGCTCTGTTTCAGGAATGGTGGGGAATATGTGCATGTCACAGGGGGGCTATGTGCAAGGATAGTAGGCAGCATGTGTGTGTCACAGGGAGGCTGTGGGGCAGGGATGGCGACCAGTGTGTGCATGTCACATGGGACCTCTTTAGGAAGCCCACACTACTGTCTATGGGAAAAAGCGTCTCCCTATACCCACAACATGGGCATATGCGTATACACCAACAGCAATGTTTAGAAGGCCTGGATTCTTAGTGAAGTATCATAAATTTTTGCTTTGGGATTGTGATTGAATTCTGTTTGCAGCACCATCTCTTGTCTGAAGCCTTGCTTCTAGTACCAGGTGGAAAATTCAATGAAACAACAGTTGGTGACAGGTTTGGAATGCGATCTCCTGTGAGTAGAGGACTCCAAAACCCTGCAGTGGCGGTTGTCGCTGTTCTGGTTGCATTTTCCTCCCACTCTGCAAGCATGAACTAAGCAGATGCCCAGGGTGGAGCACCACTGAGCAACTGATCGTATTTTTGGGCATTGTGACCTGTGAATAGACAGAAATGAAAAGAATTAAAAACACTTTTTAAAGCATAATTTCTATCTCTTCCTCCTCAGGGTCGGTGTCCCACTCATGTCGCTAACCACAGGGTACCTGGAGCATGCCTTTCTCGTAAGCTGAGGACGCCAATCCAGGGAGCTGAGCAGGTTCCGCCACGTAGATCCACCGTGCCAAGCTGTGCTAAAGAAGCAGTCAGCTTCCCTCCCCCATCCTGTAACTCAGTTCTGCTCAGACATCTCATTTTCTCTCTTGAGCTTTCTTGTAAATCCTTCGTTTATCTTGTTCTTTCCCTCGCTCACCAGTTGACTGGCATGTTCCTGGCATCCTGAATTTTTCACTCTGCTGCCCACCCCTTTCTTGCCTACACTTAACTAACTATTCAGTTGCTCTTAATGCCACGTAATTTGGGTTTTGATTGTAGGGCACTGGATGAGTCTAAAGACATCAGTTTGTAGCTTTTCAGATTACCGCCAAGCCCTTTTAACACCACGATTTCTGTGTGCAACTCGGCCAGAGCTGTGGGTCCTACCATTCCGCGGTGCGGACTCTAGAGGCACTCTTGGAGCTGCCTGGCTCCCTCCATGGCTCAGATCCCTGGGGGGTCGCGCAGAGTGGGCAATATGCTGCCCCATACTGAGGGTTCATCTCCTTAGCTTATGCAACCTGAGTTTTCTTTCCTGTTGTTATCAGGCTTAAACTGAGGAAGCTGAGAGACACAGCACAGCACTAAAAGTTTCAGAAAAGTTAGCTGTGTTTTAGCTCCTTTTTGGAATGAAGGAATTTCTCTGTGTGGCTGGGTAGCAAACCACTCTGGTTGCAGAGAATCGATTCCATGAAATGGAACTGCGAACAAAGTGTGAGTGTTGCTATGTGTTTTTAAGGATTCATCCATTCATTAATTTAAATTGCAGAATGAGAGAGAGAGACAGAAAGAGACAGAGAGAGACTGACTCCACCCACTGGTTCACGTCCCAGACAGCTTCAATGGCCAAGGCTGTGTCAAGCTGCAGCTGGGAGCTGCAGTCATTATCCAGGGTTCCCACATGGGTGGTAGGGGCTCAACACCTTCGATCATCTGCCTTCCTGAGCAGATTAGCAGGAAGCCAGATTGGAAGAGGAATGACTGGGACTCAAAGCAGATATGAGATACTGTCATTAAATAGTGTTGGCTTAACCCACTTGGCTACAATATCAGCCTAGGTGTGTTGCTAGCTGGACATGGTTTTGTTTCAAACTTTGTGTTAGCCTGTGTGTCTTTCAGTATTCTGGTCTATCAAAAAGGCTGTAGTGCAGAATATACAAGGAAGACATAAAGTTGTGGAATATCTGGTAAGTGTTAAGTAAGAGTAATCTGTACCATGACTGTATTGAGAGGAAAACACACTGTTGGCGCTATAAGACATCAGGCTGCTTCACTTACTTGCAGCGTGAATATAGTCACTTACTGTTATCATGTATTGGTTGTATTAAGCTTTCATCTTAGCTGTATTGATATTTATCTCTCATTTGTTGACTATGAACGAGCAGACCTTCACTGGGAAGCCGGACTAAAAATCGAGGCTTTGTGTTCTGCATACAGGGCAAGCAAGATGTGATGGCATAGTACTATGTGAAGTGATGTCTGGGCTAATCAGGGCAGCAGTGACCCTGGCTGCTTGGCCCTGCCAGGTAAGCAGTGTCTAAACACCCAGCTGTGTGAATGCTGCCCCATGCTGTTTCCCCTCAGACCTCACACCATGGGCCATGGCAGTCTTACTAGCTATCAGTAATCTGTTAGAACTAAGTAGAATGCTGGCAAATGACATAGGAAGTGAAGAGAGGCACTGGTACTAAAGCTTCTAACAGGCTGTGTAACATTAGAAAAGTCACCTCACTGTTCTCTAATTGGTGGGCTTGAACCAGGTGCCGTGGGGACTGTATCAGCTCAGATGTTTGTGCATCTACGGTTGCATGGTGTACAAACACATTCAAATGGCAGATGCCAAGCCTGGCCTCCTCAGTAATGACATGGGGCTTGTGCTCCAGTTTAAAGCATTTGCTTCCAGGAGCAGATGCGCGGGGAAACCAGAGGCAGCTGGATTGGTTGGCTTGGTCAGTGGCAAAAGAGCCCTTGTGTGCAATGAATGGCATTGGCAGTGGCTGGTCATTACCCATTCATGGGCTAACAGATGAATACAAGAAATATGTATGCCACTGAAGGAAAAATGGCACTTCACTTTGTGAAATCAGTGACCTCAAATCTGGCATTTGAGGGGTGAGGAAGAACGAGGACTCTGTTAGATCTCCCAGAATGATCCTTGGATAGGAGTTGACACTGAGTCTGTCCAGCTGCCTTGCCTGGGGGTGGGACGCCACTTCCCTCCTCTGGACGTGAGCAGCTTCATCTGCAAGGTGGAGTGGATGGTGGTTGGACAAGGAAGTTCTGCTGCTCTCTGCAGCTCTGACATTCTACAAGTTCATTATTTCCTTTATTCTAGATACCTCTGGCGAGCAGCCCAGACTAAAAATGGTCTCTGTGTAGGATCCTTTTACCTACTTCTTACCAAGGCTTTTCATTCATCTTCATTCTCTGGTACAGGATAAATGTATGCTCTCAGCTGCTTGGAAAACTTGCTCTCCCATTTTTCTTCTGGGCATTTAAATAAATGAAATCTAGTATGTACAGTGCTGAGCACAATGTCTGACTCATAATAATGCATTCATGTGTATAAGGATGTGTATATATTCTTCTAATATGTCTGCCTCTGATGTACTCCTCTGGCCAAAATATCTGTGTCATTTAAAATACTTAAAAAAAAAAACACCAAGGCCACTTAGATGTATTTGGTGATAAAAAAGATTTCTTTTGACTCTCCCTAGGCAGCTCCTAGGTTCGAATGGTCAGCAACCTCCAGGTGCTAGACATTTGATCTGATTCTGATAAGGGACAGGGTCCTTTCTTCAGGCTTGACGGAGGCCCTAGGAGTGTGAGCCCTGGTTCAGTTCAGAGACCATGTGTGGAGATGGGATGCCGGGCCAGGAGTAGTCCCCCCTCTATGAGGCCAACGACACTCAAACTCTGCCTTAGAGCTGCCCCATTGACACCTGCTAACTGGGCTGTTCCAAACAAGAAAATGTAATTCCATCTCAGATAGGGCTTGTGCCCAGGCATGTGGGCTGCCCTAAGATTTGAAAAAGTAAACATGGGCTCCCTGCATTATATAATCTTTCTCCCACAGTCTGATGTTGGTCCTCAAAAAATGGGTGCATAACTGGGAGAGAAGTTGTGACTTTCATTTTTAGGAGAAGCCATTGCAAGCTCAAGGGACTATGAATGGTTACTGAAGCCTTGGGCAGCAGTGGGAGATTCTTGAATCAAGATAAAAATGTGTGTTCTGTGAGCCACCTGTGTGCCTGGTTTGTGGGTATTTTAAAGATTAACAGTTGGAGGAGGCTGGGAAGACTATGAATTTACTCCACTCCTCATTCAGCAACTCTGATCATCACCTTTCAGAAACATCCCAGATAGAACATTTTCTTTACATTCATTCTATGAAAACTTATGTGTTAACAGCAGAGAGAATATGATGGCAGGGTTTAGACAGGGCTTTCATTCTGACAGCTTGGCTCAAGATGGTCCCATATTGATAGGCCTTCTACCTCCTCCCATACCTCAACCTTGGAATCTTATCAATACTGCTGACCTGGACAGAGGAAGACTAAGAAGATTGCAATAATCCTAACAGTGACATGAAAGGGGCTTGCTTTTTAAAGAACGAGGAGCCATAATTCCCCAGAAAAGGAAAGAAGTAAAAGAGAGGAAGAACAGAGTGTCTCTTCACTCAAGAGTGTTAGATGAAAAGATGAAATGGGATCCTGGAAGTACATAGTATAGAAAAGCCAAACAGGAAGCCAAACTGCCCGTGGGTGCTTGGTGATGTCTTTGTGAAGACTGAAAAAAAAAATGTTGTTTTGGCCACTTTGGTGCCTTTGGCAAAATTTGTTCCATATTTGTGGCACTTGAGCTAAAATAGTGGTCGACCCTAGCTGTAAAGGGCAATAACTTCTAATGCTGATCCAGATTGCTATTGCCACCAGGGGCTCAGCAAGACAGGTGCCTGTGGCTGAAGGATTAACATGATTCTCAGTGTGCCAGCCTTAGGGATGGCAAGGAAGAAAAGAAGAAGGGGAAGGTGGAGCAGCTGGCAGCCTGGGTGGAGAGAGAGTGCTTCAGTATCCCCTCCTTCATTTGTTCATTCCACAAGAATGTAATGAGTTGCGTCTGTGAGTCGAACACTGTTGCAGGCACTGCCATTGAGTTAATCTTCACAATAATCAACCCTATGGCATAATTTGTTTATTCCACAAAGGAAAAACCAGAAGCCCTGGATACATTTCTGCTTGACTCAGACATTTCTGCTTGCCATAAGCCATGCTATGAGGGAGCTAAAGATGAGTAGGATATAAACTATGTCTGAAGTACACCTGCAAGTGGTAACATCTCTGGATTATGTTTGCATGAGCTAGCATGACTGGGGGCATGATGTGGGCAGAGGCCCTAACCTCTGGAAGAGGAAGATTGGTGGCAGACTGGACATAAAACAGAAAGCAGTATTATAAAAGATCTGCTGGTGTTAAGGGGCATGAAGAGAAATACTTCTGGAAGAGCTGTGGGACTGTGATGACAATGGTGGGCCTTTGAGTGAATGACCTCTGGGGGTGGGGGACAGAGAGCGAGCAGGCTCAAGCCTCAGCCGACAGATGTTCACACACAGGAAACATCTGTGCTGTTTCTCCTGTGGTTCAGACACTCACCTTGAAACCCTCAGCTGTGATTTCATTTGATCAATACAACACTGTCAAGAGGGAAACATCATTATGACCTTTTAAAAAATGTTATTTTGATGAGAAATTAACATATGCAGAGAAAAGTGACCAACCAAGCGCTGTCAGTCTTAAATGTGGTTTCAGGGAGCTTTGCACCCAGGTCCAGGTCTGCCTTCTCCATTGCAGAGGTGTTTCATGGCCATGAGACCTCAAGCATCAAAGGGTAAGAATTCTGTTGATGTTCAGGCAGAGTTCAAGGAAGTAGCAAATGCCAGGTGTTAAACCCAGAAAGGATTTTCATTCACAAGGACAGGACCAACTGTATTGGCGGCATTTATTAAGTGTTGGCTAAGAGATAGCTTGCATGGATGCAGCCCTCTGCAGCTGAGGCTGTGTTGACACCACCCGTGAACTAACTCCTGCAGTCTGCATGACTGTCCTGTGAGGTGGGGAAAATTATGAGCCCCAGTTTGCACACGAGACAGTTAAAGAGAAAGGAACCTGTCACACTTTGCAGAAGGGCCAGGGCTAAGAACCGAAGCCAGTCCCCTTTTTGTTGCTGTCTTCTCTATCCTGTAATGATTGTTACACCAGAGTGAGACCATCAGCAACAGGAGTTTCAGCCAGTGATACTCAGGCAGAGTGGCAGAGCGAGTTGGGAGATCACAGAGCGATGGTGAGAGCTGGGAGGGCGCCCTGACGCACCTCCATGTCTTAGTCCCCTTGTGTTTCTATAAGGAAATGCTGGAGGCTGAGTAATCTGTAGACAGTTGTGTGCCACATAATGATGACTGGGTCATCGAGGGATCTTGTGTGAGACGACGGTGCCTGAGAGTATATCACCTTCTGATTTCATAGTCATCTTGGCTTGTGTGAGTACCATCTCTGGCCTCCTCACCATGAAGTTGCCTCAGAGTGCTTTTCTCAGAATGTGGCCCTGTTGTGGGTAAGTGATGTGTGACTATAATAGAAATGCATTTTCACAGTCCCAAGGGCTGTGAAGTGCAAGATGAAGGCATTGACAGGTTTGGTTTCTGATACTTCCAGTATGGCTTCTTGAATGTAACATCCTTACAGGATGGAAGGAACTAAAGTGTCAAACATGCATAGTTAGCTCTCATCAACCCTTTTATAATATCTAATCACCTAGCAAAAGCCTCACCTCTTTTTCTCTTTCCTGACTTTGTTATTTATATTTGAAAGACAGAGTCAGAGACAAGTACAGGGAGATCTTTCATTTGCCAATTTACTCCCCAAATGCCTGCAACACCCAAAGCTGGTTCAGACTGGAGCCATCGTCCAGGAGCTCAATCTGGATCTCCCACATGGTGTTAGGCACCTACATAATTGAGCCATCAGCTACTACCTTCCATGGTGCCTTAGCAGGGAGCTGGAATCAGAAGCAGAAAGAGCTGGGACTGGGGCATAGCACTCTAACACAGGATTTGAGCACCCAAAGTGGCATTCTAGCTACTGCCCTTCCTCTTGGTATTGTGGCATTGAGGATTATGTTTCAACCCTAAGAACTTAGTACAGACAGCATCAGGGGAGCAGCCAGAGAAGGGAGCACCCAGTGCTTCAGACCAGAATCCTTTCACAGCAGTGTGGGCTCCACAAGGAAGGGCACAGGTGGGGAAAGAATTTGAAGCTTGTAAAATGGCCAAAAAAAAAAAATGAATATGAGGCCTAAAATAAGGATTCAGCTTTTTTTTTCAAAGATCATAGAATATAAATGCTAGAAATTGGAAAAGAAAGTGAGAGTAACAAGTGTGTGAAACAAAGAGAGAAACAGCTAGGGTCAGGGCACAAGGGGCATAGCTTTGGTTGCTCCCAGGTTCCCAGCCATGGTATGGTCCCGGAATAGAAGAGGCACTTGCCCTGGGTGCTCACACTTGTCACTGTCTGTAACATCAGGGGAAGGAAGCCATGTCTATCCTAGCTGATTGGTTGCTGCTTTGCTCTTGCTAAGTTAATGTGAGAGGCTCACTCTGTGGAGGTAACAATTCCCATTGGTTGACAGGCAAACTGGGGAGCGGGGGGCTCTGTTGTGTCCCTCCCTGGCTAGCACTCCATCACCCAGCCACCCTCCCTTTCTATGCCAGTTGCAGTTGGCAGAAGCCCGATGTACTGGGCAGGGGACGCTGGCCAGACTTCCTGCCTCAGTGTGAGATGATTCAGACCTGTTCACACAAGCTCAGGCCTGCAGCTTCCCAGCATACGGGGACTCTGCTCAGAACCTGCTGTGCCTGCTGTGCCCAGAGAGGAGGCACGGATGTTAGGAGGGGCCGTTGCAGGCTGGGGAAGCTGGGAGCCTGGGGAAGAGAGAAGCAGGTTGATCACAGATGCACAGGCTCCCTGGCATTGCACTCTCGAAGGCATGGCAGCAGAGGTCCTGCTGCCAGTAGTCATGGCTCCCAGACACAGTCTTTCCTGCTGGAAAGGCACAAATAATCACACAGGCTTCATAACAGATGCATGCCCATGCCTCCATGCTCTACCACCTTCCACAAAGATGAAGCAATGACTGCCTAATTGTCCCAACAGGCTTTTCCTCTGAACTCCCGACCAGAGTGTTTAAGCTTCAGCACTTGTCTTCTGCAGAATGCTGGAGAAAGAAACATTAGCCTTTCCTCCCTGAAAGCTCCTGTTTTCTCCTCTCCTACTCCTGTGTCCACAGCCCAAGCACCTATTAGTTCCTGGATTCTTAAGACACATTCCTTGTCTTAGCTGAAGGCTTTCTGTTAAGGGGAATGTGATTTTTTTTTATACATATGTGAATGTGAATTTTCAAGGAACTTATAGAAGGTTCAAAAACTAAACTAGCTTTAGAAAAACTTAATCCGCATCAGCTGGGTGAAGGGGGCATTCATTGGTTCACTTGGCTGAGAGTTCAGGGTTGGGTGGATCTTGGGGCTCGCTTTCTCCCCATGTTTCTTACTGTTTTCTGCTGGCTTTGGCATCTCTATTTGCAGCAGTGGGTGGGGTGCCTTCAAGAAGCAGGGGTAGAGGATTTTGGTGAACCCTACATTTACAGAACTGCTTTTTGGCAACCATATCAGAAATGCCTCTTGCCTAATTCCTGAGAGGGATTCCTGAGAGATGGCTCTACTTGGCACATACGCCCAACTCTGACCCATTACTTTATGTAGAGGGACAGGGAAATGCCATGGTCAGACCTAGCTCTAGTGTTTAGGTTGGAATGTGGGTAAGGAGTGAGCAGGTTCTGGTTCTAGAGAAAAAAGACTGTGATAGGAAAGATTACTCAACAAGGAAAATAATAGATACTGCAGTTTACTACAATGGTGCTTAGCATTCTGTGGCATCATAAAGGGAGAGACCTAATGAGGGCAGGGACCCCTTCCTAACGATCCCACAAATACAAGGGAGATCCCTGTGGCATCACAGTAGGAGACCTAGTGAGGGCACAGACCCCGTCCTAGAGACCCAGTAAATACAAGAAAGATCCTGGCTCTTGGTTGTGCTCACAGCTTGTCCAACTGTCTGCTGTATCCCTTCCCAGCTTGAGCAAGACCCTATTTATGGGACGTGCTGTGCTCTCAGGCCTCTTCTACCTGTCCATGCTCTAAAAACTCCCTGAGGCCACTTGCTCAGAGTCCCGTGCACACGCATGGCCTGTCTGTCGCTGTGGCAGTCAGCTGGCCCTCCAGCACTCCTCGCAGATATCATCCCTATTGTGCAATGAGGTCACTGAGTCCTGCTGAGTCAGGCTGGGACAGAGCCCAAGCTGGGCTTCTCTGGCCTTCTCTGTCTCCTCTCTTACCTCGTGAGAGTAAGCAGTTGAGCTACATCATCTCCATGGTCTTCTTTAAGAGTTCCTCCTTCGGGGCCCGGTGGCGTGGCCTAGCGGCTATAAAATCCTTGCCTTGAACGTGCCGGGATCTCATATGGGTGCCAGATCTAATCCCGGCAGCTCCACTTCCCATCCAGCTCCCTGCTTGTGGCCTGGGAAAGCAGTCGAGGACGGCCCAAAGCTTTGGGACCCTCTACCCACGTGAGAGACCCGGAAGAAGTTCCTGGTTCCTGGCTTCAGATCGGCATAGCATCGGCCGTCGCGCTCACTTGGGGAGTGAATCATCGGATGGAAAATCTTCCTCTCTGTCTCTCCTCCTCTCTGTATATCTGACTTTCCAATAAATAAATAGATCTTTAAAAAAAAAAAGAGTTTCCCCTTCTACTTTCTAGAAAATGAAATGTCCTTTCTGCGCAAATTCCTTAGCTTTAGGCAAATAAAATTGTACCTTTTTCTAAGCTGGAAGGGAGTGGATGAGTCATTCAGCTAACACTCAAGTATTCATACAATTTTCCACTAAAAAACAGTTTTTCCCTATTAGAACCACTTATAGGAAGTTTCCAGGATTGGAGCATTCTCATGTTGTAACTTGATGCAGTTCTACCATTTCCTGTACCTCTCTTTATCGTTCTAGATATTTATTTCTTCCCGAAACTTGTCATGCTCACAAACAGATTCAGCCATGAATCTCATTTCCCTTCCACTGCACTCAAACTTGTCCATCTTCCAAAGCATGAAGAGCTTCAACTTTTTCTTCTGGTCTATAATTATCTTCTACTTTAATTTTAATCATTGCCCAGTTGTTCTTCAAAATAGCTCAGATCAGGCCTGGTGTGACAGAGTAGCAGTTAAGGTCCTTGCCTTGAACATGCCGGGATCCCATATGGGCGCTGGTTCTAGTCCCAACGGCTCTACTTCCCATCCAGCTCCCTGCTTGTGGCCTGGGAGAGTGGTCGAGGATGGCCCAGAGCACTGGGACCCTGCACTCACGTGGGAGACCTACAGGGAGGTTCCTGGCTCCTGACTTCAGATTGGCTCAGCACTGGTCATTGCGGCCGCTTGGGGAGTGAATCATTGGCCAGAAGATCTTCCTCTCTTTCTCTCCTCCTCTCTGTACATCTGCCTGTTGCTTATGAAGCATCCCCTAATCACTTCACGATAGAAGGACCCTTCTCTCCTCTGGGCTTCCATCACACTTGATCTGACACTCTTTCAACCCTTGTGTATTTGTCCCTCCTTTCACATGCAAAGCAGTAATGTCTGTTCTTTTGAGGTTATTTCTAATTTTTCCTGTATGTGGTGGCTTCACATCCACCATAAACAGTTCTTCTATGCTAAATCCCTGCTCTTTTTTCTAACTAGTGCCTTCTTGTCTAATAGAAATAGATCATGCTTCCAGCTGCCGTGTAGATGCCTTGTCCTCACCCAGCCGCTGTCTCTGCATCAGTGAATCACTCCGTTGCATGTGCCCTTTCCGGTGAGGAGAGAAGACATCGGAGTGCTTCACAGACAGGATGACTTCAGAGCAAGGATCCATACTTGCCCGATGTGTGACCTTGAGCAAGCCTCTGAACTCTCCTGAGCTGCCTGGAAAGTTTTACTGCTCTCTCTCACCTCCATGAGTGTGGACCTGCTGGGTCTCCAGCTTACTCTCTCACCCCTTCTTTGCTGACACAACATCTTATTCTTGAGGACTCAGCTCAGAGGCTCCACTCCTAAGGAAGTCACTGGCTCTCAGAGGTGTAGTTGTCTTTTCCATGCCCTCACTTACTGCATAGCATCTACTCGTGTTTTGGCACTCGGCTCCTGAACTGTAACAACCTGTGTCTGGACCTTCCCCTCTCTTGCTGAGACCATGATTTGGTAACTATCACCACCTGTCTTTTCCTGGTCCCATTTACTTTAGATCCAAAGAAAATTAAAAAAAAAAATAAGCTATATCAGAATAGAAATCCCAGCAGCTGGCTCCATCCTAGCACTCTACTAGGCACTAGACAGTCTTCTTATTTGGGAAGGATGTGTTTTATAAAACTCAATAGCTTCTGAATTTATGAAATGTGTAACTGATTTTGTATATATAGGAAAGAACCCAGATCACCAAAAGCACTAGTTTGCTTAGGGGATTCTTGTTTGCTATTGGAAATGTCTACGGATTTTTGATAACCAAAGTTATAAATAACTTATTCTGCTTATTGTAAATATTTTAACAAACAAGCCACATACAAACTTATTCTAATAATCTAGGAGTTTTATTATAAAGCCATCATTTGTTTGTCTCAGATATGTTTTCTTAGCTTGTGGTGATCAACACAAGAGGCTCCAGGGTCAGACAGCCCCTATTCTAGTCCCACTTCTGCCATTCATAAACTGTGTGATCTTTGGTGATTTCATTCCTTTGTGCCTCAGTTTTGCAGTCTATCAAATGGTAACGATGGAGTTTGAATTACAGGGTTGCTGTGTGGACTATATGACCTTAAACACGCACGGGCCCATAAGAATGCCTAACACTCAGTCTAAGTACTCCATATACATTCACTGTTGTTTGGGGGACTAAAGCAAACCGGCAGAGGATGTTGGGCTAAGATTACCTCTGAATGCTTTGTCAGTTCTGAGGTTCTCCTGTATCTGTATGCCAATCCCTCAGCATCTCCGTTTAGTAGGGAGGGGGCAGCATTATCCACATTTTACAAATGAGGAAACGGAACCACTGAGAAGGAAAACGCCCTGTAAGCAAGCAGCATGCTGAAACTAAGACTGAAGTTTGTGCAAGGGAGCAGCAGTGCTCCTCCAGGAAACTCCTGAGTCTGTTCATTTGAAGTGATTGTTAGACAACCCTTAAGGTGCTGTCGGCAGTGACCCCTGGGGGCCTCTTCCTGGCTGAGGATCTCCATGGACGCTCAACAAGGTCATTTCTGTCTGTCTCTGTGATGAGCTTGGGCTATGCTTTCTTCCTGGGTGTTTTTCTTGTTAGTTCTCAAAAAAGCGAGTATGGATGAAATACCCAAGAGAAATCATCTCCTGGGCTCCATAGTCACTCTGGTCTTTGAGCCTAGGTTGTGTTGGGGATACATCCGACTGCAGGTCTTGACTCCTGGAACCTTTCTTGAGCTGAGTCAGGGCCATAAACCACCTGGGATGCCCATGATTGATTTTCTTCCACAGCGTCTGCGCCCCGCCACTCCCCAGCCCATGGCATCCTTCCCTGTGCAGCCATGAGCTCAAGAGCTGCAGAAGCTCCTCTGCCTCTCATTCCCTGTCTGGGCTGACCAGGGACAAATTCTGCTGTCTTCAGGACGCTGCCGTGTGCAGGCTGAGCTCACAGGAGATCGCGGGCACGGGAGGAATTGGGGAGCTTTCCTTTTCTGTCCACTAGAGGGCTGCTAGAAGGGGATGGAAAAAAGCAGAGCCTTGGAAAAAAAAATATCAGGCTGCTGAAATTTCAGCAAGAGGAGGAAAGAGCGCGTGAGAGAGAGAGAGAGAGAGAGAGAGAGAGAGAGAGAGAGAGAGAGAGAGAGAGAGAAACAGAGCAGTCCCAGGCTTCCTGCTCTCTCTCGCGTCAGAGGCAGGAACCAACTGTCTAAGGCTGTTGGCTCAACATGCAGAGACGGAGACAGGCGCAGACCCCGAGAGAGTGAGAGGAGAGCGGGTCCTCCCTGACCCAAGGAATTGCCACGAGTGGAGCAAAGCCACTTGACTTTTTAAAAATCTCATTTCGGTTGCTTCCGCTCCTTGCACTCGTAGCTGTCTGTGTCAGCTTGGATTTCGTTTCTCTGGCGGAGCCTCCTCTTTTCATCTCTGAAAAGGAAGGAGGGAAAAAGAGAAAGGAGAGAGGTGGGCGCTCCTGGAGAGCCCAGCACCTGCTTCCAGCCCCAGCTGGCAAGAATCGTCTTCCCTGGAAGCTCCTCACGCTGCGCTCACCCGCCGCCCTCCCCCAGCCCCGGTAAGTCCGGAGCACTCGCTCCTCCTCTGGCCTCGCTAGCGAGATTTCAGCACCAAGGAGAGCTATGAGATGCGTTCTGGCTCTGTGTGTGTTCCAGCAAGGCGTCTGGCACTAAGGTTACATCTCTTTCAGCTGCCGGGGGAGCCAGATTCTGCGTAAGGAAAAGAAACGCGCAGAACTGTGTCTGCTGAATTCAAGGGGGAATGATGGGGACGCGGGCCTTGCCGGGTGCGTGTGTGTGAGTGCTGTTGCATAAGATAGGTGAGCTCGGAGCTATATTGCTGGTGGCTTAAGCCCTTCTCTGTGTGTGTTGGTGTGTGTGTGTTGGGGGGGCGGGTGGAGGCTGTTCTTTTTGCATGTAGATAAGAGAGAGGAGAATTTGGGGAATTAGCTTCTGCACCTTCTTTAACTCTTTCCCCACAAACCCTCCAGGGTGGGAGAGTGTTGCAAAGCCAGCCTGGCTGGGGTAGAGGGGCTGGAAGTGGAGGAAGAGTTAAAAGTTGTGCTGCTCTGAGAGAGCTCACAGAGGTGGTTCTTTTAAATGTCAATTTCCCCAGGATTCTCAGGGTTCTTGCTGTAGAGAGAGCCCAACTTGACCTTTAAGTTTCTTCCCTGGTGGGAGCCCAGGCAAGTGGCAGATGCAACAGGTCAGCCCGGGTGAGAGCAGCAAAGGGGCTGAGGCCTCTTGAGGTGAGGAAAGTCCCAGTGTCTTGAGTTACAGTCAGGGACTGGCCAGTATGGGTTATTCTACATTCACGGGGAAGTCGCCTCTACTTTTTGGTCATCTCTGGCTGTGCACGACTAGAAAGAGGACGAAGTCTGTCCTAGTCCGTTTTCTGGGGCACACAGCAGTGAACAGCTCAGAGAGAGGTTTGTCTCCACACAGCTAGGGAGGCAGAAATCAGGTTAGATTGGCCCCTGGCTCGATGCTTGATGCAATGCTAGGTCCCACCCGAGAGGCTCCACCAGCGGAAGACTAACATGACTGCTTCATCATTGCTACTACTTTTTCTTCTCCCTGCCTCTATGAAGAAGACTTCAGCAGCTCTTTGTATCTGCCTTGGTTCTGCCATGCAGACCAATATCTGCCTCTACTCTTCTAGTTTTGCCCACAACTACTTTGAATGGGGATCATTCAACAAGTACTGTTGGGGATTTTCCTCTGTCGCCCAAGCCTACACAGGTTTTCTCAGGCATCTCCAGGGAGACTTCAGTTTCCTTTAAGGACAAGCCCTGCCTTCATTTGGCTCCTAACTTGTCAAGGTCCTGGCCACTGTCTTCCAATGCACTGAGGCAGGGGACATATGGGCTGGGGATTACTCTTTCTATCCCAGACCCATCTCTAGGGAGATGATATTCTGTCTTTGAATTCAGCACACTGACCCCTCCTTCAAGATGAAGGAAATACTTGGCTTCTGCCTTGAGAATCTCCCACTGAAAAATGAACATTTCCTTTTTTTATAATGCCTGACAATGGATCCAGAAGTCTTAGTGTCTCTCTAGATTGGCAGGAAATAGAATGCCATCAGCAAGAACATGAAGTCAGAGGTTATCATGGTAGGGAAAAAATGATCGAAATAGACAAATACACAGCATCAAAAACTAACACAGACCCCTTCGTGTTTCAACTACTCCTATCCTTCAAATTCCCCAGTTGGAATGAGGAAGTAGATGGATTGTCGCATGGCATATCCCCCGATGTTTTCTTTTTAAACCATACTCTGGCAATGGATGCTATCTAGTGTACTGTGGCTTACCAAATGCATCCTACTCAGTGGCTATTATTTCATTAGTGTCCATAAGTTTTCTCTGAAAGAAGTGCTCGATGACATTATTGGGTCTGTTTTATAAATGGATGGGCAGAGTGCTGGGCCTCAGGGAAGCAAAAGCAGAAACAGAACCTTTCCGCTAACACCTCATCACCTGCAAAATGCAGAGGTGCTCATGTACAGGAGAGCAAGGATGAATTGCTCCTCACTGAACAGCTTTGTAACCAAACATTTCAGTTAACTCAGTGTGGGACAATGACTTCTCCCTGGTAAAGTCGTTCTCCCATGCTGGCCATTCATTCTCACACTCTCTGGGATCATCTCAATGAGAAGAGCTTGGGCTGGTGACCCTCTGGCTGAAATGATGTCATGCTCTTGACAGTGATACGCACCTGATCCCAGGAATCCCAGATGAAGACACTTCTCCCTGCACACGCTGCCATGGATGTCATGGTTGGGATGTCTGATAACTTTTGTGAATCACCCTCACGGAATTCTCCGTGACTGAGCATGTGAGCAAAAGGACTAGAGAGCCAGGGGTGGTTGGATTCCAACCTTTATAGAAATCCTACAAGAGGAGTGGGAAGTTGGACCAGAATCCAAGCCACATACAAATCCATAAGCCCTAGC
Source organism: Ochotona curzoniae (assembly GCF_017591425.1). Classification (NCBI taxonomy): domain Eukaryota; kingdom Metazoa; phylum Chordata; class Mammalia; order Lagomorpha; family Ochotonidae; genus Ochotona; species Ochotona curzoniae. The sequence continues at coordinate 3,294,334 of NW_024466129.1, read as the reverse complement.
CCTCATGTCTGGCCAGCCTTTACATGTAGCCATCCTTCACTGTCAGAGACTACTGGGATGTCTCTGGGATCTGAAGAGATGAGAGATGGTAGAGGGAGGTCAACATCCTGCTCTAATATCCATTATTCTCTTTTATTTGGAAAGGGCATTTGTTACTTATTTTTTTTTTTCAGTTGAGGCATAATTTGAAAGTAACAAAATGCATTCACCTTATGTTTCCAGGTTGTAATTTTTTTTGACAATTGTGTATGCTTATTTATCCTTCACTTCAAACAAGATATGTAAGAGTTCCCTTGTGCATCTTTCCAATCAACCTTTCCCACCCCTAACCTTATCGTCTTCAGACTTCTGTCACCGTAGCCTATGCTGCTACACTGTGCAGTGGAGATGTGTTGCTCAATGTACTACTTAATAGAAAGGTCATGTAGACCAAAGAGTTTTAAGAGAACATCCAAGGTTATTTTTGTGTGGGGAGCAGAGAGTGAATAAGATGGATGCATTCTGATCCTAGTGTATGGTCATGGCGTTGGGGTAATCATTTCCATTCTGTGTATAAAAGCCAATACTCAAATACACTCAAATCCAAACAGGAGTTTCAGAACTCCTCACATGCTCCAGCCTCTGAACTGGCCTGCGTTATTTCCTGGCACAGTTTATGGAGAAGATGTCGAAATTTCTATTAGAAATTTGAGATTCATCATGTAGATGGTAGGTCATGAATGTCCCATCCCCAGGTTTTAGGCTGGAGTAGGGAGTTCTGTTTTCCATTTGACAATTAATAAGTAATAGACTTACCAGAGGTTGGATCAATATGTGTGTATGTGTGTGTGTGAGAGAGAAAGAGATCTTCACACACATACAAATAACCTATCCTGATACCTTACCTTTTCAATCGTCTTTTGCCTTGTATCTATTTGAAGGATCACTGGACAGAAATTGGGTGATTTGTACACAATTTGAGCAAGGAATCCTCACCCAGGAAGTTAGTGTTTCTTTAACATCAACCAGTAGGTCAGTCTTCAGTGGACTTCAGAATGTGCCCCGATGGATCACAGCCTTGCTTGTATGTATGCTCAGCAGATGGCTGTGGCTCTGCTTCCCCTCCTAGGGACTTGGCCTTAGCACTTTTTCCCCAGGCTTTGCCCTTTTTTTGGATTCATCTGCCTCAGAGAATATACCAGCCAACTCTTTCACAAAAAGGTGCCTGAGTCATCTCTTCCAACTGGGGAGTGCAGTCCAGGTCATGGCAAGTTGGAAAATGGCCAGCATGAAAAAGTCTAACATTTCGGCAGAAGTTGGTCTAGAAACACAAAGTCACTTGAATTCCTTCCTCTTCCAATCCTGTAATTTCAGCAAATTGTTTCTGCTTTACTTTCCAACAAAGTGGGGAAGGCAGACTCTCTGAGCGTGGCTCTCAGTTGTGTTGCAATTGTTCCCTTTCCCCAGGAAGTCCAAGCAGGTAGCTTCCTGGAGGCAACAGGAAGGGGACACGTGGATGAATGAATCCATCACCTGCGCTTAGGTACAATAGACACCACCTGAGTGACTCAGGACCACCTCTATTCCTCCACTGAGTGGCTGCTCTCATCTCAGGGAGGCACCAGCAGGCAGGGAGATGCACAACCCTCACAATGGGAGGCACACTGCCGGGTTATATATAATAATGAAGGAAGGAGTTTCAGGGTCACTTTTTTGAAGGACCAGCGCTGATTTCCTAGGGCCCATTGTCCTTAGAACAGGGCACCCCCTCCACTTCACACTCACCCTAATCGACATCTCTAACACTAGCTTATCCTTGGCTGTAGGTAACTCAGTGAGAATTTGTCACTCAATCCCAGGAAGAGCTCACAGTTCTCACCTGGCTTGTCCTCGTAGTACTACATGGGCAAAGGCAGTGAAGTCTGTGTGTTGCCAACAGGACAATGTTGGCCCTGGATAGCTAACATTTAATAACAGCTTAGCAACATCTCTGGGTTAGAATGTGGTCTTTGATCCTAGTCCCCCTAAAGACTCACCTTCCTGAGAGCTGGTGACTTAGATCTTTCCGTGGTCCCAGTGGGATACCACTCAACGTTCGCTGGGTGCCAGCACTCTTAGCCACATGTTTGGCACACAGAATGCCGTTAACAAGTGTGTACTTTTGTTAGTACTAAATAAATGCCTTAAATATTTTCTATCATTCACTAGTAAAAACATTTTGACATCTAACATAATCATCATTTTGCAGATGAAGGAATTGTCGAAACAGCATGATGCTAAATGACTTGTCCAGCTGTTTACAGCCCAGAAGTGGTAGTTCAGGGCCTCAGTGCTGTGTGCAGAGCCCATGTCTCAGCTGCTTCCCTTTGTTGCTTTTATCGCTCATTCGGTAGGAAGGATGCATCCCTCATGAGCCATCTCAAGATTCTTCAGAGGAACTGACATCTGGCATTGTCACTTCTCTTTGCTGCCTGAAGTAGGGAATCTACCAGAGGCTGGCACCTAATTGTGGCCAGTTAAAAATCCTGATTCGCTCTTGGTTCATCTCAGTTTAAGCATGAGCTTCCTATATGATTTCCATTTTTCAACTGTGTTAATAATTATAACAGCAGCTATGGTTTATGGCACATTTATGTTATGCCTGGCACCATCTTAGGCTCTGGGGTATAGTGTCTCATTTGATTCTCACAAGAATGGGTAAAGGAGATTTCCTGCTTCTTACCGGTTGCTCTGTGATTGAACACACTGTTATTTAACCCTCTCAGTAATCCAGGAGGAAAACTTTTCCTAGCCAAGCAAGCAAAGAAGACCCTGGCCAGGCGCAACCATGAGCTGAAATGCTAACAGGTAGAGAGGAAAACACAGATGGAGCAAACGAAACTCCTAAGAGGCTCAGAGAGATCGACTAACTCTCCCCAGGCCACACAGCCAGGGATGATTAAAACCACATGTCTGAAATAGCCCAGGCTCTCCCACTCCTGTCTGCTGCTGTGTCTCAGCCACAGCCCCTCCCAGTCTGGGCAGCACATGCACAGAACCCACAGGATGAAGGCAGCAAGAAGCAGGACTGGAGGGACTGTCACCATGAAAGGCAGTTTCAAATTCCTGCTGCCCCAGGTCCTGACTCTATAACCTTGGACAATAATTTAACTTGGTCATAGGTTCCTCATCAGAATCCTTCCCTCTTCTCCATATAATGGGACCATGTTTTCCTTGAGGGGCTCTTATGGGAATTAAACAGGGCAGAAGCACCAAGTGCCTTGGACAGTGTCTGGCTTGAAGCATGACCTCCATGGATGAATGTGTCCCTGGCTGTTTGGTGCAGCCTGGGGTTTGTACACAGCCTGGAGTATCTGGCAGCTAGGGGAATCTGGGGTAACAGGCTAGCAAGTATCTGGACTGACCTGGATTTTATGTTCTCAGGAGCTAATGGGTTGGGCTGGCCCTTGTTTTGCGTCGACTTCATTTTAAGGAGCATGTGTTAGGCAAGTTCTTCTACTCTTGTAGCACCAAGAGCTCGACAGGCCAATATTTTAAAATATCTAAAAGATGCCTCTTGCCAATTAATTTCCTAGGGTAATTGTACCAGACTCAAATTAATTAGCGCTTTCAGGAAACACCTGTTTTGAGCCCCATTTTCCACCCGGCAGGGCACCAAGAACCTTTGCAGGTCTATTCTCCTGACCTCCTCTTCCCTCCAGTTTTTTCAGCCATTGTGAATTTTGTTTATGAAACATTTTTCCTTCCTTTAGCATTGTGGTTTCCATAAGAAGAACGTGTAACAGCCACCTCCTGGCTGGGCGAGAGTCATTGAGTTTTTTGGATGGCGTGCAATGTCGAAGGCTAGCGTTTATACAGATTAACTTGAATTTCTCTCCACAAGCACATGAGGACGGAGCAGCTGCTGCCTGCCCCCATGGAGGGGTGTGAACCTCGTGGTATTGAACACCGTGTTGTGTGTGGACAGTCTGTTGATCCAAGTGCATTTCTGTAAAACATACACCTTAATGAGGCATGTCTGGCCAGCTTGTTCTGCTGAAGCACCTTCTGATATGTCAGACTGCAAGGTCAGCAGAGGCACCTGAGCCACCTCACAGATGTGGAGAGGACCTCAGCTGACAGCCCTGCCCCACCTCTGACTTCTTCCCGACAGTGCTGCCAGCTGTGAGCCAGAGGCAAAGGGCACATGCAACCAGAGGGGAGGGCAGCCCCTAGGAGGAGGGCCCTGTCCACTCAGGAGCACGGCCAGCCAGGCAGGGGACAGAGCCCTGAACACAGAGACCTGCAAAGGGCTGTAAGGCCACCATGGCCACTACAGGGGCTGTCTCTGCACTGGTGACCCCAGCTGTGCCTCAGAGAGATGGAACTTATAAACCTAGCTGTAACGCCTCCTGTTCACAGCCATAGATATTTATAGAGATATGAATGAAGTTTAATGCTGGTGAAACTCCCTGTAAAAGCGAAAGACTTCATCTATATCTATAGCTCATGCTTGGATCTGCGTGGGGCTTCCTGCCTTTTCCTGGCCTTTCTCCAGCCTGGAGTCATGGGCATCCACACACTCACATGCTGCCCAGCTGCCATTCAGGACTGGTCCAGGGGAGGGCAAGAGGCAGAGGTCTTCCTAGTGTCTACTAGTGAGGGGCGCAGCAACCATCTCTCCCCTTATCTCCCAGGGCTGTGGAAAAGCAGCAAGAGAAACGGAAAAGCATTGCCAAAATCAAGTGACTTCAAACAGTCAGGAGTCTGGCTTTAAATAAATCAGGTTGAGGAGGGCTGGCTTTTCATCTGCCTCCCAGGCTGCCAGGCTCTGGTCCTTAGAGCTCCAGATGGGATGTGACTACACAGTCCACCTGACTGGCTGCTGTGGCCCACATGGCTCCTCTAGCCCTTTGTGCCCTGCGGTCTGTGCCAAGCAGGCAGGAACACTGCATGGAACCCTGTTCGGCACAAGTCTGAATCCTGGCTGCCACTCTCTAGATGTGTGGCTGGAGGGGAGGAAGGGGTTGCTTGATCTTCCCTAGCCTCAGGTTCCTCCCCCATGAAATGGAATGTGTGGAATTACTGTGTGGGTTCAGGAAGGTATCATTTGCCAGCAGAAGACTTCTAACAACCCATGGTTCACAGAGGGTTCTGTCAATGGAGATCTCACTTGATGGGTGCCTTCTGAGTGTGTTAATCAGGAGTTGCAAGCTATGGGCAGCGGAGACCTGCAGGAATATCCTTGAGACGGGCATGGAAACCACCCTCTTCTCCTGTTGTCCATTGCATTCCTGGGTACTGCAGAGGATTCTGGACTGGAATGCTCCATGCAGGCAGCAGCTCCAGGAATGTCTGGCTGCCCACATAGACTGGCTTTCATTTCCAGGGCTGTCCCATACAGGCACCCGTCTGTGACCCTGTACATGTTTATCTAGGAAGAGAAAAATCAGCCACACAGCCTTCCCAAGACATGGTCTCCTTGGGGAGCATGACTTTAGACAACGTGTGATGACCTTCTGAACTTGACCCTCAAAGTCAGCAAGCCTTATTGAGAGCATGATTCTGGTGCTGGGTTCTCCTCCCTCCGAGGGAAGGAATGGCGGGATATACTGGAGAGGAAAGGGTCCTGTTGATTGGAGTGAGTTGGAGTGGAGTGGTGTCAGGGGACCGCTGTCAGTCAGTCTCAAATTAAAAATGGTCTGAGGCACAATGCCTGTGCTATTAAAATGCAGACGGAGTGTGGGCCCTCCTGCTTTCTCCACCCTGTATTTCATGTGTGCTTGGTTCAATGGGAAGGAAAGGTTTAAACAGCTCTCCGAGGCTCAGAAGGAGAGGGACTATAGTTCCAGGGCGTGCACCGTGTCTTGTCACCAACCTCATGAGGTCTCCTTGTGGCCCGCAGCATCACCCTTCTTTGTGACTGATGGCTCAGGAAGCTGCAAACTGCTGGAAATTCCCCCCGCACCCCACATCCTTCCCGCTGCCTCCAAGATTTGCAACTGGGGTCTAGTGGGCCTCTGGCAGGCCGTGGGGTCCCAGCTGATACCCTCTAACAGCAACAATGGAAATCCTAGCAAGGAGACCTGACTCCCACACCTTGACACGTATTGCCCTTTTCTTTCTAAGTTTGTAAGATTATTCACCAGGGACAAAGCTTGCCAGAAAGGAAAGATAGCATTTTCATTTCTGGAGTTTTGCATCCCATTTGGGTGTCAAGCTCATCACCCAGCCTGATGGGAAGCTGCCAGAGATGCAGGAGGAACCATGGGGAGCGGTTACCCCAAATCCGCCTTGAGGTTGTTGTGGATCTCCTAGGCCCATCCAGAAACAATTGTGTGTCATCTGCTTGGTGGCATAAGCCCAGTTAATAAAAACTGTTGTCAGGCAAGTTTCTACATACTTTACATAAAGAAGTTAACTGAATCTTCACCATCGCCTTTAGAGGGAGGATTGCTGTAATTCCCATTGTAGAATAGTCTACAAAATTTGCCTGGAGACACACAAGTGGCAAGACAATAACTGAATCTTGGAACCCTGCAGTAAATGACCGGCTGTTTTTGAGTCCCTCACAGAACTTTCAGGTTCTGTGTTGCCAGAGATTTATAAAGGATGCTGGGGGCGGTGGTGGGGTGCATTTACCACCAAGGTTAAGATGCCGCCTGGGAACCCTGCATTTCATTTAGGAATACCTGGATTCGGCCATGGCTGCTCTCATCCACCTTACTGCTAATGCACCCTGAAAGATGGCAGGTGAACTGCTCAAGTAGTTCGTGTTCTGCCACCATGTGGGAGACCATGTGGAGTTCTGGACACGTGGGTTCAGCTCGGCTCAGCCCTGGCTGCTGCAGGCAGTTCCAGCTTGGCTCAGCCCTCGCTGCTGTAGGCATTTGCGGGGGGGTGGGGGAGGGAAGTGAACTCGTAGATGGGCGACATCTCTGTTTCTCTTCCTTTCAAATAAACTGACAATAAATAACAGAATTAAAAACAACAAAGAAACTGGAGAGCATAGCTTGAGTTACAAAAGTTAGACTGACAGTAAGGCCAGAGAAGTCACCACTTCTCCTTAGGGCCCAGGGCTGTCACTTTCCTCCGCCCCCAGTGGGGACTCATTCTCTTTTTACAACAAAGTCACATATAGTGTCCTCAAAATGGGAATGGCTCCAAGGCCAAAGCAGGTGAGTTCGTAAGTGCATTTTCCATCATTGAAATCCCCGTGCTGGTGTCAATTCTCTTCTGTCCACAGGAACCTTGTTCACTATGTGGCTTATCCATTTTGGAGGTTATTGGACACAGTTGTCACTGCCCACTCTCCCACGGGAACCACTTTTAATGCTGACCTGTCATTGCACAGAAGAAATTCATGTAAGAAACTCAAATGCTTGCTTCAGCGGGGCACAGAAGCACCAGAGCCCAGCTTGTTCCTGTAGAGGCTGGTTGTTCAGCTGTGGATCTATACAATGAACACCAGTGGCAGCCAGGACCCCGGGAAGATGAGAGGCAGCTTAATGTTGACTGGGGGGTGGGGTTAGACTCTGTGGCAGTCTGGGCTTTACAGTCTCTGTAGTCAGACATGGAGATGCCCGCAGAGAGTCAGCAAAAGCAGCAGGTGGGCTGTGACATGCTTTAGAGCCACCCACAACATGCCAGACACAGTGGCACCCATGCCAAGAGGCACACTCATGCCAGAGGAGATACAGTGGAGGAAGGCCAGCCCCAGAACCCAGGCAGGTTTAGTTAGAGCTAGGGCTTAGTTCTTGCTTCGAGTGCCAGCTGGGATACTTGGGGGAGGTACATCACAGCTCTAAGTGAGACTCCATCCTGGGGCTGAAGCAACTCCCCCAGGCAGGTGCATCCCAGTGAGGAAGAAAGCACATGAATGTGGAAGTGGTGACCTGGTACTTAGCTCCCAACCTTGCCCAGCTGTGCCTCTTAGTGAGGTCATTTAACCTCTCCAAGCTCTTTATTTCCTGTCTCTAATATGGGGATAACGTCTCTTAGGAATTTTATAAAAGTAGAAGGTAACATATATAGGGTTCCTGGCACTTAATGGGTACTGTGTAAACATTGATTAATTTTTTCTTAGTAGAAATAATAATTTTTCACATATTTCTACTTTTTACTTACCACAGCTTGTTATATCATATTTGAGCTGCCTTGCCATTGATGGGTAACCACAATGACTCCAATGTTTTGTTCCAGTTTTACCGATGGGAAGATGACCGCATCGCTTCAGGAACTTATTAGAGGCAGCAGGGTAGTAAGTGATGGTTTTGCAATCACAGCCTTGCTGCCTTGTGCCTTGGAGCCTTTGGCAGTGCTGGGAGGGAAGGAGGCTCGCCACAGGGATCACCACCTGGATCACCGAGGCCAAGCAATCACTTCCCAGGATCAGTCCTGATGTCCTTACAGAATGTCCACAGGCTCTAGTGCAGGGCCTGGCTGTCTTCAGAGGCTGCAGCCACCTGAGTCATGCTATTTCTATGCTGTGTGCAGAAGGGGTACCCTCAGTTGGTGGTGCACACCATGGCTGCCATATTCTGGGGGGAGTGTGGGAGACAGGTCATCTCAGCCTCCCCATTTCAGCCAGCCAGACACCTTGGAAACCAGAGTCACAGGACCTGTTCTGCCTCTCTCCACCATTAGTGAAAGAGCATGTGTGGCAAGCAGGTGCCACCTCCACACGGATACCACTCTCATAATTTCATCTAAAACACCAATCCCTGTCGCTCTTGCTCTGTGATTTTTGTTTCTCACAAGTATCACCAGCCAAAACCGTGCATGTTTATTTGATGTGTTCTTTGTTGTTGATTTCCTTCCAATAGAACATAAATTCCATGAGAATAAGGAATGTGTTTGTCTTATTCACAGTTCCATTCTCAGCCCGGAACATGTTTGGTGTCCAAAAGATGCTGGTTGAATGAGTGAACAAATGGCTCTTCATTCAATAGCTCCTATTCCAGCAAGCTGGTACTGAGCTAGTCATTTCTGGAATGGCTGGATGTGGGCTTGAGTGAGACATGGCTTCCTATCTTTGAAGATATCCCAGTCTTGTCGGGGTAGAGTTTTTTGAAAATGGAAGTAATTGGCTCAGAGCATAATGAAATGATAATATCTGAGAATCAGAGTGACTCATTCAGCTTGGGGAATTCCATTAAGCTCCATGAGGATGAAACATGGGCTGTGTGTTAAAGGTGCATTGGATTTAGTCATCCAGGGAAGAGAAAAGGGGCACTCCAGGAGGAAAGAATAGCAAGTGCAAGGGCCTGCAGTCACAGAAAAGGCATGACAGAGGAAATGAGAAATGTGACATAAGTGGAACACAGGAACAATGGCTGGATCGTGGTGAGGATGGTAGCGAGTATGGTGAGAGATGATACTGAAGAGGAGACTTGAACTTCAGCCTCCTCCTGAGGATACCTACGGACAGAATCAGCAAGTGCTCTGAACACTTTAGGAATGAGGTCTTAAGAATGCAAGCTGATTACCTCTTTCATCAGAGAATCAAAGGCATAGCTTAAACTGAAATGTGTCCGCTATTTGGGGAATTTTATTTAACCACATCTTTGACTGCACAATCTTGAAGCCAGAGGATGAGGGTGGGAACGTGGAGTAGATAGAAGGAAGCTTTAAAACCTCGTGGGCCCTCATGTTTGGTGGAACACTCACTTGAGGTTCTCTTCCAATTCTGATAAGCTGAGGCCAAGTTTATAGTACCCATGCTGTGTCTTTAGTTCAGTTGGTGAAAAAGGGCACCACTCCAATAGAATACAGAGGAAAGATTACCTAGTGAGGATGAAGCAGCCAGGAGAGAGAAGAAAAAGGAGGGAGCAGGGTGGGAGAAAATATGGACAGGCAGGTAAGAGGAAAGGGAGGATAGAAGGAAGGAAGGAAGGAAGGAAGGAAGGAAGGAAGGAAGGAAGGAAGGAAGGAAGGAGGGAAGGAAGGAAGGAAGGAAGGAAGGAGGAGGAGGAGGAAGGAGGAAGGAAGGAAGGAAGGAAGGAGGAAGGAAGGAGGAAGGAGGGGGGGGGAGGGAGGAAGGAAGGAAGGAAGGAAGGAAGGGAGAGAAGGAAGGAAGGAAGGAAGGAAGGAAGGGAGAGAAGGAAGGAAGGAAGGTAAATTTAGGCAAAAACCCTGAGACCAGTAAGTCATGAATGTTCATTCTCTTAATGTGTGGCTGTAAGAAATCTGTCTGTTTTGCTTACTCCACTCCTCTTCTAGAAAGAGGATAAGGCTGGGAGTCTCAGACCAAGGGCTCCACTATGGGCAAAGTGCTTCCCTGTTGATTTGTTTTCCAGCAATTCAAATTGAGGTGTTTACATTGCGACTGAGCACCTAATAAAAACAGAAATGATCATTCTAAAAATGGAAAGAAAGCAAAGACTGGCTAAAGGCCCACCTCTTATGTAGAGCAGGAAACAGCCATGGGTCTGGCAAAGGAGCGTAGGGTCTTTCTTTTCCTTTTGAGTGCCACTCCCTGGCATCCAGATAGCTCTTCGGATGCTACAGCTCTGACTTTAGCCTCTGGCTTCACTCTTCATCTGCAGAGCTCGAGTAAATAACAGTAAAATTTCTCCCTGAGCCCTTTTGTTTCATAAATGGGAAGAAACAATTACATCTCCACTTTATCATTTACGTAAAGCTCCTGCACAGAGCTTAGCATATAGTAGGCATTCAAAAAACGCTTCTTTCTTACTCCCACTCTTCCCTTCACAGGCTCTATATTCAGGGCCTATCACAGAAGTCATGCCTTGTATCCTATTACAATCTGATCACAGCCAGCTGCTGTCTTCCTTGAAAGGCCCAGAGCCACTAAATCACACCTATGTTTAAATGATTGATACGGAATTAATAGGTTAGGTGGTAGCACTTAAGGAAAGCAGAAGGAAAGACAAAAAGGATGTTTTCACAGCAGGATGTCAGAAACCAGTTATGGGCTTCTGGAAGGAGGGGATGGGGCTTGGCAGAGTCCCTTCAAGTATGCCCATTAGGATACCACCTCGCTGGGCACTTGCAGAGATAGGTGACATCTGAACTCAAGGAAGAAGGGAGTGTGAATCTCAAACTTCAGCGCCAGCATGCAAGAGCTTCTCTTACCAGCACTGCATTCTTGACCTTGACAATGCCAGTAATTCTCTAAAGTACTGATTCGAGTTTTGTGACCCTGGCCACTTGTGTTCCAGTCTAGTACTCTTCTTCTTGCCCTAGGACTCCAAATCCAGAGATTACATGGCGGCAGCCTCGGAACCTTCCTCCTTGTGGTCATTTTCGCTTCACCCCTATCTCATCTTATGACATATGTCCAACTGCCCATCACCGGTCAATCCCTTAGAAAAATCCTCTAAGCCTCTTGCACACACCTGGAAAAATCTCAACCTGGATAAAGCCAATTACCGGCCTACCCATACTTGCACGTGGATACTCACTCAATTGCACACTGTTGGAGACAATGCAGAGTTGTACACTCTTGTTATTTTATGATAATGACCGTGATTCTCAAATGAGTCCTGGTAACAGTTGAGCAGTCTCACAGTGCTTCTCTAGTAACTTACCTCTCCATTCTCCACGCATTTGTACCTGCTTTCCCCAAAGGCCACCCACGTCCTCCCAGCTGCTGGCCAACCCTCCACGCTCCAGGGACACGCTTCCAGCAATTACCTCCACTCTTCTCTCAGTTTCCTCATTTTCTGATAGGCATTACGCATGTGTTCCCTCAAAAAGACATGAAAGCCTGTCTTGACTCTGCCTTCCTTCCAGCTCCGACCCTGTTCCCCAACTCCCTCCTGCACAGCATCTTAGCCCCCAGTTCTCGCTCCTGTTCTTTCTTATCCCCTCCAAAGAGAGTGCTCGTCCCAAGGGCCCCAAGGGATTTCATGGTGCCACACCTCCTGCTCATCCTTCCATGATTCTGTATTTGACCTCTCAGCTGCACCGGTCACTTGGTTTTCTATTGAAACCCTGCCTTCCTTTGGTTGTGGTGTCAGACATGTCTCAGGTTCTCACCCCATCTCAAAGGCCTCTGCCTGAGCTTCTCCCACTGTACCCAACCTCTAAAAATCAGAAGCTGTAAGCTTTCTTCATGGGTGCTTTCTCTTCTCCCGGCTTGCTTTCCCCTGAGGGACTTTATGTCATGGACACTCCATGGGCAACCAAGGCCATACCTTAGACCTACATTCCTCAGGAGCCCAGCTTTAGACAGTTCAACACTCCCCCTGGTATCTTACTTTGATTCTTTAAGAAGGTGCTTCAACTAAGTGCTTCCAAAGAGAATTCTTGAATCATTGGAAGCTTGTTCCTCCTCTAGTCTTTCTATCTACTTAGTCAAGCAACACAAGCCAGAAGGGATCAAATCCCATTTCTACTACTGTCACCCTAGTTGCCTCTCAGCAGCTGCCAGGCTGTGGAGCTAGGACTGGAATCCAAACACCAAACATTCTAACTACTAGGTTGAAGGAAGATTCGCGCCAAGATTCTAGATTTTTAAACAAAGCTCTAAGGATTCAAAGCTTTTGTGCTGTTTGTAACTCCCTGGAAAGTGTCACACCCTATTCTGAACCCTCATGAGCTATTTAGTGGATAACAAAATGGTCGTGGGCACAGGCTTGGTGCTCCTTGGGCAGGCCCCTTACAACAGCTTGGCCCCTTTTCCTAGCACTGTCCAGGAGAAGTTGGGGAAGCAGGAGCTCACTCTGTCTTGTGTTGGTCTGTGCACTCTCCGGCACTTGTTTTCGCGTGACTGCCCTCCTTGCATGCTACATTGGGGCTCATTCAGGCCAATTTCCCCAACCCTGCCCATTTCCACCTCTCTGCTGATTTGCCTATAATGAAGGGTTATTTGTACATCAAAACTTGCTCCCCTGGAAAACAGCTGTTACTTCGAAGGATTTCATATCATGTTACCATATAAATTAGTGTGAAAAATAAACAATATTTTAACAATGTCCAGCATTTGAGATAATTTGTGATCACATTTTTTTTCTTCTTTTCCTTTTATATTCTTAACACTATCCTGGCTTTGAAAGTCTACAACAACTCAAATGCAGATCTTGCTGTCAACACAAAAGGTGCTTGCTCATTCCTGGAGCATGCTCTGCTTTGCGTGTGGAACACAGGCGGGAGGGCAGGATGTCCTTCCTGGAGAATACTCCTTGACCTACACCCTCTGACTTTTAGGGGACTACAAGCAATTTAGGAAATGGAAGAGGGATATTTGAGGTGCAACTTGTCTTTCTTTGTGGATATCCAGGCCCCAAGTGTGGAGAATAACTTAAAGCAGTTAGTTTAACTTAAAGCATGTTAATCAGGGGATTGGGTTTCACGCAGTGGTTAAGATACCAATTTGAACACTATATCTCATACCAGAATGTCTGGGTTTGAGTCCAGCTCTCCTGATCCCAGTTTCTGAGAGGTAGAAGGTGCTGGCAACTTAATTACTTGGGCTGCTGTCACTCATGAGAGCATCTAATTGGATTCTGAGATCATGGCTTTTCCTGGTTCAGCCTAGCTATGCAGGCCTTTAGAAAGAAAACCAGTGGATGAGAAAAATAAGAAATATAAACAAATGATTTTAAAGATATTAATCAGCTGTTCCTGAACTTGGTCCTACTGCTATTGTTTATTTCTGTCCTCTTACCCTGTGCAGTGTGTAACATCTGCAGCATCATCTGTTTAGGGATTCGTCGGCTGATGTGGGTATGGCCATTTATTCTATATCTGAGTAGCTTTTGAGATGTTTCTGAGGACCGGTGTTTAGACTACCTAGCAACAGTAATAACTCTATGTGTACTCCTCATTTCATGTTGATTATCATTTAAATAATCCATTTTCTTTTCATTTCCCTGCCCAGTCTATGGAAGAAGTTCTAGAATTGTCAGAGTAGCTCCTCAACCCTGTGAACTCTTTGTCCTCATTGCATCTGTGTGTCAGGGGAGGGGAGTGTACTTGGAACCTTAGAAGCTTCCTTTCCTCACTCCACTTCCATCTTCTTAGCACATTCTGCAATGCTGAGAATACACTGACAAGTCCTCAGGCGAAGGCACTGATGTTCCAGAAGTCTTAGGCTCTGATATCCTGCAGCCACAAAGGCCTCTGTGCTCATGACACTGGCATTGTACTGGAGACACACAAAAAATCCATCATCAAGCTCTGCTGACTTCACCTCCTTAGTTTCTCTTACATCTTTCCATTTCTCCTCATCTGTCACTTGCTAGGTCTTTATTCAAACTGCGGTCCTCTGGTCCCATTTCTCTTTGACCATCACAACGAGTTCCTTGCTGCCCATCCTGTCCTCCCTTGCTTTCCTTTCTCCTTCCTGTTGTGATATTCTTTTCTCTTTGCAATGAAGAGTTTCTATGATGGAGACACTGATGTCACTGAAGAGGCGTTGCCAGGTAGGTTTTGGGGAAACACTTAGCGTTCAAGGAGTAGACTTTAAGATGGTAGGTGCCATGCTTGTTGAGATCCTTGATGTTGGTGTTTTGGATGCTGCTGTGGGCTTCACAGTGCTGTCTCATTGCTCTCCTTGCTGGAGGCTGCTGAAGTAGCTGTGGTTTCATGGGACTGAACGGCGCAGTTGGAGATCCAAGTTGTTGGCTGGGAAGTCCAAGATCAAAATGCCAGCACGTTCCATGTCTGGGGAGGTCTTCCACTTTGCCTTACACCATATCATCAATGTGGCAGAAGGGGCTCTGTGGCCCTTTTCCAATTCCTCCTCTGCACTTCTGACAGAGGCCTCATCTCTGTGCTTTTCTTATCATGCTACTCCAAGTGCTGTTGCTCTTCAGATGTAATGACAAGCGTCAAAGAGGCTCTGCCTGACCCAAGTCCTGACCCTCTCTAGCTTTGTTCTTCCTCAGTCAGCTCCAGCCACAGTGGGCTACTCAGGTTCTGCTCCGCCCTTTAGTCTTCTTCATTCCCCCCTCCCTTCCTCTCCATTACATAGTTTTCTTTCTCATCCCATTCATTTATATCTACAAATCACAGCTCAGATGCTCCTTCCTCCAGGGAGCTACCCTGGATCCTCAGACCAGGCAATGTCTCTGTGATACACCTGTGTGCTCCTAGGGTCTTTCCTAGTTCCTGATGAGGGAGAAGATTTCCAGGAGACTTCCAGAAACATCAATGAATGCGGGGAAAGCCCAGGTGGTCTCTAGACAAATGTGGCTAAATAGGAAGAACATGATGAGGCTTGATTATCAAAAGAGGGTTGCAAATTAGGGTCAGGGCATGCAGTGCATGGGAGAGACATGTTCTAGAGTGTCTGCCACTGTCCTCCCCAAACTTTGAACAACAAAGGAGGCTGGGAAGGCCACGTGGGGAAAAGATTACATTTGTACATTTGTTCATCTATCTACTTATGCATCTAACTGTTCATTTATTTATCAACCCAGCCATATAATAGAATATGAATGCACTCCTATCAAATATTCTGGAAAATAGAGAATAGTTGAAGAGCATGGTGGATGATGTCTCATAAGCAGGCATAAATATTGGCTTCTATTGATGACTTACAGCAATAAACCCTGTCCCTGTCAGGAGCTTGGACAAGAAGATGGTGAGAAAATAAACTGTGTCTTGGGGATTTGATTCACGAGGGAGAAAAACCATGGCGGGATCATGGAAACGCATGAATTATTCACAATTCAGAGCAGCGAAGGAGGGGGGTGGTGACAGGGAAGAAGTGTTAACAAAATGAAGCTTTCTATGGCTAGGGGTCAGGGCATAGCAACCTCCCACTAGGGCTTACCCTGGTGCCAGCGAGCTACTGACAGAAGGGCGGGATCTGCCTGGTGGATGAGGATGGGTTTGCCCTCCTGGGGAGGGTAAACTGAGGGAGGCTCCTTATGTGTGAAAGGCAGTTTCAGCTGGAGTAGCCACAGCTCATGACTGAGTTTAAAAATAGCCCCTGATGCAGGCTCACAGCTGTCCTGTGATTGCAAGAGACAAGACAAGTGCAGAGGCCAGGGAAGGGGCTTGGGAGGCAGCAGTGGGGTGGGGCTAAGGCCATGGAGGTGGGGAGGAGGGAAGGAAGGATGTCCCTCTTAGGAACTTCCACCGTGGTTGTTTCTGAATGAGGCTCAATAGACAGGGGAGATGTAGATGCACTAAACTGAGGGATCCCATGGGAGGAAGATCCCAAGAGGGACAGGGGAAGACGGACAGCAGGTGCTGGGTTATGCAGAATGTAACATTCATGTCAGGAATGAGTTCCAGCTACATGACTCCACTGGAAAGCAGCCAGGCAGAGTGTAGGTGGATCTGTCTGACTTAGACCTGGGTGAATTGAACACCGCAGGCACCTGTTGCCTCCCCATGTTCATCCCAGCATGGCTCAGGGTGCCCACAGCTATTTTTCTCCTGTGTGCCACTTACTGAATGTCAGACTAGGCACTGCTCTCAAAGAGCTTACATTCTAGTTTAAGAAACACAATAAACTTGCAAGCAGAGAGGTATATGTGGACATTTTAAATAGCAAAATGTGCTAGGGGGATAAATTCGGTACTGTTTGAGTGCTGGGTGGAAGGCACAGGGCTTTCAGCAAGAGTGGTCAGGGAGTGGGATTGAAACTGACCCTGAAAGATGAGCAAGGGTCAGTTCTGTGCATAGGGGGAAAGCTGCAGCCAGGAGCTGCAGAGACACATACTGGATAAACAGAAGACAATAAGCCCAGGCCCCCTGCCTGCATTGAACCTCAATTTCTAAACTACAAAATGAAAGGTCTCAACAGGCTGATTGCTCTGGCTTACTCAGTGTGGCCTGAATTCTCAGGAAGCCTGCATGGAAAAGACAGAGCTTGAGATGAACCTTGAAGGAAGACTCTCCAAGCGCTAGTGAAGTTGTTTAAACCTACATCACGTGCAGTGTTTTCTGAAGCCTTGAAGAGAGTACAGTGGGAATGTAGTCCTCCCTCCTCCACCAGGCAGGAGACCTCTGTCCTAGCATGTAGCCACACTCAGCTCCACCACTTCTAGAAGAGTTGCTATAAACTAGAATAAAGTATTTCCTGTTCCCATTGCAAAATACCTCTTTGGGCATTCCATCGCATATTATCTAGTTAGATCCCGAAACTACGGATTAATTCCAAGTACACTTCCTGTGCTTCTTGTCAGTGGCTGAACCCCAAGTGCAGTGCCAAGCTTGGGCAGGTGTCTCTGGAGATGGATGGAGCTGTCCTGGAAGGGCAGCAATGAAGACATCTGTGGGAATGGGAGGACTTAGGAGAGCGCTTTGGCTTTGCTGGGACCCTTACAAAAGGAAGGGTAACTGGACCCCAGTCTCAGTTCTGGGAGCAGGGAGGATAGGAAAGAGAGACGCGATGTGGAGGAAGTGAAGGAGCCTCTTCTAGCGAGGTCAGTGGCGCCTCAGTGGTGCCTCAGTGGCCATTTATCTCCTGGTCAAGGTCTTTCTGGTTAGGGACACTCAGGCTTGAATGTCTTTATCATGAGACCACAGAGATCTCTCAGGAGCAGCAAGGGGCCAGGCAAACACAACAGCAGAATTAACGGACATGATTTCCAATGCTCTCTGCCTCCTGGGATTCTTCTGCATGCTTCTCAAGCACCAGTTTCTAGCATCTTCATATTGCTTGCTTCATTTGATGGCCAAAGTAAGGAAGGCGAAGTCACCACAGGTCACAGCAGCTGTGAACCTCAGACTTGAATCATTCAGTCAGGGTCTTAAGCCTAGCACATGCTGCCTTGGCACATGACCTTGGCTACTGCCAGCTGCTTCCAACTAGAGTATTGCTGGGAGGGAGAACAACCTCTGCTAGGTCATCTAGCTTGGGCCCCTTAGGTCATAGTGTCTCGCAGGGCATACCCTCATAAGCAGCCTAGGAGGCAGGCTGCAGCTGGGCAGTGCTGCTGCCTCTTTCGAGGCTTGGGATAATCAGCAAGTTGACTGGTGTCTTCTCCAATACCCATATGGGACGCTGGCACCACATGCAGAGAGTCAGCTTGCAATGCCTCCATGATGGCCCTGCAGTCTAGTTTAGCGGTTATGGTGGGTGAGATGAGTGGTCATAGCCCATCGAGCAGTGAGTGAATCTCCACTGCTTGGCCATCCCCTATGCTAACATGGCCCTGTCCAATCTGTGCACAAGTGGAAGCCGTACATGTCCACTTGCCCTGCCCCTTGCTTTTGCCCAGCTGTGACCCTGGCCACTGTCCTTCCCTACCCAGCTCTCCTGTCTTTCCACTTAAAGAAGGTCAATGGCAGCTCCTCATGGCCTGCCTTCCTCTCTGGGGCTTTCTGGGGGGTGAACAGGACAATATTTTCTAATTACTTTGCACTCCTCAGAGTACAAGTGCTGTGAGTCAGAATAAAGGACTAATCTAGTTTCTTTCAGAGATTATTCATCCAGAAACATAAATGAGCATCAAAATGAGAGACTGGCTGGGGAACACAGGCCTGAGAAGGCTAGACCAAGGGGGGTGGGTGGGGAATGACTGGGCAGAGTGTTGGGGGCTGCTTGGCAGGAACCCTCTGCTCTACATGGTGCTTGGCTTGACCCATGCTCAGGCCCCTCCAGCTTCCTCTGCTCCAGATCCATGCCCTGCTCTCACAAAACACGTTGTATTAACTCAGAGTTTGTGCCAGAGGGACAAGCTGCTACCAGCCGACAGTGCAGATCTGTAGTCCCTACAAGGGACTACAGAAACACCTGCTACAGTTTACAGATGGTCATCGACCATGCTCTCCAGGTTCAGGCCTTCCCTGAGTTGCTGAGACTGCAGGAGAAATTCTCTTCCTTCCTTTCTTCTTTCTTTTATTATTTGGAATATAGGCAGAAAGAAAGACAGACAGACACACACACACCACATCCTCTTCCATCTTCTGGTTCACTTCTCACATGACTGCACCAGCCAGGACTGGGCTAGGCATGAACTCCATCTAGGTTTTCCTTGGGAGTGGCAGGCAATCAGCTACTTGCGGTTGGTACCTCCAAGGGTTTTCATTAGTAGGAAACTGGATTCAAGAACTAGAGCTAGAACTCAAATCCAGGCACTCTGAAATGGGACATCAACATCTTAACCACTAGTCAAATGCGAGCCCCGAATGGGTGTGTGTGTGATACTCAGTAAGGTGCATGCTCTGCCATGAGGCAGTCTGCATGGAGAGAGAGAGAAGCTATAACATTAGAGCTTTTGGTTCTGACACCTGACAAAAGGACATGGTTTAAATGTCACAGCAAGGACCTGTGACAAGGATAGTTAGGAAAACAGATGTTTCTCTGATTGAATCTACTGTAGGAGGTGCCAGACCTCTGACACAGCGTGCTACATTTAATGTATTGATTTTCATATTGGGCATTATTTTCAGGAGTAATTTTTAAAAAGTATGTTAAAACTCCAAACACATCCATCCCTTCACTCAATACTCACTTAAGTGCTCCTTTGTCTGAACCACGGCTAAGCAGTATGAAAACAAAAACAGTTATTACAGTACAACTAATTATTATAAGCACTTACATGCAATAGGTAGCAATCATGTATTCCATTTTTTAGAATTATGAAATCAAGGTTTTTAAAAATCTCATCCAAAGTTTCCTGTTCAAATCTTATGCATGAGGTGTCAGAATGTGAGTTTGGTTCTTCCACCCCCTGTCAAGTGCTCCATGAAATATTTTTAGCTTCTCAAGGAGAATTACATCAAGAATTACATCAGGACCATATGATATGATCACAGACTGTGGCCCAGGAAAGAATAGGCCTTGAGTGTTGCATGAGTAAATGCTACAGAGATTCTGGGTGGGGAAGGATCCAGGACGCTTCCACAGAGGAGGTGATGTTTATGCTGCATTTCAGTCAGGGGTCATCTTCTGCAGAGAAGGGGTGGAGACAAAAACACAGCGAAGGATGAATTTAGAAGTGTTCACACCTAGCAAATGATAAAACTTGGCCTGAACAGTGGTGTCTGCCCTGGCTCTGATTTAGGGCCACCTGTCCAGCCTTTTTAACCACTAACACCTGGGTACCATATCCACCTGTTGTGGTTTAATCTGTTCTATTCATTGCCATAGAATCTCTTTGTTCTTATGTCACAGCAGAGACTAATACCCAATGGCCTAGGGGAAGGAGTAGGGTGTTGCAAACTGGACTATCATTGGTACTCAGGTTCGAAATACTTAGGACCTGAATCAAGGGTGAGGGGTGGGGAATGGAGGAAGAGGAAAACAGCTAAAAGACTTTTTTTAAAGCAGTGTCCTATGGACTGAGTGCCTAAAAGCCTCAGTGTATCTACTGCACATGTCATCAGGACCAAGAGCTGGAGCCTGAGCACTGTTTATAAGAATAGCAGTTTGGATAGGTACACTGTGGGAAGAAGGTGGTTGGGTTTTGGACCTCTTAAGGGTAATAATTATTGGGTCACTGAGCAGAAATGCCCAGGAAGTTATTTAAGGCCCGGGTAGAGAACAAAGACTGGAGAATCCCAAGGACTTGTCTCCGTGGATGTGTAACTGGGATTGAGGGACTGCATGAGCTCTGAGAGACAGAACAGGACGAGCATGCATGATCAGGTGGGAAGACCTGTGGGAAAGGGCCAGAACAATGAAGAGCAGCTCGGATGGGTTCCTAAATTGTCCTGTTTGCATGAGCCAAGGCCAGTGTCAGGGGCAGGGATGGCCAGCGGGTAGCAGAGTCATTTTTCATGATCTGGCTGCCTATAACTGGGAAATTGATCAGCCACATCAATAGTTCCATGCTCAGACAGCAAACCCAGGCTGATGTGTGCAGGAAGCAGCGTGGCTGCAGCCTCGCTCTCCTGCACCAGGAGTACAGCCTGCAAGTTTGCTTCACCACCATCCTTGGCCTCTGGCCGCATTAACCTCCGATGCATAGTTTAGGACTTCACCTGCCACAGAACAGTCCTTTACTTGAAGCCATCCAAATATAAAGTTCTGTCCTGCTGGAGGGAACAGTTAAAGCAGTCCCACAGTTTAGAGAGCATTTCTAGGACATCCAAACATCAGTCCCTGGAGCTCAGCGAGCCCCTAGGGGAGCCCTGTGTATTCTGGATCTATGCTTGCACTGTTGCTGTATGTAGTACAGGAGGACCCCACTCAGCACCACAGCCTTAGACTCAACAACAGCACCTTGAAGGTCAAAGTCTGGTCAGATGTCTGTGGTAGGGAGGAAAGAAAACCTGTAGTGTAGACAGTCTACCTGTAGACCCTCACTTTACCTGTCTTTGGGGGAGATGTAGAAATGAAGAGAGATTTTGGCACTTAAAGGCCATTCTTGCTCTAAGTAAAGACTTTCAAGAAGCCCTTCGGGGTGGTTTAACCATTGGCAGGCTTGGAATGGTCCTGTGATGGGCCCTGAGCTTCCCTCCATGTATTCCTGGAGGATGCTGAAACCATTGGTTCCTGCACCTCACTTGAAGCAACAAGGTTGAGAGGCTATTGACAATCTAGAACTAGAGAACAAGCTGAGGCTGGCTTTGTGTCCATCCCGCACCCCCACCAGTTCT
Source organism: Ochotona curzoniae (assembly GCF_017591425.1). Taxonomy (NCBI): domain Eukaryota; kingdom Metazoa; phylum Chordata; class Mammalia; order Lagomorpha; family Ochotonidae; genus Ochotona; species Ochotona curzoniae. Next base: position 3,272,905 of record NW_024466129.1, on the reverse strand, counting down.
GCCCAGAGAACTCTCTGGGATAGCCTCTTTTCACTGCCCATCAGTAAAAGGGACCTGGGAAGAAAGTGACAGGAAGGTGGGCAGAGTGTCCAGAAAGCTCCTCCCCATACCGCACCCTCGTCTTTGGGCTCTCGTCATTTTTGTACCATGCCCGGTGCTTGGCTGTCCCTGTTTATCAGCTCCTGAGGCTTCTGGCTCAGGCAGAGTAATTACAGCTGAGGTCCTGATGAATTGGGGGCCAGTAATTAAAGTGCCTATTGATTTTCTACTTAGGAGTCCCCTGTAGCTGGAAACGCGAGAGAGACAATCTGGGCAGAGTGTCTTCAAGTGGAGGATGGTTCAGTATGCATTAGCTGGACCCGGCAGCCACTGATGGGCTGGGGGATGTGGGTAATCACGTATTGCTGGCCCTTCCATCCCCAGCTGGGGATCGATCTGTTAGTCAATGACATCTGGGCACAGGGCCAGCTGGCAGAGGGGGAAGGGACGGGCTTGGCAGAGTTCCTTCACAGACCTCCAAACTATGAATCTGTCTTGTTTCCCTGCTTCATTTGCCTTATTTTAATTATGCATTGAAGCAGTCGCCTCGTTTATATCATCTGCCTTCATCAGGCAACAATGGGCTTTCCATCAGTAGAAAGTGGGCTTCCGCTGCTTTCCGAGGCCAGATATGGGAAAGCACTGCCCTGGGTGAGGGGCATGCTGGGAAGGACAAGGTCAGAGGCAGAGCAAGACTCAGACAAGCAGAAGCTGCTGGGAAGGGAATGGCAATCACTGGAGAAGAACCCGGGCAAGTGAAGGATGGAAAAGAACTAGGAGACTATGGAAACCGCATGGCAGAGCAGAGACAAAGAGAAGCCAAGACAGGAGCGGGGCCCCACGGAGGGAGAGAGGCAGACGGAGCTGCAAGAGGGTTCTTGGTGGAAGCACAAAACACATTTAAGTCTTATTTAAAGAGCGCTCCAGTTATTTTGGTGCCTTTAATTCTTAATTCATCTTCCTTTCAATGAGCTAATGTAAAGTGTGAAAGAAAAGCTAAGGAACAGAGGGCCTCGCTGGCAATGCTGTTTTCGTCGGCTCCGCAAGGGCTCTGCCTTCTCTCACACTGGGTCACTTGATGGGAGATGATGCTTTTGTTTCTCAGAGCCTTTCCTTCGCGCTGCCTGCTTCCACTGCAGCAGCTGGCTTGGCTGCTTAATGACGATGGAGTTAGATCAGGATCTGGGTTTTGATAATGATGGAAGCTGGGCAAGGGGAAGCACGTTAGCATAATGCATGTCGAAGCACAATTACCCATTATCGCAGTCAGGGCAGACAGTGGAGGTGGTGGGGAGTGGTGAGCAGTGAAGTAAGTGGGCTGTTACTTGTTATAAGTTGGATTAAATAAAAAATCTATAGAAATACTGAGTGGATTTATTCAACAGCTTCAACCAAGTTGTACAATGTACTTATATCTGAAAAAAAAAAATCTTCTGCAAGGATACGCAAGAAGTGGTAGAAGGAGAAAGTTGGGGGTCAGGGTGTTGTTTTTAGGGTTCAGTAGCTTCGGTGCATAGGGGCACAAAGGAAACCCAGGTCCGACCCTCACAGAGCTTGAAGGACAGCAGGGCTTGAATCTTGGATGCTACCCCATTTTTCTGGTTCCAGTCTTCATGATGCCCTTGTCTGCAAAGCTAACCGCCTGAGGCTCACAGAAGGTTTGCTTAGTTGGCAATGTGCAGTGCCATCCACTCATGCTTTCCCATGTGTCTCTTCGGCAGCAACCTGCCTGGTTCCCTCTGCACTCCCATCCTGCCTGCTGTGCTGGCTTCCCTGCTCAGTCTCCAACCTAGTGCCTGCCCAGAAGGACATATTCCAGAAATCTTTATTAAGCCCTTCCATGCACAATCCCTAAGCCTTACCATGCTTCCTAGTTGAGTCTTGGATTTCGTTCACACCTTCCCATTTCTGGAGCCACTCCTGAGCTCATCCTGCATCCACTCTTGCTTGGACTCTTGATGTAGTTTTTGCAGTTATGTCCTCATGGGTCAGCCGGTTTTAGCTGCTATGCTAGCCTGAGGGCAATTTAGCCAGACTGGAACACTTGATGCTGTTTTTCTGTGTTTCCTAATGGCGTCTCACTGCCTGCAGCACAGAGTTCTTTCCAGCTGTGTGGTTAAGCGTGAGATGTAAGTTCTTGGAGCCCCGAATTCTCATCTGTGAAACCAGGGATTGTAATGGATGCTTTGAAGGGTTGCTGTGAGAAGTAAATGAGGCAATGGAAGTAAAATAACAAAGGGTGGCTTACAGACATGATCAGTGGTGGAGGGGAGATGACAGGGCTGATGCTGAGACGGTGAGGTGTTGGTTGTCATTGCTATTATTGCAAAGGAAAGTCTTTATGATCTGGACCCAAATTTATAACCCAAACTGCAGACTCACATACATAACCAGTCACACTGCATTTTCAGCTGCATAGCTGAAGGATGTCACAAATTTAACAAGCTCAGAACTGAATTTTTTATTTTCTACTTCCCAAATATGTTTCACCTAGTTTTTGCCAACTCAGTAAATGACAGTTTTTTTCCTTCTGGAAGCTCAGCCCATGAACCTCAGCTGTCATTTTCTCCTGTGCTCCACATCTGGTCCATCTTACACCCTGCTTCCATTACATGTTCTACCCAGATCCCTTCCCCCTCACCACCTCTACTGCTCCGCTCTGCGACTGTCCTACCGGGTTCAATGCCCTGGACGTCACCCCTGCCTCACCCCTGCATGATTTGTTGTCTTCACAGCAAATAGAGGGGTGCATTAACAACTGGTAGAATGATTGCTCTGCCTCAAACTTTCCAATAGTGCCATTTCAACACCTTCCACCCACATCTTCCACTGCTATCATGTTCACTCTGCTGCCATCACACCAGCCTTCCTCCGGTTTCCTAAGCATGTGAGACATGCACCTGCCTGGGTTTGTGGGCTGCCGGGTCCTTCTGCTGCAAGCCTCCTTCTCTCCTTCAAATCTTTGCTCAAAGAACACCTTCTTGGTAAAACCCGCACTGGCAATCTTGCTGCCAGTGGCAGTCACCTAGCACTCTCCATCTCCTTACTGCCTGTGTTCTCCACAGCACATCTCACCTCTGGCATAGTACATCATCCTCTTAGTTGTTGTAGTAGTGCCTCGCTCCTTCCCTTGGTGTGTAAGTTCTATGAGAGCATTGATTTTTCTCTGCTTTGTTCACTATTTTGCTCCACGTCTGGAACAGTATTCAGCACATGTGGATGCTTTGTAGATCTTGTTCAATGAGTCTTGCTATTACACCATTTGTCAGTCTCCTATTCTATATCAGGGGACTCTGCTGGGCACATTTTGGGGGGATTTATTTATATCTTACTTCTCCATGGGACTGTATGCCTCCAGCCTTTAGCAGAGATCAGAAGTGGAGCAGCCGGGTCTCAAGCCAGCATCCTCATGGGGTTCCATTGCCATAGGTAGTGGCTTTATCCCAACAGCACAGCACTAGCCCTAAGAGGCGCATCATTTTGTCCAATGTATTGTGAATCTTTTCAGCATCCCTTCATCTTGCAGATGGAAAAGCGGATTGGGGAAAAGCCAGTGGCTTGCAAAAATCCCAGAACAGAAGGATCAGAAGGCAGTGACCAAAATACATTCTTGTGGGTTTAGGCCACTTCTGGATAAACTGATAATGCTTGATTGAGCAGGGAGTGGGAAGACATTGAAAGCTTTGGAAGGAAAAAATGAAAGAGTCAAACTTTGGGAAAATAAATTTGGTAATGATGAGAAACATAGGAAGACTCATGAAGCTGTATCATCTTAGAGAAGTGATTACACTCTAAACTTGGAGAGTGGGAAAAGGAATGGAAAGGGGGGAGGGCTGTGGGGTCTGCTGGAGCTGATCATCATTTGCAGAACTGGGTAACCTAGGAGGAACTCTGGGAGGCTGTCAGCTGAGGCTTTTTAGTGCTCCACGCCATGCTTGCTTGGTGAATTCACCAGCTCCCACTATCTATAAATAGGCTGCTATCTATGATGGCATGGCTCTCAAACACATCATTCCAGTCCCAATCACTCCCTGCCCTGTAGATGGCTCAGCTGGTCCTCTGGAAGACCTCCCTAGGACCGTAAGTCCAGCAGGTACAGGACCAAACTCCTCAACTTCACTGCTTAAAGCTTCCTCTACCCAAAGCTTGGGAAAGGTTTCACTGTTCAGCCAGGAACTATGAAATCATGCCAAGTCCTCCATCCCTCTCCATTCCTACTTACTTGCCAAGCCCTCACACTCATACTGTAGATACCTATAGAATATTTCCATTTTTTCTTGTCTCTCCTGGTCTTCCTCCAGGTCTGGCAGCAATTCATTCTGTTCTAGACAATTGTGGTAGCCACCTACATGCTCTTCTAGTGGCTACTCTTTACCCTCCAATCCGTTCACTATAATAATGCTTAATTAGTCTATTTTTAACATAACCAGAATGATCTTTGAATAACACAAGTCTAGTCATGTCTTTTTCTACAAAAATCCATCAATAGCACCTCCTTTTCCTGCGAATAATTCACTGTATGCTTGGTTTGGCTTCCAAGCTGTCATTACAGTCTCCACCCACATCTGTGTCATCCTCATTCTGCATCAGGAGATGAAGAGGTGTTGGCACCACCTGCTGGCCTTTGAGCTCACAGGGTAGCGATCCTGCCCCGGTACCCAGCAGTGTGCCTGGCTTATGTGAGGTGCTAAAGATGCTGCTGAAGGAAGCAGTGGGATGCTCTGTAGGCTTAACAGCAGTGAAGAGCCAAAAACGTGTTGCATGAGAATGTTGGAATTGACAGGAGAACCGGAAGCAAGTCTGGAACACAGTGCCTTGTCTAGGAGCAGAGAGCGACCACTGAGCAAGCAACAACTCAGCCACCTGGCACGTCAGAGAAATGGACATTCTGGTCGACTTAGGCTTGAATATCCAAACTTTTCAGTTATAACCTTTGCCAGCAAAACTATTTCTTTCTGCAACAAATGTGTTTCCTTTACTACCTTTATGGATTGTGCTGGAGTAATTAAGTAGAGAAACTGACTAATATGTGGCAGTTTTTCTGAGGCTTTAGACTCATTTGGCCATCTATGCTCTGGACAGCATCTCAAGAAAACTCCTGATTTCTCCTTGGCCACCCTATTTTGCATATATATTACAAAAAGTACATGGCTTTGGAACAGGTTTTTTTTTTTTTGTAGTGCCAATATTTTACAGTTGTGAAAGGATTATGTGAGATAATACACTTAAAAGACCCCATAACACTGTCTGACACCTGAGAGCGCCCCTCTGTTTTGTCACTATCAGTTCAAGCATGTATATGACAATATACAAGCCTACAATACGCCCAGACAAGATAAAGATGTCCAATGAGATGAATTCAGGTTTCTTTCTTGCTTTTAAAAATTCAGGGGCAGGGCCCCGGCATGGTAGCCTAGTGGCTGAAGTCCTTACCTTGCACATGCCAGGATCCCATACGGGTACCGGTTCATGTCCTGGCAGCCCCACTTCCCATCCAGCTCCTTGCCTGTGGCCTGGGAAAGCAGTCAAGGATAACCCCAAGCCTTGGGACCCTGCACCCTCATGGGAGACCCACAGGAGGCTCCTGGCTCCTGGGATTGGATCAGCTCAGCTCCGAGCATTGTGGCTGCTTGAGGGGTGGTGGTGAATCAGCGACAGAAGATCTTTCTCTCTATCTCTCCTCCTCTCTGTATATATGACTTTCCAATAAAAATAAGTAACTTTTTTTAAATTGAGGGATAGGTATTTGTTACAGTGGTAAGACATCTGTGTTTGGGACAGTCATTGTGGCACAGTCATTTAAGCCACCACTTGAGATATGATATCAGAGTGCCTAGGTTTGAGGCCCATCTCTGCTTCTACTTCCAGCTTCCTGCTAAGGTACACCACGGAGGGCATCAGGTGATAACTCTTGGGTCACTGGGGCCCGTAGATGGTATTCTGGGTTCCCAGCCCTGGGCCTGGCCCAGCTCAGCTGTTGTGGGCATTTGGGAAGTGAGACAAATGATGAAGGAGCTGTCTCTTCATCCCCGCTTTTCAAGTAAGTAAATGAAAATAAGTAAATAAATAAAACTTGAAAAAGAGAGACACACCTGGGCACCACATCAGAGTACCTGGATTGGCTAACCAAGCAGCTTGGCTAACCAAGCAGCTTTGACCAGTGTCTGACTCTGTTAAACCCTGGGGAACGACAGTGACGGCTCGGGTGAGCAGGTCCTATCTCCCATGAGGAAACCTGCATTGCATGGACGCAGTGCCAGGCTTTGGCCCTGGTTCAGTCCTGGCTGTTGTGGTCATCTGGGGAATAAATCAACAGATAGGATATCTCTCTCTTTCTCCTTCTCAAATTTGAAAAGCAATCCAGCAATTTGCACCTTACTTCTGAATATTAAAAACACAGCCACAAAGCCCCGTTAATTAGTTTTGGCTGATTCAGGCTTGACTCTATGATTTCTCTCCTCATAGCTTTCACAGGGAGGCGGCTTGGTTGGGAGGCAGGGAGGATGCTCTGTCTCTCTCTGGGAGGGGTCGGGAAGGCTCCTTTAGGTGGCCCACCTTAAGGGCTATGCAGTCCTCGCTATTGGCCCAGGGCAAGGGCCTGTGCTGCCAGATCCACCTGAAATGGGTTTTCTGTGTTGCTGATTCTCTGTAATGGAAAATAATAGGTTATGCTGTGTTAACACTTTTCTGGGCCTGCTGTACTGAATAAGATGGAAAATAATACCTAGGTTGAAAAAAGAAAGGAAGAAAAACACATACACAGGGCTCTTTGTACTTGGTCTTAGTCATTAAAAATGTGTTTCTCAAGTGCTAAATTTATGGTTAATTGCACAGTAAATTCATTATGTAACACTGTTTTTTTTTTTCCTGTGGAAAACACCCAACTAAAGCGAACCAACCAATTACTTGAAGTCTCAGAGATATCGCAAAGGAATGACTGAATTTACTAAATAATTTTAGCTTAAATAACTATTTACTCAGAGAGCTTGCCGTGTGCCTCAGGAGGCTGCTTACTATTGGCCTCATAAAAAAGAACCTTCTGTGTAATTCCTGATTAATTACTTACATAGTAGCATTTTATTTATTTAAAGCAAGTTGGTTTTTTTTTTTTTTTAATGAGGTTTAATGACACTGTAGCTGTTCTTGGTCCTGAGTTTCGTGGAGGAAAGGCTGGTGAGAGGGTTCCGGTTCCGGTTCTGCCTCGTGTTGTCTGTTCCCTCTTCCCTGGACACCCTGGAGCTTTTGGATGATCCCAAGGCCGGGGGTTCAAGGCTGGGTACTGAGGAAAAGGGATGCCCTTGGTTTGTCCCCGGGTGTTTTATAACACAGGCTAGCCTGTATCAAATGCCCCTCAGGGCCCAAGCTTCATACATATCATTAACTGTTCTAGACTGAATTGTTAATCAAGTACCTGTGACTTCATTATCTGACCTTATATCAAGATAAATATCTGGAATGTTGACCATATAGAATAAATTTATTTAAAAATAAGAGGTTCTAGAGTGTTAACATTTTATCTCATTGGTTTCAAGCTATGTATTGAATTGAGGGCATTGCTGCTAGAGAGGGTGGTTTGGAAAGTTTGGGTCTTTCCTGGTCTTGCCATCGGGCCTCTTTCATTCTCAACCCAATCAGAACTAAGCCTTGACGCTCCCGGGAATGTAGCAGGTTTAAAAGGCAGGAACAATCTTAGCGGAGATGTGTGACAGCAGGAGGAAGATTCCTTGATTTGTCCACGTAAAATGAATGATCTCAAGACGAAGTTGTTCAGTCAGCCTGTATTTGTTAATATCCTGACCGTGCCATTCCATTTTGTCCCAGAAACATTCTTTTTGGTCTTTCTGAAAGCTGTCATGGCATATGGTATGAACACACCATGATGGGGCATCTACTCCTTCAGCTAAACACACACACACACACACACACACACACACACACACACGCACGTGCCGTTGGCTTGCTGTCTGTTTTTATCTCATATGGCTCGAACAGATCCTTCTTCCTTTCCAGAGACTCACAGGCCTTGTCTTTATCTTCCTAGAATTCAGACAGAACATAAATGTAGATGCTATTTTATATGCATTTTCATAAATCTCAGAAAACATTGAAGTTTCTGGTTTGAAGTAGTTCTGTAATGTCTTTTTTTTTTTTTCTGTGTAATTTTTAAGTACGTCTCCTCCGAAAGCAAGCCTGAAGTTCAGTTTAGAATGCCTTATAGCATTCCTTCCAGAATTTGAGGCTTTATTTTGCCCTCCCAGATTTCGAACTCCAGTGCATCCTTCTCTTCCCTACAATGGGGCTTCCGTGCCAGGCTTTACGGAGAAACGGGCAGCAGCAGAAAACACGTAACACTAGAATTTACGAGTGTAGGAACCTACCTGGCTGTGGATGCCAGCGTCCAGCTTCCGCCCTCAGCTCAGACATCTGATTTGGACTCCAGCCCCACCCGCTTTACCCTTTTTGCATTGTAGCTTCACCTTGTTGAGGATGAAGAACACCCTCCTCTAGCTCCACTTCCCTCCCCCACCCAGACACACTGCATAGGAACCTGAAGGAAATTATCCCCCAAGAGAAGGAAGCTGTTGATTACAAGCCTTTGTGGGCGCCTGTGAAGGCACACACCATCTGAATGACAGGTTTGCATGTAAACAGCCACAACTCATAAAAATAGTTTTTAATCTACTTGAAAGGCATATTCTCAGAAGGAAATCAAGTTCCCTCCAGGTGCGCAGATACTCTTTGAAAGAAGAGCTGCTGCAGCAAAAATGCAAGCCCAGGTGAGATCTGCTTCTGCTGGCCTCCTTCCCTCCTGCTAGCTAGCTTCTCCTCCCGCTAGCTAGCTTCTCCTCCCGCTAGCTAGCTTCTCCCCATGGTGAGCCTTCCTGGAGGGTTTTGACCGGAGAAAGAGGGAACAAGGAGTCAGCGGGATTATGTTTTTTCCTTCCTGGCAGGTCAAGGCCAGGTTCCACTAGCAGGGCCCTACTTGACTTTGTACTGAAAGTCTGCTCAAGCTTGTTTCCCGTTTTTAATTCCCAAGAGGTCTTTCTCCAGGCAGAGAGTCTCCACATGACCTCTCCTTCTGCATGCCATGTTCATCATCCAGATCATCTCTTTTTTGTTTATTTTAAATTTATTTTTCTTTATTTGAAAGGGAGAGAGAGAGCATCTTTTATCTATTGGTTAACTCTCCCCAAGTGGCCATAATAGCTGGGGCTGGTGAGGCTGAGGCAGGAGTCTGACCCCACCTGGCTCTGCTAGGAAGGCGGTAGAGGCACAAGTACGTGGGTCGTGTTCCATTGATTTCCCAGACACGTCAACAGAGTTGGGCCAGAAGTGGAGCAGTCAGGGCTGGAACTGGCACTTGTGAGATGTGTGTGTCACAGGCAGCAGCGTCACACTCCTCTCCCGGGGACAGAAATTGCTCTTACACCAAACTGAAACTCTTGCCATTAAGCACTAGCTCCCATTCTCCTATCACTGTTAATTACACAATAGAAAAATGATTGCAGAACAAATAATGCAGATGAAATCTTCTTGATTACCACACTATATTCCTATCTCTCTTATACAGATCTCTTGCAAATGATATCACACTGTCTATATCTCATGAATATCACTCTTAGTGCTCAACACAATGTCTTGCAGATCACCCACTTCTAAGGGTTACTTAGTAGTTAGAGTTGTTTAGGCCATAGTTAGCTATTTCCCTATTTAGCTGTTTCCAGATTTATATATATATATATATATAATGTTGAAGTCAACATAAGAATGAAGCAGCAAACTTGAACTGTGGTTACGCAACGGGGGGGGGGAGGAACCCACCATTGGGGGAGGGGTGGAGGAGGGGTGGGAGGAATCCCAGTGCCTATAGAACTGTGTCACATAATATAATGTAATTAAAATAATAATAATAATAATAATAATAATAAAGAACGAAGCAGATACAAGAGCACTTCAAAAAGTTTAAAGATGGCCTGGTGCGGTAGCCTAGCAGCTAAAGTCCTTGCCTTGCAGGCACCGGGATCCCATATGGGTGCCAGTTCTAATGCTGGTAGCCCTGCTTCCCATCCAGCTCTCTGCTTGTGACCTGGGAAAGCAGTCGACGACGGCCCAAAGCCTTGGGACCCTGCACCCACATGGGAAGCCTGGAAGAAGCTCCTGGCTTCAGATAGGCTCAGCTCCAGTCATTGAGGCTGTTTGGGGAATGAATCAGCAGACAGAAGATCTTCCTCTCTGTCTCTCCTTCTCTCTGTACATCTAACTTTCCAATAAAAATAAAAATAAATCTTTAAAAAAATCTTTTGAGAAAAATGAGATTAAATCATAGTTCACTGAGATGCAAAAAAACCTTAAAAACCTGAAGTCCACACATAAAAAGAGATCTTTTAAAAAACTGGTAGAAAATTTGGATTATGCGGAAAAAAAATAACATGAGCATGAAAACTTTAAACTGTAATAATCTTAATGTTTTCATTAAAATCCACATGTGTGATGTTACCATATGCATGTAAGCCGGGACTAGATAGACTGAAGCAATTAGAGTCGTGGGGTACATATACCTTTAGTGGGAGTCACTGATTATTTTCCGAAGTATTGTGTTTGTTTGCACTCCAATCGACAGTATACAGAAGTGTTTGCTTACCAATGTTCTTCAACAGCTGATACTAATTCTTGCTAAATTTATCAAGTGCTTACTTTTTGCCAGGTGCACTTCTAAATGCTTTATATGCCTGAATTTCCCTGTTTACAACCACCCATTGGGGTTGACATCAATATTGTTAGTATCTTTTTCAGTCCCAAAGAAATTAAGAGTCTTGTCCTGACAGGCAGTAAAGCTGAGTTGGACCCAGCTTGACTTGGCAGCTCATACCCTTATGATCTATGCAATTCCACATAATGATTGCCCATCCAGCAGGTCAAATGATGCATTTCTGGGGGTTTCAATTTGCATTTCCTTGATTTCTCGCTAGAGAAAACAATTTTTCGTATGTTTAATGGTCAAACATGTTTTCTTGTATGTGTGGATTGTTTCTTCACATATTTTGTTCATTTGTCTCTTGGGTGGCTTATTAATAGTTTAAGATGGGCCAGACATGGCAGCCTATCAACTAAAGTCCTCACCTTGCACGCACCGGGAACCCCTATGGGCGCCGGTTCTAATCCCGACGGCCACACTTCCAGCTCCCTGCTTGTGGCCTGGGAAAGCAGTCGAGGACGGCCCAAAGCCTTGGGACCGTGTACCCATTTGGGAGACTTGGAAGAGGCTCTAGGTTCCTGGCTTCGGATCAGCACAGCTCTGGCCATTGTGGCCGCTTAGGGAGTGAATCAACTGATGGAAGATCTTCCTCTCTGCCTCTCCTCCTCTCTGATATCTGACTTTCCAATAAAAATTTCTTAAAAAGTGTGAAGGCTCATAATGATTCATGCCTGAAAATCGTACATGCCATTTATTTGTAAAAACAACAACAACAACAAAAAAGTTTAAGATATGATCCTGTCCTTTTGGTCAAGGGTCATATCTTAATTAAAATGATCAGTTTAATTTGCTGTCAGTCAAATCCAGACTCTACCCTAGCTGGAAATGCACGATACATAAAATTCATACATTTTTGTTGTACTGTATAACCTGTCATAGAACAAAACCATTGATTCATTAATCCATTGATTTATTTCTAATTGAATGATGCCTTTGAGCAAGACATTGAGTTAAGTATAAGGGAAACTATGAAAGTTTGTAGAATGCAAAGAAACATCATGGATTACAGACGGGTTGGTAAAGATCTCATTCAAAACAAAGAGCTATTAACCTTTACAAGAAACTGATCTGTAATGCATGTATTACTAGCTGTTTTCACCTGCTTTTGCCAACAGCTTTCTCCTAAAAATATGTAGAGTATCAATTACCCAACATAAGCAGGTGCCAATGTAAATATTTTCAAGGTTTATGTCTTATTAGCCTTTCAGAGAAGAAACTACCCTCAGAGAATATTTACTTCAGTCTTCCCTTTGTTATTTCTTCTCCCCTCCTTCCTTTGTTTAGAACTTTTTCTTGGAACATCGAAATATGGCGCTCTGTACAGAGTAGATGCTAATTACGGATGGATGTTTTAGATGACTGTATGGAGCAGACAACTATGTGTAGAAGCAAACTTAGGAGTTTGGGAATAATCGTGATTTTTAAATGAAAGCAGAGCCACAGCATTTTCTGTGTTGCAGGCATATTTGTATTTGAAGCAGAAAGAAGAAATTTACATCTCTATTTGACATTGATCCAGCATGGCCCTGGGATGCATGGCATCAGATGGTGCCAGATGTTTCCTATGCGTGCTGGGCAGGTTAACCACAAATGTCATGGGTCTGTAGTGTAGACACTACTGGTCAGGGAGAGACATTAGCTTCTCAAAGTTCTTTTTTTGGTAACCACACGGTATGTACACACTCACCTGCCATGCCTGCAGGTAGGACTGTTTGAGTGCCTTGCTGACCCTTTCCATCATTTCATCAGTGGATAGCGGGGTGCTGGCCATTTGCCACATTGGTTCCCCTGCCCATCAGCTACTGAGGCTAAGTACAGACACTTTTTTGCAAGTCCACAGATCTAGAGGTTGGAAGGTGCTCATGCATACACTTAGGAGTCTTTCCCTAAATTACAAAGAATGCCCGCTAGGTAACACCTGGGAGTGGCACAGTAATCTCAGAAGACCTGGGGCACTGGGCAAGGGCCTTAGTGAGTGGGGCAGAGTTCCAATTTGCCTGTTTATTTTTCTCACAGTCACTTCTCACAACATGACCTGAGCAGAAGTATGGATTCCCAACGTGTGCAGTCATTTAACACACATGGAAGATACAATTGACAAAATGTGCTTTGGAAGTCACTTGTATCTTTCTTTGGGAAGGAGGAAAAAACTGAAAAATAAGTACTTGAGTTGCCATCTATAGGAGACAAAAAAAAATAATCAAGGGACAGGACTATTTAATCAATGTGTCAGTAAATAAAATCGATTTAGCATCTATTGTGTTGCAGAGAGCGCTCTGGACTCCACCATCAACTGACTGCAACATGTCTGTGCTCTCTGTTCTAACGTTGGGAGGCAGCATTGGGCTCTCTGGGTTGGTGCTTCTTTTATAACAAATAACATGGGAAACCTGTTAAAATGCGGATTGTGATTCCACAGTCCTGGCTGGGGCACAGCCTGTACTGTTCCATCATCATCATCATTATTATTATTTCTCTCATTCATTCATTCATTCATAGGCTCAGGGATTTCCCCTCCCCCCCCCGCCAATGTTTTCCCTAAGTTGTTATAATAGTGTAGTCCTTCAACAACATTCACAAGTCCATCACCCTGGTAGCCGTATTCCTGCTGTTCCATGAAGGTTCTGGGGTCCCTAGGGCTTATGTTTGTACTAGTGCTGGACTGGGCTCTTTAATGGGGAGCATGGTTAATGCAGTTGAACTAGTAGGTTGATTGCCTCTGTATCTGGCTTCTAGCTTTGCCACTCATTAACAAGCAATGTGGAGATGCCCCTCTGTAGAAACTGCTCACAATAACTCCAATCTCATCTTTAGTTTCTTGTAGGTGTACGCACTGTGTACTGAATCAGCCAACTGGGGCTGGGGGAAGACAGGATTTATTCAAAGAGGCTTTGCTGTCAATGGCCCTGCTTTTGATGGTATTGGTTAGTTGATTTTGTGAGACAAAACTGTTTTTAGGGTCCTGCTTGGGAGCCTTAGGGTGTGAAACAATGTTGGAGGAGGGCCAGTGCATGTGGAACTATAAGATCGACTCGGATGGTGGAGTGAGTAGTGTGGGGATACAGTCAGAAGAGGCAAGAGCTTAGAAGTTGGGGTAGCATGTAGGAAAGGAATGAAAGAAAGGATGAAAGCCAGAAACTGCAAACAATGGATTGTGTTAGTCAAGGAGAGGAGGACTGGAGCATGAACGAGTGTTTTTGGCAGCCGGCATTAAAAGGCAGGGATTGACTTGAGGAATCCTGTAGGAATGACATGCCAGGTGTTGATACGAAGCGAAACAAGTTACAAAGGCAACAAGGAAATCAAAGGTGTGTTTTATGGTGAAGGTGCCAGGGGCTGAAGATGAGTATTTATTTGGATGGCAGGTCTGGAAAGTCAGGCTAGGTGAGGAGGAAAAAAAATCTTTGAGGCAATATTTTGCAAGAACTGAGTTATCCAGTATCAATGAGGAAGGAAAGAAGGGGCAGAGAATCTTGAGGACCAGGAAGAATGACCAATGGGTGTAAGAACCTAGCCCTTTGGTGGAGGTGGGAACTCCGTCACTGTCAGCAGAGAAATGATACATTGGGACCTCCAATTTCACCTCCTTGGTCACTTTTCACTCATCTTGTCCAAATCCATCCAACTCTTGCAACCCAGTACTCAGGCTCATTTTAGCACTGGGGACTGGACATAAATTTGGTCAGCAGCATGCAGTGTACTCTCCCTCGAGGCCCCAAAGTTGAATCAATGCAAAAAGCACTACTGTGTGTTGAGAAAATCAGGGTTCTGCCCTCTGCCCACATGCTTTCCTCAAGAAGTCAGCACTCAGATCTTGGCACAGGGCAAAAGGGCAAAAGAGTGAACCTTAGGATAGGAAATTCACTCTTGAACTTGGTGCTGAGGCTGGAGCAATGTGGTATCCATGAGAGTGTACTTCACGGAGCCCAGTGATGGATGTGTAGGTGACCAGATGTCCCCACGGTGAACTCTGAACTGAGCTCTGCATTGGTTTAAACCTATGTTTCCTATGGACTGGGCCAGACAGGGCTGAGTATGTCTGGGCTAAGGCAGCCTAGACTAGGATGGGAACACTGACCAGCACCTTCAGCTAAAGGCCTCCTCAACACCGCCACTGTTCCTCGCCTCCTCTTTGCTCACCCTCTTCCTGCCTGACAGTCCCCCTTTTCGAGACTTTCCCCTTTATTAGCAATGGTGACTCCGTTCATGTTGGTCACTCAGGCCAAATGACTGATCATTCTTGATCTCTTGCATTTCTCATATTCTACATTCAAGCCATAAACAAAGCCCATGACCCTTCCTTCTGAATGAACGTCTCCTGAGCTATAGCGATTTCTCTTCCCCTATAAACCTGTACCTGGTTAATCATGGTTAACACAGCTGTCAGAGAGGTCTCCTCAGATTGCAGCCTTTCTTTTGTGTTGATCCTCCAACAGCCCCTTCGCTCCTTTAGAGTGAAAACCAAGGTGGTCACAAGAGGGGACCTCATGTTTGGCTCTTGTGGCTGCTGACCCAATCTCTCACCACTGGCTTGCTTGACCCTTTCCACTCTCTCTGGCCTCATTGCTGTCTCTTTGACCTCTTGCCAAGTCACACTGGCCTCTTCACTGTTCCTAACACATCAAGAACCCTTTGCACTCATTGCCCCTTCCTTCAGGTTGTCTTCAGTGCCACCTTGAATGCAACCTTGGTGATTTAATGAGTCCTCTCTCCAGGATCCAGCTCACTGTGCCTTCCAAGCCCTGCCTGGTCCTTTCTCCTTATCCATTGCTCAAGGGAGATATTTGCTTGTTCATCATCTGTTTTCCTGTCTTCCTAATGAGAATGGGTTGTTTCCCCCACTACACTGGAAGCGTACAGCGTGTAATTGTAGAATGAATGAATAACATCTAAGGGAGGGAATTCAGTCCAGCTAATGGGAGGAACACAAGGGGGAAGATTTAGACCATTAAGGAATATTCTCTAGAAGAATTCTTTGAAGAGGAAGAGAACATACATGGATATGGACAGCAGAGAGTTCATCCAGGAGGATGGCAGGATTGGCCATACTGTTTATTCCCCTGCAAATAATGGAGCTCATTGCTGAGCTTCAGCATCACTGCCCGCATGCTGCTTTAATGATTGTAAGCCTTGAACAAGATCATGCTAGTGTGGCCTGGGTGCTCTCCAAGGAAGCTGGTCCCTTTTCCCATCCCAAGTGGGACCAAAGCTGGCTATCAGGCACCATTTTCCCCTTTCAAAATTAGTTACTCATGGGCACCTTATTGGGTAATGCTCTCTCCCTACACTGGAATGAGTTGCAGAATTTGAAATGTGGAGAATGAGAGGAAGGGCCAGGGGTGAGGTGGCTGCCCCTGCAACCTACTGGGCACTGGGCTGGCCAAGGGTGAGGTGGTTGCCCATGCAACCTGCTGGGCACTGGGCTGGCCAAGGGTGAGGTGGTTGCCCACGCAACCTGCTGGGCACTGGGCTGGCCAAGGGTGAGGTGGTTGCCCATGCAACCTGCCGGGCACAGGGCTTGCCAAGGGTGAGGTGGTTGCCCATGCAACCTACTGGGCACTGGGCTGGACTTTTCAATCCTGTGTCTGCAGCCAGAGGAAATGAGCAACCTTAAGGGCAAGCAAGAAATAATGTATTTCTGTATTCAGAACACTGACATCATTCCAGAAAGAAATGAGAGGAGATTATGCAGGAAGGGAATTGAGTCTGTCAGGAGCTTCAAGAAAGAAAGCAAAGGAAGATGTAGAAAGGAGCTGTTTGTTGCTCTTTATTCAGGTTTTTATCTCAGGAGTCTGTTTATAAAAATGTTCTCTCATGCCCATCCACTTTCATTTCAACTTGGTCGCTCTCCAAGCTCCTCCTCCCTGCTCTGCTCTTGTTTGAGTTAAAGCCCTTTCCTTGATTAAATAATGAATAAAAGCTCTTCCTGAGCCTGGCTTCCCTGTAGTGGGGAGAAACTACAGATCCGTGTACATACATATACATGCAAAATAGCCGAGACAATGAGGCTCAAGAGAAACAGGTGCCTGTCTTTTTTGTTTGTTTGTTTGTTTGTTTTAAAGATATATCATTCCTAAACTACAATTACAAACGTCAAAAAATTTAAATGAGGTCAGGCCCGCCTAAGTGTGGCTAAATAGTTGGGCTTAATAAACCTCTTGGATTTTAAAGCATCTGTTTTTCTTTAAAATTACAATATGTGCTTTAAAAATTGTTCAGAGCCCTCACTGAGTCAGGTACAGAGCAGTGTGTGGCACTGCCAATACCAAGGACCACAGTTCAGTTCATAACCAACAATGTTTCTGGCTGGCCTTCTTCCTCAAGGCTCATTAGTGAAGGCAAAACTGTTTAGAGTGCACCAGTTGCATGGCTGTCCAGCATCTCCAGTCCAGAAAAACTGGTTTGCATGTTCCTTCCCTGTATTAAATCTCATTCACTGGGGTTCACAGCTGTAGAGGGGTGGAACGCTGATCCCAGCTGCCCCACTTCTCTCCCTGGCATAAAATGAAATGTAATAAAAATATAAAGTAAATTAAGATAAACCAATACATATATATGTTTACACACACACACATATATATACATATATGTTTATACATATATATGTTTAAAGGCAGAGCTATGGGGACACACACGAGAGAGAGAGAGAGAGAAAGATTCTTCACTCATTGGTTTATTTTCTGATGGCCACATCAGCCAGTGTTGGAATAGGCTGAAGCCAGGAGTGTAGAACTCTGCTGTGTCTTCCTTGTAGGTAGTAGGTATCCAGGTGCATTGGCCATAATCCATTCTTTTCTGAGGAGCATGAACAGGGAGCTGGATGGCAAGTGAAGCAGCCATTACTTGAACTGACACTCTCATATGGGATGCTGGCATTGCAGATGACAACTTAGCCTGCTGCATCACATGACTGGCCTCCACAGAATGGAGCTTTGAACTACATTTACTAAGGAAACTAAAGGAAGGTAGGAGAGTTTTTCAAACGCGTAAAATGAATGTGCAAACCATGTACAGACATGGATTCTGATTCACTCATGTTTCATAGAGATGGGTTAACTGTGTATTGCGCCACAGAGGATGCTGCAATGGGTTGAAACTCAATAGAAACATAACTTTAGAATGTAAGACTTATTCTTCTGCAGATATTGGCTACTATCCATCAAGCCATCTATTCATTCTATACCTACTCATTAACTGACTAGATTGGGGACATAAAGGTGAGAAAAACAGACCTAGTCTCAAGAAATGTGTAGTCTACTGGGGAAGGGAGAACAGCAAGAAGTTCATGAAAACTGGAGGCTAATAGTGAGAGTGTAATGAAAGACACAGTTCGGAAAGCAGAGTCCAGCTGTGCTGGTTAGCTATTGGTGCATAACAAATCCCCACCCCAAATTTAGTAACTTAAAACAATAACTATTTCTCAGTTTGTGGGGGTCAGGCATTGGTCAGAAGCTTAACTGAGCAGCTGTGGTTCAGGGTCACTCCTGCAATGTATTTAGGACACTGGCAAGCACTGAGATGCTTGCCTTTGGAGCCTGCAGAATCTGCCCCAGGCTCATTCACTTACATGGAACTACCCAGTGACTTCTTGAATATACTCCTGACATGGCAGCTGACTTATCCAGAGCAGGAGAGTGGAGAGAAAGAGCCCTTGGAAGTCACATTGTCACCCCACTGGGTTTTATTTGTTAGAGGTGAGCCTCCAGGTGGAGTCCACATATAAGGGAGGGGAATTAAAAGGCAAAAGTGTCAGAAAGTTTACATACATATTTAAGACCACTGCACAGGCTACAGAGGGACCTGTAGCCCTGTTATAACTATTAGTTTTCTAGGAATATCATAACGTAGCACCATAGACTGGCTTAAATAATAGGAAAAAAAAATGTCATCTTATTGCATTGGAGGCTACAAGTCTAAGATGAAGATGCTGGTGCCTTAGCAGCTTCTCTTCTTCACCTCCTATGTGGTCTATCTTCTGCATCTTCACATCACTTTCCCTCTGTCTGTGTTCTGATCTCCTTGTATGCACTCCAGTCATGTTGGATCATGACCCATGATAATGACTTTAGTTTAGTCACCTCTTTAAAAACCCAGTCTCCAAATATAGTCACACTCTGTGGTTCTGGGATCAAGTTAAGTGCACACAATTAAGCTCATATCATAAGGCTTTGGGTATTGTGTGTCAGAATAACAGGAAACCATTACAGTACAATTTCCAACTTATTGTGATTCGACTGAAGAATCTTTGAATTCTGATGGGCTTAATGGGATATGACAGGCATGGCTGGCTTATGGTATTTCTCTTTATAGTGAGACTATTAGGATATAAGGCTGCCATAAGTCAAAGAGCATCTGTAATTTGAGCACAGGGCTGGATATGTGTAACTATCCCATTTACATTTGAAAATTCCTCCTTTGTAATGCAGTGATGTGGTTAGAGAGGGAGCAAAGTGGAAATTGACTGGAAATGCTGATAGTTGCCCAACTGAAGTGACCGGGGTTAAGGTGGTTACACTAGGAACAAAGCAAGGTTGACAGCTTCAAGAGTTAACTACAATGCAAAATTGTTAAAGCTAAGAATAGACTGGATGTAAAAGGCAAGTGCAAGGCAGAGTTGAGCATGAGACCTGGACTCCTGGCTAAGGCCACGGACAAGGATGAGGCTCTTGCTAAACCTAAGAATGATGGAGAAGGTGGTGCAAAGTTTGGGAATTCTTTCTGGTTGTACTGTGTCAAGGACTGTTTCTTACTTCTTTTCACTTTTTAAAGGATTTATTTATTTTATTGGAAAGTCAGATATACAGAGAGGAGGGAAGACATAGAGGAAGATCTTCCATCCACTGATTCACTCCCCAAGTGGCCACAATATGGCAAGGGCTAAGCTGATCTGAAGCAAAGAACCAGGAGCTTCTTCTGGTCTCCCATGTGGGTGCAGGGTCCCAAGGCTTTGGACCATCCTCAACTGCTTTCCCAGGCCACAAGCAGAGAACTGAATGGAAAGCAGAGCTGCTGGAACACGAACTGGCACCCATATGGGATTCCTGTGCCTGCAAGGCAAAGACTTTGGCCACTAGGCTACCATGTCAGGCTTCTATTTCTTGAGATATTATAAATCCATTCTAAAACTGGAAGAGCAAATCTGTATGCAAATGTAAGTCTGAGAGTCACTAACAGAGACATGGTATCTGAAGAGAAGACAATGGGTGAGGTTGGAAAGGAATCCAACGTGAATAAGTAGAGAAGGGGGCCAGGGGTTAAGCCTTAAAGAACTCTAGAGCACGCAAATGTTGGGTTTGTAAGCTTGGTTCCTTTACATATCTTGTTTTAAAATCATTAATCATTTCCAGCTATATATAAATTGATATATGAGAGAAAGTTGAGGGCAAGAGGGCAGTCCAAATGCACTGAACCATGACCCATGGGGTGTATGTGTATATGAATGTGTGTGTGTGTGTGTGTGTGTGCATGTGCGTGCACACGCAATGGAAATGGCACACAGTAAGAGAAGTCCTATTGCTTCTACACAGCAAAATGTTACTTAGTGTGGATCCATGAGTAGGAACACAATGTTGCCTCATCCCCCAACACTTGGGTTAGGAAATGAAGTGTTAGTGCCAACAGGGCAGGGGTGACACCTACAAGACCTAAAAGGGAGAGGAATCACAATATTTGCTTTCTTTAATTCTCCCTGATTTAGAAAAAGTCTCCTTAGATAATCACATTTCGTATGTGTGTCATGGGTCAGGAGCGGTCTGCGTGGATGGAGTCCCAGGGTCCCGGGAAACAGTACGCAGATCATTTCAGAAGAGGACTTCTGTTGGGGGAATAGTTCGTGATATCAAAGTTGGATGGTCAAATCAAAGTCACATGTGTGACTGAAGCACCTTCTGAGTGCCAGGCTCATGCTTAGGGCAGGCTGTTGCGAGGCAGGAGGGTGAAGGCAAGAGAGGAGTATTTGCTGACAGCCTCAGTGATGCCTGATGAGATATGGGGGCAAGCTGAGATTGTATGGGTTGATGTCATATGTATTCAGTGTATGCTCCAGGAAAGATCATCTCTTTTAAGTATTTGGCTCTCATTTTCTCTAACATGGTATACGATTTACTGCTTATTATGAGCGTAATTTGTCACCTCAGTCCCACCACTTCAGTTATTAACTCTGAAAGTGCAGAGCTCTGCATCTGTTTCACTCAGTACTGTATTGTAAGCACCTAGGTGTTTTGCCTGCATAGTGGATTTTTGCATGAATGAAAGCATATTCTCCGGAATTCTGTGAAGCAGGGCTGATGTGAGTCTCCATATACTTGCTGATGACTCTACAGGGCACCACCTGTGCTCAGAGTGAGGCGCAATTAAGAAAACCTCTTTCCCCCGTGTGTCTCTGTACATGCGTTGGAAGCAAGTGGGGTCTGTTCTGGGAGCTACAATGTTCATGGCACTTCTCCCTCTCTGTTCAGAGCAGAAACTCCTCTAGTCACCATCATGTGACCTACACTTGCACGCCCCTTGGTCTAATTGATATTTCCTCTGAGTTTTCTTACCCGTGCCCTGGAAAATGGGTGTACTGGTTTACAGTTGCAAAAATAGAGAAGCTTTATTCTTTGAGTGTAGAAATATCAGACTCTCAACAGATGGGAAGATGGGTTACACGTAAGGAACTTGGGGTGCCCTCATGTTACAGTGAGCATTGCCAACACAGGTTTCTTGTGCAAATTTGTTTGGTTCATTCCAGATAGGAGTGACAAGAGCCAGGTCAAGGGGACACTGCAGTTAGACTCACTCCCAGCTGGTCCTGGCTCTTCCTCTCTGGAGGAGCGGAGGCCACACCCCTACATCCCAAGTATTTCTGGTCAAGGAGCCCAGATCTTTTTCAATCCCTGGATGTTCTGACCCCGCTTGTCCTTCCTGACTCTCTCTTATGCTTGTCCCCTGCTCTTGCATCCCTCCACCCCAAGCTTACTGATATTTAATTCTTCTCCCCTTCCCCATACCCTCTTCGGTTCCCAGAAACATACCACCCTCCCCAGCGTTACTTCCATCACTGACAGCAGCAATGAAGCATGTCACAGGAACCCTACTGTTCTTCCAATACAAAGTGCAAAGCTGAACCTTATTTGGAACAAGAAGGACGCCTCCTCAGAGCGGATGAGACCTGAGTGGGGACTCCAGGCAGATTTCAGGCAGTGTCGCCTCTGTGCCTCAGGTGTCCCATCTATAAAATGGAGAGAATTACACCTCCTTGAGCTGTGGAATTCAATCCATTTTTAACATACACGAAATTCTCAGAGCTGTTCCTGGTGTGTAGCCAACTATGAGGAAGCTCTTCAAAAACTTCATGGAAATTGTATATTGTCAAAAACCTGTACATGGATTTCAAAAAATGTTGTGTGTGCCAAAATAATTTTTTAAATTCTATTTCCCACAGACTTCTTGAAATATCCTTACACAACTGCTGCTGCCTTCTTCCAACTGCCCCTTGTTCTTCTTGGGTCATTTCTGTTACTGTCTTGAAGTCCTTAACCTCCCAGCTCCCTTGCCCTGGTTTCCGGCCTGCTCTGCAGGGTGCACCTCCTGCACTTCACCCCTGCATGCGAGGGTGTAGCCAAAGATGGAAGAGGGGCCTTCTTCAGCTGTGTCCCTGCCATGTGATGTGCTGCGACCTCCTGCACAGCAGTTTCATCAACACCTGAGGTTTAGAATGGGCCAAAGTCTTCTGAGTGCTGACCCCAATTCTTCAGTAGATTTGCCACCCAACTCTCCCCCTTTGCTCAACTGATAGTAGAGGAGTCCTTCATTGCAAAGTAGGTGTGAGGGAACTGTTCTTGACCGTTCTCTGCCAGTTGCCCCTAAGCTCCTCCAACAGCCAGTCTAACATTCACCCTCCCCACTCCAACCTCCTTCCTGTAATGACTCCCACCCTCCCCCAGCCACAGGGGCTGCAGCTTTCTGATGCACTTGACCTTTTTCTCCTTGTGTTCCACTCTAACGCTTCTCCACCAAGCCAGAGGGAACTTTGAATAATTATATCAAATCAAGTCCACTGACCTGTTGTCACAATCAAGATTTAATGCAAGTGGCTTCCCTGAGCGTATAAGCCTGGAGGATATCAGCCAGCCTGCCTCTCTTACCTCACCTCCCACCCCTCGCCCTCTCAACCCTTCCATGTCAGACGTGTGGGCCTTCTGGCTGCTCTTCAAATCCTCACAGCTCATCACTGCAGGAGCACTACCTGTGCCTGCTGAGTGCTGTTCTGTGCCAAGCTCCCTCTCTACTCAGTATGAAAGTCAGTTGCTCAAGAGTACTTTCCTATTCATCCTGGCCCAAAGGGGCCACCCTGCCTATCACTGCATTCTCATACCAGGCTATTCTAACTCCTTATGCACACTTAGTACCAGGTAATATTCTTTTGTTTACATGTTGTTTTTTTGTCTAGTGATACGAAGATATTGGAACAGAGACCTTGTCTGTCTTACTTCAATATCCTCACAGGTTACAATAATACCTGATACACGATAGATGCTCTAGTAATACTTATTGTATGTATTGAGGCATAACGACTCAAAGCAATATAACTGCATAAAAGTGCACTGAATTTGGTTCATACTTACACTAGAACCTTGGTTTTGCCAATGTGATCTTGTTATCTTGCCTGTAACCCTGATGTGATCTTGAACTCTCTTATCACCTTTCTGGGCTCTGATGGGCGCATCTGTTAGATAGCAACATCACGTGCATTACTGAATTTTATGACAATTATGTGAGATGCTGAATGCATGAAAAATAGTCCACTTTTTTAGAGATTCCTGACAAATTGACATTGAACTTCTGGGTAGTAACAGATGATGGAACCTCAAAGTATCAAGGAGAAGGAATTAGAGAATCCTTTTTCCTCTAGAGCAAATACAGAGTGAGGGAGATAAAGCCCAGCCTGCAGTCTTCCCTCATTCCCTTGGCTGGCCACCCTGTTATAATGCTGCTGTTGGCTGCGCTGTTAACATGTACATAAATATCACCACCGTCTAACGGGGCTGGCATCAAGGCCCATAAAGGCAACGAGAGGCAAGGTTATTGATGTCTGTCTGAGGGCCTCCTTGGGACTCCAGCCAGAGCTGTTACAAGGATCCAGAAGTTGCATCAAGCCAATTGATTTCTCTGTCACCCCAGGAAGACTCACATTCAGGGAAGCTGGCAGCCTGGCAAGCCACAGACTACGTTAATGAAACCATGCAAATGGCTCTGCTCCCAACATCGTTTCTGTCCCTGGAAGCCTGTTGGCTTCCACTCTAACAGGTATTTGGCATCTTGGATTTATACTGATGAGAACAATACAAGGAAAACCAGGGTGGGTGCAGGCATTTGGGCATGTTAGCTGATGTCCCTGTGGAAACAGTCTTTGTGTCATGTTACAGCAAGAGGGAAGATAGCAGGGAGCCACAGAGGCACCGCCTGGGGCCACTCTGGATGGCTAAGCCATTCACGAAGCCTGATGGAAGGTAAAGTGACCCAGGTGGGAGCCAGAGGATTCTTGGGTCAGCCTGTGTTCTTCTCCAAGCTTCACACTCATCTGATGCCCAGAGGTGCAAGCTCTGATTATCTGTGCTCTTCTCAACTTTGCCTCAGACTCTGAGTCCCTTAAGGCCGGTGGCTGTGCTACCTCTGGTTATGGCTCCCAGAGCCCAAGACAGTGCCAAGAGCACAGCTTGCTCCATCATGTATGTGAGTAAATGAATAGACTTTGACAGTGTCATTTCTGGCTCTTCTTGTGCAAGATGCACCTCTGGGCTTGTAGCATGAGAAGAACTCTGAGGGAAGTGGGGTCAAAAGGTGATCCTGCAGGAAACTCAGACAGAACTGGCCCGGGAGAGTCCTTGTGGTTCAGTGGGTTAAGCTGCTGCTTGCCATACCTCCTGTGCTTCAAGACAGAGCCCAGGTCCCAATCACATTGGCTCAGCTTCTGACCCCACTTCCTGTGAATGCAGTGGCTGATGACACAAGTACTTGGGCACCTGCCACCCATGATGGACACATGACCTGGATGGAGTTCTAAGTTCCTGACTTCAGTGTGGCCCAGTCCTGGCCGTCGTGGTCATGTGAGAACCAGCAGATGGCAGATCTCTCCCTGCCTCTTCTCATTTTTATCACACTGACTTCCAAATAAATTAATTGAATAATTAGAACATCAACAGCAAGAACTGGTAAGGGAGTGGGGAGTTGTTGTAAAATGTGAATGGAAAGCTGGGTGTAGCCCCCTCTGTTCTCTGACTCCATCAGACAGTAACCATTTCTTCTCTACTACCTCGTCTCCCCCACAGTCCCAGGGGCCTCTTGGTCCATGGCATCTCATATTCATCTAGAGGTTAACATCTATTATGGGAAGGGTTAGAGATGGAGAAGAGGTGAGCTGAAAGTTGCTGGAAGAAAAGCAGGAACATACAAGAAAGGAAGGGGAAGAGCATGCTGCTTCACTTGGAGGGAGGGCTGTGTCCTTCCGGTTAATGCTAGTTTCCTTTCTGTGGCTGTGCAGAGCTGAGAGCACCAAGCACATTGAGCTTCAAGAAAGCATGCATTAGCAAGGAGACCATGATGGGGAACAGAGTGACTGGTGGAAGACAATCAGGCAGAAGGGTCCTTGAAGGGTGCCCATGGGCACCTCCGGGGCTCTTAGAGGCAGGAACAGTGGAAGAGGAGTGACCTGGTGCCTGTTGGTGACAGTGCCTCTCCCCAGGGCTCCAGAGGAGGGAGGCAGAATTGCAGCTGAAGGAGTGGAGTTGGAGGGACTGGAAGGGGCAGTGCCAAGCCAGGGGGGCTCTCGGGCCCTCCTAAGCGTTCACCCAAGCCTTAGAGCTGGGCATAACCAGACCCGGACTCCAAAGACTCTCCCTTCCACTCTGAGAGTTGTGGGGAGAGGAGGGAATCGGGAACCCATGGTGATAGGTGAGGGGAATGACCATGGTAAACCAAGGGTGTCTGAAGCTCTGTGCGTCTGGAAGTCAGCACTTGCTTTGTGTGTGGCTGGTGTGGTCCATGACACCTCTTAATGACTGTATGTTAGCAGTGCTGTTTTCTCTTGTGTTTTTTGATAGTCCCCGGTGTTTAGGGGAAGCAGGAGTAATAAGCACCTTTCCATAAAGCAATTCCCCAGAGGATTCCGGGAACATCTAGATGGATAGGAAAATCAACCTCTGAATGATTTTTGTCTTCCTTCAGAAAAACACCGCACGTGTGTGTGCATGTGCGTGTATGTATGTGTGCAGTCAAAACTGAGATCCATCTCACACCTGCTGATCACAATTCTTCTGAAAAAGGAACCATCTCACTGATAATCCTACTGCCGAACAGCTTTTTAAGGTCACTTCCCTCATTTCTTCAGGTCCAAATGAAATCTCTGGGTAACACGTGTGACCACAAGTGTCAGGGGGGATAAAGAACTAAGACAGTTAGAAAAACATTAGGCTCGAGTAAAAGGGAATAAAAGACAAATGTTAGCTATTTCCTGATGAAGTAATTACGGGTTTTTGCAGGGAGAGGTGGCTGGGGCCTGGAAAGGCAGCTGCATAGAGGCGGGGAAAGGAAGAACTGACTCTCTTGAACAAATGCGCCTGATGGTGCCTGGAATACCAGGTCATAGGATTGTTTTTGTCTTGTTTTCTTTCCTTTAGAGGTTAAAAAAAATGCACCAAATCAGACACATCTTCTTATCTCTTGTCCTTTTCATGCCCAAGGATACTTGCTTGAGTGAATTTGGGCCAAGGTCCAAAGCCATGGGTAGAATGAAATTCATGAATCCAGCTCAGGTTAAATCTATGGACCTGATTGTACCATCACCCCCACCCACCCCTACCACCTGCCCCACAGCTCTCTAAGCAGTGGCATTGACCAGTCAGAGCTTCCTGAAAAAGTGTCTACTGTTTCTTTAGTATGGTCTGTTCATTCTAACAAGAGCAAGTGTTGTTAGAATACATGAATGAATGTTAACTGCAGAAGCAAGCTACGGTGATGAGAGGCCAGAGGTCAGTTATTGAACTTCTGATTTATTCATGAGAAGATGATTGGTGAAGTTTGAAGTCCTTTCCTTGACAATCTAGAAAAAAGCAAGCTTGAAGTACATTGGAGATCAGTTATTGAGGAACCAGTGAAAGAGGAGAGAGAAACAGAGAGAGAGAGAAGAGAGAGAGAGAGAGAGAGAGAGAGAGAGAAAGTTCCCAGAAAAGGGAAACTAGCAATATGAAAGCACCCAAGAATTGTAAGAGAATACAGATTCAGATTCAAAATAAATTGGAGCAGGAAAACTAAGACTTGTTTGGGAAGATAATATAGAGAAAAGCCATTAAGGGAAGGTCTATTGTCAACCAGGACGGTGATAGGCTGGGGCCTTCCTGGGGTACGCGGAATCTGAGAGTGTGGTAGCATGGCTGTACTGCATCAACCAGGACCTTCATGTGGCGACAGTGTGGGGAACGTGGGTGGACCACAGTGAGCTGATTTGGTATAGGCCTTTGAGCCTCCGAGGTGATCTTGTATGCTGTTACCCATCACAAGGAAGACACAGTGCTGGCATCTTTCAAACTGAGCTGAGAGAGAATGTTTTTTTCATGGAGCATTTGACAGTGTGCTCTAAAGAGCACACTTTAGAAATGTTGATGGACATGACAGTGTGGAATGATAGAAAAATGGTTCAAGGCAGGCTTTTGGTGTAGCCAGGAAGCCAGGATTCCAGAGCAGGGTGCCTGCGCTCCAGCTGCAGCTCTGTTTCTGACACCAACTTCTTGCTGACCAAGCACTTAGCTCCCTGCTACCCACATGCGAGACTTGGTTTGGATTCCAGGCTCCTGGCTTCAGGCTGACCAAGTCCCGGCTATTATAGTCATTTGCAGAGGGCATCAGTGGATGGAAGATCTCTCTCTCTTTCTCAAATAAATACCAACAATAAATGCTTAAAGCTTTTAAAAGAGAGCATAGAAAAGCTTCTTAAACATGTTAATGAACAAAGGGGAGCAATAGGATGCAGATTCTGGGTTGCAGGCTTGCCACTCACCTCTTGGTTGACTGGACTGATGAGGCATTTCCTCATGTGTTGATGCTGCCGGGCTAGTCAGAGTTGACGTCTTGTTCTGGCAGAGCCTGTCTCTCGTTTGTGAGGTCTGAGATGGTGAGGGCAGGCGGGTGCCGGGGGGGTGGGGGCGGGAGGATTAAATAAATGTTGTGGAATGAATGAATGTATGAGTGACTTCCTGTCCATTCTGTTGGAAAGAAAGAGGCAGGGACAGCACAGCCAACCTCAGCCTACCTCCAGGCTCTTTGTGTGTTGGGGCACGTGCTTGACACTGCAGACCACAAGGGCATTCTCCCAGGCCATGCAGCCTACAGCCTGGTGGTCAGAGATACCTACACTTCTGGGTGCCCATGTTCTTCTTGGGCTGGTTAGGTGCTCTGGAAAAGGGAGTGTCTCCCTCTCAGAATCAGGGAAGCTCCCTTCCCAGGGCATGCAGCCTGCCCTATCACTCCCCTACAGGGATGCAAATCTCACACCCTGCCTTCTTACAGGTCCAGGGCTGTCTGGGCACAGAACTGGCTGCTTGTCAACAGCTTTTGCAAACCTGGTAGCTGGTTGTGAGAATCTATTTTCTCCCACTAAATTAATCGCCACTGGAAGCCGGCCTCCTGGGCTTTCCGTAAACACACACACACATGCTCAATGCCCTCTCACACTCTCCCCATCCTTGGTCCTCTCCCTAGCCTATCCCTCCCTTCCACTTGCTGGTGTTTGGGCTGAGGTGAGAGTCAGCCATGCAGACACAGGCCTAGATGCCACATGGGTCTCAGCATGATCACCCACAACGGGCTGAGGGAGGAAGATGAAGTATGGCTGTCTACCCCCTATTGGAGAGGCACACACAGATGTGCAGCTTGGAAGTTGACTCATCCCAGCCCATTTACATATTCTGTCTCTTCTGAGGGTTGGCAGGAGAAGGAGCACTCCTTGAGTAACACTGTTCCGGTAAAAACCACTTTGACTTGGAGACTGTGGAGTTGAGCACATCCAGAATAGCCTGATCAGCACTGGTCACATAGTGTCACCTGCTGCCCGTTTTTTTGCAGGACAAGCCAGCGTCAGCGTGCGTGTCAGTCTGTGCATGTACATGTGTGTGTGAGTACATAATTTGTAAGGAGAGAGGACACGGGAGCTTACTCTACGCACACCTCCCTCGGGATCTGTTCGTCACGTTATGAAGTTGCCAAGGGGATGGTCAAAGGAAAAGGGATGCCACGGTTGGGTCTTGTTGCCTACAGAGCAGTGGCAGTACTGCTATTCTGTGGGCTTTCCTTACGGATCTAGCTACACATCAGACACTTCCCAGATCTTAGATGCTGGACTTTGGATCCCGAGAAGAGGTATGTGGTGTGGTAGCTAGGTGGAAGGAAGCCATGTCTCTGCATCCCTCGTTTCCCACCTTGTCCCTCTCCCCTGAACCATGCAAGTCCAGAGCAGTGCCTGCTAGAGAGAGAGAAGGGATCAGGTCCCTTCCAGAAGCAGTCTTCTCCATCAGGGCTGTGGGACAGGGCCTGAGACACTTGGGCAGTCTCAGCTGAGCTCCCTCTCACAGGCCAGGAGTGGAAAGAATCACAGGTGGCCACTGCCTTCCACTGAAACAGAATCAGTTTAGGGAGATCTGATCTTAAACTCAAAGGAGGTTTAGACAAAGAAGGTGTCAGGGTTACCACAACCCTAACTGTTTGTTCCCTTCTGAGCCCCTGTCCATTTCATCACTGGTCCATGGGGCCCTTGTGAGGACTCAGTGGCTCGTGCATATGTAAGTATCTGGGCCCTGGGGAGCTGGCAGGAGTGAGAGCTGTGATCATAATATGCATAACCACAAGTATGCGTTGGCAGTTTGCAATTAATACATTTTGACTTTTTCAATGTGTTCTCATGTTTGTTGCTTCAGGCTCAATTCCAGCACCATGAGCCTGGTTTAACAAATGTGGATATTGAAGATGTGGCAAGCTGGTGTTCTTCTCAGGATCCAAACCTCCCTTGGGCTGTTGGGAGTCTCACTGGATTTGGGAGCCATCCCTCAGGACAAGGAGGCACATACAGTGTGCCACCTACTCTGCACAAGGTGCTGTTCCTGGGCTCACCGTGTTCTTTGCACACCCAACAACCCTCCTCCAGAGAAACCCTGGGACAATTGGACTGTCCTCCCCTGCAGCCCCAGGTGGCACCCAGAGGTGACAGTCACCTGCAGTAGAAGCAGTTTTCAGGCTCTTCCCACCCTTCTCCTTGTACCCCATGCCTACTGCCCGATCCTGCTTCTGACTCTTCCCACTGAAGCAGTACATATCTGTGGTCCTGCCCCAGTGACATACCTGCATCTCATTCCCGCTCGTGTGCAGATGGAGATCTTAGTCACAGAGGAAGGCATCTCCAAGAGCTCACATCACTTCAGGAAAACAAACGAAACAGTGACTTCAGACTGATATTGTGGCACAGAGGGCGCCTCGAGACATCAGTGTGCCATACTGGACTTCCTGTCTGAGATACAGCCGCTCCACATCTGATCCAGCTTCCAGCTCATGTGCCTAGGACGGCAGTGGGTGATGGCCCAGAAATACGAGATCCTGCCATGCACAGGACACCAGACGAAGTTCCAGGGCCCTACAACTTCAGGTGTTGGGGTCATTTGGCAAGTGAGTTCATGAGAGGTCTCTCTCTCTCCTCTCTCTCTCTCTTACCTTTCAAACAAACAAACAAATAAATAAATCATGAAAAGGCCCACCCCTTAGAGGGCAGCAGAAATGGGGCAGGGCAGCACTTCCTCACAGACTGAGTCTGACATGTCTCCTCTGCACCTGACCTCATACACCCCGGCTGCAAGCGGACTTCGCTGTCCTCCCTTGGCTGTCTGGCTCCAGGCTCCTTGGGCCCTGCTGACACCCTCCAGCAAGTCAGCCTTGCCCTGCTTTCTTTGGAATCTATTTTGGCACCGACCTTGATGCTCCATCTCCTGTGTCCTGAGTCTGCACTTGGCGTGCTGTACTGATGCATGGTAGAGCTCAGAACCAGAAGTGTGGCTCTAACTTAATGAGTTTGCTGGTCCATGCCTCTCCAGCCTTCCTGTCCCCTCTCGTGCTGTCTGTACCCAAAGTTGTAACAGGTCTTCTGTGTAGGAAGCACCCAGGGCCCTCTACATATTGACAAAAACATATCACTCATTCGATGGCCCTACAGTTAGCATCTTTGCTAACCCCTATTGCAGAGAAGAGAAACTGAGAATCTGTTTGATTCTGTGCCTTCTCCAATGTCAAAACCTTAGAAATTGGTGGCAGCAGGACAGTCCTGGTCAAGACTCCATATTCATAATATGTTACCTGGCTTCCTCTCATGGTGACAAAGGGCAGACCGTGTTGCCCTGTTATTTTTCACCAGACACTGGCACTCAGTTCTGACTTTCATGTCTCAGGCCTTCATAGTATCTCTTCATCCCTTCCATCTTCTCCATGCCAAGCCCTCCTCCTCATCACCTTCATTCCATCTCGTCTCCCATCATGTCTCTGACTCCTTGCAGCTCTCTGGGTCACCTTGCATTTCCACAACCTATGGCTTCCCTTGAAGCTGTCTGCTTCTCTTTTCTTCTCCTAATTTCCCCCAGCACCCTCCTCTCTCCCCGTGTGGTTTCCTGCTGTCATCCTGCCAGCCTCTCTTCTCTGTGTCTCTGTCAATGCCTCTTTCTCCCACTTCCTGCTCCCATCTCTACTCCTCCACCCTCCTCACCCCCTCTCTGCCACGCTTCTCTTTTGTCTCCCTCTCTTGTTCATTTAGTGATCCCATTTATTACATCAGTATCTCTGTCTGGTATCTGCCCCCGAGCCTCCTCCTCCTCTGAGATGCTCAGCTGCAGATGGGAACCATGTTCAATGCAGGTCCTGTTCCTTGCCAAGGAATAACAATGAACTCAGGAACCACAGAAGCACAAGAAAGAACATCTCTGTATTCCACGAGACATCCAGTCTCTTGGGACAAAATGACTTTTCTCTCAGTTTATTTATGAAACCTGGGGCTGTGGAGTGACATGCATACAGATGGTACAGCTGGCTGGTGGTTTGGTTCTGTTGAAGGCCTACGTGGCTCTCAGCAAGTGCCTTCTTTCAAACTCAAGCCAGGCTGGGGCTATTCAGTCATGAGGCAGTTTTGTCTTCTATAGATGCTTTCAATGGATTGTGTGGTGGGCACTGACTTTGGGCACGATCTCTGTGGTACCTGGGTCACCTATGCTGATGGGGCACTGAAGCCAAAGTGAAGAGTAGGCTCGAGTCAGAAGCACAATGGGGCCTCATGCTCCATTCGCGGCTGGTCCTTGGCTGTGACTACAGAGAGTCTCCTGACCTCTTGGTCCTCCCTGTGGCATTCACATGGCTGGCCAGGAGTGAGACCCACTTTTGCTCAAGCCATGCTTCTCGCAAGAAAATTTCAACAAGTCCAACTCACTGCAAACCCTACCATGCCAAGAACCTCTCATGAGGCCATTGCCCTTCATTTCCTATCTTGCTGGTCATGGTCTGTGACAACATCTCCACAGCTGAGGGACAGTACCCCATAGCAGACTGGACAAAGACTTGACTTTTGCCCCCTCAATGAAACCATTAACACGATCTCTTCCCATTTTGCAGCTGTCAGAAGGCAGACTTGCCCCAGTGCTAAATCCCATAAAGGAGATCCTCCTCTCTACAAATCTGAGGGATAATGAGAAGACAGCCAAGCCTGTATGTTGCCTGACCTTCAGGCCTGGAAGGGCATGAGACAGGGAAGTGGTTTTCAAATCTGATCATGTATAAGAACGATCTGGTATACCTTTACACAAACACAGATTTAAGATGTCCCTTCCCCTCTTCCGATGTCTGGAGAGCATAGGGATGATTCCATGTACCTCAGCACAGCTCCATGTGGGAGCCTTTTCCCCTATCCACCAACTTCAGCAATGCCCTTTCCACCACGGCAGAGGCCAGGGATGGGGAAATAGCGCAAAGCACTGTAAGGATGGCTCCCAGTCACAGGTGCCACCAGCTAGCTCCTGTGTCTCATAATTGATGCCCATTAAGGATAGCCTCTCTTTCGTCATCTCTAGGAAAGAATGCACCTGCAATGGTGCCTAATGCATTTCTCAGCGGGAAAGCATTCATTTCCGCCAGCACTTACTCTCAGCCCTTTGGCGTCTCCCTCCTCTTTCTCTGTCACTCTTGATCTTCCTTCTCCTACTTAATAAAAAAATGCCTTTCATTTACCTTTCATTTCTGCAGCCCTTTACAGTTTTCAAACCTCTTCCCTACATATTATTTCTAACCAACAAGAATGCATTGAGGCATGCAGAGAATGTGAATCCCTTAGAGCAGACACAGTTCAAGAAGGTTGAATGACTGAGCTAAGGTCACTGCACCAGGAAACAATGGAGGTGGGCTGTGTTTTCCCAACCTGAGCTGGCTCTCTCTGGAGTCTGCTTCTCCTGCCCCTTCCCATCCCTGCCTGCTGTGGCTTTTTCTGGAAAGGATGAGACTGTCAGACATAAGTGTGAAGAGGTTTCTCTGCTTTAGAGAAAGGCCAGAGATGTTGTGGTGAAAGGGCCTCCTCCTAGGTGGTCTGTAGCAAGGAGGAAACTCTGTGCACAGACAGGCAGTCCCCTCATGGGGCTGTGCTTCCTCTGCTGCAACTACTGCAAGAAAGCAGTGGTTTCGCCCCCACCAAAGGGAGGGAACGTTACAATGGCAAGGAGGGAAAGCTAAGAGCCTGGAGGCTAACCTGATTCACCTGCATACTGACACTTAAGGAACAGCAGGGCATTTGTGCCCACAAGTCTTCCCCATCCCCTTGACTTTGCCTCAGCATGTTCATCTGTAGGATGGAGACCATGTTAACCAGGGTCAGGTGAGTAGAGGGGTTGACTGTGCTAGCAGATGCAGGAGAGTTCCCCTCCCACCAGCTCCATGTGCAGGACACACGGGACAGTAACAAATGGAATCCTCTGGAATAGCTGTATATGAGTACACGGAGGGGGAAGGTCAAAGTGGAGTTTTTCCACTTTGGGCAGCATTTCCGTTTATTATACTTGAAATCTCTGGCCTTGCCATCCCCAGGCTCCTAGCACTCCCACCGGAAGGCCTGGCCTTCATTTCAGTCCAAGGAGAGCAGCCCTGCCAGCTGTCCCAACCCTTCACGCAGAGCCAGGTCTGCACAGCCTGTGATCTGCACAGTGTGGGCCCTAATGTTCTCTGGCCTGGATGACTTGAGCTCCAGCTTCGCTCTGGCCACCAGGCCTTGATCTGGAACTGGGTCTGGGGCGCCACAGGTGGTCTCAAAACAACAACAACAATAACAACAACAAAAAGCAAAACACCTCTTTCTCTTGTCCTTCAACAGCTGACATTCAAGAGGCTCAGCTTTCCCTTCCCTGAGACAAACCTGGCGGGGGGTCTTCTCACTGACCTCCCAGGTTTACCTTGGGAATTAAGGTAGACAATTGGTGGCCGAGCCCCCTGGTGAGATATCCAGTAGCTGGGAGCCCATTAAATCAAAGCCTTCTTGTCCTAATCTTATCACCTGCCACGAAGGATCAGAATTATGAAAGGCACACATTTGTAAGGCTCAGAGCTAGGATGCCACTGTGCCACTGAGAAACTCAAAATAGTTCTCTTTCTCTAGCAGTTACTATGGCACCCTGCACATTAGGCATTCATGTTCCCCCAACCCAGCCCTCCCAAAGTTAACCCTAACACTGAGCCCCTCCTTTTCACAGCCCCCACAATCAGGTGATGCTCCCAGCACACAGTCTTTCCACCTGTGCTTGCCCACAGTCCCAGCACCCAGATCCCTGCCCCTCTGTGCCAAGGGGCCACCCAAGATAACACAACCATGGCCCTCCAGGAGCCATGGCTCCATCCGATCTGGAAAGCGAGTGCTTAGACCCCAAGGGAATACCGGGAATACTGGGAGGGACAACCCAGCACAGTTTGGAGCGAGCTGAGCAGTGTGAGGCAGGCACCTGCTCAAGCTATGGGCTTCCACAGGTGCTTGCAAATGTGACATGTTCACATTCCTGTGGCATGGACTCTGGGTGCACGTCTCACACTCATGAGAGCACTGCTGCTGCATGGAGGTGCAGGGGCACCGGTGCCCATGTGCTGTGCAGGAACACCTGTGCCCATGTGCTGTGTGGCCAGTAGACCTGGCTGAACCTCTCCCCTGGACTGGCTCCCACAGCCCGCGTCTGTGTGAGCACACTTGTGTGTGGTTAAGGTATGAAGGCACTCAGTGTCCAAATCACAGCCTACCAGGGCAGTGGAGTGTACACAGGGTCAAGGGACCCCCTTCATCGTGGTGGCAGTACCAAGCCGTGCTACCCCCTGCTAGATGGGTTCAGAACTGAGGCTTGTAACACTCAGCAGTTATCTTTGCAGCCTGAGACACCCACAAAGCCCATTCCTTCAGGCATTGCTAACAAGCCAGTGGTGACGAGTGATGTGTACAATGGGACAGAGGGAGAAGCTGAGCAGAGAGGCCCTTGTCCGCTTTGCTGCTGTGCAACTTGCCATCATTTAGCTTCTCTCTTGCAAACTTAATGCAAACTTTCGGTGTTCTGTGTAGAGACTCACCCCACCCAGAACACCAAACAAATCCCACTAGTTATTTTGCACCTCCAACCACCTTCATCTCCCCAAATCCCACTTTGCTTTCTCCTAGCTCTGTCTTCTTTCTCTCTTTCTGAGCTCCCTCTGAATTAGATTAGTCACATTCTTAATTAACTGTGCTGGTAAGAGCTCTATTAGGTATTAAATGTTTGTCACAATCCAATTAAAAAATCCATCACAGCAGGACAGGTTTTGGCGGCCCAGCAGAGTGACGCTGAGAGCCCAGCGCTCTCCTCTCTGCCAGGGGATGGGAAAGCAAGGCAGATCCCTGGGGGCCAGCAGGGCCAGGCAGGGGTTCCCAGCCAGATCAAATGGTCTGGTGCTGGAACCCTGAGACTTATGCCTGAGCATCCCTAGCGCCTGGAGGAATCCTAGTTCTCCTGCGACCAAGTGTCCCTGTTTGTCAGGCCTACCAGTGTTGGCATGCGCGCACAAACACACAAATATGAACACAAGTGATGAAGTGGGCTGGGGTGGACAGTTTAAATCCAGTGGGAGGCTTCTTGATGTAGGTATGAAGAATGGAGTTGGAGTTGAGCCATGTTTTCCAGGGGTCCAGCTCTAGGCCACAGCTGTCACTCAGAACTGGTCTTTTTGTTTCATCTTAAAGAAACTTGCTCAGAAGGCAAGTTATCTCATGGTCAATGGAAAGAAAATGAGCATTCAGCCCTGGGTTCCCAGCCTTTCTGCTAATGATTTTTGGTCCTTGTCTCTTTGCTCTTAACC
This sequence comes from Ochotona curzoniae, assembly GCF_017591425.1. Classification (NCBI taxonomy): domain Eukaryota; kingdom Metazoa; phylum Chordata; class Mammalia; order Lagomorpha; family Ochotonidae; genus Ochotona; species Ochotona curzoniae. Next base: position 3,236,706 of record NW_024466129.1, on the reverse strand, counting down.
CCCACTGGCTACGATCCCCTCCTTTGCTTCTGTTCCTTGGCCAGGTTGGCATTGGGCCTTGGTTAATGGATGCCTAGTTTTAGGTCACCAGTTCCCAGCCCTCCTCTCTTGATTTGCCTCACTTTCTCATGGCCACCAGAATGGAGAGAAGAGGCAGAGCATGAAGCCTTGGGCTGAGAGATGGAAGGGAGTTGGGCTGGTGTGCCAAGCTTGCACGTGGCCCCAGCATTCCCTGACCTCCTGGGCTTGATTGCATGCATGCTGCCCCACTTCAAGTCTCACTTTACATTCCTGGGTGCATCTCCAGTGACTGCTTATTCTTATGATTAGTGTGCCACTCTCCACTCTTTGGAATTTTTCCCTCCACATCAGCACAGCTTGCAATCCAGCCTTCTCAAAAAAGGCTGTCTGGATCTGAGTGGCCAAGGCAAAGGAGACCTTGCTCCTGTAGACCATGAGATCCCTAGGGACAGGAAGCATGACTCATTTTCCAGCTGAGAGCTTCCTGGGAGGCATGGAAAAGCACGTGGGGAATGACTAAACCAATGACCTTACTCTCAGGACTCAGGGGCCCCAATAAGCTTGTCCCTTTGATGCCACACCGAGTAAACAGCTGTTTATCCAGTACCTGCTCATGTGCCTGAATGCTTCTGCATTCTCTGAGTCACTTTGTCTGTCTTAACATACAAGTCCCTGAAGGGCAGGATCCATTCCGGTTGAATTAATTTCCACAAGGCATAGGACCATGCTAATTCTCCGGAGAAATGCTTACTTTCAGTGCAAATGGCCTTTCATCCCTTCCTTCACTCTCTAAACATCTATCAAGTGCTTTCTCCCAAGCTACCACAAGCTGAGCTCAGATTTGAGAATAAGAAATGTTGTGTGTGTTGAGAATTTTAGCATCAATGTTCATCAGAGAAATAGGTCTGTAGTTTTCCTTCTCTGATGGTTCTCTGTCCGGTTTTGGGATTAAGGTGATGTTGGCTTCATAGAATGAGTTTGGGAGGGTTGCTTCCTCCTCTATTGTTTTGAAGAGCTTGTAGAGGATTGGGGTTAGTTCTGTTCGGAATGTTTTGTAGAATTCTGTAGTGAAGCCGTCTGGGCCTGGGCTTTTTTTCGTTGGGAGATCCTTGATGACTGTTTCAATCTCTACCTCGGTTATGGGTTTATTTAATTCTGCAGTTGCCTCCGGACTGAGTTTTGGTAAGAGACTGGTCCTGCATCAAAAAGGAGATATTGTGACTTCAGACACATCTCAGAGTGGCGTTAAACTCTCCAACCTCTTGAGACTCACTCTCCTTCTCTCTTGCCCTCCCGTCTCTGGCCAGCTCGTGCATCTGTGCTTTTCTAACTTGATTTGGCCTTCAATTTCAGTCCAATCACTGTCTTTCAGCAGCATCTTCCTAGCTCCACAGATGGCCCTCTTTGTTCCCCCAGCATCCTGGCAGGCTGGCGTCAGTCACATGGCACTGCCACCCTGCTCCGTGTGACGTTCTGTTCCTGTGCGGGGCTCTGAAAGCCCTTGAGTCCACGTGATAGCTGAAGTAGATGAGTCAATAATGGCAAGATTGAAGACATCCTTCCTTGCCAACTCTTGGCTCACAAGATGCCAGCCTGGGACTGAAGCACGTCTTTGTTTTTCTGACTGCTCAGAACCAAATCCTCTGCTTCCTTTCTTTTCACAGCCTTCTGCCGGAGGCACCCAGTTTGCCACACCAGGCTTCATGTCCTGGATATAAGGCCCACAGACCCGCAAAAGCCTAGACCCCTAATGTTATTGAAATCCCCAAATGGACTATGACAGCTCCAGGGGTTAATGAAGTTACTGGCCTCATGGCTGGGAAGACAGGAAATATTGCTGTGCCAGAGGTCACTGCAGAAGTGAAATGAATTTCCTGACCTCAATCTGGTGCCTATAGACACATTTTACCCTGGTCCCCAAGCTCCAAGAGGCCCATGGTATGGGCTGTCTCTGAGCAGGGAAGAGGAAAGGACTGGGGAAGTGGTGCTATGAGTTGCTGCGAAGACCCAGGCCTGGAGTGTTGTGAGCCATACCAACACACCCAGTAGAGTACTCAAAGAGGAGACTGGGTCATGGTTTCCCCTAGCCCCCTGCGGTGTGTCCCCTGCAGAGTGCTGGAAACAAGAAGCCAGGGGGGGCTCCTGTTCCCAACTGGGAGCTGCTCAGGGATCACAGGGAGGGGCGACAGTCATTCTGGGCTGGGAATAGGAAACCCAGGGTTCACAGGGCTGTGGTGTTAAGCACACATCTGACCCCCTCCCTGGCCTGCTCATGCAGAAACTCCTCTCCAAGGCTGGCCACCTCGAGATCTCCCACAGAGTCACAGCCCTGGAAGCCCTGGCTCAGCAGGCTTTGGAAGCTTCCTTTCAGACACTTAACTCAGGTTTCCCCTCTGGTCGAGATCCAACTGGGTAATTGCTTGCCCTATGACCACAACACCTGCAGTGGTGCCAAGCAAAGGCTGACCGCTTTACCCCGATCCCTGGCGCAGAAACATCCCGTAGAGAGGTGGGAAAGGGGACAGTGGTACCCGCAGTGTTGACCATTGCAGCACTGCCCTGCTACCTATGCATGATGGAATCTGCATGCAGATGAGCACCAGGAGTGGGGTTGGACAAGCTTTGGGATCTTCATTCTCATTTGTTCAGGGACCATACTGAGCATTAGGTACTGTGCGTGGCCAAGGTACTGTGCTTCCAGCTTCCTACTCTTGGCTGAAAGCCATCACGGCTACTGCTGTGTATCTTTCAAATGTTTCACCATCGTTTCTCATTAGCACTCACAGCCTCCAGTGAGATCATTATTTATAGTCTACCATTTCCTGCTGGGAGAATGTGGTGAAACTGAGGCAGGGGCAGCCACAGCTGCAGCTGGTTTCTAACTAAATAGGGCCAGGGGAGCTGTTGGCAAGCTCTTGGGAGTGAGCAGGGACCAGAGCACAGAGAGCTTCCTGGGGGAAGCAGTGAGCGCTGCAGTACTGGGTGGTGAACGGAGTTTCCTGGGGGAAGCATGTATCCCACAGTGAACAGATCAGAGGTGGTGAACAGATCAGAGTTTTGACCCATCTCTTGCCGTCTGTGTGAATGCATGCGTGTCACTTGCTGCTTTTGGTGTCAGTTGCTCCCATTAAAAAGGGAGGCAACACTGCTGTCTTGGAGAGTGAAGATCATTAGAGAGAATATGTGAACTGTTAGCACAGTGTTGGTCATGGTGGGTATTCCATCCATGGTGATTTGCATGCTTATTACCATAGGGCCCGGCATCAGTCCCCGACTCGTTCTGAGATGCCAGGTGGCAGAGCCCTGACTGCCAGTGAAATCTGCTTCCCTCTACCCTGTGGCAGGGCAGCCTCCTGCTGGTCCCTGGCAGGCTGGTCTCAGGCCAGTTTTGCTTAGGGAAGAGCTTGCTGGCTGCTGTGAGGATTCCACACCACGTGCAACTGGCAGGAAGCAGATCCTGAGGCTGATGTGGTGTAGAACATCTGCCCTCAAATAATTGCTTTGCAGGCCACCTGATTGCTCTGCTCACCCTAGGATGCTCCCAAAGGCTCTGACCCCCCAGTTTCCTCCCATCAGGCTCTTCTTATTCCAACTTCTTTGCTGAGATGCTCGAGCTGTGACTCATACAGTCAATGGTGCCCTCAGTACCACTTTCCGACAAGGGAAGGCCCGGGATCTGCTGCCACCACAGCATGCACATTAGATCCATGCTCCTCACATGTGAACATGGAACACACGCACGCCTGTGATCTTGTTAAATATGCAGATCTAGCTCAGTAGATCTGGGGGAGGGCCTGGGAGTCATCATTTTCTAACAAGCTGATGTGGCTGAGATGGAGCCACATGTCAGGCAGCGAGAATCATGCATTGCAACTCTGTGCTAGGTCTCCTCCTGACCAATGCCTGCTCCCTATGTCCTACCCTTCGCAATAGCTAGAGCAGCCACATGGTTCTGTGCTTGCAGCCACAACCCCCTACACCATGAGAAAGACATAGCCGGGTTCAGGGTGTAGTATAGCACAGTGAGTAAAGCTACCACCTGGGTGCTGGCCTGGCCAGCATCCCTCATGGGTGCTGGTCCACGCCCAGGCTGTTCCATGTCCAATTCTGCTCCCTATTAACCACCTAGAAAGAGCAGCGGAAGATGGCCCAAATGTTTAAGCCCCTGCCACCTACATGGGAATCCCAGAGAAAATTTCTGGCTCCTGGCTTTGACCTGGTCCAGAATTGGCTGTTGCAATACTCTAGAGAGTGAATCTGTATAGATAAATCTCTCTTTCTCTATGACTCTAACTTTCAAAATGTGTAAAAAATTTTAAAGAGAGAGAGAGATGGCTGATGCAAAGCAAATGTGAGGAAGGGAGGGGAAAGGAAGATGCTTGTAACTGAATGATGGATGGCATGTTCATGCTAAAACTGAAAGGTTCCCCTCTCTAGCTCGTTGGCTTGTATACTATGACCATTTCCAATGTGGCTGGCCATCACCTGAAGGCCAAGGCTTGACCACTACTGCAAGAGCTTCCATGTGCACTAAGATGACTATTCATATGGACTCACATAGAGCCAATGTGTTAAATGAGGTTTTTAGCAGAGACTAGAGGACCCCATGTTGAAGTCTGGCTTGAGGGCTGAAGGGGGCTGCCACTGAAGAGGTGGGTGTAGTCACCCTGAAGACAGGGCAGGCTCTCAAAGTAGGAGCGGGGGAGAGGAAAATGTATTCATGAATAGGGAATAGCATGCTAAAAGGTGAGGGACTGTGAAGATCCTGACTCAAAAAACAGCTCCTGGAAGCTTCCAGAATGGGTTTCCAGAGCTATGGGAGCTGAATATTCCACTGGAGCAATCCTGGCTTTGGCTGTCACAACTTTTGATGCATTTGATAACAAGGGTCCTGCTTCTTAGTGTCTTAGCAACACTATTAGATCGAGAAGACCAGGGAGCCCCCACCCCAACCTCGAGAGCTCAGCGCAGCCAGCCGGACTTGAGAGGAGATGTGAGCAGCAGCTGATGGAGGAAAGTAAGGAAGATAAAGACAGCCTTGCTTCATAGGCCTGGAGCCTTCAGCAGTAGCACTGGGAAGTTGCCCTCCACTGCAGCGTGAGGCAGGGTATCCACGGCAGCTCCTGCTGGCTGCTCACAGCAGGTGTTCGAGGAAGAAGTGGCTGGAGGACAACACATCAATTGGCTAAGACTTTTGAACAGAGAAACAGGGTTCATCAAGGTCCCTTCTTGGAAGGGCACTACAAATAAGATTTGTCCCAGCCCATTTAGGGCAGGTCACACAACCCTTGGGCATGATAATATTAATATGCACATCTCAAAGACAGTGTACTCAGTAGAAATTTAATATATGACCATTTAATTTTTTTCTTTAGTCATGTGATAAACTAGGAAGGTTTTCCGAGAGTCTGAATGACCTTTGACGTGGATGCCTTGTGGTGCACTGCTGGGCTCAGCTGTCCTGAGGTCCCAATTGTAGGTCCCGCTGCCAAGCTGCAGTAACCATCATGGGGTGTTTGCTGTCTACCGACTGGAATATAAAGTGGTCAGGACAGGAGAGGAACTAGGAATCCTCTATCTCCATGTGCCTGGCACATGAGAGATGTTCAAATTTTAGATAAAGAAATAAGTGAGAAAATGTTCAGAAGGCTGAGTGGGAGGTATTCACTTCTTTCTCAAGCATAAAGTACTTTACATTGTTTGTCAAACAAATGATCTCTGGGTGACCCCAGGGCTCCGTGTCGCTCCGGGTCCCTTCTCCTCCAGCAGCAGGTTTGAGCCACAGAATTGGAATTTTAAGCGGCCTCATCAATGCCCTAAAGTTAAACAGACTTCCCTAGGAGACATGGCGACTTTCCCAGGTTCAGTGGAGAGGGAAATTGTGCTGCAAATACGTTTTCACTTCAGAACAATGCTCAGAATTTAGAAAACCAAATGGACAGTGTTAAGATCAAGTGTCCAAGTGTCTGCTTGTGTGACTCTCAGCTGTGTCAGTCCCTCTCCTGGTAGTAAGGCACATTCACATCTGTCGAACTATATCATCGTTTTGATCGTTTTATTTATGTACAGATATATATTTGTTTATTTGAAAGACAGGGTAACAGAGAGAGAGAGAGAGAGCATCTTACCTGCTGATTCAATTCCAAATGTCCACAACAGCTGGGGCTGGGCCAGGTCAATGCTTGGAACCAGGAATTCCGTATTGGTTTGCCATGTGGATGACCAGGACTTGTGTGCTTGAGGCATCATCCACTGCTTCCCAAGTGCATTATCTTAGTAAGAGGCAGGTGTGCTGGAACTCAACTTGGTATTTCACCATGGGCTATGGGATGTGGGTGTCCCAAGGGGCCACTTAATCTGCTGTACCACAATCTTTCCCCTTCTTACTCATTGTATGTGTGTCTCTGGAAGTCCCATGCCCCTTCAACGAGACTTTACCCAGGTGTACATCTTTGGGTCATTGCCAGACTCATTATATTTTCTGGTCTTGATATTTTAGAATTTGGTTCCTGTAAACATCCCATTACAGCAACTCTTGTCTTTTTCTGTTCTCCCGTCTATGCCAATCACATTGATCTAGTTCTACTATGAATGCAATGAACAGAGGACACAGGATTCTTCTAACCCGACTCTCTCATAGATTGTTCTTGGAAATATTGGCCCCTCTCTGTGGCCTGTGCTGACTGGACTCAGAAAACGTCACAGTCTTGGGATATCTTGGCCATTTGCAGAAAATGCTTACAAAGGCTCGCTTATTCTAGGTAATGTAAGAGTCTGGAAGTCCCTGATTTCTTCTAAATAGCCTACCATAGCTCCAAGTTCGGACCTGATCATCCACCTCTCCCTTCTGCATCTCACTGTGGCACATCCAATCAAGTCACCTCCCTCTACTGCCCAGAGACAGACACCTGAGGCTCATCTGAAGCTCACCCGGGAGTGTCTGGCAAGGGTCTGCCCTCCCTCTCCCACCCCGATCTCCTTCTGGATGCTGCCCCTCCTCCTTCCTGCACTTCTGTTTATGATAACCAGCTCAGCATCTTCTCAGACCTGTGACCCACAGAGGAAATACTAGGTCCAGCATTTTTGCTCAGAGGTGGGCTGGCTGCAGCTATCAATGTAATAAACAATGTGTAGAATCACTTGTGCATTGAGAAACTGTGGGGGCTGGAAGGAATCTCCCAGGTCATGCATTCCAACTACCCTCCCAGTACGGAAGTGATCAAGCCTTTGGACTTCCCATAGTGAGGACCAGCCTCCTTTTTCCATTTCTCTTCTTTCTCAGAGGCCCATCTTTGCACAGTTCTGAATACTGGTGAATTCTCCTTTGTTTCAGACAAGAACCTATCTCCCTAAAAACCCGCCACCTGCCCATCTCGAAACACTTCGTCCTAAGAGATTCCACAAGCCATGAACTCCTTTTCCCACTGGCATCCTTTGATTTCTTTTTAAAAAAATCTTACTTCTTTTTGTTATTATCATTTTATGATACAGTTTCATGGATTGTGGGATTTCTCTTATCCCCTTCCCAATACCCTCCCCCCTCACTGAGTTCCCCTGTATCATTACTATAGTATAGTTCTTCATACACAATCATCATTGTCCATCATTGTGGGCATGGACAATGGCAGAGAGTCCGGCATATAGTAAACAGTTTCATTGGGAGTCCATCTTTGATCTGGAAGTAGACATGTATAGTGCATTGTATCCTCACATCTGGATATGTTAGTCTCTGTTACATGGTTACTCTATATCCCCTTAAATGAAAAGCTGCAATACAAACTCAACAACAGGAAGAAAAATAGAAATTTACAAAGCCATAAAATTAAATGACATTCAGCTAGATATGATAGTCTCCATTACATTGTTACCATACACCCTCTTAAATGAAAAGCCACAAAACAAAAATCAACAGGAAGAAAAAAAAGAAATTAACATCATGAAGTTAGATAGCATGCTACTGAATTACTAATGTGTTTGTGAAGAAATGAAAAAGAAAATCAAGAACTTTCTTGAAGAAAATGATGCTACTGTATGATCTATGAGACTTGAAGAATCTAATCAGAAGAAAGTGTTCTGAAGAGATTAAACTAACCAAAAAATCAAAATCTGTGAGATACAGTTTCCGTTAATCTTTGTTAATGAAACGTGTCTCCTGTACGCAACACACAGATGGGTTTTGTTTTATAATCCAGTCTACTAATCTATGACATTGGATTGATGAGTTTAAGCCGTTTACATTCAGGGTTAATACAAATAGGTGGTAATTTGGTTCTCTTAACAAAATGCTTCGGATTCTCCTCATGTCTAAATCTCCAAACTAATACCTCAGCTCTTCCCACTGGCCCTGTAGCTCCTTGTGCCCAGTCCTCAGCTCTTCCCACTGGCCCCGTAGCTCCTTGTGCCCAGTCCTCAGCTCTTCCCACTGATCCCATAGCTCCTTGTGCCCAGTCCTCAGGCATCTGGCTCATAGTCTTCTGAACATATTTTGTCCTTCCTTTGCCTTTCAAATGGGGAAAAACAGGGTTGAGAACCAGGTGCAACACAGAGAGGTACAGAACTGTCACCTGCTTTCTTCTAGTCACTACATAATTATCATTCTACCTAGAACCCACTCAAACAGTTCCCTGTTGGTTGTTAGTTTTTGTCACATCTCATCATTTATTCATGGTGAACCCACAGTCAGCAAAATCCTTATGTGTTTTCTGTGTGTGCCACTGACCAACCATTGATCCCTATCCTTATCTGAACAATTTGCTTCATCTTTCTTGAAGTGCTGTTAAGCTGACAGTGCCTCGCTTTACAAAGGCTTCCTTAGCAGGCTGCAAAGCCAAGGTGGCATGGAGCCTACTAACTTCTGAGTTAATGGTATCTGTCCATTGTCAAACACTTACCAAGGCCTACACCAGCAGCTTTACAGAGACCATCTCATTTAATCCTTCTAAAGAATCAGTGAGGTGCAGATTAAATCCATTTCATGGGAAGACTTAAAGATATGACCAGCCCAGCTGGGATCTGAATCCATTTCTATAACCACGGGACCTTGGAACAGAATGTGTTGATTCTGTAGACTTGACGACAATCCTAAGCAGTTGGGTAAGGTCAGACACTGAGCAGTGCAAGCATCCTGAAGCTTCCCCACCCCAAGTGCCCACACCTGTGCCACAGAATGCCTTACCAAATTGATGGGATACACACTTTCCTTGGGTTCAGAGGCTGAGTAAGAGTAGCACCCAGGCCTGTTCTGTGTGAAAGCGTGGTGCTAGAGAGAAGATGTGTGCCTCTCTGGTTTATGTAAAACTTTGAATCATTTGATTGATCGCCTCCAATGTGTTCAGCGCCAAACCAGGTCCTGCCTGGTTATACAAATAGTAGTACGAGGCTCGAGGTTCAGTCTGTTTGCCACAGCGGCCAAGCTAAGACACAGGAATCACATGCCAGAAACAACTAGAGAAGGAGACACTTCAGGCAGTTATCAGGATCCAAACTGTGATGGGAGGGGAGCCAGTGAGATAAGAATTAACTCACCAGGTTTTGTGGAGGAGGTGGGACTCACAGCAGGGTTTAATGAGTGGGCAGGTTATAATACAAGGGCTGGAGGAAAAGGGAGAGCTCCTACAAGAAGAGAGAAGACACATTGAGAAAAGTGCTATGAGATCCTGGCACAGGTGCAATTAAATGTCAGGATACATTGTCATGGCTGTCCTTGCCCAAATATGGGACTCTGACCCTGCTGTGAGATTCACAGGCTAGAATCCATCTACCCAATTACTCCTTTGCAGTTTCTGGTTCTCGCCTTCATTCTCCAATCCTGATGGACAGAGATAGGCAGTTGGCATGGAAGCAAATTCTTAAGGACAGTCCACTTGTGGGCTTGGGTGGTGCCTGGGACTGGGGGTGGAAGCAGGAATGTCACCTTCTACACCAGGCGGAAGAGAAGCTCTGCTCAGTCAGAGACCACTGCTCATGAAAACAGCTGCTGCAGGTGCAATAAGTGAGCAGAGAGCTGGGTAGGAGGGATAGAAGGGCAGGACAGATGGGAAGGGAAGGAGAGAGGTAGGATGGGTGGATGCGCAGTGGGAAGACAACACACAGAAAACAAAGATGGAGTGCAGAAGAGGGATGTACAGCAATGGCAGCCACCTTAATCTCTTTAAATTTTTCTTCATTGATTAGGGATTTGCAGCCAAATCCCTCGCTGTGGGAAGACATTTGCTTTACTCCTGCTTTGCTGTCAGACAGAAACTTCTCAGTAGGCACAGCCAGGAGTGTGGTGTGGAGCAGGAGGAAGTAAAAGTCTAGCAAGCCTTTCTCTCCAGGTCCTGCTCAAATCTACTGCTTTAGGCAAGTCTTCCCCCAAGGGCCACAGTCAGGTGCAATGCCCAAGATCTGTTCTGCTTTATTTCCTATTGCATCAAAGTCCAGTGGATCAAAACGAGCCCTGACTTCATCATTTCTGGTGCAGCAAACACAGCCATGTCTGTTCCCCATGCGGTTGGCTGGGGGTTTGGGCACTAGCTTATGGTCCGTCTCCATGTGGATGGAGCTGCTGTGTAGCTGAACAATAGAATGATAGAACACGATTGTTCAGAGGCATCACCCAAATCCAAGGACTCTGGAACACACACATTCTGACTGGGTGGACCATGTGTCTTTCAGGCCGCCTGTTGTGGGCCCGGCAGAATCTCACGCCCCCCCACGGCCCTGTGTCATCTCTCCTTAGGCCCTTACCTCTGGCTCTGCTTCTGGAAGCTTCCACTGAGTCAGCAGAGAGAAAGCAAACCTCCCTCCGTTTCTGGGCACCCATGGTTGATTCAGCACTCTCTTGTTAATCTGATTCTTTTCTTGAATCGCTCCTCCTTACTACACTCTAACCTGAACTCCCTGAGTCATGGAGCTGTTCTCTGCCCCCAGAGTCTGTGATCATATATTTTAGATTCCTGTAAATATTGTCATTAGTGGAAGCCATTTATACAGGTTTTGCAATCATCCTTCTCACTAGCCCCTCATGGCAGTGCAGGCGGTGTGCTGGGTGCAGAGGATGCAGAATGGATTTGCCCAAGGTCATGTGACTGGTTGAGGACTTGGGAGAGATCTACAATTCCTGGCCATGTTCTGTTTTAGCTCATTGGGTGGGTGACCTTCCCACAGGGCCCAGGGTGAGTGAGGTCCCCAGGGTCTGCCCTTGGAACTGTTCCCAGTCCATGCGCGAGCCGGGGGCTGTAGGAACTGATTAAACAGCTTGTGGCAAATGGCAGTTATTGATTTGTTTCGCTGTGTTACTGTCTCCAATCCTGTTCTCCTCCCCCAGGCTGTCAGGATGTCTGAGCAGCATCCCAGTGGCCTTCACTCCTGCCTATGGTTCTATGCCTGCTTTTGGAAGGTGTGGACACTGAGTCCTGGGAGGCTAGGGAGGGCAGGTTGAAGTCATTCAGGGTGTCTGATTCTGTGTGCAGGCCTCTTGCACACATCTCTGCATCTGGGTCAGGGGTCATCAGTTTTTTTTGGCATTTACCCCAGAGCTACTTCCAAAATAATTTATTGAAAGAAAAATTAAGAGCAACAATGAAGGCCACACCCATACATACAACTACAAGACGACCCTCCCTAGAGTCCGGTGGTCTCTCCATCACACCTGCTGCCCCAGCTGCCTATGGTGCACCAGGCTGGCTCATGCTGCCGTGGCCTCTCAGGTGCATCTGGGTCTTCGTCACAGAGTCCATCTGCTCTCCGTGAGCAGTGCCTGAGAATTTGTAGACATCAGCCTGTTTGATCCTCTAAATGGACCCCTGCGAGAGAGCAAGAGCACCATGACACTCACTCGGGGGTGGGCACACTAAAGAAGCAGTGTTTGGCTTGGATCTCAATCCTCAGATAAAGTGTTGGGTCCTAAGGTCTTGGTGGCTGCTGAGTGAAGAAGGTGGGTATTTGGTGAGTCAACACACTCAAGCAAGAAGTTGCTCTGTGGCCATCTCGCTGTTGCTTCCCCCATCCTTGCTGGCACTGAGGCCTCTGAAGGTGTTTGCTCCTAGCTGAGACACACCTTTGGCAATGACTGCAGCCTTCACCTGCATTCACAGAGAGTAGGGGAGCGTCTGTCCCAGCAGAGCTCTGATGTTCCTCCTTCTCGCCTCTGTCCCTTCCAATCAGTTGTCTGGATGTGTCACAGCCCTTCCTGGGAGGGCAGGCTCTGCCAGCCTGGCTCACCCCATAAGGACTGTGGTGCCAGCGTCCAGCAACTGTGCTAGCTGCAACCTGAGCCAGTGGGAATGCCGACAGAGTGGAGGAGATGGCGACAGAGATAGCTTCCACTTCTTTTGTCTCCTCTTTCCTGACCTCAGAAGTGTGGCTTGGTTTGAGCACTCCTCACTGAACATCTGCTCTGATCCAGCCCAGTGGAGACAAAAAATCTACCTGACCTTTTGACGTTGTGTAAAGCTTCAACCTGCTGGGCTTCTTGCTTCTCTTCCTCCAATCTGGTTCCCCTGATGGGCTCCAGGGATTGGCATGAGCATGAGGGAGACATTCTGCTGCTGACCACCTGCCACTACTAGGGCACTAGAGAATGTCTCATTTTACTTGACAAGAGACTTGGGCAAGCATCTATGTATCTGTCCTCAGATCTGTCCTGGCGGAGGCCAGCTCTGCGGGCCTGGGACTCAGGGCAGTGCACGGGGCCAAGTCTATAGTCCTGAGACCCAGAGACTCAGGGCAGTGTATGCGGTCCAGCTTTGTGGTTCTGAGACCCAGGGACTCAGGGCAGTGCATGGGGCCAGCTCTGTGGTCCTAGGACTCAGGGCAGTGCATGAGGCCAGCTCTGTGGTCCTGGAACTCAGGATAGTGCACTGGGGCTGAGTTTACTCTGTTCTCTGGCTCCCCTGACTTAGGCAGAGTACATGGACTGATCTACCCACCACACTTCTGATCCACCTCCTAGGAGATGAAAACCTTGAATCCCCCATGTCTCCGGGACTGCATGTATGCTGAACAGCACTGGACAATTCTGCTTAGCTGCTCCCTGTTCTGATTCTGCTCCAGGAAGATCAGAGCACAGCACTGTCCTGGCCCTGACCTGAAGACAGCTGAGGACTTGTGGAGCAGAGCATTAAGCTGTAAGGATGTGCTACATCCTAGACCCCTGCTGCACTGTCAATAGCCGTGCTCCAAACCTGGAGATGTAGGGCACCACTGTAGCTAAGGACTCCCTACCCAACAGGCAGCAGTTCTGCCACTGGTGTGCCCAGGCATAGCATGGGGCTGCTGTGGCTTCTGCCTCTCTCTATCCTGTCCTCTGACTGTATGGACAATGGGAGCCTCCTTGACAAAAATGTTCCAATCTTCGGCTTCTGGGAGCCATAATCCCTATAGCGGACAGTTCTCCTCTTTTCTCTCAATCATTCCCCCTCTTCCATCATTCTCTTCTTCCTTCTGTCTTGAATCTTCCTCTTTCTAATCACCTTCCTATGTCAGTGCTGTGTCTTGCTGTATGGGGTACCCCTGTACCCCATATGCACAGCTTCCTACAACAGGCAAACAGCAAACAAACCCACACATCTGTAGGTTTGTATTCTCATCAATGCACAACCACACTGAGGCACCAGATACATGCAAATAAGTTCACACAAGCACACAGAATATAAAACCTCACAGGAGCACAGGCGCATGCTCAGGAAACACCCCTGCATACCCTGGGCCCTTAGCATCTCGCCTCTGTCAACTCCTGGCGTCGGGTTGATATGACCCACAGCTCTGCTCTGATGAGCTGTCACACTCTGGCATCAGTCGCATCGCCTTCAGTGACACTCCCATTCCAGCCTGAGCTAATTGGGCCAGGAGAGCACTCGCGCAGTGGAGCAAGGCAGCAGCAAGCCTGTCTAGGTCTCTGCCTGAACAGAGCACCTTAGCAAACCAGTGGCTCAATTGCAGGAGCAGTCAATGACCAAGAGCTGGGCTGAGCTGGTTAACTTAGTGACATCAGGAGAGTGTTACCGAAGGAGTCATTGGTTCAGACCCAGCGTCTGTCAATCAGAAACTGAGATGTTTGTCTGGCAGCTGATGGTTGCCCTCCCTTGGTTAGCTGAGGCTCTCCTACCCACTCCACCATGCAGTAAGGGGTGAAATGGTCATGGCGGGTTTGTGTGGTGACTCAGGGCTAGCATAGGGCTGGCAGAAAGATTGGCAAGCAGATCGACGTTTGGGGTAAATTAGAAAAAGTGTCCTGCCCCCACATTGCCCTTCTCACCCTGCAGGGACAGATTTTTAACACATGGTTTAGTACTTTTGTGTGTCCCAGCCCTTCCTGCAGGAGATGTCCTCATAATAAAGCTCCCAGCCTCATACACACAGTTCCCAACCTGGAAGACAGAGCTTTGGCAGGATTCCAGCCCCATGGGCCCCTGGACCCAAGACTTTGGGCAACACAGTTTACATCACTATTGGAGCCTCCCACACCCACCTGCTTGGAGTGGGCATTACCACACCATCTTCCCACTGGCCCTCAGAGATCTTTGTCCTTTTCATGAGAACTCAGGGTCAAAAAGTGGCAACATTCCTGCTCCTTTCCCCTCTTACTTTTGCGTTATTCCCACTCAGAGAAGGAACAGAGCAATTCATTCACGTGAAAGTCAAGGCTGATTCTTTACCAAATGGTGGTAGGAGACACAACGCTAGTATGAGTTGCAAATAATCCTTCGCAGTTTTCAAAGTGCTTTAGTCTACATGCCCTATCCTCCTGGACATGGAAAGTACCAAGAAGATTCCTGAAGCACTTGATGATAGAGTGAGAGATCCAGTGGCCTAGATGCTGCAGTCACTACCTACATGACAGTGGATAGCCCCTCTGAGTCTCAGGTTATTTGTAAGATGAGGCCAGGATACTGACCTTATAGGCTCCTTGCAAAAAATAAAGAAATCTTAGAGTTTATTTTGAAGTTGGACATAAGCTGAACTCATAAGAAAAAGTAAGAAGCCCAAAGAAGAATTAATTTTCTATAAGGAACAGATATACAATAAGAAAGATTTTAAAGAGATTGGATTATGTTTCTGACTTAGTTCACAGAATATTTGTGGAATACAGTTGCCTGTCAGTGCTATATTGTGCATGGGTTGCAGAAGTGAACAAGCCACCATCCCTGCCTTGTAAGGGTTTAACCAGGATACAGATCCAGTGCTCAACACCATCAGCATGGAGGCCTGGGAGTCAAAGGAAGAAGAGTGTACTCCTGTCCGGTGGAAAAAGGAGTGCATCTCTTGTTGGAGATGGTGCGACAGGTGTATTGAAGCACATTTTAAGAGGGTTTGGCAGATGGAGCTTGGGTGCAAAGAAAAGGGGACATTTCCCCGGTGAGGGGTATGACAGGTCGGCAGCAGGGAGGTATGCAGAATGGAAGAGGCCATCTTAGCTCAGCTGTGGGATGTGCATGTTATGTAGGGTTCACACTTTTGTGACTGGGAATTGTGTGATCCACATAAAGTCAAGAGACTAACAGGAAAGAGCCATGTTTTCTCTCCGGTGGGGACCGAGTAGAGTTCTGTCCTGGTTTACATAGACCCCAATTTCCAAGATAGAGTAAGGTTCTCCTTTTGCACACTCATGCATTCTTTACATTTTACAAGGGAAATAATACTTCTGGATATTTTCTAGACTTCTAGGATGTTTTGCAGTTGCAACCAACATCTTGTTCTTGGAAATTTCACTTTAAAAGGCCTTTCACACTGAAGAGAATTGGGTTTCTCAAGACCGTGAAAGGCAACAAGCAGGAAGAATTTAGGAATACCTGAAATGTTCTAAAGCAGTGAGGAAGGGAATGAAGCGGCTATATGGACATGTTGGGGCATTGAACCAACAATCCTCCTTAAGACAACAGCCACACCTCCTTGAAGAAGAAAAGCTATACTCTACAAGAAGTATTTTACACACTAGAGCAAAGAAAAATCTCTTAAGGAAAATTTATCCTTAAGGACTTCTAATGTTGTGTTATTATTATGACTAACATTACTTAGAGTTATAAAACTATATGTGTGTGTGTGTGTGTGTGTGTATTTCTAGGGTTTAGAAATTTTATGTAATTACAAAGTGAGAAGAAATTTATGAATTACATCAAACTGAAAGAAAACCCACATTTGAGTTAGTAGCACTGATATAATGTGATGTGCTGTGGTTTTGCTTAGCATAAACCTTGCCTAGAAAGTGACTAGCAGAGTGATGGTTAAGTCATGTGACCCTAATTCCTTCCAGTTTGAGTCATCTGTAAATGTTACACTCAGTATTTCTGGTACTTGCCCGCTTTCCTTGTAAACTCCAAATACAGGAAGCTCAGCTGATTCACATCCCTTAGGTCATGGCACATTATCATAATTTTTCAGTACAAGACCATTCCTTTGAGTTATTTCTTCATTTCTTCCATTTTCCCAGAGCCCTCCAATCCCCAAGGGTATCTCTCCATTTGAATTTGCCACATTGGACATCTGTCTTTTTTAATTGTTATCTTGTCTTTCAGCAAGAAAGATAATGTTATTTTGGGAATTGGCCTGAATTTACATAGGTAATATTGAGCAATATGTTCTTTCTTGTTCCTACTCCTTTTACTTACTGTCACATTTTTAAGAGCTGCCCATGCTGCCCAGCGAACTACTAAATATTGCCTCTGACTGTGCCTGCAATGTCATGCTATGCATTGGCAACATTTTAATCATTGGGTTCCCTGGGATGAGAACCTAGATTGAGTCCAATTTCCAGCTGCCACAAATAAAGCGGTGGCTGATACCCTTACAGATTCCTGTGGAAGCCCTCCTGGAGCATGTCTCCAGGAATGAACCTGTCAGTTGTAAAATGAAGATCTGAAGGCACAAGGCCTCTTAGTATTCGTGGCAGGAGGGCAGGAGTCTTGCCAGCCCCTATAATATCTGCATTGAAAATGTGTGCCAATTTTAATAGGCAAACGTCTTATATTTATGTCTAGATGATCATTTTTTTCTTCCCAGTCAAAAGTAAGAATGACTGGGATCAAATATCAAGGCAGCCAGCTTGCTTTTCCCTGCTGTGAATTCTCTGTCTACCTTTGCAAGTCCTTTCTTTGTATTTCCTTTATGTTCATGTGTAGAAAATCTGTTATCACACAGATAGTAATTTTACATTGGTTTGAAACATTGAAGAAAAGCATTGCTATGTTCCTAACAGCTCTGACATTTGTCTATGAAGGCCATCCTAAATAGAAATCTTTAATTTTGATGTGGTTAAATTTAGTAACTTTTCATCTTGTCATTTATGTTCCTTAAGTCTTGGCAAAAAGTGTTTCTTCAACTCAATCTGACAAATATGTTCACATATATGCATGTGTGTGTGTGTGTGTGTCTGAAATATAAATAGGGATACTCTAAAAGCTCAGGAAAAATTCACTTAGGATTATAAAAAAGCGGCATGAATTTGAAAAGTGCACCAAAGCAGATTTGTCTTTTAATTCCAAACTTTTTGAAACACCTTTCTTTGTGTGTGTGTGTGTGTGTGGTGTATAAAACCTATTAGCTCAAGGCATGCTCTTTACTTTAGGGTTTTAATATAAACCATTTATCAGACTAAAAAAGTTCTATGTTAATTTTTTTTCAAAACTAATTTTAAAATCATAAGTACATTTGCACTTCATCAAATGAATTTTCTAGATATGTTAATATAATGGCATAGTTATTCTTTTATCTAGATTTAGGTTGGATTTCTGGTGCTCAATTATCCTTTCTTCCCTAGGATAAGCCCATTTGGTTATAATTTTTTAACTGTTTCAATTACCGCTGTATTCAGTCAATTTTTTTCTAGAATATTTATCACCATTTGTGTGAGAGAAATGAGTCTATAATTTTTATTCTTGCACCTCCTTATCCAGCAGGCTAATAATAATTAATGTTATTGTGACATGAAACAGATTGGGCATCTTTCTTTCTCTAGTTTTTGGAATAATTTGTATAATGTAGGGATTGTGTTTGAATACTTACCATAAAATACTGGTATAAAGGATCTGGGATTCTTTAGAAGGGGCTTTTCCGTTATTTCCATTATCTGTAATGCATATCATATTACATATATTTGCAGTTTATTCATTCATTCTAATTTTTCAAATTTACTGAAACATGCTCCCAGTTTTCGTACAATATTTTTAAAAATTTCTATTGTGCCCAAATCTCTCTTCTTAGGGCAAAAGCTCTCTGTGTCTCCTACCACACTGACACTCTCTATGTGTCCCCGATTCTTCCTGGGACCTCCAGGAGGTTCCCACCCCACTGGGAGCATGCTACAATCCGTCTGCATGAGTATGCTTTCCGAGAGTTCTGTGCCTTGTTCCTAAGAGCCTGGCCCTTGCTTTTGACTCTGTAGCGCTGAAAAGCAAGTCGATAATGAAGTAGGAGAGGAGTAGTAATGAGTTAAGGCAGTCATGAGGTGGGGGAGTAGTTAATTGTTGTATTGTGACTACTGCAGCTCTCTCCTTAGCCTGTATCCATTAAGCTGGCCCTACTTGATGCCAAGGTTATTGTAACCAATAGTGCCAATATTAGCATTGGATTCACTTCTGAGATGACCAGCTCTTTAATCCAGGCCATGCTTTCATTAACTACCTTTAAAGCTGGATAACAAAACGAAAGCATCTAATGTAGAAATTTGTTAGGGTTCTGTTCATCTCAGCTTAAGAATGCACTGATTTGTAAGGATTTCTACTTGACTCTGCCTAAGCCAGGCATCTAAAACTCCATCTGGCCTTCCCCGTGGGTGGCAGGGGCCATCATCTACCGCCTCCCAGCATGCATTAGCAGGAAGCTGACTCGGCAGCAGAACAGCCAGGGCTCAGACTGGCTCTCTGTTTTAGGATGCTGCCAGAAGCACTAGCTGTGATGGTCACAACGGCCATGTCTTTTTCACGTGTATGGAAGCTTGAGCTTGCTGTTAGGAAAGGAGAAAGGGCCAGGGGACAGGAAAAGTTGAACAAGCAAGGTGAGAACCCTGAGGGCATCTGGAGAAGCAGCGCCAGAGGGATTAAGGAGTGAACTGTCAGAGAAGGATGTAGTCTTTCCACAGGTGAGAAAGAAAGCGAGAACACTGGCAAGGGCGAGAACCAGCCCGTTTCAGTCCCTTCTCCAGAATACCGAGTCATCTGCATGGTCTGGTGGAGGAGTGATGGGACAGAACGCAGGTGCCTTCAAACTGATGAAGCAGCCCTCAGGTTGTGTTCCACAATTAACTCGTTTTCTGCCTAGCTGGTAGCACACAGGTCTATCTCACTCCAGCAGCTTTTATTTTAAGTACAGTGCTACAGATATTAACCATTTACTGACATATTACTGTGGGTTTGAGGACATAAACATAGCTGAGATGTTATTCCTAGTCTCAAGGAACCAGTCCAGTCAGGCACAGTCTCAGCTAAGCAGAGCTATACACCCAGGTGGAATAAACTAAATGCTAGGAAGGAATTCGGAGCAACAGCTTGCAAAGAGGAGAGGAAGCAGGACACCGTTCCGGCAGGAAGACGTGTGGATTGGAGGTGGCCGCGTGGAAAAGAGAACTGCATTCCGCCTCAAGGAGCGGTGGTGGGGTGGGCCACACTAAAGACCACCCCCCACCCCCCACCCCCGCCAGCAGCATTGAACATGGCTGGATCTGCAAAAGATGCAAGAGCAAAAAGTTAGGACAGCACGGCTTCTGCCCGAGAGAAGAGACCATGCCGAGGAGCCGCGGAGGCCAGGGAATGGTGGGGCGTCCTCCTTGGGAGGTGCTTATTCCCAGGCTGCATAGCCGTCCAGAACACCTGAGCGCCAAGGCGCCACAGTCTGCCTGAGTTTTCCGTCTTCGCGAACGCAGCACAGACAGTCTTCACCTGTGTACCTCCTTCTGCTGCGGAACAGCTTGGAAATACTGTCTGCAATTTCTCCTTCTAGGCAGAGTCGTTTCCTCGAGCTTCCCCTCCCATCCGTGCTAGGACATGAAGTTGTTTTGTGGTTGTTTCTTCAAAAGCAAATTAGTGACACGCATATTTTCAATTACCTTAACAAGGAAAAGCATTGTGCTGCAGAAAAAAACGCTCTTCAAGAGCTAAATAAACCCCACTTTCCTAAATGTTAAATCTGTGCGACTCCCAGGAAAGTCTACTTGGGTGATGTGTGTGTGTATGTGTGTGTGTTCCTAGCTTAGGAAGAGCTTTAAAGGAAACACAGGCCCCTATTTTGCATATGCCAAACATTTTCACCTAGGGCAAAATCAGTTGCTGTTTTAAACAAATTGATTTCTTGTTTTGTTCTGGAGGATGCTGTACAATACTATTGCAAGCAAAGCCAGCCTGGGGCAAAAAAAAAAAAAAGAGCTGGGAGAAATTTGTCTTTGGGGCACTTCTGACATCTCCCTCCTGTCCAGGGTTAGCCTGCCCTGGCACCTGTCCCATCCTGCCTGTCCAGGACTGAGATCTACAGCTGAGACCTGGGATGTCCAGGGCTCCTCCCTGGATCGTGTTCTGAATAGATGTGTGACCTTGAGCAAGTCACACAATTCCCTTTCTCTTATGGGGACACAAAAGGACTGTATCATACAGGAGGTAAGGCTCAAAATGACCACAGGAATAGGCAGGCCATGAAAAAGGATGGACATGGGCTGGCAGAAGACACTAAGGAGCGATGGGGACTCGGTATCCCTGGAAGCTACATGTTGGGCTATTGGGAAGGTTATTAGCACAAGCGCTAGCTGGCTCTACCCTATTTCCCCAGTAGACAATACCCTCTGCTTATGGTACAAAGTGACCCACTCACAGCAATCACATCCACAGCTGTGTTCACAGAACTGACACATCAGAGGGACGTCGCTGTATGGAGGCCACGGAGTGGGAGCTTGTAGAGACCAGACTACGAGAAAGCAAGCAGAAGCATTGCCAAGTCTTTAGTCATCTGATGGGACATATCGGGAATATTGTTAATAAACCCTATTGGCTCCAAATATGTTCACCCTCTAATGTATTACCCAAACTTTATCTTCTTACCTTGGGACCCAAGGATTAAGAAAAAATTGTCCCAGTCTAAATCCCTTCTCTTGACTCCTGGTTAAGACAAAAATGGTTGTCAAGTTTCTTAATTTTCATAGGAAGGCACTGTTTACAGGGCTGACTGCTAAAGAAAGAGAATTTTCCTTCAAATCCTTGTATTTCCCACTGTTCAGTACTAAAAGCAATTGCTTTTTAGGTCCAGATAAAGCTTAGCTGTGATATTTTGAGTTAGGTCAAAGTATATGCCAATCATTTATTGCTTGATGTTGATTAGATTCTCCCCGTGGCTCATGTTGGCTGCTCAGAAAGCCATATGCCCGGACTGGATTAACTTTGTGCCTGGCAGAAATACCTTCAGTGAGCCGTGCTGCCTCTCATGCCCCTAACTTTTATGGAAGGCCGTTTTCAGAATCATCCAAATGAAGAACATTTTCCCTTTTCCCCTAAAAACTGTTGTGGGTGATATTGTCCATTATATTGTTCAATGTTCCTGATACAACGATCCACGTTATAAATTCCTCTTAAGATGTAACAACAGAAAAATGTTTGCCTCTGTTGGGAAAATAGAGTGTTTCCTCCTAAGTGACCCCAGACCTCAGGCGTCCCCCTTTGCTTCCTCGCTTTGGCTACCAGGCATTCACATTCAGTCTTCACTCTGGAAATTTTAATTACGTACTTCTAAATTTGTAACATAATTATCTTCCTACTTCATTTTCTTGGCCATGACTTGCTGCTTTTAATTGTTTTATCATATATCTGTTTTATTGTATGTTGATTAAAATAGTTCTGAAAGTAAACAGTGAATAAATTATACATATATTTTGTGATCACTTAAAAGCACATATAATTTTATTACTGTTTTCAAATTACTTCATTTATATCCTTTGAATTTTCTCAGCTGGAATTTTAGGGCTTTCTTTTGAAAAATCATTCAGTTGTACTTAACACAGAGCTCTACACCCAGTTAGCACTCTATAAATACTTGTTAATTTGTTTGCCTCACCATCGGCTAATGGCTCATTCCCAAAACACTGAAAGAAGAAAAAAGCTTAAATTGTGCACAGAATACAAGTTTACTCATAAAGATGAAGTGGAAAAGACAGTTTTCACACGTTCTAGGACATCTGACACAGAAAGTAGTGATGTGACTCATTCAATGAAGACCAGGACTCCGGTAGAAATACCAAATGTGCAAGCACACTTCAAAACCAACAAATGGAGTGGGTGTTCCGCACAGCAGCTGAGACCCTGGGATGGATCCGTGGGCCTGCGTCCCCTCTTGTGACCCGTTTTCCTGCTAACATCCCTTGGGAAGCATGGTGATGGTTTGAGCAGTTGGCTGTGCATCACCCACGTGGGAGACGGGTAGAATTCCAGACTCTTGGATGCAGGAATGATCAGAGATCCCTGTATCTCTTTACCCTTCCTTCTTTTTAGAGATACATTTATTTTCACTGAGAGGAGAGACAGAGAGAAAAATCTTCTACCTGCTCCTTCACCCCTCAAATGTCCAGAACTGAGCCAATCTGAAGCCAAGAGCCAAGAGCTTCTTTTTGGTATCCCACTTGGGTTCAGGGTCTCAAGGTATTGGGCCATCTTCTGCAGCTAAGCGGAAAGCTGGATAAGAAGTGGTGCAGCTGGGACACAGACAGGTACTCTTATGGGATGCCTATGCTTGGAACTGGAGGATTAGCCAGATGAATCAACGTGTCGGCCCCAATCTCTCTTTATCTTTATGTATTCAAATAAATAAAATAAATGGAAGTGGCATGGCAGTTTAAATAACCTCATGGAACACCTATTATTTTTCAGTAATAATATTCTTAGGGAAACAGCACATGATGGTCAAAATTAATTTCAACTCATATTTAGGAATTTGGAATGCAGCCTATAAAATGTTACTTAATCCTGAGTGGACTATATACAAAATTATGTTTTAATTTGCACCATGATTGCTGACTTCCATATCACTTAGGCAATCAAGATGAAGCCAATGACTGGCTGTTGTCTTATAACATTTTGTTTCCCTCTTTGGAGCTGTTGGAAAGAAGCCATTACATCCCACAGCCATCTGCAATATCACATGTGTATTGCTTAATATTGAGTAGATATTATGAGTATTGAATTTGGCATCCCTTCTGCGGTCATATTGCTGTATGTTTTTTATTGCCTACTGAAAAGAAAATGAAAAGAAGGCAGAAAATAATTTAAAAGTTTTCCAGCTCCACAGAACTGCCCTTGCATTTCTAGATCCTCCTTTTATTTTGTTTTTCCTTACTGTAATAATAACAGCAGTACCTTACCCTTGCATAGTGCATACTATCTAACAACAAACATACTTTGATTCTCACATTGACTAGGCAAAATGAGAATAGGTCTTATGAAAAATCCCTTGTATATTTGAGGAAACTGAGTCACAGTGACTTGGGTTGACAGATATCACTGTTGTTTAAGGACAGCTTAGGAAATGAGAACACGTGATTCCAACATTAAAACACTTCTCATTTAATAGTGTTTCTAAGCAGACTGATAGATGTCACAAATTAGAGAATGGGGACCCTAACTCTAAGATCTCAAAATGAGGGGCCAACTTTGCTCTGAAGAGTGGCCCACTTATGAGGGAAGACCAGGAATATACACCTGCTTCTTCTTTTGGGTCCCCTTGACACATCATCACCCATTAGAAACTGGGGAGACCTCTTAACCTCCTCCTTCTTGCTTCTCTGGATTGATGACAAAGTTCTGTTGATATTTCTTCTAGAGGCTCACAAAGCCTTCCTGTGTTCCCCGCCTTAGTCCTCCTTGTTGTATTTCAGACCCCATCCTTTCTTAGAGACCACTGCAATGTTGCAGGCTATCTGTACATTTTCAGTCCCCGCCTTCTGCATCCTTACTGCTAGCCACAACTCTTCTGTCCCAGCTCTGCAATGGTAACATAAGGTATTGATATGATCACGTTGTTTCCCCATTTAAACCACATCATGCCGGTGATTCTGCATTGTTCATGACCAGCCTGTGCTCTATAGTAGAACTAGACTCTGAGTGCTTCTCCAGTGGATCTTCTGCTCTGTCTTGCCTCTCATTATTTCAATAATATGCCAAGTTGCTTGTGGTTTTAAGCGTCCTTATTTTTAATGTGCTGTTCATGAAGTTTATAACATTGTCCCTTGCCACAACATCGTACATACACATGATGCTCATTCATCTTCAACATGTTTGACTTTGGATATGGAGTAGAGTACAGTGGAAGTGTTCTTGGGAATTGGTTCCCAGAGTTTCTATCCTGTGCTGCCGTTTACAATCCCTCTGGGTTGTGTTAGAAAAATGCTGCTGCCACAGTGTCCTTAAGAGTTGACAGGGCCCTGGGTTGGGATGATTGGGTCTACCTGTCTGTCTCCTCTGATTATGACCTACTTGAGAACAGGGACCATGTTTTATTAATCTTTAAGCTCTACCTTAACAGTACCTAGCACATGTTAGGTTCTCAATAAATGTCTCTTGAACTGAAGTGAATTGGCAATGAAAATTCCATTTTCTTCCTGTAGTGATAGACTCCAGCACCTAGGATAGCGTATTTCTTTACCTCTCCCTCTGTGGCTTTCCTAGTCAATAACTGACCAACACATTCTTCCTCCATGGTTTAGCACAAAAGATTCTTAGCACAATCCTAGAGCCGACAGCAAGCCTATCTGTGACCTGACTTGCATAAACAAACGGGTGTATTAGTAAAACACAGTTTTTTACTTAGGAATGACTTTAAAATCCTAGCTGAGTGACAGAGAGAGAGAGGGTCACTTCACTATTGGCCAGCCTCCTTCTACCAACAATGGAGTAAGGTAGCAAGGGTCGATGCTCCTTGCCCGA
Source organism: Ochotona curzoniae (assembly GCF_017591425.1). NCBI lineage: Eukaryota > Metazoa > Chordata > Mammalia > Lagomorpha > Ochotonidae > Ochotona > Ochotona curzoniae. Next base: position 3,211,816 of record NW_024466129.1, on the reverse strand, counting down.
AGGCTCATTGTTCAGAAGGTGGATTCAGAGAGAGACATCTTCCACCACTCCCTCCCCAGATACCTGCATTGGTCAAGGGCTGGTGCTGAGCCAGGCTGAGCCAGGAGATTCATCTGGGCCTCCCTGACGGGTGCAGGGGCCCAGGCACTTCGACTGTCTTCTGCTGCTGTGTCCTCCCTATGAGGGCACATACAATAATGTATTCTGTGTTCTCACTGGGTATTTCTCCTGGGCAACTTATTTATTTGCCAAGGTTAGGTTCTATTTCATTTCGTTTACATTTCCTTTTTAAAATTTTAATTAGTTTTTCTTTTTAACAGATTCAGTATAGTTCATGGATAGAATTCTAACAATGTGAGTCCCTCTTCCTCCCTCCCATCTTTTCTCTCTCTCGCTCTCTCTCTCTCTCTTACTTTCTTTTTTTACTTTAGAATGCACTTGTATTGGAGAAATGGTCATCATTCCATTTGATTACTGCTTACAGCTGCTACTCATATTCCCACTTAACTACAGCCTTTCTGTTGATCAAATTTCTTATAGGGGAAATATTAAGCCTTTCTACTTTAATGTAAATTTAAAATGCCCTTTTTATCTTAGAGGCAATGAAAACCATAACATTGATTCTCTCATGTATCTCTAACACTCTGCTGCCTCTATCTCATTCACTTTCAGCAAACCTAATATTAAACTTGTGTGGTGGACATTTCCTAGTAATAGCCTGTAAGATCTCAAAGCATGGATTTCTGCCAAATGACTGGTTTTACCTATTTTATTTTCACTTTACTGATTTCTCCAAATTTCATACAGTCTACATTGCTTTATACTATACTGTGCCAATGTTCACAGTCTATCTCTTCATCAGCTCTTTGAGTTCAGTGTAATCAAGTTAAGCCATCCCCACATCAATGCACATCACTGTAACTGAAGTGAGAACACACGTCATCCAGAGAGCAAAAGGATATAGAAGTTCCAATTCAAACTTTCCAGCTCCTCATGAGCTGGTTCTGATCTCGTATTGGTAAGGTGTGGGTTTATAGCTTTCCTCTTTCTTTAAAAAAAAATGTATTTTTATTTGAAAGGCAGAGTTACAGAGAGAAGGAAAAATCAAGAGGGAGAGAGAGAAACAGATTTTCTATTTACTGATTCACTCCACAAATGGCCACAATTGCTGGATCTGAGCCGATCCAAAGTTGGAGCCAAGGAGTTAATCTAGGTCTCCTGCGAGGATATGAGTTCTCCTTTGTTGCCTACCCGGGTCATTAGCAGGGAGCTGGCTCACAGGTAGAGCAACCAGGACTCAGAACAAGGCCCATAGTAGATGCTGGCACTACAGGCTGAGACTTAGCCTGCTTAGTCCCAGAGTGTTGGCCTCATAATTCTCCTCATTTTATAAGGCCAATTAGCTTGTCTTTTGTTCATGGTGCATTATGGTAATTTTAACTCTCCTAATCCCCACTTAGAAATCTGCATGTTAGTTAGTGGTTATAACACACTACTGATCAAATGAAAAGGATGGAATGTCTAGTTCTGTGTCTTTAAAGGGTGGCTGAGAGCTTTATTTTGTTCCCAGAGAAATGTATGTAATCTAAATTTCTCTGTGAACCCAAGAACAAGCCAAAGGAGTGGCATGAACTCCTAGGTTCTTCTTGAATCACTTAGTAGGGATTCTTAACACAGTCTTTTGAAGTAGGTAGTGCAGCATAAGCTTATACGTGACATTTGCTGAAACTCATGTGGTATGGTGTCAGCACCTGGCTTAATAGACAGTTATACAATTTCCTGTTTAGGGTTAGGGTGAAATTTGGAAAAAGAACGTCAAGAAATAAAGGAAAAATAAGTTTTACATTCTCATGGTGAGAGTGAATCTGGAAACCAGAGAGTTGAGTGGGACAAAGCCAGATATTGCAGATGAAGTTGGAGCCTCAGCTGGGACAGGGTTGGGAAAGGCTTTATAGGGTCTTACACAGTCCTTGCCTTTGACTTTGGGTGAGCTGGAAAGCATCTAATGGTGTTTGTTTACTTGTCTGTTTTGAGATGCAGAAAGAGCAAGCCAGAGAGAAACTTCCGTCTTCTGGTCACTGCCTCCCCTAAATGTTCAGAATGTTCAGGGCCAGGCCAAGCTAAAGCTGGAAGCTCAATCCAGATTTCTCATGTGAGTAGCAAAAAGCCAGTCACTTGAACCATCACTACTGTCTTCCAAAGCTAGAGTCAGCAACCAGAGCTACATATTGAACCCCAGCTCTTGGCTGTGGGATATGGGTGTTCTTACCCATCGCTCAAGTACTTGGTTGAACTCCTGTCCCACATGAGAGCGTTCTGAGGAAAGGGGTAGCCCAGTCTGCTTTGGTATTTGAAATGATTGCCCTGGATTCTCTGGGAAGGAGAGATGCAGCTGGCTTGCACCAGGGGATATGTAGTAGAAGTGAAGGAATGATCACATTCAGGTTGTAGTCTCAAGAGAGAGTTTGTGGAATTTGCTAATGGATCAGATACAGGTGTTGAGAGAAAGAGAGGAGTCAGGGATGATTTCAAGATTTGTGCTCTGAGCAACATAAAGAGAATGTTTCATTTAATAAAATTCTGTGTTCCCTTAAGAAAGATTCAGAGTTAAAAGATAAAATAAAGAAATCTAATGCTTGCATTTGGAAAGAACATATTCTATATGTAAGCAAGTTGCTACTGTTTAGCTAAATCATACCCCAGCCTTAATTTTCCCTGTAAGGAGGTAATGCAGTGGAATTTACACTTGGCAATCTTGGAGTTGTTCATTCCATCAACGGAGGGATCCTATTAAAATGTAAAAGATGGCTTGGTGGCACTACAATCTCCACTGGAGAGTTTATTACTCTGGCTTTCCCTTCCCCCAGCATCCTTGTATGCCCTTGTGATGCACAACAAACCAGGTTTAATACTAGTTTTATCTCTTCCCCCAGCCCTAGTATTGAGATCCATGGTGCTATTTTGCTAGATCCTTTTGCTTGAAGCTATATGCACAAGAGTATTTGCTGTCAAACCATCTGAAGGATAGTTGGTCCAAGTGGGGTTGCAGTTTAATGACTGAATGAGAGAGATCCTGCCATTTCCACCAGGATGAAGGCTGAAGATCCAACTGTAAGTCACTGAGGAAGGCGATCTCAAACTCTGCCTAACACTGTCATGACTAATTACTGTTAACAACGCAGAAACCTTCTGTGATTTGCTCTCTTGGCGAGTTGAATAAGAGCAGACTTGTTAGGCATCTCTTCCAGGAGGACTTTGCACAAAATGGAGGTTTTTGTTTGTTTTTTTGTTTTTTTTTATTGTTACTTCCACATTGTGAAAAGATCTGCATAGGAGGGGTTCCAGAACCCTGCCAGAAGGACTTCACTCCCCAGTCCACCAGAGCTGGGCTCCCAGGGACCCACTTGTATGAGTCATGCCTCTGCAGAGAGGTGCAATTAGATGAAGGAACCCGGAACGTCTACGTGTCTCTTCTCAGGCTCACTGGAGATGGGGGTAGACGCTCATCTGTCCCTCATTATACTCAGCATCTCCTTGTCTGCAGAGCAATGTCTGATGGTTATCATGAGGCCACATGTACAGATAAGCAGTCTCAGCAAAGTGATCTGCTCCACAGTCACAGCTAAGACAAGCGCCAGACAACAAGAAGGAGCCCAGACGACATTAGATTTGACATTCTCTCTTCGCGCAAGATTTCTTCTTGGAACCATATGGAAGTTCTTCCAATGCCTAATTATCCTGGCACTGATTAGCTGATACCAGGATTATTTGGGCCCCTAAAGAGGAACTTATCACAAAACATAAATGTATTACCTCTCACTCACTGTTACTCAGGCATGATTAGTCAGGATTACTCAGGGCTTCTCTCTCTCTCTCTCTCTCTCTCCCTGTGTGTGTGTGTTCCCTTTTATATCTTCTGCCTGTTGTGATTTTATAAATCAGTCAGTCCCCTTACCCACCACCTTAGGATGAGAGTGAGGGGAAAAAAGAGGTGCAGCTCAGTGTAATTTGTGCATTTGTGAATTAGGAGATAAGATTTGATGTGGGTGAGGCTAAATGGCTTAAAAATAATATTGAATTCTGTGTAAGTTTTAATTATCCGTGTTATCTCTACTTTCACTATTATAGATCCCTGAACGTTGGCAGTAATGGCTGCACAGCTGACAACTGCACCATGTAATACCAATGCCTTCTCTGTAATCATATTCCAGCAGGTTATTTATCAGGAACTATTAGCAAACAGGGTGCTGGGAAACAACAAAAATAAACAAATAGCAAGCCCAGAGTGTTGTCCCAAGTGCCCAGATGTCTCTCATTGTCTGACTTTCTTTAACAGGGGACCCAATTGGACTAGATCGATTGTTTCTGATGTATTTTCAGAATCGCTTTTTTAAGAACTGCACTAGCATCATTGGTATATATTGAGATGGTTTTCAGTCACACTTAATGCATGGGAGTTGTGGAGGTAGCACTAGGAGGAGATCTTATTACTAATCTTCCAAGATTCCAGCCTGAAACAGCATGCCCCTGGCCTGGGGCTTCCATCCATTAGGAATGGGTTTGTTAAGGCTCACAAGCATGTCCCAGTAGAAGGGCTACCTCCATCAAGATCCACACAGCAGAGAACTCAGAAGCAGGGAGCCAAGATCTGGCAGACTTTGAAGAGGTGACAGTACAGTATCTGAGACTTTTGTCTGTGTGTTGACTGGTCCCAGATCTCAAAGACAATGCTTAAGTTCAGTAAGAACTAGGCAAAGCTGGGCAGTTGGACAATCAACAAGGAATTTTATGGGGATAGTCTAGACTCAGTGTATGAGAGCTGGGAAAGAGGCCAGGGAAACCAAAGGGATGGACCTTGACTCAAGGATTAGTGGACAAGTGTACTTGTATTTATATCTATACGCAGAATATGTGAGGGTGAGTCATCTTAAATGTCAACTGTCATTGCCATGATTATCACTGCTTTTGCTTTAGTGACTTCCTCGATTCTAACGAGAGGAGGCAGCAATTAGTGCTGGGCACTTGGGTCTCAGTTCAGCTTGGTGATCAGTGCTGGTCGCATCTGCGGTGATTTGGTTGTTTAGATGCTGCCATTTATTACTTTGTAGTGATCTGGGAAGTGGAATAGAGTTACTGCATCATCAGATGGAAGTGTGGGTCCAACTTAGAGATCCAGAAAGACAGGAAGAGAGGGACAGGGCTGGCACCTGTAGTGGGCCTGGGAGCAGCCTTACTAGGGGACTCTGGGCACTATTAGGTCTCTCAAAAATCGAACATGCATACGTTCTGTGTGGGGATGCATAAATCCTCTTGGATTAAAATTGATGTTTTTGTATTTCTACAATGAACACTCGGGAATCCAAATGTGGATAATGCTAACACTCTTTCAAGTAATCTATGGGCCTCTATGGAGTGTAATAATCCAACATAAATACGATTTATTATTTGACTGAGGTTCTTTTGCCACGGAAAGGAACATAACATCCTACAGTAATGTGGAAAATAGTCACAAGACTACAGTTATCAAGTCCATCCTCTTTGGGGTTAAATCAGTCTGATGCACACACTACCAAGGCAGTCTGCGTTGGTACCCCTGGACTGGGGTTGGGGGGGTGACTGTTATTAAAAATTCTGAAATGAGTGCAATGCCAAAGAATTACCTTTGTGCTACTGCATTATCTCCTGCCAAGGACTTGATAAAATGTGTTCTACAAATGTAGATATGCAGACACGATAAGAAAACTCAGTCTGGCTGAATATTGGAATTATCTGGGTGATGCTGCAAGCAAATGTTAAAACCAGGACAAATACTGACTGAAGAATTTCCAAACTGATAGAGATCATCCAACACCCAGAGATAAGATTTGAAGGGAAAATTTTGATGCCTTCATGTCGATGGACAGATTCATGATGGCACTGCTGGAGCTGGCATTGTGCTACAGTGGGTGATGACACTGCCTATGAAGCTAGCATCCCATACGGGCACCAGTTCTAATCCCAGTTGCTCATTTTTCCATCCAACTCCCTGATAGATGTACCTGGAAAAGCAGCTGTGGGTAGATGGTCCAAGTAGATGGGCCTCTACACCCAAATGGGAGATCTGAATGGAGTTTGAGGCTCCTGACTTTGGCTTGGCTCTGGGACTGCCCAGGCTGCTCAAATGAAATGATTTCCAGATTCAGCAGGGCCTACTCAGGGCATCTAAGTGATGACGAGGCTCTGAGTCAGACCCCAGTGTTGTCAGCTTCTTGCAGGACAATCCTCCCACGCACCTTTAACTTGAGGGTATGTGGGGGAGCATGGAACAGAGCTCATCTTTCCTGTGAATACATTCTGTTACTTGTCTAATGAGCCAGGACCCTGTCCGTGGTGCCCAGGCCAGACTGAAAGGGGTAGAAGAGGGATTGGGGGTGCAGCAGTGGCAATGGAATGTTCATGTGGACGTCTGCACTGGAGAGATGGTGGAGATCTGGGACAGCCTGGAAGAGCCATGCAGCTTCTTTTTGAGCATTTCGCTTGTTTATTGAGTGGTAGAGAGGATGGTAAAAGAGGCAATTTATTGCTAAAAGGGCCCTATTTGGAAAAGGAAACTTGGGACTGACACTAGGTGCATTGGGAGTTCCACAAACACATGCAAGTCATTTGATTGTTCTGCACTTGTTTTTCCACCTGTAACCTAGGATAGTGCAGGTAGTGCAGGTTAACAGATGTGGTAGGGCACTTCCAACTCTTATGTTTCCAGCCCGTGTCCCCTGCCCTGTACTCTCTGTTCTAAACGTGGCCAACAGTATCCTCTGTTACATCCCATTTGTCATGCTTTATTGAGATAAATCACTTACCCAAGATGTCAGACAATCATTTAGCCAAGGAAACAAAACAGGAAAGAAGATGAAGGCCCATCAGCAAAATAGATGGCTCCACACACAAGGCAGAGGGATCCACAGGTGAGACCGAGGGCAGGCTGATGGGGAAGTGGGATAAGAGATGCTGAGCGACTGGACGAATGAAATGGAATGAAGGAGGCAGAGCCAGTGACGGGCAGAGCCAGCGTCTCGTCAGCATGGCTGTCATCTCACACAGAGACACCATCATTCAGGGGAATTAAAAAGTAGGAACACGTAGCTCTGTCCTTCTCCCAAACCTCTGCCTGCCTTTTTATAACTCCTAGCGATTTCCAAATCAAAGCTGGGCGTTGGCAATTACTGAGTGGATCAGGAGCTGTCACTGAGTCTGGTGATTTACATAGAAGAGTTTATTTCACCTGCACAGTGACCACATGGTGTTTGACATTATTATTATTACTACTGTGGTTATTTCTCCAGGTCTGTGGACTGGAAGACTGAAGTTCTCCTGGGGCATCCACCAGCGGTCATGCCGGTTCGGGGCAGGGATTGGATTTGTCTGACTCCTTGTTCTAATCCTATGCTAGCCAGACCCACTTCTGGCCTAAGGAATACCAGTTTGAAGGCATTTCCTCTTCTCTTCCCTTCCTCCCCCAATCTGAGACACAGAGTCCAGAAGACTGGAACATAAAAGAAGCATTGCTTCATCTCTTTGTCTATTCTCTGCCTTCTCTACCCCCAACCCTTTTCTTTCCTTGTATTGGTCAAGAGATTGTTTGGAGCTCTGGATATACTAAGAGAGGATCTCAACTTTTTCTGATATTTGTGATTAAATCAAGTCAGAGTTATGAGGCACTTTGGTAATTAAATAATTTAGGTAACAGACTATTTAATTGTAATTACATGTGTCATCTTGGAAGCTATTTCTATTTTAATTTTAGCACAAGCTGGACTGTACAAAAGCACGTCTTTTTGTTGTTGCTTCTAAAACCATCTGTCTTTTTTCTCTCTTTTCCACCATTTCTCCATTCCTTTGAACTTTGCTTTTTTCCTTTTCTTTTTGAAACATTTTTGAGAGGGAGAAAATGTTGCTATCTGCTAGTTCACTTTCAAAATTCTTGCAATGGCCTGGGTTGGGCAGGGGCCAAAGCCTAGATCTGGGAACTCAGCCCAGGCCTCCACATGCTGACAGGGATCGAGCATACACCCCAACATTGCTGCCCCCCAGATTTTGTAATAGCAAGAAGCAGAGCTCTCTACTGAACCCAGGTACACCACTTGAAGGAATGCAGTTTAGTTCTCATGACTGTGTAGGGGACACAAGCAGGGAACCCCCACTTGTGGGTCTTCTGACCCTCTTATCACTCTCCTATCCGTGGCATCCCAATAGGACTCTGATGTTCCAGGACCAGAACATCCAAGAAGGCATCCTGAAGCACCTTTGCTGGGTGCTGGTACCAGCATCAGCTCTAACCAGCAAGAAACTCACCTCAGAGCTGCCCTTTGAATCCACTCTGGTGATTACGTTTTTTGAGTTTCATATTGTTTTTTTTTCCTCTTGTAAGTCTTCTCATGAACAGCAATTGGAATTTCTCTTGAAAAGGATACCCGAGTGGTCACTATTTATTCATTCATGCTTCAAATATTCATTTGTTTGTTCTATAATCATGTGTCAAACAGCTTCTTTGTGCTAGGCACTGTGGGACATAAATGAATATACTATTTTGTGATCAAAACCTTTAAAAACAATGCATCAGACAGCAAATGCTACAGCTCAGGGTATGCTGAGCTTATGACATAGAAGGACAAGGATGTGTCCAACTCACTTTGAAAAGTTGAGCTGAATCCTGATTTATTTATTGTGAAGCAGGGAAGGTGGGAATTCCACAAGGGGAGGGTGGCTTGTATAAAGGCCTAGGGATGGTGCTTGGGGAGTGGTTCGTGTTCCCTCTCAAGAACTGAGTGATTGAAAACGACACTGATCACTATCAGCTCCTTCCAGGAAAAGTGTCTACCCAATCAGGGCAGGTGGCAACGACGCCATGAGAACGTCCTGGCATAGAACCTGAGGGTCCCAGCCTCAGCTGATGACACCAGATGACCTGGGTTGGAATTGTAGTTCCACCATCTACCATCTGCGTTGTCATGGGTTGCTCACAAATTTCCCAATCCATTTTTTTTTAATCTGTAAATTAGGTACTAGAAGATTCCACAAGGCCACTCTTAAAACTAAATGCGGTAAGGTATAAAGTGATAAATGGGTAGTTAACAACGGTAAAACTTTGTGTAAGCTATTAGTTGATTTACAAACATAAAATATTACTATATTCTCTCTGATAGAAGGCAACCTTCATACAAAATACAAGATCAATAGGTACATAGGTATCCACGTATATCCATTTGTTCATCTAGAGGAACTGTATAATGGAAATTATCACACTAAGAAGTGAAGATACATTGTACATTGCAGTTTGCGTCTCTATTCCTGATGAGAAGATGAACTCCCAATGAAGCTTTTAAATGTGTCTTGACAATGGGATTCTGGACGTTCTCCCATTGTCTATCCTACAATGTCAGGTTTCACTTCTACAGCAGAACTATGCGCTTGTGACAGTTGTTGAATGTCTATACTATTACGGTAATACAGGGGAATTGGTAGCAGGGAAGGGAGGAAGGAAAATTCCTGAACCTGATACAGAGCTGTATCATAAAAAAAATTAAAAAAGAAATTTAAAAAAAAGATTGCTTTGTGCACGATCTAAACAAGTGTCTACACTTCACTCTTTAGAACTTGCATAGTTTTGTCTTTAGCCTGATCTAGCTATGTGAACCCTGTTTTATGAGTAAAATAAAATAGTCTACTGTTGAGATAAGAAAGTGTGTCTGAGTAAGGGTGACATCAAGCATCACATGGTTGGGGTGTGCAGGTCCCAAGCCATGGGTTCTCATTAACAGTGAATCTGTGGGACGGGGAACGGAGACAGCCTTCTGCTCACTCCCCTCTCATGATCACACCTGCTATGCACTTTTGTCGCCAATGCTGCTATTCTTCTCTTTGAGAAGTTTCTGTCAAGAGGAGCAGTTGTGTGAATGGCAACACTGTGGCATAAGCATGCTCAGCCAACAGCCCCCTCTGTCGGGGCCAGGCAGTGCTGCCCTAAAAGGGCCAGGAGAAGACCCCTCACCACAGCCCCTCTGCCAGGGCCAGGGGACACTCCTCACCACAGCCTCCTCTGCCAGGGCCAGGGGACACTCCTCACCACAGCCCCTCTGCCAGGACCAAAGCAGCATTGCCCTCAGAGGGCCAGGGGACACCCCTCACCACAGCCCCTCTGCCAGGGCCAGGGGACACCCCTCACCACAGCCCTTGGAGCACTCTGGTGTTGCTCACTCCTCCTGCCTCCATCTACTCTAATGCTAAGCCATGTTCATGAAGGATCAACCACCATTAGTAAGGAAGGCTGGCAACTGCTGTGCATCCTTCCTGGGTGTTCCAAGAGACTTAAACATAACGATAAAACTTCACTGTTAATCAAAAAAACATTACATGCTTTTCATAATATGTAAAGTAATATGCAGTATATGAAGAACTGATGTCCTTCTGAACTCCTTCACTTCATACAGGGTTTTTGCTTGGCTTTCTGTAGGTTATCACACTCAGCACGCACTTGGGCTCAGACATGCATTCGCTCACAGACACACACACATGTTCACATACACACAAACTCAGACCCACACACATATATACATACACACATAAACATTTCCCTATTTGCTTGATTCAGCAAGCAGGGACAGTCTGTATACATTATCCTACAATTGGCCACCAACCTGTAAATCTACAGATATAATTTCATTTCAAATACCTCAATAACATTCCATGGTAAATATATATGTCTAAGTGTAGTCAGCCATTCTCTGAGTCACGCAAATTCACATTGTTTTCATTTTTCTCTTCAACAAATAAGGTCAGAGGAATTATTTTTAATGTTTGTGTGTCCATGTATCTATAGATGTGGATAGACTGAAATATTTCTACAATGATCTCACAGTAATAGCTGGCAGACCTGGGCATTTTTAATACAAATAGAACATTTCGTGTCATGTTCTACAAAGATGGCATTGCTGACATTTGAGAACACTCATTGCCCCACGTTCTTCCAAGTCCTTTTCCATTCTTGTGAATCTGATGAACCAGAACATTGATATGAACATGAACATTGACATGAACACCTCATCCCCACCACTTGTCTACAGAGTAACCAAGGACTGCTGTCAAGGTGCCAGCAGACTGTGCCCCTGTCCGACCCCCTTGAATGATGAGAATCCAACATGTTGTCTGCCTTGCCTTCTGTTGCCAGCAGGACACAACAGAATTCTCAAGGAGCACAAGTAAATTTAGTGTGAAATGGTCCTGACAGCTGTAAAAGGCTGCTTTATTCATTAAAAGGAGGCCTGACATTGAAGCTAAGTACTATGACAGGAGAGGAATGCCCCTAAACACCTGGCAGGTGTATCTCAAACAGAAGCCAAAATTTCATATCTGCCAAGCACTCCTGCCTTCTAAAGACAAAGAAGAAAGAGGAGAGAAAAAGAAGAAATAAGCACTAGTCCCATCCCTACTCCTTGCAGGATGCTGTAGTTCTAAGGGTGATGCACAGGGGTCCCTCCCAACATTCAAAAAAAAAAAAATGGAATGAAAAGAGGCTCACTTGGGTGCAAAAGTCTTGGAAGTCCACATGGGAGTCTTCAAAAGGTTCATGGAAAATGGATACTATAAAAAGTAAGCAGGGATTTCAAATGTTTGCACCAAACTAAATTGATTGAATTCCATGCAAAAGGAATGTTTAGAAATATCTTCTTCTGTATAGTCCCTAACCTCATGCCGCACCTCTATGGTGACTGCTTAATCAATACAATTGCTCTTATCAGAAGCAAATAAAACAATGCCATTGCTTTCAGCTTGTGCTTGCTACTGATATACTTCCTTAACAAACTATGGTTTCAGGAAAGTTTCCATTCAAAGAGCTTCCTGCACTGTGGTTACCAAGGACTGGACAAGAGTCCTTCTTCCCTATTATCCTGAAGAGCAGTCTTTCCTCTCTAAATCTGGGTGAAAGTGGATCGCTCTTCAGTCCTGCCCCAATGTCCAGCACATCCAAGCCACTTTGCATTCCTGACATTCGTTGAGCCATGGAGTGAGTCTACAGTGTCTTCCAGCTGAAAGGCCTTTTCTTCCCAGGCAGCAGTATGGGCATGCAGTTCTGCAGTCATGATAAGGAAAGACCCAAGGTCAGAGGTCAAACCAGAAAGTGCCTGCCCAGGGCTTAACTTGCGATTGAAGCCCAGCATTCAGGAGAACTGGCATGAAAAGCCCAGCGTTGATCTTTTGACCAGGATCGACTTTGGATTCTCAGTGCTGATTTTCAGGCTCCGGCACTGCCCGAGCCCCGCCCCTCCAAGAGTGTCTGATACCAGATCCGGACAGCTGTCTTCAGTGATGCCAGGTCCTGCCCTTTCACTGCATTCCAGCCCCCCCCCCACCCCTGCTCTCTTTGTCTCTAGATTTCTTGTGCTCATGGGCTGCAGACCTGGAGTCCCTTACAGGGTCCCAGTCTCACAGTTCCACCTGTTTCTGGAAGCCTGGGATAAGAGCTCCAGATCTGGTTATAGAAGTTTCAGTGTTATTTCCCCTGGGAGTCTCCTATAGAAACCTTGGACCTACAGGACATCTGCAGTGCCACGGACCTGATAGTTGTATTTAAAATTAAAGGGTTGACAAGATCAGTTACTGGAGACAGAGGGAAGGCAAACCTTCTCTTTAGCTCTCCGATTCCTCAGGCACAGCAGACAGCCAGGGCCTGATGTGCCAGCCTCGCAAGAGCTGGAAGGCGCTATCCAACATCCAATCTGATCCACTCCAACGGGGCTATTACACTCCAGCCCTGATAGGATCACCCTCTCAGAGCACAGGGTAAAATTAAATTCGAGGGAAAATGAGATTTCTTTTGTTTTGTACAGAGTCCCACAGATAAGCGCTGTTCAGGACTCGACCTTGATGGCCACAGAAAGCCCTGCTGCGGGCCCGAGGGATCTGATACACAAATCGAACGGATGGCGGGTCCTTTGTTTCTGGGCATGATGAACTGTTCTTCCCTTCTCCCTGCAGGCCAGCACCATACATAGCAACAAAGTTTTGCAGAAGAAATTTGTACTCAGCACTGCTCCATCCTTCCGAGCATCTCCTTCTCCCTCTGTCCATCCCTGCTCTTCTAAGTGGCAGCCTCAGGCTCCATAGCCAGGATCCCGGCTTCTCGAACTCCAGCTAGAACTCACCCAATAAGTTCATGTGAGATAACTTGTTAACCAAGGCGTAAAAAGAGATTAAGTCTTCATCTGTCTTCATGCGTTTTTTTTTTTTGAAGACTTGTTTGATTTATTTGATAAGTAGATTTACCAGAGAGGAGATGACCGAGAGAGAGAGAGAACTAGGGCTTGTTCACTCTGCAAACACCTGCGATAGCCAAGGTTGGGCCAGCCCCAAACCAGAAGCCTGAGCCTCTGCCAGGCTCTCTCTCACTTAGGTTCAAGGGCCCAAACATTTTACCATCCTCTGCTGCTTTCCCAAGCACATTAGCTGAGAGCTCAATCAGAAGTGGAGTAGCTGGGACTTGAACTCGTGCCGTGTGTGATACCTGTGTTGTGGGCAACAGCTCTACTTGCCTATGCCCCAGTGTCAGCCCAGTCCATGCATCATGGTAAGTGACGTTCACACAAGCAGTTTAGAAATTGGCAGCTTCATCTCTCCAATCGTCCTAGGCTCTGTCCACATCTGGATGTTTAAAAATGTGAGGTGAACCTCACGTTAACTTGAAGGTACAGCTGATTTTATTCATCGGTAATAATGAAGATCACAGCTACAATTGCTTGCATGGAAGGCCCCTCAAATTCTGAGCCAGAGCGGATTACTCAGTTACTTTGCTTAATTGCATGTTTTTACATGATATAGTTGTGTCCATTTTACAGGTGAGGAAATTGTAGCTCAAAGCTAAATAGTAACAGGTACAATAGTAGAATCTAAATGCAGTGTATATAGGAAGCTCTTTCCAGGAACCCACACATTTATAGAGCCAGAGCCCATTGCCATCAACTATTTTGCTTATGTTTGTATACCAACTCTGTGAGTCAGAGCCGGTATTATAAGAAAACTGAGGATCGGCACTCTTAATCATGCCAGGCCGTGCACCAGTAAGAAACGCAGCTGAGATTTGAACTCAGAGAACTTATCATCATATCACTCAACACTCCTGCCATATCTGTCTGTCTCCAGTTAGACCCAAGAGGCAGCAATACCTTTACTCTAAATTAACAAGTATTGGAGTTTCTTTAGACTGTCATAACAAATGACACAGATTTCATGCTTTAAAACAACACAAGTTTAGTTAATTAGCCTAGCTAATGTGTCTCTGAAGACCACGAGGGAGAATCCTTTCTTGTTCTTCTGCCTTCTCCTACATGGTTCTCTTACATGGGTGCAGGATCCCAAGGCTTTGAGCCATCTCCACTGCTTTCCCAGGCCACAAACAGATTGCTGGATGGGAAGTGGAGCAGTCAGGACACAAATCAGTGCCCACATGGAATGCCAGTGCTTGCAAGCAGAGATTTCCCAATTGAGCTATTGTGCTGGCCCCAAAACCTTTTTCTAAATAAGGTCACTTTCACGCCTTCCAGGGGTTAGGACACCAAGTTAGGTACCAAGTGTCCTACCATTCAGCCCACCGTGGCAGGTTACCATGTCAGTATACATGCCAGAATCATTGCAAGGTACATGCAGTCCATTCCAATCTATCCCCAGTCATTCCCTGCTCGCCATGTGCTAATTGAGACTGCCATAGGAAATGAGGATTAGGAACAAGGAGGAAATCTTTTGGAGCAAAAGTCTTCAGGTTAGGGGAACCTAGGAGGTGGCTCTAACGCCAGACAGCTCAAATAGAAGGCAGAAGAGAAAGAAGACATTTCGCACTGATGGAGCAGCCAAAGGGAACTAGAATGAGCTAAGTAGTCTTGGAAGCAGCTGCGGTCCAGGGTGGGCATCTGGTGGCTCCCACAGTTATAGCTACAGTAGCTGGCTTTGCAGGCTGGTGGGAGTGAGAGGAGCCTGCCATCATCTCCTTACACTTGGCTGGTTTCACAGCTCTCTCGCCTTATAGGAGTTGTACACAGGCAAGAGGGCAAGAAGAGGGAACACATGCTGGTCGCTGACCGAGGCGGTCTGCAGAGAAGAGGGCAGTGCCAGTCTCAGCTCCTCCGATGCTTTGGGCACCTGCTCACCAAGCAAGGCCAGGAAAGAGTGAGGAGCACTTCAATAGCAGCAGAAACACTCTCTGAGGAAGACAGCAGGCTAGCATCCCAGGGGAGACGCAGCTTACACTCACTCCCGCTTTGTACAGCCATTGTGGAACACAGTGCTGTGGCTGGCCCTGGCTAGCATTGAGACCTCTGGGAATTCCATTAGACTTGTTCTAACAAGGAGCAGGCACAGACCACAGGCCAAGAAAGCCCTCGCCACAACCCGAGAGCTGGGCCAGCCCTCTTCCCAGCATTGATGGGTCCAACCTCCATTTCTGACATGGTTTTAGTATCTAATTTGGTTTCCCCGATACTCTGGAAGTCATGTTTTACAAACAGAAAAATCATCATGCTGTTTTTCACAATTGCAGATTATCTGAGCAGAAACAAATAAAAATATATCAGGAAGGATTACCAGGGGAATCCTGGAAGCCAGGTTGGTGGTTATTGGCAGGCTCTCGGGAGCTTTCCCAGGCAAATGGATGTCTCTTCCTCCCTGGAGTTGTGGAGCTGTCAAGGACAGTTGACTTCTTGGTACATCTGTTCTTCTGGCCAATCTTAAGATGAGGCCTAGCTGTGTACCCAGTATACCCCACCAGACAGGTTCCCCGAAAGCAGGGCAAACATCAGCTTTGGAGGTAGCAAGTGTTCAGTAGAAAGCTGGTATTCTGTGGACTAACAAGGTGGCTCCCTGCAGCAGGGAGTCAAGGGCAGCGTGGTTCATGCTCTTTTTTATTTATCTACACCTGCTTCCTGTTGGCTTCCCTTGCCTCATCCCAGGAGCCTGCTCTTCCCTTTAGTTCTCTGTATGAGTCTTCTGGACTACAGTAGCAAGGCTATGTCAACTGGAGAAGTTCACAAGCAAGGGCAGCAGAGTCCGCACCCACTCCCCTTCCTAGCCTGCAGTGTTGACATCACTTCTTGGCCTCCCTTGGCTTGCAGCTGTAACCGCTGTTCCCTCCAGTCTCAGCCTGTACTACTTGGCAGTCTCCCCGTGTGAGTCTCTGTGTCTTTCTTCCTCTTCTAGTAAGGACACCAGCCACATTGAACTAAGTACCTGTCTTACTCCACAGTGATCTCCTTTTAGCTAATTACATCAGATGGGTCTGGTTATGTTCTCAGGTTTCCTGAAGCAGGTAATTGCAGGGAGTAGAATGCTAGTCCACCAAGCAAACACTTACTTAGTCATTGTCAGAAAAGGATTGCTATCCTCTTATTGTCATTGTGGTGCAGAAGGCTGACTTGAACATTGAGTGGTAACAGCATGTAAGCCTGGGAACAGTCCAGGTGATGAAGAAGAGCAATTGGTGGAGAGGGATGACCTTATGCGAATGAATCTCTGATAGGGCAATTTCAGGCACTAAGAAGGTTTGGGATCCAAAATACTCCAAGGGAGAACACGCCCATTCTTCCCACCCCACTGAGTGGCTCTCATCTGCACACTGAGAGCTTTATCTGGATGAAAAGAAATGCCAGGCCATTCTGAAAAAGAGTATAGGGTCGAAGAGTAGTCCCGAGGAGAGACCTCTGATTGGTGCTGGGAGCCCTGGCCTCAGACTTTGGGTGTACTTCTATTCAGCAGGGCCCCTGGAGTATTTCCATGTGCCCCAGACTCCTTCTGTAACACTATGGAATCAGACTGTATGATCCCTTACCTATTCATTTCTCTAATAATTTATAATCATAAATATGAGCAAATTAGGCTGTATTCTCAAAGGTCATTTAAATTCTCTGCTACTTTCCTCCCCACCGCCTCTTCTCTGTAGGCAAAGGTATAGTAAATGAACATTATCTTCTGTGTCCCCATCAAAGTGAGGTGCTTGGAACAAGACAGCTGGCTTACAACAGTGCTTCCATCTCAGAAGCTACCTTTCCAGGCAGGAAATTTCAGGAATCTCTTTTTTATTTAGATAGGGACTGAATCAGGTACTAGATAGATTATATTATGTTATATTATATTATATTATATTATATTATATTATATTATATTATCATGTATAATAGGGATATTGCCCATATAATTTGCAGTATACCAGGTAAATCCATCATGCAGATGGCTAAAGTAACAAGAGTAGTTCGGATTTCCATTAGGGACAGGATAAGTGATACTGTTATGGATTGCACTAAATCCTACCAGAACCAAAATTTGAATCCTAACCCTAAATAACTCAGAATGTGACCTTATGTGGAAGTAGGGCTCTTGCAGATGTCATTAGTGAAGGCAGTCATACTGGAGATGGTAGCAAGGTGTGTTCTTAATCCATGGCGGCTGTGATCATATGTTTTTTAAAGATTTATACATTTTTTTTTAATATAAAAGGCAGAGTTAGAGAGAGCGGCAGAGAGGGAGAGGCAGAGTCTTCTAACAGCTGATATACTCTCCATATGACCTCCACAGCCAGATTGGGCTGGTCCAAATCTAGAAGCCAGGAGCTTCTTCCGGATCTCCCACATGGACGCAGGGGCCCACTGGGTCTGCCTTGCGTTGCTTTCCCAGGTGCATTAGCAAGGAGCTGGATTGGAAATGGAGCAGCTGGGACTTGTTCATGTAATCCACGTAGGATGTCAGTGTCACAGGAAGAGACTTAACCTGCTACTCCATGACATAGGCCCTAGATAATATTATTTTGAGTCATCCTTGTGAAGACAGGCACACACACACACACACACACACACAGAGCATACCACATAAATATGAAGACAGAGACTGGAGTTAGTCAGCTGTAAACGAGAGAATGTCAGGCTGCAGTACCCATCAGAAACTGGAAAGAGGTAAGAAAAGATTGCCCACCCATATTTCAGGGTGAGCATGATGCTGCTGGCAACTGGATTTTGAGGCTCTAGAATGTTCAAACAACACTTTCCTGTGATGCTGCTTTGTTACAGTAAATTCAGAAGATGAACACAAGCACTCAAATCAGTTTCCAGGAGGACTTCCAAGAGGGGGAGGTGCCAACACAGAGGCCTGAAGAATGAGATAGGGTTTGGAAGGCTGTGAATAGTGGGTGGAATCTGGCCACTCCAGGAAAGGAAGTGGCATGCACAAAGGCCTGAGTCCATGACTGCCTGATGGGGGCCGCTGGGGTGTCTCACAAGGCTTGATGGGGAACAAGGAATGATGCCAGATCAGGAACCAGATCACCTGCTGCTGGTTCAGGGACCTCCCAAATGTGAATGAGCACCATGGATGCCGGCTGCCAGCTCTGCTATGTACCTGTACACCCTGTGTTCACTGCCCAGGGACAAGTACCATGACAGAATCCAATGAGGAAATCAGAGCATGGGAGGCTTATCTGCCTGCAGTGCTCCTAGATTCAGAGACTCCAGTACTCATTTACTCCCCAAATATTGATTTAGTGTTCAAGATTCTACTTTAGGTAGGAAAGAGACCAAACTGTATGACAACAATATCTTTCATTTACCCAACAGTTTATGCACAAAGCACTATGCTTAGTGTTTTTTGCAAGGATTAGCTCATTCAATGCTCTTAAAGCTTGCACAGAGCGCATAACATTATTATCCCTCCTTCACAAAAAGGAAGCCGAGCCCAAGGTGTTTCAGCCAAGAGGCTAAGGAGCTTGTATTTAAGCCAGCATAGACTTCATCCAGAGACACAACATCAACTTCTGTGCAATACAAACTCCTACTTCTTAAAACCTGGAAGGAAAGCCAAGTCAGCCCTAACTCAAAGCATGTTCAATGGTGGGAGTTTCTTGGTGCTTACAGAAGGAGGAAAGCAGACTGGGAGTGAGCTAGACCTCAAAGGGTAGGTTGCTGATCCCACTAAGAGCTTGCCAGCCTCATGCTGTGTATCCAAACCTGTGCCAATACTTTACACCAAAGTAGGTACTACAATTGTCCCAAGTAATAGAGTAGGAAACGAAAGCACAGAGTTAGTGTGATTCGGACAGGTGCACCTGGGGTGACTTGTGTGTGATTTAGATGGATGCTTTAGGAGGTAAGTTTGAAGGTATTACATGTGTAGCTAAGCTTAGCAGGGATACTCTTATGGTCTGAGCAATAAATGTCCACCAAAGTCCCATACCTTAAAGATTAGGTTCCTATAGCAGCACTATCGAGAGTCCATAAAAACATGGTAGGAGAGAGGTCTTTGAATCAGCAAGGGCCGTCCTTAGAAGGCTGTTCTCCTCCAAGGCTGTGTTGGGGCCCAGCTTCCCTCTCTTTGCTTCTGGTTCACCATGTGCTCTTTCTCTGCATACATTCTGCCAGCACCATCTGCTGCCCACACCAGAGGCTAAATCAATGCTCGCCTCATACCTCCAGCTTATACCTCCAAAACTATGAGTTGAAAAGAAAACCTTTGGGTATTTTGTTGTAGCAATACAGGAAAGTGGGAAAGATCAGATATGACCTAAACACACAAGTTGGGCTGCAAGCCAAGGGAATTTAAACTTAATTCAGTGTGCAGTGAGGAAGCACTGGAAGGTTCCATTCAGGTAGAGCCATGTGCTGGGGGCTGCACACCCATCTATCATTCAAAAGGATGAGCTCAGTTCCTCCTACGTATGCCAGAATAAAGCAGTCAGCTGGACAGAGGGGGCCTTGGTCCAGGACAACAGCAGTGAAGTCCTGGCCAAGGCAAGAGCAACAGTGAGGGTGAGTGTTCATGGTATTTGATAGATTGAATCCACAGGACATGGCAACGGGAACATTTAGGCTGCCCTCTGTAGCTGAAAGGAAACCTGAGTTAAGGGCCAGCCTATCTGGAAGAAAAATATGAGACTAAAAATGAGAACTTAACACAAACTGTTTAGGACAATTTTAGTTTTAGAAGAAAAATACTGGTTTGACTCAAAAAAAAAAGAGATTATTTATTTGAAAGTCAGAGAGATCTTCCATTCTCTAGTTCATTCACCAAATGGGTTCAATGGCCAGGACTGGGCTAGGCTGCCCAAGTACTTAGAGCATTCTTCACCTCTTTCTCAGGCTGTTAGCAGGGAGCTTTATCAGAAGTGAGCAGCAAGACTCGATGAGATGTCAGCATCACAGATGGAAGCTTTACATGCTGTGCCACAAAACTCGCCCCTTAGGGCAGCTTTCTCCCACTACTGCTCACACAAACTCTTCTGAGGTTAAGCACCTCATAAATGCCCAGCCTGAAAGAAGGCTCTAAGGCTGGGGCAGTAGCTGCGCTGGACATCAGGCCTAGGGCATGCCCAGCATGACTGCTAAGGCTGGATTTCACAAGCACATCCTCGGTGTACATCTTGGACCCACCCACTGGCCACTGCCCTGCTCAGTTGTCCAAGCTTTGGCCTTCTTAGCCGCTTAGTCTGTCTTGCCTCTTTCTCTTGCTGCCAGCCCTTGGGCTGTGTTCTGCTTGTTAGCAGCTCTGTGGGAAGTGAGGCTGGGAGAGAATCCAGGATTCAGACCTGAGTCTTTGGCTCATCAATAGCAGCTGTGATAACAGCCTGTTTAGGGGAAGGGAGGTTGAGGATATTGGGTCAAATTTTCCCCACCGTTACTCCAGCCTGGGCTCCCCTGCCTGTCTCAACTCTATCAGGTCTCAGAGCCCAGCTCAGTCCCAGCAGAGGCTGGGGAATTGTGGCTGGCAGAAACCCGAGAGTGATCACAGAGCTCCCAGGGCACACTCATTGCCCTGAGCTCCCTCTGCTCTGTGTCTACACTACTTATCACTTCCTTACAAGCCAAGGGGAGGCGTGGGTGCCAGAATTCACCTCTGGGGCTCAGAACTCACTTCCTGAATTTCCTGACACACACAACCAAAGAGACAGTTATTAGTGAAGATGACTCCATCTATGTGAAATTGTACATTATAATAATGGCATAGCACTTTATGTTCCTAATTTAATTCACTCCTTTCATTCATTTGGTAAGATGGGGTTTATTGCTCCCGCTTTGCAGATGGGTGAATTTCAGCTCAATGATTGGCTACTAGGGTGGAAGTGAATTGGAGCCAATACTTCTTTTTCCATTCTGAAACCATTATCTCCATCCCAGCACATGACCTCAGTGTTCACACTGTTACTGTCGCTTGGGTTTGTTCCACCTTTATTCTGTGTTGTTGTTGCTTCTCTGTAGAACAGGGAATGTGTTTGATTACTGGGAATTCCTTGAGCATCACAACCGGAATACCAGCTCAACTATGAATCGGCACTGGGACTCAAGAGCTAACATCCCTACATCTCTCCGACTGTTTGCTCATCTCTGAGACGATGGCTTTGCGTTGGGTCAAATTCCATGCTCCCTTGTCTAGGTCTAGTCCTGGTCTCCTGCGTTCAAAGCCAGCTGACAGGATGCTTGTTCTTACCCCAGTTAGGCTGACACACACAGGCTGAGGAATCTGCTTAGCTTTGCTCTTCTCAAGGGTTTTCTGTGTCACCTTTCTGGTCTCCTGAAACAGAAAAGTCTTTGGGCTAAAGTAGCTCTGATGTGTCTGCTACTCTGGGCCAGAGTTCTAGGAGGCCATTCCTAGGCTGAGCTGCTGCCAGTTTTATGTTACAAGCCAATAAAATTGCTCTATAAATACTGGATACTCCTTTTGGCTTTTTAGACAGTAATGGACAATACTGTCCTGGTCAAGCATCATTGTCTGTCTTCATTAGGAAGCAGGACGGCTTGAGACGGCCTGGAATGGATATAGAGGAGCAGGCCTGGTAGCAGGGACGATGCAGGAGTGAATCCTGAGTCACCAGGGGAGACTTCCAGTGTCTCAGGGTGGTGGGCCGAGTCTCTTGCTCTCCAGAGACAGACGTTGCCCCTGCCAGCCCTTGGTCAAGGGGCTGCATGACCCAGCTGGGCAATGCAGCTGGTGAAGCACAGCTGCACTCTAATGAAGAGCCAGATGGACAATGAAATAGACATGTTACATTAGTGGCCAACTGAATCTTCGGCCTTCAGAAATGACTCACAACCTGTGTGCTGGACGCTTCTGGGCAGAGGCATTGGCAGTGTTTCATCAAGGGTGATGCCCAGAGTCTATAAAGGACTTGTACCCAGGTCAGCCCTCCTCCCTGACAGTGTGATCTGGAAGTTAATAAGCAGGGTTTGAATTTCTCTGCAGGTTACAAAGCTGGTGAATTCAGACCAGCCAGGCTCAGGGCAGGAGGTGGGCTCCACTGCCTGCTGCACACAATGGCCTATAGTCCTGTGTGTCCTCCGGAGCAGAGCAATGCCCAACTACCCAGCTGGAAGGGTGTCTGCCAGCAAGGTGGGCCAAAGGCCACAAATGTTTCCTCTTGGCCAATTGGGACAAAGACTTCCCAGGTGAAGTAGAACTGTGGTTTAACAGCCTGGAACAAAAGCAGCTAAGCAGCTGCCAACAGGCATCCAGTTGAGTCCAGGAGCCTAGTAAAAAACAAGGGAGTGAGGGAAGAGAAGCAGCCCTGCCTGGTTGATTTGTTGTGTCTGCATTAGAGCTGCATTTGTATTCATGGTTTCTCTAAATAGGAGGTGGGTTCTGATGCTATCACTTTAAATCTCGAGACCAGAGATATAATCGCATGCCATTACTTCTTAATTACATGGTAACTACTATGCCATTACTTCTAACTCTGGTCTAATTGCAACTCACTTCTGATTAGTGGGCAATAAACATTCACAAACAGGGTCCAAGATCTATTTCCACAGATTTACTCAGCTTAAGAGAAGAAATGCAAACACACAAATTGGGTGACCACAGGGAGCCTGCCCCAATAATTATCGTAAGGAACACTGTTTGAACTTGAATGACTCTTCTGATTAAATAAGAAGAGATCAGAGGAGAGCTGTAGGAACCGCTACCTACATGTAATGTGAGAAGTCCAGGTCTGGAGGCTGACGCCTTGAACTCAAGTTCTGGTTCCCATTCACTGTTTGTGTGATCTTGGTCTTGAACTGTACATTTCTGGCTATTTGGTAGCATAAATAAAAGCTACTTTGCAAGCTTCAAGATTTTAAAAGATTGTACTTGTAAAGAAGCTCTCTGAAACTGGAAAGTGTTGTGTAGTTATTAATTATTGCTGTTATTCCTAAAGTAAGGAATATTCTTTGACAACAAAAGAATGCAAAACTGTTTTTACTCCTGGGTAAGCGCCATCAGCTAGGGTTTCTTAGATCTTTTCCAAAAACCTCCGAGGAGGATCTGATTCTGTTTCAGCAGCTCTGGGAAAGGGCTGTAGAGTCCACATGTCTTTTCTTAAAAAAAGAAAAAAAGATTGATTTCATTTATTTGAAAGACAGAGAAAGATTTGAGAGAGATTTTTCCACTGGTTCACTATCCTTAGCATCTAGGGCTAGCCTAGCCACAACATCTACAGCTGGGCGAGGCTAAACTCCATCAAAGTAACCCATTTCCTACATGGGTGTGGGAGCCCAAGTGCATCCTCCACCACTTTCCCAGATCAGAAGTGGAGCAACCAGGTCTCGAAGAGGTGCTGAGATGAGATGCCAGCAGCACAGGCAGCAGCTCAGCCTTGCTGCCACAGTGCGGGCCAATGGAGGCTGTATGTCTAGCCACGCCTACACAATGCTGAGGCTGCTAGTCTGCAGATCACTCTGCGTTCAAGCTGTGGGTTACCCTGGATCAAGGAGCAGCTGTGGAACATGACATGACAAGATCAGAATGGTCTCGTGGTCATGAAATTGTCCTTAGCCACCTGATGGGAACCAGGCTCTTCTTAAGCTCCACCTGCGGGTACAGACAGCCATGACTGCTGGGCAAGACTCACGTATGGAGGCACCTAACAAAGGATCAGGTCGTTGGTTTAGGAGCCCCATAGCTAAAAGGACAATCCGTGGGAAGAGGATGTAGGGTGATGCTAAGGAAACCATGCGTTTATCTGATTATCGCTAAAGGTGTCCCTGGGACTGAAAGCTTGCAGTGGTTCTGGGAAGGTGCTCCAACAAAGGCGTGATGAAAGAAAGAAAGAAAAGAAGGGAGGTAGATGGAAGTCGGAAAGGATGTGAGAACGGAAGAGGAGTTAGCTAATTTAGAGGTGATGGGAAGAGTAGGCATTGTCTATGCACACATCTGTCAACAACTAGCACTGGGAAAAAATGCTTAAGGCTAGAAGCCTCTATGAAATCACCTTTATCAACCTCTTATTTCAAAGTCCAAAAAACTGAGACTAAGTGCCTCTACTGCAGTCACACATAATAGAGGAAAACTAGATGCCAGCTTCAGCACTTTTGAGCCATACTTCTTTCCCATGCTTCTTACACCAGATCAATGAAACTTGCTTCACAGAGTGTCCGTGCACACCAAGGGACAGGACAGGGCATGGCACCATGGACACGTTCCCTGGTAAGCCTCTTGATTTTTTCAGCTCTCAACCCTGAGCACCTGCTCTTTGCTTTCTGTGAGAAGCACTGAACTGTATGTCTTTTGTCCTCATCCTACGGCAGAGAGAAACCATGACCCAAAGCTTTCCCAAGTTCTGGTCCCAAAAGGTGGTCTCTTTCATATCCCAGCTCCCATAACACAGCTGGCATCACCTATAGCACCCAGGGAAATGTGGGCCTCTGGAGTGGGTGATGGGAGACAAAGCCAATTAGAAGGAGAATTTGGTTGTGGTCAGTGTCTCAGGTGCAAACAAAGCCTCACCTAGGATGCTCAGATCACATATGAGCACTGATTCCTGTTCCGGCTTCTGGTTCATATACAGGTTTCTCTACTTTCAATTTAACTTCCTGCCAATGGGTTCAGGAAAGCATGTGCCTGCACCCATCTGGGATACCCAAAAGAAACATCTGGTTCCTGCATCAGATTTGGCCTACTCCAGGGGATTATAGACATTTAGGAAGTGACTCTAGGGATGGAAAATTCTCTCTCTTTCTTTCTTGCTCTCTCTTTCTCTCTGCATATGTTTCTCCTCCCCGCCCCCCAACTCTGTAACTCTGCCTTTCCAATAAATAAAATAAATCTTTAAAAAGAGGAAACTAGAATTTGTCTATAGTCTGCTTGGGCTCTGCCCAGCCAGCTTCATCCAAGGATGAAGGTTCCAATTTCTGTCAGCAGCATCTCAGTCCTCATTGGTCCCTGCTCTCTGGCCTGATCTCCACTAATGAAATGAAGCTATCTCCCTTCCTTCCTTCCAGCCCTCAGCCTCAGAAAGGAAGCTGTTTTCAGCAGCTGCTTCCCAGCCCCTTGGGTGGTGGGATCCCTCTGAACCCAGATGCTCTTCAGCAGTCGTCCCCCAAGGCATTCACTACAAGAATGAGCTCCAGGGCTCTTTTTTCTCATTTTGCTCATCGTCTCATTTGCATCATCTGTCGCTCCCATGCCTAGCAACTCATCTGCAGGTCACTTACGTGTAGGACTGAGTGTAGAGTGTCACATGCTCACACAGTGGAGGAAGCGAGGATTATTCTGAGAAGCCCCCAGGTCAAAGTCACCCCAAATCCAAGAGTTAGGGAAAACAGAGGGAGAGGATTTGAAGAGAGACTCATCTCGGGCTAGGCCCAGGGCTGCTGAATCGACAGGGGTATAGCCTAGGTCCATGCCTGAAGTGACCCCGAGAGTGTTTATGAGAAGCAAGCAGGACACAGGGCCCTGGGGCAGAGAACATTGGCAGAATGTCTGCACGTACTCCAGCTTGCTAGGCTAATTTGAGATGACAAACAGGAAGCTCTGGGAAGTCGGCAAGTTATAAGTTAGGAAATAAAGCTGTAGGAGAAGACTCAGAGTGGTCAGAAGTCAAAACTCATGCAAGCACGTGGTGAGAAGGAGGAGGACCCAGATGCAAGTCATGGGGGAGGCAACCTGTCCGCCTCAGCGCCTAACACTTGCAGGTCACTCTCCTGGTCCTCTCCCGGCTCCCAGCCTGGCTCCCCGTCAGATGTGGCCACCTTACACTCTTCACAGCATTCCCTTGTCTTTCCTGTCATAGTCCAGTTGTATGGCAATGGAATTTAGATGAAATTGATTTTTGAGTGGAACAAATTAACAAAACAAATAAGCAAGACATAATGGCTCAAATAAGCTGAATGCTTGCTGTGGATATCAGATCTCCTAATAACAGCATTCATATGAGGAAGACACAACTTCTCCAACCCACAGTTGGGGAAATTGAGGCTTAGTACACTGCCTAAGGCCACACAGCTAGCACACAGTGACACTAGGACTTGGCTGGGCTCACATTTCTCCAAAGCACATGCTTTTCAGCATATCACAAATCTCTCTGACAATAGAGGTGAAGAGAATTTGTCCTGTGGCACTCAGGTGGGGGGACAGTGCCATGCTCATCTTCATGGCAAGAACTAAATGCAGATTTGTCATAAACTGAACATGCAGAGGCTGGATTCTCCTCCAACCTCACTGAGGTGTCCTCCAAGAAGATAAAGTGTTCCAGCTCGAAAGGGGCCTTATTTGGATTCCTAAGGAGGAATTTGAAGGTCATTTGGCCAGGAGTTGATTATTGTAACAACACATTTGGAATAAGAAGGTAAACAACTGAGCAGCACAAGAATTACTCTGGACTCCGAGGACTGCAGGTGGCACCGCCAGGCTGTGGTGGCTGATGAGCTCATCTGCAGGGCTCAGGGACCAGTGCTGTCGACAGGCTCTGGGGCAGGACTGGGAGGAGGAGCAGGACAGCATGCTGATGCGCATGATTCACCGATGCCCTTGGTCCCATCATGGCCAATTTCAAGTTACAAATGAGACGTTGACTGGCTCACAAAGTTTAACGGTTGGCTTTCACCATTGGAACCAAGAGAGACTCAAACCCTGGCTGGAAAAATAGAACCTGACTGCAGACACGCAATCTCTCAGAGATCTGGAAATAAACACAGGAAATCATAGGGCCCATGCCTGGCATCCGGTGCATCAACCGAGAAAGAGCTCACATGTAGGCCAACACCCCTAGGAAGCCTGCAAAGCCTGTTGTGACAGCTGTTTTGGCTCCTGACTCACCTGAACACGCAGCTCCTGGGATCAGAGCAGACTCACCTGAACATGCAGCTCTGAGGATCAGAGCAGACTACTTCCAACAACAAAATGATTGGTCCACTCGTTTACCAACCATCATTCTAGGAACTTCCAACATGCTAGGCAACAGGTTCCCAGTGCTTCTCAATCCTTGAACTGTACACACCTTAAAAGAAGGAGCATGTCCATCCCTGGCACCGGGCACAGTGTCAGGCACACAACAAGCATTGTGTGTTTGTTGAGTAAGTGATTGCAATTGAGCTCAATAATGGAAAACACATTTTAAAGGAAGGCAATGTATCTTCAGGGAACTTGGCAGAAGAGTTTTTCTTCCT
Organism: Ochotona curzoniae; assembly: GCF_017591425.1. NCBI lineage: Eukaryota > Metazoa > Chordata > Mammalia > Lagomorpha > Ochotonidae > Ochotona > Ochotona curzoniae. The sequence continues at coordinate 3,184,400 of NW_024466129.1, read as the reverse complement.
ACTATGATTTTTCTCTCTTCTTCAGCCTTTCTCTCATCTCATAAGTGGTTTGGGATTTTAAAGACATCACAGAAACATTAAGGGTACCTTTGTTGAGGTTAGAAGGTCCTTACCTAATTTGTAAAACTGCTGTATTATTTTATATGTTAAGAAAAGGTGGGATTTTTTTTCTAATCGAAAACAAAAATCTATCAATGTCAGCAGTCTGGTGCTCCAGAGGATGGAAAGGCTCTGTGTTCAGCCCTGCCTGTGGGCCCAGTCTTTGAGCGCAGGGCTGGAGCCTGACCTGCCGGGTGTGCCTGTCTCTTTAGGGCATTTCTGAAAGAGGAGGTCAATGCCCATAACCTGAATTTCCTCTGTAACCAAGAAGAGCTCGACACGGCATCAAATATGCTCAGACCATATCTGTGAAAAAAAAAATAAAAAGGTTCAGATTTGCAAGTGAAACCCACATGGGTTATCCTGAGGCTCGAAGGCTGTTTCTATTGGAACAATCTCAGCCCCTGACTTTGCACAGAAAAAGAAGGGGTGCAGCCCAAAGTGGAGGGTAGCAACACTCTGGGGGACTTTGGAAAGGCAATGGAGATTGGGGAAGGAACCTAGTTTAGTGTTCCCCTCAAAACACCCAACCTGGGGGCTGTTTTCCCCAAATCCAGACTGGGTTTATCATTCCCTAGGAGGGCTTTGTGGCAGGTACTTTAGCTCAAGGTTTGTGGCTTCTAAGGAACATGCCTTTAGCATGACCTAGAGACTCAGAGTCCTGAGGGAGGTGGAGTATTTGATGTACAATAAGCAGCGATGTCATGCGCGTTCCTCCCTCCAACCCACCCCAATCATAGCACCTCTTTTCCTATCACATTTCTTGCACAGGATTAATCACACTGTGCTTTGGCACTGCAAGTGTCTATCTTCCCTGCTCTCTGCCAGCTGTCAATGGTAGAGGTTTTGGATCTAAGGGTTTCCAGAATCTGAAATAATCCGCAGTACACAAGCCAGTGTCCTCTGTGTGTGTGTGTGTGCGTGTGTGTGTGTGTGTGTGAAACTGTGAACATGTTAATTTCTTGAAGGCTTGGGATAGAAGCAAAGAAATAAGAGATTAAGATAGGGAAGAAATGAAGATCAGAATAGCTTCCAAAAGAGCAAAGCACAGCTTGGTAAAAGGTCCTGGGTGGATATCATTTCACTCTGAGGTGACCAAGAAAGAACAATCCCACAGTATTAGGCTGTTCATCCCCTGCCCACCGAAGGAAAGAACTGATTAAGTCTGTTTGAAATATCCACATTTTTCACTTACAAACTTTCATCAGGGACCAGCACCATAGTATAACTAAGGCTAAGCCTTTGCCTGCATCACAGGCATCCCAAATGGCCACAAGTTTGACTCTCGGCTGTTCCACTTCTGATCCAGTTTCCCTGCCAAGGAACCTAAGAAGACAGCAAAAGATGGCTCAAGTATTTGAGTTCCTGACATCCTTGTGGGAGACTCAGACTGAATTCCTGGCTCCAGACTTAAGCCTGGTCCAGACCCAAACATTGTGGCCATTTGGAGAGTGAACCAGGAGAGGGGAGATATCTCTCTCTCTCTCTCTCTCTCTCTCTCTCTCTCTCTCTCTCTCTCTCTGGCTATTCTTCCTCTCAAGCAAGCAACCAAAGTACACACATAAAAGAGGGATTGTTGGGTAATGTTGGGTGCTGACTAACCAGTTCACACAAGTGGAGGACAAAGAGAAGCTTAAGCTTAAACTTAATCAAAACGTAGTTAACAAACATTGACTGTTCGGTCAGTCAATGGGGTGGAGCTGGTCAGGTACTCACTTGGGGAACCATAACTGAGAACTTGGAACATCCATGGCTGGCCTTGTCAGAGCTAAAGCATGAGGACATCTGGAGTCTTACTGAGGTCACATTTTCCAGTTTTTCTTTCAGTAGTATGTATCCTGGAACACAGAAGGGTGTGTGTGTGTGTGTGTGTGGCGGGACTAGGGAAGCCAAGAAGAAGCAGGGGGTTGTAGCACTCACTGTCTGCTGAGATCACACCGTCCAGGTAAAAATCAATGTTGCCAGTGAGAAAACTTGCTTGTGTTTATCGACTAGTCTCCTCTCATTAGGAGGTCCGTTCAGAGGCAGGTCTGCTCTGAGATGCAGGGTGGCTGGGATGGATGGTTACTCTACTTATTCCAGTTGTTTTGAAGGTCTAATCTTCTGCCTTTCTCTTTCTACTTGGCTGTACCCTGTTGGGTATTCACATATGGGCTCAAACTCCAACACATACATAATCCTAGTGTTAGGTTTGCATTAGGAGACTCTGTGTCATGGGTCCATCTGTCAGGCTCTCTCCATTGAGAAACTCTTCATGAGATCATTTAAATTCTACTTGCTCGATCTCTGTCCCCATCAAAGCAACTTTCTGATTATGATTTGGCTTCCCATGTAGTTCGACTGCAGGAAAAGAATGCAATAATCAGGAAGCTTTTAGTGTGTGGTTGTAATTACTTCTTGTGCAGCTTAATCAGTTGGTCCTCTGACATCCATACCTATGTCACATGCAGCTCAGCTGATACAGGTCACTCTAAAGGGCTTCATGTCACCTGGCCAGCATCAGCAACTTGTCTCTCAGCCTGCTCTGCTAGCAGAGGGACATCTGTGAGCAGCCCCAAGGCTGATGATACGGTGGATGGCTTCATTTTTTTCCACCTGCCATTTTACAAAACCCTCAAGACTCAAAATGTGTTTCAATAAATTACTTCAATCTCAGTAGCCACTGAAAAATGAAAGGAAACATGGACCCCATTTCTAATATTTCTAATATTTGTTTTTATCCCCCTTCCTTTCATGGATTTACTGCTGCTTGTTCTCTGTCCTCACACCCATTCTTTTATCCTCATAGCCAAGGATTTTTTGTTGTTGTTAATTTTGAATTTTATGATACAATTCCGTAGAGTCTGGGATTCCCCCCAACCAAATTCTCACCTCCTCGACTGAGTTTCCTCACATTGTTACAATAGTATAGTCTTTCTTTTTTAAAAGATTTATTTTTATTATTTTTTCATTGGAAAGGCGGATATACAGAGAGGAGAGACGGAGAGGAAGATCTTCCGTCCAATGATTCACTCCCCAAGTGAGCGCAACGGTCGATACTATGCCGATCCGAAGCCAGGAGCCTCTTCTGGGTCTCCCAGGCGGGTGCAGGGTCCCAAAGCCTTGGGCCGTCCTCGACTGCTTTCCCAGGCCACAGGCAGGGAGCTGGAAAGGAAGCGGGGCTGCCGGGATTAGAACCGGCGCCCATATGGGATCCCGGGCGTGCTAGGCGAGGACTTAACCACTTGCGCCACCGCGCCGGGCCCAATAGTAGAGTCTTTCATAAGGAGTTATAATTCCATCAGTCTGTTATTTAAGTGTGCCCCAACATTGCTGGTAGAGACAATGTCAGACAGTCCAGCAACCCGTTGTCTAGATATGTCCAACAGGCAAGGATTCTAATATGCTCAATGAACACATATTGGATGTTCTTCAGATTTTGTCTTTGAAAGGACTTCAAAAACTTCATGGAGGATAAAATGAAAAAATGATTGATCTTGATGAAAAATCATTTTGAAATCCATATATATTATTCCAAGATTTTTTCATGTATTAGAAAAATTTTTCCAAATAATTGTTTTTAAAGACTGACTTATTTATTTAAAAGGCAGAGTGACAGAGAGGGGGAAAGAGAGAGAGAAAACAAGATTTTTCATCTGCTGGTTCATAGTGCATTGTGGCATAGCAGAGAGCTGGTTCTTATGCCAGTCACCCCACTTCTAATCCAGCTCTTTGCTAATATGCCTCAGAAAGCAGTGGAAAATGGCCCAAGTGTTAGGGTCCTTATATCTGCTTGGGAGACTAGGAGGGAGCCCCTGGTTCCTGGCTTCCGCCTGGCACAGACTCAACCACTGTAGCCATATGGAGAATGAACAGCCAGGGCAAGCATTCTGCTTCTCTCTGTCTTTCACTCTTTGTCTGCAATTCTACCTTTCAAATAAATAAAACGGTTTTTAAAGTTTTCCCAGCCCAAGGTCAGTTTTTCTCTGACAGCTGCTTCTAGTTACTTCTTTGCACCGTTGAATTTGTGTTTCTGTATGTGAGACTCACATAAAGGGATCCAATTCTCTTTTCTCCCAGATATTTATCTTCCTAAAATACAATAGTCAGATAATTTCACAAAATGTGTTGGTTTTTTTCAGTATCATCTTCTAAATAATCTATTGTTCTCTTATTAATTGTGGTACCACCTTTATCTTATAAGGGAACACTTCAAAATTTATGAGAAAATGGAAATTAAAATATGCTTTATATTCAAAACCTTAATGAAAACCATGCATGAGTATTTGATAATACCCATGTCTGTGAACTTTTTGAAGACCTTTCACATTAAATTTCCATAGTAGTGCATATTAATAGGAAATTCATTGATTGGATTTGCTTATTAGGTGGTAACAAGATTTCAGAAGATTTCTTGAAAATGGAATAATGCAGATTAGCATATGAAGACCTGTAGGACTCCAAGATATACCGCAGTCTAAGGAAAACTTGCTCAGACCACAAAGCTCCTTTGCTTTTCCTGGTGTCTTGGGGCCTCTGCGATCTTCCTCCAGTGACAGGCCTGACCAAGCTCAGGAGCAACCAGCTCAGCAGCTGAGTGGCTGCTGTGTAACTGACCTCCCCACTCCTTGAAGGACATACCCCGGGAATCCTTGGCAAAGCCCAAGGATTGGGCAGTGTTGACGTTTCAGATGAGGATGTTGAGATGCAAAGAAGTAAACAAACATCAGCCTACTCCGGTTTAAGGTGCAGAGCTAGGTTTGAGCACCACATTGGTGCCCTTCCCTTATTATGCCTTCTTCACACCCCTCTTCTCCTCCCAGATGTGATATTTACTTCAAGATGTAGTCATCATGCCAACCCAGGACCAGATCTTATGCTAGATCTCACTGCCTCACCCCCCTGCATCGACAGGGGCCTCTACAGCTCAGGGAAGCACCAACCAGCTGAGCTGATCACACTTGATATTGCTTTGACTTGTTCTGTCTGGAGCTATTTTCATCAAGGCCCAGGCTCATCCTCCCAGGCCCCAGTCAGGCAGAGCTCTGCTCGGTGGCAAACAGATTTGTTCCCCTGACACAGGGCCCAGCAGTCATCTGGAAGACATATCTGGGTAGTTAAGGAAACCTTGGCGCCTGAAGAAGGCACTCAGAAAATGACAGGTCTGAATAGTCTGACAAATTTTTATTGCCCCCAAATCTCCAGTCCTGTAAGTCATGAAATAAATCTCAGCCCATATCAAATAAATTATTGTCTGTTTAAGAACGGACAAGGGGATGAAGCAAGGAGTGCACATTTGCTCTGTCTCTTCTCTCCCTCTTCTTGATACCGGGATCCTTGGATCCAGAACTTTGCCAACCTCTTGCCCACACTAAATCTCTCTTGCCAAGGCCCTGCCAGGTGACTGGGACAGGCAGCGGAGTGCCATCAAGCGGTTAAGCCTGCTTTGGAAGAATCTTTAGGACAATCAGACAGAGAAGAAGGAAGCGCAGAAAGATTGGGAAAGCTGTCATGCTTATTGTTTGGGCAGTTGAGATGAGCAGCAATTCTTTGGAGTAATAAAGATTTATCAGCAAAAAGAAAAAAAAATCAGTTAGCCAGATAATCTTAAGAGAAGAAAGGACAAAAAATAAGGCAAGCAACTAAGGCGGTAGGGAAAGACGTTTTCAGAATGAAATGGTGATGGTTCTTCTGGGTTTCCCTTGGCTCAGCCTGTGCTTCTTCCATTTTTTGCATTGAACAAACTGCATTATAATGATCAATGTGCTTGTCTCTCACCCCGGCCACAATGCCATGTTCATGAGGACAAGGACTCTGTCTTTTTTGTGAACTCTTGATGTATAGCAGGCTTAGTATGGTGTGGAGTACATGGGAGATGCTCCTTTTGTATTTGTTCAATGACTAAGTAAGTAAATAGATGAGCTGGTGATTTTAAAGGACCAGTATTGACCCAAACACAGTGCTGCACACTTGAACTCCTTGAGTCAGACAAATTTCTCAACATAAGATAGATATCATAAGAGCCATAGTGGATGAGAAATTGAAATTCAGAAAGACTAAATAATGTTCCTGAGGACAAGCGAAAGGGTTGGAATTCAAACCGAGGTCTATGTTACTTCAACGTCTGTGGCTTTTCTTGGATTGACTGTTTTCAGATCATTCTTCATGACGTTTGCTCTGGCTGCCTGGAGTGGGAGTGAGTTATTATCCCTCCCTGTGCTGCCTGCCATGTCGTCTTCCCACCCTGTGCCTGCATTTGCACTGCTTGGGACAAGGAAAGATGCAAGGCCCACTCATTAATTAGACTTGTCAAGCTCTGCTATGCAGGGTCCCTTTGTGTATATTTTCCCTTCTCCTCCAGGCAAAGGCCACTCTCTGGCCATGCCTCACTCAGCCCTCCCAGGTATGATTCAGGTCACTAGCACTCAAGCTGCCCTGGCTCGCTGTTCAGCGGGGGTGACAGAATGAGGGCCTCCATTTCTCAGGGTGTGTGTGGGAGGGTATACCTGGGAGGGTGTGCGGTGGGGTTGCCACACGGGAAGAACCCAGTTGCTGCCCTCCAAGACCTGAATCACTCCATCAATTGTATACTAAACAGAGCAGTTCTTGAAGGACAAATGGGACTTAAAGGGAGAGGAGGGGAGAAGATGGCTCCAACACAGCTTCTCAAAAAACCAGAGCAAAGCAGAGTCAGCCTGCCTGTCTCTAACTCCCTCTCCTTCTCTCTGAGCAGCCAGATAGCATCAGGCAAGGAAGTGTGGCTTTCTTCACCCCTGCCCAGTCTTGCCTCTGGGACCTTGGGTGACGAAAGCCACAACCTTAATCTTCCCTGTTAGAAAAAGGGCTGAGGCCAGGACTATGCTCAAGCCCAGAGCTCCTTGGAACCCCGTGTCTGTTGAGGTCTTTGATGTAACTGTTAGTTCCCAGGGCCAGTCAGTTGTTGAGAGGGAAGGAACTACTGTGAGAGTCCAGAAGTGCTGAATTAAGTTTATTATTAGAACTGCACCTGAACATTGGCCTGCTGAGGGACTATCCACTTCTGCTGGGCTGACGGGGCAGAGGGTAAATTAATACACCTAGCTCGCAGCTGAACCTGCCCCAACCGGTCTTCTCATCTGGACACCGCTTGATGTATGTACTAGCAGAGGACAGCAGGGGCAGGGAGAGCTGTCCTTGTCCCCTTGTCCTAACCAGCCCTTCCTGGGCCCCCTCCACTTTGACTATATCCACCTGGAAGTCAAGAGTCCAATGCATGATCTCCCATATGATACTGAGCTAGAATCAGCAATGCCCTTCTGGGACCACAGAGGATGGATTCAAAGCTTTGAATCCCCTCACTGCAAACAAAAAGGGGCTCCCTCCTACCTTGCAGGATTGCAGTCATCTCTGGCTGTCTCCTGAAGGAGCCAATGATTGAGCCATGTGATCAGCAACACCATGTGGGCAGGACCTAGGATGCCGTGGGAGGCCACCTCCTGCAGGACCCACGCAAGAGCTAAAGAGCTGGGCTGCTCAGAGGGCACCCCCCCACCTCCTGCAGGACCCACGCAAGGGCTAAAGGTGCTGGGCTGCTCAGAGGGCGCCCCCCCCCACCTCCTGCAGGACCCATGCAAGGGCTAAAGGTGCTGGGCTGCTCAGAGGGCACCCCCCCACCTCCTGCAGGACCCACGCAAGGGCTAAAGGTGCTGGGCTGCTCAGAGGGCACCCCCCCACCTCCTGCAGGACCCACGCAAGAGCTAAAGGTGCTGGGCTGCTCAGAGGGCACCCTACCTCACACCATTTGCCAAAGCCTTAGAGTGATGAATCACATAGACCATGAGGCATATATATATATATTTACATGTTCATATATTTTGTGTGTAATATATTTCTATATAAATGTTATATTTCTATTATGTTTTATATCTTTCTAAAATATGTATTTGTAAATTTTTATTATTACTTTCCATGATGCAGTTTTGTAGGTAGAGGGATTCCTTCCTGCCCTCTCCTTCTTCCCTCCCCATTTTCCCTTCTCCCCCACCCCCATTTTATTAAGTGATATACTTCAGTAACAGCTACAAGTTAACAAATGCAACATGGGTACCTGAGCAACGGCTGTCACTTAACCACCAGCATCACCCTGCATCACTCCTGTGGCTTTTATTCTGAATTCACTGAAGTATCATGTTTAGCATTCTAAAAGAACCTAATATTCTTTGGCCCTGCAAATTTCCATTTAATAATTGACCAATTAATAATTGCTAGTGGCAGTTCCCTCACAACTGAAAAAAAAATGTTCTTCACTAATGATCAGACCAACTTTTCAAGTTTGTGTATGTCCTTGCCGACCCTTCCTATTTCTTAGGGAGCAGGAGGGACTGGGTTGGAAGCAGAGTCGTTTTATTGATTTCTCGGGTTGAATACCCTGACACCAGACACGGAAGCAGAAGCCCTGTTATCTCAGTGGTTTATGGAAGAAAGCAGGGAAGGCTTGAGCAAAGGCTGTCACGGAGCAGGGAGATTTACACTGTGCTGCCAGGTCGACAGCGTCTAGCTCATGCATCTCAGGTAAATCACTTTTGTTACCTGCAGCACTAAAACAGACAAACACCACACGTCTGCTGACACCAACCTCCATTACTTGATTATTTCTTGTCCCTTCACAACTACTACACATTATTTCCTCCATTTCTATATTTCATTATTTATGTATGTATTTCTCTCTCCTTTATTCCAAGCAGGGTTTGTGATCGCTTGCAAAACAGAAAGGAAAAAAAAAGTTTGAATAAAAATAGACGATGTGGAAACTTGAGCACACTGAAAGATGCACCCCACACTTTCTTCCTACTTAAAAGAATAGCTGTTTGCTGGTGTCACAGCTTCCAGGGACCACAGGGAGTCACACATCCAAAAGGACAAAGCAGCCTAGTTGCCCTAGCAAGAAAGGCAAGGAAGGTAGTTTACCCAGTTTTGAAAACTGATAGAGATTTTTAATTTTTTTATCCAAATAAAAGGAAATCGGTAGATGCAGGAAATGATGTCTTCCACAACTTCACGAGAGTGAAGATGCCAGAAATGTCTTAAAGGTCTTACTTGCATTGTTTCTGAATGCAAGAGGAAGGCAGGGCTTCAACAGGGAAGTCAGCAGAAGGTGTTTTATGGGGCATGGATGCAAATCCTGCTCAGCACTGTGCGTCCCTCCATTTTACGTTTCACCTGTCAATGAACATGACATCGTTTGGACCAGTTGTTCTTGAAGAGTAGCCCTCAACTTGCAATATCAACCTCAACAGGGAGTTTATTAGAAATGCACATTTCCGGGCCCTGCGCCGTGGCCTGTAACACAGAGAGGAATGCGTAGATTGCGTGTTCACCTGACAATTACAGGAACACTGTTTCTTGCCTCTAAGCCTTCAGTTAATGTTGAACATCACATAGTTTGAGGCTGTTTTCCTTCAGAAGGGGCCTGGGGAGCAAATACAAGTCATTGTTCCCACAGTTGTATCAAGTTCCCAAACCCATTCCAGGGAAAGACGTGGGTTGGTAGGCCCCTTGTCTGCAGGTCCAGTCTCCCCAGACCTCACTGTCCTCCGCAGAAAGGTGCGAGGGCAGACCAGCAGTGGGTCCAAGCCCCAAAGCTTCCCTTAAACTGCCCATCTGTGTGTTACATGATATTTATGGCTTCTTACCCACAGTCCTTCCCAGCTCTAAAAATCTATGATTATTTTATTGAATTGCAATAGATTAAACAGAGCCCTAAAGCTGAACGCGACCATAGAGATGAAATTATACAACCCTCTCATTTTGCAGATCATAAGTGAATCAAGACTAGGAAAATTTTCTTCTGAGTCCTGCTTAGCTCAGTACCTGGTGCATAAACAGGGATACAGTGACCCTGGATTGGATCTATTCATTGATTCATTTGGTGTTCCTTAAATCTCACGTATTCACAGCATTTTATCCTCACAGATGTTACGTATTATCCCCATGTCAAACCAACAGAGTTAAGCTCAAGCTGTTGTATGTTTACCAAAGTCTGGTAGCTTTTTCTTTTCTTTTCTTTTCTTTTCTTTTCTTTTCTTTTCTTTTCTTTTCTTTTCTTTTCTTTTCTTTTCTTTTCTTTCCTTTTCTTTTCTTTTCGGGCTGCACCATTTTTTTTAAATTATTATTTTTTAATTGGAAAGTCAGATATACAGAGAGCAGGAGAGAGAGAGAGGAAGATCTTCTGCCAATAAGTAGGTACAATGACCGGAGCTGCAGCGATCCTAAGTCAGGAGTCCGGAGCCTCTTCTAGGTCTCCTATGCAGGTGCAGGGTCCCCAGGCTTTGGGCCGTCCTCGACTGCTTTCCCAGGTCACGAGCAGGGAGCTGGATGGGAAGCAGCGCTGCCGGGATCAGAACAGGCACCCATAGGGATCCTAGCGCATTCAAGGCAAGGACTTAAGCTTCTAGGCTGCCATGCCAGGCCCAGCTTTTCTTTTTTTAAAGGTTTAGTTTTTCTTCTTTATTTGAAAGGCAGAGTTACAGAGAGAAAGAGACAGACAGAGGGATCTGCTGGCTTATTCTCCAAATTGTTGTCATGGCAGGGACTGGGCCAAGGCAAAGCCAGGGGCTTCATTCCAGTCTCCCACGTGAATAACAAGGACCCAAGCACTTGGACCCTCCTCCACTGCTTCTCATTTTCATTAGCATGGGACTGGATTGGAAGTGCAGCAACCAGGATTTGAACTGATGCTCATTTGAGATGTCAGTGTCATAGACGACAACCTCCAGTCACACAGGTTTTGATACTGCAAATTCAGAACTGGAACCCAGGGGGCTTAAATTCCAACTGGTTTACCTTTCACTGTGGCAAGCATGGGTAAAGCTGATCTGCTCATACATCGGGTCCCCACAAGATAACACAAGTAAATACCAAACTGAATGATTATCTTCTGTGCAAATAGTAGTTGCGGCTAACCATTCCACTCAAGCAGACAAAGGTCAAAGACTTCTGCTGTCCCAGTGTTTCGAGAGAGCCTCCACAGATGCTTGGCCCTCGGGAGAAGGGCTGGCCACATGCCCTCACCAACGCTCCACTCCGCGGAGATTGTATCAGACTCCGAGAACAGATCTTGCTGATACCCAAGCCAGCTAACAAACTGAAGATAAAGACTGAAGGAGCCTCTTCTTCTTCTGCATCAGTAGACATATTTCTGCACATTTATAGATAGTAATACAAGTATAGAAACTGTGTGTCATGTCTAAGCAAGGTTATTTAATTTTCCCTGAGGAATTATACAAATGCTGCATAAGGTAGAGGAAGAAAGACCACAAATTGTCAAATGTTTCATTCAAAACTAAAAACACAGATGCAGCGCCTTCTTTGTTGTGGAAAGGCTTTTTCTTTGTTGTTTTCTTTTTTAATATTGTAAAGGCAGATTTACAGAGAGGAAGAGAGACAGAGAAAGGAAGATCTTCTATCCACTGATTCACTCCCCAAGTGACTACAATGGCTGGAGCTGAGCCAATCCAAAGCCAGGAGAAAGGAGCTTCTTTCGGCCTCCCATGTAGATACAAGGTCTTAAGACTTTGGATCATCCTCTACTGCTTTCCCAGGCCACAAGCAGGGAGCCAGATGGAAGGTGGAGTATTTGGGACATGAACCAATGCCCACATGGGATCCTGGGGCATGCAAGGCAAAGACCTAGCCACTAAGCTATTGCTCCAGGCCCAGCTTTTGCTTGCTTGTTTGCTTGCTTACTTGTTTGTTTCTAAGAATTACTTACTTATTTATTTGAAAGAGTTACAGGGAGAGAGGGAGAGATCTGACATCTGCTGGTTCAGGCCCCAAAAATCCTAAAAGCCAGAGCTTCAGCTGTGTCTCCCATGTTGGTGACAGGGACACAAGCCATTCCTATTGCTTTCCCAGGCACATTAGCAAGGAACAGGATTGGAAATGGGGTCACCAGGAAACCAACCTGAGCCCACATGAGATGCTACATCACGTGCTGGCAGATACTTGGCCCCCCCAGGCTACAGTGCCAACTTCTTGTGCAAGTTTTTAACTCAAGACCTGTGTCTAAGTGAAACATCTTCATTTTTTTTTTTCTTAATGGAACCTTACCAGGTCGCTAAGATCCCATTGGTGCCATAGTAAAAATGACAGTGCTTCCTTAGCGAGATTAGCTACACAGGGGACCACAGCTTGGCAAGCACAGCATGGACTGGTGTCTGTCCCATGCAGCTCCCAGCTAAGCATGCTGACTCCGTCTTTCTGCTCAAACCCTTTGTATACTCTAGCTGTGGGTCACTCCATTTTATGGCAGCACCTGCTGGTGCAGCTCTCGCATCAACATGAACAGAAGCTTTGTTTGAATCAAACAGATGGGGTAGCTGAGAATGGCACCCAAGATGTGTTGATCGAACCGCTTCTCACACTGCACTGGAAGGTCACTTTTTCTAATACTCTCATTTCATGAGAGGTACGAGGCAAGTCCAGAATGATACCTGTGTTACAAACAGTTCCACTGCTAAAAGCTAACTAGCTACATGCCAGGTGTTAGTCCAGATACTATGTGTAATTAGCCAGTGTGATCCCCACGCCCATCTTTAGGGTAGTGACTGCTTTTATGTTCACTGTGCAGATGCAATACTTCTTTTGGAAGGCAGAAGACTTGGGTAACAAGTTCAAGGTCACAGTTGAAGAAGTAATAAAACTAGGATTTGGATCCCAGTGACTGGAGTCTGGTGTGCTAATTAGCCACTGTGACATCTGTGTAAAATGGTGGAGACTTAAAGAAGACCAGGACAAATAGCTGTGTGGACGCACAGCCGTCCTACAAGGGATATTACTTTGCCATCTGCTTCTGTCCTACAGTCACCTGCTCCATGCCGAGGGCTCTCTTCTTTATTCACAGCATCCTCGTCCCATAAATCCAAATCCCCCTGGCCTCCAGGAAGTGCAGGTTCTGCTTTCAAGCAAGACAGAAAGTAGTTGTGGGAACAGGAATTTGTGGTAACAGAGAGGCTGCCCACCAGGACGCCCGGAAGCCAACTGGCCTTGTCCAAGGAGGCCTGTGCTTGGGGAACGGCTAATGGGGCTGAGACTCAGCTCCCTCGGCTGGCAGTTTTGTGACTTATGTAGGAAATAGCAGGTCCCTCCAGCAGCAGCAATCGCAAAATCCTGTCTCCCCTAGTCCCCGAAAATTTCTCTTGACCTGCTTCCACACGTTGGCAACGCGGAAGCAGCTTCACAGTCCTCGCAGCACCTGTGGCGCTCAGCGGTCCCCTGAGAGGTAGCGTGGAGTAAACCTTGCTGGGATCGCGTTGGGCTGAGACCTTATCCTCCGGGAGGTCCTCGGGGAGCTGGGTTTGAGAGCGCATGCCTTCTCCGCCCAACAAGGAATACATTCCTGAACGTGGATGTCTGTCCAGAGCTGGCAGTTTATTCGGCCATTCCAGGAAGGGTAAGGACTTGGGGAGACCGGAGATTTGCCGCAGTGCAGAGGGCTTCTTTCATACAGTAGGGACACCTGAATGGAGTCTTGCCCAGTGCCTGGGGGCCTCGTGCCTTACATTAGGGCAAAAGGCACACACTTCATCAGTCTCCTGATTGGTGTCACAAGGGATCTGCATTTCCTCCTTCTAAACGTAATAGAATTCATACTTACCTTAATGTATGTGTATCCTGTAGGCCCATAGGTTTTTTTCCTTATTTATTTTCAAGATGTATCTGCTTCAGGCAGAATGACTGAGAGGGAGAGTTCTCTTCCATCCACTGGTTCATTCCCAACTGACTTTCAACAGCCAGGATCAAGCCGAGCCACAACCAGGAGTCAGAAACCTGGTCTGTGTCTCCTGTGGGGAGCAAGACCTCAAGCACTTGGGCCATCTGCTGCTTTAGCAGTGAGCTGGACTGAAAGTGGAGCTGCTGGGACTCCAGTTGGTTTTCTGTATAGGATATCCACATTGCAAGCCATGGTGTAACCTACTACACCGCAATGCCCAAGTTGTAGAGCCTCACAAGTTTCAAAATTGGATTCTAGCAGTCACCATGCATCGTTCCACTGGGGTCCCCTATTTTGGTAGCATCAGACGATTCATAATAAACATGTGTTCTGTGTCCCAATACAAGACCTTAAAAATACAGTGTGAAAACCTTTAGAGTTATGTATTGCATCAGCGTGAATTCATACAGTGCTTAATATTATGCCTTTTATTTGTGCCCCATGAAAAATAATGCCATTAAATCTGGCAAGTTGGTTTGGTTTTAATTCTTGGGTGATATATGTAATGAGGTGATCTTGGCCAAGTCACTTACACTGTTGACATTTAGTTTGGGTAGATGCTCTACATATAATGGTTGGCTTGAACTAAATGCAGTCTGACATCCTCTAGCACTTGCTGTGTGGGTTCTACTTTTGAGAGATGTTCTCCAGGAAGTTATTTTTCTCAGGTGCACGTTCTATTCACCCAAAGCAAAGAAAGTGTCATAGACTGCCCAACCCTGTTTGTTATTTCCTCAGGACTTAATATTGTTCCATACATGTAGAAAATTTGCAAGAATTATTTGCTGATGATAAAGATGACCAAAGATTCTCTAGTTCCTTGACACTGCTGTGAAAAACTGGATTTGCACATCAGCTGACCCAGAGACCTGATCAATTTTTATTCACCCTGCTCTGTGCTCTAGTGAGGACACTGAGAATGGAAATGAAGCTGCAGGAATACTGCTCTTCCTGTTCTAAGTCAGGAAAAGACCACCAAGACAGTATATCAGATAGTATAGTAAAAGCAGTCGAGATCACTGGGGGTCTGAAAGAAGTTCAGCCTCTTGGGTGACTTGCAGTGGCCTGTTTATAACCCTGGCATGGAACGAAGTTTTTGCATACATGTGGAAACACATGTATTGCCATGGTAAGGTAGGCCTGCCCAGACAGGGTGTTCCCAACAGGTGTTTCTCCAAGTCGAAAGTTTCCAATGTATCCTATTATCAACTTGGAGTGTCCTCAGCAACCAGAGGCTCTGAGTGCCAGAGCTAATGACTGTTGGGCCATGGAATTGCACTATGGCAACTTCAGGGTTGTTCTTCATTGCCAGGCATATCAAACTAACTGTGTCTCAGGAACCTAATGAGTCCTGGTAGTCTCAAGTCAATGTTTCTTGCTTTTATGAAAACTCTTTCTTCCTCCAGCGCCATCAACTTTTCTTTCAGCCAGTTTCTCTGCAGCTCAGTGTATCCATGTTAATTTATGTGACTGATCCAGTTGGCTGTATTGCTCCCTCATACACGTGTTCCAAGACCCTCATCAACAAGACTTACACCTGAAATGCCCTGCCAGATAGAGCATCTTCATTCTAAAATTAGCACAAGGTATAGACATTTGAGAATGAGCCCCAGTGTCTCCCAAATAAAGGAAAGACTGAATATTCAGCTCTTGGATACAATTTGAACTTTGAACACAGCCAAGTGCAGCTGGATGTCTTGAGACTGGATCGACATTCATGTCTTTGACAACTCACTGAATGCCCCTCTATCTCCAGTACCAAGGCCAGTCTCCAGATGGGAGAACCCAAGCATGGTTTCCTGTCACATGTGCCTCTTGGGACATGTGCAGGAACACGTGGGAAACAAAGTCACTTGTGCCATCCCGGAGGAGACACTGTGCTCCACCGAGTTCTGGAGTCTGGCCGGCTACAGACCAGTGTATTCTTCCCTGGTTTTGTGGGGCCTGGCCAGCAATTACAGGCAACTCATGGCACCTGGCCTCCTAAAGTAGCCTTGTACCTCATGGATAATCTCTTAAGATGAACCAATGCACACTTATTTGAGGGTTTTTTTTTAAAAAATATTTATTTAAATTTTTAAATTATTTATTATTGTTTGATTATTTTTACATAGGTTATTAGGGTACAAAGGGTCAAGAGTTACAGGAAGGTGGTTGAGACCATTTTTTCCACATTCTCTTTTTCCTTCCTGTAACTGGAATAAATGGGAGAAGAGGAGAGAAGCCACAGCCAGCCTCCCAACTGCCTCTGCATCTTGGGATGGAGAACAGTCACCCAGCGCCATCTCAGAGTTCTCGATGTGGGACTGCTCTGAGGGTCCTGCTCAAGAGGTTTTGATAGTTCATCAGTTTGAATTACTGCCGATCTTGCCATTCCAGTCATGATGAAATCTCTCTAGAATCCACTGACTAACATAATCCACCTTAGAGTCTCCATTTGCCCAGGTATTTACTGCCAACACTTGGCTGGGGCAGTTGATCAATTTGTTCTGTCATCCATTCTCCATCACGGTATCAGGTGTCCTCTGCAAAGCTCCAATGCACTGCCATTCCCTCCATGTGCACCTAGTTATGCTGTACATTGCTCTAAGTCACTGAGGAGGCCCAGCTCAGACATTTGCACTCAATGGTCAGACCATGGAACCTGAAACTCTCTTCATGGTTGGGGTTCTGAGATCAGCAGTTCAGCTGGAGGGATTCCCCAAAGAAATTTCATCTGAGGCAATCCTAGACCTGATTCCTATGTGTGCCAATACAGGGTCTGGCACTGTCTGGCATCCCAATCAGTTTATGTACATGCTGGTGGCTGCAATTGCTGGGTCAGTTCTGTCTCCAGCCCTGTATTCTACACAAACCAGTAGGTGTTGCAGTCCAGCCCGATCCTGCCCAACACACATTCGGCCCTCACACAAACCAGTGTGGGAGCTACAGCTTAGTTGGAGCAAGCTGCAACAGCCCCCATCAGGCCCTGCCCTGGTTCCCATGCCTGCCAACATGCACAGCATGCCCACATCCTCTTCAGCTCTCAAACTTCTCAATGGGCATTGAAGCCCAGTTCAACCCACCAATCTTACTATCCAGCCCACACACATGCTGGCAGGTGTCACTCTCTGTCTAGCCATGCCCGCACCAATCCTGGCAAGGGAGGTGCCCACTGTTTCCCTACTGTGCCCACTTCCACTCCCAGATCTTGTACTCTCCGGGGGTTTCTGCAGTTTAACTGCAGATAATTGGCCTCCGTGCCAGCATCTGCCAGCTGATGCTGTGGTTAAGCCCAGCAACCCACACCCACTCTGGCTTATGCATGCAACAGTAGGAACAGTCGATCCATCCTGGCTTTCCCATGATACAGCTCACACGAGGTCAACAGGTGCTATTGCCCTGCCTGGCCTGGTCTGCCCCTATCCCAACTCATGCTTTCCAGTGGGAGTGGTGCTCTAGTAGGGGAGTTCCCCTACAAGGTTCCCTCTCTCTGCCTCCCCACCCCTCTATGTCTCATATGTTCTGGTTGGGCGCTGCTGTCCATTCTGGCATGGTTCACCTCACCTCGGCATTTGCCAGTGGGTGCTGCAACCTGGTTGGGTCCAACCTACCCCTAATTCCAGCTCATGCTGGTGAGGGTTACAGTCTAACCCAGTCCAATCAGCCCCCAATCCCAGCCTTCACGTGAACTGGCTTGTGCTGTGGTCCAATTCGGCCCAACCCACACTCCATTCTGGTGCTCGGATTCTACAGCAGGTGATATGAATTGGCCTAGCCTGGCTCACCCCAGACCTGAGCCAAATGTATGCTTGGTGGGTACCGTTACTTGACCTGATCTGGGCTGCTCCCTATTGTGGTTCTTGGGCTCACCTGCTGGGAGTGTGTCCTGACAAGGGAGTTAGGGCTAATCTCCTTTGTCATTATCTGCCTCACCAGGATGTCAAGAGGATTTAATGAGATAATGTTTGTAAATCATTCTGAGCTCCTCAGAAGAATGAATAGTGCTATATAAATGCAAAACGCCGTTATTCTAGTGAGCACAGAGGCATTCACTCTAGTTAAAGACGAAGGAGGAGGAACCCCATGCCATTCTCATCTCTTTTTTCCCAGAGCTGATAACACTCAGAAGTATGTGCCCCTTTTCCAATGGGAAAGTCATCACTTTTACGATCAGCTCAGAGATGAAATGTTTTGGGGAAATTTTAGAATTTTCTCTTCAGTCTCTTTTGAGAAAGAAGAACGTTAAATAAGAACACTTTGCTTGCTTACAAAAGAGCTGTTTTCACTGAAATCATTCAGAAACGCTGAGCTTTATGACTCGAGATTTAACTGGTCTTTAGTCCCTACTGAGATAAACGGAGCAGTGTTGACTCTGAAAGGGGAAAATGGGTTTGGCAAGGTTCTCACGTTTGAAGTCGCCATTCAAAGCTTGCTGAATAGAGACTGGTTTTTCCGTATAACGAATTTTTTTTTTTTCCTTTCCCCTATGGAAATTATTCCTATGATTTTTTTTTCCCATACTGGAAAATGAAGTTTGGTATTTTGATAATATTCCATCCTTCTAATTTAGAAAAAAGTCATTGATTTGCAGGAGATTTTCAAGTTCTTTTATAGAATCAGCCCTCAAGTAGCAAAAAGATCCCTACAGAGCATATGTCTCAAACTAAAATTATCCTAGGGGACAAACAGGCACACTCGAGGAGGGGAGCAGGCCAGGCATGCTGCCAACTGCTGGGGACCTCCCTGGTAAGGCGGTGTGAGCAGTGAAGGGGCCAGCTGGAGAAGCTGGACCACCCCACAGCTCCCTAGCTCCCTTCAGTTCTCCCTGTACAGCAGTAGACCAGGGAAGGTCAAAATCAGGAGCTCTATATGCCATCCTTCGTTTTTAAATCTCCTTCATAAATTCTTTTTTTCCCTCTTCTCTCCTCTCTTGCTCTCCTAGATAGCCAAATTAAATATCTAATCCATGGAATGTTGTTTTCAATTTCGATTCTAAATCCATATGAATTTTCCAATGAAACTAGAGTTGGAAGAAAAGACTGGATTTTCTTTTTTTTTCTCTATAAGACTGAAAGGTCAGAGTAGCATCGTAAGCCTGAGCAGTGGCGGCTTCTCCTCCACCATGCTCTCATTTCCCTCCATCTGCCACAAGCTGCTGATTTCGGTGTGAGGGGCACCTGCCTCAGGGGCACTGAGAGTTATAAATGCTTATCATGGACCATTCATGATAAGCATTCAGTAAATCCCATCCTTTATTATTTTTGGTCTTTTTAAATTTTAACCAAGTGGATCACAGACTGGAATCAGGTCCATCTCCTCTTCTCTTCCGCACATTTTCCACACACGCTCCACTCTCTCCACTGTCTAATTAACTTCAGTTCAACTTGGTCCTATAATTCTGTGTGCCTGTTTGATTATCCTCAGAAAGTATGTTCCCGGAAGCCCTGTGGAAGCTCAGAGCCACCACAGTATCAAATCGACATATACTCTGCTTCCTCTCTACAGCAGCTTTTAGCAATCTCGGCATACCGTGTTTGATTTCCTTATTAAGTTAACTTATCCAATTAAGTACTTAAAGCTTCTTTTATTCATATCTGAATCACCAACATTGCTACTTTTGTGCTCTTGGATCTTTATGACATGAAATAAGGGTTACTGGAACATAGCTTGATGTGATGGGTGTGGTGGCTTCTAAGGGAGTCATGGGGGGTAAGGCACACAGCCTGGATATGCTGAACAATGGCAAGATTCACATCCAGGACAGAATGGAGTGGGACGCATGAGACTTCATCCCAGCACTCAGAGCATTTTTTAGTTTGTGAAGTATTTATTTCTGGGATTTTTTTCGTTTAATATTTTTTTTTGGACCATGGGTGACTGTGGATAAACAAAGCCACAGAAAGTCAAACTGCAGATTTGGGGCCCCAAGGTTTCAGGGAAAAGGAAAAGGGACCAGACCGCTGAAAACCAGACCCTTTAAGTGTCAAGAGGTGGGAACACTTGCCAAAGCCAACTGAGTCAATGCAAAGCTATCCCAATTTTACCCTCAGTGCTTCTAAAAAGAACCCAACAAGCCAGCTCCTTCAGACCCATCTGTTTCTATTGAAACGCAGCACTTTTAAGGGGGGCGGGAGATGGGAATTGCTGCAAAACCAACTGAGTCAATGCAAAACGATCTCACTTTTACCCTCACAGCTCCTAAAAAGAACCTGTGAAGTCCAAATTCTCCATCCATCTGTTCGCCAGGGTCTCTATGCTGAGCGCTAGCAGAGGGAAAGTTCTGAGACCAGGCTTTGCCTGTCTTTCAGCTTGAATATGTACTAGGGCATGGAAAGACTTTGAATTTGCTTTTGCATCTCATTTGTAAAGTGAAGGAAGGTTCAGACCATCCCAGTTTCCTTTTCAGCTTTAATTTTCTGTAAGTCTTCTCTCACACAGCACATTTCCTACCAACACTGGGCAATCATCAAAAAGCCATTGTCAATAATGAGACCTACCCTAAGGGAGTATTTATCTCACTTGGAAGACTGATATTAAGTACTTGAAGCAGATAACAATGTAAGCTAACTGATGATTACATTTAAAAGTGAGAGCTCCGAAGGAGTGCTTTAAGGAGTAGAAAGAGGAGCACTGATTGGACCCATAGTTGTCAAGGAAGGCACATTTCTAGTGCCAGGAAATTAAGGACCATGGCAAGGGTGAGCACGAAGGAGATGCAAGCATGTGAAGATGCATCTGAATGTGAATGCGAAGTATGTGACGGTGCCTAGCAAGGTGGGCATCTGGCGAGGAAGTTGCCACTTAGCTGCCTGCATGCAGTACTGGAGTGCTTGATTCCACTCCTGGCTGCTTCACTTCTTCTGATCCACCTTCCTGCTGGTGCTCATCCGGAGACACTTCAAATGACAGACACACACGTGCGGCCTGCCACCCATGCTGACAGCTCCGATGAAGTTGCCGGGGAAGCTTGCCCTTAGCCCAGCCCACCTTGTTGATGACGTCTGGGGGCAACCAGCAGATGATCACGCCTCTTCTTTCTGTCTCCATCTGTATAGCTTACAAATAAAAACGAGCGTAAGTAGGTACAAAAATTTCGAAAATGTCCAAGAAGTTCTTTACTTCTTCCTATATTGACGGATACACAGATTTAAAGCAAGAAAAACGAAATCATTAGAGAAGCATAATTTGTTGGGCCCTTGGATCATACTTTTGTCAGTTCTAGGAAATTACACTATTTAATAGGTACACTTAGCCTCTCTCTCTTTCTCCTTGAAAAGTGTGTCAAAATGCTCAAGGAATTTCAGGAAGACCACGATACTCACACCAGGGAGCAGGAATCTCTTAAGAGATATGAAAGAGATGGTGCATGAAAAAAGAGACCTCCCAGGATCGAATGTGTGGCTTTATGGGTGAATAATTGCTACCAAAATAAAGTCTAATAAAAGCAATTGAGAGCCACCGCCAGCCTCGAGTTCTGGAGTCATCAGTGTGAAATATTCTGCCTGTGCCTCATCTGTTTGGGCGGACACTCGGCGCTGTGGAGGGCAACTCGGCAACATTTCTCTATCATGGAGAAAACAAATGATCCCGGGCCCTACTTGCCATGCAGAAGGCACCACACGCATCTCCAGTGTGCAAAGGAACAAAGGATGAAGGGTGCTGAGGAAGCTGGCTGGCCATGGTCACGACCTGTAAGAGGCAGTTTCTTAGGGTCAAGGAGGCTCATGCTGATGAGGGAACTGAAAGCAGATTGCATGCTGGTTCTTGACATCTGCGTCTCTTGAAACGTGCTCACCAAGGGGGCTGAGCCATTCTATTTGCCTAGTACTTGTTTGTTTCAGCAATCAGTGGTCACAGGAATTGAGAAAGGAGAGCAGGGGCAGGCAGAGAGCTAATGGAAGAAGGGTCCCTGGTCTGCCACTGCATCAGAGCTACAGACAGTTGGACTGGTTGGTTCAGATTGGTCTGTGCTCATGTTGACTTCTGTGTCTTCATCAACTGGATCAGTGTGAAACTTGGTAAACAAGGACAGTGAGAACAGGGTCAAGGGCTAGACTGGCAGATTTGGGATTGTTTTTAACTCTCTCATCACCTTCACCCAACCATTACAAATAAACACAGAAATACTAAAATGGGATCTTTTCTCTGCAAGGACAGCTTCTGCCACTCCTAGCGCTTGTCCTCAGAGACTCTGCTGGTAACAATTCCAGTTAGAAAAGACCCAACAGGTTTTGTCAAAAGAAAACCTCCGCTCGGAGGGGTCCTCGGGATAAATGCTTGTTGTTTGTCATGGCTGAGGACATATGGATGTGTCTTTCAGCACTATAGGTAAAATACCCACCAAACAGCCCTGCACTGCAGTCAGAAACTCCCAGAAAAATAAACATTCATCCTTGAAGAGCTGCTTGTTTAGGGGTGAGTGAGCAGAGCGGAGGACAAGAGAAGACTTTTAAAAATAATTTCCCAGCTTAACTGTAACCAGAACAAGTATTCTCATCTAGGGAGGTAAGCCCCAAAGCAAGGAGGGCCTGGGCCTTCCTCGCCCCCGCCCCTGAGCTTGGGAAAGCCGCTTAACCTCGGTGAACTTCAGTGGCCTCATCTGTTAGGCACAGGATGCTCTCGGCTAAATGACAATCAATCAAAAAGTGAAATAATGACTTAAAGGACTCTCTGAAAATGCTGCCCATGGCAGTGATGAGGAGATAGATAGGTAGATAGAGAGAGAGAGAAAGAGAGAGAAAGACTGTCTCACTCAGCAAAAGCAGGACTAAGTAAGAGAGCCAGAAACTCCTCCAGCCAGGCGCCCTGGTCTGGCTCTGGGGGCGTGGACTGTCCACACAGAGTGTCATCCAAAGAGCCACTATTAATAATGTGCTGACAACAGACATAAGCCAGCAGTGCCCCAGACAACCCTGAGCCATGGAGCTTCTGAGCTGTCCACCCCTGGGAGCCGATGAAGGAGAATTCTGTCTGCCTTGAGGTGGGGCTGTGTGCTGAGCCCTGGAGGTGACAAGCTAAGCCCTGCAGGTGACGGGCTGCATGGAGCGGAGATGGACAGAATCCTGACTGCATGCTGCTGGGGGAAGATGCCTTGTGCAAGCTCGGAGCAGGTGTTGTCTGAGGTTCCACCTATGCCAGCCTTGCTCCTGAGCTCAGAGTCCAGGTACATGGCAGAAAAACTGCAGAGAAAAATCTCTCATTCTTGCTCATCTTTTTTCCCTGGAGAGCCTTCGTGCTTCTGAGTTTTCTCTCAGCCAACTTTTTGGACTTGTGATGGACACTGCAGTATCCTAAGCACTAAAGACATGGGTAGGTCAGGGCGCAAAGCTCACCCTTCAGAAAGTGAGGCCTTGCAGTGGAAGAAACTGGAGAATGTGACGGCATTCCACGTACAGTGTCTTCATGCACTGCACCAGATGGCAGATGTTTCTGCTTGTTAAAGAAGGGAGCCCTCTGAGCTCTGAAGAGCTTTTGGGGTTCCCTGGAGAAGGAAGGGCTTCCACAGAGTCTCTGCATGGGGATGAGACTTAGCGAAGTGGAGTAGGCAGGAGGGGAGGGTGCTCCTGGTGGAAACAAAGGCCATCTCCATGGCTCACAGAGACAGCCAATCAAGACGCAGTTCCTTTTTCTTCACTCTCTCCTGCCTTGAGTACTTGGACACCTCCCTTTTTGGGCTTAAGTGAGTTGACCCAAAAATGAATAAACAAAAAAGAGTTTCTCTTAGTTCCCCGTTTGTCATCCTTTTTCTTTTCTATTTTCATTTAAAATAGAGAACGAGGGGGAGAAGGGCTTTGTAAAGTCTTCCCTTGGTAGATTAGATTTGCTCTGGCTTTAGGGGCATTATGGGATTTCCCAACCCTGGCATGAGGTCTCTGAGACCCTGTGGGTATTTCCTTTGTGGTCTCTGGCTAGTCAGGGGCTGGCCAGCCAAGGTGGGCATTCTGGTTACCTGATTTAGTTTGCCTCTGAGGAGAACGTGAGCACTGGACTTCAGTTTTTATGTGGAAAGGAGAAAGATCTAGTCTCTACAAGGCAAACTTGAAACTCATTCTTGGCACTGAAGGTCAATGACTCCATGGCACCACTCATCCACACATTTGTCCATTCCCTTTGCAGTCAGTTTGTGTTGGTGGTCCAAGCATGAGCCCAGCATGGCTCTCTCGTATCCTCCAAGAAAGGATGTGAGCAAAAGGCAGTGCTGCAGCTGCTGGGAGGGACGCCACTGCAGGAAGTAGAGTCCTGGCAGCTGCAGTGTGCTGAGGAACGGGCACCCAAGGGCCAAGGCAATGCCCCATGAACAGAATGTGGCAGTGGGACCTGTGGGCAGGCAGCCCTCCCTGGGGACATCTGCCAGAAGGTACCAGCACTCCAACAGGACTCAGGGATGAGGTCCAAATGCCACGTTTGGAACAACTAGGTTGAACTTGAGTTGCCACAAAGATTACCCTGACAGGTGCAGGCATTGAAACGACATGGGGATGCATCTATCGTTTCTGGAGTTCAGCATGATGGATAGGGCGGTACTTGGCTCCAGGCAACCCGAGAGGCCCAGCAATGGAAGTGATAGCACAAGGAAAGGCAGTTCTGTGGGAAGGGGCAGCTCAGTACCACAGTCCTGGCCGCCACATTGGACTGGCTTTGAATCCTCTGAGCGGCTGACAGTGCTAGACATGCAGGACAAGTGCTGAGAGCTGGAACAGAGCAGAGCTGCAGGGACAGGCAGGCTGCTGGAATTTGAAGCAGACATCATGGGTGCTGTGATAGTAGAATAAAATAATAATTATAATTATCCAAGCAAATAATTATTGAATGCTTATTGTGGACTGAATAATCACCATGATTTCACATAAATATTGCTTATGTCTTATAATAACCCAGTTAGATCTTATTTTTCTCATCTCACAAGTGAAAAATATTGAGTCTTCAAAAGATGAAGCAGCTTAACTTGCCTTCTTATGCTGCAGTAACAATTCCCAGACTTCAATGACTTAAAGCAACAGAAGTTTATTATGACTTTGAAAGGGAAAGTGGGAATGAATGAATCTTTCTTTTGCTGGTTCATTTCACAAAGGGCTACCATAGGGCCTGGAGCCATGCCTAGCGGCTCAAGTCCTTGCCTTGACCATGCCAGGGTCCCATATGGGTGCCAGTTCTAATCCCACCCACCTTCCCTGCTTGTGGCCTGGGAAAGCTGTGGAGGTCGGCCCAAAGCCTTGGGATCCTGCACCCACGTGGGAGACCCGAAAGAAGCTCCTGGCTCCTGGCTTTGGATCAGCTCAGCTCCAGCCATCATGGCCACGTGGGGAGTGAATTGTTGGACAGATCTTCCGCTCTGTCTTTCCTCCTCTCTATATATCTGACTTTGCAATAAAATAAATCTTTAAAAATGGCTACAGTGGCCCCTAGAGCTTGACCAGAATAAAGCCAGGAGCCAAGAACTCCATTGATCTCTCCCACATTGGTGCCAGGGACCCAAGAACTTGGGTCATCATCCACTATGTTCCTAAGTGCATTAACAAGAAGCTGGATTGAAAGTGTAATGGCTGGGACTCAAACCAGTTCTCTGATAGGGGGTGCTAGCATCTCAAACAGCATCATGACCTACTGAGCCACCATGTCAGTTCCAAGGTTTGTTTCTTTTGCCCTTTAGTAACAGGAATTTCTCTTCTTCTGGTCACCCAGATGTCTAAGCTAAATCAAAATTGACACATACTTCCTCAACGGCAAAGACAGGGATAAAGGAATGTGGTGAATTTGGCACTAGCTTTCAACGTTTCCACAGGCACATCTCTTCTCTTCATGTTCCTCGGCCAAAGCAAGTCCATGGCCACATCTAACTCTGAAGACCAAAGACCAATGCAGTTGTGCCACATGTCTAGTTAGAGAGGGTGTTTGTTAACAACTTAATCGCTGGACATCTAGCCTGCCAGAATGGGTGAGGAAACAGGCTGATGTCATACGCTGAGCCCCGCCCTCACAACCTTCTGAAAGAGAAAGCCAGCCTGCAGACAGGCTCTTGTGCCCTTGGAGCCCTCGGCCATGCGTTCTGTACAGGCTCGGGGTGATTGATGGCTCCCAGCTGCAGTCAGCAGAGATTACCTACCAGCATGTGCTGATGGAGCCGTGGCTGGGTGCCTACTCATAATAGCAATTGAAGATCTTATGTCTGCAGGGTGTGGAGTGCCGGGACTCGAGGGCTTATTAATCCCACAGCAGTCCCGGAAGGAGTTTGTTGCTGCTGTTATTTATACCTTTTGCTATGCTCATCCAGCAAGGATAGTCAGCTGGGATTATGTTCTAGGGGTCACAGGGGCCTGGCTAGCAGCCAAGCCAGAGCTGCAGACAACCCTTGGATCTCCACTACTCCCAGGCTGCATTCATGAAGTGGAGTGGATAGAGGCTGGCTGGTCACGGAGACCCAGACATGCATCCAGTGGACTCTCTGCACCTGCTAAGTTGTTCAGTGCTAAACTTGAAGGCGATCTCTCTGTCTCTCCCGTGACCTCTCCTCCCAGTCCAGGATGACTGACCGCCCCTCTCCACTCCTCGTTGTCTCCCTGGCTTGACTGTTTTTCTGTAAGGACAATGAATTCCTCGGGATGCTCAGAACACTGCTCATCTATAAGGTGTCCAACCAGCCTGGGTAGAGCAAACCCCTGCTCCTGCCCCAGCCTGGCTGCTAGTTCAGATACCAACTGCTCCACACTCTATCTCTTCTCTCTCCCTCTCTCACTTTGACTCTGCCTTTTGAATAAATAAAGCGAATCTTAAACAAACAAACAAAACAAAAAAACCTAGAAGGGGCCAGTGTGGTGGCTCAACAGGCTAGTTCTCTGCCTGTAGTGCCAGCATCAGGTGTGGATGCTGGTTCTAGTCCCAGATGCTCCACTTCTGATCCAGCTCCCAGCTTATTGCCTGGGAAAGCAGCGGAGGATGGCTCAAGTCCTTGGACCCCTATGTCTATTGGGAGATTGGAGGAAGTTCCTGGTTCCTGGCTTCAGAATGTCTCAGCTCCAGCTGCTATAGTCCTTTGGCATATAAAGCAATGGATGGAAGATCTCTCTCTCTCTCCAAATCTGTCTTTGAAATAAATAAATAAATATTTTAAAATATACTTCTTGTAACAATAGATGTAATGTCTAAATGCTTGTTGAATGAGTGAGTTAGGGGAGTGAGTGAATGGAGAAGTTTTCCAAATCTCCTATTATATAAGAGATTTGGGTATTTGCTTTGAGAATTGCCTGTGCCCTTACAATTCCTTGTCACTCTTGCTTCTGCTTTTGGTGAAAGTTCTCTGCATTCTTTCCCAAATTTAGAGTAAGGAGGAAGATTAAAACACTTTCCCAGGCGTGATCAGTTGAATATGTTTTCCTCAGTTAGCTGGAGCACTGTGAGGTGGGGCCATGTGTGTGCTGGTTGCCAGTCCTGGCTGCTGACATAAGACCACTGCGCTTTCCCTCAAGCCACGCTAGTCATGACACAAGCAGAAGGTCTTGGTCACTGAAAATGCTGAATTAAAAATTAACAGGTTAAAAATCATCTCCCCACCCGGGCACATCCAGACAACCCTCGGCCAGAGAGTTTCAATGAGTTCTTAGGTTTTACTCCTCTTGCTACAGATAAATGTCCCAGAACAGAGCCCAGACTGCTGTTAAGGCATTCATGTGGGCTAACAAAGAGTCCCTGGACTCAGAAGAAGGGAGCTTCGGCTTGGGCCTGACTCTGTTCTCTATGAGCTGTGTGACCCTGACAGCATTATTGGTAATCCTAAACTCCATTCTTCTTGTGTTGAAAACATAGGGTTATCTGCAAAATCAGCACTTCCAGAACCTACACTGTGAAACTGCAGGGTTATGAGCCAGTTGCAGGGACCCCTGATGAAGGCAGCCACCTCTGTCACCCAGAGAAGCTCACTTTAACCACCCATGAGATTCTCATGTAGAATTTTGCTGGACTAACAAAAACAAGGAGGTCTCACAGCTTTAAAATTAAAAGAGAGAGAGAGAGAGAGAGAGAGAGAGAGAGAGAGAATGAACTCTGGTCTAGATGATTACAATCACCCCCAGCTAACACATGAAGAATGTATGGTCTTTGGGCCTTAGCTATGCCTGAAGGACATGCCTCCTGAAGCCCCTGGCAAGGGGAGCCACCATGAAGGACATTCCACCTGTCCCCCACCTTTGCCCAACAACTCACTCAAGATTAATTATATTGCTATCACTGTACAGTGTTCAGAGAGAGCATTAAGGACGAGTCCAACTTCTTATCCAGTGCTTGAATCCTACCCCCTCCACCATCAATTGTCATCATCATGCAATGTTTTCTTACGTCCCTTCAGGGACTGTGAACTCACCACATTTATAGGCAGTCCTTCTTATTTTGGGCCATATCTGATCTGAGTACCTAATTCACAGAGCTTGACCCCTTCAGACAACAGGATACAAGCCTGATCTTCCTCCATGTAGTAATCCCTGACGTTAGTTGAGAAGTGCTCACCTACTCCTGGTCCTCCTCGCCCAGTTAGGCTACTCAGTCATCGCTCATCCTTGAGCTCTTCTTTTCATGAGGTAGTGTGGATTTCGCTTCTCACCAGGTGAGTGCTGCCCGCTGGGCCGCCAGGGTGGAATGCAGCATGCTTCCCAGACTGGTCAGAGCAGAAGAGAGCAGAGTCATTTTCCTTTCCTAGTCCTGGATTTTTTTTTTCCCCGAACCTTCTGCACGTTAAAACCACTTGGGCAGATGTGGAAAAGCACGAACCAGCTGCTGGTTTCCAGTTTCTTCCTTGAACCATGATGTTAGAAATTCTCAAAGGGGGAATCTGATCTCTGACATTTAAAAAAGACTATCCAAGTATTCTCTTTTGTTGCCGGAAGCAAGAACCACTGCTCTTGAAACTAGAGGTTTGATGCTTGCACTGGTTAGCCAACAGTTTATTGAACTTTGAACCGGTACTTGGTTAGTAGGCCAATTAGAAGAATGAAAAAGTAGCATTTCTAAGTGTCTTCCACAGTGAGGTACTAAGCTGAATGCCTTCATACACTGTTCCGTCTTACCCATGAGTCTGAGAATTTTTGCTCCTTTTTTTTCTAACTAAAAAAGACAGTAAAATTAAGTAAATTAAGGGCCTGGCACAGTAGACTAGCAGCTAAAGTCCTTGCCTTGCACATGTCCGGGATCCCATATGGGCGCCGGTTCTAATCCCGGCGGCCCCACTTCCCATCCAGCTCCCTGCTTGTGGCCTGGGAAAGCAATAGAGGGCGGCCCAAAGCCTTAGGACCCTGCACCCGCGTGGGAGACCCGGAAGAAGCTCCGGGCTCCAGACTCTGAGCTCCTGGCTTTGGATCAGCTCAGCTCCAGTTGTTGTGGCCAGTTGGGGAGTGAATCATCAGACAGAAGATCTTCCTCTCTGTCTCTCCTCCTTTATATATGTCTGAGTCTGCAATAAAATAAAATAAATGTTTTTTTAAAAAAATCTTAATTAAAAATAAATAAATAAATAAAGTTAAATAAAATAAATTAGTAAAACTAAGTAATTCACTACAGGTAGCCAAGTGACCAGGTTCAAACTCAAATTCAGATTTGTTTGAATCCAAAGCTCACCTTCCTTGAAATAATTGGGTAATTATTTATTAAAAAGTAGGGCCCCTCGTATGTTCGCATGTTAGGCCAGAAGCTGTGGTGAACTGAGTTCCTCCGGCAGTCTAGAAAGCTGTGTGGGGGGAGAGAGCGTTTTTCTTTTTCATTTAATGATTGGTTTATGGGTATACTTCCTTGAAGGAAAAATCATGTCGACGTAATGCAAGCTTTGTAGAGAAATCAGTCTTTGGTATTTGGTTGTAAAATAAATGTCAGAATAAAATGTTTGCGAAAATAAAGAGCCACACATGTGAAATCACTTTGCGCAGGGCTGTGGAATACTGATGGTCTCTTGTTGCCAGTGTATCATTATTTAAAGCAAATTTGGGACACAAGGAAGGAGCTGCCATGCCTCTCTCGTGATTGATAGCCTCTGCTTGCTTACCGGGAGTGACTGTGGAGGGACTTCCCATTGCTTCAGCCACTAGGTTCATCCTGTCTATTACAGACATCTCAGTCAGGTGAACGTTGGTTCCCAAATGACGAGATCTGCAGCCATGGTGTTGGATGCTTCTCACCAAAGCTTCTTGTAAGATGTGTTGGGAAAGCTGGTTTCTTTCTTCACTTTGAATTAATTCACGTGTGCCACCTCCATGTTGATGGTTCCAATCAGGAAGGAATGACAAGATAAGAATAAGGAAAGTGGTCCCGACAGGAAGAGGGGACAGAAGGAAAAAAAAAATGAACAAAGAAGTACAGAGACAAAAGTGTGGATGGGGCATCTAACATCTTAAGCTTGCATTCTGGCCGTAAGTGCCCTCCTACTCAGTACCCACCTCTTCCCCATGTTCAACTCAACGTGTCCTTCAGACATTCAAGAAATCTATTCCTGATTTCTGAGTTTGGAATCCATTCTCCTCCATTTTTTGTTGTGCTGTACTTATCTGTTACAACCCTGAGGCACACAGTGCTATATGAACATTGCTACATTTACTGATGATTTCTTTGAACTAAAGTTTCTGAACGCTATCCTCCAGTGAGTTAGAAGTATCCCCAAAGCTTACATGCCCCAGCTCTTAGGGCATCCTGACTGCTCATGACCAGAGCAACCTCAGCCTGGATCCTAGACTGTGGCAGGACCTTTTCTTTGTGTGCCCAGAAAGACTGGGAAACATGGTTCTAGATTCTTCATTAATGACCGGAAGGAAGGAAAAGAAGGATAGGGTGAGGGAGGAAAGAAGAGGGGAGGAAAGGGTAATAGGTTGCCTAGGAAAAACAGGTTTTCGGCAATTGGAGATACTAAAAAACCACCACTTACCAGGTTGTTCTGCAGACATGTCCTGTCTAGATTTTGAAATACTTTTGCCTTTTAAGTCTGGAAATCTGGTGGGAAGAGTATAAATTTTAGTCTTAGAAAGACAAAAATTTGAATCCCAGCTCTGAGACTTAGGACCTGTAGAATCTCATTCGAGTAACTTGGTCTCTGTATGCCTTTATTTTCCCATCCATAAAATTAGCAATAATGATAGTTTTGCTGGTAGGTTCTGTAAGGATTGACAAAATGTCATTTTGGCAATATTCTTGGCATAGGAAAAACAGTATTTTGCTCAATTTTCTGTGGTTTTATTTCAGAACCACTTTATAAAAAAAGATTAATTTTTGAAAGGCTGTTAGAGAGAGGAAAGACGTGTGATCTTTCATCTGCTGGTTCACTCCCTAAATGGTGGTGATGGCCAGGGCTGCACCAGGCCAAAGCAGGAACTAGGAATTCCACTTGGGTGTTCCATGTAGGTAGTAAGGGTCCAAGTACTTGGGCCATTTTTGGCTGCCTTTCCAGGCATATTAGCGGGGAGTTGGATCAGAAACAGAAAAACCAGGACTCAAATTGGTGCTCTGATGTGTGGTGCCAGCTTTGCCAGTGGTTGTTTAATCTACTGTACCACAGAGCTAGCCCCCAGGATCAATTTAGGAAGCATTTTTGCAGCAACGGCAGTTAAGATAGCATAAAGCTTAAGGTTGAATATTGAATTCAATTCTTGTTTTTATATTTATTAGTTGTATGGCCTGAAGCAAATTATTTAATCTTCTCCCAGCTCTAATGCCTCTGTTTGTTTGTTTGCTTGCTTGCTTGTTTCTGTAAAATGTGGATAGCGGCACTACTTTATCAGTGTTTACGAAGAGGGTTAGATGCGCTGTCTTGAGTAAAGTCCTCAGAGCGTGCCTGCACATCCTAAACGCATCTGTTTGTGTTTCCTTTATCAATAATATCTGGTAGGAGCCATTAGAAGTAGCTAGTCAATGATGACACAGGCAGACACTCCTCTGTACAATTGTGGAGGAAATACTAATGGGTGTGTAATCAGAGCCGTGCATTGGCAGCTGGGTGGGAGAAGTGGAGAAGTTCATTTGCAGTTAATATATATTCAGCTGCACTAATTAGTACAAGCCCCAACGCCTAAAAATAAATTAAGTTAGTCTGTTAAAAAAATGAGGCTGTAGGCTAGTAAGGATGTAGAGGATTTATTGTTGTTATTCTCATTTTAAGATTGAAAATGATGATTCAACCGCTCAAGTTTGGGAGCCAAAGAGGGAGCCGACGCCCCATGTCTGAAGTCAAAAAGGAGCCTTCCCAAAAGATGACAAGTTACATTTTCTTTGAAAAGTTCATGGAAAACAGATTAAAATTGAGGTTATTTTCATGCCAAAATAGCTTTAAATCCAATGTGTAATAGGAGTTTCAAAAAGTTCAGTAAAAATGTATGCTATATATAAAAAAAACTACATGGATTTTGAAAAGTTTTTGTAGCAAAATAAGAATCCTTTAATCCCACTTTCATGAACTTTGCAAAGTATCCTGATGAATAAGCATAAATTCTATGGAACGTGTCATTAGGTGATTTTATCAGCATGCAAAAAACATCAAAACAAAATGTACCCACACAAACCTAGATAGTACAGCTAATGCTGTAGTCCGTTGCTCCTATAGCCATGATGAACAAATTAAGATTAATCAAGCACAAGAGAAAATGATGCAATAAAGAAACCTAAGAAACACAGTAAACAAGAGACGTTGGAAGGTGCAGCTAGTGTAACACCGTGTACCTTTTTTCAGCAAACTTGTTAATGATTAGGAAGAGTATACTTTAAATAACAATAAATAGTACGGTATAGTAAATACATACACCAGCCATGGTCTTTATTATCATTATCACATACATTACAGCTTTATGTATGTGCTGTACTTTCATACAGTGGCCATCACAGCATGTGTTTTTATTCCAGCATCACCACAAACACTTGAGGAAGTTGACTTTTTTTTTCCTTTTTAAGTATCTTTTTGAAAGGCAGAGTGCTAGAGAGTAAAAGAAAGAGAAAGAGGAGAGAGAAGCAGATCTTCCTTCTCTTAACTCACCCTCTAAATGCTAACAACAGTCAGGGTTTGACCAGGCTGAAGTCGGGAAACAACTCCACTGAGTCTCCCACATGAGTGTCAGGGAACCAGCTACTTGGACCCTCTTCTGCTGTCTTTGCAGGTGCATTAGCAGGGAGCTAGATCAGAAGTGGAATAGCTAGGGAGAGCTTCAACCAGTCCTCCGACATGGCATGCCAGCATCGCAGGAGCAATCTAACCTGTGGCATCACAGTGCCTGCACTAATCAACATTTTTCACACATCACACACTTGACCTTTGCTAGTCTGCTAGGGCTGCCATGGCAAAGCAACAAAGCCTGAATGATTTAAACAACAGGAGTTTCTTTCAAGATTCAGGAGACCAGAAGTCTAAAATCGGGAAGACAGTAGGTCCATACTTGGGCATCTCTCAGAATACTTACTTGCTTTTATTAGTTCACAATGTTTTCCTGCGGTTCTTAGCATCTCTGAGCTGGCAGATGTCTCACTGCACTCGGTTGCTTCACATCACCTCCTGTCTATGTCTGTCTCTGTCCAAATTCCTCCTTCTTATAAGGACACCAGTTGCACTGGATTACAGCCTTCTATAATTACCTCATTTTAATTTGATGATGTATACAAAGACCCTATTTCTAAATATGGTTACATCCTGAGGTGCTTCAAACATACCTTTTGTGAGCAATAATTCAACCCTCAAAATTTCCATTATAGATGAGATATCTGAAATTTGGGGTATCAGGAAAAGTGTCTAGATCATCAGCTGGAGGTGTCCCGTCCCTTGAGGGTTCGCAAGATCATGGATTGATTATGGGGGAGTGGCTGGTCTCTGTCATCAGCTGGAGGTGTCCCTGCCCTCTGTGGATCCCAAGGTGACCCTCACTGTGCCACTGTGATGGTCATGGGTCAGTGAGGGGAGAGTGGCTGGTCTCTGAGTGTCCTCTGGCCCTGCTGGCTTCTCCATACCCCTGAGCATGAACCTCCTTCTGCCCTGCCCACAATGATTGCTGCCCCGGTGTGGCCTCCACCGATTGAACCATGCAGGCTTTCCGTCTCCTTCCTCTTCTGTTCCAAGTGACCCCTTGATCCTGCTGCCCACACCAATCACATTTTCAGCTCTGTCAGGGGTGCCCTGGGTACCAAGTGTAGGCAGGAAGGAGAACTTGGCATGATTTTGGCATCAAGGAAAGTATTTCTGTCTCAAGGTCTCTGCTGGTACATGCTGCTGAGTGTCATAGGATTCTCGAGGTGCCCTTGTAACTGAACTGGGTCAGTTCAGCAGGCTCTCTCAGGCAGCCCACTGAGTGCCTCCTGCAGCTCTGGCACACATTGTGACGCTCTGAGGATCCAGTGCCAGCTCAACTTCTGCCTGGGCTCTCCTGTCCCTGGCTGCTCTGCCAGGTGTCCTGGCTCTCCCACTGTGACCCTGTTGCTTGGTGTCCTACTCAGGCACGTGGAATCCTGCAGCCACTCTGGGAGTTAGCCCAGGCTCCGTAGGCGGTGGCAGTGGAAGGAGTTATTTCCTTAGGCTCAGCCTCTGCCCACTCCTATCCTGCTGTCTTAGCCTGTTTTGTGCTGTTATAATAAAATGCCTAAGACTGGGTAATTTATAATAAACAGAAATTTATTTCTCACCATTATGGAGGCAAAGAAGTGCAAGAACAAGGTGCTAATATCAGCAAGGGCCTTCTTGCTGAGTCATGACACAATAAGGTGCCTTACACAGTTGGAAGGACAAAGAGAGGACAGGTAGTGAGGAAGAGGACACACACATGTTGTGATGAGCCCACTCTCGCTGTAACAGCTTTAATCCAGTGGTGAGGGCACAGCCTGCATGCCTACTCGGCTCCAGGTCCTACCTCTCCAAATAGGATACGAGATCTCAGTATGAATTTAGGAGGGAACATGCCTCCAACACACAGTACTGCTGTGCCTTTCATCTATGCAACTAGCCCTTGTGATGCTGGGGGCCCCTGGCTCTAGTGGTCCAGACAGGAAGCATGGTGAAGTCTCCTGTGTTGGCTGGGTGGGCTTCTCTGTCCATACCCCTCTCAGAGTAGCAGCCTCCAGGTGGAACATAGTTCACAGCCCTTGCTTACACAAAAGCTTTCCAGCGCTTCTCTTTCTTTAAGATTTCCTTCAAATCTAGAAAATATTCTTATTTCTCTCTATATAGCAAGAAAACTGCCTTTGCAGCCCTGGGCAATTTTGCCTTCTCCCTGACTTGTGGTGTCAATTCCGTGCTGGAGTCCTTCAGCTGCTTCCCTTGACAGCCAACAGCATGTTTTGCTATTAACACTGCAATGATAATCACAGCAAACGTTGCAAGAGCAAGTCTTCACTTTCAGGAACTCAAAGCCTGCCATCCAAGCCTTGGTTCTTGAGAAGTTTTAGGCATTCTGGGGCAGTTTGCCTCCGCCTAGTGGTGTAGTTTCAAAGGCTTAAAGAGTTGTAGGGCACAAGGATATTTCTGTTCAAAGAAAATTTATGAGGCAGTATTACAGAATGTGCTGCTCTAGTTTTGTGTAAGATTTTGTAACCAAGAAGAGAATCCTTTCTTTGCACCAACCAGAGTCTGAGTTCATCTTTCAGCAGCCTTTTGGTGAATCCTGGATCCTGGCACACAGGAGGTGATTTGTTTTGCTTTAATCCAGGACTGGAGGTATTATTCCTCTCCAGCTCCCCATGTCTGAATCATCGCAATCAGTCCCTGAAAAGAAGACAAATTATCACATATCTGCCCACAACTAGGACATGATGGGGAACTGTAACCTGTTCCTGAGTTACTGGCCTATCTCTCTATGTGAGCAGGGGATTATGTCTGCCACCAACACTATGAACCCCATCATGTTGTCCAATCACTGCCATTTTACAAACATTGAAAGAAAATCCTAGAAGATAAAGACAAACAGCACACCAGATTGCACAGCTTCATTGCAGCCAAGCCAGGAGAAGGCGCTCTGGGCACAGGCACTCTCCAGGAAGCAGATTTCATGCCGTTGTCTCCACAGCACCCTGTCTTTCATGAGGGTTCTTCACTCTTCCCAGCTGGCAGACTGTTTTTTCAAGTGTAAGTATCCAGTTTGAAGGTAGAGATGGACAAAAAGCCCCAAACCATCTGCTGCTCATGGCTGCTAGAGATAGAATTTCTGACGAGCTGGGACCTCTGTTTCCTTGCCAAGAGGCCAGCCTGCTGCCAAGGAGGCTCAGTTGGCTACTCTGATGACCACAAACTGAGGGCGTGGGGAATCCCAGGAGAGACCGTTCTAGATGCATCCACCACACACCACTGAAAGGGCGTGGAGAAAGAGGCCCTAAGCAGATATGGACGGGTGGCCAAGATGAGGGGTCCCTGTCTTCTGTTTCAACTGATACCATTAGGACAGCAGCTGCCGCAGCAGCTGTCTTAGCTATGTCTGGGTCAGTTGTGACACCACACAGAAATTTCTGTGGATTTTCAAAAGTCTGCTGTCTGTTCCACCTTGCTCTACTGAGCTTTCAGTCCTGACGGTTAAGCCGGCAGGGTTCTAATTTGGAAACCTGGAAGTCAACTAATTTACCGCCAGTCATAACTACACACATTCAACACTCAGGTTTTTTTTTTGGGGGGGGGGGGGAAGGGACGGCATGTAGAGAAGCCCTGAGAACAAATGCTTGTACAGAAAGAACAAAATCATTTCTGTAAAGATGTACAGGAGCCCTTCACCCTCACAATGGAAAAGCCAGCATTGAGGATGTTTAAAGCAGTTGACAAATAGATCCACATGTTATCAAATAACAGTGCAAATTTTCCTTGCTTTTTTTAAAGATTTATTTTATTTTATTGGAAAGTCAGATATACAGAGAGGCAGAGAAACGGAGGGAGATCTTCATCCAATGATTCACTCCCCAAGCGACTGCAATGGCCAGAGCTATGCCGATCCAAAGCTAGGAGCCCGGAACCTCTTCCAAGGGGGTGCAGGGTCCCAAGGTTTTGGGCCGACCTCCACAGCTTTCCCAGGCCACAAGCAGGGAGCTGTATGGGAAGTGGGGCCACTGGGATTAGAACCAGCGGCCATATGACATCCCGGCGCCTGCAAGGCAAAGATTTTAGCTGCTACCAAGATGGTAACCTCTTTTTGCTTTAAGTTCCTAAAAACTCACTGCTCCCTCATCTTCTGCAAGTAAGTTTAGATAAAAAGATATCATGGACAATCTTGAGAATTAAGAAAAACAAAGTGGGGTGAACATTTGACACAGTGGTTAAGAAGTCTCCACATGGGCTACCCAAGTCTCGTGTAGGAGTGCCTGGGTTCAGATCCGGCGGCAGCTCCCTCAAATGCAGACCCTGAGAGGCAGCCGGTGTGGCTCGAGTAGTTTTGTCCCCACTTCCCATGTGGGAGACCTATACTGAATTCCCAGCTCCTGGCTTTTGCCTGGCTCAGCCTTGCTGCTGTAGAATTTGGGAAGTGAACCAGTGGGTGGCAGGTATCTTCTTATCCCTCTGTTTCTTGTCCCTCTGCCCTTTAAATAATGCATGAGTACATAAAGATATTTGAAAAGTCACAAAAGGGCTTCTTTGGAAGGGGGGTAAAAAGGTACCTCAAAAACAAATGGAGGAAGGACTTTCTGTACTTGTGCAGGGTGACTGTAGTGTAATGAGACTGCTATTCTTGTGTGGCTCATTAACGGGCCTTAAACATAATGCTAAAGCAAGTTCAAAGGGTGTTTGGAACAAAGACATTACTTTGAATGACAGCGTTCCCTTGGATCTCAGTACAAAATCACATTTTCTGTGCAAATAGATCACCCCCTGCCCCGCCCCGTTTTAGTGTCTACTTCCATTTGCTGATTCCAATGGTATTCCTGAGCTCCTACTAGTGTACAGCACTGTGCCAGGTGCCACAGGGCATGCAGGAAAAGCCCCATCCTCTTGCCCATGCTGTCTCTGGAGAGAAGTGTGTCTAGCACAAAACCTTTAACTGACATGGCAAGACAGAATTGTCAAAATAATTGGCCACACCTCCTGGAGGAGTGTCGGGCAGTGTGACACAGCTGCCAGAGCCACCTCCCTACCTTCTCTGGCCCTGAGATGCCTCCCCAAATCAGCATCTAGATGTCAGGTGATGCAGCTCTTAGGTGGACCGTGCCAGTGAATGCCCTGGTGCTGGAGTCCTTGCCTCCAGCTTCCCTTCCCTTTCATTATAGTGTTTGGTCCTCAACATCATTTAAGAGATCTCTAATGGGTCTGAGTTACCATGAGGACCAATAGCCTTCTTAAAAATTGAGGTTGCCATGGAAAGGAAGAAGGAAGAGGACAAACAAGGCATGGAAGATAAAAGGCTGGGCCTGTGCAGGTGTGGGGTAAGGGAGAAGGCTGAGTGTTGAGCATTCCAAGGAGAAGGCAGCATGGGGAAGATGGATCAGGCAATGCTGGCTGTCTTCTCTCTGTTTGCAAGGACATGGACCCCAGCTCTGAATCCTGGCCCATGTCTTCCTTGTCATCTTATCCAGCACCACCTAAAATCTCTGTCTCTGTCCTCTCAACAGCCTCAGTGGATTATGGTTGAAGTTCAAAAAGTTTAATTGTATTTATTTCAGAGAGAAAAAAGTAAACCTCCCTTCCACTGGATCACTCCACAAATGCCTGCACCAGTCAGAGCTAATGGGCCAGGCAGAAGCTGGGAACCAGGAACTCAATTCTGGGGTCCCACATACCTGACCCATCACCCATAGCTTCTGAGGGGGGCACATTGACAGGAAGCTGATCTGTGAGTGAATTGAACTCAATCACTCTAATATTGGACGCTGGCATAGCAAGTACATCAAGCTGCTGGGTCAAGGGCCTGTGGCAAAGTCTAATTCCTTGACCTTGATGTCTCCTTTATCCAAACCACTTTTCCATATGTTTTGCCCCAGGCTTTTCTCCAGGAATGTTGTGCAACCCCAATGGTGTTTTACTTATGGCTGTACAAGTGCCCCCTGCTTTTCCTTGCTCGGGTCTTCCCCTCTCCTCATGCCTACCTTTTGCATTCCTCTTCCTTACTGAACTTGCCCACCAAGTACTCCTCCGAGCTCACTAGCCCACAGCAAACTCTTTTTCCTATCTTCTAATCCTCACCATCTTGCAGAGTGCAGGACTCACAGCCCTTACAAAATGCTTCCTGTTACATAATGATGGCTATATGTTTCCTAAATCATTAGTGTGGGGAGGAAGGGAGAGAGTGAGGCAAGATGCCCCTTATCCCCCAGCTGTGTGTGAGTCCTAGGGGAGGATGTAAAGAACGTCTGGATTATTTACTTTAGTCATGTGGTTAAAGTACTGAGTGGTGGAGCTGGGGTTTCTTGACCTTTGCCTTTGTAGTCAAGACAAGGAACACATAGCCTTGGTGAACTGAGGCAGGTCCTGAAATGATAGCAGAGGCTTATGGCAGGAGAGGAGTGAGACTCCAGCTTCCCAAGTGTGGGCCAGCACCTGCTGCTGGCTCTGGCACCAGAGGCCCCAGAACTGCTTCCGTGCCAGCCCTGGGGTGGCAAGATCATTGCCAGGCTGACTCTCATTTACATTCCCCCTCAATGGCAGGTGCAGCAAAGGTGACGGACTCCTGACAGGATTTGCATCTGCTTTAATGCTAGTTCAGCCCCAGGGCTCTCTTCATTAAGCCAGGACACAGAAGTCTTTCAGGGGCACAGCCCGAGGCAGCCAACCAGAGGTGTGAAGCCCTGGGGTCTTCCTCCCCACACTTTCCCTGACTCATCTGAGGTCTCTAGTGAAGCATTCATCTCTACTCTCCCCTTCGCAGCCCTCCTGCTTGTCTGCCCTATCATTTCCCTACTCTCTCCTCTGGGCTGTTTACACTGTTTTTTTCTTGCTTTCTCTTCTGTTTTATGGCCCCTTTCCACCCGCAGCATCCATCCTGTGGCTATTCTGCTCTATTTCTACTCCCTGCAGTGCCTGGCCTCCCGCTCCTTTCTAATCTCTTTTATCAATCTTGTTTACCTTCCCCATCAAGCCCTTCATCTTGCTATTATCTGGTTACCTCTTTGGTTGAATTGCCTTCACTCTCCCTCTCTTTAGCCTTCACCTGCACCCACTCAGAACTGAGTCCCTTGGCAGGTTTATCGGCTCCACCTTCACCACCTCAGCCTGCATATGATAAGTGACCTTATTAAACTCCCCTTGGTATCAAGACATCCTTGGCGAGACACTCACTCTATAGACCCAAGAGATTGCATCCATTTGCCACTAACAAGAACTAACATCTGCTCAGCACTGGCACATGCCAGGCCCAGGTCAGTCTTCATTTCCTGCTTAATGCAACTTCTCCAGGCAGTTTCTCCCTCATCTTACAGTAGATGAACCTGAGGCTTAGGGAGGTGAAGGGACTGGCTGAAGGTCGCACAGTTAATATTTGGAATATTGACAACCTGCTATCAGTTGTCCGCATGAGCAATGACTTGGATAATCTTCCCTTGAAGAAAATTGTGAAGTTCATTTCCACCAGACCCTGGGATTTAGCATTTGGGACCCTGTTCCCTCTTGATGCAACTTGTAATGACTGCTCCACACAGGCAGAGTTGGAGAGGCCAACAGGTGGAACAGTGTTACAGTACAGATTGTGATGTCTTAAAATGGCCCTCCACAGAAATGGCCATGAACATAGCATTATCCATGGTATTGGGGAGAGTCAACCCATTGGATGACTGTCAGCTTCCTTCCTGATCCTTGCTTCTAATCCTCAGCAGTCCCAGGAGCTTCCTACTCCCTGAGGATCCACCTGAGAGGACATTGATGGGGTGTCAGATATCTGATGAAGATCAAGGAAAGTCAGCCGGGGACTCCAATAGGCTTCCGATAACCACTTGGTGTGTGTGTGTGCTGGGGCGCGGGGAGAGGTCGTAGAGGTCCCCCTGTGTGTTACTCAAGTGCCACTCAGTCAAGGAAATAAAATAGCTTCACATTCAGACCTAGTGAACTCCTCCTGTAGGGATCCCAAGGACAGAGAACAGCAATAATGAAACAAAACCTCCAGGCACACTAGAGGGGAGTTGCTGAGCTCCCTGTAACCAGCTCCCCTAAATTCTTCCTGGGGTGCCTCAATTTCCCTAGCCTGCTCCTCAAGACTCTCCAGGGTTTACCCCTGGTAGGTTATATGCCAACTGGTCTGCATAAACTCCCTTTTCCTACCAAGCTAGACCTCCCCTCAGGGACCATGCTTGAAAGTGAATGGTAATTGATATGGTTTCTACACTGGCCCTTAAGGACTTACAGAGCCCAGTGATGGGAAAGCACATGTGTTTCGATTTCTAGACCCAGAGTACAGAATAGGTGAGTACTAAAAGAAAGGAGTGCTTAATAGGAACTGGGAACTCAGAAGAAGGGGAACCTTACCCTGATAATGGGGGGTTAGAAGAGGTGGATATCATAAAAGAGGGTCTCAGAAAATAGGTTAGATTTGCTCATAGCATATTCATGTATCTGTGGTGATAAAGTGGGGAGGGTATTCGATATAAAGAAAAAAGATGCTCTTACTAAATTCCATAGCATCTGTGGCCAGGTCTTTGTAGACGCTGTGCCTAGCACCATGGCTGATGCTCAAAGGATGTCTCTAATCATGGGTATTGCGAAGACTATGGTATTGGGACCAGTGATGTTGCCACATGAGACTCCAGCCATTATGGTCAGAGAATCGAGTGTGAGTTCCCAGCAGCACTCCTTCCTTCCCTCCTGCCTCCATCTGATTTTGCATCTTTCCAAAGGAACAGGTGGGATATTGCCACGCTGGCTGAGACTCCCTGCCCAATACGACAGATCCTGTCACCGGAAAACAATTTCTCCTAAACTTCTACCCAGAGAAATCCTGCTGTCGCACACAGCAGGTCTGACCGTGCCAAGCATTGCCATCCTGCCACCGCAGTGCTAGGAAATAAAGGAAAATGCTTAGCATTAAATTCCATGTAAATCAGACTTTATTTGCTCTAGTGACAGGTTATTACCTTCTGCAGAGAATGGGAGTGGGGCATGGCTGCTGGTGGGAGACACGGCTTCCCGAATGAGGATGCTGCCAATAGCAGCCTTTGTCAAGCCAGGCCTGGGTCATCTGCCTTGCCCCTTTATCCCTGTGACTTTGTAGCCAACCCCTGCAGGCTTCAGACTGGTTCAGCTTAGCAGCACCCCACCACCCCTAGCTCCCAACTCAGGCTCTTACTGGTGGTGAGAAGTTCTGTACACTGCTCACTCCTAAGCATGTTGTATACAACCCCCCGTGCATGTTGCTCAGGGTCTTTCACAGCGGAACATGCTACACACTTTGCTTTGCTAACCTTAATCTACTCTTCAAGGTCCAACTTAGATCCAAAACCTCCATGAAATCTGCTTTCACATCCCAGCTGATGGCACTTTTTCTCTGAGTTTACTTAATTTTAACCTCTCTACCACGATGCAACCTGCTCTCACTGAGTCACTCATATCAGTGACCAACTCATTGGGAGCCTATGGACTGAAATTGTCTTTGGTTCTTGCCCTTATACCTACCTTAGATATTCAGTTCTGTTGAAATAGGCAGCGGGTAGGAATTATGCCATACAAGTTTGTACTGATCCCTGGTGCCTAGCATAAGGCCTTACATAAAGATCCTCTTACACGAAGATGTGTTGGTTGATGGGAATGTATCAATCAGTAGCAACAGTTCCTGAGCTCTCAATGTCTGAAAACAACAGAAGCTAATTTTTGCAGTCATGATACATGCCTACTGTAAGTCAGCCAGAAGATTCTGCTTGTTACTCATCCGGGAGCCAGGCTAGGAGAGTGGTCACCCAACCTGCACGTTGCATGAGAGGTTCTTGCACTGGCAGTGAAGCTCTGCCCTGAAGTACACAGGGCTCATGAGCCACACATTCCTGGACCCAGAGGACCACAAAGTGCAATCCTCCTATGTTTCAGAAGGAAGAGAGCTAGAAAGACTTGATCAAAAGCACCACTGATTTTTCCAAAGTCCTTAGGTCCTAAATTCCATGAGTTCTGTGCTGTATTTATTTTACTCACTTCTGAGTACCTAATGGTAGTGCTTTGTACCCATAACACAGCAAATACTCAGACCAGTGGCCAGACTGGTCCTTCTCAGGTTGCTTGTCTTTGACATCCCGTCTTTGCAGAGCCAGTCCCCCAGGAGGCATCAGGCATGCCTTCCCTGCCTTGTGCTCCTTGCATCCAGGGTTGGTGTTGCCCAGGCATATTGATTCTTATACGCTACAACAGGTAGGAGACAGGGATAAAATTAACTGTCGTTATTATGCAGTAATCAGACACTTTTCAAAAGCTGCACGAATAGAGTTTGTGAGTAAGTGAGTGCCTAAGTGCAGGCCACACTGGGAGGCAGACAGAGGTAGCTTCGTTTTATGGCTGTGTGTCTCTCGCTGCTAGTTGATCCATGTTGTGTGCAATGTCATGTCTTGGGAGTGAGTCAAGGGAAAGATCTTGGGGAGGGAAGAACTTTGGTAAGATTCTTCTGACAATTCTGTCTGCCCCCATCCCTCCCCCATCTGCTCTTCTGTTTGATATTGATTTGTGTATTTACTAGCTTACTTATGAGAGGCAGAGAGGTAGAGAAGACAGTGAGGCACTCTCATCTGCTTATCCCCTCCCTACATTCTTGTGACATCCTGGGCCAGGACCCAGGGCCGTCATCCAGATCTCCTGCTGCATAGCATGGACCCAATCACATGCACTCTCATCAGCGACTTCCAGGGTCTGCCCTGGCAGAAACCGGAGTCAGGAGTCAGAGTGTCAATCCTGGGAACTCTGAGACACAATCTTATCCACTAAGCCAGATGCCCACCCCCAATCCTCTTTCCTCTCCCCACCCTCCTTTTTTTTTTTGTCCCCTCTACATTGATCACCTTATCCCATTCCCAAAACTACAGTGGCAGTGAGAAGAGGATGGGGAGAACAGGAAATGGGAATGTGAGATCAAGACTGCAGAGTGGCAGAATGGCCAGCATCTGGCCCCATGTCATGGTCATGGCTTAAAGACTCTTGACCAGGTTTGAGATCTTAAGCAAGGAAAGTTGGGAGCAGAAATCATGCCCGAACCTCTGCATCCCTCTTTTTACAATCATGTATCTTCTTCAAAGCCTGAGATGTCTGATCCCTTGAGTCATGCTCAAGGAAAGGTCCCCTGGGCCATCTGTCCCATAGCAGAAGAGAGGAAGAAAGTTAAGGGCTTCTACCAACCATGTCCAAACCTTAGGTAGGGTGTTTGTGTCAGCTCTGATGGAGGGCTGTGGCTTAGGGACAGCGGAGCTGGTCTAAGAGTGTTGCTGCCTTCATAGCCTCCAATACTGGGTACCTGCCAAGCCTGCCATCTGTACCCTCCAGCCAGTGGTCTGCACTGCCAACTTCTGCATCCACCTCCACCCTCAGCCCACCGCCTACAGCCTGTGCTGGGAACTTGCCAGTGCCCCAGACGGCACCATACAATCGGATAAGCTTTGCCAGGTTTATGGCCGGTAATTTATGGCCTTCTTTAGCAACATCTATCATGCTGTACAGTTGTTAATCCCAGAGTCTTTGCCCACTTTGCAGAAAATAGCTTGCAATTCTTTACAATGTATCATTTGCTAACTCACCTGTCGGGCTGCCAGGAGGGCTGGGAGTGACGAGCCACTCTCCAGTTACTTCTTTCCATCTTACTTTGCTTAGGCGAGCCTGGCCTCCTCCCTCCAGAAAACGGCAGCAAGGATCTTTATGACTCTGCTGTGGTCCTGCTGTGCTTGTCAGTGATAAACGGACAGCTCTACATCCACTCCCTTGCACCTGCAATGACAAGAGGGGCCCTAGAGGCAATAGGGAGCTGTATGACTCTAAGAAGGGAAGACTCTTCTTCCAGTTAAGGAGAGAGAGCAATTCCTGAGGAACATGCACTTAGCCCCTCACCATGACTCCAAGTCAGAGGCCAGAGGGTGAATGGACACATTTAGACCCAAGTACAGTGGTGATAAAACATCTCTATGGTCAACTCCAGCTTGGGTGCACTAACCTAAGCATCCATG
Organism: Ochotona curzoniae; assembly: GCF_017591425.1. Classification (NCBI taxonomy): domain Eukaryota; kingdom Metazoa; phylum Chordata; class Mammalia; order Lagomorpha; family Ochotonidae; genus Ochotona; species Ochotona curzoniae. The sequence goes on along the minus strand of NW_024466129.1, from coordinate 3,139,576 downwards.
TGGACAGTGAAAATTGCCAACAACTGCAACACAAGAATACATAAATGCCTTTGGCTGCATGGTATGTTGCAGACAATGCACTAAAACTCATTAAAGTCAGCCTCATCTCTTAAGGCTCGTCTCCTGGACAGAGAGAAAGTCACTTTGGAAATCGTACATCATGATGAGGGAGATCAGGCAGTGTGAAATATCTGAATTATAATCATGTGGCAATTAGCAAGTACATGAATGCATTGTTTCAGATTCTAGAAACACATGGAAATGACACAAATATATAGAAGAGAATGCAATAAACTGATGAAACACTTCACCTATATACATTTTACAAAATCATACACACGTATATCATATTGTGTTTATTATGCTTGTTATGTATTTATATTCCTTGCAGTTTATTATTTTTCTGTTTGTTAAGTCCTATAATGAGCATGTATGTTCAGGGTTCAGAGAAGCTCAAACCCTACAGACAAACGATGGTGCCCATTATAATCAACTTCTGACTGACATGAGCCACACCAAAGGTGTGTGTCCCTCGGCTGTATCCGCTTTGATGAGGGAAACATCGAGAGAAACAGCATTGGTCCATGTCTCTTCTTTGGCTGCATTCTCTATGAAAGTACCTTAATCTTTTCTGGTTCCTTTGCAATTTTCCATTGGTAAATATAGTAAGGAAGTCTCATTTACTGAGTAACTTTGCTAACATAAATGTTCTTTTTTTTAATAGCATCTGACTGCTAGGCTCAGTATGCTCAGGAAATACTTGCCCACAGTAGGCGTTGGGTGCAGCTGCTGAAGTTTTTCAGGATTCCCACCTCTTGTCTTGCAGTAATTGTTTTGTGTCCCAGGTTCTCCACTTCTGATCCATCTTCCCAATCATGTACCTGGGAGGTGAGAGATGATGGCCCAATGATTTGGTTCCCTGCCACCCATATAGGAGACCTGAACTGAGCTCTAGGCTCCTACTTTGAACGAGGCCCAGCGCTCATTGTTGTAGGCATCTGGGGAGCGAATGGAGATATGTATTTCTCTGCCTCTCTGTTTCTCGCACTTTCCCTGCCTTTCAAATACAATGAAAACAAATTCCTTCAAAGAAGCATATTTTGGATGAAGTAATGAAGATGCTTTTTAACCAACTACAGCAGTAGGTTGATACTGCTGTCACGTTTCTGAGCCTTGCATGAGCTCATCAGTTGCCCACGTAGACGGCAGCTCCTGGTTCTTGCTCCTGTCCAGTGGGGGAGAGCACAGTGCTGAAACAACACAACAACTGAACATGAAAACACTCATTACAATAGGAACACCGTGAGGCTTTCCACTGCATTCACATCTCACTGTAGGATGCCTCTTGTCTTGTGTGTTTGTTCTATTGGTGGCCCTTTCCTGGGGAGCAAGTGGGCCTTATTCAGTGGAAGGCATGCATGCTCTTACAGAAACTTCCTGTTCAAATTGTGTCAATGTGGCATTTGATAGTTCAGCTTTGGTTTGATTTGTTTGGAGTTTGAGTCTGAAGAAGTCCAACTAAAACAGTGTTCAGTTGAGGTTTCAACCCAAATAAACATTAATCTGAGGGCACTAAGCCAATATCTGGAGTGAACAATGCAAATGGTTGTGTTGAATTAAGCCTGTGGGTTAGTGAAGTGAGAAGGGCAGAAAGTAAAGGAATGGAGCTTGCCAAGGTGCATTTGAAGAGAGAAGTAGTAGCATGGAGGTTTTGGGGCAGAAGTGGAGCGAGAGTCATGAGGAAGTTGACAAAGTGAACAAAAGTGGTAAGGTGTTAGTGTATATGTTAACAGCACATGTTCTGAGGAAAACTGTCAGATTTTTAACGCATTTGCTAACTCTGTGACCTAAAAGAAAGTACCAGACTTGTGTAGATTGTGGCTTCCTCATCTGGAAAATGGAGACAACTGTAACAGGTGGAGAATTGTTCTGACGGGAGATAATACACACACAGGGCCTCACATATAATGAGCTTCCAGAAAGTGTTAGCTTACCCAGTGAAAGTGCTGTGAAGACTGAACAGAGATGGAGGGTTAAGGAGCTGCTGAAGGGGGAAGAAGAAGAGTCTGGCCTCAGAGAACGATACGACCAAGGGAATGCTCTGTAGTCTCAGCCCCAGGTGCTGACAGTAGTCTCCTCACCTGCGTCAGGTCATGGGAAAGAAAGGTTTCTAGTTGAGCAGATGGGACACTTTGAGAGTGAGATGTCCGAAGGCTCATTTATCTGGCTGTGAGAACCATCAAAGTGAAGATTGCACCCAGGGGAAGAGGAAACTGCAGATCCTAAACATGCAGAACTGGGGGACAAGTGATGGTGCTGAGAACAGGATGGCCACATCAGCTTCTAAGGATGGCACCACCACCTCTGGGTCCACTGGCTAACTGGAGATCCTGGTGTTATGGGAGGAAGGAAAGAGAAGAACATGATGAATTTGAAGACATTGGAGTGGGTTTGTGACAAAGGAGTCTGTGACAAATTTAACTGTTTCTAATTCTAATAATTTCTTTTTTTTAATTTTTATTTTGAATTTTTGAATGTTATGGTATAATTCCATAGATTCTGGGATTTCCCTGGCCCTAATTCCCACTCCCTGACTGTTTTTCCCCATGTTATTGCAATAATATAGTCCTTCAAAAGGAGTCACGATTCCATCAGTCTGTTATTTAAGGGTGCCCAACATTACTGGTACAGACAATGTCAGACAGTCCAGCATCCCAGTGTCTAGATATGTCCAATGGTTTCATTGGGAGTCCATCTTTGATTTGGAAGTAGGGATATGTATTGCATTGTATCCCCACATCTGGATATAGTACTCACTATTACTTTATCACTATACATTTCGATAAATGAGAAGCCACAAAATAAGGTCAACAACTGGTATGAATCACAGCAACAATAACAGCAACAACAACAAAATTATAGCACCAAGGAGTTGAAAAAACTGCACCACTGAATAACCAACACAAAAAGAAAAGGGTGATGGGAAGAAAACCATTAAGCCTCTTGGGTAAAATGGTGCCACTGTGTGATCCATGAGCCAGTGATGAATTCAACAAGAGAAAGGAAAGTATTTGGAAGAAATGATTTTAATGATTCTATGAACAATAGATTTGGAAAGGGGAAAATTAGCGTTCAGAAAAAAAGAGAGGAGTAAAGGATGAATGGAAAAACAGAAAAAGAAGAGATGGAAAGGAAGAAAAAGCAAACAAATTATAAAAGAACATGGAAGGAAGAAGGAAGGTGGGCAAAGATAAATTCAAACTTGGATCTTGGAAACGTTTCCAGACTGACTTGCAGGTGATATTTCAGCATCAGTCTTGGATCTTGATTTCCCCGTCCGTTAGGATTGCCAGCTATGACATATCAGCATGTCTACCCCAAACATGAAAACAAACACACGGAAGCAGCTTCCTCCTTTTGCCTGACTCCCTGAATCTTTCTCTTTCCCATTCCAGTTGCCCTCAGTCATCATTTTAACCAGAGTTTAATGAGCACGAGTGATGCAAAAAGTTATTCAAATGGCCCTGACCTTAAGTTTGAAGTTGAGTTGAGTTGTGAAGTTCATCCAGGATCTCTGAAGACACAAGGTCACACATCAGTGTTTGGTTTCTCCACACAGAAGAGTCACAGATGGAGGAAGCGGAACTCAAGGGCTGGGGAGTATGTATACGCAAACGTACACAAAACTTAGGAAAGAAATCATTTTGAAAATATTTATTTAAAAGTCAGTGTTACATACACATAGGGAGAGAGAGGGGGGTACAGAGATCTTCCATCTGCTAGTTTGCTCCCCATTGACTACAATGATCAGGGCTGGGCTCAGCCAGGCCAATGCCAGAAGCCATGATTTTTCCGGAGTCTCCTACATGGGTATAGGGACCCAAACACTTGGACCATTTTCTACTGCTTTTCAAGAGGTTCCCATATGTTAGGTCGTTACCCAAAAGCCCACAAGAGCCTGATCAAAGCAGGGAACATGAAATTCAATTCAAGTCACCCATGTGAGTGGCAATACTTGAACAAGTGCTTGAACCATCGCCTGTTGTCTCCTAGAGTCTGCCTAGGCAGGAACTAGAATCAGGAGCTGGAGCTGGGTATTCCCAAGTATTTTCCATGTGGAATGTGAGCACCTGGTACTGAATAGACTTCTTAGGATTGTTACTTTTGGTAGTTGAGAAAGACAGGGAAGTAGGTAGGTTGAATCCATCAGAACTTGCACCATGCCACCAGCAGATCAGATTGGCTCAAGCTTATGCTAGTTGTTCATAGCTGGGTTTGACTGGCAGGGGCTACATCAAAGAACAGAGAAAGCTGTAGGCGTGAATCCCAGGCTTAATACCTCAGTAAACTGCAAAACCACCTCGCCGTTCTGAGACTTCTTGTCCATCTTCTCTAAATCTTCCTGCCTAGTAAGATTTGAATGAGTCAGTGTTTGTGATCATGTTTTGAAAACTGTGAAATTCTTCATAAATGCAAACTATCACTGGAGTAAGTGGTTAATAAGTATGTGTTGATTGAGTGAATAAATAGAGTTTGGTGGCGGGGTGCTATTAATTCTGATGACATATTGATATCACTAGCAAACATTTTATCGATTGCTGACAATTCTAGGAGTGCCGGTCAAACAAAACTGTAAAAACCACAAATTTCATCATTGAGTGATATACTGCTTTTTACCAATTTTCTTTGTTGCATTTGTATCTGCCTTGTTCCCCTGATTGTTTTGTAAGCTGCTTGAAAGCTGCAACCACTCATATGCAACTTGGTATAACAGTGAGCCTCCGTGAACATTTGGAAAGAGAATCTCAGCTAGCATGGGTAGGATTTAGGGTGCTAGAAGAAGAGGCAGCATTTGTCAGTTGGACTTAGAGATGTGGAAGCAGTAGGGTTGGTTGGAGGGCAGACTTGCTGAGTGTTTGCAGTCTCTTCATTTTCTGTGTTCAACATACCTGACCTCTAATTAAGGAGGAGGAACATGGGATACCTCTAGAAGGTGACATTAAGGTTCAAATGTCTTCTGAGCCTTTTGGATGGTGTTTGCTGGTTTACCCCAACTGGGGTAACCAGTGACTGACTGGGCCTTCCCTTATGGTCCCTGTATTCTTCTTATTTCATCTTCTTCATGGCCAACAAGGGCCCTTACCTGGTAGTCAGTCCCTGGCCAAGAAAGTATCAAGATGAGAAGGGAGCAGTTTAGGGGGAAGGCCCTTGCTCAAAGAAAGCGTAAGTGCAGAGATGGGGCAGGAAAGAGAGGAGATCTGTGCAAGGGACCCTTTGTTTCAGCATCAAAATGAAGGTGAGCCCTCTCTTCCCGACAAGACCTGCACTGAGGATGCTGAAATTGCTCTCCCTCTGTTTCATCTGCCAGGAGAGCTTCCTGATTTCTCTCTGGAGTCTCAGGTCTCCCACACGGGTGCTCTTGTGCATGCCAGCTCTGCACTTGCTCTCCCCATTGTGCCTGGCAGCACACAACTGGGCACAGAAGTGAAGTGCCTTGCAGGGGCTCCAGGCCTGGGAGGCAGAGACCTGGCTGCACCAGACAGCAGGTGGCAGATCCTCAGATAGCAACGTGATGCGGAGGGCCTGTGGGGAGGGAAGCACCTTTGGCAGCACCAACAGCAGAGAGGAAAGAGAGAACAGAGATTGATGGATATAGAGAGACAGAAAGCAGGACAAACCACAGCACCTTTTATAACACAAGGGATCATCTCTACAGATGGCTGATACTGTTAAAGAGGACGCATTGATTGCGGAGCAAGGCTCACCCAGCCTGTTCCGTGGACCCAAAGCTCTTTAAACAATTACAAGAAACAGGTGGAAATGAACTGTTAACAAGGAAAAGAAAACCTAAGGTCAGGCTTATTTGTTTAAATAGAGGACAGCAGTGATTCATCATTGAACTTCAGACTGCTAAGTAAATATTTGCTCCATGAGGGCAACAGTACGCAAAGAGGAGCTTGTGAAGCAGACCTGGAGATGGTCCATGGGGGACTTGGGTGGGATTCTACTTTGGGGCTGCAGAAACTCAGCCTTGAGAGATCTGTCAGCTGCAAGTGACTGGTGTCGCCCACAGCAGGTGCACACAAAAAATTCACAAGTGTTTAGCAGGCTGATTTGGTTTTAAACATGCCTGCAACTTGATAATTATCACTAATTTAGACACAAAGGGACAGCACTTATTTGTTCAGTTACCCTTTTTTCTTGACTTTTTAAAAAAATTAAGTTGTAGGAATTATGAGATTGGAAGAAACCCAACAAGAACATTTATCCCACTTCATAGGCAGGACAGCAGCAATGGTTCCCAGAATGACCAGTGGGAAGTACCCCAGGAACCCTTAGTCCCCTTGCCATCTTACAGCACAGGGAAGGGAGCAGCAGGCTCACCCCAAGCGCTTGGAGCTCAGGTCTCAGCCCCGGCCTCCTCCTACGCCGTTAGCAGAGAGGGCTTCTGCCAGGCTCTTCCAGGTCGGTGGAGGCATCCAACATTTCCTTCAGGCTGTGGCTTTGCGGTGTTCTCTAAATGGCCCAAGATTTGACCTCTCAGAGGGAAGGAGCAGACTCTGCAGGAATCACATCAACACAGCAGCTCCTGGGAGTAGGAGAACAATTTTCTGTAGTCTCCTAGGAGAGGCACTGTCATGGCTGATCCTGTCCAGGCTGAACTCTGGCTGCACACAGCCCAGCATTTCAGACAGCAGCGTGACCAACTCTCAGTGACTTGCTTGGTGATGATCCAGTGGGAGCGCTTCCCCTGGGACACTTGTCTTTCTCCAATTCTCACTTTTGGTTTCTTCCTTCCTCTCCAGAGGTTTATGCTTAAATATCCTTCCAAACATAATTACGCATAATTTCACACACAGATAATTTTGAGTTTGGGGTTTTATATCTTTAATGTTATTTTTTTAAAGAGAAAGTATGAGGCTAACCACTATAGACATCTATTTTTTAGTTAAAAAAAATGTCTTATTTATTTGAAAGGTATGGTGAAAGAGACAGGGGGAGGAAGACAGAAAGAGAGAGAGAGAGACAGAGACAGAGAGAGAGAGAGAGATAGAGAGCATCTGCTGATTTACTCCCCAAATGGCCACAAGCTTGGATTGGATCAGGCTAAAGTCAGGAGACTGGTACTCCATTTAATTGGCCCAAATACTTGAGCCATCAGCCACTGCTCTCTGAGACACGTTAGCAGAGAACTGATCTGAAGTGGAGCATCAGAACTTAAACCAGTACTCCAATATGCAATGCTGGCATTTCAGGCAGCTGATTAACCCTCTGAGCCACTGCACCAGCCCCTACAGGCAGCCTAAAGATCTTAACACAATAATGAATTCAGCTTTGGAAAAAGTAAACAGGGAAGAAGATAACAACCTAAGTAATGCTTTTGTGGGAAAGAATATGAAAGCACTCGGTTTCCTTGCAGACAGAGGCACCACTTCTTAGCAGGGACTGTGGCTGTGAATGTGACTAGATGAATTCTGTTTTCACTCAAGCAAACTTCGAAAAACAGTGGCTTATAGAATAAATTGATCACAGCTGTTTTCTTCCTGTGGAAAAAAAAAAGATGCAGATTTATGACAGCCAAAGGAGGGGCCAACTTTGTGACACAACTTTGATGCCACCACTTGTGATGCTGGCATCCCATACTGGAGTCCTGGTTCAAGTCCTGGCGACTCCACTTCCAATCCAGCTCTCCACTTATGTGTCTGGGAAAGCACCTGCCGCCCATGTGGGAAGCGTGGAGTTCCTGACCCCCAGCTTTGACCTAGCTCAGTCTGAGATGTTATGAATATTTAAGAAGTGAACCAGTGGATGGCAGCTCTTCTCTCTCTCTCTCTCTTTCTCTCTCTCTCTTTCCTGCACTACCATTCAGATAAATAAGTTAACAAGTAAGTACATAACAAACATTTTATCCAAGGATATGGAGGCACAGACAAGAGCACAAGGCTGACACCGACTGGGTCTGGGCACAGAGCACAAGGTGGCCCCCTCAGATGCCAGCCTGACATCGACTGTGTGGGCACCCTGGCACTCAGACATCCCAGTGAAGCCACAGGAGGCATACTTCTGAAGAGAAGGTAAAGGTGTCCAAAACAGCAACATCCTCTTCTGATTAGATTCCTTCTGAAACAGGTTAGAAATCAACAACATGGAAGACTTGCTGTGGGAGCCTAAGGTTCCAAGGACCACAGCAGACCCTCTCGCCCAGTGTCCATGCAACGGCTGCCCATGGGTGCCAGGCACAGTGTCCTGTGTGTCTGCTGCCAGCACTCCCCCTGGTTTCATCATCACCCCCCTCCGGGGCCACTACTACTGATAAGCAGCAAGATCAATTCATCTGGATTTTATCTCCTTCTTATTTCCCCTTCTCACCCCAACTGCAGGGAAAGGCAGGCAGCCGGGGGGAGAATGAAGATGCAAGTACAGAGCTAATGAATTAATTGGATTCTGATATACTAAGAGTTCATAATGAACTCTCGATTATTCAGGGATGTGTTCCCAACCTAATGCAGTCTTCTTTATTTTCTTCCTGCTCTGCTTCAGGCTGAGTAATTTGGAACTTGCATAAAACAACAATCATTTTTTTAAATAGAAACAACATGAAATAATCATCCACAGCCCAATTGTCTTTTCTATTCAAAATCTTTACACGACTCTATTTGTTGTCCATCTCTTGTCAGAGCGCCAGCTTTTTGAGAGGCAGTTCTGAGCCTTCCTTCCTCTCTTTTCCCCCGACCCCATGGTATCTCGTGGGTCATGTCACAAACACAGTTAACTTGTTGGTGTTTTTGTAATACTGCTTTTGCTGGACATTCAGGTCATTTTCACCTCCAGCCTCCCACACTCTGCTTCTGCAAGCATCTTTCCAAACGAGCCTGTGCACTTGACTGAGAGTGCAGTCAGGAAAGAAATGCTGGTTCAAGCTACAGGAGTGGCTTCGGAGATCTTTGTATAAAAGCATTTCATTTGATTTTATACTCTATTTTATTTGTGTTTTAAAATTCAAAAAGAGAGAGAGGTCTCCCAACTGCTGACTCAGTTCTTAAATAACCGCAGTATTCCGGCTGGCCCAGGCTGAAATCAGGAGGCAGGAATTTCACCTTGGTCTTCCACGCTGGGTAACAGGGTCCCAAGGACATGGCTGCCAGGCATGTTAGCAGGGAGCTGGATCAGAAACAAGGCAGCCAGAGCCAGCCCTGCTGTGTGCATCACTGACATCTCAAATGGCACCTTAACCTGTCGTGCCATGTGCCTCCCCTTGTGAGTGGGTCCTGATCCATGCTGCTGTGCCACACCCCAGAGACACCATGCCGGCAGTGGACGGCAGTTCTTACCTCTCTGCATCTTCACTCAAGCTGCTGGCAGGAATTTCTCGGACATCAGCATAAAATAGCCCTTTAATGTGGAATTGTTCCTGGTGAATATTATTATTATTCCACACCTTCACCTTTAGCTACTAGTGTCCAAGTTCAAGTCCTTTCAAATCCAATACTGTATATTTATAAAGGTCAAGCTGTTGTTTCATCCTCCCCTGACTGGTCTGACTTTTGCCTGTAGACTCATTTTTTCCACTCAGCGATGTCATCTCCAGTGAGGAAGCGGGTGGAGGAGTGGAAACACTGAGAACAAAAAAATGAGATTCGCAGGAAGAAGTGATGCGCTCTCAACAACAGGAGACAGGCACACCCTTGGAAGCAAAACCGCCTGCCGCGCAGGGTCTCCTGTTTGTTCTCCTTTGTAAGAGAGACAAGACAAGAAAGCAAAAATATTTGTGATTCCCTTAAGGTCCAGAATTCCTTATGGACTGAGCCATCTAAAACAATTGCTCTCCAACTAGGCAAGTGATCTCAGCTTTCAGCCTTGGATGTTATATCATAATTCTGGGTTTGTGGCGCTCCCCTGGGGTTTCTTGTCTTCTTGTCAGGCAGTACAAGATTGAGATAAACAGAAGACAGACTCGGTAATAGAGTTAGGAGCAAGGGGATGAGAATGTGGAAGGGAGCAGGCAAGTGGATAGCTGGCAGTGTGGGGGAGGCAGATGGCGACCAGGGAGAGCAGAACAAGAAGGGGACAGAGGAGTGAGCAAGCTAGACGGAGGCACTTTGTCAAAGGTAGCTGATTCCCTGGGGTCTATCCGGCCTGACTGGAAGGCCGCAGGTGCCAAGAGCCCAGAGAGCTTGGGAGGAGCCCCACCTGCATCCCCTTCTTTCCTCCTAAAAAGTCACGCCATATAAACCATGAATCTCAGTACATTCCCCCAGGCTTGCCTTCAAATCAAGCTGCACCCTTACTTCCTTCCTGCATGGAGATTCTGGAGCTTTCGCAGAGACTGTTAGAGTCAGCATCAAAATACGCAACCAGTACACAACTCTCCTAAAATATTCTGGACCTCTAGGCACCATTTGATATATTAATTATGTAATTTACTGATTAAGTGGATTAATAAAGAACCGCTACTCCCGAGCTTTTTTAAGCTCTTGATGAGAGGCTTGTTCCTGTCTGTGAGAGCAGAGTTGAATGCTAATGAGAGTACCTCAGGTGCCAGGGTCCTAGCTGCCCAGCAGAGCCTGCAAGGAGAGTGGGCTGTAAGTGGGCAGCCACAGCCAACCGCAGGAGACACGGGCCTCCAGGAGGCAGGACACAGGGATGTTTCCCATTCTGTAGCTGACAGGTGCTTCTGCGAAGCTAGGGGCTAGGAAAAGACAGCGTGCTTTTTGCTTTCTGCCTTGTTGAGGCTCACAGGTCCCCTGGAGAGCACTTTTAGTGGGAATCTTCCTAATGGGCTTTTGCTACCCAGCGTAAATCAACACCAGTTTCTAGTCAGAGAAGCTGGCTGGAAGTTTGCACTGGAGAGTGTGGAGTCACTGCACACCAATCGCTAAGTGATAGGGAACAGCAAACAAACCTGCTTCTTCCCCAGAGTGTCATGAACTCTGGAAAACGGTGACACAAGTTTTAGAGAAAGCATTTCTCCATAGCACAGGGGCATCTTGATGGCGCAGCTGAACCGGCAGAAAGGCCCCTTGCTCACGGGTGATTGGAAAACTGCAGACAGCGGAGTGCTCCTGTGGCCAGTACCAGCACTCACAGTCTTTGTTCCTCCTCCATTCAAATAGCAATGTGTGTTCTCCATCCATGCCTCCATGGTGCTCCTGCCAAAACTAGCAAAGTTTTGGGAAGCTGGCCATTTGAATTAATTCTCTCTTCACTAGGGACTGGGGGCCCTTGACGTGGACTTTCGGACACCAGCATAGGAGAAATAGTGCTTTTGCGGCTCCTTTGTGTCCAAGGCTAGTAATTGGCATGTTTTAATACCATTTAACAAGCTGTTGAAGAGCATGAATCAGACAAACCATCAGGGAAGGACTAAAACTCCCTTGTGGGTGACTACTGGTTTGCTACGTGTCAATGAACTTTGGTCCAAAAAACAGGGCAAATAGTTGTTGCGCCTGAAGAAATCCAGTTTCTATTTTTATGTTTGAAATGCAAGGGTCAGGGGGAAGAGAGTAAAAAAGACACAAAGAGAGAGAGAGGCAGAGACACAGTCAAGACACAGGAACTCCATCTGGGTCCCCCACCTGATGCCAAGTAGCTGAGCCACCTCCTGTGGCCACCCAGGGCACACAGCTTTAGCAGGAAGCTCGGATCTAAAGCAAATCTGAAACTCAAGCTCAGAGACACCAATATGTAGTGCACATGTCCCAAGAGGGGTCGTTTTGTTTTACATTTTAAGATTAGCTTCTTTATTTGTAAGGCAGAGTTATTGAGAGAGACAGAAAGAATGAGATCCTCCAACTGCTGGATTGACCCCCAAACCAGATCAGATTCATCAAAGCCTAGTTAAGCCAAAGCCAGAGCCTGGAACTCAGAGTCCCCCACGTAGATAACAGGAGTCCAAACACGCAGGCTGTCTTCTGCTGCTCTTCCCAGTGCATGAGAAGAGAGTCTGGTTGGAAGTGAAGCTGTTGGAACTTAGCATGGAGCGCATATAATGATAACCTCCTGTACCATGACTCCAGCTCCCCAGGCAGCATCTTAAGTGCTGTGCCAAACACGCACTCCAACCCCAAGAGATTTTTTTTTCTTGAGAATTTGTGTAATCACAATCTGTGTTCACCTACCTGCCTCCTTCTTGGCTTTCTCCCTTCCCTTTTCATTTTCTCGGTGAAGCAGGTCTAACCTAGGGCGGGCTATGGAATCATCTACCCCAATGAAGAACCACAGCAGGAAAGGTGGGAAGGGAGAGTCATGTCAGATGTGTAAGTGGTCTTCAAGCGTGCCTATCACTTAAAGATACTCAGCACATGTTTTTTTAAAAAAAATTCTCACCAAGATGAAATTATCCCTTAATTCTATTTTCTAAGAACTCTTTGAGGTCTCCTTGTATTTAAGGTCTGTGTGCAACCTCTGAGCAAATTTGCAGACACCTCAGAAAGCCCTTTATTGGCCCGGAGGCGTGGCCTAGCAACTAAAGTCCTTGCCTTGAATGCGCCGGTATCCCATATGGGCTCCGGTTCTAATCCCGGCAGCTCCACTTCCCATCCAGCTTTCTGCTTGTGGCCTGGGAAAGTAATCGAGGACGGCCCAAAGCCTTGGGACCCTGCACCCGCGTGGGAGACCCGGAAGAGGTTCCTGGTTCCCGCTTCAGATCAGCATAGCACTGGCTGTTGTGGTCACTTGGGGAGTGAATCATCGGATAGAAGATCATCCTGTCTGTCTCTCCTCCTCTCTGTATATCTGACTTTGTAATAAAAATAAATAAATCTTAAAAAAAAAAAAAGCCCTTTACGCTTCCAGGCACAGCCTAATTCATCCGACTCCGTGTGGGACAAGGGGATCGATCATGTGCCCTGGTTTGGCCTGTCCATTTGGCCAAACAACTGATCCAATCGATCTTCACATGGAACATGGCCAGTCATTTGACTGAATTAAATGACCCGAGTGGCTGTTGATTTCTGTGTTTTTACTTGTTGTGTTTTTCCTGGTAGACATAGCCAGTGCCTCAGGTTACCATTAGATTTTTACTTCTGGTGTTTCGCCTGGCAGAGTAAAAGCAAAATTGCCTACTCGTGACATCTGAAAACTCACAGCTGTACACAGCCCACAAATCCTCCACCTCCACCCCTGATCATGGAGCCCACACTGGGGGAGACATCCCAGCAGCAGCACCCACGGAACCCAGCACCTCTCCTTTGGCCATGCTGCTCAGCATCTCTCTCTCTCGCTCACTCTTGCTCTCTGCGCACTTCACCTGGGGCTTGTATTTCTGCAGAAATTCCTTGGATGTGTTGTGTTCTCCTTTGCTCAGTCATTCAGCTACAGCCTTTCCATTTAGAACCCTGCCTTGCTGATGGTTCAGCTCCCCAGTTCAATATTTTACATTTATCTCTATTGAATTCCAGTTGCCTTCTGTTAAAAGAGGCACTTAAATTATCTGAACCTCACTGTACAGGCTCAGACTCTGAGCACAGGACAGTCTGTTTAGCACTGAGGAATCATGGATTGCAGGAGGGGCGTTGGCATATAAACAAGTCTGATTGGGGCCTTTCTTAATGATAGGAAGGGGTAGATTTCGGTGGAAGGCATGATAGCAACTACATTTATATAATCTCCATTAGGTTTTGTCAATATTGGAGGAAAGTGGGCCAGAAATATTGTTTAGAGTGAGAAAATAAGTATAATAATATAGCTTGTAGGAAAAGAACAGCTAATATATTGTGGGCCCTTGGGGGAAATGAGCAGTAGTTTAGACATCAAAATGTGATATGACCTTTTGTTGTTGTTAAGGAGATATTCAACATATTATGTCATCAACTTGTATATTGCCCTTCCACTGTTCATGGCAGTAAGTAGTATGTAGGATTTTTTTCTTTGTTTTCGTATTTCAGCACTGGAAGTGTTGTTTCGGAAGAAGGAAATTGGGATACGCTGAAAGTGGTCCCCAGTTTAGCCGATCTACTACAATATCCTTGTCAATGGCTCATGGCCACTGAAAAATAGAGACCACAGACGCAGGTTCCAGGTCTATAGGGTCTCCAGAGTAAATGAGTCTCTGTTATGGCACTGTGCATATCAAAACACTGTAAGTTACAAACAAAAACTCTCCGTTCCCTTGTAGGAAGAAATGAATAATGGGCAATTCTAACCTCTTCTTTAAGATGCACCTTATCATCTTGAAATTGACTGATTAAGGTCTAAATGAAGCACAGTTAGATGGCTTTCACACTTTCCTCTTCTGTAAAAAGTGCTGACTCAAGTTTAATCGGACCCAGTCAGTATCTACGCTACTATATATAAAATCCTACTAATTATGAGACCAAAGGGTCCAAGGAGAAAAAAATAAAAATGAAACCCTTAAACACAAGGCTTTGCCTCAGAGTCTCTGACATCTTTTGGCTCCATGTGAGTGAAAGGAACAGAAGCTGAAAAAGTTAACCTTGGGAAGTAAGGATGGTCTGAAATAAAATTGAAATAAGGTGCCAATTGTCTGTTGATGCCCACCATCCCAAGGAGTGTATCTTGAACTAAGAGGATGATCACCTAGATGCTATTTGATTAATTCATATATTAGGAAGCCATGTGCGAAAGAAAGATGCTAAAGAACACACACACACGCACACACACACACACACACACAACCTCTAGTAGCTAAAGAACTAGAACAAGGAAGAGAGAGAGTCATGGCCTGGGGAATTAGGTGAGAGGTTGAAGAGGAAGCTAGACAGGAGCACATTTCAAGTACTATGCTTCTTTGCTGAAAGCAATATCTTTCACTAGCGATGATTTTTTTTTTTTAGATAATTTAGAAACTCAGGGTGAGTTTTGAGTGGTTACCTAGAGACTTTAAATTCTAACCCTGCTAGGTCACATGTTAGAATTTTAAGGGAATTTTCACACATGCTCACAAAATCACGATTTATAAATGATTAAGGGAAAGAATCCCATGGGTTAGAGAGGAGAAAAATAGGAATTTACATAGTAAGAAAGTAGATTCCAGATGGTGTCACTTTGCTGAATTTGATACTGGCCATCATGAAAATTCTGAGAAAAATTACTGTTCACATGATTGATGGGCTTGTGGAGGGGAGTGGTCAGCACCAGCAGCTAGCATGGGGCACATCCAGTGGAATCCCATTTCCTGTTGCAATCAGATGTACAGATACATGCATTAGCTGAATAGATACAACAGTAATAGATCAAGATTCAGCAAGGCTCTTGACAAAGCTTTCTTTGATACTCTCCTGGGCTGAATGGGAAATCAGAAGTCACACACACTATGAATGACCAGGGGAACTGACTGACCAGGCCTGGCAACAGATTACATCTACGCTGGGGTGGGGGGGAACCCTTGCAGTAAATGAGTTTCAGTTCTGTCCCCCTTGTTTGGCTGAAGACTTACATGAAGATGCAGAAAGGCATGCTCACGCCAATGCATGAACTGGATAAGAGAGCGAGCCAGGAATCAAAACATCTCTTAAGATTATAAGAATACCTAAAACGAGCATGATGATATTCAACAAGGGTAGGAGTAAAGTCTTTCACTTATGCCTAAAAGGACTCAGCTGCACAGGCTCAAACTGAGGCTCCCTGGCTCAGCAGTAGCTTACAGGAGAAAATACCATCTAAAATCGCAACAACAGATGACAGTGTAGGAGGCTGTTGGAACACTTGCGTGACCTCCAGCCTCTGGGAGAGGTATGGAAGGAGACAACCCCCTCATCTTCCTGAGAAGTTTTTCCTGACACAACAGAGCTTCTCTGGGGAGGCAATATGGTGGTGAATCATCTCGGATCCCTATCATGAGACTGGGCAGTAACTGATAAGACCAAAAATGCGTCTAGAAACACAAGCTGGAGAAGCTCAGGCACCTGAACACAAGAAGAGATATATCAACCTGTTTCTAGCTGTATTAGTTGTGATAGTTACAAACAGAAAAAAAAAAAACAGAATATCCATCAACAAGAGAATGACTAAAGAAAATGTATTCATGAATATCCCCAACATCGTTATTCTAGAAAAAGCAAGTTGAATAAGAGTATCTTTAGCATGAGAGTCTTTATTTACACTAAGACTTTTCACAATAATCCTATTTACTGTTAAATGATACATATGTATGAAGTAAAACAACAAAAGAATGTATAGATGAGAGGACTACAGAATCCAACACAGCAGCCCCTTCTGAGTGGGAGGAGGGGGGAGGTTGGGACCAGGTAGTAATCAGTGAAAAAGTAGAGCATTTACTTTTATCCACCATGTTTCATTTCCTAAGCTGGGGTGTTCACTACATCACAAATGTTTGTATCAATCTATAGATATTTTTAAGGTTTAGAATACCTATACTATATTGGGAAGGAGAGTTTTAAAACTTGCACTGAAGTGGGATTCACCGACATTAAATGTAAAGTGCAGAATTCAACAGCATTTAGCATATTCATAATATCAGGCAAACACTACCTCTGTCAAATTGCAAAACAGATCTAGGAGTGAGGGCGCGTGCCATTGAGCAGCTTCTTCCTCCTCCCCACAGAAATCCTTGCACCACAACCACATTTTATCACTAGGCTTTGGGTTTCACAGCAGTTTTAGGTTTACACAAATTGAATGGAAAAGACAGATGTTTTATAGACCCTGTGTCTGAACTGACCATCTCTGTTATCCACCAGCCGAACAGAGTTTAGTCAACTTGTGAACCTACACTCACATCAGTGTCTGCCAGTGTCTGCAACACGCACCTAAGTTTGCTCTTGGCAAGGCTTTTAAAGGGTTTGGATAAATGTCCACCATTGCCATGTCATACAGAGTTGTCTTTCTGTCTTAAACTGTCTCTAAGCTCTGCACATCCATCCCTCTCCACAATAGATTTTTAAGGAATATGCTTAGGAAAAATAAGTCTTGAGAGAGCGGAAAGGAGGATATGTGACTGCTACCTCCAAATGTCTTAAAAAGTGTCTCATGGAAAAGAACTTCAATTTTTATTCTGTAGCATTGCAAGAAGGAAGAGCTACCTCCCAATCCTGGAGCAGTACCTCTGGGTGGCTTAGAAACAGCTTGGAATTAGGCTTGGTTAAATTTTATCTGTTGGCCACTCATTCTGGGGTATGACTTGGCTTCTCCAAGGTTTAGTTTTCTTATATCTATAAATCAGATATTAACAGCACAGGCTAAGATTAGAATACTTTATTGCCAGGAGTAATTTTTTTAAGTGTGTAGATTATAGCATAAGTAATTCATGCAGAATAATTGCTGCATAGATATAGAATAAATATTACAAAATACATAAAGACCTTTCTATAGAGAAAATGCTGTCTTGTCTGACATCAAGCTCTTAAAAACATGTATTTTTTTCTTATTCTGAAAGGCACAGTGAGAGTGAGATGGAAGAGAGACGGAGATCAGTCAGTTGACTCACTCCGTAAAGACCCACAGCAGCCAAGACTAGGTCATGTTGAAGCTAGGAGCCAGGACTTGCACCTGGATTGCCTGCACGAATGGCAAGAGCCCAGATACCTTAGTCATCACCAGTGGCCTGCCAAGGGGACATTGGCAGGAAGCAGAAATTAGCAGCAGAGGCAGGCCTTGAACCCAGAATCTCAGATACAGGATGGGGCATCCAAAGTGGCACCTACCAGTGAGGAGGGGGAAGTTGTGCGCTAGAAGATGCAGACAGCACTAAGACCGAGGGGCAAGCATCTTCCCGCATGCAGCGAGGGCAACCAAAGAATCAGAATCGCATCTGAACACAACTGAGCAAAAGCAAGAGGCTTGGGGAGGTGCCACACTCAGTAATCAGCAGAGCAGAGTCCAAGGAAGGAGAACAAGGTTAGGGGGTCATCCAGACTGACTGTGCAGCCGTTCTGCATGGGCAGCCTCAGCTGGTGGAAGGACAGGCTGCACCTGCAGATCTTGTCAGGCAGGACTGTTTTCACAGAGTTTACAGAGATGGTTTTCATCAGAAGGCATTTAGGTCCAAGGTGGAGGCAGAAAAAGAAAGGCTGCACACTAAGATCTAGCTGGGCTGACTCCCTGGCCCACCTGAGATGCTCCTTTCTCCTGGCACTGTTTGCCTCTTGCTACCTGTGGCTAAGGCTGCTGTCCACTCCCCTGTGTGTGCTACAGGCTCTGTTCCTCTCTTGAGCAGATAGCAAGGATTTAAGGGCGGCTAATTAACCAAGGCAAAACCTGCAGGTTGGTGCCCCAGTAGCATAGATCTTACTCCCCTAATGCCAGCCAGGGTGTGAGCCTTGTAGTTTAGGGAATAATTTGCAATTATTTGCAAATTGATCCAGAAACTCCAATTGGTAGCCCTGGCCAGAACCCCATTACATGCACATACTTTAAAAACTTTTTGTGTAACTAGTCTATTTTAAGTGTTCAGGGATGAGTTTGTGTACCTCTCCCTGAAGAGACACTTCAAAGCAAGACATAAGAAACTTGTGTGCACCTGGCACTGTGATGGTTGCAATGGTCTCACAGTTAATGTGTCTCCAGGTTGGAAGGAAGGTTTAAGATGAAATTCTATTCAAGGCTGAAACTCTTCATGGTTTTATGCCTCTAGATGTTGGTTAAGAGAAAAGCAGTGCTTTTATATTTCTCAAAGGCAAAGGTCAGGGAATGAGTGGAGTAGCTTGGGTTCAAGACCAAGCTGCCTTGACAATATGTCCCCCAGATGATCAGCTTACAGTGTTTCAACGATACTCCTCAATAAAGTAGATTTGTGTGTCTAGTTTGTTGTCTTGCCTCCAGTCGTCACCAGAAGGGATGGCTTTTTTTTCCCCCTTCTAGTGTTGCTGAGAATCAAACAGCATGGGCAAGCCACACACATACCCAGTGCTAGAACAGAGAGGCAGCATAGAGTAGACCCCCTTCCCAGGATACCGGGGATCTTCCAGGTGAGGACCTACACTGGGGGCTTTGTCATGGAAATAGAAAATGTGCTTTGAAAGAAGGAACAGGAGTTGGCTATTAGTTCCCTTCCTGATGCCTGCGAGAATGTGACTTTCAAATCTCTGAGGTTTTCCCCTTCTGAATACATTGATAGAAGAAGGAGAGAAAATGGGAAGGAAGTGGAGAATTCATTCTTGGAACTAGGCATTATGCAAGATTCTCCCATATTTTGTCTCATTTTGCTATCCCCACCCCCTTCATGGTTCTCTTGAGCACTCCTTAGCATTGGCACGATCCATCTTAGGAATTCAACAGCAAATGTTCAACTGAAAAGAATCACACCAGTATGTGGAAGAGAACGGAGCGCTGGCTGTTGAGTAAGGAGACTCTTGTTCTAGCCCAGGACTTCCGAGTGGCCTCACGCCACTTGTAACCTCCAAGTCCACAAGATAAGAGGGTTGGCCAAAAGGATCGCCAAGGCACAGCTGACTGTGAATCCCAAGGAATTTGTGATCGGACACGTGTGAAGATGGAACAGCCTGTGGCTTCATGAGGAAGGAAACATGTAACACCAGCAGAGGCACTCTATTTCACATCTCCACCTCTGTGGATATAAACAGGGTCACAGATGGGGCTGGGAGGACGACGGAGCCAGAGACCTGTCCCCAACAGGGCCAGCAGCCTCCACTTGGGACGCCAGGAATGCCAAGCCCTGGCTCTCGGCAGATGCAGTTCTGCCTGAAGAAACACACAAAATAACCAGTTTCAGGAGAAATAATTACCACATTGCCTGAAATAAGTACAATTTCTGGGCAAATAAAACCTTCTGCTGCCTGTCAATCTAAAACACACACACTCAAAAAAGTCAGACGCAAAGCCTTTTGCTTGAACTGTAATGAGGACCAGCTTCAAAACGTGCCTGGATTTTAAAAAGTCATTAAGTGCTTTGACATGTGGAACTCCCTTTTATTCATTTCTCAGAGGGGTGTGTGTGTGTGTGTGTGTGTGTGTGTGTGTGTGTATGCCCATGTGGTACCCAGAGGGCCATCTCAGGAGGGGGCGTTAGAACGCATGGACCCTCGGCTCAGCCTGCAGTGCCGCATTTTGCCCAGCAGCACAGAGCCTGACCCTCCCTCCCCATGAAGCATGGGTAAAGGCTAACGCAGAGTGAACATACGCAGTAGGCTTTTGAGAAGTCCTGAAAATGCCAAGGCCCTGGGGGTCCAGCCAGAGAGGAAATGTGCTCGCGTCCAGCTGTCTGGTGGAGCAAGGAGGTGGGCTCTTGGGCCATTATTCATCACTACTGAACTCACAACACTGTTTATTTTGTGGGATGAATTTCAGTGGATGAATTTGCCCCACCCACAGAATGAAGACAATTTCCTTTCTGGATTTTTACTGCTGCCTTTCTCAGAAGTGAATAACTAGTATGTGTTTGTCAATTTGTGTGCACGAGCATGTTTGAGTTGTTCAAGAGCATATGTTCAAGTGTGCATAAGCTTGTGTACAGGCCCGTGTGTGCACATCTGTGTGTGTATTTGAGCACATGTGTGTTTTAAGGTGTCTTGAGACTTTTTGAAATAGTCAAGATAGATAACAAAATCCTTCTTAGACTCAATTTATGTTATTGCTGCAATTTTTTTCTCTTTGCATGGAAAATGCTGCAGAGCTATGAAGCTGTTTTTGTCTTAATTACCACAGAAATATTGCTAATTAGATACAAGGGAAGAGGTATTAGGGATTCGACTCAGAATCAAAGATAGCATTATTTTCCAATAGATATTAAACGCCTTGCAAAGGAGGCTAAGATGATGTGCTAGATAGAGTTGTGAAGTGTGTGTAGGGCCCCAGTGGTAAGACGCCTAGAAGGGAAGATTAAATATCTGGCAGGAAAATGCTTTCAGATGTTGGAATTATGCCTGTGGCCATAATACTGGATGCTGTGATCCGCCTCAAATACAGAGCAGGATCAAGAGACCTTCCAGAAATCTGGGGGTGAGAAGTGCTGGTGGCTCCGGTGGGGGCCTCTCCTCCCCACGTTGTCCTCAGCTGTTGACAACCCTCACCCTGGCATTTTGAATACAAGGTTTCCTTCTCACCTGCCACTTTCCCAATTTCAGATTTTTCATCACTTCTTTAACCTCAAACTGGATGTGTATTGGAGGAACAAGTTGCAAGATTAAAAGACCACAAGAAACCTAGCTTTCAGATCTAGTGTGTGTGGTAAGCTGCCCGTGATGTTTGTGAAGGGTAGAACTTTGAGGTGAGCAAAAAGCTAAGCAGGTGACTTGGGATGGGCTGTCAGATCTAAAGCCAATTGCAAGGTTGTAGCCTGTGTTGGCTCTAACTATAAAGACAGTTCTGCGATCAGGATTTATCTGATCAGTGCTGCTGTTCCTAATGTTTCAGTTCCTGAAACCAAGAATTAAATCTGGAGGCAAAAACAGAGGGGCAGGGATGAGATCCAAACAGAATGGGAGTAGTTCAGCAATAGGAAGGAAAGAGGGAGGAATTGACAGCGCGGAAAGAAGATAAGAAAAGAATTGCACAGTATCACAAAATTAGGAGTCCCCAAACAGACAACGTGCCAGTGATAGATGAATTACTCATTCCGAAACTGTGGTGTGTTTCTACTGGTCTTAGCTAGACGGCGTTTTGCTGGTCCTTAAAGCAGTACTTTGGAGCCTAGGTTGTGTGATCCCATATATGGCACCCAACCTCTCTGAATTCCAGTTGCCACGAATGCAATTCCCCATCCTGTCTTCAAACACGGTGGTAATGAATAGCAGCTGCTATTCATTATCTGTGCCAGGACCTTGTAGGCTGGACAGCCCTGTATGCATGGAAGATGGGCCCTGTCAGGTGTAGATACATGTTTGTTCATGTACAAGAAAAGGGGTGGGTTAGGTTAAAGTGATTAGAAATAATGCTTTTCCATTTTCTGTCCCAACGATGGCATAAGAGGAGCACAGCTTACAGTATTGTTAATTAGGCAGTTTTCTACGGCCTCCTAATTGCTGACTCAGGAAGCCAGAGGATACTGTACAACTCATCATGCACAAAGCAATTTTCCGATGCATCCCTCTCTTGCCCAGGGAGCCTTGCTCAGAGCAAACCACTTTTTGACATTTACTTGAATATCTATCTGAATAAGTTAACTCAATGTGTTCTATTGACTTTGTTTTGTTTATTTGAAAGCTGCACACACACACACGGACACACACACACACACAGGAGAGACAGAGGGAGAGAGAAAGAATATGAAAGAGATTTCCCATTCACTGGCTCATGTCCCCAGATGTTCACAGCTGTCCAAGCTGTGATGGAATGACGAGCTGGGAATTCAGCGCAGGTATCATAAGCAGTGGCAGGAATACAACTATTGAGCCATCACTGCTGCCTCCAGCACCTGTGTCAGTGAGAAGCTGGAACAGAGAACGTGGGGGATTTGCATGCAGGCACTCCAACATGTCCAAACTGAGTGTCCCAAGTGGTGCCAAAATCGCTGTACCAAATGGCTGCCCTCCTGGAAATGTTTAGATATACATTTTGAATACTATTGAGTTTTTTTTTTTCAACCTTAGAACTCGTATATTGATTTACAATTGTGGAAGTTCAGGATTTTACACTCTTACAGCTGTCCCTCCACCCCACCCACAGTGCCACTTCCCTTTCATATCTTTCCAATGCAATCAATTGCAATCATGGTTTAAATGAATAGTTACTATTTACATCATTTTGCCTGCGGGAGTATTAGTTACTAAAGAGAAAAAAAAATTCAGGTAGGAAAGCATGATCAAATTTCCACTCTTGTACAGTTTGGTTTTCCTGAAAGCTTACTTTTTCTACTCTTTTTAAAAAAGATTTATTTACTTATTATATCTGCCATTCATTGGCTCACTTCCCAAGTGTCTTTAACAACCAGAGGTATGAGCCAATAAAATGCCAGGAGATTCTTCTGTTTCTCCCGTATGGGTGCAGGGAGCCAAGCACCAATGACTAAACACTTGGGCCATCTTCTGCTGCTCTCCCAGGCACATTTACAGGGAGGTGAATTGGAACTGAAGCAGCTGAGACTGTAATCAGTGCCTTTATGGAATTCTGCAGCCACAGGCACTGGCCCCTAGGGTTCAATTTTATCTGCTTGCTTTCACTGTGTAAGATTACAACAATTAGCAAACTTTCACAATAGACCCACAAAACATGAAAGTAGCTGAACACCTCAAGTAACATGCTAGCTCTGTTTTTCTGAAAGATGTTTTATTCCAGAGCCTTGACTGTTTGAAATGTAGATCTGCAGCATGTTGGTCCTTTTGGAACTTTTCTCACTGTATCCAGGAATTCCTTCACTTTTTCCAGATCCTCTCTTTCCTGGGCCCAAACCCGGAAGGCCTGCTGTCTGGCTTGCTCCCTTATTCTTCCTTCACATATTCCTTAAAAATAGTGTATCTGAGGCAAATTTTTGAAATGGAGTCCTTGGCTATTTAAAAATGCAAGTACCCATTCCTCACACTGGATGGGTAGTTTGACTGGGTATAAAACTGCGTTGAAAATTATTTCTAGTCAGAATTGCTAAGCCTGCTCCATTGTCTTAAAATTCAGTGTTGCTCTTGAAAGTTTGTTGCCTCTCTGAGCTTGATATTTTCATATTTTGCTTGTCTTTTCTCTCTAGAAGCTTTTAGAGAAATTTTAACATCTTTTTAACACTGGCCTAAAATTCTATGATGATTTAACTTGATGTGGCTCTTAGATTCATTTATAATAATGCGCAGCCCTTTCAATCTGGAAATTCATAGTCTTCCGAAGATAGTTTTTTAAATCTTTCCTTTAATAATTTTACTCTTTTGTTTCTCTGTCTCTGAGGTTCATCAGCTGGAAATTTGAACTTAGGCATGGATCACCTAGTTTCCTCACCTTTTCTATTTTGTATCTGGGAGAGTGTATCATTTTTACCTCTAAGGCATTCTGTTGATTTAAATTCTTTTCTGTTATCTTAAACACTCAAGAGCTTTTTCTGGTTTCCAAATAATCTTTTGCAAAGGAGATTCTGTTTTGTCATTTCACAATGGAACGTTGTTTTTGCTTAGTTTTCATTGTTCCTTCTGACTGTAATTTCCCCATTTGTTTTGTTCTTTGTTACACCAGAGACCTCAAATATCTGTTAAAACTTCTCTATTCATTCCTTAAATATAAAGGCATTAAAAAGCTGACCGACCAGCTGCTGTGTGCATGCCCACACTCACGTGCTCATCTCCAGTGGGAGCAGGCGAGGGAGGCGTCATTGGTTTCATAACTTCAGCAGAATTGTTGCAGGCTTTGCTGGTAGAGAGAGCAGCATATACCTTACTGCGAGGGCGAAATGACTGAGGTGGGGAAGCGTCTTAAGGTTCAGAATGAGTTTCATTCATGACCTATTCTCAATCCTTCCCTTAAAATCTGCTGTTGAGGTGCCAGGTGTCCTCAAGCCCCCAAACGGCCTGACTTGATGTCTCCAGTGAGAGACATGGGGTGGAGGACTAGGAGACTGTCTAGCTGGGTAGTGGAGGAGAGACATTGTAAGGGGTCTAGCAGGTGTAGTCAGGCTTTCACCCTCTCATAGCAGTGCCCTGTGCACACCTGTATTGCTCAGTCCTGAGTATTCGCAGTCTCACCTTAACTGGTCGTTTTTGACTGCCCCTTCCATAGGTATTGTCTCCTCTAATGTGGTGAGCTGGCCGCAGCCAATCAACCTGCATTTCCACATGTCCTCTGTTGTAATTGCCAACTTTTTAAAATCATCGTTCCTTTTGTAAGTGTGTTAGCTTTCTATTGCTGTTTAATAAATTACCACAAGCATAGCTGTTCAAAACAGCACAGATTTACCATTCTCTAGTTTCCATAAATCAGGGAGGGGTCCAACATATCTTGGTTGTGTCCTTTACTCAGGATCCCAGGAGGTTGCAGGGGCAGTGCAGCCCAAGTGAAGCTTAACTAGGGAAAAATTCTTCCAAGCTACATGAGGTTGTTGGCAAGTGTCTTGTTGGCAAGTGTGAGGCCAGCCTCACTTCCTTGTCACCTGGCCATCTCCACGCAGCAACAGAGAACCTTTCTCACATCCAGTCATTTAAAGGCTTCAGACCTATGGCTTCCCTCCTTGTAACCAGGTAAAGAACACTTTGCTGAGCTTGGGGTTTAGCCTAGCAGCTAAGACACCAACATTTCATATTGTAGTGCCTGCTTTTGAGTCTGAAACTGACTCCTAATTTCAGCGTACTATTACGGCAAACGCCAGGAGGCAGTGATGATAGCTCAAGTACTTAGTCCCTGTTGACCCCATTAGAGACCCATTGAATTCCTGGTCCCAGACTGTGACGCATGCCAGTTTTTGCTGTTGTGGACACTTGAGGAGTGAACTAGCTAATGTGAGTTCTGTTTCTGTCTTTCTCTGCTTCTCAAAGTGTCAGTTTAGAAAAGGAATAAGAAAACAACTCTTTGCTTATAAAAGGCACTTGTGATCAGGACAGACCCAGTTGGATAATATCTCTCTTACCATCACCCGTGTTATAGAAGTTTAACATAACCTCATCACAACAGTAAAATCTCATTGTCACAGGCCCAGGGCTTGCTCAGAGCATGCATGGCAGGAAGGGGGCGGTCTAGAGGATTGCCTCGGAATCCTACCTCCCATGATGCAGAGAAACAGGAATAAATATGCACAATTGACCTACCCTGTTGGACCAATAAGTCCCCCACACCCTAGGTAATACATTACTATTGCTATTGAGTTTCTGTTATCAATATCATTGCTGTGACATTACAACAAACTTGATACCCAGCTTCTCATGTGTGAGTTGGTGGTCCCTTCAGTGATAACTTGGCAACAATTGAGAGCTCCTCCTCTTTCATGAAAATGAGTGAGCCCAATGAGTCTAAGAATCCAAAGCAGATCCAGAGAGAGCTCACACACTGTCCTGTAAAATCACAGCCTCTTTGGGACCTGGGGATCAGTGTAGAACGCTACAATTCTGTTCTGATCCCAGAGGTCCCAAGTGAGTGGTACCTGGTGTGTGCACCAGACGGCTGCATCAAGATGTTACCACTGAGAACACCTTGGTGCAGACATGGTGATTTTTATTTTTTTGTCTGGCAGATCCCAATGTAGTTGTATTCAATGATGAATCACTAATTTCTAGAAAGCTTGACTGGAGCCTGAAGGCGGGAGATAAATGTGAGACGGTGTGTTGCTCTGAGCATTCCAGCAGATAAATGGCCAGTCATGACTAAAAGACAGTCTCACATTTTCTGAGAGTAATCAAGTAAGATGTAGCCAATACTCTGTAGTTCATTAGCTTCACGTCTCCAAGCTTTCACTGCCAAGCTCTCCCTCACCAAGGGGTTACCTGTCCATCCACTTCTTAAAAAAAATTATTTTTGCTTTGAGGAAACCAGTGAGAGAGTCAGTGGCAGGTAATCAGCAGAAGGACGAGTTCTAAGGTGAGGGGAAAAGTCACAAAGAATGTGGTTTTAGACTAAAAAGGAACAGAAGAAAGAGTGGAGGCAGGGACAATGAGAAAGATAGAAATAAAGATGGTCTGATGTCAGTGACTTTCTCATCATGCCACCAAGGCATTTGTAAACCCATGGAATGTGGATGATATGTGTAAACATTTCATAGAGGAGCTTCTTCTTGTTGCTACTACACAGAATAGCAGCAGTATATTTCATTGATTTCCACTTCTAGTGAGGGTCCCTGGCTTCCTCATTATTCCCTCTTTATTCATTGTCCTGTGGAAAGAGAGGTGGAGAGACAGGTTTCTGAAAGGACATCTTGAAGAGGATATCAAAGTTCTCTTGCACAGGTCTTAGAGCCGCAGCATGAGAACCTGATCCAGTTGTATCTGTTATGTGACCTAGAGGGGATTTCAGTACCTTGCCACCAGGTCCTTCTGGCATTGAGTTTTGACCCACCCCGATCACCTTTTATATATCCTTCCTCAGCTTTCCAAAACTCAACTTGGCTTAAACTCTATTCAAAAACCCTTAATGGATCTTATTTCTACAGTGCCAAACCTGAGGCCAGATTTCTGAGTTCTCTCTGAAGTGTGTTTAACTATGTCCCTTCCAGGTGCAATGCTCATGTACCTGTGTTGTAACCCCGCTAACTTGCACCTCTCACTGAAGTCACTCTGCCCTCCTCCCCCAGTGTATTTGCTCAGACATTTCCTTCTGCCTAGCACAGTCTTCCCTTCATTGTGTAAAGATTAGAAACTGCTCATTCTTCTAGTACCAGCCCCAGCTCCACTCTCCTTAAAGATCTTTTCCTACCACTGATCCCCATTTGATCTTCTCCTCCTTGAGGAGGTGCTGCAGAGTGGACTAGTGGTCAATGAAAGGGAAATAAAGGTCAGATAGGCTCAATGTCATAGGGACAGAATAGGCAGAGCTGTGGACTCTGGCAAGGAAGGTGGCTGTAGTCCTGTGTGGGTACATGGTTGCCAGATTTAAATATACTAAAATGAAAGTGTCAGTCTCACTGTGAAAGATATTAGGACAAGAGATGATGGATTCAAGGGTGCTTGGATGATCTGGGCTGGTCAGCACTCCACTGAGCAGGTATGTAGGGGTCAGGGAATCCAACCTGCGAGGCAGAGTCCCTTATACACACGTCACAGCTAATGTTGGTGGTTTGTCTCTTTCAACAGTGGTAATCTGCATATAGAAAGTCCAGGTGAGCTAGGAATTCGTAGCATGAGATCCAAGGGAAGGAAGGAGAGAGTGTTGGGAATAGTGCTGAGCAGTGCAAATGTTCATTCAACTTCAACTCAGCAACAAACTCTTCTAGGCATAGACAGGCTCTGGCTGACTTGAGGTGAGTTCTGTCCTCTTGCTCTCCTCCATGTCATCTTACTGCAAACTCCCAGCATCCTCTGGCTTCCTTCCATCCACTTCTTCTTGCCCACAATTGAGAGAAGTCTTCAGAGTTCTGAAAGCCCGGAGGAATCTTGTTCTGCTCCGAGCATCCTCCTTACACCAACAGACTCAGTACACATCCCACAGACTCAGTATGCCGAAAGGCCACTTAAGCTTCTAAATGCCTCCTAAAAGGCAGGCCACGTTGATGTTCCCTGTGCTGTGGTGTCATTTTAGATCCAGCCCAAATTGAATTCTGAAAAACAACTCTGCCCTCGTGCCCCTCTGCCTTTAGACCAGGCTGGAGGGAAGCCCCGTTTCCATTAGCCACATCTGAACCTCAGGGAGGAAAGAGCGCAGGAAGCAACATCTTGAAGAAGTGAGATGGCTGGTGACTCTGCGGCTTGTTCGATGGAATCTAGACCAGCAGATTCTGTCACTTTGTGCCGGCTCTCCCATGGCCTTTCATACACAGCACACTTAAGCTCACCCCAGGGTCAACGCAGTCTCTCTTATGTCCATCTCCCTCATTCTCCTTTATGAAAAGGTTGGCTCTTGCTCTCTGAGTCTTCAGCCCTGCCACAGGGCTTAGAGCATACTGCACCACAAAAAAGTAAGCATGACTCCCTTCTCATCTCATTGCCTTTGATTGTTCTGTGCTCCTTCCTTTGAGTGTCACCTAGGGTATACTGTGACAATAGAAACATCGATCACCTCAAGCATACATCATTTGCAATAAGAACATTCCTAGCTTTGAGATATGTAATTATGTAACTCTG
This sequence comes from Ochotona curzoniae, assembly GCF_017591425.1. Taxonomy (NCBI): domain Eukaryota; kingdom Metazoa; phylum Chordata; class Mammalia; order Lagomorpha; family Ochotonidae; genus Ochotona; species Ochotona curzoniae. The sequence continues at coordinate 3,111,026 of NW_024466129.1, read as the reverse complement.
TCCAGCCTAGTTAACCCACGGTGCTAGTAGAAGCCAGTCCTCCCCTCTGACAGCACCCTGTGCCCATTAACTGTCCTTCTCCAGTTTTTGCATCCACTCCTCTACTCTATATTTCTGTGGGATCGAACTTTTAAGCTTCTAACATAACTGGGAACATACATTTGTCTTTTGGTACTGACTTAGTGCATTTAACATGATGTCCTCTAATTGTAGCCATGTTGCCACAAGCATGGGACTTACAATTGTTTTCTTATGGTTCAATAGTGTAAATTCCATTTTAGTTTAAGTTTTCCATCTTCTCTCATATCCCAGTCCCAGTAAGACTGCAGAAACTGAAGGAAGACTGTTGGCAAAGTAACCTAGTTCCTCAAAGGGAAGACTCAGTCCTTATAATGTTCCAATTCCAAACCTTCTCCTCCTGGGCCACTCCGTGTGTACTTCCTTGTCACATCTACCATGCACAATGTATGTGACCCATTTCTGACAAACCATGTTCCCAGGAAAAACTTCTGCCTCAAAATCCTTGTACTTATGAAAGAGGCATTGGGACCAGGCAGTTAAAAAGCTGTCCTCAGAAGCTGTGTTTGTATGAGATGAAGGAACCCCAGACAGACATGTTCTAGCACTAAAACCTCGGTCTCTCCATTCCCGCCAAAACTGTCTCTCTGGTCTAGAGCTTCAAATCTTTTTTAACCGGAATAAAGCTTTCCTATTACTCTGTTTCCACCTTAAGCGCTCTCTCTCTCTCTCTCTCTCTCTCTCTCTCTCTCTCTCTCCTCTCTTCTTCCTTCTCTTCACAGCTAGCAGCCTCATAAATGGATGAACCTACAATTACAGTCTCCACATCCTCACAATGTCTTCAGGCCTCTTTAGCCCATAACAATCTGGCTTCAGCTTCTGCCGTACTCCGATGACTCTCACTAGGACCACCAAAGACCACCCACCCGTTGCCCACTTCATTACCTCTCTGTCAATTTGGATTCAATGATCTGCTACCGTTTTCTTAAAAATTTTTATTTCTGAAAAACTGTTGCTTTCTAACCCTTGCTGCAATGTTAGATTACAGTAACAATCCCCAAATTTCAGCCACTGACAATAATAAAGGTTTTATTTTATACCCTCATCAGCTGATGGTTGGATATAGCTCTGTTTCATATATACTCTTTGGGGGACACAGGAGGAGGCACAAGAGATCTCGTGGCAGAAAGAAGGAACCATATCGGGAGTGTCTGTCAGAATTCCTACTTAGATGTAGTGTGTCTATCACATTTGCTCACATCCCATTGGCCAAAACAAGTCCTTGTGCCAAGCCTGGTCTCGAGAGACCAAACATTCTTCTCATTTGCAATGAGACAGAAAACTCTGTGGTTTTCCAAGAAACACATCAACTGAAAGGAAAGTTAAGGCCAAGCTACCTTTCCAGTGGCTTGTTTATAGCTTTTGATGTTAGGTATCATGTCCCACTGACTTTCTCACCATTAATGTTCTCTGGATCTCTTGATTTACATGTATTGTTGGGAAATCCTGCCCATGACTTTGCTTTCAACAAGCACATATATTCTTATTACATCCTGTTCCCTTCCTCCAGTTCATAATTAGTGATAATGCTGGTAACTCATGAAGGCCTCATTATTTCTTCTCCCTTGTTCCATTCAGTAAGCCAACTGCTGTTCATTCTGCCTTTGAATAGATCTCTAGTTTCCCTACTCTGTGTTTACACTGTAATTACCCTTGAATTTTAGTATTTATTCCCTAAGCAGCTTACATGCTTCAGGTGTCTCAGTGTTATAGCTAAAGAGAACATTTCTCCACAAAATCTTAACTGCCACTGCCCCTTTGCTGCTTAAAAAACACTAGGAGTGGCATTTGTTCCAGTAGTTAAGACAATCACCTGGGATGCCTACATCGCGTACTGGAGTGGCTGGGTTCTGGTTCGAGAGCGTTTCTCAACCCTGGTTTCCTGCCTAGGAGCAAGTTGGGAGACAGTAGTAATGACTTAGATATGTAGGTTTGCCCCCTCCACTCATGTGAGACACCCAGATTGAGTTTCTGTTGGCTGGCTTGGGCTTGACACAGCCCTGGTGTTGTGGACATTATGGGGTGAGTGAATCAGAGGCTAACTAATTGTGTGTGTGCGCTAAAATTTTAAAGAAGAAAGAAACGTTAAAGATACTCCTGTTTGACTGCAATGAAATCCAGGCCCCACTCTGTGGTCCTTAAGGAATCCTGATTCTTTTTGCATGACCTTTTGTTCCTGGTATCTCTCTTCTGGCTGATTTGAGCTTCTCATTAGTATCAAAATGTTCCTTGATGCACACCCCCGCTTATTTACTCATGTTCCTCCTTTGCCCAAATACTCTTCTAATTTTGTTTACTTGTGAACCCCTAATTCCTCAAGATCTAGTCTTGGCTCCTCTTGTAAAACCTTCCCTAACCTTGCCCATTCCCCTTGCACGTGTTTCACAATGAGTAAGTCTAGCCTCCACCATAACATTAATCACCTTGCATTATTATTTACCCGCCTTTCTCTCCTTTATATGGACTATGTGTCCTAGCAGCAGGCACCAGACCATTATCGTCTCTGAAATTGCCCAGGAATGAACACGATGCATGCACATTAGATACTCAATAAATGTTTGCTGAAGGAAAGAATAAACAAATGAATGACATCATCCAGGCTGGGTCACATTAACATCAAGTCCTAAGCTTTGTTCCCTGGCTGCTTGCCTAGTCTGGAGACACTGTGTCCTTTACGTGTTGACGACTACTTCTTACCTTCGTGTTCAAAACATTTCTTCTGCACCCCCAACAGTCTCGATCTAACAATATCAGTGGGAAGAATTCCTCAGCAAACACCACCTTCCTGTAGCCCGTCTCCTCTGCTGCACAGTTCTCCAACTTCCCTAAATGTCACCATCAGCTGGCGCCGATCTTCCCAGGAACTCCCACCCGGAACTCCCTAAACCTGGATGATAGCATCACTCTTTCCGCCTTCATTTTGGAGTTTCTCACTGTTGCCCTTCCTCTATTTTTCCACTTCTGCCAGCCAATAGCTTTCCAGGGCACAGCGCAAAATGAAAATGTGGGTTTCCTGTGTTTCAACATCGTTAAGAATTTGCCCAAGTCACAGCAATGCCCAAGGCCCTTCAGAGCACGTGCACCCACGTGATGGTGCTGCTGTCATGGTCATGAGGCTGGCTCTGAACCCCTGCCAGGCAGTGCCAGGGAGCAGGTACATGTAGAGGGTCAGAATAGGAATAGGTTTATCGCCACTTCAGGAAGATGAGTGAGGAACAATGCAGAGAAAAGGTACATTTTTGCCCAATCAAGGCAAAAGCATTGGAAACAATTTGTTGGAATAAGCTGATTCTGGAAAAGGTGCTTAAGTAATGTGGTTGGGAAGAGAGTTTGAAAAAATAAAAATACTTCAAAGAGCTTGTGGGAAATCTATATTATGAAAAAAATGCATGAATTTGAATTGTTTCACCAACAGAGACTTATCTTTTAATTCCACTTTTGTGTGAACTTTTTGAAATATTGTATGTGTGTGTGTGGTGTAGTTAATACGTGTGATTCTTTGATAAGTAAAAGGATTGGACCTATTGCCATTTGGAAGTTGTTTGAGTTGGAGTCGCTGTCTCACCAAAAGCCTTTTGCAATTATGAAGAAATTGCTTGTCAGTGTTTACAGCAGATGTAAAGAGATTAGCCTAACTCAATGCCTTTCCAGTGTGGGTAGAGAATGCCTTTTCCCTTGGGGCTCTGCGGAATGGCAAAGGCACAAACAGGACAAGCTAGGGTTGAGAGCTCATTCATTCACTTGTTGCAGAATCCTTTTCTGTCAATCACTCAGGTTTTTTTCCATACCAAGGACAGGTCAGAGGTCAGAGATGACGATTAGCCCCAGCAGCCACAAATGAGCTAAGTGCATTCAGCCACACAGCACCCCCTGCTGAATCCACAAGGAATTTATAGCGAAATCAAGCTGAGGAGTGGAGCACAGCATCTTTGTAGAGAGCGGAATGAGAACAGGAAGGCCTGGATCAGGATTGCAGGAATTCTTGCACTTTTTTTATTCTCCTGTTTCCTTCAACCTAACAATGAATACAAACAAGTAAGTTTCTAAGTTCTTGGGATTTGTTCCAAATGCCATGATGTGCCAAGTTGAGCCCCATGCTGTTATTGGTTATTAATCTTAACTCTAGCAACAGGAGGTACCTCTGATGTGTCTTGCGTCTTCCATTTAATAACCATTGACTCATTTGGATTCTGACAACATGCACATTTGGTAAAACTAACGGGGAACCAAGTGAGCTTGCCGTTTCTCTGCCAGAGTGTGATCAGATGTTGGCTGTGTCACATGCTTGGGTCTAATCCTGCTAATGTCATTATCCCCATCTTACTGGCCAGTACTGTGTGAAGAATGAGACTCACTGAATGTGAATTCACAGCCATGCTCCCAGTACCTCCCTGGTGTAAATCACCCAATATGACAGCGCATGCGGAGATGGGGAGCCTCCGTGTTAATGGCTTTAACTGCCCTCTTTCAGCCCCAGATTCAGTAATGGCTCTCTGTACAAACTCATTCATTTTTAATCAGTTGGCTGTAATGATTTGTTACAAATGATCTTTAATTCTCAGCTGTAGTTAATCAGTCTGAAAGACACTGTTTCTGTTACTTTATTTGGGTAGAACTCTTAGTGAAATACTTGTCCTGTCATTACTTAATCACTTATTTGTTTTCATTCTACACACAATTTCTAGCAGCACACAGCAGTATTTAATGTGGGCATTTTCCCTTTACTGAATGAACTGAGTGCTCTAAGCTGTAAAAGTTGAGAGCTGATAGGTAGCAAGTGGGTGTCTGTGAATTGGTTTGATGCCTACTGACTCCCTTTGGCAGGCCAAGTGCAAAGCTAGGTGCTCAAGCTATGCTGACTTGTTTGAGCCATTTCAACTTAGAAATGATACTCTGACAGCAGATGGCGCAGGAAAGGGTGGAAAAAAGGATGGTACCTACTCTGTCCATGGAATATGAGGAAGTCTTCCTGGAAGAGGCGAATCCTGGGACCTAAGTCATAACTAGAAAGCCTTCTCCAGGCAGATGGGATAATAGCTGCCAAGGTCCAGAGAGAGCAAGTATGGGAATTGAGAACATGCACCTGTCAGACATGTTTTGCAAAGAGGGTGAATTCAGAAGCCAACGATGCTGGCACAGCTGGTGTTTCCCATCTGAGCTGCTCCTGCCTTTCCCATTTCTACTTCTGGAACTTGAGTTTTCCTCTGACCACGATCCCCAGAAAGCTCTCCACACACCTCTACTCGTCCCTGATGCAGTGTGACACTCTAGAGATAAACGCTCGTGCCCTCTCCATGGAGCTGAGCATCTGCCTCTAGGGCAGGAACTGCTCCGCAGTCAGCTCTTTATCATGGGCCAATTTTTATTTTCACAAATAGTTAAGTGATCAGGCTGTAAACTTGGCTTTCTTTGGCGGGAAGAGGTGCATACAGAAAGCTGCAGTGTGGGCAGTTGAGCGGGGTTCCGCTTGCAGTCTCACCACTCACCCACAATGACAATCATGCATTCTGCAAAACAATCATACCAGGACACCCCAAAATGCAAATTTTATATGGAATATTTTATTTAAAAGGCAGAGAGAGAAAGAAACAGACACACCCAGAGGTCTTCCAACTGCTGGTTTACTCCTCAAATGCCTGCTCAAGCCAAATCTAGGAGCCAGTAATACATTCCAAGTCTCCGACAGGGTGGCAAGGACTAGAAGCTAAGTTTATGTTAACCCACAAACAGCACTCCTCCACATTAGATTAGCTTTCCATAGTCGCATATTTAGAAATGGTCTGTAGGCAGAATATATAGATTTTTTCCAGGAGCTTTTTAACCTGAGCACGGGGTTTGCTTAGATTGAGAGTCTATTCAAGTGACAGTGGCTTTATCACACCATAGGTGGCCACTCTTCTGGCCCTCTCCTGTATCTTCTTTCCCATTTACCACAAGACTGGCATCTGAGAAGAGCGTCTGCAGACACCTCAGCTCTAGTCGTGGCCCAGTGGGCCCCCTTTCCAATGTTCTGTCCTTGAACTTAACTTTCTGGGCTGCTCTTGTTTGCACTTAGCTCTTGACCTCTGGATATGGTGCTCACGTTTTGTCCAAGCTCAGGTTTGGATCTTGGAGATTCTAACCCAAAAAACAAATTATCTGCTCAAAGTGGAAAATGTGTCTCCACTGAATTTGTACATGACCCTGGTTGAACTCACTTCCTGTTTGACTGGGATACTGCCCTCCTCTTACCTACCAGTTCAAAGATCCCAGTAACATTCTCTGTCCATAAAGATACTTGATCAAGTTTCTGATATGAGATAAGGACTTATTCTCAGAGAATCCTGTGTATTTCATGTCCCTGTTAACCCACCGGAAAGCAGCAGAGGTTTGGCTCACAGCTGACCAAACCCAAAGGGCAGCCGTTTATCAGACACCTGGGAAGCTGACCTTTACTACCTTTCCCCTTCATTGAAGAGCAAATTCAAATTGAACTTGTCTCCAAAAAATAGGGATTCCTGGGCCAGTCTTCAGCTTGTGCCTTTGGACAGGAAATTGGCTATCACTGAGGAGTGCCTAATGGTGCCATCAGAGAAAATACACTCAGTCTTTGATCTTAAAGATCATGTGTTAGCCAGTCCAGCACTGGGGAAGCCAATTACCTGCCCCACAAAAGTTATTTAAGGGGAGGAGTGATACTCCCCCATACCTACATCTGGGCAAGGAACAGCTTTATATCTGGTAAAGAGAAAAGCAAAGTTCACCTCAGAGCCAAAGCTTTGTCTTTCCATTTTTGGCCTCATTTTCAGCTGCTTTCATTGAGAGGAGCTTGCATCTAAAGAGAGAAAATTACATTGGTGATTGATGGATCGCAAATGCAATTAGGTCCTCCATAAGTGTTCTCCAAAGGGTGCCCTTCCAGTATGGCCTTCCAGGCTTGGTGATCACTTCACGACCATGCACCCAACGCTTCCTGGTAATGAGCCATTTGTCTCTGTCAGGACACAAAAATTTCCCACTTCCTTCAGAGGCAGAGGCTGTCGGGGAAGGTGGAATGGCAGGTAGGATGTAGAAGAAGCAGAATGGATGGCAGGGAGGAGTCCAACCAGGGAGGAAGGTTCGCCGTGACAAGATCAGTTGGATGGCTGATGACGTGGCATCGACCTGTGACTCTCAAGGTGAGGCTGGAGCAGAAGTTGCAGGGCAAGGAGTGCCTTCAATGGCAGACGCTCTAAAATATTTGCTCATCATCTTACTGTCAGTGCCTGGGGTGATTTCTTAATTCTGTCATCTCAAGGGCTTTACAGAGATAAACAAAGAAAATTCCCCTAGACCTTGCCCTTGAGCTATCTGCATTCCAGCAGGGAAGGTCAAATATACCCCCATTAAATTTCTAGGCAACAGTGAATGGACTTGGCTGCACATAAACACACAAAGCAGCTCGTTCAATATTGACTCATCTGTGGAGCTAAAGGAGAATGGAGGAGGCCATCTGGGCCTGCCTGCCTTGCTCACAGCCCCACTCTGCCACTCCGATGCTGAGTGACCCTGAGCCAGCTCACAGCCTCGTTGTGTCCTTTTCCCGGGATATGAGATGGGGATGCCAGCGGCACTGGACAGCGCCCTGCACAGGACGCCCCAGCACGGCCGGATCTACCGACGGCAGCTCTCCTGCTTCTCTTCTCAGCTGGGACCCTAATCTTTTCTCCATTGTGATTTGCAAGAACAAATTCCTTTTCAGAAGCATGGTATGAATGGGTAAAATAAAACATGTGGACTTAAAATGGAAACTGCATTTTTATTGAAATATAGTTATCAACATACTAAAAAATCAAAGTTGTGTTACAGTAATATATGTGTTACTTTATTAACACAGTAAATAACAAAATGTACTGGCAGGTCTAATAACTGCTATAATTTTGTAGTAGCGATAAGCTGAATAATATTTCAACATATCTGCAATAACTTTAATGAGATATAAAAATATCTGTGATTTCTATTGGTGACAAATGTATAGCTTCTACAGATATTGCTATGACTTGTCACCCATGTACAAAATTAAATGGGCAGGTTCATAGTTATTACAGCTGGTGAAAACAAAAATGCATTTGTTTTTTGGGTTCATAAACCATGTGTGAACTGCAGGGGAAGAACCATTGCCCTAAGGCTTTGCTTTGGTTGGAAGTGGTTTGAGTGTACCCCATTGTGAATGTCCAGGGGATGAAGAGTTCATTTGACTGTGGTGTATGGAAGTGAAGCCTGGGGAATATGTTAGGGTTTGAGGAGATCATCAGAGTGGAACTCCTACTGGCTTCTTGGGAAGAGGAGAGACCAGAGAGAAGCACGCAGATGGCTGTGCCCCCAGTCCCTTGCTGCAGGCTGCCCTGTGCCGCCTCGGGGTTCTCCTACCAGCAAGAAGGTCAGGACCAGCAGAGGCCCTGGAACTTGACCTAGACCTTAGAGCCAAGATAGACCTCTTCTTCATGAAATTATCCTGCCTCAGGTGTTTTACTGTAGTGAAAAGATGGATTAATAAAGGTTTCAGAAAACAAGATATAACCATTCTTTCTAAACGTTAAAAATAACATTTATTTTCTCTTTACTAAAGCAAAATGTAAATACTTTGGGAAACTTGGAAATGCGGATTATGGGGCATGAATTGTGACACTCATGCTTTAACAGAGTGCCAGTTCCAAGTGCTGGCTGCCCCGCTGCTGAGCCAGCTCCCCACTAATTTGCCTGTGAAGGCAGTACAGAATTGTTCAAGTGCCTGGCCCCTTCCACGCATACAGGAGGCCAGGTGGGGTTCTTGGCCCTCACTTTGGGCTGGCTAAATCTAGGCTGTTTTGGCCACTTGGGAATTGAACCAGGAAATAGAGAATATCTCTCTGTGTCTCCCTGCCACTTGCCTTATTCATAAATACATAAATAATAAATATTTTTAAAATATGCATTAAGTGGAAAAAGACAAAGAAAATGTAAAAAGATTGTCAAGAGAGAGAGCCAGTGGTAACAGCAGATGTGGTCAAAAGGTAGAGCTAATCATGCTTCAGGAATGACATCAACTCCGTGCGTGACTCTTAGATTGGAGCTGCACCAAGAGGGATGCCCAGGCAAGACCAGCTCTAAGCACCATGAAGGTTGCCAGACACTACAAGAAGTGCAGTTATGAGAAGTGCACCTACTATGGGCAGAGCAGGGCTATTGGGGCCTTCTCAGAAGCCACAGTGGGGTTTCCCAGCCCCGCCACACTGCACTGTCTTATCCATCTCGAATCTCCTGTTAGACCTGATGAATTGCCTCAAGTCTGAATTGTGAATTGTGAATAATGGAAATTATCCACTTGATGAGGGACACCAACTAATGCTACTCAAAACCTGCCAAATATCCACATCAGATCCAGACGCCCGCAAGCAGTGTGTGAGGAATCATCCCAATAGTCCATTTAGAAATAATGACAATCAGGTAGCACTAAATCCAGAAGGCATTGTACAATCTAGACAAACATACGCATGCTTGTGGATTGAGAGACCATTCTCTGCCATAAACAGCTCCCTGCGGTAATGCTATGCAGCTTTGCTGGGCCGGGAAGGCAGTCTGACATGCTTGCGGCTGTCCCAGGTTAACTCTGAGCGACGGAAGGCTCCCAGTGGCTTGTCTAGTCTGTCACACAGAGTCTGTGGAGAGCCCACCGGATGTGCACTCAAAATGCCAACGAGGTCAGGTTCTGGCCTCGTTTCTCCCACATCCCCCGAGGACATAGCATTGTGAGCCCCATAAGCAGTGGCCAACTTCAGGGTCCCAGATGCCTCCTCCATCCTGTGGGAGCATGAATTTACTGAGCTATCATCAGGTTAGGGATTGGATGTCCCTAACAATTTATTTATTTTTATTGTGAAGTCGAATATACAGAGAGGAGGAGAGACAGAGAGGAAGAAGATCTTCCATGCATTGATTCACTCCCCAAGCAGCTGCAACGGTCGGAGCTGCACCGATCCAAAGCCAGGAACCGGGAGCTTCTTCTAGATCTCTCACGTGGGTGCAAGGACCCAGGACTTTTGGGCCATCCTCGACTGCTTTCCCAAGCCACAAGCAGGAAGCTGGATGAGAAGTGGGGCTACCGGGATTAGAACCAACATCCATATGGGATCCCGGCATGTGCAAGATGAGGACTTTAGCTGCTAGGCTATCACACCAGGCCCTGTCCCACATCTTTCAAATGACACCATTGGGAGACAGAAGCTAATACCATTATAGGAAGATGAGAGAAACTCTTCTCCAACTCAGACCTTGCAGCAATGTCCTACCCTGACCCAAAGGCCAACACCTTCTCCTGGTGAGGACAAGGGGAGTGTTCATGAAATGCTGCTCACACAGCCATCACGAGGGCATTGTGTACTTCCCCTAAGAATTCCTGCCAGTTGGCCTAGCCCCGCTCCTTCAAGCCTTGTTAAAGATCATAACCCCAAGACAGCAGGCCAGCAAAGCACCACCAAATTTCAAAAGATTTTAATGAAACAGTGTGGAAAGGGCTGTCTGTTCATTTTGAGTCTACTGGGTCACTCAATTAAACATGAGATGCAGAAATGTGAACACCCTGACCATATTTTTTTATAAAAGATAATTACTGTTGGGTCTGTCTTTCAAATATTGCAGATACCAGCTCCTCGACTTAATTAATTGTTAATTAAGATATAAAAGAACTGCACTGTTTCTTGCATGTCCTGACAAGTCCTCCATGGGGACAAACAGACGCAAGGAGCTAAGGAGAGCCTTCCTTGCTTCATAAACCAGGGTGGGGGACTGCAATGAGATGGAGGCCCACGTGGAGCAGGGATCACAGGACCGCTTTGTGCATGTGTTAAGATGACATCCCGAGAGAGAAGAGGAAGTAGAGGAGTTGAGTTTCTCCCTTCCTTCCACCCTAGGCTAGGTCTTCTAGGTAGATGAACTGAGTGCCTTTTCACAGCAATCCTATATAGAAATCTTACTATGCTCATGTTACAGATTTGAAAATGAATACTCAGGGGATTCAGTAAATACATTTTCCAAACGTGCATGGCTGGCAAGAGCTAAGATTTGTACCAGTGTTTGCCATTTGTCCTTCAAGAGAGACACAACAATCAGAAACGCCTTTGTCGATGTCCTTTCCTTTGTTGACGAAGCCGCATTGGTGGCAGCTCAATTGCAAACCAATCCTATTGAGCCTTGCTTCTTAGCAGCCACACCCTGGGTAGGCCCCGCCACAGTAGACAGGGCTGCCCACAGTAAACAGCAAAAAAGCAGACATGATGGCAAGGTGCGTCACCAGAGACATGTGGCTTCTGCCTTTGTTTTGATTGGATTGCTTCTTCTGAGCCACGTTGGAAGGACACTCGGGCAGCCCTGGTAAGGCACAAGGGGAGAAGCTGAGGCTCCCTGAAGCATCTGGCATCACACAAGAGAGACACCTGGGAGTAGATCCTTCACCTCCAGCATCTCCCCCAGGAGGCTGTGCGCGTCCGTGACTTCTTGACTGAAATCTCATAAGTAACCCTGGACCACAACTGCCCAGATAGACCATTTCAAAATTTCTACCTTGCAGAAACTACGAGTTAATCAAGGGTTGTTGTTTTTAGCTACTGAATTTTGAGGTGATTTATTATGCATCAATAATCAGCAAATGAAAAATTCATGAACTTTTTGTGACCAGCTGAATTTCAAAGTGTTGTTAACACTAGTGGGTCAGAGAAGTCTGTTTAAATAACTTTGAGATGTTTACACCTCAAAGTAGGAGTCTAACATAATAGTCATTGAAGATCCTTCTTGGCAGGAAACCTTATGCATTTAGGAGTACAGTATAGGTTAGATCACTAAAAGCTGCCTACATCTCTTATTTTCTCATTAAGATGATGAAGCACATTGTTAAAATTATTTATTTACTTATTTGAGAGGCAAAGAGACAGAAAGGAAGAGAGTCTTGCTACCTCTTAACTTATTCTCCAAACGCCCAGGAGACAGTTTAAGCTTCCCGCATGGGTGTCAGACACCCAGCTACATGAGCCAACATCTGCTGCCTGCCGGGGTACAAGCTGGCAGGAAGCTTGCAATTGGAGGTGAAGCCAAAACTCAGTCCCAGGTGCTGGGGCAGCAGATGCAAGCATCTTCAAGTACCTATTCAATCACCACAACCAGGCACAGTTTGTTGGACTTTCACAATCTGAAACATTGCATGATTGCTTTGAGATGTGAGAAACAATTGGCCATACTCCTTAGTACAGCGTAGTTTTGTCTGGCGCTGACCAACATGTTCCGGGCTCAAATGACTTTCAAGGGAACATCTCCAGCAACTTGTGGCACACAAACCCAAACCATCCAAGTAGCAGGGTTTGTACTGAGCATCAAAGTGAGCGGTTGCTGTGAAGTTAGAAACCTCTGCAGTCCCACCTGACCTGGCAGGCGCTTTTATTCTGTCCATGATTCACTTAAGCCAAAGGGCAAAACCACAGAGCTGTGGAGCAAATCTGAGGTCAGCATGGCCTGTTGGGCTGTGCTCTCTGGACTGCCCCGATCCTTAGATCTTCCTGGGCAGTCATGGGCAGTGAGCCCACACTACAAAGGCTGAACCAGGTTCCTCAGGTTACTGAACTCACTCTCAGTACAAGAGGTATTAGCTTTTGATGGAAAAAGGGGGAAAACAGAATGCTCATTTTCTGGACATATTTAATCAGAAAACATTTGTTTTTGAAGAGGAGCTATTGCAAGTTGACCCGAGGCAATGCTGGGCACTGAAGAGAGGACGTGCAGATAAGTGAGTGGCTTTGAAGAGTGGACAGGAGAACACATTGATTTGCTGAAGTTGCTGTAGAGTCAGGTCAGCATGCCCTTTACTGTTGTATCTGTCCCTCGTGGTCCCACTTCCTGGCCTGCTCAGAGTCTTCTGTAAGTGTGTGGGCTGAAAGAATTTAGGGATGTGAGCTCTGTACCTGAGATTTACCCCAGCTCTTGGCTCTGCCTCTGGAAATTGCTGCTAAAGGAACACTTGCTACCTAGTGACACACCCAACCATAATTCTTGACATTAAATCTTTGGCCCTGTCACAGTTGTGTGAAAGCCCACACTTTGATAAGGCCTTTCAGGGCTGGATGGCTTGTTAAGTTCAGTGCATCTGTTAGTGACATAAAGGGGGATACGTTACATGGGCCCACTCTCTGGGTTCTGATGCATTTCATTCTAAAAGGATACATGCAATTGTGGCTTCAGGAAGAGTGGCACACATGTACCTCAAATGCAACTTGATTATTGCTCAGCTCAAAATTTAAGTTTTTTTTTTTCCCTAGAACAAAACAAACAAGCACACTGAGCACACTGGTTAATAGAAAAGAGCACAGTATTAGAAAACCAGGGTGCACATCCTAGGTGTGACCAGCTATCATACTCTGTGTGTTGGTACATACCTTCAAAACATGCTCCTCTCTCTGACAGGGTGGAGCCTTGCCCCTTTTCATATCCCTCAGTGCCTGACAGGGGCTAGGAATTAATGAGGCCCTTAAAAAAATATTGCTGTCGAGACTTGGCTCAATAGCCTCGTGGCTAAAGTCTTCGCCTTGCACACACTGGGATCCCATATGGGTGCCAGTTCGTGTCCAGACTGCTCTGCTTTCCCCATCCAGCTCCTTACTTGTGACCTGGGAAAGCAGTCGAGGACAGTTCAGAACCTTGGGACCCTGAGCCAACGTGGGAGACCTGAAGGAGGTTCCTGGCTCCTGGTTTCGAATCGGTTTGGCTCCAGCCGTTGCATCCACTTGGGGATTGAACCAGCAGACAGAAGATCTTTCTGTATCTTCTTCTCTCTGCAAATCTGACTTTCCAATAAAAATAAACAAATCTTTAAAAAAAATTGCTGCCAATGCCTACCAAGACAAATAAACGTGCATATGCATCTTCACACATGCGTGTCTGCAGTTAGATAATGCAGAGGAATGCATGGAAGAAAATGCTCCGAGCAGACCGCCCAGAGGCTGAGGGTGATGCGGTTGCACAGAGGATGAGAATGCGGACAGAGCAGAAGGAAATAGAATCTAGATCTTCAATGAAATGTGAACTCCTGCTACGAGTGTATATGCACTCCTAAGTGGGGGAAATGAAGTTGCAGTACGCTAAGCCTAAGCGAGTTACAGTGTATTTCAGTTAGAAAGAAAACCACCTGGAAGCAAAACCACCCAGTGTCTCTGTGACATGTGCAAGTGAACACAATTGGAGTCACATGTCATGGGTGATCTTCAGCATCACCTGACCAAGGCCCTCAGGCCCGAAGCTGCTGGCAGGGCACACGGCTCACAGCAGAGTCCCATTACGGAAGCTGCCCTCCGCCAGGGTGGACTTCACTGCCCAAAGTTATACCTTGCTTGTGTGTAGTGACATTCCACACCCAAAGGCTGATCCGCACAGGATCCAGTAGGGTGGATCCCTTGACAGTGCAGACAGTTCCAGAGCCCTTCCTGGCTAACACTGCTTCAGCTTCCTGTGCTCCCTCTTGGGTGTTGTGGCCCACACATATGTGTCTCAGTACCCCTTCTATGCATATCAACGTTAGCCTGGACCTGGGAAATCCTGCCAGTGGCCCCCACACGTGTGTCTCAGGACCCCTTCTGTGCACATCAGCATTAGCCTGTTCCTGGGAAATCAAGGGCGAGCAGTAAGATACTTGCCAGCCTGTAAAATGTTGCCTAAGGTATAGAGAGGAGGGGAAATGATTAGCTTTCTCTGAATACAACTTTGCATTGATCCCGTTATTCTAATTAGAGTGTATCATTTTTACAACTCCAAGACTGTCAAATGAAAGAATTTAAAGTGGACAAATATATGTCTATTGAATAAATAAATGTTTGTGCCTGTATCTTGCTGGAAGTGCAGGTGACAATAAAATAGCCTACTGAAGGTACACAGTGTTTAATGAACTCAACCAAAAGAGATTTTGTTAACATATTCAGTGATTTTTGACCTATTTGGTTCAGAAAGTATTGGACCAGGATTTGAAGCGAGGTTACCCCTTCACAGAAGATGAGGTGGAAAAACAGGGACAATGCAAATACAACAAAAGGAGAGGGATAATGCCTTGGAAAGAGGCAATTCCTAATAGCAGGGTTCTCCGTAAAATAGGCTGCAAACCTGGGGCAGTCACCACCCAAACTGCACACCGAGAGCTGCATCCCCCACGTGGTGAGCAGTCAGGTGAGACTTGGGAGAGACAGCTGGCATTTGTATTACCTGCATCACTTCCCGTCCTAGGCTCTGTGAACCCAAGGTTGCAGCCTCAGGATCCTTCACAACACTGCTCTCCAGACAGCCAGGAGCAGAACACACACTCCCAGTGGTGCCCACTTCCCCTTCCAGAGCAGCGTGACCTTCCTGCTCTCTCTAATTCTGAACTTCCCTGAGGTCTTCAGGACAGGCAGAGTCATTCAGGAGCAAGCCAGGTGAGCGGCCCACATATTGGTCATCAGACTCCGTGAGAGCTGGGCAAAGACATCCTCTTCAGGACATCTCCTCCAGTGAGCTATTTAGAGAGAGCTTAGCAGGCCTCGTAGGAGCCAGTTCTGGAAGGCATAATTACCCAGTGATCTGTGCTGACAGATCCTTGGGAAGCAGGCCGGAGGATGCCGACCGAGGCCCTGCAGAGGACCTCTCATGTAAGAGATTAGCAAATCTGAGAAAGCAGAAATGATCATCATTCCTGCTAGAGGGTTCTAACATGAGAGAATTACATGGACATGCTCATCCACTCACTGGGTGTTGGTCAGCCTTGTGCAAGTTAAAGCTGTGAGCTGGACAAAGACACTGCCCTCAAGGACCTCGGCCTCAGCAGTGGCAATGGCACCCAGCTGGAGATCTCCAGTCAATGGTGACTCATGGGTGGGTGTGCTCAGCACCCCATGGACACTAAGGACATCAGAGGAGCTCAGGGCAAGGTGGTTGGATGGGAAGCATCCTGGGGAATGTCAAGCATTTATCAGTATCAGATTGTCTAAGCACGCCATACAGTTACTTTAGAAGATTCCATATTGGTTGCATAAATCACATTTCTGGATTTGTAATCATTCTAAAGAAGTGTAAGCTTAAGGAGTAAATCTATGAGAATGAATGAAAGGGAAAAAATAAAAGTCTGGAGAGTAAAAAAGATAACTTAGTAGGTAATAACAGCTTTCTGTGCAGTGGCTCAAGGCGTCACTAGGGATGCTTGCATTCCAAAGCAGGGCACCTGCTTCCCTGCATCCAACCCAGCTTCTGCTAACACATGTCATGGGAGGCAGCAGATGATGCTGCAAGTACTTGGGCCCCTGCCACTCCCAGAGGAGACCTGAATGGAGTTCTGGGCTCCGAGTTCTGCTTGGTTCAGCTCTGGCTATTGTAGACATCAAAGGAGCAAATCAGTGGATGGAAGATCTCTCGGTGTCTCTCACTCCCTGTCTCTCTGTCTTTCAAATGAAATGAAAATAATCTCTAAAACTTAAGTAAGCAAGAAAAATATCATTTTCTTCAGAAATCCATATAGCTTACCTCCAAATTTATTGAAAAGGAGAAAGGAACACAAAGGGAAACCAATGTTTCTCATTTTAAAATCTGAATGACCTTTCTCCCCTTCCTCATTCCTCTTCCAGACGGCCTGGTCATCCTGTCCACTGAGAGGGCACGTCTGCTTGGGGACCAGGACCCAAGAACACACACTGAAGAGCGGACAACTAAGACGCCGCCGCACAAGGTACCGTCCCCTTGGCCTTAACGTCTGCCATCCCAAGGGAGCAGTGTGAGACTTTCACTGGTTACTGCCCATTTCCAGATATCTGAGGCCCTTTGTCCCTGAAATGCCAGCCTGGGGGGGGGCACTCAGTCTGAAGTGAGGTGGTCGACGGCGTCAGCTTCTCTGGGTTAGGCAGCTTTAAAGAAAAGCTGCAAAAATTCAAGCACCAAGGTTTTGGCTTCTCATAAAATATTCCTGAAATGCATTTCTTGACACAGTTGGTCATAAACGTGTGTTACTGTGCTCCGTCTCTCCAAAGGGCTGCTCTTGGTTCCCTGCCCACACGCGCCTACACTGGGCCCACGAGACTCAGTGCTCAATTATTCACCAGCCTGCCTCTAAAATTTCTGGAGTTTCCAAACCCCTAATAAAGTATTATGAAAAAATATCCATCTCTTTATCTCTATCCATAACTATTTATATGGCTGGAGGAAAAACCTGTCATTTTATTTCTTTTAATTTAAAAGCTTTCCTAATTCCTTTTTCATACCACATATATATGTCTAAAGAATTTCCAAGTTGAAATAATAACCTCTAAAAAATGGTCCATGGGCGAAGCTCTTAGGATTCATGGAGTTGACAGGTACCATGAATATTTTGCTCCTCTAATAACTTTGCTTGGCACTCAAACTCGATGTGCTGAATTGAGAACTTTTCAGACAGGCCCAGATCTGATGTACCAGCCACCGTTCTCCAGTAGTCTGTAGATTGCTTAAATTTGTTCAGCAAGCAATCATTTCCCTGATGTTCTGTAGATGCAAGACAAGCTTTCCTGAAGTCCAATGTTCAAATTCACCCAGAATACTCTCAGCTGATTTGTGTCCCCCTTGGGGGAAGTTACAAGACCCTAGGCCATTTAAAACCCTGTGAGTCTTACAGTCCCAGGAGACGCTGTCATGTTGAGCTGCTGAAGCTTTTGACTTAAGGGTTGGAAAGATGGAAGAGGGTACCTAACAGCCCTGGAAGAGCCTTCACGGCGGTCATGGGAAGTAGGGGTGCAGAGGCAGACAGCAGGCACAGGGAGACGGAAGAGCCCTGGAGAAAAGCCACATCATCCAGTCTGGAGTCAGCCTTCCTGCAGCACCTGGGGCCAGACTGGATTAGAGCAACAAGATGAGCCTGGTGCGTAAAGCAGGGCCTAGGGATGGGCTCCATCTCACAGACGCTCCTGGACCCTGGTGAGTCCACTTCCGGCGGATGTGAGGATCTGTGTTGACAGCACCAACAGCTCTCCGTGGTCCCAGGCAGGGCGCGTGAGATGCTGCCCGCACCCCGAGCTTCTGGGAAAGTTGCAAGATGCCTGTTGAGACGTGGTTCTCAGGGGCACATGCCGCTCTGCTGATTAAATCTGAAAGGTGTTTCCTGGCACAGAAGCCAGACCACCCTTCTCTGCCACGCCATGACACAGGTGTTCTGATGGTTGACGCAGGAGAACACGGCCTATCTCGATGAGCCATCTGCCCCAGGCTCGTACAGGTCGGCTTTCAGTAACAGGGCTTGGTATAGGAGTTGAAGAAGTTACCTAAAGGAAGGCAGCCAGGTGGCCTCCTCTTTGGCAAGGCATGCTGAGGGTATGGGCAAGCTGGGCCCAGCTGCCTTGCTTAACTTGCTTCCGCCCTGCCGTCATTCCCCATGAGCTTGCCAGCAGCTTATTTTAAAAGCTGATTAGATGAGCCCTTAATAACATTAGAATTTAAATGGCCCCAGATAGGCTTTCAGCTCCTTACCAAATTGAGATGAATGAGATATTTGGGGAGCTGAGCTCCCAGCTTCCTGGTTGCTCCGGATTGCAAACAGGTTCTGAAGCGCTGCCTTCTATGTTTTTTGCAAACTAAAGTGAATGTGGCCTGTCTATACAATTCCTTTTATTGCTAGAGATCTGTGATGCTCTGAGTAGCTGTGTCTCCAGGATCACACTTTTCCAAAAGGGAAAGTAAACTGGTAAATCGGGCACCCATGGGTGCAACAGACAATTCTCCTTTTTCACTAAGGTGATCTATAGGAAGACTTCTCTCACTTCCACATCCCCTGTCACTTTTTGCTCCAGGCAATCAGCCTTATCGAGCAATCACTATTTCATTCTTTGATTTAACATTTGTTTTCTTAAGACCTGGATTTTGCCAAAAACAAAACAAACAGGTGAGAAGCAAGAGTGCTTCCTTGCTTGGCTATGTTCTGCCTCCTCACCGCGCTTACAAGCAGATTCACTTCCAGGAAGGAAAAGTGCCCTGAGTAAGGCAAACAGGTCCAGGATTCCACATAGACACCCTTCCACCAGAATTAGGAAGTAAAAACAGAATGGCAAAGGAGGTGACAGCAACGCTGCTGCCCAATGTGACTGGGAGCAGATGGCCTAAGTCAAGGTCAATGTACTATTATAGATAGATACAATGTTCCCCCTTATCCAGGGGAGCCAAGCCCTACGGCCCCTGGCCCCCAAGTGCTCGTAGCTGTAGATTCAACCAATGATTACACCGTCTTCTATACTAAGTACCTGTGATGGAATCTAAATTAAGTACTGTAAGAGATTAGCAGTTACTACGAAGAGGAAGCAACATGCTGTGGTGAAAATTTTGTGACTGATTTGTCTCTCAAAATGTCTTTTAAAAAAAAAAGGTATATTTATTTTTATTGGAAAGGCAGATATACAGAGAGGAGGAGAGACAGAGAGGAAGATGTTCCGTCTGATGGTTCACTTCCCAAGCGGCCGCAATGGCCAGAGCTGAGCCAACCCGAAGTCAGG
Source organism: Ochotona curzoniae (assembly GCF_017591425.1). Classification (NCBI taxonomy): domain Eukaryota; kingdom Metazoa; phylum Chordata; class Mammalia; order Lagomorpha; family Ochotonidae; genus Ochotona; species Ochotona curzoniae. Next base: position 3,091,446 of record NW_024466129.1, on the reverse strand, counting down.
AACCAGGAGCTTCTTCTGAGTCTCCCACGCAGGTGCAGGGTCCCAAAGCTTTGGGCCGTCCTCAACTGCTTTCCCAGGCCACAAGAAGGGCTGCCGGGATTAGAACCGGCACCCATATGGAATCCCAGGCATGCAAGGTGAGGGCCTTAACCACTACACTATCACGCCGGGTCCCAAAATATCTTTTCTTTAATGTATGTTCACTTGCTTCTCCATTAAGCAAACTTTCTTCAGCGTAGTTCAATGTTGTTTTATAAATCTCCCCATGGAGAACTGATTGCCTTTGTGGAGTTTGTCTCTGAGACTATGTCATTTTCAGAAATAACCTTTCCCCTAAACTGCTTGACAGTAAACTGGCATCTCCCAAACGCATTAGTGTGTCCCTTCTGCAGGGAGCCTACTTTGCCCAGCCACAAAGAGGTTCGGCAGTCTACGTTAACAATGATCTGCTAGTTCCTGCCGTCTAATCCTCACACCGATCGTCTCACACCCTTCACCAAATGGAGTAGTTACCTGTAGTTGTATGTTCCTCAATGTCTATTTCCTTTCTCTGTCTTTCTGTCTCTGTCTCCCTCTTCAGCCCCCTTCCTCCTGAAATTCCTTACTGAGCTGCATTGGTCCTCCTTGGGTGATATGTGAGGATATATAATGAGACTAAGTGACTGAACAATGCAGGCATTGGGATGTGGCCACTTAAAAGAGCTTGTATGTAAAACCTATGAATTGTTTATTTCTAGAATTTTCCGCTGAATGTTTTCAAAGCACAGTTTTCCTCAGGTGATCTGAAACAGCAAAAAAGTGAACCTAAGACAAGGGTGAGGGGTAACTATAAACAAAACAAAACAAAACAAAAAAAACCCTGAATTATCTTCTCTTCCCACCTTTCAAACCGACTCTGACACCTGGGTTTCTGCAGCCTTAAACCTTGAACCTGCTAAGGCAGAGTTTGCCTCTCTGGACATGGGCAAGCAAGTCTAAGCTTCCTGCAGGAATGCTCAACCCGCGGAGCTGCTCTTGCACCCTTTCAGTAGATGTTAAGCCTTGAGATTAAGGCTTGCATTTGTACCGGGTGGGAAAAGAAAGTCTACTAGGTTCTTCTGAACAGAGAGAGGAGGGTCTCTCATGAGCCAGCCAGGAGCACTGAGCAGGGCTCAGAGTGCTGACCTCATGGGATCCCTGAAGGCTTGTGGTGGGGAGAATATGTGTAATGCATTTCAACTGTGGCTGCTTGGGAAACCAGTTCTAATGTATGTACCTGCTTGACATGGCACCCAATTAAAAGCAGAGTTGGGAAGCTCAGCAGAATGCCACTCTGTGGCCACACAATTTGTCTCCTGAATGCCCACCAGTCAGGGCTCAGCTGGTCAACCTGCTCAGAGGTGCAAGAGGAGCTCTTGGCAGAGCCGCCGGAACCACCCTTGTACCTTCAGGAAATTCAACATGTTCTCCGGTTGCAGTCTCCTCACAGAAAGAGCAGCGTTATCTAAGAGGCCATCATTCAGCAAAATACTTCCCTGGTATTTGTGATTTCTGTCAACATTTTGTGGATTTCAGATGCACAGTGTCGTGATATTGGTGTGTCAAATAGAAGTTGGCTTTCCAGCTCCCCTGTGCCTTTGCCTTAAAGACCTTTGCTTAATTTCACTCCCTCCTTCTCGATGCCACTGCACAGGCTTTGCCCCTTGCTCACTCTGCAGAGGGAAGCCCTCATGCTCACCAAGGCTGCCTCTTTCCACGTGTCCTTGGTCTTTTCCTGTCCTCTTCTCCTCCAGAGGTGCCCAGCCGCCGTCCTCTGTCACACTTCTCTCTCCTCTCACTGTCTACAAGCTCTTTTCTTCTGCTAATAAACAAACTGTGGTCTCTTCTGAAGCAAAGCTTCCCTTTGATTTCCAGACTCTGTTATTTTCTGTTACCCTGAATTCTAAAGGAATATTCTACTCTCACGTCTTAACACTTTTGTACCCTGTAACTCTATAGTGATGCATCCTATGTCCATATAACAATTTGGTCATATCTGGCACGCATGCACTGAGTGTATACTATATGCCATGCCCAGTCTGGATCCAGATGGCAAGTGAAACACACCCTTCTAGATAGGACAACCTGCCTACCCCTACTCCAGATCACCAAGCACCAGGACTTGATAGGGAGGGAAGATAAGACTCACTGGCTCTGTCTTGAAGCAAAAGGAGATAGCAAAAATGATGTTGTAAGATTTCCAGATAAATGAGGGTCCGTGAGAAGAACTGAGGAGAGGAGAGAAGGGGAGGGGAGGGGAGGGGAGGGGAGGGAGGGGAGGGGAGGGGGGGAGGGGAGGGGAGGGGAGGGGAGGGGAGAGGAGGGGAGGGGAGGAGGAGAGGAGGGGAGGGGAGGAGGAGGAGAAGTGAGAGGGGACAGGGAAGCAGAGAGGGAGCCAGTTCAGGTGGAAGGAGAAGCATGGATAAGGTCAGTGAGGCCATGGGGCCCTAGCAGCCGGCACTTTGTACCAGACATGCAGATGAAGTGTGTTGAGGCTGCAGAGAATGAAGAGATTTGAGACTTTAACTGTGAGATCTTGAGAAAGTTTAATTTGTTCTTGTAGACCTTAGTAATAATGGAGGGTTTCAAGTCAAGAATGACATAATCAGATGGTCTTTAGAAATATCATGTCAGAAGCTCCAGTGAGGGGGAAGATCAGATCCGAAGCTGCTCCGTTGTCCAGATAAAGGGTGACAAGGCTGAACGAAATGGCAGTTCTGGGTTTGGAGAAGAGAAGAGAAGAGCTGAAGTAAGCTCTCCCCTGCCTGTACCCTCTGGATTCCACCCACCCAGGAAGATGTTATCTCTTCTGCTTTGAACTCTTGGGGCCTAAAGTGTGTGTGTGTGTGTGTGTGTGTGTGTGTGTGTGTGTGTGTGTGTGTACTTTGCTCCCTCGACTTGTATTACTGTGATGGGTGTAGTGCTCCAGTGTCCCTTATCAAATTGTATCTTTGTCTCTCCTTCCTCAAATTACAATGCTTTGTTCGTCATCAGAGCTGAAGAAAAGGTGCTTTAGTCGAACTGAACTTTCAAGAGCTCTAAACCATGAATAATTGAGGAATCAGCCATGTATAAGTGCTCATCATTTACATAATTGTGTCAACAAGCTGATAAAGAAATTTATTTTGTTTTCATTATTTTTTATTATCCTAGAATGATCTGCTATCCTCATAGCTCTCCAGGTTTCAGAGAAACAGTAAACATGTGTTTTCCAATACACACAAGGGGCAGAAGCATTGTTTGTGTCTTGCTTCCCCAGGCAAGCGAAGCAGTGAAGGGCGAACAGCTGAATGCATTGATTAACTAGGAAAGCCCTGTGCACATACTGGGACATACACTGTCTGAAGAGAAACACAGAGCCCACTGCATGATGGGCCTCACATGCTGGGGCCCCAAGGTCAATGTACAGACACAAATTAATGAAGTTAACTACTTTCTGAAATTGCTTTCTAACATACCGATGATAATTGATCACAAACAAGACCTATATTTATGGTGAAAAAGCTTATGTAAAATTATCCTTTGATATATTATCAAAACAAAATCAAATTGCCCCGATTTTTTCCTGAATGAAAATATCAACACTATAGTCAACAGAGTCAGTAGTTAACCGGGATTTACAATTTTATGATATAGATTTCTTGTTTTCATTTTTGTTCTGTTTTGTGTATATTCTTGCTGTGCGGTGTGAGCAGGAACATGCCAAACAAGTCTAAGTTTTATTAAGGAGTTTTTATTAACCAAGCTTGATGATAACAGGGTCCACTAGAAATAGCAAATCAGAAGTCCATATAGCAATCCAGTCAATCCAAACTCCAACAGGAACAAATGGTCGTTACTCTGAAGTCCATTCATTAAGCTGAAGACCTATGTCCCAGCTTCCCCAACAATATAAGTTATCCTAAGAGACATGCAATGAACAACCTGGACACACAAAGCTGCATTTACCTTTCCCTGGCTTCTCTGCCCATATTCCATTACTATTAAGCCTTAACTCTCCTGGAACTCAGAAGTACACACGTTGGAAATGCAAAGCATCTTAACGTTGCATCTTTACTGTCCTGCCCAAGCAGTGAATGGAGGGTGAGGAATACAGACACACAAGGGCTCAGGGAACACCTGGCCTCAGTCTGTCCTTGGGAAGCCAGAGAGCAAGCAGGTACTGGGAATCAGGAGTCTAGAGTGCTATAGTGACCACAACCAAGAGAGCGAGCTCCTGCCTATCATGGGCCTTTAGAGGGGCTTGTGAGGGGAGTGGTTATACAATACAATATTGCCCCACCCCTCAGGTCCCAGATGAGGATAGGTCAGTGTCACAGATGGGCAGGAGGGACCACCTAGGGGTGGTGTGAGAGTGGCTTGCAAGCGCGAAACCCTGAACTAGCTGCCTACCACTACATGTGTTTTCTACATGGCTCTATAACAGCTATTGTGATCTCTCACCCTCACATCAAACCAAGTGATTCTTATTGGTCGTGATTCATCCCTGTCCAGTGACTCGCACAAATTGTCACCCTGGAGCCCAACCCCTGCATGTAGCATGCTAGGACACAGAACTCTCCTTAGTACGTTTGTGTGTGTGTGTGCGTATGTGTGCGTGTGTGCGTGTGTGTGTGTGTCAAATATAGAGGCCTGAACAACATAAAAGAACCACATATCATGCTACCTGCTCACCATGGACAGAGGACTGAGTTGAGAGTATAATTCTGAACACAGAAAACAAACAATATACCCAAGTTCTACAGAATGCCCCACAGTATTGCTGTGTTATGGTGCTGAGAGAGAAACAGAGCATGTGTCACAGACTCAGGGATGTGGAATCAACCAAAGTTGCTGTCATGGCAGAGGTTGTGGGTCTCAGTCTGAGCCTTGAAATAGAAGTGATACAAATGAGCCTGGCACCTCAGACCCTGGGGGAAAGCAAGACCAAAAGCAAGAGAAGTGGGCAGGAAGCAGAAACCACTTCCAATGATGTTGACGGCAGAGCAACTAGCACCAATGCATCGCCTCTCCTTGGGCAATGTGGTGCCAGCCTTGAGACTGCCTGAACCAAAGACCAGAAATTTAGGCAGAAAATATTCCTGTGATTCTAGTCATTTCTGGAGAGTTGGACTCAAGCCATCCCATTTTTGTCATCCCTGTAACCAAAGACTGAAGCATCCTTTCCCTTGTGTTTGCTTGACAGGAGTGTTGTGTACACTGAAAACCTCAAACCCTTCAAAATGGAATTCTCATATTGCTGACAATTAGGAGTGAAAAACCCAGGGAAGCATTACAATGAATGAGATGACTTCATCAGAGGAGCTTCCAGGGACCTCAGAGAGAAGAGTGAGATGGGTGACTGCAGGTCAATAGATTAGATGCATTTCAAGAGGGTTCTATAGAGACAGCAGCATGTTGCTCTCACAGTATGTTTTGATTGGCACTGTGAAATCTCCCTGCTCTGAAAATTACTCCCTTATCTCACCCTTAACCCCATTCAATTTTAAGGAAATTTGAGGGAAACATGAGAAGTTATAGCACTGTTTTTGCCGTGTTGTCTGGTACCATCTGAGGTAAATTCTCATCGAGGCATTGCTTCTCACAGATGTCCCTTTCAGAAGGGAGGTGTCCTTTGAGAGACTCATTTGTCCATGTTGGAATGCAAGCCACTTTATTACACTTTTTTTCCTCTCTTTGGGTCTGGAAAACTGAAAAAAAAAAAAAAAGGAGAAGCAACCATGAGAAATAATAATTATGGGAACCGAACCTGACATCACCACGGTCATCTCGAATTGGTCTCCATCTTTCCCTGTAGGTGACCTTGGAGGTTCTCTTAAGCTCTGTGGAGTAAACAAAGTCTGTGTTAACCTGAGGCCCTTCTCTGACATCTGAAATGCCTCTTCTCTGGTGTCTGGAATGTCCCTGTGAAAGTTAATATATCTTTGAAAAGTTCAATGCATTCCACTGAGATGCAACCACTGGGTCTATAAAACCCCATTCTTCTGTTTCGGGGCAGAGGAAAAAGGGAGTCACACTTGTGTCCATAAAATCCCCCCAGTGCACACGACTGCACTTTGGGAATTCTCGGTCTGATGCTTTCCTCTATTTCATCCCCTTCTGTCTTTGGCAGACACTTCTCAAACACTGGATTTTTCCAAAGCAGAAATTCTATACCATGGGACCCTGCACAAAACGTAGCTATCGGCAGATAGTGAGTGGTCTGAATAGCTAACGGGCAGAAGGAGTGGAAAACAAATCCAGAGGAGGGCTAGAGGGAGCAGAGAATCCAGAGAGATCTAAGCTTGAATACAGTCTTGCCCTCTTTGGCATACGGCTGGGACAGCCCTGATGGACGGAGCGACTCCAGCATCAAAGTCCACTGCCTTCAAGTGCTGCCTGAGAAGCCTTAGCATTCTTAAAAAAGGAAAAGCAGGAATAGGAAGAGGACAACAGCAGCAGAACAGGACTGTCTGGGAGGCTTTGCTGTGTGACAGAGTGAAAATACATGGATGCGGCAATACTGAATCTAGCCATAATAACAAAAACACAGAAAGCTTTTCATCACGCATAGGGAAGAAGATACCCAAAGAACACCCTCAGTGCAGAACAGCTGTGGCCATGGGCAAGGAAGTGTCAGAGTTCCTACTAAGCCAGTAGAGGACAGTAAGGCTGAGCGATGATTTAATAATTTTAAATAACAAGGATACTGACAAGCAAATACCACAGTCACAGACCACCAAGTCTTCAATGCAGGGCTGCAGAGATTTCAGCTCTGTGGAAAGAGCACCCCGAGAGAATCTGAGCTTTTGGGGAGTGCTGTCTGGACTCCAATCCCTGTTAGATTGCTCTGTGTGTGTTGATTCATTGAGTCATGCCAACAAACAAAGCAGGGATTATTCTCACCAATGTTTTGCAGATTTGAAAAAAATGAGGAAGAGAAAGCCAAATACTTAGTTGGAGGACAAACAACTTAGTAAGTTCAGGGCTGTTACACCTAAGCCCTACATTATATGATCTGTTGAAGATACAGCCAGGCAGCAACAAGGAGCTTGGGCAGCCTCTTGCCACTTAAATCCTGTCACGTTCAGGTTGGAGTGTAAATATCACTTGTGGGATGATGAATGGTTGTTAGGGGTGAGAGTACAACAAGTGTAGTGGAAAAGCCACACCGATTTCTCCCGGGAGCTGAGGGCTGATCTGGAAGGGGAGAGCTGGGCATCATGAAGATACAGCCTATCTCCTTAATCAGGTAAAGGTAATGAGGTATAATGGAGCCACTGCATTTGAGGCCATGATAATGATTGAGATAATGGCCCAGAAATGAAAGAGTAGTTGTATATCTCTTTGAAATAGGAGCTTGAGGTAAGGCAGTGGAAAAGAGTGTATTGATGAAGTTTTGATAATGATCAATGCAACAGCATTTGACTGGGAGGGTAAAGATAAAGGAAGAGTTGTGATACACTTAGTCCTTCCATCAACCATGCTGGCTGAATGTTAACTTTGTCCAGATGCTGCTAAGTGCTCTTGCAAGGAAAAACGGTCTAGTCCACCTGAAACTTTACATGCCATGGATAGAATGAGGCTCTCAGAAACAGCTCTTCTCCAAAATGTACAACCTGAAAGGTCAGGAATTCAGGATGCATTGTCATCAGCTCTGTTAGGGAGCTTCAAGCTGCCCCGAAGACATCAGTCATCGTAATTCTTGGAGAGAGGCCACTGTCACAAAGACACACACAGTGGAATTGCCTTGAAGATGAGGTTATTACTGCTGGCTGTTGCCGCAAGAGGAACCAGGAAGGGGTGAGTTGTAGTAACAGCAGTAGTGACATTGCCATAGAAAGTGGCAGATTACCAGTAGTTAGCGTGATTGTGGGCAATCTGATGAAGGCAAAGAAGAGGCTTCTAACATTATTGGACATGTTGAAGTACCTGTCTGGTGCATAATATGGATGCCTGTGGCTTTATCAAAGGTGGCCAGGGGTTTGAAGTGTAGAGGGGTAGATAAAGACACTGAAATTGTTATGGAAGCAATTATGATCGCAACTGAGGTAATGATAAAGATAATGGACCTGTAATTGAAATCTGGTGGCTGTAAAAGAGAAGGTGAGGACCACTGAAATGTAGAGGGGGTGATGAGGGAGGTAATGGTGGTGATGCGAAAGGTAATGGAGTTATAATGTAGATGATGCTAAGAGGTAATGAGTTATAATGAGGTGATGACTGTGGAGTGGGGGGGAAAGGTGATGAGTGTAATGGAAGTGGGGGAGACTGTGTGATACAGGTGGGCATGGTACTCCGGGCATTCATCATGACAGCTAGAGCTGGGGGTGACCAGAAAATAACCAGCTTCTGAATGCAAAGTTCTCATTGCAGCAGGAGTTCTAATGAGCCCCAGAATAAGATGATTATGTTAATGGGAAAGATGATGGCTATGAACACCGTGAGCCTTGGGTTGGAATTTAGATGTTGCATGGGATAAATGAGGGGAGGAATGAGGATAAGATTGAGAGTAGACCCATGTGGACATGCCTGTACGTTTCAGGACCTGGGGGTCAGAGGGCCATACACCAGCCAGGTGAACCTTAGTGTACCTGCTTTTGCTCACATGGGTCATTTCTGCAGAAAGCCAGTTCAGGGTGAACACACCTGGTTGGAGCAACAATTCAACCTCACAATCCAAGTTCTGTTCTTAAATTGGGAAGAGCAGCACACTAATTCAGAAAGAGGACTTCTGGGAGCAAATGTGTTCCAGAGTTTCTGGGGAGTCTGTGAGCTTCACGAATGAATGGGGTGATTTTTATGTATATAAGTATTTGTTTGAACTGTTACTTTTCCTTCCAAATAGAGAACGTAGAGTTTGTTTCTTGAGGGCTCATTGTTGAGCATTTGAGTGCCGTAGTTGAGAACGGAATCCATGCCAGCGTGTGCTGATCTGGTGTGCTGGGCTCTGGGAAGGATCCTGGGGAATTGGGGAATTGTGTAGCCTGAAAGCATGCACAGAGCAGTGAAACTCTGCACATACACAGAGGATCGCAAACCCATGTCAGGCATCTGAGAGGAGGGCAAGACACAGAGCCAGGGGTCAGAGGGAGCCATGTTGAGGCATCATCTGTCCAAGGAAGGATGCATGAAGCACAGGTGACCCCCGCCTCCACAAGTGCCTATCAGATCAGCCTCAAAATCGTTGGGAAAGCTTCTGTGAAAACACAGATCCTTAAGTTCCGATGCCTGCAGAGTCAGACCATGGGTTAGCGTCGTGATTCGTGAATCTGTATTCTTAAAACTCCGATGAAACTTTTCCAGTTCTCCTTTGTCGGAGTGTCAATCTGTTTCTTAAAGAGAAAGTTAGGGGACATAGGGAAGCACAGTTCATGGGGCAAACCAAACCAGAGTGGGATCTGAGCAGTACTTGAAGACTCCCTGTCCACAGAAAATTGTCCTCCCCCACTCCCCCTACTTTCCCCTCCACCTGCCCATGTGATGCATTTCCCTCAGTGAGGAGCCACACAGCTGACACAGGCAATTTCCCAGGAAGGGATTCCTAGAATGTCTGAAGCAACACTGGGCCACCGAACTCTACTTTTTCTAGAATACAAGAAAGTAGTGATACAGCAAGTGGAGCATATGTCAGGGAGTCAGGAGAAAGTGTATGGGGGAAAGGGAAGGGAAATGTCCTCAAGAGTTATCCCAAGTGTCTGCAGCCAAGGGAACATGTGTTGATAGAGAAATGAAGATTGGCCTCTCCTACACTTAAGATATAACCTTTCTATATAGTATTCTCAGGGATTAAAAAAAAACATAAAAAATCACCGAAATATTCAATGGATGTTTTGGGAGAATCACAAGTTATTTCTGCGAATATGTGATTTACACTTGTGTGCATGGGCCTGAATGTCAATCAGTGAAGTTAGAAAATTGAGATAATTTCTAAAGAATATATTATCAATCAAAAGTTATGTTCTCAATTATCGAGAGAGAGAGAGAGAGAGAGAGAGAGAGAGAGAGAGAGAGAGGCTATTTCTCAAGAGTTTGTGTTATTCTGCTTGGTCCTGCCCCCACAAAGTTTACTGAAGGGTTCACAGTCATGTTGGACCGTGTTACCACAAGGAGTCACCTCTCCAAGGGGAGGAGTGAAGTTCAGTGTTGAATCCTGCCCTGCCTCTTGGGAGTAACTCAAGGCACCCATTGGAGAGGGAGTGGGAGGGTGGTCTCCCAGGTCACTTCTCCCTCTCTCCTAGCATCACTGACCTCAGCAGGAAGAGGAGCACACAGTGACCTTGCAGCCTTCATCACGTGCCTAGGGCTGCCGACCCACCTCCTGAGAGATACCCCTGCCTGCAGAGCCTTGTTGTGGTTCGTTAACTGCTAATCATTCATTAGCCTCCTAGGGACCTCAAGGAAGCCAGGACCCCACCCGCATTTGTGAAGGTGGTTCACTGGGTCCCCCTTTAATAAAATTACAACTTCAGGAAACAAATCATTTATATCAAATACAACCCCATGGCTTCCTCTTATGTTAATCATTTCAGGCAGGTGCTGTTAAGTAATTCAATCACTGGGCTGCAGAAAGCTGCCACTGAATTAATGAGGAGTGAATTCAAAATCTGAATAAGACATTTTCTGAATAAATGGTTCTGAATAAAAAAGGGAGCCAAGCCTATAATCACAGCAGATGACAACAATATAAAATTGCATATTAAACATGGTCCTAGCCGCCATCCATTCTCCAGCCACAAACTCTCAGAGCCAAAAGAACATACTGTGGCCGCCAGTGACAGCCTTGTAAATTTGCCACTTTTCTACTGTTTCCTTAGTGCTTTTTCAGGTGAGCTGAATACATTTTAAAGAATGAATATCCTAGTTTAATATTAAATTCCACCTAACATCAGGGTGAATCTTTCCTAAACAAGAAAATCGGAGTCTCTAGCACCACTCTCTCCATTTCCCATCGAGGTTCCCTGCCTCTAGCCTCCCTCCTCTCCAGGACTCTCATTTCCTAGCAGGCAGAGTGACCTTTGAGAAACCCAAATCTGGACCCGTCACATTCTTGTTTGACCCCCTCCTATCATCGTCACAGCCTTTACTTGCTCATCCTGTCACAGGCAGCACTTGAGGACCAAGCCCCTTAGGATTTTCCAGCCATCTCTCTTGTGGATCCCCTGAAAGGATGTGCCTTGCATTCTAGCCATGCCCATCTTAGCTCCATGACATGGCTTCAACTAGAATGCCTGCTCTAACCTGCCTAAGTCTCAACTTCCAAAATTCACCTTGGACATTGCCTGCTCTTCAGATTCTCTCTGATTCCCCCATGGTTCTCATCTCTATACTGGAGAAGACCCTTCCTCTATGTTTTCTTAGTTCCTAGAGGCAGAGCTCAATTACTGAACAGAGCACTCAATGCTATCACAGTGGGCGTGCTGGACTGACAGCTCGCTGAGAATAAGTCTGAGTAGCATTTAATTACACATTTTCAACGTTAAACATTGATATTTGATGAATAATCCGATGAGTGGATGTGCCAAAGAGGGAATAGATTGCATCACAGTTGAATAAATGAATATACCCATACATGATGTATGCCAGTTCCAGAAACTACATTTTCATTCTCCAGTATTGAGCAGCATTAAGAAGTTTATGTTCATAGTGGGAAAGTCAGTGGGCAAAGACTTGGCCTGGGACAAATGACACTGTCTGTAGTTGGTGATGCCATCTCCTTTCGGATCCTTCCTTCTTGGGCCCAGACGTTCAGCGCCACACGAAATCCCCCTGCTCTATGCGCAACATTTAGTTTTCCCAGAGCTGTGGTCGCCTGGCATTTGTCACGCTGTGCTTCATCAGAGATCTAATCAGGTTTGAGCTTTTAACAATGTGCTCGTCATGCTCACTTAACTTAAAATCAAGCCTGTTCGGGCATTACCGGATCCTATTCACTCAGTCTGGTAGTTTGGGCATTTAAAATTTCAGAATTTTTCATCTTTACCAAGCAGCTACTCGTGCATCAACTTCCTGGGCTGGTCACCTTGTTGGAAGAGACAGGCTCTCGAGAGCCTTTGCTCTGCACGGAAGTGACTGTGGATGTGTTTCCTGTTGATGTCCTAACAAAGGACAACATGCTTCAGTGAAAGAAAGCAGCACAAATGGGTTATCCTTGATTCTTTAGGCTAAGAGTCTAACCTGGGTCTCACGGGCTCCAGATGAGGTGTTGGCAAGGCTGTGCTCTTTCTGGAGATGCCAGACAAGGAGAGGTCATTCTCCAGCTGTGTGGATGGGCCCAGTTGTCGTGTCCTCTGCTATATACTCAAAGCCAGCAACAATGGATAGCGTCCTTTGCACGTGGTATTATGAGGACCTCATATTCTGCCTCCCTCTTCCAGTTTGAAGGATGTCCCTAGAATCACACTGGGCTCCCCCAGATGACCCAGGGTAATAATCTCCCAGTTGTTATGCCAGCACAATAGCAGCCTTAGTGTCCCTTTGATATGTAAAGCTGGCAGTCTGAAGATTCTAGAGCATCTTGGGAACCATTAGTTTCATTACCAGCAACCTGTGTGGCTCTGGAAATCCAGAAGGGATTCTTTTCTTTTTTTAAGGATTTGTTTTAAAGGAAGATTTGCGGAGAGAGAGAGATCCATTTTCCATGTGCTGGTTTACTCCCTAAGTGACTGTAACAGCTGAGGTTGGGCCAGACTGAAACCAGGAGCCACAAGCTCCTTCCTGGCTCTCCTGGGCACAGGGCTCAAACCTGTAAGCCATCCTCTGTGCTTTCCCAGGCATGTTAACAGGAAGCTGAATCTGAAATGGAGTAGCCAGGATTTGAACCAGTGTCTGTATGGGATGCTGGTGTTTCAGGCAGCAGGTTAATATGCTATGTCACAATGCCTGTGCCCAGAAGGATTTCTGGTACAACCCTCAAGGGTGACCCTCCCACCATCAATGTAAGAGTCTCCTGGAGACATTTTGGAAGAACCAAAATCTGTGAGCTCATACACTTGTGGAGAGGAAATGGAGGGTGCACTGCGAATTTGCAAAGCCTTGCTCCAGAGGCTTTGAAGGGCGCAAAGGGAGAAGCTCAGGTTCTGGTGGCAGATGGTGGTCTTATCTGGAAATGTTCCAGTAATTAGGAGCGAACAAGGTTTCCCCTGGGTAAACTGATACTTGCTCATTTCAGCTTCACCTGCTGCTGTAACATCGGACCTCGCAATAAGGAGGGTTTTTCCCACCCAGTAGCAGCTGCACTGGACTGGGGGTGATCTCCCCGGTCACCTTTGCGCAGTAATCTCTTGCTTTTTTCAGGCAAGAGCAGAGCCCATGTAGAAGGCTTCTAGAAAGGAGTAGGGCATTGAATTGCACATGCTCTCTGCAGGCAGGCCAACCCTCAGAAGGAAGAGACAGCAGCTGAGTTGCATGTGTCCAGTTTTTCCTTCTAGACTCAGCAACAAGACAGGTCACCGATGAGGCAAAGGCTAGACTTAAGACAGGAGTCTTAACAACTCACACAACTGCCTCCACACACAGGAAAGCATTAGGAGGGGGACTAGCTCTTTCCCTTGTGAAACATCTCCCCTCGATGGTACAGCACTGTGGTATACACAATAGGAGTCTAATTACAATGGTCATCATGGGATATGGCAGCTCTAACACCCATCATCCTCCTCTCCTATGAGCTTGCTGCAAAATGTGGTTTCCTAGACTCCTCGCTAGGGATTCAGACTCAACAGGAGCAGTCCACAGCCTGGATACTAAACAAACCCGAAAATCCACAGCATCCAAGCAGAGACACGACTGGTATCTGGATTTGTTGGCTCACTGAGGCAGAACTTCGTCTATACCACAGTGGCCATTGCACAAGACTCCCTGATGGCAAGGTTCAAAGACCACGTTTAACCATCCTGCTGGAAAAGTGTGTATCCTATAGGACCCAAAAGTGTCTCCCAGAACAAAGGGCAAAGGAAGGGCTTGGCCCCAGGCAGGAGAGCTTCTAGGAACATAGCAATTGCTCTCTGCACCTCTCGGGTCTGTTCCTCTCCAGTAACCCATGCTGTCTTCTGTCTTTTCGCTCATGTGTGTGGTGGGCAGAGTATACTTCTGTATGACTCTGAAACATGCTTTGTCATTGCGCAATGCTCACAGGTTGGTGTTCCTTGAGTCATTCTAATTCACAGGAAGGAGAATCTGATTAGCCAAGTCAGGTCAGCCCCCTCCTGCAGGCTCAGGGACACGGAGCCTTGGGTCAGCCCCCTCCTGCAGGCTCAGGGACACGGAGCCTTGGGTCAGCCCCCTCCTGCAGGCTCAGGGTCTTGGGGCCTCAGAACTCGTTTGTCTTAGTGGTAATATGTTGGAGAATAGTCTGATAGAGACTGCTACTCCAATTTCATATTATAAATATTGCTCTTTTTTTGTAACAAGAAAGTTAACAGCTAAACTTTGTGACTTCAGGTGTCTAATAAAGGTTTTTAAGAGATTGCTGATCTAGTCTTAGATTTGATCTCAGTGGAACAGCAGCTATAGTGAATTTTTTGAGATTATGATCAAGAGCTCGCTCATTGTGACAAGTGCTTCTACTTCTAACTGGGTTCACGTCCTCCTTGATAGCCCAGGGCCTTCCACATGCTTTCTTCTAGGTGAGCCATTTTAAAAGCATTTAAAAAAAAAGACCTTTTTCTAGGAGAGTAATTTATTTGTAAATATGTCCAGTACGCCAGTTCTTTCAGTGTTGAGATTATATCTCGCTGACCCTAAAACTGTAGCACTTATTGGAATGCCTGGCTCAGAGCAGCCATCCGGGGTGATTGCCGACTTTGGAAATGAGCAAAGGCTTGTTCCTCAAAAGGCATCAACAAAAATCTGCACATGCTGTCAGGAGATGGTCCCCAATTCAGGAGCACCTTGGTCACCTTGCTAAAGATCATGGGGAAGAAGAGCTCTCAGATTGGGATGTGTGAGGAGCAAACTCAGGAATTAGGATAGATGGTCCCACAACTAAAAAATTCACTTCTGCTTCAGACCTCCTCCTTTTTCCCTTAGCCTCCCTGTTTTCATCTCAATCAGCTCAAACTCTTGCTGCTTCCTGGAAGATACACTCAAGTCAAGGGAAACAAAAGTTTTCCTTCTCCAAGGTGTCAGCTTACTGCTCTTGAGGGTCAATCATGGGGAGAAAAGATATAGGGAATGTTTTATGAAGGTTCATAGTTAAAATTATTATTTATTAGAAGGGCAGAGAGACCCAGATACAAAAACCACACAGAGAGATTCTCCATCTGCTGGTTCACTCCCCAAATGCCTGCAACAGCCAGGGCTGAGCCGGGCTGAAACAGGGAGCCAGGAACTCAGTCCAACTACTGCACGAGGGCTCACTGACCCACATGCCGGAGGCATCATGTGCTGCCCCAGGACGTGCAATAGCCGGAAGCTGAATCTGAACAAGAGGAGCGAGCAAGCCCAACACCCTCACATACATGCTGGCATCCCAAGGAGCATCTTAATCACTGCAAACAGCGGCCACCCTCCAATGTTTATCTTAATTGTTGTAAAATAAAACTTTAAGCTCCAAATCCATCATTCCACTTAAAGTCAATATAACAGAACCCAAATGCCTTCATCATGACAGCATCTTATTAAAAAAAAAATGTGTTTTCCTAGGTTTTCTAACTTCCAAAATAATAAGAAGCAGCTTTGGCATGACAATTGCCTGACAATGAAAACACAGTCTAATGAAACGGCACCTTGTGAATTTACACAGAAGCAAATCTCTGTCATGCTTTATTTAAATTAATTTGCTGTTCATGCACTGCAGGATGACTTTGTTTAGACTTGCTGGTGGAGAAAATGAAGCTGAAAGATCCAGGAAAGCCTGATTATGAGGGTCCCACGGGCCCACAGCCCGGCTCCACTGGCCATGAGGGTCCCACGGGTCCACAGCCCGGCTCCACTGGCCATGAGGGTCCCACGGGCCCACAGCCCAGCTCCACTGGCCATGAGGGTCCCACGGGCCCACAGCCCGGCTCCACTGGCAGTAGAAGTTGGCTGCACGGGACAGGGAGCAGTTTTTTAAAACCGCTGCATCTACTTCTGCAAGGCAGGAGGCAGTGTGACCTCCCTGTTGGTGGCATTTTTGCCACGTGATGTCAAGTTTCAGTGACTGTAAACCAGTCCCAATGCACACTCGATGTCAATTTTTAAACTGAACTTTTGTTTGATGCATTATATATAAAAAAGGAGCCTTTCCAAACACTCTGTAAGGACTATTTGCCAGTTCTGGGAGGCCAATGTGGCAGTCCTCCCTGGAACTGTAGATAACACACAAGGCCATACATTTGTACTTGTGTGTTTCAAAGTAGTTTATGTCAAAAGAAAAGCGTCTTTTCATTCCACTTTTCACAGGATTTTTGAAGGGACCTCATATATTGTACTATGTGCTTTTCTATATGGCACAGAGGGCCAGAGTCCATCTGTCCTTTCTATGTATTATGGCTTGGTGTGTCCTTGCATTACTCCTGTTGCACTTTGGGGCATGTGGCAGGTGAAATAACGGTCATTTGAACACAAGCACTGGGGCTGAGGGTCGATCTGGGAACTGAGACGTTGTTGAGTGGCTTTTGGCCAGGTAGCATCCATGGGCTGCATGTGTCAGGTGCACGGATGACTCCCATCCAAGTCGGAATAGGGCAGGACAGAGCACTCAGACTTCAGCATGCTTCTCACAATGGTGTGCTGCTGAGAACTTATGCAACATCTGCTCCTAAAGCTTTCCATTTCATATTTTTGGGCTGCAGTGACTGTGGGTAGCTGAAACCGTAGGTGGCCCAGCTGTGGAAGCACATGGGCTGCAGAATCACCATTTCATGGGAGACTAAGGCGCAGTGTCCATTGGTCTACTGTCTCGGTCTTTAAGAAAAGGTGTGCCAGCACCTAAACTCTAGATGTTTAGAGTAAACCTGATTTGAAGTTTTAGTTTGGAATCCCAGATCATAATCCAATTTTTAATTTTCACAGTTTTTTATGTTAGTGATTCGCAGATGCCAGAATGGATCCTCTCACAGGGCACACACAGTCCCAGGAGCTGTACCTAACTACAATTATGGTTTGTCCTACATGGCCATTAACCTGGAACAATAACTTTCTCCATAGAAGAAGGACCTAAAACAATAATGGCCAGCACCTTGGAGAGATGTGATCAGCACAGGACAGAGTTAGTGAGCTGTGCACACTTCCTGATCAAAAATATCACTTTTTTTATACTTGCAGTAACTTTTATGGCTTATTTTTAAAACATTTATTTATTGGAAAGACAGAGTTGCAGGGGAAGCAAAGGAAAGAGACATACATGGAGATCTTGCTTCATCCAGTTTGTTCTCTGAAGAGCTACAGCAATGAGAGAGGAGTCAGGCTGAATGCAGGAGACTGGAACTCCATCCTGGTCTCCCCCATGTGTGTGAGGCCCCTAGCACCATGGGCCACCTTCTACTGCCTTCCTACGTATACTAACATGGAGCTGGATCTGAAGTAGGACAGCCAGGATGCAAACTGGTGCTCATATGGGGTGCCAGTGTTGCAGGCACTCTTTCAACCTGCTGCGCCTCAATGCCAGCAGCCCCCATTTCTTGCTTTTAAGTAAAAGTTTTCTCAGTTCTTAGAACCCATTGCGCTTTTATGATGAGGATGCAATTTATAGACAACATAAAGAACCTGAACTTGAGGGAGAAGTCTAAATACATGTTTAAAAGTAATTTTGTACACACACACACACACACACACCAGCATGCCCATCTCCATTTGGAAAACTTCAGTTCTTTTTGCAGAAAAAGGAAAGAAATTTTAAAATCCAGTGTTAGCTGGCCGCTGATCTAGTGATCTCTGAACTTCACAAAGCTGTCTGTATGCTTCTTTGCTCAGTGTGAGTTTAAACACAGCCCTTTAAGCTGACGTCAGAGACTGTCACTTCTTAGCTCTTGAGATCCACTGCTGAGTCAAGGCACCGAGTCAACAAGAAAGCAACCCTTTCTGGGAGCCCGGTCCTCTGCTTTGGCTTTTTCTCTCCCCAGAATCAGCCATGAGACCTGGAAGCACCACGAAGTCTCCACATGAGGCGGGAGGGGAAAAGAGAACTTTAACTGCTCAGGCAACTGTGAAATAATGAAAAGGAGATAAGAGCCAACAAAATCGGGAGGCAGCGAAAAACTAGAAGCAGAATACAGTGGATTACATTTTTCTCAGAGATAACCTGCAAACAGGCTTTATCATCCAAAGGCCATTTTCTCTCCCATCTAGGGACTCAAAAAGAAGAGAAAAGATCAGTTCTACAGCAAAGTTCAGCTTAAGTAACCTGACCAGGTAATTGAAAAAAAAAAGCTTTCAGGTGTTTGGTTAAAAACATTTCTTTTTTTTTACTGTTATCAAGTACAAACACCACTGGTGGAAACAGTGGCTGGCCATCCTTCCTAGGCAGGTTCACAAACCACTGGCACTGGCGAGCAGGGATAATTGTCCCAGCAAAATAATTGCTCCTGATTTTCCAGTGCAACATAAGAAAATTCTTTTAATTCAATAAGTACTCCTGAAGAATGTTTACTTTATGATATAGTCCCTAACTAACTACAAAGAGTTTGTCTTCTATTTCTGGCATTTAGAAAAGGTCACATGCTTAGCAAAGGGCATGGCTGTGTTCTGTCCCTGGTGCACTAGTGCTGTAGCAGTTGGAGGGGAGAAATGTGAAGAAAGAATTTGGAACACAGGGCCCAGCACCATAATGTAGCAGCTAAAGTCCTTGCCTTGAATGTACCAGGATCCCATATGGGCACCAGTTCTAATCCCGCTTCCCATCCAGCTCCCTGCTTATGGCCTGGAAAAGCAGTTCTGCGTGGGAGACCTGGAAGAAGCTCATGGCTTTGGATTGGCTCCAGCCATTGTGGCTACTTGGGAAATGAACCATCGGATGGAAGATCTTCCTCTCTTTCTCTCCTCTTCTCTGTGTATCTGCCTTTCCAATAAAAATAAATCTTTTAAAAAAAAAAGAATTTGGAGCATATCACTTTATCAATTATGTGTTACTAAGTGACAAATTATCCTCAAGGCATGTGTCATAAGGCAGCACTCATTCATAACCTCCCCACTCTGAGGGCTGGGCATCGGGAAGGTTAGATGGCAGGTTCATGCTCATGGTGTCTTGTGAGGTTGCCATCAAGCTGTTAGCTGGGGCTATACTCCCTCAACAGACAATTCAAAGAGAATCTGCTTCCACATTCACTCGTGTGATTGATGGGAGTTCCCAGCTCCTTGTCATGTGAGTCTCTCCATAGGATTCTTTATGACAGCACAGCCAGCTTCTGCCAGAGGCAGCCACATGAGAGCAAGAGTGAGAAGTGTCTCAACACTTCTGGCATATTCTATGTGTTAGAGGTGAGTCAATGAATCCAGCCCCCACTCCAGGGGAGGGAATTCTCCAAGGCTGTGAATACCAGGAGCTGAGATCACTGGAAGAGTCCCTGAAAGCTGCCCACCACAATCACCAAAGGGCAAAGGGATTGTGTCTAAAGGCTCTGCAAACTCTAGCCAGTGAACTTGCCACCTGTTTCTGCCCTACAGTTTTATTGGTGTACTGATACCCCAT
Source organism: Ochotona curzoniae (assembly GCF_017591425.1). Taxonomy (NCBI): domain Eukaryota; kingdom Metazoa; phylum Chordata; class Mammalia; order Lagomorpha; family Ochotonidae; genus Ochotona; species Ochotona curzoniae. Next base: position 3,071,840 of record NW_024466129.1, on the reverse strand, counting down.
TGATGTAGCTATTACCCATGGCTGGTTCTGCGCAGTAATAGCAGTATTCAGAAGTTGTTACATTGGGGGGAGGGTGGTCCATGGCTCCGAGTATTTACCAGATGAACCTGTACAGAAAGAGTTCTGCCGAGCTGCTCTAGTGCAGTAGTGTTTCTAAAGCATGTGTGCCTAGGAATCACCTGAGATTCTGTTAGCACGTGGTTCTGATTCAGTGGAACTGGGTAGGACATGACATTCTGCATTGCTAACAAGCTCCCAAATGGTACTGATGCTGTGGTCCACAGACCACACTTTGGTACCAAGGCTCTAGTTACCCCGAGGCCCGGCAGACACAAAGGTCCAAGTCAGAGGAAATGGCATGAGAAGAGTTGAGAGAAAGCAAAGGCCTGATTCTGGGGTGAGAATAAGATGGATGGGGGTGCAGTCATGCCCCCCTCATGGAGATTGCCTATGGAGAGCAACACTCAACAAGGGAGAAGCAATAGATTTTGAGTTATTCTTATTTCAAGATGCATAGTTTTTTTTAAAAGATAAGACTACATTTGATTGTTTATACAGAATATTTTAAAAGTCTCTACTAGAATTGAAAAAGGCAAAAAATAGACAGAAATAAATTGATAAATAAGTTCCACTGACATTTATTTAACATCCATTTTTCATCACTGATGTGCTAGGTGCTAGGGATATAAAATAAACAGATAGTCCCTGTTTGTCACCCAGGCTTGTTATAGACGAAGACATGTGAAGACATTAGAGTTGATGCATGCTGATAAGCATTTCGTAGCAGCATTTACCAGTTGTTGCAGCAGAACAGAGAGGCTTGAGCCTTGAAAGATGAGTGGGAATTTGTTATGCTGGCCGGTGGAGAAAGTGTCTGGAGCTGAGGAGCATTAGAGTAAGAATGGAATGGGGGTTATATGGGACTAAGCATAGGCTTTGTACAAGGAGAGGCACAAGGAAGGGAGACAGGCTAAAAAAGGGTGACCAACAGGCAGGGAAAGGCTGTCAACCCCTAGCTATGCTATTACAGTCTGTCTCCACCTCCATGAGGAGGCTTTCTGTAATGCTCTCTGAGGGCTGTGTCTGGCTCATTGTTGGCACCTCAGTCCTGGACCCAGTGTGGGTACCTAGCCATCTGTGTGAGGCAAGTGAATGAGTGATGGGGGGTGGGGGTCTAGCATCGCCTACATTGTTGGTTGTGCTGAGGACTGTGTCAGATGACTTGGCTGCCATAGCAGATTCCCGCAGACTGGGTGGCTTAACACATACAAATATGCTTCCTCCCGGTTCTGGAGCCTCGCAGCCCAAGAGTGAAGCCTCAGCAGGGTTTGTTCTCTCTTTTGGCTTATGGAGAATACCTTCTCACTGCTTCTTCATGCCATTTTCTCAGCACTCCCTCTGTGCACAAGAGCCCGCTGTCTGTGTACCCTAATCCCCTCTTCTTGAGAACCCATTCCCACAGCCTTCTCCAACTCCATTACTCCTTCCAAGATCCCATCTCTAAATCCAGCCACACTTTGAAGTTTTGGGGATAAAGGCCTTATCACGTGGCTTTTAGGAAGACATATGCAGTCTGCAGCTAGGATGAAGTGAACCCTTGGAGATGCTGGGGCGGTGGTCCAGCATGTAGGGTACGGAAGAGCACTGATCATGTGTAGTGTAAGAGGAAAATATAGCAAGCACATTGTTTGCTTCTGAGCAAATACTACAGTCTAGACTCGCGCCTACTGAAAGGGCTTTGAGGCTTTTGCAGAAGTCAGAGAGCTCTTTAAAAATCTTTACTTACTTATTTATCTGAAAGACACACACTCAAACACAGGAAAGTGAAGGGAGGTTTTCTATTTGCCAATTCACTTCACAAATGACCAAACTGGCTGGAGCTAGTTCAGAACAAAACCAGGAGCCCAGAACTCTACCTGGCTCTCTGACATGGTAGCAGAAGTCCAAGTGTTTGGGCCGTCTTCCATTGCTTTCACAGGTGCAGGGTATTGCATTGGACATAGAGCAGCCAAGACTCGAACGAACACCCCAATATGGAGTGCCACTTCGGGTGGCAGTGTAGCTCAGTGTGCCAGCACCCCAATTGTGTAAGGAGAGCTGCTTAATCCAATGAGTGCCTCCCCGCCGCTGCTCTGCTAGCAGACACAGTGCTGTGTCCAGCACTGACAGCTTGCGTTCACTTGTTTGTCATAAGCTCTTCACAATAATATTATGAGGCAGAAAGCATCTTTGTGTGGCTAGGAAAAACTTGGACAGAGTTTGAGTAACTTGCCTAAAACACAGTCAGTTAACAACAAGGTCAGGATTCTGCCCCAAGCACCGCCCACTGCTGAGCTGCTGGCCCAGGTGTCAGCATTGTTCTCTCAGGATCTAAAGTTCTGGTTCCATCCAAAAACCATTGGCCTCTCTGGCCGCCCACACTGACCACTCTGAAATACCTGGAAAAGCCCCCGGGTATCAGGGCAGAGGGGGCGAGAAGAAACACATTGTGCCTGAGATCCTGCCTCTCAGACAGCACTGCTCCGGGTATCACTCAGCTGCCTCTCAGCCTGGCAGTCGGCTATTCACTCTGGGGGATGCCGGAGATAAATATAGGGCGAGAGGTTTCCTGGCATAATGTGGAACAAGGCACAGGGGGCTGGATGAATACCAAGCAGCGGCAGTTGAATGTTGAAGACCAGCAGGAGCTGATTTGTGGCCAGTCCAGACAGGTTGCAGACGTAGAGAGAAGAGAGGCCTGTGTAGGACTTTCTGGAGCCACCCACCAGAGGCGGGGTCCAGCATGGTCACCTAGCAGCTAAAACCCTTGCCTTGCACACACCGGGATTCCATATGGGCATTAGTTCTGATCTCGGCAGCCCACTTTCCCATCCAGCTCCCTGCTGGTGGCCCCGGGAAAGCAGTTGAGAACGAATCAAAGCCTTGCGAGCCTGCACCGGCATGGGAGACCTGGAAGAGGCTCTGCGCTCCTGGCTTCGGATTGGCTCAACTTTAGCCATTGAGGCCACTTGGGGAGTGAATCATCGGGTGGAAGACCTTCTCTGTGTCTCCTCCTCTCTGTATATCTGAGTTTCCAATAAAAAAAAAAGAAAGAAAGAAATCTTAAAAAAAAAAAAGCACCAGAGGCTGGGTATCTTAAACAGTGGAGACATTGTACCATAGTTCTGAAGGTTGGAACTCCAATATGAAGGTATTGGCGGGGCTGATTCCTTCTGAGGGCTGGAACTCCTGACCATTCTCCATGTCCTGCATGTGGCTCCTGCCTCCCTAGAGCTCTTATCATCTCGCCTCTCTTCCAAATTTTCTCTTCTTATAAGGACATCAACCCTGTTGGATCAGGGTCCATTCCAATGGCCTGTTTTTAATTTGATTCCACTTTAAAGGCCCTGGCTCCAAATGCAATTACATTTTGAGGTCTTGGGTTACAAATTCACCACATGAACTCCTCAGGGGACACAATTCAACCCTTGGTAATGCAGATCTGCTTTTCAGAGCCATGGAAAGGTTTTCAGGCTAACCCATTTGCTCTGGACAGCCTGGGCCCATGCTGGGTACGGGAGCAGTACAATAGTGCAATTGCCCTTGGGAGAGGAGTGGCCTGAAGCCAGAATAAGCTCCCAGGATAGGGCATGGAGATCAGCAGTCCATTTACAGTGGGAGTGAGGTCAGCGTCTGAGACAGGACAGCTGGCACAGGGCACAGAATATGGGACCTGCTTGGGGATACGAGTTGGGGGCAGTCACACAAAGTATTGAATCCACATAGCAATTCTGACAGCACTACTTATCTGCTTCACTTGCCTGGGTTCTGGGGGACCCCTCCCCCTGAAGCCTCTGTGTCCACATCCACTCACATAAGGACTTAGTTTGTAGGACTAAGCGGAATTAAGAGAAAGTGCCCACCAAGTGCCTAGCACCTAGCCTGGAAAAGGTACCCTCTCATCGAGCACTGCTTTATGAGAAGTGATAAAATCACAGTGATATGAAATATTAAAATGCTACATGAACATCCAAACCAAAGAGATTTTTCACCCTAGGCAAGAAAAACTTCCGTTCAAACATCAGTTCCTTCTAGAACCAACTTCATCCTGGGCAAAGAAATAGAGCTTCTGGCCGTGAGCTTTCCTGGTACACCTTGCCAGCTCGTCCTCCTCCGGATCCACCCTCAAGGCTGTCCCTTCAGGTGAGGCTCGTGGACACTGGAAGCCCTTTGTGAATGTGTGAACCTAAGCTGCCTTCCAAAAGGGCACCCCATCTGGGTGGAGCTTTCTTGGGTCCTCTTCTTATCATGCAGCAGAGGCAGCAAGCAGGCACTGCCAGAGAGTAGCTGCTGCTTCCTCCATCTTTGTCTCTTCCCTCCCTCCCAGAATCTGTTACAGGAGTTTCATTCCCCTTAATTTACTCTCTGCAAATTGCTCAGCCTGAACACTGTTATTCCACAGCCCCGTGAAAGCAGTGCCGGGTGCCTTCATCCCACACTCTCGGCACGCAGTGCTCACTGCATCGGGAAAGAGTTGGCCTGCAGAAGAGATCTGGCCTGGGGCACCTCATGAACTTGCTCCTCATGCTATTTCTCCTTTGCACAGGGATTTACAGCATCCAGAGCACAGTTGACCCTACTGGCTCATTTACATAAATGCTAGGGACCAAAACGTAAACCTTTCCTCTCTTTCCAGTTACCAAGCTCTTTCTCCATTTACCAATTACTCTCATTTCTAGATAATATACACTCATATAATGCCCTAAAATATACTGCTGCTTCCCATATGAAGACTGCTAGTGCAATCCCTTGCCGGGAAACATGGGCTGCTGGCTCTTTATGTTCTAGCTGTGCTGGATTGGGATGCGTCCTCAGGGTCTGTTGTTTTGGCACAGCCTCCCAGATGTCACTGAAGCTGGAACTTCTTGTCTTAGAGCACTAGCCCTTCCTTTGCCTTGAGGCTCTTCCCAGGGGGTAGACAGAGCACCTCGGCATTCCCTACACCAGAAATACCTGAACCCTGTGGCATATTAATTTCACCTAGGGAATTTTTCAAACTTGCGTTGCTCAGGCCATACCCATCCCACTTAAGTTAGATTCCCATCTTGGACATTGTGGATGAATTAGTCTGAGGTGTGAGCTGAGAGTCAGGAATGTTGAAGTCTTCCCAGGTGAATCTACCATGTAGCAACTTGGAAACCACTGCCCTGTACTTCAGGAACCCACAGAGACACTGCTAGGAAGCTCTCATAAGGTCGCCCCGCCAGTGGGTGATGCATCTTTAGTGGGATGTATCCTGCTCCTGCTTGGCAAGAAATTATCACAGACTTGGTGACTCAAAGCTTGGTAACACTGTTATGGCAGCATTTTGCCTAGGACAGGTTCTCTCCTGGAGCTCAGGATCTATACTCAGGTTTTTGACAGAATGTAGTTCCTTGGCACTAAGGACTAGACTCTGTTTTCTTGCTGGTTATTGACCAAAGGCTAATCATGGCTCCTGGAGTCTACTCAAAGTCCCAGTACATGACCGCATTCATAGACTGCTCAACATAGCTGTTTCCTTTTAAAATTAGCAGTCTATATATTTGGCTGTTCATTTTCTTCCAGGCTAATAGGAGAGTGTGTCCAACACTTCACTATCTTTGGAAGGTCCATCTGATTAGGTCAGGCCCTCTAGGATGTTTCCCTTTGGATTAACTTGAAGTCACCTGGTTAGGGCCCTTAAACACATCTGAAAAATCCCTTTCGCCATAATGTGCAGCACAGACATGGGAATGATATTGCTCCCATACAGTAGCCCCAATAACATGCTCCAGGCAAGGGGACTTGCAGAGTGCATATGTCAGGACTGGTGAATATTGAGTTCTTACTCAGCACACTGGCGTATAAGCACGTTGCCATTCTGCCTGGTCCTGCTTTCCTCCCTCACCGATTCAAATTGGATGACTATTTCTTTGCCAAGAGCACATTTAATCGGCAACACACCTTCTAAAAGGGAGAGTCAGGCTAAAGGTTAGGCATCTTTTTGCTTCATCCTGCTCCTGCCCAGTCCCTTTGAACAAGGAGCCTCCCTTTTCGTGATGGGATCTTGAACAGGCTTTCTAGGGCATGCTGCATTTCTTGCCCTTCTGCCTCCCTGCATGCAGTCCTCTTTTCCTAATTTATTTTCAGCCCCGAAGCTGAGCTCAGAGGCAGCATCTGGTTCTGCTTTTAAAACAAAGCTCTGGCTGAGTCAGGGAGAGAAGCACAGAAGTCAAGCACACATTTGTCCCCAAGGTCGCCCAGCAACAGCCCAGCCTCCTCCTAGCTTCCACTGTTGTCAGCATACACCTTTGATTCACCTGAGTCTCTTGTAGGGTCTTGGGGCTACTGGGTCTGCAGCTAGGTCAGAGACACTGGGCTCCAGTGTGTTCCCAGGCCCCACATCTCTTTAGAAATTCATACATAGAAAGTATAGAGAATGCGACATGTATAACTTCAGCTCCACTTTCCTGCTCTCCTTTCAAACAGTTGAATGGCTTTTTCTGTAGCTCCTTGTGCTCACAGGGCTGGAATGTCATGGAATACATGACTGGAATGGCATGGTAGAAACAAAGGCTATTAAAGATCCCAACTGGAAAATGTGACTAATTCATGATACCCAGGGGGTGACAAAAAATAATCTTGGAGCCCCTTTAAGATTGTTGTTCTAGTTGTGTGCTGTTTTCAATTTGATACAAGTATCAAGAAGATCAAGACTTTCCCAGAACAAGAATTATCAACATGGGATGGGAACAAGAGAGACAGGTGGCAGGTCATAGGTGCAGTTTAAACTCCCTTTGGATGGTGGAGATTATTGTCACAAGAATACTAGCCACAACCATTGGTTTTTCTTAGCTGGGACACTTGCATTTTCCAGTGTTCTTTTGTGTTGTACCATGATTCATGCTTATGAAATTGGCTCGATCTTAATCTAGAAATACAGTCACAGCAACCAGACAGTAAACTAACATAGTAAGAAGGAGGTTGACAGAGAAGAAAGCTACACTTCCTGTTAAGAGAAACCACAAAAATGTGGGTCCTCTCTTTAACCTGACCTAACACCTCCTTTAAAAAAGAGATTTCATTTATTTTTTAATTGGGAAGTCAAAGTCATTGAGAACAGAGATAGAATGATCTTTCATTCACTGGTCCACTCCCCAAGTGGCCACAATGACCAGAGCTGAGCCAATTTGAAGCCAGCAGCCAGAGCTTCTTCCGGGTCTCCCACCTCGGTTGCAGGGTCCTAAAGCTCTGAGTGATATTCTATTGGTTTCCCAGGCCACAAGCAGGGAGGTGAAAGTGGAGCATCAGGGGTACAAACCAGCACCTATATAGGATACCAATGCTTGCAAGGTGAGGCCTTTAGCCACTAGACAGTAGCTGGGCCCCCAACACCTCAGGCATATGATGGCTCTGTGGGTTATACTTGGATTCACCAATTATGCAGAGTGATTTGCTTGGGTAGCCATTTCCCCCAGAATACCTGACCTGGAGGAAGACATCAGAGTGTGGGATGCAGATAGGATAATGCATGCTCTACTCGGCAAAACTGCAGCTTCAGAGTCTGAGTTCCCAGAAGGGAGCACCAGAATGTGCTCAGAGAAGTCACAAATGACAGCCGGGTCTTCAGCTCAGCAGAAACAAAGCAGTGAGGCCCAGGGGCAGCTCCTATCTCACCCTGCATGGAGAGCCCAGTGCTGGTTCCACAGCTGCCAAGTGTGGCCCTCGGAGCCAGGCTGGGACACTTTGACCATTCAGCATCTTCTATCATTGTTACTGTACTCATTACCATTTAGGGAAACATGCTTTCCTCTGGCACTTTTAACTGGAAGGGAGGCCAGTCTCACTTTCCATTTCTTCTCTGAAAAAATAAAAAAATGTTGTTCTGCCTCTTCTATATGTATTAGGAAAGGGAAAACCAATAATGAAAATGGAGGGCAATGAGAACAGACATCAGGCTTGTGGTTGGAGAGAATCATGCAACGTCACCCTTGCAGGACCTGGGCCCCAAGACATACACCCTACGGTATGGAAACTATAGGCTTTGCTTTCAGTTAATGTTTCCTCTGTTGCTGGGTTTTTTTTTTTAAATATGATTAAATGCACTTGTTGCATAAAGTGTGACTCCCCAAATGTGAGCAACAAAGGCTGAACAGAGTTTAATGCTATCAGCAAACACCATTGACACCAACATTAACAGGGCATGTAGTCTTGGTAGATGGTGATGCCAGCAGTCAAGTTCACTTAGGATGCCACCCCGAGTCTCACTTACACAATCAAGTATTCTTCTTCCCCCGCCCCCATTTGCCAGCTCTTTACACTGAGGCCACATCCTTTATCTGCTTACTTCAATTAGGGACCTGAAACTTTCCTGCCCATCCTAGGAAGAAAAACACAGCAAGACAAGAAGGACTAACAAAGTAACACAAGTGTGAGTTACATGAGCCATGTGAACAAATAGATGCCTCACAAGTGAGGTCTATTCTGCATTCTCTTAACCCAGAGTGAGTGCTCCCCACCTGCTATGGTCTGAACATGATTTATGCATTTGAAGAGCAGACAGATATGTGGACGATGGCCACGACTATGGGTGTTCTGTTTACTGGGGTGCTATCATTTGCAATATTCTGTTGCACTGTGAAAGCAGCAAAAGCCTTAGTCTAAAATTCATAGTAGCTACATAGTGAATGAACCTATAGTAATTAAAAAAGTTTGCACAAAGAAGGGCATACTTTCTGCCAAGAAAAACCACACAAATGTAAATCCATCCTTCACCCTAACCTAACAGCTGCTATCAACCCACACGATGATCTTCAGGTTTTATGTAAATGGTGTGAAGAGGGTGATAACTTAATCTGACTATGGTGTCTAGAGGGGAGGTCTTTGAAAAATGGTTAGATTCGATTAGATTGGTAGGATAAAGCCCCCATGACTGAATCCTAGTGGCTTTATAAATAGAGGGAAAGAGACCACATGCATTCCCTGTCTTTGACCCTGTGCCATCCTGTGCCACCTATGGCCTCTGAAACTGAAAACGCCATCCCCAGAGGCTAAGGCTGGTGGAGCCCACTCAGTCCTGAACTGTGACCTCAATAAAGTTAGCATGGATCCAATGTCACATTATAATAGCGAAAAGCTGCCAAATGCCTCCTTACCATCAATTTTCCTCATTATCACAGCCAAGCATTGAGCCTCCTTCCTCCATATTATAGCTCTCCCATCCTTGGGTCCTCAGAACCCCCTGACTTCAGCAGGCAGATGATCAAGATGGGGAGAAAGTTATGCCTAGTTGGCCTCCTCGGCCTTCAGCGGCCCACAACCTTCAGGCACAATATGCCCTCAGCAAGAGCTCTCCGTGGACACCGGGGGCTGGAAAAGAGCCCTGAGGTAGCTGCTCCTTGCGCAGTGCATGCACTTGCACAGGCCCCTGGTGGGCCGTGAGTCGTTTCTCTATATGGCTTTGCATAAAACCCACGCAATATCAGTGTGGTGCAAGCAAAGTGATGACACAAACAGGAAAGAATCCAAGGTACTGACTACTGATACTGTCAGGGCCCAAGGCAGAGAACATATGTGAAGCCCAGAGCGCCCATGAAGCATACTTTCTTACACACAAAGGCAACCTGTTTCTCCCGCAAAATAATCCAGCATGAGGACACAACGACAGCCATCTCCAAGCCTCCGTGAAACGCAAATGCCAACTTGATTGCCCTTTATGGCAAAATCTTGTTAAGCAGGTATTGGCTTATCCAAGAGAATGCACAATTGGAAGCAATTGTTGCCCGGCTAACTGGATACCCTGTCACGCTCCAGTAAAAATATCAGATTATCTGAACTAGTTAATTCAAAATCCATTCCTCCTAGTCCCTCCATTCAAATTAGTGACATTTGCTGTAATTGTTGGAGAGAGAGTTGCAGCTGTCAGAGGGGAACGTGATCCGTGGGAGAGATCGGCTTCAGCCCACACATGCAGACCCCGAGGGTCAGTGAAGGGAAGAGGACCGGAAGGACTGATCATTACACTTGCTTTCTGGTGAGTCAGCTATGGAGAGCTGCTTTCTTCCCTGCCAGACACAAAGAAGGATCCAAGGAGGAAAACAAGGCAGTTGCACAGTCAGCATCACAGCTACGAGGGGAGAGAAGGGCCAGCTCCTCCCCTGGTGGTAGGCTTGCGCCTATTGTAGTAGTCGCCTCTCTAAAATCCGCAGGAGCAGAGAGGCAACAGGTAGCTGTGGCTCCACTGCTGACTGGCTGGATGAAGACAGGCCAGTTATTTAGCCCACCTGTGCCTCAGTTCCTTCATCACTCACTGCAAATGTCAACATCTGGAAGATGCTCGGAGTGGTAGGTGGGGCACAGTAAGCCCTCTGCCACTGACTATTATTAAGAAGGGTGGGGTTGAACATCTGGCTCCCCTTCTCTCACCTCTAGGAAACTTTGGGCAGTACCCTGGAACTCTGAGGCTCAGCTGCTACTTTGTGAAGGGAGAAGGTGAGATTGGCTGGGACCCTGAACCTGGATATGCCTTGCATGGTGCCTGGGCACGGAAGCATCTATTAAAAATGCTGACTGCTGCCTCAAATCCAGTCACATCCCAGAAAGACAGAAAACAGGGGACTTCAGTCAGCAGTGATGACAAAGCCCCTGTGTGTGTCGTCCCCGAGTTACCCAAAACAGCATGTACCAAGCGGCACTTTAATTCCTACCTGTTTCACAGACTCGGGGGCCTCGTGCATGCCAAGCTGCCATGCCCATGCAGGCTATTAGAGAGACGTATACAGTGCATCAACACAGATTGGCAAGGTGGGAAAACAATGAGAAGTTAGGGAATACCTGGTGAAAGGTAGTTAAGTAAGTGAGATGAATTTGGCTCCCTCAGACCTACTGGCATATATGTTGGAGCATTAAAATAGCACAGAGACACAGTTTCCACGCTCAGGAATGTGCAGATCAGGCAGAGCAATGAGCCTTTCTATTTTAATAACAGGGTAATGCGCAAGAACATGAACTTCTCTTTATTAAAAAAAAAAAGAAACAAGGAGTGAAAAAGCTTCTGACATCAATTCCAGAATGTCTTGAAGAGAGCAAGATATTAAACCGCAGCCAGTAGGATGCTTAAAGTCTCTCTGCTGAAGTGTCTCTCTCCCAGGATTTCTCTGTGGCAAGGAGGCAGGATGGAGAGGGGTGACACATGGAATATGCAGGAACTGTAACAACATTTCTGGGTTCTGCTCCTCCTCCTCCTGAATGAGTTTTTAAAAATCTGTTTGGAGTGTGTGAGGATAATGACAGCTGCCTGTGTAGAATGCCTGCTGCAGGTCCTGGCTTGTCATGCACGTAGCTCATACCCGCTCAGTCTCGGTCCTGGGTAGACCAGTAGAAAGACAGACAATAAACAGAGAAGCTGAGAAAATCACAACAAGCAAGTGAAATTCAAGAAATATCCTCATTTATATCTCCAATAATATTTTTCCCCTCAATATATCTAAGTTTTTGGATACCAAAAAATCATCTTATATTTCTTTAAGCCCTAAGAGCGCTTTCATTCATGTAAAGAAAATTCACCATGAGCCAGGCACTAGACTAAAAATACGCCCACAGTAGGCTGTTTGTCAACCTCCCCCTTGATAAACTTGAGAATCCTTCAGACAGTGTGTTCTCTGAGATGCGGCCCCCTCCTCCAGGTTCTCCTTTGCCTTTGCACTGTACGGGATGTGTCTGTCTATTTTCTGCACTCAGTGGAGACTTCTCCAGGGCAAAGCAGACAACTCATCTTTTAGCCCTTGCATGACTCAGTATGTGTCTTAGAGCGTGCCTTCTATAAATGGTCACTGAACAAATGGATGGACAGAATGGATGAATGCTGGAAATGGTGCTAATAGTGGACCTGAATTCGTGAAGGAATGGCACCAGAGAACCACATCTGACTTGTTTTCAGCTGTGAATGTATGAGGCATTTAGCTTCATTTTAAAAATCAATTTATTTCAAAGACAGAGTTACAGAGAGGGAGGGAGCATGGGAGGGAGAGAGGGGAAAAGAAAGAGAAATCTTTCAATTGTGGTTCACTCTTCACACGGCTGCAGCACCCACTGATAAGCCATTCAGAAGCCAGGAGCCTCTTCTAGGTCTTCCACATGGCTGCCAACTTTTGTTGCTTTTCCAGGTGCTTTGGCAAGTTGTTGGATCAAAAGTGAAGCAGCTGGACTAAAACTGATGTTCAACTGAGATGTCAGCACCACGGGCGGCAGTTTAACCCACTGTGCCACAACACCAGCTCTTGTGTTCAGCTTCTTTGTAGGGAAAATCTCCCCCTTCCAAGGCTGAAATACTTTAGAAACTGAGAGCAGAATGTCCATCCTTCTCCCACTGAGCCCTTAGGAAGACTCGAGCTTCCCTCTGATGTCGTTGGGGGCATTGCTAAGACTCCAGAAGGATTTCTAGGTTTTAATGGCAAAGAAGAAAATATGTATAGCCTATTACCCTTCACAACAGAGCTGCAGGAATGTTCAGCATCCAACCCTAGCCAGACACACAAGTACAAAAATGATAAGCCCAGGAGCCTGGCATCAGGTAGCTGCATGGCCCACTAGGTCAAGCCCACCACCAGGCAGGCAGTACTCAGCGGCAGTGACTGCAGTACAAAACCATGTCCTCCCCAGGCAGCCAGCTGGCTTCTCTGGCCACAAAACTCCACCATGTATCTTCCCCCTAAGGAAATGCAAAATCAATACTTTCCTCTGAGGGCCGACCTTTCCTGACCATGGCACGAAGCACTGCTGCAATTGCATCGTCACTGCTGGGCTCTGCGCAAGAGACAGAGCTGGGATCCATGAATCAGCTCCCATTCTAAATTAACATTCAGGCAGAGGTCCTGGTGATGAATATTTTAATATCATGTTTACTGTTTACCCACACGAATGGAAAGAACCTGCATCTGCCAATGCCACCTGTGCCCATAGGACGGCAGCCCAAACAGCCATGTCCCCAGAGAGCCCAGCTGTGCAGAGAAAAGAGGGGGCAGCTGGAGGGAGAGGCAGAGTGCGGTAGGGAAGGGAATGGAGCAGGGCATGGTGACAGTAGCTGGCAGAAGTTATGGAGAGGGAGACAGAGGGCAAGAGACAGGAAGAGGGTCACATGACAGAGCCAAAAGGCAGAAGGATTGTTAGGCTAAGAAGAGAGAAACGGAGGTTTGCTGATGACAAAGGGAAGCTGAGTGGGCAGGATGAGTATCTCAGAAAAGAAGTTGAATCTCAAGGTGGCTCATGGCGTGGTGGAAGGTAAGGCTACAGGATGTGTCTGCCTTGAGCACAGAGTGAGATTTTGGGTCACCTGGGTTTGTGGATACTATGGGGGACAGCCAACAGTCTCACCTAGCTAGCCAGGCACTGCTCCCCTGCTCAGCTTCAAGACCTGTGTCCTGAGCTGTAGCCTCTCCTACAGGGATGGAGAGAGGAGACCCCTGGGTAGCAGGTGGGAGCTGGGAGTGGGAAAAGGTTATTCACAACCTTAGCTCAGAATCTTTTTCAGTTTTGGAAAGATCTGAGGGCGGCCTGCCAGGGGCTGTCTTGGCTAGAAAGAAACCATCACTCATTTCATTAAATTGGTTTGGTAAAAAGCCAGTGGATGGCCTACTCTTGGTGGCATGGGGCTGAGCCAGCTGGCCCCAGTAGACTCTCAGCCAGAGAGGCAGCTGGGCCTCTTTTGATATGTTGGTGCACACCCTTCTGGGTGCCTGGCTGCTCTACTATCAGGAGGACAGCCCAGGCATGTTTCAATCCCAGAAGATGAACACCTCCTTGGCTGTCTGCTGGCTGTATCAGCTTTCTGGTGTTTTACCTTAGGTTAGGTTAGGGTCTCTGACAGAACGTGACTTTAGCACCTATTTTGTTTCTCTCCTTTCCCTTTCTGACCTGATTTCTGGGTTCCATGGAATCTTAAACTCCTTAGAAAGATTGTTATGTGTTGGGGAAGAAGAGCAGATGAAGAGTTGAGGGCACATGAGGAAAGGACATCTGCCTTCCAAGGGCTGTACAAAGGAGGTCATCAAGAGAAATGTGCTGTATTCTCTCTCTCTCTCTCTCTCTCTCTCTCTCTCTCTCTCTCTCTCTCTCTCTCTCCATGAGGCCCTGTCTATATCCCTCTCTGTTTCTTGCTCTCTGAGTGACCACTCACTCACATATTGTTTCTCCTACCACCTGGGCCCACTCCTGTACCCCACCCATCGCCTATTACCTGGAAGTAATAGAATCTTTAACAATATTAATTGTACTTCAAGAAGCCCTTATGTAGGAACAGATCTTGTTTTCAATTTTTCACTTCAGAAAATTTCAAAACTATGTAAAAATAGAGAGTTGTCAATGAACCTCGTGTACCAATCACTCAGATAGAAAAATCAACCCCGCATCTCTCTTGTTCTATCCATAACCCCCACCACCCGACTCCCACAGATGATGCTTTTTTTTTAAAGCAGTTCTAACTCATCCTGTCATTTCATGCATAAACATTCAAGAGTGCAGTCTTAACTGGATCACTAGCTCCACAAGCTCTCCCAATCCTTCCAAACCAACTCAAGCCAAGGCACACACCTGCCTCTGAGGATGGAGTCCCTACGACACCTCTTCTTTGAGACAAGCAAATTTCGTCATCTTACCCAAAAGATCCTTCCCACAAAAACATTGCTGAGAATACGTCTGTGTCTCAGTTTCATTCATCTCAGCCTTGGGCAATGCCTTGTCTTCACTCATAAAAGACATCTGTAGGCAAGGCACCTATCAGGAAACAGCTGCATACCAGATGTGCTCAGCTGGGCACAAACAACTGCCGATCCACCTGCAGCACTTCCAGAACCAGGGAGACACGTGATCTGTTCATCGGTGACTTCTGCAAACGACAACAGTACATGTACGGCTCCGAAGTAACAGGCTCACAACGAGTTGGGGCTTCCTCCAGAGGAAGAAGCAGAAAGCTGGGCAGAAAGACAACACTGGCTATGGAAAGGGGTACTAAGAGGACTGGGGCTACTCTTTGATGGACATTAGAGCCCTCTGGGCCCACAGTGGACTGCTGTGGACTGCTAAAGAATTCATGAAGCCAACTACTAAAAAGTTTACAGTTTAAAAGCCTGAGGCTGGAAATTCAGACATTGTTGCACAGATACTTATGCCATGGTGGAAAGTGCATCCCTTAAAATTAGAAGCCTGGGAAGCTTTCACCAACTGGTATGATCTTGAGACAATGGCTGATTTGCTCCGGGACCCTGTTGTCTCTACTATGACATGAATAAATCATCCAAGTTCAACTCCCTCACTGGTATGAAGGTGAAGAAATCAGGAGGTAACATTCTAGAAGGATCCCATGCAAAGACGAGGAAGTAACCTAGTGTTTGAATGTATTATGTTTGTAAGAAACCCTTGCATCATAAATTGAAAACTTTATGAAAGTATTTCATACCTTGTTTTGGTGTGAAAAAACTGAAATCCATGGAAACTTTTCATATTACCCACAAACATTATAAAATAATATAGGTATTTGATTGAAGTTGGGAAAAGGTGTGTGCGTGCAGCATTCCAGTTTTATAAAAGGATTTATTATTTATTTGAAAGGCAAAGTTACAGAGAGAGAAAGACGGGGAGACAGAGAGACAGAGGAAGAGACATTTCATCATCTAGGTCACTCCCCAAATGTCTGCAACAACCGGAGTTCGGCCAGTTCAAAGCCAGGATACAGGAGTTACTTCCAGCTTTCCCACATGCTGCAGGGCTCAAGCACTTGGTCCATCTTCCATTGCTTTCACAGGTACATTAACAGGGAGCTGGATCTGGAGGGGAGCAGTCTGGACTCAAACAGGTACCCATCTGGGATGTCGGCTTTGCAGATGTTGGCTTTACTCACTGTGCTACAGCACGAGCCCCCAGAGTTCTGTTGTAAAGATTTATTTAATTATTTTTGGAAGGCAAAGTTATAGGTGGAAAGAAACAGAGAAAGCCTTCTATTTGCTGGTTTGCTTCCCAGACAGTTGCAATGGTTAGTGCTGGGCCAGGCCAAAACCAAGAGATTCATGCAGGTCTCCCATATGGCTGACAGGTGCCCAAACATTTGGATCATCGTCCATTGCTTTTTCTCAGGCCGTTGGCAGGAAGATGGTTTGGAAGTAGAGCAGTCGGATCACAAACCGGCACCTACATGAGATGCTCACATCACAGGCAGCAGCCTTATACACTGTGTCACAGCTCCAGCCCAAATTTAGAGATAAAACCCTTAGGAAAACGTCCCATTCTCAATGACAAGCGTGATTTAAAACTGCACATAGTAAACACAAAAGATTTTCAGGCCTCTGGTTGCCATTTGCTCATTAGTGTTCACAACTTCATGCAATTAGCAAGAGCCACCCAAACCCAGAACAATGACACCACAGATCCAGAAATAAGGTCCCGAGGCCCCCCAAAGATGCATCATCTCCACTCCCATATCAGCTCTTCCTACATAGACACTTGGACACATTCAGCTGAACTCAACAGCCATGATTTTTGTGGTTCTGGGGATAGCCACATTGTGTGCACGAACCAGTGGAACTATGGAAACCCCAACTGTTCCCCAATAAGCATTCAGTTAGGAGACCCCCATACACACACTTACACCAACCTGCACTGGTGGCAGGATAGCTGTCCTTCACTCAGAGGTGGCCCTGGCACTTGGGCGCAAAACAGAAGGAAAACCATTGGGTGGGAATTCAGGCAGCTTTGAGTTCTGGTCCTGGCTTCCCAGCTTGTCCTTGGAGAATTTGTGATGCTAAGAACCGGATGCTAGATATGGTTCTATTTGCCCAAATATATGTAGAATAATCATGTCACTTTCTTTCTCTGTCAGACTGATGGCAAGGCTTCCAGAATAGTGTGACATTTCTAACAAATAAAGCATAAGTGCCTCACTGACTTTCTAGGGCTATGAAGCCTTTGCTCAAAGAGCAGGCACCCCTCCTTCCTCACCTACCCCACACCTTTGCCCCCTTCACTCTTTTGGGGGTTGAGTAAAAACAGTCCCTTCTCACTCCTATTCCTCCCTTACTATGTCAGCTTTCCAGATGACAAGAGGATTTCAGATACTTCATCTTCCTTCTTCTTGAGTGACATACACACTGGCCCATGCTGGAGCTCTGATGGCAGCCAATGATCAATGATCAGTGGTCTGACCCAAGTGGCTTTCATGGAGCGAAATGCCTGCATAGCATTTGAAGCTGGGCCTAACAGCAAGCCTGCCCAACTACCACCAAAGACTGAGCAGAGCCTCTTAGGACCCGCAGCCCAGCTCCCCCTTAAATCAATTTCCCAGTCCAGCAGAGATACTGAGCAGAGCTGGATTAAATATACTGCCCTCCATTGCCCCTCGCCGCATTCCCAAATCACATCTGACTTCTAGCCTCTCTTCCAACCAGTATTTAATCCTCAGAGTGATCCTTTTAAGAAATCTAATTTCATCCTCCACTCTTCCCTCCCTGCCCAACTTTGCCCATAGAAAAACAGTCCTGGGAATTTTCAAATTCTGACATCATCTCAAAACTTTCTTGTTTTGCAAGGTACTCACTTTCAATGTCTAGTCCATCGCCCAGCACCATCCCCAGTACTACCTGTTCCTGGACTATATAGACTTTCCATTTGCCAGTTGCTGTTCACAGTAGCCTGGAAGTTCAACCTTTTAAAAATCAACCTCTCTACTTCTTTGCACCGCACTTCACAGTTCACTCAGAATGCAGTCTGGGCACAGAAGCCTCTTGAAGATTTTGTTAGTCCTTTTTTTGGAATGCCCCTGGCCTTGCCAGAAACGACTCAACACTGTTCCCAAGGCCCATGCAGCCACAATCACTGCCATCCACACTCTCTGCTCCATGTGCCTCTATGCTTTGCTGAAAATGCATTTCCAAAAACTTGAATGATAACCTCAAAATCCCAGGTGTCATCAGAGGACCATAGCCAGAATCTATAATTCTGCAAGTCATCAGAATTCAAATATCAGTAATAATAATGAAAATAAGAATTCAAATTGTTATTGACAATGATAAATGCTAATTATTTTTGTTGGTGGCTTACCATGTATCAGGTGTGGTGCTAAATATTTTACCCGAGCAATAATTTCTACCACCTATTCAATGATCATCATTATCAGCCCCGTTTTTCAGATAAAATTGAGGCAAGAAGGAATGAGAAACATACTCAAGATCACACAACCAGCAATTCATGAAATTTTTTTTATGAAATTTTGACCATACTTAAGCTACAAACTGCATAAACATCACTGCACTCTGCTACTTTCCCCCCAAAAAAGCTTGTTTTAAGTAACTAGTGCTCAAGAAAATATTTACCATAAGCACCCTGCATTCCCAATGGAACACAAATTGAGAGCAAACTAGAGCCAGGAACCTGAAGTCTATCACTGTGTCCTGGGCATGTGATTCATTTTCCACTCTTCTCCTGGCAGACCTGGAGCATGCTGCTCTGTGTCTGTGCTGGAAAATGTGGCTGCCACCACAACCCATACATTCCTTGTTAGAACCTCCTCCTTGATTGGAATGCCTTTCTTAGGAAGAGACTGACCAAGACAAGAGTTATCTAATGTCAACACTTATCACATGAGTAGGGTGGAGGGAAAGGGAGAGAAGTCCCCAAAAGGAAGAGTACACCCAAAACCCAAAAGAAAGGGGCCCTGGGAACTTCAAATAGGGATCCCTTAGAGTGACATCAGATAGGTCCAGTCACTTTCTCATCAGGACAGTGAAGGTAAGATTTTACATAGGGCTGTTGTAGGAACGAAAGAAGGAATTATACATAAGGCGCCTGGCATAGTGCCTGACACATGGTAAATACCCAATAAATGTTAGCTATTATCATTATGAATTCTGAGCTATTGCTGCAGGTTTACAGTACTTGCCTCGATTTCATTCCTTAAAAATAAACATTATTATACTAAATCCTTTGGCACAAAGATTTTCATTGCCATCCTGGAAAAGTTAGGGGAGAGCTTTGATGTCCCCAAAAAAATGTGCTCTGGGTTTACAAACAATTTAGCCAATTGGTGGGAAGAACTAGGATCACGTGTCTGTAAGCATCGTCTTTTCTGAGTTCATGTCTTCTGTGTATATGCTTGTGATGGGAGATTCAGGGGCCTTGCCACTGCATGTTAGAGTCTCCTGGCACTGACTGTGCCTTCCCCACACCCTTCCTCCTGGTCCTTCATTGACCTATCACTCAGATCCCAAGACAGACAAGACCCCAGAAGATCTGGGGAGCCATAGCTATGAGGGAAAGAAAATGAATTCCTTACAACTTATGTCTTCATCCTCTGTCTACTTATGGATTGGGAAATTTCCAGTGCTGTCAAGACCTCTCCTACTTGCACTCCACCCCCGTCAGATTCAGTGAGTTCACTGCCTGAGAACACTTTGGGTTGGCAAGTTGATGCTGAATAAGGAGAGCAGGCATTTAGAGCCCTAAGTTCCAAATTTATTCAGACAAGTTTTCATCTGGGTATTTTCTATACCATCAAACTCTGTATCCTTCAGTGAAGACATTTGTCTTAGCTGAATAAAATCTCTTAATGGTTTAATAAAAGCACTTAACTCGGTTTTCCTAGTTTTATGAGTGCCTTGAGGTCTTTTAGGAGAGCAAACATCTTTGCTGGGATCATTGACAGAAACATAATTATTTTTCTGCCTTCTGATGTATTATTTTCTGGAAGGAATTATTCCAGATGCTCATCATATGCTTTGAAATTCTCTGAAGCTCCATCAAAGGGGAGAGTATTCTCAATGAGGAACCAAGTAGCATCTGCTTCCTTGCACCGATGACCTACTGGTGCCTTCAAAGACTGTCTCTACATCTTTATCTCCCCCTCTGCTGAAAAAGCATCAGGGCCATTATCAGCAGCAATTCGTTCTGCTCAGAATAAATGGAGAAAAAGAGTCCAAGGGTCAGTTCGAGCCAAGTGCCAGGAGCAAAAAGCCAAGCAAGAAATTAAGTCAGTAGAAATTTCATGAGGACAAAAACAATTGAGAAAGAGAAGGGAGACCAAATGGAAACAGGAAAGAGAAAGAGCCAGAGCGAGGGGGAGGCAGGCTGCAAGATGCAGGCAAAAGGAGCCAGTAGAGAAGCCGGGAAGGAAAAGTCATTAGACAGAAAAGCCCAAGCCAGTGGATAATTGGAGTACAATAGACACACAATGGGAATTATTGAAAGAGAAAGAGGAGAGAACAAGACTGGGAGAGAAAAGAGGAGGAAGAGGGTCAAATGGTGTGTGACCCAAGAGAGTAAACACAAAATAAGTAGTGATAGTACATGGTAATATGAAGAGGTTCATAGTTAGAAAGGGGCACAGAGATGGCTCTCTTTGATGAATAAATGTCTTCAGAGGCCATCTACTTGTCCATCCGCCCATTCATGTGAGCGGGTATTTGTTAGGCGCCTTCTGGGTGTACATTAATAAGGCAAACAAGGTCCTTGACCTCCTGGATCCCACAGATCAGTGAAGGCCACCTTGACAAGGAAACTGGCAAGTACAGCACCTTAGGGAGAGTTCAGAAGTGCAGGGTCTACAAGAACCCGCAGAAAAGACTCGTGACAGACATCTGTGATCACCTTAGGCAGTGGAAGGAGAGAGGGAATGCAGCTGGCAGCTCAACAGCTGCAGGGAAGGTCGGTGACAGAGCCTGGACTGCAAGATCACCCTCCTGGACCCTGGTCCCATACATGCTGCAATGCTCAAGCTGTTGTTGTTGTCATTGTTGTTGTTGTTTTGATTTGTTTGCTTAATTTTAAAGAGAGCAAGGACTTTTGTTTCCTGGTCACTCTTCAGATGCCTGCAGCAGCTGAAGTTAGTCTGGTCAGAAGGCACTCCCCAGAACTCAGTCCAGGTCTCCCGTTCAGGTGACAAGAGCCCAAACACTTGAACCATCACCACTGGGCTCTCAGAATCTGCATCAGTAAGAAGTTGGTGACAAGAACCCAACACAGGTATTGAACTCAGGTACTCTGGCAGAGGCTGTGTGTATCCCAATGACTAGGCCACATGTTCAGCCCTGGGATTGGAGTTTGACCCTTTTGAGTTTGCACATACTGACCTTGTATTTCGAGGCTGACCACAGAGAATCACAACCATAGCAGCTCTCTCTCCTATCAATCCCAGAAACCTTAGGTGGCTCGCTACTCTTCAGAAGAAAATCCGAGCTCTACATTCAGGGCCTCTTCCTCCCGGTTTGTCCTTGCTCTACTTTCAGCTTTCTAGGTCATTTTTTGCACTGTATTCTAGCCGTGTTGAAGTGTTGCAGATCCGGGAATGGGTCTCTGTTCTTCCATGGGTGAAGCCCCTATACCTTTCCTAGTGCAGCGTCTCAATGCCATTGACATATGTTTTGGATGTATCCCAAGACTCAGGTGTTCCTTCCTCCAGGTTCCCACTGCAAGAACTCAACAGCCATCACAGCTGAGGCTTTAACCATCTCTTGTTTCATCTGCCTCCCTGAGTAGACTGTGTGGCCTTTGACAGCAGGGACTATAGCCCATGGACTCATTTCTTTATTACAGTGCCTGGCATAGTTCCTTTCAGACACACAAGGCTTTATCATTGCTGAGGGAAGTGGCTGAATCTGAGTCCTCAGGGAGCTGAGTTACAGGCACTCTTTCATTCAGTTTGGAGTGACTGGTCCACTTGCTGTTCACTTGAGACAAGACAAATTTTCATTCGTAAAATAGAACAGCAAGACTCCCAGGGGGATTTTGTCAGGGGAGGCCTTGGTGCCCTTCTTGGCTGTGCTAATACTGGGATGTGGCCCAGAGAGAAGGATGGGCCTGAATTTTGGATTTCTTGGTACTAGTACCTCCATTTATAAAAACATCAAAAACCCCAGGTGAGTTTAGCCCTTATAATCTTGGCAGTTTCATTCCTGGATAATTCATCCATATGTCCAATTAATAATCATAAAACGCCAGGTTAGATGTTCACCTCCTCACTGTATCTTCTCAGAATACATTTATTTTCATGCACTTGGGGTATACTGTTACTGCTCTTTGCTGAGTAAACTTTAATCAGCATTTTCCTCATTAGCCTATGGTAGCACATAAGCTTATGGTTCATGCAATTTGTTTTATCTTTTTAAATTTAATAAGACACAAGTTGGATGGCCATTAAGGGCCCCCTGTTGTGCGTGCAAGAGCTGAAAACAAACATGGATAAAATTAACTTGGGCTCATTATGTTCAGTGAAAAAAATTGTATCCCTTGTAGTCATCATAGCAAGAGTCGTGGGGCAGAGTTTGAGAAGAGCTGCTTCCACTTTCTTTGCTTTCCTGTATCCATTGTGCCATAGATAATGTGGCCATTAAAAATAAGACTAGCTAATCTGGTCACCTGAGAAGCAGATTTGAGCACCACGATGGACTCCATTCTTTCCTCCCACAAGCATTTGTTGATGTGCCTGTACCTGTTCTTGCAGCAGATGTTAAAGATGAAAGAGAAGAAAGATGGTCTCTTCCCCTGAAGAATTCACAGCTCACATACCCAGAAAATGTTGATAAAAATCACCCCCTCTATGTTGCCAAGTTGTTGGGGTGGAGTGTAAGTAGGGAGGCAGAGTGTATCAGCCAGGCTTTATGGAGAAGTCATTCCCATCCAGTCTTCTCTGGTTGATAGGAATGCCAAGCAGAGCAGATATTGCTGCCAACAAGAGGCTCTGGGACGATGTCCTCGAGAAGAAGAATATGCCTGTTGCCAAACAAAAATTCTGGACCAGTCAAGAATCCCAGATTCTTAACCATGTTACCAGTATAAAAGTTTGAACTGGAAGATTATCTGGAATATGACATTCTGGTAGTCAGCCAATCAGAAAGATACTCTGAAAGGTAGAGACCAACATGCAGTCAACAGTCAGCTCTCTCACCCACCCACAAACTTCTTCTCCAAGTCATCCACAAGTAGAAAGTCACATCAAGTCTTTTCCTTATCATCCAGCATTATGGACACCCCAACAGCTTGGGCCTTTCAAGGACTGGGGATAGGGCATTATGGGCACTCCAATAGCTTGGGTCTTTCAAGGACTGGGGATACAGTATTACCTCAACAGTATGGGTCATTCAAGGACTGGGGATATGCCCTGCTTTCCGTCCACGTAACAGGGAGAATGATGTCTTGTCCATACCTGAAACCGTATTTGAAAGAGGTTGTGTAAGGAAAGAAAACACATTGAAATTCATCTTAAAATTGAATCCTTGTAACCAACTTTAAAATAACTGAAAATTATCCATATTCCCTCCTAATTATTTGCCCTGGATTTGGAAAATGTTAACAGTGGCCTCTATTGTTCAGGCATGGTATTGCCACTTCTTAAATCTTGTCTAGACATTTTGATTCACTTATCCCTCTACTCATTCATTAATTCAGCTACTTTTTGGCAAACATTTATTAAGCATTTATACCTGTAAGTCTAATAAGATAACATGAGTCAAAGGATATAAGGATGAATGTACTACTCTTTTTCCCCTACAACCAATTTTCTCTGCCATTGGTCCAAATCTAATGCCAAAATTTGCACATTTCTCTTTTGGTGATAAGTCATGTCACCTCTTGCGATAATCAGAATGTTGCCAGTCTGAGATAATAGATAACTCCTCCACATTAGAGTTTCAACAGAGATTAGTTTAGCTGATCAGAAAGCGGCATCTTAGGTTGAATACATACAGAAGCATCTAAGTGCAGATTAATAAAGACCAAAAAGGCATATTATGCCTGTGGTATGTGGTAGTGCAATGAGATTCAAAGAGCTTTAGGTAACAAAAGAAAGAAAGAAATCAGAGAAAGAGACAGCAGAGCACTCATCTGCATGAGTGTTGAGTGCCAGTCTAGCCCCTCTCGTTTATTACTATTTAATTTCAGGTGTACTTGTTAACTTCTCCAAGTTTTCCTCCAAGATCCTCATAGGGTATTTTTTTTGCTATGAAGTTATACAGTATCACGTACTTAGCCTAATGCCAGGCATAATGTAAATGTTCCATGGATATTATCAGCCATTATCACTAGAGGGGAGGAATATGCTGCAAATAAGCCTGTGGGCAGGACTGGGTCAAACTCTTCATGGTGTTGAAAAAACCTTTGGTTGACTCATCACATCCATGGGACAGTTGGTGGTGTTGCTGCTCAAAAGATAAATTCAAACATGGAAAACTTAAGCAATTTGCCCAAGGTAAGACCATGCATATGTGCTTTGATTGGACTCATTTCTGCATTCTATTGCACTTCTGGTATTTTTCTACATTCATCAGAGTCTTGCCTGCTCTGTTTTTCCTTATTCCTGTTTTCTCCCAAACTGATGTGTCATGTGAACAATATATGCATGTATAATGAAGATTGGTGCAAGTTTTCTCATCCCTAAGTTGTGGAGGACTGTGGGTTCAAATTAAACCAGGAGTTTCCAATTATCCATTCTATAGCAAAGTGCCAGTGAAGTGAAAACGCAAGACTACCGACTATGCATCACCCAAAATGTTTTTGTGTTTTATTTTTTAGTTTGAGAATGAAATAAATACACACCCCTTTCTTGGCAGCCCATTTGGTTTCTCTTTTCTACTTTGCTATTATCAATATGCAAGTGAATTTGCATTCTTTGGGTACTCAGCAAGTGACAACATGGGCAATAAGCCATGGAGAAATGGGTTGGATGGCAGAGGAAGCTAGCTGGAGATTAAACGTTTGTTCTGCAAAGATTCACACTTAGCTGGCTTATCTCCACCACTAGAGATGATCAAGACGCTGAAGGGTTTCAGGAGAAAGTGAGACCCTTAGGGTGAGGTGAGGGCAGGGGAGGACAGAATTCGTTCCAATTCTGTTTGCATGTGTAAGAACTGGGTGTGTGTTTTATGTGCATGCCTTAATTAGAACATCCGCCACCTAATTTTCTTCTAAATACTTCCTTCTCGTTCTTCAGATGTTCAGTGTAAGCCTGAGCTGTCTCCTGATTCTCAAGCCAGGACAATTCTCTGGGTTTTGTGTTTGTATGATTTCCAGTGTTTTGGGCTTGTCCATTTTCGTTAGAAAGTGAACTCTACAGGGCAGGGAACTGGGTCTCCATGCATTAGCAAAATATTGTGTTTGTCAAGCACTTCATACACAATACAAATCTAAAAGAAATTGGTTAATGTCTGAGTTAAGCAATTGACGTAAAAATCCACATGTAGATGGCATTACAAAGAGAAGTTAGAACACAACTCCCCACACGGGGTTATAGAAAGCAAGTTCTTCAAAAGAGATAAACATTATGATCCAGAAACTTTCATCAGCAAAAGTATTCTAGGCAGGTTCCTTTGAGTATGTGTGGAACATATGAAAATGGCATATCTCTTATGCAGGAGTAGGAAAGGAAATGTTATTAGTGGGAAAGACATATGTGAGCTTCACTGGGAATAAATGTATAGTGTCTATATATATTATAAGCAGAATAATATCACTTCCAATCTACACGGTGCTATTCCCCCCATGAACTAAAAATGATCCATGGTTATTATTATCTCATTTCTCCTTGCAGTTTTCCTTCTGTTATATTTTGCTGGTGTAATAACAGAATACAGAAACATTTAAAGCCTTTTTTTTTGTTGTTGGCTCTTCTTTCCTAGGCAATCTTAGCTTTCCATTAAAATTTCCTTAAAATGTAAGAGAAAGAACTGTAATCCTATTGCAGAATCCTGTGATTTATTCATAGACCTGGACAGCAGATGCTTCCCTGGCGTTGTTATGAGTCTCTAAAGACCAATAGTCACTACTTTGCTGCCCCCATGCCCATTCTGCACTTTAAGAGTTCAAATTCTCAAAAGGGTCACCATTTAGGGTTCAGGTAATATGTCAGATAGTCCATCTCTATTGCTTGGCAGAGCAGGAGTTGCATACAAAGCTCTTATTACCTGCTAATGCCTTCAAAAATCAGTTAGCAGATAAATTAATGCACTTTCCAACAAGCCCAGAAGGGGTTGTTGCGTACAGACTACTGGTTTTTCATTAGGAGAAAGTATGGAACGTGACTCAGACAGCTCAAAAGAAGGATGGCTGAGAAGCTAACACACAAAGCAGTTAGAGGACCC
Organism: Ochotona curzoniae; assembly: GCF_017591425.1. Lineage (NCBI taxonomy): Eukaryota > Metazoa > Chordata > Mammalia > Lagomorpha > Ochotonidae > Ochotona > Ochotona curzoniae. The sequence goes on along the minus strand of NW_024466129.1, from coordinate 3,045,732 downwards.
TAGGTACCGTGGCTGCAGCCTACAGAAGAATAGACAGAAAAAGCACTCTCATCCACTACAAAGGACCTTCCCAAAGCTAAACTGGATTTTAGACAGCACTCTGTGTTAACTACTTCTACTGGACACCATCTACTTGGTCCTCTTAGCAACCTTGCACGTTAGACTTTGGAAAGCTCATGTGATGGATGTGTGGAAACTGATGTTCAAGCAGACTGACTTTCCCAAGATGTTCTGTGCTCATGATCAACTGCATTCTAGGCTCTGGGAGATAGTGCTGTGGTCACCCAGAACCCTCCCCTGTTGCCCTCTCTGCCCAAAGATAGACTGGTGTGATGGAGGTGTGTCCGTTGGGCTGCAGCCAGCATCACATTGCCCAGGTTCTCCTTTAGGGGTGCAGTTCTGGATTTCTTTTGCCAGAGGTCTCCGTGCCAGAAATTTCCATGAGCCTCCTCTACTGCAGAGAAAGCTTGCTCCTTAAAACATCACTTTATTACAGAACTCTTGAAGAGGCAGCCATATCCTGTGAAAGAGGCGCCAGTTTTATCCCCATAGGTGATTTTTGATTCCTCATTACTTCGTGTGTGCTCCTCCTTATATTGTTTGTGGACTAGAAGTAATTTGAATAGGGGCATCATTTGTTTTCTCTTCCAGGATAGAAACGGGAACATGCAGAGGGTCTGGATTCTAGTTGAGTAATTAGGAAGACCTTTGGGAAGGAAGCAATCTGGACTTTGAAGGACAAACATAAAGGCACCAGATTAAAACAAGAAAGAGCAGAGCAGTCCAGGGCAACACAGGCGAAGTCCCAGCAGGGTCACCTCGGGACCACACCACACATTCCTGGAAGACCAGGCATTTTGTATGTGTGCAGTAGAATCTTCAGGTAATAGTAAATAGTAGGAAGTAAAGACAAAAGGAGTATATTCTAAAGACCAGATTACCAGCTCTTGTGCCTACACACTTGATTTTAACCCTGTTACCCCCAGAAAACTAGTACATTCCTAGCGTTATACCTTTCATCTCATGGAATACCTTAACCGACTCAACAGCCCCTCCTCTTCTGGCAGCCCGTAGGGGAGAAAGACGAGCAACAGAGACAAACCATGGTCCTTAAAGTGTTTGTTTTGTCAAAATGTGCAGGAAAATCTATAGGGTCAGCTGGAGGATGTTGGAATGCGTCCAGAAGAGTTGATGAGGCCCTAAGCAAAAGCAGAGCCCAATGATGCAGGGAAAGGAGGATTTAGGGACCCTGTGGTGGCAGTTAACACATGGCACCATGATCCTGGACATCCTGAATGATGAGGGGGGCCTTCTCTCTGACCACTATCTGAGCCGCTGTCACAAGGGACCTCCTCAACTCAAGCCCAGGCTACTCACTGAACAAACAGCACGTTCTCCATGTGCCACACGTTGTTCTCAGTACTCAAAAGTTAATTAATGTAATCTTCACAAGTGCCCATGAGGTCAGTAAGACTCTTACACCCTCTTCACAGATGGAAAAAAAGAAACAACCAACCCCACAGATAGGCCACACAGGTGGGATATAATGGGACTGGAGATCCAGGTCCTGTTTCTAAATGCTTAGCTACACAGACTCCCAGATACCTCAGCAGGACCCACTAAATATTACCTGAGCGTCGCTCCAACCCTGCAAGTGTTTACCCATGCCCTAAGCACAAGCTCATTAAGCAGCATGTTCTAGGGTATTCTTCCTTACAGAGACAGCATTACGGGCATTCAGACATGGAGCTGCCCTGTCTTCCAGAACTTCTCAGGCATCCCCACTGAGCTCACTTCCAGCCTCCCCATGTCCTTGGATCACTCTTGTCACAGCATGAGGTTGAGCCTGTGGTTCCAAAGTTCAGGGTCTAGATTTTGTGTTAATTTTCTCAGATGCCATGAGAAATCACCACAGGCAAGCTGTCCTGAATAATAAACGTCAGTCTTTTCATGAGATCAAGTACTGGCAAGGTGCTCCTGTTCTGGCTTCTCTCCTTGGCTTTTGGATGGCTGCCTTATCATAAGGGTGGCCTCTCTGTGTAATGGCCTCTCGTGGGGACAGTCGGGTTGGATTAAGACCTGCCCTGACAGCTTCTTTTTAAGTTAATCACCTCATTAACGATCACATCTCCAAATATGGTTCTGTTCTGATTTACTAAGGACAGGATTTCAGCACACAAATTTGGAAGGGAAAGGGATGATTCAACCAGTAAGGTTTCTTCTCTTCCCAGCCTCTCTGCCTGCCAATTCATGAGACAGTTTTCTTCCTAAGGCACACCTTTCACAAGACATCATCCTATGGAAATGAAGTGGATTATGTGGAAGTATGTCCACCAGTAACACAAATTTTTCAGAAGTGGGGAATGTGTGTAAGCGTGATTCCTACATTGACATACCCCTGCCTTGCTTCCACACAATGACTTGCACTCTGACAGCTCAAGGAGAGGCAATAGTGATGAAAGCACACAGGCTAGCCATGAATCTCCTCATTTTAATGCACTTCATTAAAACCAGCATTTTTATTATAAAGACCTGCCAAAGTGAATATTAGACAGAAATGCATGTTAGGCTGCTATTGATCTTTCCAGGTGGATTGTACATTAAAGAGTGTACTTTCTCACTCTGTTAACTGCTCATACATAAAAGGAACTTAAGAATCAAAGGCAAAGTGCTTCAGCCTTATCCCTCTAGTGTCACTATGGCTACCCAGTAGGGTTGAGCTGGCAGAATCAGGCAAGGGCTTGCAATCACCAACTCTTTTCTGCATGACTTTTGACACATCTAGGCCATGGCCGTCTTCCCTACCCATTCAACTGGCCTCCCTCAATGACAGTCTGTACTGGAATACTGGGTCTCATTCCAAACAGGGAGCTTGTGTTTCCTGGGAGATATCTGGAATTATGCCACTTTGGGGAACACCAGTTGAATCCAAAGCATGTCTGGAAAAGCAGTTCTCCCATAGAGTGCTTGTCCACCAAGGGAGCAGGACTGAATAGAACATGTGTGCAAACATGTTTGTGTTACCATATGGATAAGAACATAAGCCACAACTTCAGTGGAACCTAGAGGCAATTGTATTTGGCAGCTTGACAAAGTAACTGTGTGAAGAAATTGAGTGTCTAGGGTTTTCCACAACCTGGTTTGTCTTCCTAAGGAAGCAGGACAATTCTCTCTGGGATTCTTGCCTATTGAAATATAGTAACTCGAGAGGAGTGAGTAGGATTTAAGTGCTAAAGGCTAATCCTGCCCAAACAATTCCTTCCAGGACCGCTGCTTGTTTAAAAATAGTCATCTTTGCAGTCACTACTGCATTCCCCCCCTCTGCTCCAAATCCTTTCATCCCGTGTTAACTTCTGCCTCAGTGTCACCCTCCCTGCAAAGCAGGATGCTCCTTCCCATTCAGGCTGTGAGGTGGACAACAGCAGGCCCTCCACCACTGGTTTGGAAGGGTGGATAAGAAGCCTGACTTGTCAGCTACTAGGCTGGTGAGGGTAACTCTTGGAAATCAGGAACCAAACAAGCACTGCAATGGACCATAGACAACTATATACCCCTTCCTTCAAAACACTACAATGCAAGGCAGCATATAGTACAAATTACCAATATGGCTGAAACACAGACTGGCACAATCCCTGGCTTGCCACGAATCACAAATAAAGAATTTTACAAACTGAAATCCAACAAATGCAGCCACGGTTAGGGAAGAACATAAATGGGTCCATTACTCAGACCGAGGCATTAACCACAGGCCTATCATGACTCATGTTTCACTAATTGAGATATATTCATTGCCCTACTCTCTTCACTGCCTAATTTAGAAGTGTCACACAAGAGCAATGAGCCTCCTGTTCTTGACACTGAGACAGTCATCTTCCTGCTAGTCTCCCCACAATTCTATCACTGTTAACAGAACGGGCTAAAATTCCTAGTACATGCAACTACCTCTGCATTTTACCTTACTCTGCAGAATTTACTAGCATTAGCCTCTGATTCAGTGGTTGGCAAGCATCTCTTGAGCCTCCACTTTGTGCCCAGCCCTTTGCCACATTTGCAGCACACAGTGATGTAGGCCGTGGCTGCTGAATGTCAGGATCCAGACACAAACGGAGAAACCAATGAATAAACACATAAGGTGTCAGGCTGATAATTTGTGGACTGCCAAAGGAGACTAGAAAAGGTGTGTTTCTTCTCCTGACTTCCATGAAATTCCCTCGAAATGTTCTCTCTTGTGGTTCTTCTTTCCCTCTTATTTTACCTTGTTTCAAAATGTCTGCTGGCCTTAGCATGCAATCGAATTAATCCTTGTTTCATATTCTGTCTTCTCTTCCTCTTAAGCCATGCATTTTCTTTGGATGATCTAATGCATTCCAAAGATTCAATTATCACATTTACACCGGTGATTCCTAAGTTTGCACCTCTTGTATGAGATCCAGCTCTATATACCAGCTGTTGATTAGATTCTCCATAGACTTCTCAAACAGAACCTGTCCAGTATCCCCATTTATTCTCTGTATTGCCGCTTCCTACAGGGAATATTCTCCCTGCAAAGTTTGTTTATTGGTTGTATCATAACAAACACACACATGTCATTTTACACGAATGAAATATTGTATTATTGTCTCAAACATAGTTGGTATGTAATAACTGGCAAATAAATAACTATTGAAAGTTGTATTTGATGTCAATTAATTTGAATATTCATTATCAACAACTAAAAGTAATTCAGTTAGAAAAATACTTGCTTATCAAATCATGCTAGGGAAATTAGTGTAAATATATCCCGCTTTAACAAAAAAGATTTGTTTCATTTTCCTTGAGAGGCAGATTTGCAGGGAGGAGACAGAGATCCTCCATCTTCTGGCTACTCCCCAAACAGCCACAATGGTTGGAGCTGAGCCAATCCAAAGACAGGACCGAGGAGCACCTTCAAGAGCTTCCACATGGATGCAGGAGCACAAGGGACTGAGCTATCCGCTGCTGCTGTCCCAGGCCAGAAGCAGGGAGCTGGAGCAGAGGTTCAGCAGCCAGGACATAAACCAGTGCCCATATGGTGTGTTGGTGAGGCTTAGTGTGCTATACCACAGCTCTGTATGTTCCCACTCCTCCACAGTCCATGGCTTCTCCTAGTCTCTTTTCACAATGATCAGATCAATATCCTGATTAGAATTCCTCTATCATTCTTGCTGCCTCCCTATCCCTTCCCCTTAGCAACTGTCACTACATTTTTTTTTTTCTGAAGGGTCTCTTGCATGCACTTTCTATCCTGATAACTTAGCCTGGAGCAGCTGCTGGCCTCCATGGCTTCTAGTTGGAACACTGCAGTTGTCTCTGAGTCAAATTCTGAGTTTTCAGTTTCAATATCTCTTCACTTTACACAATGCACCACACTGAAGCCAAATGAATTTACCGAGGCTAAAATCCTGATCTCTCATGGTTTAAGACCATTGGATAGACACCACTTCTGGAATCATTTCTGAGCCCTTCATCTGCCTTAGACCATTTCTGCTCTTATCTTGCCCTAACACACATGGCGATCTCAGCTCCATGCTTGAAGAATTTCTATCCATTCTTTAGAGCCCAGTCCAAAGATCTCCTACTCTCTGAACCAACTCTGACCCAAATACACATCATTAATTGCCCCTTAGTTTATATTCTCAAGGAATGAGGGCTCTATTATAATCTTCCACCTGGACATCAGCTCCCTAATATGATAGTGAATTCATCAAACACATAGATATGTTTTATTTGCCATTGCATCTCCCATAAATCTTCACAGAAGGTTGCTTCTTCACGCTCCAACTCTATAGGGTCCCAAGTTCACTAATCAGATTCAACCATGAGCTCAGCAAGCCCAAAGGGGAGCCCAGTGTCTTCCTCAGCAAATACTTTCTTCCTGCTTGATGGATGTTAGCTGGCAACAATCTCCACATTGAAGGCCGTGTTCACTGCTCCCACAGATCCAGTTTCTGCTCATTTTGGTACCTACACATTTCTGGAGTCTCTGCCTCTCCCCTAGACCCATGGCCAGCACCGGACTTCCACATTTGCTTATTGCCACCTGGGTTATTGTGGCAGGTTCTCTGTTGCCAGCCTCCTGCAGCCCAGCCTCCACATACTGTCAGCTCTGTGGTCACCATTTTGGATGGAAACATTTCAGTATTTTCCTTTTACTACTCAAAGTTGGTAGTCCTTAGCAGGGACCCTCCATGATTACTGCTGATTACCAAACTGACCTCATCTCTGACTCTGCCTCATGCTCTGGCCATGCTGAAGAGTTCAGCGGTCCCTAAGCACACCATGTGGATTGTGACCTCTGGTTATACTGAGCCTCTACCCAGGCTATTCTTGCTGATCCTAAATTGGATTAAGTCCATGTAGTTTGTTTCCATAATGTCCTCTGCAAATCTTTGTAGTTGAACTTCTAATTTCTACTCCTTAGAATCAGAAGCCATGTTATATGTCGCAGGTCTTCAACAAATTTTGAATAGATATTTGGCTAAAGGGATGTCTGGAGGGAAAGGAGATAAACTAATAGGATTTTATATCACATGCACTATAAACATCTAAGTCTCACAGGGACACCATGGGAAACTATACCTTTGCCTATACACAACCAAGGAATTTAAAACTTGCAGCATGTAACCTGACTAGCAATGGAGCAAGGATTCAAGTCCACATCTTCAGTGTCACATGTTTCTCTTTCATTTAAGTAGCAGAAGCAAGCTCAGCATGGAAGGTCTCCAGGGAGGAAGGGGTCTTAGCTTTGCTGAGATGCTTGCCCCCTGCAGTTGCTCTGCCGTTCTTCAGCCCTCTTCTTTCCAGCCTGCATGACTGCAGATGTTGAGCTGAGCACACGCTTTCTCTGCTGCTGTATCATGTAGCAAATTTCTATCTAATTTGCCATTTCCTCTCTCCCTAAGGACACATTTGTGTTAGTACTTTAAAGGCAAGTTTCTCTCTATGAAGTAGGCACCAATCCATTTTTCACTGGCATTCACATTCTGGGAAATGCAATGCTTTATATATTAACGAGTAATTTTCTTTGCCCAATGCAGTTCAAAATTCAATAAATGCTGTTTAAGCCTAATTCTCCAACTTGTAGGTCAGAGAGCAGCCTTGTGAGGGTAGAGAGAGAAAAATTCCACAGATTTCTTTTTTTTTTTCTTGCTTATTTTGCCCACCATCCCTTCACGTATCAGTGTGCATCCCTGCTGATGAGCAAGACAGCTACAGTCTCAAACCCCAGAGGTCCAACTGGTCTCAAGACACCGCATCGTCTCATTGTATGTCTCCAGAACTCCATGGCTCTATGCCAACATCTCTCTGTGCAATCAAACGTCTCCCCAGGAACTGGAGTCCAGGTGTGAGCAAAAGCATTGCTTGTGTTGTAGAGCACCCGGTCTTCTATCTTCTCTTAGGCACAAATTTTCCACAAAATCAGCTATACGTCAAAGTCACAAAGTTCACTGTTTCAATTTGTAAATCAGGTCAATTTGCAATTTGAACTTGGGTTTGAAGGAATTCAGAGAAATGAGAGACAAAAGACAAAATGTTATGTCTTGGCCAGTCTTCTAAGATTGAGTGGGGTTGGGGAGCGATGGAGAGGAGGCAGAGCAAGGCACTGCCACTGGTCCCACACCGGGACAGAGATGGACATCACCTTTGGGCACATGATGCCTAGAATACTTATTAATATGAGTCTAGGTCTGTCCTCTGTATTGAATAATAATTCAGCAAAATCTCAATTAAAATCAAATCATAAATCACATTTAATGTTGCCCTGACCGGTCGAATTCAATATGCCAAGCCTATTAATCATTTGCCAGATCTTGGATTCCCAGCTTCGCTCTTCTGAAGCTGCAGAAGCTAAAACCCATTTCCCCCACCTCTGTCACAGTGGAATGAACCCCAAGGAGTGTACTATGCCCTAAAGGTGGAGCTCAGCTGCTTAGACATGACCTGGAAGCTCAGGAGGAGATTGGGGGTGCAGATTCTTGCACTGGCAAGTCTGCCCATTTGTGTGGAATTCATCAGATGTATAGATGTGGTTGCAGATGCTAGAAATATAAGCTAAGAAATCCAACAAGTTCTCCATTATGTTAGACTTTTCCAATGAGCAGTGGGCATCAGGGATCTGGCCTTGGAGATGGGATTTCCTGATGTACCAATATCAGTGATGTGAAGTGAGGTGAAGCTGGTAGACACTTGGCCTGGACAGGAAAATATGACAAAAGATGACCCAGTAACAAGGCAGAAATTCAAGGCTAGAATTTCAGTCTCTGAGATGAGTAGGGAATTCAACTCTAGGAAGGCAAGATTAGCCACATACAGCTTTCCTGAGAGATGCAGGAAGCATGGTTTTGCCTAGTTGATATAAGAGCCAAGGGCAAATGGGGAAACAGTTCTGGAGTTGTATAATTGATGGATGTATGTATAGCTGAGGGGCGGGGGCTGTCTTTTCTAGGGCCTCACATGACTCAGAGCCAAGTTGATTCATTAGCCAAGCTTATGGTACAGAATGACTGGAACATGAGATTTAAAACCAGAGACCAGCTTTTGATTCCTAGCTGTATGGCTCTGAGCCATGCTTATTGCCTCTCTGAGTCTCAGTTTCCCTATCTGCAAAATGGGGCTTATAATGTTCAATTCTCAGGGCTGTTTTGATGTTTAAAGGAAAGGTTCATGTTACCATCCAATGGGATGCTTATAAGGAACTTAATTCACGAAACCTCTGATGTTCAATTGATAATTGGAAGGCCACTTTCATACAGAAAGTTCAACATCAGAGGCAACTTTGATGTCAAGGTTGTAAAGCCTTTGCCCAAGTTGGTCAGACAGCGTCAGAGTAAGAACTGTCACAAGGCTTACAGCCCCTACCAGCATGTACATCAACCAGGTGGCCTACTCACCAAGAGAAGCTTAAGAGGTCAGAAAAAAGGGTGGGTGTGGACAAATTGCCATGCTGAGTATGGAGATCATGGGGGCAATGTGAGCTGCAGAGGTTAGCCCGGGAACGAGGGCAAGACTGAATCACAGCAAGGACGAGATGAACCTTTGGACCACTTCCTGTTCTTTATCACTTCCTCCTATATTCCTTCCTTTTCTCCTTCCAGTTATGTGCTTAGTTCTGGGTCCTCCCACTCTGTGCCAGGCATTGGAAGGCTGACCCTAAAGAGCTGGACAGAGCTGACCCCGTAAAAAGGTCCACACCAGGAAGCAGTTTGCACCAACTTCAAGGGAAAGCAAGCATCTTCTTACTTTTGAAAAGAGTCACAGTAGGACATGTCACTGCTTTGTGATCAATACACTTTAAAAGCTACTTAATAATTTGTCACCAAGCTTTACTTTTTGCCACTGAATGGCACAAGATAAGAAGTAGTATTTTTTTGAGCACTTACAGTCTGGTAGACACTTGGCTAAAACATTTACATGAGATTTTTGCTTTAACCATTCCAATTCAGAAGCTTCAGTAGCTCCATTATCTGTTTTTTTTTTTTTTTAAGATTTATCTGTTTTCATTGGAAAGGCAGATTTACAGAGAGAAGGAGAGACAAAGAGAAGGATCTTTCATCTGCTGGTGCACTCCCCAGATGGCTGCAATGAGATGAGCCAATCTGAAACCAGGAGGCAGGAGCTTCTTCCGGGTCTCCCACATGGGTTAGGCTCCTAAGGCTTTGGGCCATACTCCTTTTCTTTTCTCAGGCTGTAACAAGCCTGAGAAAAGAATGGATGGTAAATGAATCAGCCAGGACACAAACTAGCACCCACAGGGGATACTGGCAGTTGGAGGTGGAGGATTAGCCAGTTGAGCCAACATGCTGGCTCCCATATTATCCCTATTTTATATATCTGAAAACCAAGGCTAAAAAAAGCTAAATAACTTTTCTAAGTTCTTACACTAAGTAGTCAAGCTGAGATTTTAATTCCCTGTGGGAATCCTGTCCATCCTTCAGTGGTGCTTGGGTGGCACTTGCTACGCGGGCAGGAGAGTGATGATGCTTTTCCTAGCATCCTGGGGAAGTATTGAAGCCTACCAGAGTCTGTGCACCCAGAGGTGTGTGCAGGTCGAGAAGACTGGCTGACAAGGCTACCTGCCCTCTACCCTCATCCTCAGCAGGAGAGAGAAGGCCCACTTTCTGGGAGCAAACTGGAGCCTGAACTTCTCAAGCCTCGCGATTGAATAATTGGCCTCATTGCCGGTGCCCTTTCCACGGTACTAGAACAGAGAAAAAATTATGTAAAATCAATCGGTAGGGTAGAAGACGAAGAGAAACAAATGTTCTCTATTACAGTGAGCGTGTTTTGGCTGCTGTTAATGTAAAATGCCAGTGGAAGCTCCCAAAGGACTGCTTTTCTGCTCTAGAAAATAACCTCAGCTCACATGAACTGTGTCGCAGTCATCCTTCCTGTTCCTAACCTGTGCTTACCGTAAGGAGTGGCTCAGATACAATCCAGCAGTAGCATGTAGCTTGAATGTTTATGTTCTGGATATGATGGCTCCTGAGCTGTGCACCTTTCCTAGCAAACTCCTGTCTGTCTCGTGGCTAATCTCTGCCCTGTCCTTGTTCTAGTCCCTCTAATCAGTGCTTCCTCTTATTTGGATCTGGTGTCTTCTGGTTCTGCAGCATCCATAGCCTTTATTAACAGACTTCCTGCTTTTTTTAGGATCACTCATGTTCTACTCAATACCTTAATTTAAAAATATTGACTTTTTGAAGCCCTGGGGTACCCAGGACAAAGGTTAACCCACATCTAGTTAACCTTGTAGGCAAAATGGATTTGCCCTTCATTCAGGAACATTAAGTTCAATGCTTGGGATTTGTCAGGTTCTTATACTAAGCATTAAGGAGAAAAGATGTGTGGTTTAGATATTGTGAGCAAAGTGATTAGTTATTTGGGGCTTACGGGGCCAACTCTTAAGAATTATCAAGCATGCATGATGACTTTTCGTTCTTTGGTTCTTTTACATTCAATGGTCCAGGTTTAAGAATCTTGAGACTGGTCAGATCAGAGAAAAAAAGGGAACATAAATTTCTTCGGGGACCAGCTGTCTTATGGATTCCTGGTTATGTAAACAACTCCACAGAAAGGCATATACCTCTGTGGTTTTCTACCCAACAAGATTCCCACAATTTTTTTCTTTTCAGTCAAATCCCAACTTTGGAACAACTGAATGGTGGCGATCCAGTTGGGGGAAGGCAGGGTCTCACTCCAGTTCCTAGCGGCAAGAGAGGAATAGTTGCTTTCTTTAACCACAAGTATTTATTGATGGATTAAAGAAAACAATTTTAATGGGACGATGAGACACAACTGTGGATTAGCACAGTTTGTTATATAGCCAGCAGGGAGGAAAAGCCATAATCCTAAGAACTTTAAATATGCAAATCAGGAAGTCTCTGAAGTGTCTCTTTAATAGATCAGACAATTCCTCCCTTTTGTACAATTCCTGTATGATATCACTTGATCACAAAGTCAGATTGACACCTCATAAAGAATTCCTTTCATTTCAGCTTGAGTCATCCAGCCTGGCCACTCCTCTGTCCCCTGCCCTTCCCCAACCCCTTGTAGGGATGTGTGTGTGTGTGCGTGTGTATAATACTATTTCTAAAGAATTGCATAAACATCTTGGATACCCTTCCGAGGTGAGGAAATAAGCAAGCACACAGGCAACCACTGAGTCAGGAAATCAAAGATAGCTGCCCTGGCACAGGTGAACGGAATCACACAGGCAGACATGGAGATGGCAGTAGTTAATTCAACAAAGTCTAGGCTAAGCTGAATTTGGCTGAGAAGTTTCTATGACTCTGTCTAAGATATGTAGTGCCATCTTGGGTTGTGCCAGCTGTGCTAGAGCCCTTGTTATTAAGGGGCTAGCTGTGTTCTATAAGAGGAACTAGGACGCTAACATAATCAGGCAAGGAATATTACAATACATTCAATGTTGTGACCTGCATTAGGAGTTAATTGTGGCTGCCAGGATTAACATTGGTCAAGTATAAAAGTTCTTCATAAAGAATTTTGTGCAAAATTTCAAGAGGCTGAGGGCAATCTTTGTATCCTCTGAACTGGGCACTTCTGTAACACTCATAGTTCTACTTGGAAATGTGAAGTGAAAAACATTCCAGTTCATGAAACTCTGCCGCAGAAACCGTGTTGTAAAGGTGTGAATGCAGAATACTGTAGGGTGCTAAGCATTCCTGTCCAAAAAGCCATGCTGGTGGTGAAAGTGGAGGGAGGAATCTTGATCCATCTAAAGCAAAAGAAGAAAATCCTTCTCACTGCATTTCCAAACTTGGGGCATGCTAAGGACAAATGTGATAACTAGTTATGGCATCTTTGTTGCAGGCAAAATTAGCCCAATTCAAGAACAAAGCCAATATGATGCGTGGGTCAGATCAAGAGGATAGAAATCATTTCATTCCTTGACAATACACTGAACTGCAAAATAAACTGGTTTTGTCTCTACTGTGACTTTTGACAAGTGTGTACATTGAAACAGTGGCAAAGAATGAAAAATTGAGGATTCTGTCAAGAGCATACTCAGTGGAGCTTATAGGATAAAATTAGGGAGGAGCTGAAACTTCTGGAAAGCAGGAATGAGGAGATCCTGGGGCAGCGTTCAGGTAGGTGGTGAAGTGCACCTGCTGACTCCACCTAAAGCCAGGTACTGACCCCATGACCGTGGCTGAAGCCCCTGTTTCTCCACAGGTGAAAACAGTGTAGAATCCTTGAGGACACAGTTTTCCCAGGATGACTCAGAGAAAACTGCCCTTGTGCTCCAGCCCCGGACTTCTACAAAAATCACTGCTGGTTCGTTTTCACTGCTCATAAAAGTCTAACAATACAATTCTACATTCTACAGAAACAATGTCTAAAACATGGTTTCTCGGTACGGCAGAGGAATGAAAACTCTCTGGTGGGCAAAGCAGATTCTTAACCCAAACCTCCCTTCCACAACAGGGACAGACATCTCCCCCTCCTCCTCATCCCGCTTTCAAGCACTGCCTGTGTTCTCTGACCAGAGTTCTTACTCTCGAGATGTCATGGGATGTGGGGAGGCTGTTAGTATTGTTGGTAGGGTGGTGTAATTTGCAAATCATCAAGCTCACCCTGTCAGTAGGAATTAACTAAATTTTAAGGCAACAAGAACATTCTCACCCTTAATCATCATTACAATTCAAGAACTGGTTCCCAGTGAACCCAAATATTGAGACTGCTTGTTTTACCACAGAATCCAAATACACAAAATTAGCAAGATCAGCTCTCAGTGTTGGCCCCTGCCAAGTACGAGCGCGGGAGAAGGCCTGTGTGTATTATTAAATTGTGCATAATGATGGTGTATGTCTGGAAGCTGGCTTCTGTGGACCAGAACATCCTTATCTCACAGACTATGACAGCTCATGTGAACCTCGGAGCACATTTTGATTTTTCTCTTTCCCCATTTATCAAAAGGTTTTGGTCCAAACACGATGCGCAAAGAAGCTGCCCTTCCACTCGCTTCCATCTTGTCATTCTGCTCGTTGCTTAAGCAGCTCCTGGGTCTTTGTTGCCGTCACTGTGAAGCCGGCTCCGACCATTTAGTGATCTTCAACAAATACCAAATTTGTCAACTTCCTACCTGGCTGTGGCCTGATTAACCCATGCAGACTAGTGCAGGTGACTTAAGGAATCAGAAAGGGACAGGCACCAACACATTCTACAGTCAAAGAAAGAGGCAACAGAGCAACTGGACATGCCATGGCTTCCCATTACGTGCCAGCTCCTGGGACACACACTTTCTAAAAGATTGCATCTAATTCTCAGACTCCCTCTATGTTGGAGATATATTAATCCCGTATGTTAGAGCTAGAAACCAAGGCTCTTAGGGCAGAGAAACCAGCTCGCCAAGGTCACACTGTATGACAGTGGTGGAGTCTAGTGTCCCACAGTGTAGCCTCAATCCCAAGTGCTCACCTGCAAAGAAAAGAGGAGGAAGAGTTAAGCCAAGGACAAAGAGAAGGTCCTGTGCACCAGGAAAGAAAAGGCCATCAGCAGAAATAAGGGGCCATCGAAGAAAGCCATTAGGAATTCATCAGTGTGGGTCTCACGGAGAGAAAAAATCTAGAAATTGACAGAAAAATTATGAGCAGAAGCAGTAAACACCTGGAAATATGGGGAAGTAAGATTTCCCAAGAGAGGCTGCAGGAAGAAATCAAAGTCAACATAGGATTAAAGGAGGGAAGGGCAGGGGGCGGGGGGAATAAGACAAATGTAGAAAAATCGTTTTCTGTTATTTCCTGTAAAGTTCCTTGTAGGTTATTTGAGGGCAGAATCAAGACAAGAACCCTCGGTAAACCACAGCTTGGCTCTGACATTAGGTGTTGCCTAGTCTTTGGGGAAGTGAATCTAATATTTAAAAACCTTGGACACTCATGGCCTCTCCCGGTGATTCTTCAAATGCAAAGGTGAGCAGGGGGAGGGTAAGACATGTTCCTGGGAACCAAAGTGGTCCCTCCTTCAAGTTAAATCACATCTGCCTGGACCCTAAGTGCTATCAGTCTTCATTCCAGCGAATTGTAGCACTGACTGCCTTGCACCCTGACTAGAGGTCAGTGGCTAAAAGAGGCCCTGGATCATGATTCTACAGAATTGCAGGCCCCTGCAGGGTGGAAATCATTTCCTGGGGCTGCTGGGCTGCTCCTCCCATCCACCTGGGACCACGGAGGGAATGATTCTTGACATTTTGAATGATTGTTCTCATGAAGCTGAGGAAAACAAACAGAAACAAAACAAAAAAATCATCCACTGGAATTGTGCTTCTGGATTGGGCCATCCAAGTATACATCCCTGTGTGTGCTGATGAGGCGTGGATGTACACACGCACGTGCATTTGGATGCATCTGTGCACACATCCATGCACGTGTGTGTGTGCCTGTGTGCACAAGGCTCCCGACTGTGCACAATTTCCCTGCCCCCCTGGGTTCTGATCGGCCACACATCATATTGCAGCCCATTCCTAGCGCCCAGGAAAAGGCAAGGCCTCCATTTATGTCTTCCTTCCCCTCCCACACTTGCACTGAAAGGCAAAAGTGTCCTGCTTCCAGCCCAAGGGAAAAGCCAGATTAACCTTTCTGACACTACAGCAAATGTTAACAGTCTGCCTTGCTTTTCATAATGCCAATCCAGGCACCAGTCAGTCACCGTCTGTTAGAAATACAGAGAATCTATGTCAAAATTCATCCGCACATGCTGAATCGGAAAAGAGCAGTTATTACTGCAAACTCTATATACATTATTTATCAAATGGACTCTCTGCAGTAGGAATACAATTCATCTCTACTCCCTCACTCTCTTGTTCTTTCATTTCAATAGGAGATGAAAGAAACCATTTATAGAATCTTTCTGGGAGTTACTCAAGCAGCAGTGTCCCTGGCTAAGGTTTGAAGGCAGAGCTGTTTTTTTCCTGGAGGAGGTGGGCTGCTTTGGTGTGGAAAAGAGACAGCCCCTCGCAGTCAGGCCACCACGGTCATTAACCCTCCCCCCACCCCCTGGAACTGTGAATAATTAGATCTGTCATCTGTCCACGTACTCTTGAGGAGGTGGAAATCTTGGCTCAAAGCAAGGCAAGATTTCTTTCTTCTTGGTAACATCAGCTTTAATAAATTGTCACAAGTTAGGGAGGCTATTCCCAATAGATTTGTTCAGGGTCAGAGACAGTTCCAAGTTAGCCCTATATTGGAAATAGAAGAAATTTCTTCTTCAATTCGGACTGGTATAAACCTTAATGTGAAGACCATCTTATTAACCATTTTCACTCAAAGTTAGGAGTTTTGCCTGTTGGAGGTGGACATGGCAATGGTGGCACAAATGGCCCTGGTGGTGAGGATGACAGTGACAGAGGCTTCGATAGTAATAGTGACTGCCTTTGTGGTGACAGTACAGATGATGATTGTGGGGATGCCAAAGGGGTGATGATGAAGACCAGGTTGATGACAAGGGTGATATTAATGACATTGGTGATGATGGCGGTGGGGACAGTTTGGTGCTGTTCATGAGGTGGTAATGGTGAAGATGATGATTCTGGTCTTAACGATGCTGGCAATTGTGGTGACAGTGGCTAACAGAAATGGTGATGATAAGGGTAATAAGGTCTGAGATCCTTGTGTCAACGTTATTTCCATTGTGCTGTATATTTGGGGAAGGAGATGATAGTGCTGTGGAATCGTTCATCCTCCACCTGTTCATTTGTTTGTCTAACATATATTTATTTAAAGGGTATAGGATTTAATAAAAGTGAGATTTATACCCCACTTTCAAGGGAATTACAGACTGGTTGGGGTGTCCAAGCACAGACACAAGCTAAAACAAATGGTAACTAAGCAAACAGATGAGCTAAGCCAAGTGAGTGGGGTCTGGGGAGTCACTACAATCCAGGGGTTGGAGTTCAGCTACAGCTGAGGCCTAAAGCTAGCAGGATTTGGGCTTAAGGGGAGAAAGTAGACCAGCATCCCTACTGTCACAGTCAACAGAGTATTTTGGCCGTCAGTAGGCAGTCAGTTCCTCAGAGAAAGGACTCTGGTTAGCAAAATTGGGTGGCAATTAAGAGAATGGATGTATGGAGATCTGATGTGAAACAGAACCAGAGAAAGAGGGGATGTAAGTGCTAATGTGACAGCAGTAGCGGAGTATAGTGGTAGCAGCAACAGTGGCACAGTAGCTTCCATTCAGGGAGCTCTGCCCAAGACACTGCTGCACACTTCACGCACTTTGTCTTCCTCAGTCCTCACAACATTGCTCGGAAGCGGTTTCCATTCCCCGTTGTACAGGCAGACTACTTAAAAATTTTGAATCATTTGCCTTCTAGCTTCCTGGACAAAAGTGCTAGTTCTGGATTCCGGCAGACATAGGTTCAAACCACTCTGACATATCCCCATTTGTAGGCTTTGTTCAATCAGATGTCATCTCTGGACTTTAGGTTGTCATCAGCAAAGTGGGGAAATAACAGCTCTACAGGAGAGAACAAGTGAGGAAAATCTCTCTCCTTTATGTGTGTAAGTAATGATGTCTTAATTGTAAAGACACAATAACTTGCATAATGCTGTGACAAATTGTTTCCACACATACACATGCATTTCTGTGCTCATTGCCCAAGTATCTCTTTTCTGTCCTTCTCTGTTTTGTTGTTGTTGTTGTTGTTGCTTTGTTTAAGGGCTTTCTAGCTGTCAGTGGTGAAAATAGCTTCAGTTTCTAAGGATGGGAAGACCACGCTCCCACACCGCACATTCAGCCTGAAATAAAGCTATTTCCCTGGGCACAGATGGTGAGTCTTACAGCATCTCCACCAGGAAAGGGGGTCCCTTGACCAAATCAGTTGACGTGGTTGGGCGCATCAGCAGGCTATAACTTTGTTGTCTTATTTAGCAAGCCACCTGTGTGTTGGTCTATTGGCTGTAGTCTGAGATGACATCTTAAAACAAGGAGCATGGACTGTGGGCGTGGAGTCGCTCCCTAGGCATGCCAGTGGTGTGCAGCTGGGAGCTGGCTGTCCTGTCCTCTCTCTCCACCCAGCAATTGTATGTGCCTGCTCCAAGGTACATTGCTCTTATGCTGCTCTGCTCAAGTGTTAAAAATTAATTTAACTCTGATCGCACTGACAGGGGAAAAGTTAATAGAAGTTTTATTTTTAATATATGAGGAACCTTAACAGGATTTAAGCTTAATGCCTTAGAAATAGGAAGGACTGCTGACAATTTATCTACAGGAATCTGCAGACTTTCGTGGGGCCCTAAGAATGGGGAAGATGTTTTATCCCAGCAGCTGGAGGCAGGGTTGAAATGCCCCCAGCAGCAACTGGGAGAGATTCCAACAGTCACCAACCCACGAAATTGACTCATAAATTGCCAAAATCCTCAGTTTCCCCTTATTACCCTGACCTCCAGCTTTCTTTACTATCCAGAAAATATATCACTTCAATTTTTTAAGACATAATAGAGTTTGTCACTTAGAATCATCGAATTTCAGAGCTGATTTCTCCCAGCTATAATAATTTATGATGCTAAGAGATGTGGAGGCAAAGTTTATTACAGAAAATTGTACTGAACACAGACCATACATTTTGTTTCAGACATGGCTTGTGGCTGTTTTCAAAAGCTAGGAACTTGAAAGAAATCTCTCATGCAAAGCATTCGTCAATACACTTAGACCAAACTTCCTTATCTGCTTAGTCTTAGACTATATATATTTTTTAAAGATTTTGTTATTTTTATTAGAAAGCCAGATATACAGAGAGGAGGAATGAGAGAGAGGAAGATCCTCTGCCCAATGATTCACTCCCCAAGCAGCCATAACGGCTGGAGCTGAGTCAATCTGAAGCCAGGAACCAAGAGCTTACTCTGGGTCTCCCACGCGGATGCAAGGTCCCATGGCCCTCGGCCATCCTCCACTGCGTTCCCAGGCCACAAGCAGGGAGCTGGATGGGAAGCAGGGAGATCGATGGAGGGCAGGGAGCTGGATGGGAAGCAGGGAGATGGATGGGAAGCAGGGCTGCCAGGGCTAGAACTGGCACCTATATGGGATCCCAGTGTGGGTAAGGTGAGGAATTTAGCCACGAGGTTGCTGTACTGGGGACTAGACTATATTTTGTTAATGAGACCAGTCAATTACTTGCTCTTGGGAACTCTTTCTCAAGGTGTTTTCTACACAGCTACTGGATTTCACATACTTGTAGATATTTGGGGTTATGTTCTAGTGAGGGGAGGCAAAAGATACCAACTAAACGGTAAACTGCATACTGTGCTAGAAAGTCATATGTGCCATGGGAAAAAAATAAAGAAAGAGAGATGAGAAGGCTGTCAGAGGAGTCCACAGTGAGTCAAGTAGCCAGGAATGGGTGTACACAGAACTAACATGTTCAAAAGTCTTGCAGGAACTGAAAGAGGGATGTGTGTGGCTCTCGAGGGAAGGGCGCCCTGGGCAGGGGCTGCAGAGAGCTCGTGCAGAACTTGCCCACTGTGTTTAGCCAGCATGGCAGGACCAGGGTGCACAGGGGAGTGCAGGGAACAGGGCAGGAGGAAGTCTGACACAGGAGGTGCCTCAGATTAGAGCTATCCATGGGTTACAGTTATGACTTAGATACCCTCCCAAAGGTCCATGTGTTAAGCACTTGGTCCCCAGGTGAGGAAAAAACTTGGAGAGGTGGGATCCCGTAGGAGAGGGTTGGGTCACTATTCCCCAAAGGGATTAAGCTATTTCACCTGTAACTCTTAGTTCTCAGAACAGGAACAAGACTTCCCTCATTACCATCCTCCATTTTATTCTGCTCAGGACCTGATCTCCATCCACATGACTCATTCTGGCTGCTTTGCTGAAAGAGTTGGACAAGGAGCCCTGTTGGGAGAAGGGAAACGACCTCGGAGACATCCCCAGCTCAGACTGCCGCCTCTCTCCAGGCCATCCGCTCTTACTTTGTGAGGCTGGTGAACTCCCACAGGCCTGTCAGTCTTTCACAGTCTAATTTGCACTCTTGCGGCTTCCAAAGTCCTCCTTGACACACCCACAGCTGCAAATCCTCACAAAACTAAAGGGCTCCTTGACTGACTTTTTTTTTTTCATCTTTTCCCCAAAACTATTATAATGTTTACACACTGTATTTAGTTATCAGTCCATAGGCCTATCTTTATTGCTAAACAGTGAGACTCATTCGGTTGAAACAGGAATCTCCTGTTGATTACAGTCCTAAAATAGGCTAAGTGCTGTGCAAGTTTCTTCCTTTTCCATTTAAAATGCACATTAATTCTAAGGAATGTGATATTAGCCCCATTGTGGCTATCAATGTTTTGAGCCACCCCAACACTTAACAGTATAGGATAAGAGTCATTTCACTGTGCCTATAGATTCTGTGGGACAGACACTTGGACGAAGCCAAGCAGGCAGAGCTGGCTTCTGGTTCTAGAATGACTGGGAGTTGAAAGAGCAGGAGCTGAGGATCCCGACACTTATGCAGCATTGCTCACTAGGCTCGTGATGGTTACAACCCTGGGAGTAGATAGCTCCACTGCCGATCTGTGCAGCTAGTTCCCTACTGCATCTCACAGCCCAGAAAGGGGCCTGACACATAGGAGCAGCTCTGGGTGGCTGTGGAATTAATAAAGTCTGGATACCTGATCTGACCGTCCAGACTGGAAGCATCACAGAACCCCAAGGGACAACCAGGACTCACGCTATTGACTCCTGATAAAGCCTCATTCCCACTGCTAGCTGCCTCTTCCCTTGCACTGAATGCCTCTGAGTGACAGCCTTTGACGAATAAATGTATGGCATGACAGGGCACACCTGATAGAATAATAGTTGGCAAACATGTCCACTTTGTTCTCAGAGAGTTTGGAGATGACAGGTGATACCTGGCTGGATAAACAGAAGCAATTCTTTACCGAAGTGCCCCTGTGTCACCCTATATGTGTGTGTGTGAAGAGAGAGAGAGAGAGAGAGAGAGAGAGAGAGAGAGAGAACCCATTACTCTGTGTCTTTCTGGCATTCAGAATGCTAAATCATTTTTCAGACTTGGCATGATTTCTCTTCCATCAAAAAGAGCTACAATCCTGCCAGGCTGGGGAGAGACCTCAGCACCTGCTGAGACAGGCAGCCTCCAAGAGAGGTTGAGGGAATGGCAGCCCCTGCCCTGTGTGGAGCAGGATCCACCCGTCTGCTTTCCAGGTTGGGATCCCCTCCATCCTGAGCCATAGTGACAAGAACCCCATCTGAGAGGCTTCACTGAGGCTCCCTCTTCTGGAAGCAATGTGGCGTGGCAAGCAGAGGATCACAGCCATGAGACTCGCTGGAAATGACAGAACCAGCACTTGGGTGAGGAGTGAGGGTTTGAGTAGCGCAGGTTGGGAGGGGGGGGGGTGAAGCCCACTGTGGGCCCTGCTGCAATTAGAAGCCATGGCTCTCTCACCGCATCAAACGGCAAGATTGGGAAATGGTGTTTCCCATTGTGCTGTGGGATGCAGACGGTCCCCTCAATTACACACAGAGGTCCTCCCAGCATAAGCTGTAGATGGATTAGCGAGTGACGAGTCAGCCCTCCCCAAGATCTGTTTCAATGACAGACCTGAGTGGAAAGCCGGGTGGGAAAAGGGAGGGAAACCAGAGGTAGTGAACTTGGAATGGGCAGGTGCCACCAATCAGAACACAAGCCTGCCACAGGAAGAAGATGAGGTTGCAGATGAAGCTGAAAAGTGGGATATCTTGGGATACAAAGAAGGAAGCCTTGGTGAAGGAGACTCTGCGTTGTAAATCCCAACTGAAGAGTAACATAATTTCTCTGGTTCTCTCAGTGCAGAGGCCTTGCCTCTCCCCTGTGAGAGCGACTAAAGGGTAATATCTCCCAGCATGCAGCCTGGTTTGGTGGGAGTCTTGTGAGTTAACCACCAGATGGGGTCTGCTACTTTCTGTGACTAAAAGTCTCAGCATTTACTAACAGTTCTCTCCAGTGTTTTTCCTTCACCTCATCTCCAAAATTGGCCTTCCAGGGACAAGGACAATCAATATCAGGGCCTCACACTTGACCCAGTCCAAGGTGTAAGTGTCCCCCAGTGGGCCTGCAGAATCATTAAGAATATTCATTCTGCAGCTGAAAGGAAGAGGGACGAAAGAAGCAATAACAGCTTTTAAGGCATCCTCAGGACTAGGCCCTATGGAGATATTCAGGGTGGCTGCATGCCCTGGTTGTTGCTGTGTATGCACACACACACACACACACACACACACACACACACACACACACACACACAGCCGTATCCCAGTGTGACTGTGAAGGAGTAGAGCTCTTGGGGAAAATGGAGGTTCTACCAGCGGGCTTGATGGAGGTCTACAGATGTCACACAAACAGGCTGCTAGGACAAGCAGCCATTTCCACAAGGTATTTTCTAAACAACTCCAAATAGCCTCTGCTGTTATAGCTAACAGATCGTTGAGAGTCTTTGCAGAGAATGTTCCTTGCTGTCAGCAGGTAGCAATCCCAATGGGCCAACCACTGAGTCACATGCCAGGACCCTGTATAACAAAGATCCCTTCCTATTCAATCCAAGTCTTGCCTCACCAAGGAAGGTCCAGACAGCCTCAACACTAACTGCATTGACCCTGAAAGCCAGTGCCATGACACATCAGACCACTCTGGACAGCTGGGAACTACACCCTGCTCCTGCCTCTTGCTCTCCTCTCTGCCTCTGCTCTCAGTCTCAAGCTTAGTGCTAGACCATGGGTTTGCTGGTGTATTCTCATGCATCAGGGAAGTGAACGTGAGGAACCTTGACACTGGGAATATCTGCTTCCCACCTGTAACTGGGCAGAGGCCTCCAGTGGCTTACAGCAGTGTCTGTTGCTCCAAAGCTGAGCCAGCACACTTAAGTCTCTGTCACTTGAAACTACTCCTCTGATCTTGCTAGGGGATAGAAAGAGGGAACTACTTAGTAAAAGCCATCAAATGATCCTAAGATCAGGGAACCGGGGGTAAGTTAAAGTGACCTGCCAAGGCTCAGCAGCTCACCTGACTCAGAGAAGGCAGGCATGAGAGGAGCAGCACAGGAATAAGCCACTAGAGTCTTCCGTACTGTCCAAGTCACCTCTTACCCCACCAGGCATGGTGAAGCCAGCATCTTTCCTTCTCCCAGGAAACACGTACCAGGGCAGTGATAATGTGTAGTGTTACAGAGCCCTTACTGCACAGCAGGGAGCCAACTGAAGGTTCCCGCGAACCCCTTCCTTCAGTCCTGAGCTGACTGCCTTACGTGCTACATGTACACAATTGGTCCCACACTACACAGCTTAGAATCAAATTTGGTGGTATTAACTGAGGAATTGCCCCTTGCCGAGTTTCACACAGCTTCCTGTCCATGTAGAACTAAAGCCTACATCACCCCAGAAACCACTCTTTGCCTAGAAGTGAGGAGGATACAAAACTGGAAATAAAAATCAAGCAATGGACAAACAAGAGATAACAGAGGAGTTGTGTTCTAATCAGAAATTGTAAAAATCCCAGCAGAGGAAATAGACTTGCTATCCCAGTGCTTCACTTTTACTTACAAGTTTTCTACGTTCTGAAAATTTGACTTTGATAATTGATTTTTAAAGATTTATTGTTTTACTTAAAAGGCAGATTTTACAAAGAGAGAGCAAGAGATAGAGAGAGAGGTCTTCCACATGTTGGTTCACTTCTCAAATGGTTGCAACAGTCAAAGCCGAGCTGATTTGAAGCCAGAAGCTAGGAACTTCCTCAGTCTCCCACATGGGTGCAGGGTCCCAAGGATTTGGACCATTCTCCACTGCCTTCCCAGGCCACAAGCAGGGAGCTGGACCAGAAACAGCCAGAATCCAAACCGGTACCCAAATGGGTGTCAGCACCACAGGGTGGAGAATAAGCTTGCTGTGCCACCAAGTCAGCTCTTGTCATTATTTTTATGCTTGTCTTTATTTATTTATTTTAGAGGCAATGACATAGACAGAGAGAGATAAAAGAGGGAGCACCCATCCTCTCCCATTTGGTTCACTCCCCAAATAGCCACAGTGACCCCTGATCGGGCTCAAATGAAGCAGGGACCCAGGAACTGAGTCTTCCCCATGGGTGAGAGGAACCCAAGTACTTGGGCCATCACCCCTTCCCCCCAGCATCTGCATTGGCGAGAGTTGGAATCAGGAACCAAGTCCAGGCACTCCAACGTGGGATGCTGATTTCGTAACCAAGAGCACAAACACCACTTCCTGGCTTTGATCATTCAGGGTCAGAAGTGGAAGCCAGTGAATGCTGAAAATGTCCACTTAAATAAGGACTGGGAAGAAGGTAGAACATTGAGTGCCCTACCTGCCTCCTTCTCCTGAAAGAGCAGAAATAAAGAAGAGAAGGAAGAGGGTGGGGGGAGGAGAAGAAATGGACACTGTAAAGAAGCAAGGAAAGGAACCAACTCCCTGCTACTGTGGGTCTCTGAGGAGGAACCAGGCCTCTGCTGGCCTTTCAGCACCTATCCCTCACTCCGGCCCACCCAGTGCCACTGCCCAAGGTATACACCAAGTCACGTGATAAAATCCCGGTCAAGAATCCTGGGAGCATTCTAGACCATCACCAGAAGCTTGTGCAACACTGTCACACACACACACACACGTGCATACACACACATACACAGGCACAGTACTTTCATACACACTCAGGCAGATGTACACTCTCACATTTTCACACACTCATTCATACTCACACACATACTTGCACCTTAACATACAACCAAAGTCCAGGATACCCACACCTGAGTCCCCTGGGAGCCAGGCCATGCAGCCCACCTTAACCATCACTGTTCTCTTTTGCTCAGCTCATCAAGGCTGCTATGCCCCTCCCCTTTCTACAGGCATGAAGAACAAGGCTTTTTCTTTGTTTATAGTCTCACTATCTGAAAAAACTCAGACTCGTTGGAAAAACCTCAGAAAACCCAGATAAACCAAAGGAATCATGAAAATCCCACCTTCCTGAGATGGACGCTATTAACCATGTGTATAAAAATGCTCACCTATTCCTGGATTTATATAATATGCAGTAATTTAGCTTCAAATCTATTTCAAAACTCAGATGGAAAAGGATAAGATCTCTAATTTAGGCTGTACCACTGGTACTTACAAGACAGCCCTCATTTCAGGAAATTTGCTGTAGACCCAGAAAGCTAAAATAAAGGGAAAATGGCAGCCCTTCTGTGGAGGGAAATGTGCCTATAGGGAGAGACCCAAGGATTTTGGTACGGGGCCAGGTCTGACCCCACACCCAGCTGCTGATACTGCAGTTCCTTGGGTGCCAGCCACAGATGGGCCAAGTGAATGAGATGTCACTCTCCTTCTGAGACACACAGATCCAAAGCTTTGCTCATGTTACAGTGCATAGCTCAGTGGGTTTTTAAAAAAGTATTTCTGCGGTGTGTTCAAAAGTCAAGGGAGTGGAGACACACAGAGTTCACTTTCCAAATGGCCACAACAGCTGGAGCTGGGTCAGGCTGAAGCCAGGAGTCAGGAGCTCCACCCAGATCTCCTACACGGGTGCAGGAGCCCGAGCACTTAATTCATTTTCTGATGCTTTTCCAGATGCATTAACTTGGAACTGAATCAAAGGTGGAGCAATCAAAACTCAACCCATGCTCCTATGGGATGCCAGTGTTACTGGTTGCCAACCCCATGTGTGATGCTTTCTTGCAAACTCGGAGTTAGAAGCCCTCTTATCAGGACCAGAAAAGATTGGCACTGAGGACTAGGAGGGGCAGATGGGGCTGTAGGAGACAGTCATATCCCTTCAGCCCGAGGAAATTTGGAATCTGAGTCACTGTCTAAAATATCTTTGTGAAACAACCTAAACAGCCAGGCGCACAGGAGCCATGTGTTCCTCATAATGGCTCAAATGAAATTATATAGTCCAGAACATTTGAAAAGCAAGCAGCTGATTTCAAACAGGGGCACACAGAGGCTGTTGATGTGCACTGGGAAACTCAATAAAGGAGAACTTCTACTGAAAACAGTACGTGCAACTACAATCACAGGTCATGCATGAATTATTGACCTCAGGGAGTGTTCTATTGCTCTGGGAACTGAATTGCATCTCTGGGACACAATTTGGGAGATATTGGTTCTTCATTTCATAAGAGAAAGCTTGAAGCAGGAAGCACAGTTATTTCTTCTTTAAATATATACTGTAACTACCCATCTGAAACAACAAAATGTTATTCTCCATCTGTTGGCTGTTCAGGGACCCACGATGAGTCAACCTTAGCAGGTTCACGCCATTTTTGGTAGCATAGGTGGTTGCAATGTGTCTGGGCCTGTAAAGTGCTGAGAATCTGTTATTGAGTTGTGTTTTAATAATAATTTTAAAAACCCCTTTGAACATATTTAAAACTTCTACTTGAAATCTTGTGATGAATTCTCATAGCAGTCAGAACCAAACCAACAAGCTGAGAAGGTCCTACATGGAACCTAGCCCTCTCCCCAGAAATGTCTCACACTGTACTTAAAGCCACTTCTCCCAGTGTGCTTCAGCCATGTTGGTCTTTGGGAGTCTGTAGAAACACCAGATTTCTCTCCCTTCCAGGCTGTTGCACACTCTCTCCTTTCCCTGGACTATTCCTTCCTCTGCCTTCACAGGCTTTCTGTTTCTGTGCATGGCTTTATTTTTCTCACTCTTCAGGTCCCGGTTTAAACACTACCTCCTCCATGAGGCCTTCTCTGAACACTTCCCGAAGTACTTCTTTCCATTCTGCAGGACTCCATCCTTGCATCCAGTTGGCCACCTCCAGTGACTTATGGCAACTGAGTGTTACTGAAGTGTGGGTATACCTGCTAAGCCATTGTCTCACCCACAGGATAGGATGGCAGAGACTGCATAATTCAAAATGGTAACACTAGCAATAAGGAATGCCACATGCCCCCTGTTTGTTAAATGACTCGTGGACTCTGCTAGTTGATATGTTTGAATGACAAGTGTGAGTCAGGAGCTACAGTGTACTCACAAGGGATTCAGATAGAGGAACTGATTTCCATACACCCAGGGGTAAGTCATGGCTGGCAGTGCACCTGTTATGTACACCTATCCATTGACCCAAATCCTTACATCTTCTGAGTTCCCAGGTAGATCCCATTTCATCCTTTACAAAAGCCTTCAACTGCTTGGTCAGAAAATTAAGAGGTTTCTGAAACCTTTCTGGTCTTGCAGGGCTGCTTGCAGCTATCACAGCTGTATCTAACTCTCCATTGGCCTCTTCATTGCATTCTCTATTGAGTATCTCAGCTGCATTGCTGGTTTTTATTTTCCCATCATGTTGTACCAAGTGCAGAAAGTTTACAGAGACACAGAATCAGAGATTATTTTTCCAGTACCTAAAATTGTAATATATACATAGTTCATTCATAATGATCTATTTTCAATGAATTTTTGGAGATCCCTCACATTTTGATTGGACCCTTAATCTGGTGTGACCAAGACCTTGGCCTCCCTGTCCTGAAGACCTGCATGTCAAGGCCATAGATCTCCCAGCCTGTGCTAGAAGGAGCTTGGGCTCCCCCTTAGTTCATTTTACAAGTCTCTGCCTAAAGCTCATGTCAACTACAAGTTCAATTCTCTGTTAGGTTCCTCCACAGATGCCCTGCTCCCAGAGTCATAAAATGAGCATTTGCAAGGACAGGAAAATTTCCTGAAGGTTGTGGCAACTCTGAAGATGACATCTGCTTCTCAAACCAAGATTGAGCAACCAGTCTCAGAACAGAGTTTTGAAGTCCTTTTCAACAGCTTCCGTATCATCAGCTTCTCATGAGCTTTTCTTTCTTTGTATTCCCTTCTCTTCTGTCCCCCCTCTTTCTTGAGACCAAAGCAGTGCTGCTTCGCTCTGGTAGAGAAATGTACTAGAAGTATCCCACCCTCCACCCCAGCCTCTGAAAACAGCTTGCTTCAATTTTCTTTTGCCAGAAAAAGCTTGGTTCTGTTGTGCACTCACAAACTCTACCACAAAACCAAGCACATAGTAGGTGGCCAGGAAACACTGGCTAGGTGTTAAGAGCCCTATTCACCTGGGAAGTATGATTTAAATAACACAGTACAGGACCTCATTGCCGGTACCCACGTCCATGACCATCCTTCTGTGCCATCTCCAGAACTCTGCGGATAGCACTATCCATGGACAGGAAATCCATAGTTCAAGATAAAATAAGATGCAGTAAAGTGACATACAAATATCTGGCTGTAAATGCTGAAAGGACTTAACTTAATCAAGCAAAAGGGCATAGTTTTTCTACTACAGTATAACATAAATGCATTTTATTACTGAGGCAAATGGCAAAAAAAAAAGTCAAATGATTTTGTGGGCCTTCTGCTAAATTACCTTTATTAATGCATGTAATATTATTGAAAAATTATACTACAGGGTACATGTTCCATTGAGCTACAAGTTGCCTGCAGGAATATGCTGTAAATATACATGGGTGAATATGTTGCTATCTTTATGACTCACTTTGCACTTATTATAGCCTTCTAAAACCAAACTAGCACCGAGTACACAGAGTGGAGTCAGTGGTTTTTTTTGGCAAGACATACAGCATGAATAAATGGGAGATCCTGGGAACACATCAGCTGTCTTAGAGTGCGGTAACGTTTTGGGGGTTGTTTTAGGGCAGTGTTTTCCTAGATCCCGTGCAAGCTCCTGATACATTGACAGCTGCTTGTGGAAACTTGTTCTGGCTGGCTGGAGTAAATGTAGTCTGGGGAGTTGACAGGAATTTTCTCGTTATACCCTCATGCTGGAAGCAGACTAACCAGGGCCTGCCGCACTCCAGGCTGGGTAGGCTGGTGCAGGTGAAGGCTCTCTTACATTGTTTGACAGTAGGCATGGCTCAGGAATTCCAAATGCATTTCATCTTTACCTACTTTAAATGTTTTTATTGTCATTATCTGAAAAAGCAGAAAAAGTCCTCCCATGTGCTGGCTCCCCTTGCTTGCATTGCCCCCCGGCCCATGCTGTGGTCCAAGCAAGCAAGCAAGGTACCAAGAACTCCAGCTGTCCCAGGTGTGTGGCAGAAATCCAATTATTTGAACCATCACTGCTGCCACCCAGCATCTGCTTAGCAGGAAGCTGGAGCCAGGATCCAGACATAGGCTTAGAACCCAAACTGTTAGCTCTGGGAAGAAAGTTTTATCCGCCAAACCTAATGCTTTCCCCTGACTTGCCTCTTGAGTTGGCCTGAGAATGCCCCTTCACTCTTACCTCTCCTATACTTCACTGACCTTAATTCGATAGTCCTGGGATTCAACATCATCTGCATGTCTCCACCCTCTGTCCTGATCCCTACAGCCTTTCCCGAGGCATGAACCCACAGCCGGGCTGCTTTCATCTTATTTCTGTGAAGTCTCCAGCTACTTTGGTGGTTCTAAGCCAAAGTGACGGTTGATATCTTGTCCTAATTTCTGAAGCCAGTTTATACATTGTACTGCCTGCTTTTCACAGCAAATTCTATGAATTGGTTGAAGTGGGAGACAAGGGATGCAGGCAAGAAAAGAGGAAAAACAATGGGGAAAGATCAGTGAGGCACATCAGAACTGGCCACGTGGCTTACCAGCTGTCTTCCTCCAGAGCCTGCGCTGGGATGGGCCACAGGCAGCCCCCCGAGAATCCACTGCCATCCGACAGATGCCAGCTTCAGCCCTTCATCGCTATTACAGCCAATCCTGGCTGGGAAGGCTTCCAAATGCAAAACGTGTCTCTCAGACATAGCTCCGCAGTTCTGTGTGTTATAAAACTTCACGCACTTGTTCCTTGCGTATCTAATCCTCACCCTCTTGATTTTTAGATTTCTTTTTAAAAGCCTTTCTTTCTGTTCTTGTCTCAGCAACAGGGCTTGAATTAGGAGCATTTTGGCAAAGTTGCTGGGACATCACTGATTGGAAATCAATCGGGATAACAGGGTAAGGTCCTACTCATGCCAGGCTTGGAGCCAAGTACATCAGGAGCAACAGTTTCTCTAACGCAGCCTTGAGGAGCTATCTTGAGTCTGGAGCCCCACATTTCCGCCCCACTGCAGATCTTTCACCCACACACTGTGAAACTGGATTCCTTAATCTTTTGAAAGTATGTATTATTTAAGAATGATTACTTATTTTCATCTACTTTAAAGGTAGAGTAACTCACACAGAGAGAAGAGAGAGCAAGGGAGAGGTAGATACTTCTGTCTACATTGAAGGCAGCATAACAGGGAGCAGGAGAGAGAGAGAGAAAAAGAAAGGGATGGAGAGACATCTCCCATATTTTTATTCACTTTCCAAAAGCATAAAACAGCCAGGGGTGGACAAACCAAAGCCAGGAGCTCCGTTAGGCCTCCCACATGAGAGACACATGTCAAAGAACTTGAACCGTCATCTGCTGCCTCCCAGATACAATAGCAGGAAGCTAAGACAGATGTGAAGGAGCTAGGATTCAGTCCAGACACTCAACCGGCCCCTTAGCCCACAGTACCAAGTGCCCATCCTCTGTATTTTTATAGCTGACGGAATGTTGTACATGCCTATGACAGAAAAGAGCTTGGAACAATGAACCAAAATGGGCTTATTTCCTATTTAACAAGTGACATCTGGCTTTTATAACAATTATTTATTTTTATTTTGACAGTATGTAACATAAAAATGTATTTTGATATGCCATATGCATGTATCAACACTATATGTGACCAGTTTAGAAACACTCATCTATGATACTTTTAATCAAAAAGCATGCTGTTTTCCTCCCCAGCATCCCTCCTGCTGTTCTCACGTGATTTCATCAAGTACTCTGAACATGTAGACAACTCACAGCCAGGATATTACATTTTCCAAATCATGGGGGAAAGTGCTACTGTCACGTTATCTGGCAAAGCGTCAGATCACTCCCTCACCAACCTGTGCTAATGCCAGCCATGTGTCAGATGCCTAGCTAGTGGTTGTAGACGCAGATGATACAGAGATAGATAAAACATACACATGCATACATTCATCTTCAGCCCATGACCCTGCTACTTATTTCTTTGAGAAATGGAAGCAGTCATAGACAGAAACTCCATCCAAGTTCAGTTTTCTAACTATCAATGGGTTTATTCTTATGATCATCTACTCTGCCTTCCCTCCAGTAACTAGACTGCTTTCAAAACCTGCTCCCTCTACTTGAATGCTAGATCCAATAACTTCTTGCCTACTCAGAAACATCTATCTGACAAACATGATCTCTATTCTGAATCACCCATTTCCGTCTCTTCTGCAGTCACTTGTGACTTCCATGCTGCAAATTCAAGGATCCATTCTCATTCCTCACCTTGTGGGATCTGTTCACAGTCGAGTCCTTCCTCCTTAGGACACTGTCTTCCTTAGTATCAGTAAACACACTCTCCGTTTGTTTCATCATTCTCTGTCGGTCCCTCCTCATCTGCCAAATCTCTAAATATTGGTACAACACAGGATCAGAAGTACCTGAAATCCTTTTTCTCCTCCTAGACTGACCACACCCAGTTCCATGGTTGGCATCAAATTCATACCCCTAGTCCGAATCCTCCCTTGGTTCCAGATTCATATATCCAACATCCTCCTCAATGTGATCTCCTGGTCTTCTAAAAACTATCTCAAATGTGAGACATTTTAATTACTCCATGGTCTAGACCCAACCCTCTCTGATATTTCCACTTCAGGTAACATGATGCCCACCTTCTATTTTCACAGGCCAAAATTCGGTGCCATCACATACGCTTTCGCTTGCTCACTTCTTACATCCAATGAATCAGCAAATCAGGGTTAATTTTCCTTCCAAATGCATCTAGAATGTGACCATGACACTCTTCTTCCACTACCACAAGCCACAATCACTCCTCTTTGTGTCATTATAACAGTCCTCCAATTGGTCTCCTTGCAACCAGCATGCACCTCTCCACCTATGAGACCATTCTTCATAAGCAGCCATTATGATCTCTCAAAATGTCGCTGTGCTCAACTCCTTTAACTCCTTTGCCATTCTACTAAGATCACACACACACACACACACACATATACACACCCCAGTCACTGTCACCAGCGCTTCCCAAGCTCTGCACAGTTGGCATTATCCCCAGACAACGCTCTGACCTTATCTGTGTTGCTGCTTGCTGAGTTGCATGCAATTAGTCTGAACATCTCAAACATAAACCCACCTAAGGGCCTTGCACTGCCATTTAGTCTGACTGTAGTATTTCTTCTTCAGGTAATTGTATAACTTGTTCCCTCACCTTCTTCAAGTCAGTGCTTTAACATTTTCTAGTAAGAGATATGCTTAAACCTCCAAGTACTGTGCCATTATCCACATCTACTCCATCTTAATTTTCTCTTATCATTAGAATGTAACTTTTTGAGGAGTTTTTGTATTCGCTGCAATATCTCCAGTCTGTAAGATGTGCTAGAGACTCAACAAAGATGAATGGTTCAGCCACTGACCCAAAGGAGCTCACAATCCAGCAGAGAAGACAGAAATATAAATATATATTCACAACGCTATAGGGAAAGTATGATGGAATACAACTAGCTATAAGAGCATGAAAAAGAAGACACCATCAGTGTAGCTTGCAGAGGATCATGGGAATTTTCCTAAAAGAGGTGACACAAGGGTCTTAAAATTAAGGAGGATTTAGGTAGGTAAGCAGCACATGATGGAGAGAGAACAGCAGGAAAGTAGGGGACAAGAAAGAATTGTCTTGTGAATTCTAGGCAGGAAAACAGCAGGAGCAAATTCAGAAGATTCATGAATTTTCTACTGCACATCCAACCACGGTAGGAACCAAAATATGTAAGAATGTGGACCATGATCCTAGGAATAAATTAAAAAGCTAGGAATATAAGGGATGAGATTAGAGATCTAAATAGAATAATAAGAGAGTACTTTCATTGTCAAGTTAATGAGCATGGAAAATAGATGGTGGGAAGGCATTTCAAGGTTGCAAGATGGTATTATTAACTCAGAAGCTCAATAAACCCCTTTGTAATTAAGGTAGTCAGTGTACCAACTGCTGGGCAAATGGCAGGTGGATTATAACGTTACAATCCAGCAGTTGAAGGCAGAGACAGCTCCAACGCAGGAGAAATGGGGTTTGGTGTTATCCAGATATTCACAGTGCCACGGAGAAAGTATGATGAAGGACAGCTGACTGTGAGAGTGAAAGAGACATGTTTACTGTAACATTGCACGTAAGCGGATGATTGGGAGAGAGATATACAGGAAGTTGTGCAAGATCATCTGTGGAACTCATATCCAGTTCAGGCAGGAGATCATCACAGGAGAGCAGCACTGTGCCCAGAAGCAGCGGACACCCCATTTGCTGTCATCATAAAACATAGAGCCTGTGTGGCATCTCCACTCCTGGTGCTTGGCTTCATGACTGCTCTCTGAAAATGGACCTGCATTATCTCACAGGCTGCTGAGCCTTCCTGGGATGCCAGCATGTGCACGAGTTCTGAAAATGCAATCTGCACGCTGATTCCCTGCAATGGTACACTGAGATACTTTGCAACAAAATTTTAAGAGATGACAGATGACAAATGTCATGGGGTGTCCCACAGCTGAGAAGGTGGGGAAGTAAACTGAAAAGCGATGCCCTAAGAACCAGAATTCCTAGAACAGGCAGAGAATAAATAGTCTCCTCCACCCCACCTCCTCCACTAGTGAAAATAGCGCTGATTTATATGACCTGATGGATGACCTTCATGTTTGCATATTTATGGGTGAACTGTCCCCCATTTGTTCATTCTGAATATTCTTCGAGTTTATTGCATCAGTTCAGAGTGAACACTCTAAATTTAGACCCAACCTCTTTCATGTTTCCAAGGGAACTGTAAATTACTTTGTAAATGTACATACAACACAACCAGCAAAATCTACTTGATAAAGCCCTCTCTTAGACTTGATGTCAAATGTACTTCATAAATGATTGCCTCATCCAGGCTCCTAGATAGTAAGGGATAGCCTCAGTCGGATTACATTGACTGCCATGTATGACACTTCTATAAGAATCCCTGCCACAAGGATAAGAAACCCTGGCCTGCAGCTGCTACAGCTCCCAACTCCCCAAAGTCCCACGTGGTTCCTGCTAAGGCATTATGAGATGAAGAAACACCAAGGACACTACACTGCCTCGGATGAGCCATAGAAAGTGGTGGTGCTCAGGCTGACTCCAAAGCACCAACTCCTGCCTGACTCAAAGAATGAAAAGCAAATGACATAGGACAAAGGAGGGGAGCACATGAATTTTTTTTCTTGATAAGGTGAGTGGATCTAATAGGACTGAGTTCAGATATAGTAACAGAGGTTAGAAATAAACATGGCATAAGCAACATAGAAATACATTTCTCTCCACATCAAGGAAGTTTAGAGATGTCTAATCCAGGGCTGGTATGTGAACCTCAGAGTCACCATAAGCCCAGGCTCCTT
Organism: Ochotona curzoniae; assembly: GCF_017591425.1. Classification (NCBI taxonomy): domain Eukaryota; kingdom Metazoa; phylum Chordata; class Mammalia; order Lagomorpha; family Ochotonidae; genus Ochotona; species Ochotona curzoniae. Next base: position 3,011,776 of record NW_024466129.1, on the reverse strand, counting down.
CTGTCTTTTCTATACTCTTTATTGTGCAGTTTCCATGCTCAAGTTCAGTGCATGGTCCAGTATGGCTTCTGGAGCTCCCCCCATCACATCCATGCTCTAGTCAATAGGAAAGAGGACGGTGAAAGGGTAAAACGCCATAGTACTCAGCTGCTGTGCTCCCTATGTGCAACTTCCTCAGAGTCCTATGCAGTGCTTGTGTCTCATTGGCCCTCGTTTGACTACTTGGCCACTCCTAACATGAAAGACTGGGAAATGTAGTGTTTTAGTTAAATGCACTATGGCTCCCAATATTATGCATCTGCCATTGAGAGAAAGGAGTGAATATTAGGTGGAGTCTAGCAGCCTTGGAACCTAGTAAGATTGCATTTAGATGAAGAGCACAGATCCCTTTCCCCTCCCATACCATCACAGGGTCTAAAACAGCATTCGATATTCAGGAGGAGACCCAGACTCTAAAAGGAGTGATTGGAAAGAAAGGCCCGAGAGAGCAGGAAGAGAAATGAAAGGCAGGAAGGGAGATATTTCAGGCTGCCTTCATTTTCCATCCTTAGGGGGTGCCTTTTGCTACCTGGGTAAGGGCTGGTTTCATCTTTCTGTGCCTTCCTAAGTGCAAGGCTCCCCATTTCTTCTTGAAGACACCAGTGTTCCCTGCCCTTCTGTGATGTCTAGAAAATGGGGCTAAGCAGATCTTTATCCTTGGTCTGCCTTTGGCCATCAGTTTTCTCCAAGACAACACAACAGAGCGAGGTGCATTTCCAAGTGCTAAAGCTGCTGCCAGCTCAGATGACACCTGTGGACCAGACTCTGCCCCACATTTCCTCTGTGGATGCCTCCTCTACCTCTGTCGGGAAGCTCCCATTGAGGACTCCTAGTCAGTAGCCCCACCTCCCCTTCACCCCTCACTACAGGACAGCTTCATCCACAGCTCCTTCTTGCTTGTTGTTTTGGTGTTCTCACCTTCATGGCAAGGACTTAGAACAGCCAAGAATAAGAAGACGGTGAGAAAGACAGACGGATCCACTTAGCAGGCCTCCTATGGTATCATCACCTTTCTTCTCAGCTGGGATGTGTTCCCCAAGTTTGTGATCCTGCCCTTTGAGAGGTAATAGACCACCGCCTTGGCCACCGGTTCCGTCTTCAACTATGTGAGAAGCATGGACCTTCGTCCTCAGCCTGAGGCCTGACCCCACATACAGACCCTCATCCTCAGCCTGAGCCCTAGTCCCACATTAGAGAAATTTTATGTTGTGCAGAAGCTCTCCTAGCTGCTTCAAGAAATGGAGCTGACCCCAGAGAAGCATTTTGATTCTTGACCTCATTAGAACCTGATGGCAGAATCATGATAAGTTAGTCCCTACAGAAGGAGGAGCCTGCTGTCCGTGATATCGCCTTAGTTGCAATGGGAGTTTGTTTAGAGCTGAGACTGTTCTTAAATATACCTTATTTATCATCACCAATTCCAAACACAATGCTCTCAATACACAAAGGTATGTGGTAATACTTCTTAAATAAATATAGGAGAAAATATCTATTTTTCTCAATATCACATAGCGGAGACAAGAGCCTAAGTAATTTTTAATGGCAAATTTATAATATGTATGTATGTGCATAAATACATAAGAAAAAGATTCAGGTTTTGTACTTCTCCCACTTGATTTATTCTTCTCTTAAGGTTCATTTGCGATAGTCCCCAAATGAAGAGACAGTTTTGAGAGTGTCCGATACTGAATGTCATGCAGATGATTATGCAGAATGCAGCCTGCTTCCTAAATCCCGTGAGGAGTCATGAAGAACTCTGTTCCTGGAACCGGTACTCTTCTGAGACAAAACAGATGATGAGGTTAAACGTCTCCCCCCAATCCACACATATAAACACACAGACGCAATAAAGATGCCCAAATTAGACCCCAGAGAATCTTCAGAATACTTGGAGTAGAGTTAAAGCAAGAATTTTTCTTCCCATAAAAATTGAATGCTTTCTGCAAAACCAGGGAGGACCCTTTACTGTAGCAATGCTTTCCCTTTAAGTAATGACTTTTCTCTGGACATAACTATCAATACAGAAGGTACACGTAGATATTATCTGAAAAGAGTGAAAGGGAAGAAGAGAAGACATTTGAGGGATTCTAATAGAAAATACTAGTTGGATGTAAAGTACCAGCGGAGGAGGAAGCTCATACCGTGAAAGAGTAGGGGAACAGGAATCAGGAGACCTGAGCGGCGGCCCCAGCCTCCACTAAGAACTGGACCCGCTTCCTTGTCTATCAGCTGGAAAAGTCTGAAGTGCCCTCTGGATGCTGCTCTCTGACTCCGTGCTTTGGGATCTGTTTCCATTGTCAGTACAACTCCATCATTACATCCATGTGACAGATAAGGAAACCAAAGCAAGAGATAACATACGAACAGCAACTCTTGGAACCAGTTCACACTGGAAATCCAGATACAGGTCTGTTCTCTCAACCACTATGTAATGCCACCTATGACTAAATTTAGCAGTCATGCTTGCATTCTGTTTCCTAATCTACATATCCATTCCACATCTATATTTACTTCTATATCTATATCTATCTTGCTGATTCACAAATCACATTTGCATGTTCAAGGTTCTGAAAATTTATTCTATAAATAAATCTATTGAATTATGCTTAATTGTATGATTCTTAAATTTGACACAGTCCCCACAGACACTTTTTTTCTCTTTGCTAAGTTTCTATAATTCCTGACATGAAATGTTCTAGAACATCATGGAACTGCTTTGGGGGACTTAGTTGTAAGAATTGAAGTATGAGAATTTCCAAAGGATGAAAACCTTGAATCACAACTTCAGTTTTCTGCTCTACCTTTTAGTTATTAAAGATGTATTTTTTTTCCACTTAATGGAAAGGCAGACTGAGTGAGTGAGTGAGTGAGTGATTGTTCATTTGTAACAGCTGGGGTCAGACCAGGGCAAAGCCAGGAGCCCATCACTCTACCACAGTCTCCTGTACGGGTGTGAGGCAGCTAAGTCCCTGAGCCAACCCAACTTCTTCCCAGAGTGCACCATCACAGGAAGCTGGAACCAAATCACAGATGAAACTCTTAACTCTAGCCCTCTGATGCAGGACATAGGTATCCCAAGTGGTGATTTAGCCCACTGAATCACAACCTGTGCCCTTCCCTCTGCTCTGAAAACTGAAAATAATATAACTAAATGATTCAATGTCCAAAGGAATGTTGTCCAGTGTTTCAGGTACTTAAATGGAGTTGCTAAATGCAAAAACAGAATGGATTCTTTGAATATCCACTTAGCTGTGCATAATTTAGGATGGGTAACTGACAAATCAAGTCCAGCCAAGAATAAACAATGAGTGGATGGCATACACTTCCTCTTACATAAAAGGAGGATAGTATGGCATGGAAGAAGACTCTTGAAATGCAAAGTCCAAGTGCCACCAATACCTGGATCATTATTCCTTGATACACAGCCAACATTGAATGTTGTGTCTGGTGGGTGTACCTAAAACTGTGTGTTGAGTTGGAAGTTTGGTCTGCCACAATTCCATTACTGTGATGACTGAGTTCAACAGCTAGCTCTAATTCCAGCTTTCTGCGAATGTGTATCCTGGGAGATAGTAGGCAGTGGCTCAAGTAGCAGGGTTTGTGACACCATTGGAAGACCTGGATTGAGTTCCTGGCTCGTAGCTCCTATTTGGCCTAGCTCTGGCGATTGCAAGAACTTAGGGAGGAGACCAGCAGATGGGAACTTTCTATTTCTTTAATATATGCATTAATTTAAAAATTTAAAATTATACAAATTCATGTTTATTTGAATAAATATGGGATCTTGAACAATTGACTTCTCTGCCTTGAGCTTTAGTGTTCTCATTTGTAAAATAGAATTGATAACCATCTCAATTTCCAGAGTTGCTCAGAAAGTTAAGCCAATGTAGTAGGAAGCAAGTCTGTATTTTACAGCCTGATGTAAATGTCCCGTCATCATCAGCAGTTAGAATTTGAAGCATCACCCAGGCATTGATCTCATTCTCTTGGCCACGCCTATACCACTGAGCATTCGACATGTAACTGGCCCTGAGTTATGAATGTGAAATACATGTCAGACTTTAAACACTTAATATGGTACAAAGAAAAATAGCATATCCGTGATGTTGATGTGGATTTCATGTCAACATGATAGTTTTAGCTTTATAAAATATTTGAGAAATGCAAAATACATCATAAAAATTAGCTTTTCCTATATTTTATACTTACTCAACGTGACTACTAGAAAATCCAGAATTATCTTTGTAACTGTCTTTCAGTGACCTGCATTAGATTTATTGGACAATGCAGCTCTAAAGCAATAATTTTCAGATTGTATTTTGTATTCGTGTATGCGTTTTGTATTTGTATTTGTATTTGAATGCCCTTTTCCTGAGTATCTGCGATGAGGCAATACTTGGAGTGGCCCATCCTAAATGACAGAGGCTGTAATTTTTATCTAACTTTGGAGTTTCAGAAATGAGTACTGGCAATGCTGTAACTTTCAAGTTCTGTGGACATTTTGCTGTCTCCCCTATTGTTGCACTAAAATAGGAGAGAAGCACTGTACCACCTATCAATGCAACCGTAGGAGGCACTGAAAATCAGAGGCCTCAGCTCCAGCACCAATATCAGACCTTACCGAGTACCTATGGTATCCAGCTGAATGAAGGAGGGGAGCCAACATGACCACACAGTACTCCACAATCCTAGCATCCCAGCATCCCAATATCCAAGTAAAATAGCATCCTAGCATCCCGGTGTTCCAGCATCCTGGCATCCCAGTATTCCGACAATGTCTCAGCATTTCAGCATTGCAATATTCCAGCATCCTTGGATGCAGGAAGTAATATTCTCACAGACCAATTAGACCTCATGTTACTAATTCTAGAGAGATGTATTTCTTCCTTTGGCACATCCCTACATAGCAGGAAATGATCCTCTCCAGGCTATTCAGGGAATCCACAAACATTTCATCCTTGAGGCAATTAAATTAGAAAAATCCAATCACTGCACATTCCTGGAGGCTGTCTCTCAAAACAGCTTCCTTGGAGTCAAAGGCTGGGTTGAAGGCTGATGTAAGACCAAACACAGCTTTGCTGTAAACCATGATGTAGATTTTTACATCACTGGTGGCAGGGGCTGAGGCCCACACAGAGTGGAGGTTCTGATCTCCACCACAGGACCATAGAAGTCACAGAAGCCATGGTTCCCAGCCTTGTGACAGAGCTGCTGGCCTCAACACTGCACTGGAACTTGAGTACAAACTTAGCTTATTCGCCGCTACAGTATAAAGGCCAGAGGCAGCTTCCCAAGCCTCAGTCCACAGTGATGCTGAAAAAAAAATGCTGTTTTTGCAAATTCAAGTATGGTGGCCACAGAGATGTGAGGGGAGAAGGATGCAAACACACCCCTTTGCTGCCAGCTGCTGACATCATCACTAAAGACCATAGAGTCAGCTTATGAGGACACTGCTGGTGCAATGACACCACGTGTTTGGATAAAAACCACTGCAGTCGTTCTCATGTATTACCCCAGGGCACTTGTATCAGCTACCCCTGATGACAAGAGTTCAATTGGCTTGACTCAATAGACATTGCCATTTGGATGAAGACTTTGTTAGAACACCAAAAGAGCACTTATTTTGTGCTGAATACTCAATATCTATCATATATTAAATGCTTAATGCAACCCTGTGATCTCAATATCATTTTCACATCCGTTCACAGGTGAGAAAACTGAGATTCATTCTAGAATAGTCAAACTCGACTCCAGGTCCACGGTCGTGCTCCTGTGTCACCACTTTCTCTCTCACTTCATGTATCCTTCAAACAAGATCTTAGAAAATGGGTTGATGAGCTCAATCTGATTATCCACAAATCTGCGTCCTGGGGCCTCTGTGAGAATTACTCCCCACGTCTCTGCAGGGGATGGCCTCTGGAACGTATGTAGATGCAGTACTCTAGAGAGAGATGTTGGTCTGAATGGGTGTTTCTTGCTTGTTCTCCCTGTCCTGAAGCTCCTTCTGGGCACCACCTACAGACAGAAGCCAACAGTTCTATCTTCTGTTCACCCCTGGTCACTGTTCCCACCTGACTCCCATGGTGCTTGAATAGCTCTGGAGAGGGAGGGAGATGAAGACTGGACACAGAGGGACGTGCCCCACACACCGTTACATTGGCTCAGTCTTGGTCTCCAGATATCTCCAAATCTGCTGAAATTTCTCCAGAGCTTTACATTCACCTGCCTGACCCTGCTGTCCAGATGGGTCACACATGATAGAGTTCGGGAGGGAGCAGACCTTTATCTCCCACAGGACTTACTCATCAGGACCATAATAAAAGGTTCCTCACAATGGCTAAGGGTTTAGACTCAGCTCTACACTCAGGCTAATGAGATCTATGGAGAGAAAACAGCAGGTCACCCAACTGACACATTCCATGGCTCCACAAGTTAGACACATGCTTGGGTCCAGGGTAGAGCACAAAATAGGGGAGTTGTGGAGTTGTGTCTCTGCTGGTGTACGCCCAGAGCACCACCATTGCCACTAGGCCTGGGATCACCGGGCCTGCTTCATACATCAGCCTGCCTGCTGCCATGCACCCAGTCAGCTTTCCAGGTCATCCAAATCAGGGCAGTCGCTGGACAGTACCTCCCTATTGAGAGCGAACCTAAAACATCTGTTCCAAATAGGCTACAAACTCAACTCTGGAAATAAACTCAAAAAATTGGGAAGAAACGTCCCCATATCAATGACTTTAACTAAGGTTACATTAAAAATAGCTTTTTTATATGTCTTAATTATTCTATTATGAACATACATTGGTTTTATATTTTTAGGATTTATTTGTTTGAGAGGCAGGGCAACATGGAATGGAAATTGAGAAATAAATATCACACCCACCGATTCACTCTCTATATTTCTGCACTGGCCAGGGCTGGGACAGCCTGAAGCCAGAACTCCATGTTGGCCTCTCACACAGGTGGCAGTCACATGCTGCTTTCTCAGGAGCATTAGCAGGAATGTGGATCAGAAGTGGAGCATATGGAAGTCAAATCAGTGCGCCAGCACAGGATGATAAAGTTACAGCCAGCAGCTTAATCCATGCACACAATGTTGATAGTTTATCTGATCAGAGAATATTTTTTCTTAAAAATATACACCTACTCTCTTGGTTTCAGGCCATTGGTGAGATAGTCTTACTCCCAAGGTCTCTGGTGTGTACCTTAACCTCTGGAGCAAGGGATTTGCATCCTAGTTCTGTTGTTGTGCCTCTTTGTCCTTTGGCTCTTCTTACCATGGCTCTAATCCCACTTTGTGAACTTCAACTCACCCTTGATATACTGCATTGTGATTTAGGACACAATACCTGAGACCAGCCCAGGAAGTTAGTGTGGTTCCCAGTTCTAGAAGCTGGAAAGCACCTGGAATCCAGGGAAAGACCTCTTGCTGGATCGTAACATGGAGGAGGGCAAACTTGCTGGCAGACATTTCCCTTCCTCTTTGTTTTTAAGATGAATTTGTTTATTTACAAGGAAAAGTTTTGGAAAGAGAGAGAGCGAATAAAGAAAGAGATCTTCCTTCCAATAGTTCATTCCCCCAGGGCTGGCCCAGGCTGAAGCCAGGAGCCTGAATCTGAAACTCCATCTAGCACTCCTGCAGTAGTGCAGGGGTCCGAATACTTAGGTCACTTGGCACTGCCCTCCCAGCACGTTGTCAGGAAGCCAAAAGGTGGAACAGCTGGGATTCAAACCAGTGCCCATATTGAATGTCAGCATTTTAGGCAACAGTTTAATCTGTTATGCCACAAGGAAGACTACTCCTCCTTTTCTTCTTTTTACACACACACATATTGTATTTTCATTGGAAACAGAAATATTAATATCACAGAGTGAAAAATTTATGACAATGATTATAATGTGAAGAAAGAATATATTATCATTTACGTTATGATTCAGTAAAGCAATATTTGTAACTATATATCAAATCAGTTGACATTCACACAATTTTCGTATTCTATGTTTATATTAACTTCCAAACATGACAGAAAACATGTTATATTTGTCTTTTGTGGTTTGACTTGACTTCAGTTGCCTCTATTTTGCTATAAATTTCAGGAATTCATTCTTCTTTTATGGTGAGTAATAGTCCACACTAAATCTACATCCCATTTTCTTTGGTCATCAGCTCGAGACATGCAGATTGTTTCTGCTTTTGTATCTTATGACCTGAGCTGTTTAAGCATGGGATACAGGCGGATTTCATTTCCTTTAGCTCTGCTCCCAGGGGTGGAATAGCTGAATCGTCTGGTTAATCTGTTTTTTTGTTTTCTGAAGAATCTCAGTACTGTTTTTTTCATATTGGCTACAGAAATGTTCATTCCTATCAGCAGTGTGTTACAGTCTTTCCCTCTTCAACCTCACCAGTATTCATTATTTTGTGATTTTTTTGGGTGGTAGCCATTCTAACCGGAGTGAGATGCTATCTTATTGTAATTTTTATTTTCATTCCCCTGAAGGATAGTTATCCTTCATATTTTTTCACATTTGTATTTTGTGTTTCAGTTTTTTTTTACAAATGCCTGATTATGACCTTCTTATCTGGGTCATTTATTTTGTTGCCACTGCATTTTTTAGCCCATTAGCTGAGTGAAGAGCTACAATCCCTGGTGTCCCTGTGGTTTCCTTAAGTCATATTTCAGGCATCACATAGCCCAGGAATACTTTAGGAATCTTGTGATTCCTAGAAGTCTGGGGTCCCAATTTATACTCTCATCAACCTCACCCCAGAATTGAGTATTCCCAGAGAGCGGTTGATCATCTGTGTGAAAAAAGTAGCACTTACCTATAACTGTAGATCAAGAAGAAACCTCACAAAGCCAGTGGCTTTTGCCACTCTATTATCCACAAATCCCCAGTTCTAGTCTGTTTGGTGATTATTTTCCATGGAGAGCTGACCCACCATTCCCTCTGCACCCATGCTAATGCCAAAACTGAGAGACAGATAAGGGAAGATGATTCTGAAGTTGCTGTCCCATTAAAAGCAAACAAACAAACAAATTTTGACCTATACATAAGTAGAAACCATGAGCTTCTTTATATTTCAACTGGCAGCTAGGCCAGTACATTCCCAGCCATGGTGAACCACTGCATAATCTATATAGTCAATAAGATGCTTTCACATTCTTGAACTGTAAGTAAACTGATGCAGCGAATAAAGCCTCTGTTTGGGGTGCTACATGTTACTATTGGAGGGTGAATTTGAGCCCCAGTCCTTGCTTGGATGGCAACAAATGATGACGCAAGTCCTTGGATCCCTGTCACCTATATGAGAGTCCCAGATGGAGTTTCAGGTTCCTGAAATGAGCTCGGCCTATCCCTAGCAGTTGTGAACACTTGGGAGTAAACCCGCAGATGCGAATCTCTCTTTTTCTGTTGCCCTGCCTTTCAAATAAATAAATCTTAAAAGCAAATCATTCTGAAATAAAGGGACCTACCTATGATCTAGCTTGCAGCCTACAACCTCCATCAGTAGCTTTGTGCCAGGTGCTGGTTGATCAGAGCATGTGATTATAACTTTTCAACCCTACAATCAAGGGTGAAGCAAACAAGTGAGCTGGTAGCTATGATCACAGACGATGCTACAGCTCAGGAAGGGAGAAAATCATCATGATTCTTTCTCCTAAGAAGGCTTCCCAGATACTGGATATACCCTCTTGGTGCTCTAGGAAGACCTTGGAGACAGCCTACTTGGGTTTGAATCCTGAAGTCCTTGCTGGAGACTTTGTGATTTTTAGCTAACTCAACCTCTCTAGACTTTGGCTTGCACAAATGTAAAATGAGGAGGACAACAGTGTTTTGTATGGCTGTTGTGAGAATTAAATGAGTCAATACAAAGTTTTTATAGGACTGTGTGACATGTGTCTGGACTGTGTAGGAATCAGTTAAAGAAAAGTCGTCTTTTCCTTCATGGTGCCATGCCCTCAGCATAATCTCACCAAGGAAAATGCAAAAATCCCAGGTCATGTAATTATATCTGATCAGCTTAGCCTAAAGGTGGTAGGAGTTTTGCCTTTCTAATCAAATGCAACCGATCCGTGCAAACACAGCTACCAGGTTCACATTTTCTGTCTTCCAGGAAAAGCCCAACAACCTTGTTATTCTGGAGAAAGGCAATAAATATTCATTGTTGACTTCATATTGTAGATTTCTCTTCCAGATCAAAAGTCTGGAGCATTGTAGACGCATTTGTGGGTCTAGAATAATGAAGGTATAATACTCCAGAACAGCACAAGGACATGTCACTGTCTTCCTCGTAATTATCTTCAAACACAGCCCTTGATAAATAAGGCATGGAAAATAACCAGAGCCCTTTAGTAAATAGCTCACCTGCTTTGGGCTTTCCATTTAGTGAATCAAGTCTGTGTCTTGGCTCAGCAGGGGGAACATTTTTATAATGATTTCCCTGCAGGAATCCTGTCTGATAATGCAAACTAGAATCAGAAGCGTAGGTTTTCCCATCACAAACTCCATGGAAAGGATCAAGTTTTGAGTTGTTGCTAGGGATATCTGAGAGCCCCTTGAGGCACAGTCATCCAACTCAGGGGCAGGAGAGTTGCTGAGGAAAGCCATTAGTGAGAGGCAGAACACAGCTCTGTGCACTGGGAGTGCAGGCTTCTCTGCTCACTCCTTTCTTACCTGGCTGCCAGACCCCTCTTGCACTGCCATCTCTGCAGCTGAGATCAGTAATGGTGACCCCCTACCCCACCTGGGAGCTGCTCCCTTAAACGCACCTGTATGTATCCAGAGTAGTGAAAAAAAGATGGAAATAAAAATGCATGAACAAATGAATGTGTGTCTTTCTCCAGGCTCCCTGCGAATAAAACAAACCTAAGATATGTACTGAATTCCTTTTGCACTGTGAATTTCTCAGCAATAGCATCAATTCCTCAGAAAGCTTGACTTCTGTGGCCTGTTACTCATTGGAATGAGCCTTAGTTTGATCATTTGTAAAGTGGAGCCATGTGCAAACTTAGGTATTCGACAGAATTGGTAGGAGTATCCACCCAGATCCTTCATGGAAAACATGATGGGAATTATAATAACCTAGATGAACTCCGAGGGTTCTGTGGCTCTCACTCACTCACTCTAATGCTTTCTGAAGGGGAAAAACAGGAAGATCAGTGTGAGAAAAAAAGGTTGAAACCTTTCACAATGAATTTTCTCAGCATTAGCATGAAGTCACACTGAACCATGTCCACAGTTAGGTTAGTTGAAGGCAGTTGTTAAAAAAGAATGTGTCACTGTTATTTACAGTGGAAGAAGGCCTACCTGATTCTATATAGGTTTTTGGAAAGCATTAATTTTTTTTGATGTGTTACTTTGGCATTTGACTACTGAGGGAATGAAAGAGATAAGGAAAAAGGTAATTTTAAGCAGAATTTGAGATACAGGGTTACAGACCCTTCCCAGAAATCAGGGCTCTGTGGGTCCCCACAGGACTGAGTACTGGGAGGCCTCAGGTCCACAGAGGAAGTCAGATGTATTGGAAGGCCACAGGTCCATTGAGTAGGGCAGGTGTCTGGGGCCAGAACCAGCATAGCTTTTACCAGACTCAGGCACAGAAGGAGTGAGGTGTGTGGGTAAGATGTTAGCAGAACTTGGGAAGGGAGTTTATCATTGGGAGCTAAGCCACTGAGCGGCAAAGGGCACCTCCACCCCTGGGAATCCTCCCAGAGAGGCAACCAGGCTCTCGTCCTCCTCAAGGTTCCAACTGGGCCTCCCTTTCAGAATGGAAGACTCCCAGACACAAGAACCTCCAGGGAAAGGAAGGAGGGAGGCAGGGGTGGACACAGCACCTTGAGGGCCAGATGACCAGCTGCAGAGGCGCCAGGCACAGTTGGGTACAGCAAGGCAAGGCAAAGGAAAGTGCATGTGGGTAGAGGCCACACTATGCACAAGGCATTTTCAAAACCCACCACCAACCTGGAACCTTACAGAGGGTACATGAACTCTGAGAACCCACTAAACATGCTCTGCTTATCAAGACACAAGTAGCACTCGAGTCAAGCCCTTTCCAAAGTCATCTGTACTCTTAATTCATCAGAAAGGCAGCCGCGTGTAGCTAAATTGTCAATTCTTGTCCTTATTCAGATTAAAATCATTTAAAAGTCCAGTATTTTATAACACACATACTGGGTCTGGCAGTTAATAAAGCAATGTTTGAATTCCAAGAGTGCCCCGTTTAGCAATAACGAGTAAAGATGATGCAGTGCAACTTAATGAAGAGCAAAATGCATTTTGTCAAGAAAGAGAGTGAGAGAAAAGGAATTTAAGGAATTACGAACCCTGAAAAACGACTCTGGGAAGTAATGAGAAAGGTTAATCTGAACCTTGCCAGCTAAGTAACTGCAAAATAAGCTTAATGGCAGACAAAAATATCAATTCATTTTTCAGATTGGAATTCATCTTTGGGACAATTACAACTATAAATGTTAAAAGTTTCTGAATCATGCTATACCTTGTTGAAAAACTTGAAGATGGCAGGCTTTTCACCTAGTGGTAAGATGCCAGTTAAAACAACCATGTCCCGTATCAGATTCCCGGGTCTGGATACCCAACTCGAGCTTCAGACTCCAGCTTCCTGCCAGTGTGGACCCTGGGGGATAACGGTCATGGTTCATGTGGCTGGATACCTGGATTGAGCCCTGACTCAAAGCTTTGGGCCACAATTTGGGTCCATTGCAAACATTCATGAAGTGAACCAATGACTTAAAACATTCTATTGCTCAATCTCTGCCTCTATAAGTGTGTGTGTGTGTGTGTGTGTGTGTGTGTGTGTGTGTGTGTGTGCCCTTCTGGTTTTGAAATAAATCAAACTAAGCCATTGATGACTCACAAGCATGCATATACACAGCAAACATCTGAAGATGCTGACCAGGGCTCTTTGCCATCTTCTTTCCTGAAAAACAAACACTCCTGTGCTCTGTCACTCCGGGAACCCCACCCTTCCCCAACCATGATTTTCCCCCATCTCTACTCCTCACCCATTTCAGCCACCATTTCCATTGCCTCTTCCTCAGAAAGGCTTCTCTCATTCTTCAAGACTCACCTAAAAGGATACCTTTTCCTAGCCTTTCCCTAGAGAGACTTCCTTCCTTTTGCTGAGCTTGCAGAAAAATTTCCCAGGTCTCTGATGGGGCACTGCTCATGGACTGCTGTTTATTCCTGTGGTGTGCTCACCTTTCTCCAGCTGCACAACATGCTGCCTGGGATTCCTCCAGACTGCCTCTGTCAGCTCAGAAGGCACCTATGCTGGGTGCTGGCATGCAGTCAGTGTGAAACGGAATTTAATTAAGTAAGTTGTGCTCCATGTGCCCGCACTCTCAGAGCATCCTCAAGTTTCAGGTAGACAATTATGCCATTTCATGCACTAAGAGATATAATTCACTTGCTTGTAGTCTTTGGGTCAGGGTGGTGCTCTTTCATGCTCTGAAAGATATATTTTGCACAATGAAGTAAATAATTCCTTTAGATCACTAGAGCTGAACTTTAATAAGTTGCCACCTCCAACATACAAGTCATCTGAAGAAACTAATGGCTAACCAATATGAAAGCAATTATTCAGCTCCTGCTGGAAGGATCAACTCTAATATATTTATGTCAAATCATTGGAAACAGTATGAATTTGATACTTGAGGCTGTCGTTGGGTGTTTTTAGAACAGATAAATTTATCTTGTATGCTGGTTGTAAGCTATTATAATTTTTTCAAAGATGACTACTCCTGAGATTTGTTTGTTTCTAATGGGTTTATATGTCCTAAAAATCAAGCAATCATTTCTTATATTTATAGGTATAATTAACTTGAGAAAGTTTTGAGCTTACATTTACAAATTTGTATAGCTCTGAGTTACAACCCTGGCACTGGTCCAAGTGCATCAAGCTTTGGTGACCCCCACCATAAGCTAACAGGCACCCACAAAAGATGCGTTAGCATTATTTTCATAATCTGAATTATTTTAAGCCTCCAGACTTTCTTACATTTGGTCTTGAGATCCCAGGTAACTCTGCTTTCTTACTATGCCCTTTCCTCCCTTTCCATAGCAGCTCCCCAGCCCTCAGCTACCTTCCAACCCTGGCCCCATCTGGACTCAGAACCCACTTCTTGAGGAAGTCCTCTCTGGTCCTGTCTTGCACAATGACCTCTACTCACCTTTAGAACACCTGTGAGCACTCCTGGATTTAAGACTTTAAAACAGACAGGCTTGCTTTGCCCTTCAGTCATGCGTGTCTTTGTTTTCTCTGCTGAAGGCACACCCCATGAGGACAGATACTACTCAGATTCCAGACTATTGCATGGTATACCTTGGGTAGCAGATGGAAACCATCAGTTGGCGCTACAATCAGGCTGGCAAGCTTTCTTGCAAAGGAAATTTCTTCATGGTTTTATTAAACAGAAAAAGAAAAACATAAACAATTATATGATTCTTTAAGAAGAATAATTGAATAGCAAACAGTGATATGCTATATCCCCAAATTCAAGAAACAGAGAAAAAAAATAGACATTAATGGCAGCAAAAGATCAGCTTCCCAGAGGAGGTTTTGACCACAAATGGTGGAGATCTATTAGGAATTCATTATTTATATTCTACGAAGGACACAGACATCTGATGGAGGAAGATCAGTATCCCCTACAAAATTACAAATGTAGAAATATCACTCAGGTCTTATCTTGGATCTCACTGACTTACTATGTGTACTGAAGCAAGTAATTTCCATATGTTAAGCCTTATCTGCAAAATGGAAATCATAAATAATTCACTGACTGTTGTGAGGTGGCATGGAGCCACATATATCTAGATACATACACACACATTTGTGCAGATGTTTGTGTCTATGTGTGTGTATGCCCTGAGAAGTCCTACACAGACACCAAAATTTGTCTCTAAAATTTGAACAACTTCTCACAAAGTTCATGCGGAAACCTAGATCGCACATCACAACATTCTAGGGCAAATACTCTCCAAATTGTTACATGTAAACCACTATGGTTACATGAGTATGCCAGCTCTTTTGGGGTGGCTTACAAAGAAATCTTAGCTATCTTCTGTCTGTGAGATAAGATCAGCTAGAAACAAACATAGCTGTCTTATCAGACATGATTTCATGGATATTTTGCCTAGGGTAAGGCCAAAGATAGTTTATTAGTTTTTTAAGATTTGCATATTTTTATTTGAAAGGCAGACTCACAGAGAGAGAGGGGAGACAGAGATCTTCCTTCTGGTGGTTCACTCCCCAAATGGCCCAATGGTTCCAGAGCTTCCTCCTGGTCTGCAGCATGGGCTTTTTGCTGCTTTCACAGCTATGTTAGCAGGGAGCTGGAACAGGAGTTTAGCAGCCAGGACTTGAACTGATGCCCATTAATGTGCTGGTATCACAGGTGGAGCTTAACCCACTACACCACAATGCCAACCCTTATTAATGCTTTAAATAGAAAAAGTAAAATAAAGTTTTTATTAAAATTACAAAGTAGATTTTCTATCTGCCATTAATATCTAGAAAGAAATAGGTAAGATCTGCCTCACTCCCACTAGATATACTGCCAAGTACGAATCCAAACCCACATGGCCTCACATTTACTTCCAGTCACGCACTTTGTATCCCTTCTGGGTATCACCACTCCCTTGATTGGTATTCAAGACTCTATTTTTCAGATGAAGGAGTTACTTTCAGAGGTCAGGTCAATTAAAGTTCTCCAAGATAGTACAAGACAAAACCAGAGAACAAGATCAGAAGCCAGATTCCACATCCTGGCCTCCGTGGCTTTGCTAATCCACAGTGTCACAAAAGCCATGAGCATCCTGTGCTGAATACAGGTGCCAGGAGATGATCACAGATCCCTAAGTCTGAATGGAAGACCCCTCCCAAAGACGTCCAGGCAGAGGCACATCCAAGTGTACATGGTCGGGGGTGCGGGGGCGCTGGGCAGCTGGGCCTGGTGCAAGACACTGTCCCATCCAGGCCCTACACATCATCCCACACTCCACTCCACATACTGGCTGACAGCTCCGGGCCAACCACGGAGTCCTGTCTTCCAGGAGTTTTCTGCCCTCAGGTTCTTTTCAGAAATCTGACAGGCCCAATAAAGGCCCAGTGCTGATGGAGATGAGCCTGCCCTGCCTTCTCCCAGCAGCCAGCCTTGTGCTGCCACCACTGACACAATGGGGCCGGCTGGAATCACATTACACCCTCTCCTTTCATAATTACCCTCTTTCTCCAAGTGACAGAGCATCCCAATGGCAGGGAAGGAACTATTTTTAACTAATTCAAACTTAAGGGAAAAAAAGGAGTGTCATTTTCCACCGATATGTTCGGGTTTATAAATTGAGCCAAGGGACAGAGTGGGAACCAAGATAGGCTGAAGGTAGAAAATCCAAACAGAGCCCTGGCACCTGCCCTCATCAACCCTCTTCCTGCCAGCAGCCGCACACTCAGTTCTTCCTCTTGTGTGCGCTTGGCCTCATATCTCGTATTTCTTGTTTCCAGGAGAGAAGAAAGAGAAGCAGCTGGTTCTCAATGCGGGTCTGGGTGCTCCTCTCCCTCCCCTTCCTCTTCCCCATCCTCCCTCACATGCCCTCCCAACTTCTGAGCCCATTCCCTTTCTTCTTCTCCTGTCTGTGATAGTTGAAAACAACCAAAAGCATCAAAAATCTCTTCATGGCTGCCACAGTGGCAGAGCACACTAATCCTCTGCTTGTCGTGGGCATCAGTTCATGTCTTTATAGGTTCAGTTCTGAGCCAGCTCCTTGCTTGTAGCCTGGTAAAGCAGTAGACGGATGATTCAAGTCCCTGGGCCCCTGCACCCATTTTGGAGACCTGGAGGAAGCTCCTGGCTCCTGGTTTCAGATCAGCTCAGCTCCAGTCATTGCAGCCATTTGTGGAGTGAGCTTGTAGATAGAGGATCTCTCTGTCTGTCTGTCTCTCTCTGTGTCTCTGCCCTTGCCTCCCTCTTTCTCTCTGTGAATCTGCCTTTTAAATATTTTTAAATCTTAAAAAAAAAAAAAGCATTCTTGAGGTAAAGAAACAAAGCCAGAGGAGTGTGTACAGGGGAGGGAAAGAGAAAGGAAAGCCTCCAGGAAACAACTGGGCTGCTGGTGGTGCTGGTAGTACTGGTGCTGGTGGTGCTGGTGGTGCTGGTGGTGCTGGTAGTGGTGGTGGGTGGCATGCACATGGCTTCTTGGAGCTCATTTGTTAAACTAAAAATGAAAATTCCCTCTCACTCCCAAGCAAGGGTGACCCTGGGAGTGCTGCGGGAGGGGACGCAGCCCTGAACCAGCCTGAAGGACTGTGCTGTTCTCCACCTCTCACAAATGCTCGCACACACGTCTGATTCTGATCACGGTAACTATGTTGATAAGGCACCGGGAATGGAGGAAATGGATCAACGGAACTTGACGGGTTTCTTGAGTATCAGTCTGTCGAGTTGCCGTGACTGTCTTGCACACTCGTTGTAGGGTCACTAGCTCTCTGTCTCACAACTGCGAGGACATCCTGGCTGCAGGTGTGTTATCTTCCGCACAGTCTGAGTTCTCCCTCTCGCTCTGCACAGCTCTGCCTGTCTCATAGGCCAGGCACTCATCCATGTTCTTTCCCCAAACCCTCTGCTTCATCTCTCTCTTCTTTCTCTGATTTCCCCATCTTAGGCAGCATGACAGCTGTCGTGAAAAAACACCGTGGGTTGGGTTACTTGTCAACAAATGTAATCTATTTATCAGTGTCCTAGAGACTGGGAGTGCTAGAGTCTGTGAAAGCTGCTCTCTGGCCATTCAGTGTTGCCTTCTAGTTATGTCCTCTCAGGAAGGAGCGAGGAAGGGAGCTCCTTGGGGACCTTTTTTGTGGGCATGTATCCCATGGGGGCTCCACACCCAGAACTCAGTCACCTTCCAAGGGTCCCTGACTCCTAACATCATCGTCTTGTGGGTGAAAGCATTTAAACCTGGGATTTAAGGGAGGCAGGGAAGACACAGCATTTGAACCATAGCACCATCCGTTTATTTCTTTACCTGGCCCATTTGAGTTCTAGACCTGGAGGCTTACCAGTTCTAGTCTGATGATCCAACTGAGATGCCAGAAGTCAGTGAGGCGAGAAGAGGAAGCTGTACTTGTCACTGTAAGTCTCCCAGGTTGCCTCTGGAGACAAAGCACTGGCATCTGCTTTGCACATGCACCCACCATCTTATACTAAGGCATCAGGCCAGGCCTTGCTTAGGGGAAGCTGTAAAGCTGTGCCCACCACCATCACTGGAGATGACATAGAGGGAGAGCTCAGACAGAGCAGTCAGCATTCTCTACAGCACAGAGCAACAAGGAGCAGGTGTAGAAGTTGAAACCAGGAAACACAGTGTGCAGGAACCCAAGAGAGAAAAGACACTTTGAAGTCATTATGAAGTGACATGAGCTGAGTGAAACTGAGGGCACAACCATTAGGAAGGCATTAGGTAATGAGGTTTCATTGCCCTTCCGCCTTCAGCAGTCTTCACGCAGCTGAAGTGAGAAGGGAGCCTGTAGTGCCATTCATCCCACTCTCCTTGCCTTCTCCAGAAAAGCAAAGTGAGAGAGAAACAGAGAGGTCGTGGTGCTGTTGGCAGTGGTTCGGGCAGAGCTGAGCAGGAACACACCAAGAAGGGACTCAGAGAAGGGAAGGAAGCTTGAAGGGAGCCCATGGCAAAGCTTAATTTTCTATGACAGCTGGTTTCATAGAGGATTGTCCCAGGGCAAATTCAAAAGACATACTGCATTTCTTCTAGAACCCAGTTTCCTGGTTTCAAATTGATCCTGGCACAAAGTGGAGCCTAGGCATTTTTAAATTAAAAAACCATCAGAAAAACCATCTCTCAAGGAGGAGAGACTAAAGTAATTTCTGGGGAATGAGCCAGGATTTGTGGAGAAAAAAAAAAATATTCAGCTAAAAGTCATCGCTGTCAGGAAGTCCTAAATCTGAACCCAGGAGAGAGTGTTGAGATACGTGTGAGCTCCAAGTCTTTTGCGTGAGAGCAGTGTGTGGTTACTAATTAAAGCGGGCTGAAAAACAGCAGCTAAGAACACAGACTCTGGTCAGCAAGATGTGGGGTCAGCCTTGGTTCCTGAGCTCATTAACTGTGCAATCTTGGTCAAGTTCCTTGGCCTTTCCTGGAGCTCATTTTCTCTGTATTCAATAATGCAAGTGAAAAAGAAAGCCTCCCATCATGGCAAGGTCGCAGTGGAGCCCACTGGTTGTGCGCAGCAAGGGTGAGCTGACTCATGCGTGCCCTTTGCTGCCTGATTGACACTCCCTTATGACTGGCTGGTGCCAGAGCTGTGCCAGTGCCATACAGACCTTCATCCTTAAATATGACACTTCACCTTACAACCCTACTGTTGTTTTGAGGAATTTTTTTTTAAAAAAAAAGCACCATGATTAATTTGGCAAAACTGCATGTGGCATTTGTTATGAATTGAATTATGTCCCCCATGGAAGAAAAGGCTGAAGTCCTAACCTCCAGGACCTTGGAGAGCAACCTCAGTTGGAAGATAGGATTATTGCGGCTATAAATAGCTGAACTGAGATGAGCTCACTCGGCCTGCAGTCCAACATGACTGGTGTGGTCACAAGAAGGTAGCCTCTTGAAGTCACCAGGAAGACTCAAAGTGAAATCAGAGACAAAGACTGCAGAGATGCATCTGAACACCTGGGAATGATACAGCTTGCCAGCCATCCCTTGGAGCTCGATCACAGGTGGTGAACAGGTGGAGAAGCAATCCCATGGACACCTGCAGTTTAGACTTCAACCCTTTAGAGCTAGAAAAGAGTAGAGTGCTATGGCTTTAAATCACTAAGACAGTGGTCATTTTGATAAAAACATAGATTATAAATTTACAAAGCATCAGGAAGAGATGGGCTTAATGTTCCTGTCTGATGCTTGATGACCCTTTTCAGCATTTTCACCAAGCAATATCTCAGCTTGTACCTGAATACCACCAGTGCCCAAGGACTCAGGACCTCTCAGAACAGCCCAGCTACTCTCACTTTCAAAAAGGCAATTCTTGATATTGGGCCAATGTTTGCGTCCCTGAAGATTCCTCCCTGGGACCCTTTGTCATAGAAAGGTCCAATCCCTTTGCATTTAGTAGCCCTCCAAACACTTTGCATCCATTGAATAAGGCAAGCTTCTGCGCACATGAGTTTTAGCAAGTGCAATTTCTTCTGCGTGGAATGAATTTCTGCCTTCTCTGCCTAAGAAGTGAACCATTAAAATCCGGTTCAATATTATCTCCTGAGAGGCTTGGGGAACAATGCCAAATGTGTGCTTCAGAAACCTAAGAATTATTTTTTCTCTCTCTTGCACACATCCATTATCAGGTGGTAGGGAAACCCCGTGTGTCTTTGTCAATCGGAGACTCAGACTGACAAAACCACCGCCGTCTAGAACACGGTCAGTCCTCACAGGAGGGAGGGAGAAAGGACTGTCCTCAACAACTGAGCTTCCAACTAAATATGATCCCATCATTCCCTCTCACAACTTTTTTGGCCTCCACTAGCCAGGATGGGGCTGGGAAAGGAGCTCCTACTGCACTTTCAGAATGCCAAGGTCAGACATACTTCACACTTAGCACCAATCTGCTCTTTGCCACTTTTCTGCCTGAACAGAGTCATTTGAAGTTACACGTGTGTGAATTTAGCGATGGCTACTACTATTGTCATGGCAGTTACTTTGTTCTCATCTCCTTCAGGAGACAGAATTGTCGAAGGACTGGGACTGAAGTGTAGTGAGTGCTACTGATACGTGGATGTATCTGTGAACAGTGGTCACATGGCCACAGTGAAAGCGAGGGTCCTTCCAGGGGTTTCACAAGGCCATCTGAGTTCAGAGAAACTCATCTCCCAGGTTTGCTCCCCAGCTTGACCCCAGCAGCACTCTTGCTCAGGCTCATGTGGCCAGCTCCTAACACACAGGCCCACATTGTCTGTTCCCGGTGACAGGGTTTTGCTCCCTCCACTGTCTGCTGGTTCTCCTCCCCATTTTGGACAAGGCTCAGTTCAGTTGTCACCTTCCAGAGGAGAGCTGCTCCCCCATGCTCTATAAACCATCACCACAACGCTGTTGCTTGATTAATGTCCTTGCTTCCTCAGTTTCTTTCAATTTCTCCCTAACAGAAACCTCTTCCTGACAGGCATGCACAACTGTGTGTTACCTTATCATATATTAAATAGCATGCATTATGTATTGTGTGATAGGTGATATATGACAACATAAATGATTGTCTTTAATGTTTGTTTACTTTCTGTCCCTCACCCCCACCTGACTGCCTATTCACACACTGGGATGTGATCTCAGTGAATAGGAGGTACCAGTGTGTAGTTGGTACTCAGAAAGCACCTGCCAAAGAATGAATGATGAAGAGCCAAATGTGTCTGCTGTGTCTTCACATCTCTGACCCAAAATGAAAAATCCCTCCCTCTCCCACAACAAGATCTGAGCCTCTTCAACATATCAGCCACCCACAAGTGATCGATGGCTCATGCAGCTCAGAGCAGGACAACATCTTGTTTATCCTTGATTCCATATTTCAATTATTAATGTCTGCATTTAAACAAGAATTGAGGGTTAAAAATCATACTATACCTGACTCATAATAAATTTAATTCTTGACTAAAACCCATTTGTTTTTCATACATAAGGCTGCATTGTCCCTCTCTAAAATTCTGCACTTATTGTTTTGAACCTATGTGTTGGATCTAACATCTTTTCCCATCTTTGTTAGTTAGCAATGCCAGTCTGGATGAGGTAAGCAAACTCGAGTTCAGCACTAGATGACTAAGGCCTCTTCCTTGTGCAAGTGACTGGGAGGCCAAGCCTAACGAGCTTTCAATGACAGGACAGAAGTGACACTCCAAGGACGCAATGTGGAGAGAGAGTAGAGCCTTGGGAGAGAGGAACCTTGAGAGGAGCTTGTAGTTATAAAAGACAGCTGGTTTAAGGATCACTCCAAGGTTCATGGCTCTCGCTGTGACCAGTGGATCACCACACTCACATTTCTCCAAGCACCTCATCCATCTTTGGATAATGATATGTTAAGGGTTAAGATTTCCTGCTGCCCGTTAGTGGGTAACACATGTCATACATCCCAACAACTTCAGGGCATTCCTGGAACAAGAGAAGAACCAGAACAATTGCTCTATTTATCTGAAAACCATGCAAATTATTTTAGTTAGTGCTGGGTACAAGATATGCATCATGCAGTTAATGACTCAACCATAACTCCAACCCTATAGAGCAGATGCTCTTATTATCTCCACCTCACAGATGGGGAAACTGAGGCACAGAGAGTTTTTTTTTTTTTTAAGATATTCCCACAGCAAGAAAGCGGATGTACTTAAGTTTGAACCTGGGTAGAATGGCTCAGGTAACCATGGCTCAGCAGATCTGTGCTGCTCTGTTTCTTCTCCATACTGAAAAGAGACTGAGTATAATCATGTATAATACAGGCATGAGTGATAAGGTACGGTATCTACGCTTATCACTAATGTAGGGTGCACCTAATAAAATCATTCCTTCGATAAGGTACAAAATTGACATTGAAGTAAACAGTGAAAAACTTGGAAATAACTGAGAGGAATCACATGAATTGAAGAAGGATTCCACCTTTGGTTCACTGAGTGCTTCTTTATTGATTCATCTGTATGCTTGTCCTTTCCTACACCTGTCCATTCATTCATCCAACAACTGTCCACTGAGCACTTTCACTGTCTTACATGGAGAAACAGGCAAAAGACGCCCATGGTCTAGCATGGTAAGTAGTGTATGAGGAAAGCTCACAGAAGGAGAGAGTAATTCAGGGTGCCTTGAGAAACTAGAAGAGAGAACAGAGCAAGATGAGTAAACAATGCTTCATGGAGGAAGGAAAATTTAACTCTGGGCCTTAAAAAGTTTCCTAATCTCATTATCAAAGAAAAATCTAGAATTTACTGTCCCCATACAAGAGATACAAGTTCCTGTTCAAGAAAAGAATTGGATTACAATGGTTAAGAGCATGGGCCTTCAAGCCAGTCCGGCCTGCATTCAACTTTAAACTATGGTAGGCAGAATTTGCTTCATAACTACTTCAGGATGGAAATGACCCATAGGCCCCATTGCAGGGTTGTGTGAAGGGTCAAGTGCAATTGTATGTGAGGTGCATAACACAGTCTGTACCCTGGGCTCACAGAGTAAATATTCTCTTTTTTATAGACTCATGTTTCAGTTCTTCAGCTCCCTATCTCTTCACCATCTCAGCAGCCTTAACACTGCTTCTAGAGCTAAACACTGTCAATCTTTTTTCTCTTCTATACCAGGACTCAAAAGAAAATATAATTTTTCTAAAACTGATTTATGGTACCATGAATTTGTTGTGCTCAGTGGTTCTTGGTGACAAGATAACCGAGAGAGGAGTTAATTCATTATTTTGGCAATTTAAACAAGACCTCAAAAGGAAAGCACCCTGTGGTCACAGAGCAGTAAAATTTCACTAATGAGAAGATTAAAGGAAAGTGCAACTCACACTGTCCCAGATAATCACAAATGTACCCAAGGATTAATATGAATGACAAATACCTGGAACTGTATTATTTGCCCGGCTGATTGTTCTGAAGTCAACCTATATGAACAGATGAACTTAGGGGAGTTAATGAACAAATTATATTGACGTGGCTGATAGAGCCCCTTCATAATTAGTATCGGAAGAAACATGAGAGTGCACATAAATCTCCATGGTCTCCTTCATCCTAGTGCTCACTCCGACATACACAGAAGCTCTGTGCCTCTTGCCTAGCCCAAGTCATCTCCACCTAGTTCCAGCACGTCCTTGAGAAGCCACTGGCCCTCCATGGAGCCACAGTCATGTATTCTACAAAAGGCTCTGATGAAAACAAAATGGCCTGAAAATGGCCTTCTGTGGAAGCAGTGTTTGTTTTCAGGAAGTCCTCTAGGGAGTAGATCCTAGGCCTTTGTCACCTTGGTAACCAATGATTCTTCCCACAGTCCCTCTCCCTAATGAATGAGAACGCAGTCACAGTGCCAAGGGGAGAGTCTCAGAGGTTGTCTCATTGCTGTTTCTCTTGCAGATTCCTGCAACTCCATGCTGTGTGCTTCAGGCTGGCCTTGAACTTGGAGCTCTAGCAGAGAGAGGATGGGGGTGGATGGGGAAACAGCGGCCCTGAAGAACATGCTCATCAGTGTCCACCTGATCCTCTTGGGCTCCATGCTCAAGCCCTTGGAGTGTCAGCTGGAGGTCACCACCGAGAGGGTGCAGGGACAGGCAGCAGAGGAAGAAGGAGGTGTCTCCAGCTACAATGCATCCAGCAAAGAGCAGCCTGTGGTCTTCAACCATGTGTACAACATTAATGTGCCTCTGGACAGCCTCTGCTCCTCCGGGCTCGAGGCCTCGGCTGAGCAGGAAGTGAGTGACGAAGACGAGACTCTAGCGGAGTACACCGGGCAGACCTCAGACCACGAGAGCCAGGTCACCTTCACCCACAGGATCCACCTTCCCAAAAAGGCCTGCCCATGTGCAGGCTCAGCACACGTGCTGCAGGAACTGCTAAGCAGGATAGAGATGCTGGAGAGGGAAGTGTCGGTGCTGCGGGACCAATGCAACGCCAACTGCTGCCCAGAGAGTGCCGCCACAGGTAGAGTCTGGGGTCTCAAGAGGGGAAGGAGAGGGCTGAACAGGGAGGGAGAATGAGAGTAATACACTCCCTGTGAAAAACGACTCCTTTTCACATGATTGTTGAAAGAAGAATGACCCAAGTCTTCAGCTCCTAGTTAATACGTGTGATTCTAAGATCTAAACGCAACCCTTCCCGGGGGACTCACTTCAGGGAATCTCAATGCTGCTTAGCCAGTTTGAAATACATTAACCTGATTTTGGGGGGGATGAGTCAGTTAATGGTACATCGGTTCAGCACAGCAACTAGATGGCGAGCAGGGAATTTGATGTCTGTCTTCATTCATCTTTGGTTTTCAGAGGCTGCTGAATTGATAGCTATTCATGTTAACCTGAGGGACCAGAGAAGGCAGGTGCACTCTGTTCACTCTGTCACAGCCTTCTCCCAACTGAGAAAGGGATAACCATTATGATCTCAGAGGATCTGTTCCCATGTTCTTCAGCAGGATAGGAGTTGGATTCCTGGCCCCTCCATGAATACACACATGCCCACCCACACACCTTTTCTATAACAAAACTCACAAAGTTTGTTCCAGCCTCCAAAAAGCTAAATGTTCAGGGCATTTGCCTCCAGCCCCACCTACCCCCTAACTTGGGAGTTACAATCTTCACCTCTCTGGAAGACACGACTGTATTCACAGCTGGACTTTCTGAGTTCAAATACTGACTTCACTACTTCCTAGTTTGTGACTTGTGCAGGATGCATGAGCTGTACCTTCCTTCCCCCATCCACAAATGGTAATAGAAAGAACACCAAGAAGTTCTTGAATAGAAAAGTCATATTCAGAAGCCTGGATTCCATAAGTACAACATAACTATGCAATGGCAAGAGTAACAACTGATTGCAGGGAGCAGGAAGCACCCCTGTCTCCTTACTTTAGGGAAAGGCATGTGTTACATAATATTTCTAAGATGAATTTATTTTTTTCGCAAAGACAGATTTACAGAGAGAAGGTGAGACAGAGAGAAAAAGCTTCCCTCCACTGGTTTACTTCCCAAGTGGCCACAATGGCTGGAGCTGAGCCAAACAAAAGCCAACAGCCAGGAGCTTCCTCAGGGTCTCCCACTCAGATGCAGGGTCCCAAGGTTTTGGGCCATCCTCAGTTGGTTCCCCAGGATACAGGCAGGGAGCTGGAAGGGAAATGAAGCAGCAAGGATATGAACTGGTGCCCATATTCGATTCCAGTGCATGCAAGGCAAGGACTTTAACCACTAGGCTAAACTGCATTGGGTCCATGTTGCATAATCTTAGGCTGAAGGGTTTACCTCTAGAAAGTCCAAGATCTCAAAGCCTTCTCAGGAATGAAGATAGGGGTGGCAGGAGTGAATGTCTTGTGGAGTGTAGGTGGCCACAGCTCCAGAGAGCTATGTGGCATATGTTTGAACAATGGAACATTTCCTGGGATTTTTTTTTTGTCCCCTTCAACCAATGTGATGGGGGAAAAACTCAGAATAGGAGACCCAGTCCAGTTGTGCAGGCTGCTGTTCTTCAGTGAGATTTCCGGATCAGGTCATCTTTTAAAGGGGGTTGCAGAGTCAGGGGACATCACAGTTACCCTGGACTTGGACTTGCAGCTGCTCAGGAAGTGAGCTGTGCATAGGTTTCTTACCAAGCTTTGCACCAGAATCCTCAACAGATAAGGAAAAAAAGGTTAAAAGGAAGAGCTCAGTTGAACAGTGTCAGTACAGTAGCCTTTCAGGCCTTCGGAGTCCCAGGAAGTGAAGCAAAAAAGGGTTCAGAATCTAAAGTCTGGTAGAGAGAAAGACGATAAGCCAGCACTCGGTTTGAGTTTGTTTAGTTCATGCTAGACAGACACAGTTCATGCTACAGCTACACCACAGGGAGAGCTGCAGAAGGGCTAGACATAGAGGCCAGGGAACCATTGCAAATGCTAACTAAATGGGACTAGGGTCTGGGAAACGTTCCAAGTGGCCCCCAGCACCAAGTTTTCGATGAATGAGCAGAGTCAGCCAGATGGCATGAGTGGAAGTAGTGTGGTCTGTGACACACATGACCTTCCTCTCTATAGCCAGCTTGATTCTCAGCCCATGGCACCCCAGGTCCCTTTTAGTCCCAACAGCCAGTACCGGGATGTCTTTGTCAGAGAGTTTGGGGGTTCTTTTGGAAACCCTGGCCTATCTGGAATAAAGAGGGCCTGGAGTTTACATGTCCTAGCAGAGGAGACAGCATGATAAGGGAGCCCTGAACTCTGCCTAGTGTACTTTGCTGTATGGAGCCAAGTGTTCTCCTGGGACACACCCCAGTTTAAGCATCTTCACTTCCTGACCTTACCCTCTTCCTTCCCAGATGTTGTTGGGAATACCCCCCAATGGGTTGCTTTTATACCAATCTTCATCTAAGTTAAACCTCTAGAGGTTCAGCCCAAGATATCTTGAAGTTAAGCTCTTGGAGGACAAGGGACTGCATCTCACTCACTTTGCCCCAGCACATTTCAAGGCACCAAGAGCTCCCACTGTGGGAAATTATTTGTGGATGTGCCAAAGTCTGCTGTGTTTGACTTTGTGTGGCACAAATGTGACCAGAGGCTGAGCAGAAGTCTCTACTCATTTCTCCCCAGTAGTATTTATGGGATAGGCCATTGCTTCCCTTTGACCTTCTCCTTGACCATTCCAGGACAGCTGGACTATATCCCTCACTGCAGTGGCCACGGCAACTTTAGCCTCGAGTCCTGTGGTTGCATCTGCCATGAAGGCTGGTTTGGCAAGAACTGCTCCGAGCCCTACTGCCCACTGGGCTGCTCCAGCCGGGGCGTGTGTGTGGATGGCCAGTGCATCTGTGACTCTGAATACAGCGGGGACGACTGCTCGGAGCTCCGGTGCCCGGCGGACTGCAGCTCCAGGGGGCTGTGTGTGGACGGGGAGTGTGTCTGTGAAGAGCCCTACACGGGTGAGGACTGCAGGGAGCTGAGGTGCCCTGAGGACTGCTCGGGGAAAGGGAGTTGCGCCAACGGCACCTGTCTGTGTCAGGAGGGCTATGTTGGCGAGGACTGCGGCCAGCAGCGGTGTTTGAATGCCTGCAGTGGGCGAGGACACTGCCAGGAGGGGCTCTGCGTCTGTGAGGAGGGCTACCAGGGCCCTGACTGCTCAGCAGGTAGGAAGGGGAACTCGGGACATTTGGCAAGGGTGGTCTCACAAACTGGTTGGAAGTTTTCGGGAAAAAGAATGAGGAGGAGGGAAAATTCTCGGCAAATATATCCCAGTTCAATTGTACTCATTCGCTTTCTGAGAGAGCTACGTCCTCAGTCCTTAACAAAGGATGAGAAAGATGAAAAGGGGAGTCGGGAAAGGTCAATTTCAGGTTGCAAAGTGGATCTTTGTTACTGCGACTGGAGCCCACACTCTGCTGTTCTTGAAGTGGGGACGGAGGGAGGCAGACCTTAAGAGCGTATCTTAGACGAGATCCTTCTCTATTTCACAGTGTTCCTGTCTCTCCCTCACCTGTGTGGTAAGGAGATTCCTCCCTTTACAGTGCTTCTGCCAAAGGTGGAATTGGGTGTGAGACTACCTGGTAATCTTGGCATTTGCAGAGTACAAGCTGTTACTATCATCACATGAAGGAACGTGTATATAGGCATGGGATTAAATGCATGCAGAAGTGAGCATTCTAATGATTAGTACAAGGTATTAAAAGAAGACGGCTCACTTTATTCCAGATGACTATGTCGTAACGTGGAACCAGACCCCATATAATCTTTACACTGTGGAAACTCATTCAGAGGTCATGTCCTAAGATGCATTCTAAATCCAACAGCGATGAAAGCACCAGTCTCATACAATGGATGACTCTACCTTTTTTTTTTCCTTTTTTGGTCCCTAAATCAGATTGTTTCCATGGTGTCACTGTTTAGTCACCTTTTTGATTAAATCATCAATTGTTCTGCTACGTTTGTTTGTGTTTTAAACTGTGCAGATTGAATAGTTGCTGACTTCCACTGAGGATTCAGAGAACCCAGTGGGAAAATGTTCACTACAAAACAGGTTAAATCTTGTAATGGAATGAGTCTAGGCATTTTCTGGTCAGCATCTGACAGTGGTTTACAGGGTGAATCCTGACTTGCAAGTTTTGCTCCTTTTCTTCTCTAGTGTCACCACCACACTCACGACAGAGACAAGCACCCTGCACATCCTTTTCAAAGATCAGTGGCAATAATGAAAAACAAAATAATGATGCCCTGCTCCGGAAACACATTTCATGTTTCTTAATTTGTTTTCCATATTCAGTTATTTCATTTAGCCTCCTGATATTATTTCCTTTCTAAAAATGTAGTCATTTTACCAATTATTGCACCACAAAGTTCCAGCAGAAGTTAATCCCTGTTATTTCTGAATCCAGAGTCCCCAGGCAGCTGCTAGGAGGCAAAACCGATGCATGAGTAGCTTCCTCCTGCAGGATGAGGCTCTAAGTGATTCCAGTTGGAAGCTGCTGGGGCTCGTCCGTCCCTGCTGTGTTAATGTTCTTTGTTAATTTTGTTCCATAGCACGCACACACACACACACTTCCCAATTAAACACTCTTTGTTGACCTGCACCCACCTGTCAAATCTTTGACCTGCTTTTTCACAGGGGTGGGATCAGATACAAACAAAATATCGATCTGATAATGGGCACCAGAGAAAGCTCTTGATCTCAGCTGCTGCAATGATCATGGTTTGGTTGAGTCCCAATCCATGTGCACAGGTGATCTCAGACAAGTTATCTCAGTCTCCTTGAGGAAAAGGATTCCGTAGGCCAAGAGCAATGACTTCCCAGGTTCACAGAGCATGTGATGGAGAGCAAGTGCTTAATTTCCATCTGTTACTATAGCAACCTTGGAGTCACCACGCATGGCAGGAGGTACCTCTCTTAACGTCTGCCTTTTAAACCAAGTGCCACAGATCTCTCCCAGAGAAGTATCTAGGTCATTAACTAAAGTGCTGTGCTGCTTGCTGTTTGTGGAAAAGCTGTAGGAGAGGTGACTGTGCCCACTGTTGGACATTTCTTGCCAGGTGTACCTGTGACAGCAGTGCTGCTGCCCCTGTGGCCTCAGGAGTGAGGGAACAAGAAAAAGGTTAGAAAGATGAAAACAGAGAGAGCTATAAAATGCATTTCCCCTTTTGTAAGGGCATGGAAAATACTTGCTGCCTGTGTGGATTTCATTCTGCGGCCCCCAGTCTTCACAGTGGGAACACCATTGAACAGTGTCAGCAAACACTATCATGTTTGACTCTTCGCCATACTCTTTGCTCTTTTGTGCCAGGGAGTAAAATTTCAAGCTTCCTGCCTCTGTTTTCTGCCTCTATAAAGGTAATGGCACAAAAAAAAAATCATGCATATGAGAACTTAAGATAGGCCTTAAAAAGAAGCTACCCCAGGCTTCTCACTTCACAAATTCAAAAATCAGCAGTTCAGAAAGACTTTTCTCAGAGCGAGACAGCTCATTAATGGCGGAGTAAAAAAGAGAACCCTGGTGTCCTGCCAACTTCTAGCACTCTTTAATCCTCTCTGAGATGCTAAGTAGAACAGAATTGGAAAATTAAAAATTTAAACCCAAAGATGTAGCCTTTTGCGATGAAGACCCAACTGTATCAAATGATTCAGAATGAAGTGTTGGAGATGGAGTCGTGGAGTGCACACAACCATGTATCCACAGCTGTCCCCAATGTGGAGCTGACCCAAACTGCCTGAGAGTCAGCAGGACCAAGGAACCACACGAGCAGGAAGCCATTCCCCTGGACCTCAGGCAGACTTGTAGGAATTTATCAACAACAGTCTGCCAGGACTGCAACCAACTCAACATTTGGCACCCCAAACCACCTGCTCACATACTCATCATGAACTCACTCCAGTTGCTGTCATAACACAGGGTGCAAGACCAGAGCAAGACGAGCAACACTCGTCTACATACAGGAAGCCCTGATGTCACAAGCCACAGTTCATTGGTTTCTAATGATCTGCTCATTCCCGAGTCTCACAGAAAGGAGGTCCCCACAGAAAAGAAGGCCCCCAGTCCCCAAAGAAAAGAACCCGAAACATTTGCATTCACCATGAGTTCACTCAATCAAGGCCCAAGGCTTTGTTAGGTCTTGTTTTACATACCCAGTGCATATAGCTACTCCTAGTTCCCCAGGGGAGACGGCAGCTCTGTCCTCCACAGAGCCATGGTTACTGTGTCTTTCCACCGCGAGTGTTTAAGGACTGCTCTCCCAGTCAGAACTAAAGGCAGTACCACCACCAGCCTCGGGTCTCGAGCCAAGGTCCCAAGACAGAAAGGAAGTTGTGTTTTTAAGTCCTTAGATCTCTTTCCATTGTCATTATTAGCTTCATTTTCCAAAAGAAGGAACCAAGAATGGATACATTGGCTTATTCCAAATGCCCTAGAAGTTGTTGGTGACTTGATTTGAAATTTCAAATAGCCATTTCCATCTGTCTGATAAGAGAGTCCTGCCTAGGAAACCTAGAATTAGTGGAAAACTGGAAGTAGCATGTTGAATCACAAGTGATTGACATTCCCTCTAGGATGAACACCAGTTTAGAGCTCACACCTTGTGATTATTCCTAATACAACCTACTTGAAGGTGCTGTTTGCACCAATGAAAGGAGACATCTGGCGCAGTCTCCATCCTCTGTACAAGTGGTAGAGGATGAGATGCCGCACCTGGGAGATTGAAGTTTGAGAACCAGTTCTTCTGGGATCTGACTCCCTGACTTTCAACACAGCTCTTAACTTGGGCCTCAGATACCTTATTGGTGAATTTGAGATAAATAGGCCTACCTTAACTATGTAATAGGGATGCTACTAGAGGAGTTTGTAATGTCCAGTTAGCTGGTGTATCAAGCATGTTAGGTAGACTGTAAAGGGCTATGTAATTACAAAGTGGCATTGTATATTGGAACCGAGAGGATTCAGACTCTCTTTACCTGGTTTCCATGTTTTCTCTGATCTCCAGTTTCCCCATCTGTAAAACAGGGCTGGCAATAACACTCACCCTACAGTGTTGGTGGGAGGTTGAAATGAGGTGATCCATGTGAAAGTGCTTAGCAGTGTCTCTGGCGAATAATACTTAGTATACACATGTAAAATACTGACAGATTCTGTAGGTCATCTCTTCTTGCCTGGTCAAGGAGTAATCCTATACACATTTTACAGGCCGTCCTAGATTTGTAGCACAGATCAAAGTTTGGATAAAATCAGAATTACTTGGAGAGCATCATTTGAGATTTAATTAGTTAAATTTTGCTGACAATTATTCAATTTTATTATTATTTTTTAAATGAACTTTTAATGGTTGATTTTGTTCATCATTTGTCACCTTCAATCAGAGCAAGCTGTTTCACACAATGAATTGTTTGGGGCAAAAGCAAATCAAATGTCTAGCACTGCAAATACAAACTGCTCATTTCTGTCCCTGAGTCTGGATCACTAAGAAGACCTCCGTTTCTTCCTTTGCCAAGGATTTTTAGGGTTCATCTGTGAGTCCCAGAAAACAGACACCCTCTGCCATATGGCCAATGCAAAGCAGCTGGCCCCTGCCCCAGCCTTCTCAGGTAGAATGCTAAGAAGTGGGATTACCCAGCAGAGAAATTCAAAACCATTGCCAATTTTTTAAATCAATCAATATCTCCACTACATACAAGGGTACTTCAAAAACTGTTTGCAAAATATCATTAAAAGGTAAGTTTATTCTGGTGCAAAAATCTTTGAAATCTGTGCACCTGAAGAGTTTTCATTAAGCTCAGAGATGAGTGCATTATGAAAAAAACTGCATGGATTTGAACATTTTCAGGCACCAAAATGGTCTTATCTTTTAACTTCATTTCTAAAAACTGTCAAAAGTACCCTCACACAAATTTGTAAGGTAATTCTGACCATTTAAATGTTGGTCAGCTTCTTGAATTTATCTATGAGCAGGACTGATTCTACATACACCGTACAAAGCTTCCTAATTGGTCTTGAGGGCTCAATTATTTAATTCCACACCTCTGGAATCTTAATTTCCCAAGAGAATCACACATGAATGGCTATTTCAGTGTGGTTTAACCTCTGGCAACTTTGAGCAGCATTTAAGTCAGAGAAGAGACTTCAAAATCATCATCTTCAAAATCGAGGCTAATAAAAAGTAGTGTTACACAAGTTACCTTTCTTTTAAAAGTTTAGTGGTCTCCATGTAAAAGTACTGTTGGGTGTCTTCACTGGTCATGATATCCAAAGCTTACTGTTTTGGCTTCTTAAACTTTTCACGATAACAAACAATGAGTCTTTAGTTTACTTGTCAAATCAGAGATTGGCTCTCAAGGTGATCTAATGAGAGTAACTTACTGAGCTACCAAACTATTTGGTCAGTGCTATTCTATTGAAATGTTTAACAGTTGGCTCTCTAAAGGGAAAAATATATACCAAAACCCCAGATTTGTAGCATTTGTCAATTTCCATAGTGTAAAGAGTTTATGCAGTCAATTTTAAATTACCAGCATGATGTCACTAGTCGTGGAACCAGTAGGGGATGTGTAGTAGAATAGTATTATGTGGTATTTCCACCAGAAAGCTATAATACATGCAAATAACCTTAAGGCATAAGTAATAGTAAAATGTAGAGTCAACTTGAAATGGCAAATCTCTATTAGCTTTTTGTTTATGTAATCTGATTAACCGTGAATTTATATGAAATGTAATCCTTGGTAATGACTGTATTTAACAACAGTCTTGCCAGATTCTTGGGAATTTGACAATCAACTTTCATTAGCCTATAGGCACTGTTTCTGGTGCCCCAGCAACTCAAAGCCCCGTAGTGATTGGGGTACTGTGCACAGAAAGCTGAAAGCCTGCCTCCAACAGGAGTTCCAGGCCTGAGGCACAGACAGACAGGGCACGGGGCTGACAGCATGGGGTGTTGGATTGAGAAGAACGTTGAGTCCAGGCTGGGGAAGGCAATCCTCTGAGCTCACGCTATCTGTATTGCCTCCCGGTAGTTGCCCCTCCAGAGGACTTGCGAGTGGCTGGTATCAGCGACAGGTCCATTGAGCTGGAATGGGACGGGCCGATGGCAGTGACGGAATATGTGATCTCTTACCAGCCGATGGCCCTGGGGGGCCTCCAGCTCCAGCAGCGGGTGCCTGGAGATTGGAGCGGTGTCACCATCGCCGAGCTGGAGCCAGGTCTCACCTACAACATCAGCGTCTACGCTGTCATTAGCAACATCCTCAGCCTTCCCATCACTGCCAAGGTGGCCACTCGTACGTACCATTCCCCTGTCCTGCTCCATTTTTCTTTTTCCCTACATGAGTTCATGGACATTCATGGTTGCAGTGTCTTTTCTTAATTCTTCAGGGATGCCTGCAATAGTCATGGCTGTTGAGGGCTTTAGATGTGACCCACTTAAGCAAGGTACAGCATTCAAAAGGCACTTCCAAGGAAGACAGTTTCCAGATTCAGGCAGCTTCAATGAATTATAGAACAAAAAGGACAAAAATACTTTAATTATTGAGCACCTACTTGTTTTAAGCTAGACTTTGATTAAAAGTCAAATGAAGTATGAGACTTACACAGACTTCGAATCTAGGAAGGGATTTAAAACCAGGAATTTGGAAATAGGATTCAACAAAGCCAGTGCTGAGTGGTATGTTACAGACAGTGAAGAATCATTTAAAATCACAGCTGGTAACATCCACTTTTCCTCACATAGAGGTGGCATCATTTCGCCACAGTCTTGTACTTAGAAGACTATCTCAATAGTTCATTTCAATTGTAAAACTTAAGGCTCTAGATGATAGTTTAAAGAAACTCAATAGGAAGAGAGACAGCAAGTGAGCTGCCCCCCCCCATGAGAAATCAAGCTTCTCTTTTTTACTTACAACCAGGGAATTAAACTCCTATTTGTATGTATATTGTTCTGTTTTTTAAGTATAGAAAAATATAAGATGGCATAGCAATTATCACTGATGACATTAAAGAGAAAGTCTACTTTTCTTTGTGTATACACCTCCAGATTCTTAAATTTGTTATGTTAACAAATTTAACAGTAACAAATCAAAGTGTTACTTTGAATTTTCATAAGCCAAAAAGAGGAATTCAGGGGAAAGATATTCCAGTAACTTGGATACCCAAATCTATTTCAGAATCCTCAGGCACACAAATACTTGCAGGCCCTACGTGAGAGGTCTTTGGAATGTAGCAAGGTAACGGGGTTGTTTCTGATTAAATTATGGGAAGTAAGAATATCCCGACAAAAGTGAGGCATGGGTGGCATGAAGACTTTGGCAGTCACAAGAGACTGGGACAAGAAGTGATTATGAACACGTAAGTTCCTCAACGTCTAGAAAGCCCCCGAGACAGCACATCAACTTCTCACCTGAAAAGGCATAGGAGATCTGAACTTATTCTATGTAAGTCTCAGATGTCAGGGTGCTTTTCAGGTAACACATGCTGAGAAAGTTCAGGCAAAGAGACCCCTGGAAAGACTCAGCCTTGAGGGCTTCGTGGAAGACTTGAACTGCTTTATTGAGAGTGTCCAGATAGGACACGATTTAAGAAGTCTCCTTGTCCTTTTGTTTTCTGGGTGGCATAAGCCCTGTTAAACTAAGGGGATCCCCTTTGAATGTTGCCTAGTAATATGTTTATAATTATTCCTGCCTTTTATTTTAATCCCTCTGGCTCTAAGACTTAGTTTTAAATGTCTGTCATGATCGTGTGGAGAGGCCATCTCAATCTGCTGCTTCTCCACCTTGCATGGAGATGAGTCATCCCTCTAAGTTCCCAGCACCTCTCCCAGGCGCTTCCTCTGTGCTACACACACACACAGCAAGGAGGTTTACATCTCCAAGGCTGTTTGTTATGTCAAACCAGGGCATCCCCTCAGGCAAGCTCCCAGGTGACAAGGACAAAATCATGTCAACTCACCTGACATGCTTTCAAGCAGGTGGGTTCAGACTCAACCTTCTCTTTCAACCAGGAAACATTGGAAAACTTACCAACAGGGAGAATGAGAATCTGTCGGTTTTCTAAAGGGAATAATCCATGAGAGACAAAGCTGAAATGGGAGCAGGCTCCCTGGAGAATGGAGAAAAGTTGTGTTGTCATATTTCAGGGCTGGTAATTGGAGCTCCATTAGGATAAGCATACTCCATCTCACTAAACCTGTGCATGTGTATGTGTATGTGTGGCTGGGGAAGGACTGGGAAAGAAAGGTAGATTAGGATAGGAGAAGAAATCCCAAGAGAGGAAAGGGTGAAGTGAGGCAGAGAAGAGAAATAATAAACAAACTGCAAGAAAGGAGACAGTAAGACAGGAACAAAATCCTAGTATCTCCTTTGTTCTTTGTTAACGCTTCCGTTTCACTTGCATACATGAAGCAGAGCTTTCAAACCATCCCGAACTTAGTGATTGAAGCTAAGCAGAATATTCTCAGGCACATCAGAAGATCAAGGAAAGCATCCTGGTCTTCATCCTGAGGTTGGCTTGCTCTACATTTTAACTACTTTTCTCTGTGCCTCCATTTTCTTATGTGTGAATTGGGAACAATGACATCGGTCTATCCGCCTCCCAGGAATCTTGTTAAGATTTCAAGGACAGTGTTAAAATGCTCTGAAAAAGGCATTCTGTCCAATGTTGGCATTTGTTACTTATAGCGATGAAAGAGAAGTATGACTTTCATGCTTTAACATCAACCTACTACGTAAACAGAAAAGTTACTGGTCTTTAGATCGTGTCCGCAGCATTTATTCATGTGTTCCACCAACATTGCTCATCAGGAACACCATGGAGTGGGCCGATCCCAGACCTATGCCTGTTTGTATTCATAGTGAAGTTGGGATTGCCCCATGAGCAGTTACCACGCTCATTGAGTGGAGGAAAGTCACAAGACAAAGCTGTGCCTGCCAGGGACAGCAATGACATTGTCACCCACATTGCTGTGTTCCAGATCTCTCCACTCCTCAAGGGCTACAATTCAAGACCATCACAGAGACCACCGTGGAGGTGCAGTGGGAGCCCTTCTCCTTCTCTTTCGATGGGTGGGAGATCAGCTTCATTCCAAAGGTAACACCTGCCAGACTGCGACGCAGCCTTATGTGGCCTCCCTTACCTTCCTGTGGGAAACTGGACAGCAAGTCACACACTCCCACTTACCAATCTTCAAGCCCCAGAAATACCAAGGACATTCTGTAGATATCTGGGTCATAAAATGTATCTTTACCAGAGGCATGAGGTCTAATGAGAGTGATGCCAGCCTCAGAACCCTGGCGCTAGACAATGGGAGGCAGGGAAAGCCATTGCTTTTGTTCTGATAGCTCTAGCGTTGTGGAGAGCCATGATTTCAGTAAGGATGAAAAAGTCAGAGACTTTCTCTAGAACAACAGAAAAACCAACTGATAAAATACAGTAACAGTTACCAGAGCCTTGGAAGTGAAGTGGGAAGGGAGGAACAGTTGAGTAACAAACATGAAGTTATTATCTAGGTGGGAGTAAGAGGTTCTGGTTCTACTGCATGGTAACTGGACTGTAAATGTTATTATGCTGTATATTTGTATATTTAAAAGAAAACTGAAAGATCAGATTTTGAATGTTTTCACCATAAAAATATTAAAGGTTGAGGACATATAGGTGGGAACACACGTGTATATAGTGCTGTGTGTGTGTATATATATGCACACTTATTGAACATGACACAATGTGTACGTGTATCAAAATCCCACATATTATCCCTTTAAATGTATATATATATATATATATACTCTTCTAAAGCCTGCTATTTTTAACTATTAAATAGACCAAGAATCAGTGGCATAGTTGCTATGCTTTATTCTGTACAAGGCACATGGCTGCAATCACTGAAGGGTCTTGACTTTATTGAAATATTCAAAATAAATTTATAATCTATTAATTAAACAACATTTTCATTGAACAAATTACATTGCGAGTACAGAAGTCTTAAAATTCCCTTCTTTTTCAAGTTTTTTAAAATTTTGTTTTATTTTTAATATTGTTTATGTAGTTGAGAGGATTGTACACACAGGTGGATCTCTAGTTACAGGAGGGTTGAGGCATAGAGAAAAATGAGTGGGACAAATGTCTCCTTCTCTCCTGTGTCCACACAGGAGGTCAAACTACATCAGCACCCGGGTTTGGGGGACAATCATTTGATGACACCTTGGAGAACCCAATGTGTGAAAGAATGTTCCAAGGGTGTTATTTGAATGGTTTTAATAGTTCTGAGATGTCACTAGCTTCATTGCATCAGGGTTGAGAAACTCTTTCCAAAGTCTGTTGGCTGACCAAATCCACCTTAGTGCATCCACAGGCCTGGGATCATGCTGCAAAGCTTGGCCAGGAAAATGTTCCAACCTGTTCTGCCTTCCACCCTCTGACAAGACATCATCATTTACAGACCTGGAGGAGCCTGCTGTCATGTCCCCTGTGCATCAGGGCATGCTGTCTACTGCACAGGCATCAGCAACTGGAGAGGCCCAGTCCTGATACATGCATTCCAAAGTTGGACCACACATATTGTGATTTCCCCTCTGCCCCAGGTTGGAGTCCAGCCATCTAGTTGGGGAATCCCCCAAGAAACCTCAACTGGGATGACCTCAGGCTTGACTCGGGTGTGCCAGCCAGTGCAGGGTCATGTACAGTCTGTCATCTGCACCAGCCAATGCAAATACCGGTGGATGCAGCTGCCTGGTCAGTTTTACCATAGCCCCATCTCTCATGAACTGATGCATACTGCAGCACAGCCCAGCCAGCCTGCCACAGACACAGTCTTCACACACACACCAACAGGTGCCACGGCCTAGTTAGGACAACCCCCAAAACCACCCACAAGACCCTCCCCCAGCCATGGTCTCTGTGTGTGCCAGCATGTGTTGCAACTTAGCCCAGTTCATCCCATACCCCATCTGGCTTTCGTGCACCCATGGGTGCTGCATCTTAGCTCAGCCTGACCTACACCCAGACCTGATACATGTGCATGTCTATGGGGACATCTGCCTTGAGCAGCCTGGCCAACCCACAGACCTGGTTCTCATGCACACCAGTGGGAGTGAATCCCAGAAGGAAAGTGCCCACAGTTTTCCCTTCTAGACCCGTCCCAAATCCCAGATCTTATGTCTGCCAGGGTGGGTACTGTAGTCCAGCCTGACATGACTCACCCTCAGTATTGATACTTGCCAGCAGGTGCTGTGGGCTAGCCAAGCTGGCTTGTACCCATTCTGGTGATCATGAGTGCCAGCAGATACAGCCTAGCCCATTCTGGGCCATCCCAATACCAACACATTCCCAATCCCAGCTCTCATTCTCACCAGTGGAAACAGCATCCCAGCAAGGGCATCCCTAAAGCTTCTCTACCAGACCCACTTTCATCCTGGGTCTTGTTCTTGCCAGAGGTCACTGTGGGCAAGTCTGAGATGGCCCGCCCCCAATCTCAGCACTCTCCAGTAGATGCCAAAGCCTGGCTCAGACCAACTTAGCCCATCCTATTCCTAGTCTCAGCTCTCACCAATGGGTACAGCAGCCTACTCCTACCTGAACAATCCCGAACCCTCAAGTGAGCTGGGTGTTGCAGTCATCCTGGCCTGTACTCCTTCCTAGCTCCCACTGATACCAGTGTATGCTATGAATTGTCCCATCCCAGACCACCCCCAGACCCAGCTCATACATATGAAAATGGTTGCTGCAGTCTAGCCTTGTCTGGCTTTCCCCAACCCCTCTTTCATACTCACCAGTGGCAGCTGCAGCCAAGCATGGGGGGTCCCCCAAGTTCCCCTGCCATGCCCATTCGATCCCAGTGCTGTGACCTGCCCCCAATCCTGGCACTCACTGGCAGGTTATAGCCTAGCCCAACTGACTTGCACCCATTCTAGCTTCTGTCAGTGTGTGTTACAGCCTAGCTAAACTGGTCCAAAAACAGACTGCTCTCATGTGAACTGCCAAGTGCTGCAGCCTAACCTGGCCTGTCCATACCCATTCTAGCTCTCACAAATGCCTGCAGCTGCTAGAGCCTAGCCCAGTCTGGTCTGTCCCCAGACCCAGCCCATATACAGCACCTGTTGGCACTCCTATGGGCTGCGTTTAGGGACAGACCGGATTGGCTAGGTGAGCTGTGACCCAGATATGCCCTTTGGTTTCTTCCACTCTAAACCACTCTGTCTGAGCTCCCTTGGCTACCTGCAAGTGCAGTGGTCTGATCCATGGAAGTCTCCATAAGTCATTCTTCTCCTGTCAAACATGCCCTCAGCTGCTCCCACTCTAATATGTAACCCAAATCCCCTTCCACACAGAATCTACAGGCCCCTACCCTACCTGGGGGCTGCAGGGGCATTTCCAAGCCTGGCATCTCCCACCTCCCTCCCCCATTTCTTTAAAAAAAAAAAACAGGCACAGAATAGGCAGTTATCTGACACACTAGTACAATTAACATAAATTTGGCATTAACCCAGCCCAAAGTGCCCACCAGCTGTTGGCTGCTTTTCTCCTGGCAGCCAATAGGTACAAGGTGCAAGGCAACCTAGGCAGTTACTATAGCTGGGGTTAAGACTGCTTTCTACTCTTTAACACCATATTTTATTTTATTATTCCTAAGACTAGCTTTCTTAAATTTTCAGCAGCATCTGCTCAATTCTAGGTTTCTACACTTTGTTGACCATCCTAGTGTTCTCCCTAATGGTAACATTCATGAGAGGAAAAGTTTCCATCATACTCTTCCTCTGTCTTCCTTCATCAGATTTAATGATAAGAGACACACTTTTTGGCTAACTAGAATGTGACTTCACCATCCTTTATATGAAAATTCCTAAGACCTGGACTGTTGTGGTTACAAAAGGTCTTCAGGTTCACAAAGTGTAATCTCTCACTTTAGTTTAGCTTTTGAGACTGAGACACAGCATTTATAGCTGACTGGTGACAGATTTCAGACAAATACATGTGTCTCTTCGGATGCTGTTCCAGGGCTCTGTCCGCTAAAGCTGAACCCCATACTCTCTTCTGGGGCGAGAGTTAAATACATCTAAGTAGACTTTCTATATAAGCATTTTATTATATCCTAATCTAAGTTAAATGGCCAATACAAGGCGGCATGATACTGAGGTTATCACAGAGCAGAAAGAATCCTGTCACCTTCCTGCTCAAATGGAAAGAAATATTCAGGTTCTGATATTTTGCATCCAATATGTACAACACTAAAGAAGAGCTAGGCAGCCTGGCCAGGGTGTGCCAAGTTAAAGACACGGTTACATGGCACAATTGTGATTGGCAGACTGAAGCCACTGGATGGCGGGCCAAAGCCATCTGTAACACTGATTTGTAAGAGTGTAGCTATAAATTAATATAGGGCCTTCTGTATGACATAAATAGAGACCGAGGAATTGAGAAGGGAATTGTCTCTGTTCTGTTTCCAAAGACAAAATAACGTATGATTGAGAGATAGAAACAGACAGGCAGATGGATAGACAGAAAGAAAAATGGTTAGATAATAAATCCTCAACTCAACATCCACTTGCTCTTCTCATTCCTTATTCCACTGATTATCTTCTTCCACGCTCCTTTATGTTACTCTTTGTTCCATGCTTTTCTTCATGGTTGTGTCACTGAATGTTAACTCTTATTAATGAAAAGGAAGCAAAACATTGACAGATTTACACCCAAGTAACATCATAAAGAATGCTAGGTATGACAAAACAACTCTGGCTCAAAAATAAAGCAAAATGAAACAACTACCAGGACCACCTTGGTCTGGAATACGCCAAGTAGCCAAGGGCACACTCATCACAATAAATGCCTCCCAAGTGGTGACTGCTAACCCTACCCATCAAGCATGTGATCCCTGGCAAGAGCCAATCTGTACCATCTCAAGACCGAGTTCCATTGGCTAACAATAAACACAGTAGAAGCCAAAGAAATGTTCTTGAAACCAGGGTCTCCTCACAGAATGGTGCCAGCCAGGAATTGTTCCCAGTTCTAGACCCCAGCTGTTAGCATGGAGGCAATGGATGGAGCCCCCCGTTTTTAACCCCCAGTTTACAATCAGTGTCCTTTCACTTTCATCGGCTTTCTCTCGCAGTAATGGTTTTCTCTGGCTTTCTCTGCCTGTTCCCACTTTGCAGAACAATGAAGGAGGAGTAATTGCTCAGCTCCCCAGTGATGTCACCTCCTTTAATCAGACAGGATTAAAACCTGGGGAGGAATACATTGTCAATGTGGTGGCTTTGAAAGAGCAAGTTCGGAGCCCCCCGACTTCGGCCAGCGTCTCCACTGGTGAGTGCCTCCAGCCTTCTCCTGATTCTTTCCCTTAGGTCACTCAGAAAAGGAACCACAGAATCACCCAAGTCATGGAGAAGCTGAAGAGGTACTAGACTCCTCTCAGAGCTGAGATGATGTGGGTACCTGGAGACAAAACTGCTTAGATGCTTAACTGGCTGTAGTCTTTATTGCACATTCTGGCAAACCCAGAAGTCTAGGAGAGAGTTCTATGGGATAAAAGACTTTGTTAATATTTCCTGTATGTTTTCTCCAATGTTGTTTATTAAAAGTCCTCACTTCTCAAAGCTCCGATACCATAGCGTTTAGAATCAGCCAAAGAAACTGGTGCATATTCCTTGTAAATTTAGGAGAAAGTCAGCTAAATATTCTCAACTTCAATTCGCTTTATTGTGATGAGCAATAAAAAAATCTCATGCATTTCAGTGTATGACTTCATTAGCTGAAGCACATAGAGTGATTAACACTGTACCAGAGGGTGCTTAGCACTTGGCATATGCACGCATGTGCCAAAAATCATACTTGGACATAAAGGCAGAACTGACAAATTATTCAATTCAGTGGGTATGGGCTTGGTCACTGTTCACAGTGAGGGTTTCTGCTGACTATTATTTTTATTATTTTATTAGTTCATATCAATCAAGATATTACATTGTCAGAACTCATTCTTAGCTAGGTCTTCTTTTTGCCTTATTTCCTTAGCAAATGAAGGATATTCAGCTCCCATGCTATAAATGAGCAACTGTGATGTCTCTGTGTGTGTTCTCACCAAGAATAGAACCTGGTGTTATTTTGGGGTTCTTATCTTCTTGGTGGAAGAGCTGAGACACAAATAATTTGCCATTATTATAAAAATTGAGATAAGTAAACATTGGTGAAGATTTGTTTTTTCAAGAACAGATATTAACACTCTAGAAAGCCTGTCTTATGTCCAGGAGAAAAGGTTTAACTGGTCAGGAAAGGGACTGACAACCCTCTGTCATGAGAACAGATTTATGGATTTATTCTTCATTGCTTAGATCCAAGCTAAACATCATCAGGTACTGAGGCTTTAAGCTCAGTCTGAAAAACATTGATTGAAG
The DNA here is from genome assembly GCF_017591425.1 of Ochotona curzoniae. NCBI lineage: Eukaryota > Metazoa > Chordata > Mammalia > Lagomorpha > Ochotonidae > Ochotona > Ochotona curzoniae. The sequence continues at coordinate 2,968,692 of NW_024466129.1, read as the reverse complement.
ACTCCTGTGGCTTCCATGAGTGCACTGGACTCCATGATGGGGACTGGGCAATCTGTCCTCTCAGTAGCCCTTCTCCTGTACCTCCAGCCCAAAGCAGCCGACTTTGACCTATGTCACAATGTAGACTATATTATTTTTTTAAAAAGATTTATTTATTTTTATTGGGAAGGCAGATATACAGATAGGAGGAGAGATAGAGAGCAAGATTTTCCATCTGATGATTCACTCCCCAAGTGACTGCAACGGCTGGTGCTGCGCCGATCCAAAGCCAGGAGCCAGGAACTTCCTCCAGGTCTCCCACACAGGTACAGGGTCCCAAGGCTTCAGGCCATCCTTGACGGCTTTCCTAGGCCACAAGCAGGAAACTGGATGGGAAGTGGAGCTGCCGGGATTAGAACCAGCGCCCATATGGGATCCCGGGGCGTTCAAGGCAAGGACTTTAGCCACTAAGCCACCGTGCCGGGCCCAGATTATATTCTTTCAAAAGAAGTTTCACTCAAGAAAAGGCTTTAATATCACTGCTTTCCCCCATGGATCCTATAGGGAAAGCCTCAAGGTTGCTGCAGGATGCTCCGGCCACAGAAGCTGAAGTTTATCCACAGCTCAGTGTGCAGCTTTCTGCTGGAACCTGTAGAATTGGCAGTGATTGCTGGTGCAGGATACACCTGGGTCTCCAGGCCAGCCTGTGAGGAGAAAGGAGATCCTAGCCTTCGTCCTAGACAAACTTTCATAGGATTTCTTTGGTCTGCAAATTCTTTAAGATTAAAAGCGAAAGTTAGAAATCTGGAATTTTGTGCTAAAGCTAGCCAGGTGTTTCTGTTTCATCTATTACATGTATTCAGCTGTTTATTATATCTTTGGATGTTCCTATCTAATGTCTTAACATTTGCGATTTTAATTTATTTACTTTATGATACAGTTTCATAGACTCAAGGACTTCCAGATTTTTTTAACAGAGAAAAAAATGTCCCAGTTAATATTTTGGCTATTATGAGAATATTGAACACAAACAAAATTTAGTTTGATTTTATTTGTATTTGTTTAGATATTAGGACCTAAACTGAAGGTAAGCAGGTACTTTCTTAATTGGAAGGGGACATTCCTTCCAGGGACCAACCAAAGGGCGGACTCTAAGGCTGGCTCCCAGCCCGGTCTGCTGTTGTTTTCTTCTGCTGAAGGCTGACCTACACAGTCCCCTCCTGTGAAGCCCCAGTCCTATGGGGCACTCCAACTGGCCTCTTCTAGTCAGGCCATTTTGCGAATGCAAATTACAAGACCTCCTGCAGCTAGAGCCCTCTGTGCTACATAATCACATTCTAATACGGTCCATCCATTATGATTAGGATTGTTCAGATCTAGAGAGACGAAGGACAAAAGCTTTATGTGGTCATCTGAGTTTCTCTGATGCCTTTATTTTTTCTTTAAGAAGCTCGGGTTCACTGAATGCTTCCCCTTATTTTCATAGGATGAGGTACATCCCACACCCTTCAGTGACTCAACGTTCATTCCCTACTGTGCTTCAGGCATTGGACTTATATGGAGGCTAGCAGGCTGTTCCCTCCATCTCATTAGTGAAATAAAAGGGGCCCATGTTAAAACCACCAAGTAGGGCAAGCTAAAGAGAAACTAGCAGATACATTCCGCCGAGTCACACTTCTACTGAAGCAATGTAAAGCAAGGTTTGTATTCCCTTACAAACCAGGTGGCATCAAAATGGTCTGACAGTTTTCACATTGGCTAACTCTAGACCCAAGACCTTTAGCTGCTTAACCGAGACAGGACTGGGCTAGACCCATGAGGGTCGGGGAAAGGCCCAGCCTGCACACGTTGAGAGGCTCCCAGTCATCCTGAGGTAGTCCTAAGGGAGAGACTCCATTCTGGAGACAGTCGGAATTGGCTGGTGAACGATGGTTAAAAACGAGTCTTAAATCTGTCTGGTAACAAGAAGAAACATGTATTTAAACCAACTGCAGGAAACAAAAAAAAAAAAAAAAAGAGGAAACTTGTTAGAAGAACATCAAGTGGCTCGTGGAATCCCAGATCAGGAGACGCGTGTGAACCTCAGAACCCTCGGGGCCAACTGTGTGTTTCAGAACCGCCTCGTGGACGTTCACTGCTGCTCTCTCCATGTTTCTGCTCCCTTCCTTTGTCTCACTCACCCTCCTTTGCTCTCTCCCTCTCTCTCGGTCAGATTTGTCCCATTTCTGCGTGAATTGTCCAACACAGGCTGAGTAGAGAACCAGAATCTCTAGTTCTGGTTCCGAATCTTCACAAAATATTATCATTATTATTAACATCAACCTGCTCAGTCAGAAGGCTACAGTTACAAAATAAGTGATAACATGGAAGCTGGCTTCATCTTTCCCTGGGTATTGCATAATCCTAAAGGAGGGTCTGCTTGTGCTGTTGACAGTCATCGAGCTCTCTTCTCACACACCAATTTCTCATTTTATTTGGCTTCTACATTCCTTTACTTCTCCACTTCCCCTCCGATTTAGTGTGGGCAGGACTCCAAGTGGGAACTGCAGGTGTGGTTGGTGGATCTTACAGGAAGTGTACTAGCTCATCCAGGCTTCCCTTCAACGCACACATGCTGGAGAAGCTAGGTTAGGCACTATCTTCAACAGCAGCATACTCCTGGCTCAAGAATTTGCAAGAACAGGTGGGGGACACATGGCCTACAAAATGCTGTTCAAAAAATAGGGTTATGTTTAATTTATTTAACTTATTTGAGAGAGAGAGAGAGATGGACAGAGAGCGTGAAAGTGAGCAAGAGAGAGAGGGAACATATGCTGGTTCACTTTCCGTATGTTCACAACAGTTGGAGCTAGCCCAAGCTGAAGCAAGAAAATAGAAAGTCAATCCAGGGTTCCCAAATGGATGACAGGAACCCAACTACTTGAATCCTCATCATTGCCTCCTAGCATGTACATGAGGAGGAAACTGGAATCATGACAGAAGCCAGACTTATGCACAACCTCTGGAATATCCACTGCACCAAATGGCCACTGCAGCTCAGCAGCGGGTCTCCCCAGCAGCGATACAAGTATCTGGGGTTTTCATAAGCTTGCTATAGCTGGGCTGACTGGGCTATACTCATCATCCCCCATGTGGCAACCAAGTTGGAAGTCTGAGATGCTTACACAAGGTCATTTCTTAACTGTCTCCCCGGGATTCAGACAAAGTGAAACCTGAGAAACGGACACACCTACAAGTTCAGTCCTTAGACCTCTGTCCCTTGATCTCTCGAGCCAGGAAATACCATTCTCCTGTCCAGACTGGAGAATGCCAGTACCTGAAAGTCTGGTGAAAGGAGTTGTTGCCAAACTGTGTATCCTCAGCAAAGATACATCACTTTACTGCATCTCTTTGTCCCCTCTGGATTTATTCTCTCTCTGACTCATCTGACTGAACAAGAGAGGAATGATAGCAAAGGCTTATTTGTCAGCAAAATTTCTCATTTTATTTCTATTTGATCCTTCTTATCCAGTTATTGACGGACCCACACAGATTTTGGTTCGAGATGTCTCTGACACTGTGGCCTTCGTGGAGTGGACCCCGCCTCGAGCCAGAGTTGACTTCATTCTCTTGAAATACGGCTTGGTTGGTGGGGAAGGTGGGAAGACCACCTTCCGGCTACAGCCTCCCCTGAGCCAATATTCCGTGCAGGCCCTGCGTCCTGGCTCCCGGTATGAGGTGTCAGTGAGTGCAGTCCGAGGGACCAACGAAAGTGATTCCACGACCACCCAGTTTACAACAGGTAAGCCTGGCGTAGGAGGGAAGCAGGATGTGGGAGAGATGGCCCGAACAGCTGATGGTGTCATTGTGACAAGAGGAATATGCAGAAGGAGATAAAGTACTTGAGTATCTGTATTCTCACTGTAAGAAGAAAATCAGAGAAGTCTCAGGGCCTCTCACTAATGTCACAACAGAGCAGAAGGGACAGCCTAGGAACCCAGAGGAAGGAAGGAGAACCAGGTTCCCACCTACTGCTCTGTGATGCACCTGGGACCTAACACAAGAACCTTCCCCAATGATGGGGTCTCAGCTTGTCATTGTAAATGATAAATATATCTTGAAAACACATAAACTTCCATATGCTAGTTCAAACAGAAATTTTGTGAGAACCGAGGCAAGGCATTCCTTCCTCAGACATCTTATTGCCATTTGCCAGAAAATGCTGTGATGACTCTACGCATCTATAATTGTACTACCATGAGGACACACAAAGCCCAACGTGTGTAACCAGAGGCAGATCTTCCAAGAGAGGTCTTGTGTCTTACCTGCTATCTGTAAGCACTAACCAGAAAGTTAGGATGAAGTCTGAGCCCATAGGTACTCACAAAAATGCCTCCTGTCTTTTTACTCTAACTGCCTCCCCACTTGTCAAGACCGAAGGACTTCACCAACAGTCCAGAAAGGCTGGGCTTCAGGATGGCTTGCCCCCTGACTCTGTCCATGTCCATCAGTCTGGCAAACTACTGGGCAAGCAGAACAGCCACCATCCCAAGCACAGGCTTCCCGGAGTGCTTCCTGGAGCAAGGAGGCCCAAGTGTAGACTCAGGATTTAACCTCTATTGAGTCTTGGCTTCTGTGCCTTGGGAAGGTCACATGTCAAAAAATGTACCCGCCAAAGGAAGTATGTAATGTCTGTAAAACCTAAGAAGCAGCATTTTTGATGAATAAAATAGAAAAAGAATCACAAGTTCAAACATCCTAACTTGAGTAAGACAGGGGACCCAAAATACCCCTTTGATTGAAGCTTGCAGCTTTATGATAGGGTCAGGAGTATTTGAAAAACTCAGGGGCCACCGTGGACCTGGGAAAATCTTTCCAAGTAGTGGAAGTTGGGGAAGTACTCAGGTTAGGATTTAAGAGCATGAAAAATAAGCACAGGTCTAATCCTTGCCTGTCGGTAAGAGGGGAGCCGAAGGCAGTGCCCAGTCATTTTACTAAACGGACCACTATGCCAGATAATTTAAGGCGGAACTACCTCCACTCAAAAGAAACCCATAGAGGAAAAAGCTTCCACATTTAAAAGGAATAACCACCAATGTTGACTAACTGGAGGAGGCACAGTTAGATTCTTTAACATTTATTTACTTACTGAAAGAGGGAGAGCACAAGAGACAGCGAAAGATCTGCTATCCGCTATCCGCTGGACACAACAGATGGAGCCAGGCCAGGCAAAGCCAGGAGCCTACCAATCCATCAGGGCCTACAAAATGGGTGGCAGGACCCCAAGCCCTTGGACTATTTTCTGCTGCTTTCCAAGGTGCATTACCAGGGAGCTGGATCAGAAGCAGAGAAGTTGGGACGTGAACCAGCACTGATGGCATATATCAATGTCATAGGCATAATGCCAACCCAAGGACTTGATTCTGAAAGCGAAAATTTCTAATTTTTCCCTCCAGCCCATACACTACACACTCTAATCATCCCAACAGGCTAATATGGTATGCTTCTGGGCATATCTAAAAATTTCTAGGGACTGAGTGTTGTTCTTGAAAAAGGAAATTAGAAATAATCATTCAGCATAGCGGTTAAGATGCTGATGCCTGTATTCCACATCAGAGTGCCAGGGTTCAATTCCCAGCTCTGGATCCTGACTCCAGCTTCTACCTAGTGGAGATCCTAGGAGCAGGCTGATGATTCAGTTGACTGGGTGTCTGCCACTCACATGGGAGACCTGGATTGAGCCCCTGTCTCTGAACTTCAGCCACTGGCTTGTGGAATCTCTCTTTCTCATTCTCAAATTAATTTTTTAAAGGTAACTAAATCCTGCCCATTTCTCTTATCTTTTACAGATGCATATTTTGAACTGAGTTACAGAGGGGAGGGTGGGAGGAAAAGAGAGAGATCGTCCATCTGATGGTTCGCTCCACCAGATAATCATGATAGTTGGGGTTGGGCCAGGTCCTGGCTGCAGGGACACAAGCACTTGAACTACCTCCATTTGATTTCCAGGGCTGTTAGCAGGGAGCTGGGTGGGAAGTGGAGCAGGCAGGACACAGACTGGTACTCAATGGGATCCCTGCATCACAGGCAATGACTTTACTCAATGATGGCCCCTCTCTTCCTTTCTTCTCTTATCATTTAACTAAAAACAGTCAAAGAAGAGCTTGAAGAAGGAGGTCCAACAATGCCCCTCTTTGGTTAACTCAAGGTCTGCCTTTCCCCACCTATACCCACCCACTCACCACCACTTCCTCAGAGTGTTGGTATCGCTCATGGGCCATGAGCTCTGCATTTTTTCTTCATTTCAAGATAGTTTGTGCTTAAAAAGTAGTTTCTTTGTGCTCTACTCTGATAAGGAGTCTGAAGAGGCAAAAAAGGAAGAAAGAGCTCTCCAGCAGTGAGATGAAAAGCAAATGCTTGATGTATAGGTCGGGAAGATGGAAGCAGGATTGGCTGGTGGCCCAGGAAAATTCTAATCAAGACGATTACATTCTGTCACCAGGAACTCCTCCTGAGTTTCAGTTTGCTGCTGTGTGATTCTCTGTTTCCGGTTGCCTGGCGGCTGGGCAGCTGTTAGAAGGCTGTCTTCTGAAAGCAGGTTCAGCCTGCACCTCCAGCCTGCTCTCCTCTGCTGCGGCAGGGGCTGGGGGAAGATGCGCTAGGGAGAGGCAAACAGCTTTGCAGGCAGACTCTCCAATGCCTGGGGTTGGCAGGTGCCAGCTGAATGATGAAAAGGTACCTAGACCCTCGCGGTAGGGCCCTCAGTCATTTCAGAACTGCGCTTAAATTCAAATTAACCAAAGTGCTTTTCCAGGTGATGGCTTCTACACTAGGAGCGCGTTAATTGCGTAGGCAATTAAAACAGAGATTTGCTTTCTGCATGGTGAGTGGGGTATCTGCCTGGGTCTTAAAGTGCCTCTGAAAATGGAAAGAGCCCTGATGGAAACACAGCAAAGCCGGGGATTGACCCAGAGGTGAATCTGCAAACCCTCCCTACCTGTAGCACTCCCTACCTGTGCTGCACACAGACCTTGGTGTTAACCAGAAGCCACACAGTCTTCTGGAATATTGGACAGAAAGTCAGAAGGCACAGAACCTCCCGCAAAGCTTTCCAAAGTTCAAAATTGCACCACATGTGCACATTGTCATGTGTAATGATGGACTGTCTGTCTGCTTTTAGAGATTGATGCCCCTAAGAACTTGCGGGTTGGTGCCCGTACAGCAACCAGCCTTGACCTGGAGTGGGACAACAGTGAGGCTGAGGTTCAGGAGTACAAGGTTGTGTACAGCACTCTGGCCGGTGAACAATACCATGAGATGACGATCCCCAGGAGCATTGGTCCAACCACCAGGGCTACTCTCACAGGTGAGTAATGCCCATGTCATGGGGGTGTATTGATTTTTGAGTCTACATCCTCACGGCTCTGTCTGTAACCCATCCAACACAGCACCAAATCCTATTGATCAAATCTCTTAAATAACCACCAAATATGCCTGTTCCTCTCCATGGCACAGTCACATCTGATCTAAGCTACTGACATCTTTTCCCCTTAACACTGGAATCACTTCCCCCTTTCTTTCTTATCCCTTCTAATCCACCTGTCACCCATCAATGATCTTTCCAAGGGACAATTCTGGCTGTGCCATTATCTTGTGTGTATATTCTAAGGACCTCCCCATGCTCTTAGAATAAACCCAGATCATTGGCATGGCCCATCAGGCATGCCTGCTTCCTCCCCCATCCTCTGCAACACCCCCTTGCACCCACTCCCTGGCATCTCTGTATTCCAAGTCTGTTGCATCTCTCTCTGTATTCCAAGTCTGTTTGTGTGATGAACTCCTCAAACACATGGTCCTCCTGCCACAGCATCTGTCACATGCTGCTCTCTCTGCCTGAGAGCTTCCCCACCTCCCTCTTTGCCCAGTTATTACCAGCTTCCATTTCCCAGTGAGCCTGTTTGTTCCCAGGCAATACTGGCTGTTCATCACCACTCACCTTGCAATATCCTTGGATCATCACTTTACATACACTGGCATGATATGACTGTCTGTTTCCAACACTGATCTAAAGTTTTCAGAAAGTTGAGCCACATTACTTTTGGCTCATCATTGAATCCCCAAGCACTAGGTCCTAGACTGGTATTCTTGGATGGATGAATGAATGAATGAATGAAAAATTTACTCTGCCTTGGACATTGACCACAAGAGACCAATGACGAGGTGAGAGCTTGATATATATACTACCTCTTAAAGAATCTGTATTTCTTCTTGAGGGTAATGGAGTCACCGAAGCATGTTAAACATGGTGCTGTAATAGCCAGGTGTGTACAGACCAGGCCAGGACAGACACAGAGGAGGCTGTTACTAGACTCAAGGTGGAGGAGGAGGTGGTGGTGCTCCAGGTCACCATGGTGCTAGGCTGAGTAGCAGGTGCCACCCCTTGGGGCTATGGGACTAGCCATTGTGCTCTTGGCGTCTTCAGCACATCTATGTCAAGATACCTTCCTGCTGGACCTCCGACAGGGAGAACGACAAGAAACATGAGGCATGGGTTTTAGATACAAAGGCGAAGCAGAGCAAAACAATGGGGGATTAGGGCTGCCAGCGTGCCTGCAGACAGAAGGTTTATTAAACTTATGTCTTGGCTTCCTGCAAAAGTATTTGCTATCTAAGTAGACAAGGGTTACACAGCAAAGAGAACATGGAACAAACAACAATGATGTAATCAAAGCTTCTTTCCTCCCAAGCTGAGATCCCGGATCATCTTGCCAAACAAGACCAGTTAAAGTAAATATTTTTTAAATGTGTTTCCCAGAGCATGCACTTCTCAAAATATAGCAAGGAGATGGGAAAATGTGCTGAGTAAGCAGGTTAACAGGGGTGAATTAGACGTGGGAAGGACAGACCAGCTGGCAGAATGCTAGAGACATTCACAAAAATTAGGCTAAACAAGCAAACTGAAATGCTACAGAAGAGAACTGATTCTAAGCATAGCTCGTCCCTGCCTAGAGCTGCAGGCTTATTTGGCACTAAGCAGTTTTACGGAAAATGATGGCTAGTTGCTCAGGTGAAGGCTGTGCCATAAAGTCATGAGAGACATAGAGAACTCCAGTCACGTTCAAGCTATGATTTCCCACTACCAGGGGAAAACAAGAAAAGTCTGCCTTCATTCTTCAATCATCATCCTCGTTACAGGCACCTTCACGTAGTGGTAGTTTATTCAGTACTCTGACCACATCAGGTAGCATCGTTAGCATCTCCACTTACAGATGAGGAAACTGAGCTTGAACCTGCGGGGGGGGGGGGTTGGAAACTTGCTCCCCAACTTCACAAGAGAGTATGATTCAAAACCAGTTGTCCTGAGTCTCACCCTGAAGATTTCCCTCTGATGGCTACATTTCCTGGAGAAGTAACGTGTAAGAGGTGGAGGTAGATGGTCACACAGCTGCTTTGGATGCCTACACTCCACATGGGAGAACCTGGCTCAAGTGCCAGCTCTTCTGCTTTAAATCCAGCATGCCCGCCCCAACCCCCCCCAACCCCCACTCATGTATACCATAGGGCACAGCAGATGATAGCTCAGATCCTGGGTTCCCTTCACCCATGTGGGGGACCTGATGGAGTCCTAGACTCCCAGCTTCCACTTGTCCCAAACCAGTGAATGAAAGACCACTCTCTGTCTTTCTGTCTCCCTGCCTTTCAAACAAAGTGAGAATGAACAAATAAATATCTCCCTAAAATGCAAGCGACAGTTCAAGTGCATCTGCCAGAGATCCATAAGATGCAGGAAAGTTATAGAATAGAGTTGGCTAAGATAGGTTGATGTGTTTGTGCTGGAGTTGGGCTTGTGGGGAAAAAAAAAAAAAATATATATATATATATATATATATATATATCACATAATTATCCCAGGGAGCTCACTGCTGGAGAGATTTATAAAGGCAAATAGCTTTACGTGATTTAAGAAGGGATTATAGGCACGTAAGGGAATCAAGTACGTTTGTATTTGCTGAGACACATGTTACAAGCATTGTTCACTCTCTTGCCGCAACATCCATGTGCAGAAAAGACCAGGAAAGAGAAGGGAATAAAAGGAGAGATGTTAGATCCCAGCTGACTTCCTCTCTCCCTGCCCGCCTGGATGATACAGAGTCAAGTCTTTCCAGCCGCTTGGCCTGTGTAGAGACCTGGAAGCATCCAGTTGTGTTTGAAAGCTCTGCTCTGTGTGAGATGTGAGGAATCCAGACTTTGTACTCTGCCTTCAAGCTTGCCACTCACTGTGTTTTGGGACCAATCAACTTTTGGACCTCTCCAAGTCTCTGCTTCTTCACCTGTAAAGGGCGGAATGACACCACCATCCTCACAGTGTTTTCATGAGGAGGAGTTAGAAGAGGTGGTATGAGTCCAAGATAGTGCCTTTAGCGCAGTGAACCAACTACTGTAGACAGTGAAGAATCAAGCTGCTGAGGAAGCTGTGAGCCGAGAGATGAGTTAGAATGGGGCACAGAAAATAGAGCTGCCACTCTGCTTTTCTTGGAACAATAACATACATAGAAAACTGCTTGGGGAGGGAAGGAGAACGATGAGGAAGGAAGGAGATTCTCAGTCCCCACTGGCATTTGGTCAAGGCACCAGCCTCCCTGACAGACACTGACTGAAACTGCAAGAGGTCCTCTGGCTGCCACTTCTGAGTGACCCCTCTACTCAGTCACCAGAATGGCCTATAGCTGCCATGCTTTCCCAGGATGGGAGCAGCCTGCCTTCATGGACAGAGCCCACAACTGATGATCTCCAAGAGCAGAAACCAAGGCCAAAGGATCTGGCCTTTCTGGCCAGGTGTGCACCATGCTGTCACCAGCCCCAGTGCCCTTCTGCCCCCGCCATCCACTCCATGGCGCTCCCACCTGAAAGCCTTTTCAGTCAGTGCTCTCTCCCTGCACCAGGGCTACCTCTCCGTCCAGTCAACAAGTTGCAAAGAACCAAAGCCACGCTGTAGGGATCCCAAGGGTGTCCTAGAGACGCTACGCTGTGAAGGTAAACAGAATGGCAGGGGAACAAAGACTCCCAGATAGCCACACATGACACACACACAGCTTGTGTGTACACACTGGCATGTGATGTGATTTGCCACATTCCACACCCCCAAGAGGCGAGGGGTACGGGACAGGTGCAGCACCAAACCCCACATTTTCTCCCCAGTACTCAGATGGGGTCCTATGCTGAGAACACAGGCAGGTGATACCCTTGCTCACAGGAGGGTCCTCCTGGGAGAAGCCTGAGACTCCAGGAGGTGCCCATCTAGCAGGTGAATGCTGCCCAAGGCACTAGCCATCCACTTCACCCCGTCTGCACTCCCTGCTTGCCAGTGTGGAAACCCCAACCCAGTGCCAGACCTCTGATGCCCTGCTGCCTCTTCAGAGAAGAAGGGGCCTGGGCACCTGGCCTGAGGGCGGAGCCGAGCCACGTTCAGCTTCATTGGGCAGAGGCACAGTGACCCCAAGTGGTCATGTGGGGAAGGCACCCTCTAAACAGGGATCATCAGAAAGGTAGGGTGTAGGTTACAAACGGAAGTATCTCCTCATCACAGAGCCAGGAACTAAAGGTGTCATAATCTGGGGAAAAGGGGCCGCAGAGAAAAGCCAGCTGGGAAGTCTCCAGCTTCTACAATGGCTTCTTCAACTTCAAGCTCTGGTTCGTGGTAAAGACCCAGGCACTGCATCCCTACAGGGCAGGAGGGAGTGGCTGTTTCCCAGACAACCAGAAAGTGCCCCTTGGGGCTGCCTATTTAACTCTGGGTGTTTGTGCTGGGCTGTCCTTGCCTTAGGATTGATGTGGCATTTACTTGCTCACACCCACATCCAAAGGAGCAGGGAGATGGCCTCCCAAACCTGATTCATTCAGGGAACACTGAAGGAGCAGCCGGTGTCATCGTGGATGAAGGTGGCGTCTCTAATGGAAAGCTCCATGCCTATCTGGTGTGAGTGCAGGGCCTCGCAGAAGATCCTCTGTTTCCAAATACAATGCTGCTCATGAAACCCCAGACCTCCAAACTCCCTTGCAGCACAATTTCCCTGTGAGGAAAAACCTACATTTTTTTTTTCCTATATTACATTCAGGCTCTCAAGAGTTAGGTGCCAGCTCTCTGTTGCATGCCCTGTTCTCACACCTAGGATGTCCTGCCCTCAGACACTTGTCAATACAGAAGGCCTCTCCTGAGCATCGTCCCACATTCTGCAGCCATGCTGGTTCTGTCTCCTGTGATTTTTTGCTCTGTTGCATACTGAAAAACATTCAGTTCTTTGACTTAAACCCTTGTGAGGAGGTCAACATGAAAACCAACAATTGCTATTATAACTGAAAGATTGACTGTGGGTCCCAGTGAGACAGGATCCTCAATTTTTTCTTCTATGGAAAGGCAGTTATCCAGTGCAGTGGCACCAACAAAACCATCAACCTCAGTGTGGTGGGCCTGAGAGTAACAGGCTCTGGGAAAGGAGCTCAGAGATCTAGGGAGGAAAAGAGGTCATATTTCCACATGGCTACCTGAACTCCACACTTCTGTAGGCCTCAGTACCTACAGTTTCCATTAAAAGACACAGGAATCACTGTTTCTCTAGTCTTCATTCTTGCATTTCTTTTTCTCTAAGCATCAGTAAGCCTGAAGAACAGGTCTCCTAAAAGGAGAAAACAAGTCTTTCTGCCTGTCACCATGGTTCTTGGAGTGCAGCAGAGAATTTGCCAGTCTCCACTGCTTTGAAGCCCTAATGAACCTATGGCTGTTGACCATGCCCCACTCTGACCACTGAAGAAGTCAATATTTCCTTCCTTCCATTTTCCCAATCAACTTTGCAGGTTCAATTTAAGTCCCTTCCCCAGGAAGCCATCCCCAGTTCTTGCAGCCCACATTGATATTGTATCCCTCTGAAATGGCCTTTAGGCTGCGGTCCATAGGGTAGTTTTGTTTTCTCCAATTCTAGTTAGCTTACTCCACTCCCCTTACTAACCTGTAAGACTTAGGGACTGAGACCATGCTGTGCTATGTCAGACAAAACAAGGGCTTTAAGCAAATGTTCTCTTTGAGACCTTGGTGAAAGGGTGGGTGCTTCTGAGCCTAGCTGCTGATGAGCGATGCCTGCCCCCAGGGGCTATGGGGGGAATTCATTGAGTTCACACAGCTGAGTCTCTAAGAAGTTATGGTTATATCGCTTCTCAGCCTTTTGGCTAAGATCAAGTGTAGAAGTTATGGTTATAACTGCACTTGCTGCCATCAAACGCTCAAAACTTTCATTTTTTCTTCTTCATTTTTATTCTAGATTATCGTAAGTATTTCAAGATTTGGTATATTATGGATGGCTCGATAAATAATGAATTTACTATTTCAGTACTGATCCTTTTCACCCCCCCACAGGGCAAGGCTGGTATCCATGCAGCTCCCCCTGGCATCCTTACCATAGCACCCTGTGCCTGGCACAATGGGGATCCTCAATAGTATTTGATGAGTAGGTAAACTGTGTGCTTTAGCAGGTCAGAGAGGAATGAATGGGAGGTCAAGGAGCTGAGAAAAGCATCAACCTCCAAGTTGAACAAAGGAGATTTTATAAGGGCTGGAAAGTGATGGTTTCCTATGCGACAGATTTTCTGGACTTTTGTCAAGCAAGGGGACTGAGCCACTGATAGGCTACCTGTTGCAGGAGTAGGATGGAAAGATAAAGGGTGCATTGATGGAGAGCAGTGGGAGCTTTAAAAAGTGAGAAATTTCTGGGCGTGCTGCTAGTGCTGGATGTGACTCCAATGCACATTTTTTTTTCCAGCAGAAATGTATTTTACCTGCTGGCAAAGAGCAACAACTCACTTGTAACACAGGAAGAAAGCTGCTGAAAATCAAAGGAAAGCAGCAGGCACCAACCAGTCCGTGAGCCCCATTTCCCCAGCCCCTAGACAGAGAGCCTGAGAAGAGAGTGCTTTAAATGCTACGCTGCTGTTCTCTGGGAAAAGAGGAGTCTGTTGTAAATTATTGAACGTTTCATTTAAGCTTCATAAATAAGAAACTCAGATGGAAACCTTACATGTTAGATCTATTTGGCAACATATAATTTCTGTCTTCCTTCCACAATCTGCCACTCTTCATCTATGCTGGAGAATTTCTACTTCATTATAAACAATTGAAGGTCTCAATCAGTTGCCTGAGAAAAGTAGTTTATGTCCCAAAGGTAATCTAATTTCTCCAACCAAGGATGTACTTGCAAGTCACACCATGTGTTGACGAAGATGGATGTGTGTTTTGAATGCATCCGAGAGCTGTGCAAGCACTCACTCAGTCTCAAGACAGGTACTCGGCCCAGCCAGTCTGCTCTTCACTGGCTCCTGGACTCCTGCAATGCCAGGCTTTCATCAGAGCCAGCAGTCTAGCCTTAACAAAAAAGCAACAACAGAGGTACCTCAGATCAACCGGTATCCACCAGAGGCACTTTCTGAGCTGATGAAAACGTTCACAATGAGTGAGCCTGAAATCCCAGAATAGCTTTTGTGTAAAATAATAATCTTATTAGCTACTATCAGCATGGGCCAACCACTGTACTGTAAACACACTGGTTCATTTCACAACGGACCTCTGAGATAGACACCATTTCCAACATACAGGAACTGAGGTTCGGAGATGTCAGGTGACCACAGTCACACATTTAGAAACTGGCAGAGCCTGGTCTCATCACAGAGGTATTTCTGACTTCAAAGTTTCAAACCTCAAACTTCACTGCCATTTATACTGATAGTTTAGAGAAATAAATAAGTAGGGACCAGGATATGGATAGCTGATTTGAGAAAGGATAACGAGAGCTAAATCTGATGACAGCCCGAACAGGATTTGGACGCTATGTTCCTTAAAGTCCCAGTAGGCTCTTCCGTAGTCAAGCATGAGGCTATCTGTTAACGGGCTACACTTAAGCCGTACCAACCAGCAGATGTGAAAGTCCTGGCTACCATGCAGCATTACCCTGGGCTAAACCAAAGACATGTGTCAGTTACCTGAAGCAACTGGTTACTTAAAGCAATTCCTATCGAAAGTGTGGATCCTGGGAAAATCGGGACTAGGGGGCAGAGGAAGGCATCCTGGTCCTCCCCAAAGACCTGAGCCAAGCGCATCAGCCAGCTCATCTCCATTCTGTGCCTCCACTTTTTTAAATAAAAAAGGGCTCTATGTTAAATAATGTGCTGTCCAGATTTCACATCCACATGATCAAATTAAGATAAGGTCAGCCTGGACCAAGGTACACCTTAAATCTAGGTTCTTCATAAGGAGAAGAGAAGGCACAAAGGAAGAAGACCATGAAACAATACAGGCAGATTGAAGCAATGCAGCTGTAAACCCAGGAAGCAAGGGAGCAGCAGCCATCCATCCCTTGAAACCTTCACAGGGAGCGTGACACCTTGTTTGCAGAGTTCTAGCCTCCAGTCCCATTGAGACGGCTTAAGTAACAACAGACCCAATAAACCAGCACAGATGGGAAAAGACTATTCGTCTCAGTTTCCTCCCAGGGGTGGTGAGGCTGCACAATATATTTAACATGAAAAGGCATACATTTTACAGAAGCCCAGAACAACATTAAGATCCACCTTGGTTCTGGAGCGCCCCCACAGGCTAATGATGGACAGGTAAAATTTGATTTTCCAGCTCTTTTCTACAACCCTGCTGCCAATCAACAAGGAGCAGTTTGATGCCAGGGGAGGTAGGTGGAACAATTCTAATCCTCAGCGTCTGTGAATATGTCACCTTAGGTGGCAAGAAGGGAACTTTGCCGATGTAGTTGACTTTTGGATTGTGAGATGGGGCAGTTATCTTGTGCTGTCCTGGTGGGCTCAGTGTGATCCCTGGGTGCTTCTAAGGTGGGCATAGCAGAGTAACTGTGACAGTGGAAGCTGAGGCTGGAAAACAAACAGATCTGATCATACTAGGCTTTAACGATGGATGAGGGGACCACCACCGCGGGCATCCAGGCAGCCTGCTATGGAACTGCCGGGTGGAATATAGCTCTGCTGACTTGACTGACTTGACACTTCCTGCATTGCAAGACAATAAAATTGCGTAAACTTTCTGTTATTGTAAGTCACTAAATGGTCCAATTTGTCACAGTAGCAATAGCAAACGAATACACCAGTCAGATGGGGAAGAGGGAAGGGAGAGATCCCAGAGGATTCTGGATATTCTGGGAGTCTCCCAGTGATCTCCTGTACTAACCCCCAAAAGATTCCCCAAGAGACGGGCACCCTTTCACTGAACAGCTTTTGGTTAACTTTCCGTCCTCCTAGAGGCTCCAAAAGCCACCCTCAAACCAGAACTGTAGTTGCGAACATCCAGGAGCCTGAGTTCCTGACCTTGGTTGTGGAACTGGCAATACCAGGGCATCTGCACATCAGTATACGAATGGCCTGACAGTTTTGTGCTCAGAGAGAAAACCCAGCTACCACTGCTTCCTAGAAGGGACCCAGGGGTCCTCCACAGGGCCCCAGCTTGTCTCTCCACATGTGGAATATGATCTATATGCAACGCTCAAGAAATGCTTTATGGTTCATTTCCACATTATACATCCTGATTGCACAGTGTTCTACTCACGATTTAAGCAAGAAGCCTCCTCCTTGTTGCTAATCAGTATGGCACTCTAACTGCGTGGGGGAATCCTTTACGGGAGAATGCACCTAGCAGGTAGCTGCTGAGGGCAGCTAACTGCCTTCCTCAGACCTGCAGCAAGAAAGATGCTCTGCACAGCTGGTGTCACCTATGGATTGGATGGATTTCTCATGAAGTGAAACCAGCATTTCCTTAGAGGCAAATTAGGAGAAGATTCAAGAAGGAGTAAACGCAAGATCTGAACAGATATAAGATCATTTCCTCCTTCCTTTTAGCGTTTTCCACACCTAACACACAGACCAAATAATGTTTGCTTCTGCATCTTCCAATAGATCTAGTACCTGGCACTGAATATGGAGTTGGAATATCTGCCATTATGAATGCACAGCAAAGTGTGCCTGCCACCATGAATGCCAGGACTGGTGAGTAGAAGAATGGTGAGGAAGAGGACCCGGGACCATGGGAGTTTGTCCCAGCCAGGCTCAGTCAGAAGATGACCCACTCCACCCCCATCTCCTACAGGGAGCAATTATCAGCCTAGGACAACATCCTCCCTGTGCCCAAACACTGATACCTGACATGCAACTTGGAGTTCCATCTTCTGGAGCAATGGCGAGCTTCCTAAGAATCCTCCTATTTAGCTGCCCACACGCCAATGATCAGAACAACCCAAATGTGTCATGTCAGTGTTTGCCCTGGCTGGCTTCTTGAGAAAGGCTGGGTTAAAATGAACATGGAGGGCCTGAAAACGAGCAGGCAGCTTTGTCCCAGAGGCAGATGTGTTCTGGTAATGTTGGAGCTAACAGTGCCCTTCTGCTGGCCGTTCACCTGTCTGTCGAGATCCTGCTCATCTTCCCAAGGGAAGACGAGCATCAGCAATGACAAGCTGGAGCTCGTGGGTAGTGGGCCTGCCAGGGGCTTGGATACCCCCAGGGCATACTCACATTAATAAGGGCACTTGTGTTGATTCACAGAACTCGACAATCCCAGAGACTTTATGGTGACAGCTTCCTCAGAGACCTCCATCTCCCTCATCTGGACCAAGGCCAGGGGCCCCATTGACCATTACCGAATTACCTTTACCCCTTCCTCGGGAATTGCCTCTGAAATCACTGTGCCCAAGGACAGGACTTCATACACACTGACAGATCTGGAGCCTGGGGCAGAGTACATCATTTCCATCACCGCAGAAAGGGGTCGACAGCAGAGCTTGGAGGCCACTGTGGATGCCTTCACAGGTAACTGCCAAGGACCCATTTCCTTCAGACGGGGAGAACAAGAGAGGGTGACCCCATAATTCCATACAAGAGTACAGTGCAATAAATGGCAGGGGCAAACAATGCTATCACTTGCCTAAAAAAATGCATGCCTGGTGTCCTACCACCTTTACCTTATAGCTAATTCTATCCTTTTAGTCCCTGCCTGCGCTAAACCAGCAGGCACCCAGAGCATCCACAGGTTCAGGTTAAATTTCTCCCATAGGAGAGATTTTAAATCCTGAATCAGTAATGTGAATAACTGACAGAGGTGTTTCCTGGTTTGTCAAAATTCAGTTTTCAGTGTATGGGTTAGAAAAAATACAAGTAATAGGACTAGGGAAAGTGTGTGGGATGAAGAAGGGACCTACAGCTCAGCAGGTGCAGTCTAGCCCTAATCAGCAAGAAAGAAGGCCCTCCTCTACCCAGTGACAACCACCTCACATGTCCTTTCCTGTGCTTGGCAGGTTTCCGCCCAATCTCCCATCTGCACTTTTCTCATGTGACTTCCTCCAGCGTCAACATCACCTGGAGTGACCCATCTCCCCCGGCAGACAGACTCATACTGAACTACAGCCCCCGAGATGAAGAGGAGGAGATGATGGAAGTCTCCTTGGATGCCACCAAGAGGCATGCTGTCCTGATGGGCCTGCAGCCAGCCACCGAGTATATCGTGAACCTGGTGGCCATCCATGGCACGGTGACCTCTGAGCCCATTGTGGGTTCCATCACAACAGGTGAGTCTAGAGGGCTTGGCAGCAGTTGGTGAGGCATGATCCCACAGCAGCTTTTAACAAGTCACTGGCATTTTAAAAAAAATATTTATTTATTTTATTGGAAAGTCAGATTTACAGAAGGAGAGACAGACAGAAAGATCTTCCATCCACTGGTTCAATACCCAAGTGGCCACAACGGCCAGAGCTGAGCTGATCCGAAGCCAGGAGTCAAGACCTTCTTCCAGAATTCTCACATGGGTGCAGGATTCCAACATGTTGGGTTGTCCTCAACTGCTTTCCCAAGCCACCAGCAGGGATCTGAAAGAGAAAGAAAGTGGGGCAGTGGGACATGAACCAGCATCCATATGGGATCTCAGTGCATACAAGGCAAGGATTTAGCCACTGAGCCATGGCACTGGGTCCAAGTCACCGACATTTAAAAAGAGAAACAGTCAAGAACTGGTAAATTTCCTTGCAAGCTAGGGAAGTTCTATGAGTAACCCTGAAACAGCTACTTTGCTTAGTACTACATGAGATGGGAAATCTCCATCTGGAAGGCCAGACGACCCAACAGCTTGAGGAGGTCAAGGATTGAATGCAACCATCCAGAGGTCTAGGGGGATTCCCTAGAGAAAGTTCATCCACAAGAGAAGTCCCTGAACAGTGAAGACACACCTGCACCTTCTCTGTAGACGCTTTATTGCCCAACAGGTACAGGGGACGAACAAAGAAAATGATTCAGAGCATGGAGTTGAGATTGTGTCATTCCCATCTCATCATTCTCAAAATGAAGTGTCTGGTAGTAATAAGATACACACTTAGGTAGTTTCTTATAGAACAACAAGAACTCACAAACTGGACGAGTAGACTGATTCTCTAGCAGTCAAAGTACACAGCAGAAATGAAAATATAATTTACAAAAGTGGGTTTGTTCTGGACTTGTGCTCTGAAACTCCTCAACAGAGGAGTAACTTTTCTTTTCTTTTCTTTTCTTTTCTTTTCTTTTCTTTTCTTTTCTTTTCTTTTCTTTTCTTTTCTTTCCTTTCCTTTCCTTTCCCTTTCTTTCTCTTTTTTCCCTTTCTTTCTCTTTTTTCTTTCTTTCTCTTTTTTCTTTCTTCCTTTCTCTCTTTCTTTCTTTCTCTCTTTCTTTCTTCCTTTCCTTTTCTTCTTCAAATCAAACCAAAGGTGCCTGTTAACGAATAAGCCACCACAGACAGTTTGCATTATCCAAAAGAAATTTCCCCAAACAAAATGACCATGTTATTCCCAGGTCAGGAAAGCAAACAAACAAATTTAAAGGCAAGTTCCTAGTTGGCCTCCAGACAGATAGTAATTGTTACAGAGACACAAACCTTCCCAGCGGACTTTATGTTGCTAACACACTCTGTACTCTGCGCTCTGCGGCTGGCCCACACCTACCAAGCTTTCAGATAAGACATCAGCCTGCCCATGGTTCGTTGGGCAGTCTTGTCTGTTTCTGGGATACCAATTATACTTGATCAGCAGGCTTTAGGAAATCCAGAGATAGCAACTACTTTTTCACACTATGCTTTCTTTTTCCTTGCAACTATCTGGGTCCTTGTAGGAATTGATCCACCAAAAGACATCACAATTAGCAATGTGACCAAAGACTCAGTGACGGTCTCCTGGAGCCCCCCTGTTGCAGCTTTTGATTACTACCGAGTGTCTTATCGACCCACCCAAGGTAAGAGATGTGAGATCTGGAGCTGGGCCAAGGTTACTATGGGAGACCCAGCCTGACCCTGACCCCTGCCTGTGCTTGTCATTCCCTCTTTGGGGTCCTCTCTCACAGCGAGAATAGACTGACAGGAGCACATTCTTACCAATTCTTCCCACGACAGACATAAATACACTCATCCAGAAAGCAGGTCCTTCCCCAGCAGAGAATATTAGACACAGCTGTCTAAGCAGGACAATGGGAAACAAGGATCCCCAAAAGAAATGAGCTCATATTCTCTGTCCTGAGAGTGTCAAGGTCAAGGCTGGAATCTGGCGGACAGCTGAAGACACACATGGAGCCTTGAAGGGCAACCACAGTGATGGAGTCCTATTTTTGTCCCTCCAGAAAACTTCTAAGTCAGAGAAACTTGGCCCAGACCTTGCCCATATCCTGCCAGTTTTGCTAGTGTATGTGGCGTTGTGAACCAAGTGAAGAGCAGCCCACTTGCGATGAGGGGCATGGCAGCTCTCTAGGCTACCCTGACTTTGGACTGCATGAGCTACTTTTTGTAGCTATACTCTCCGTGCCTTTTCCACATAATTACCTTGGAGAAGACCAGTTTATTGGAAAGCCCCATAAGAAGCTTATTTTTCTTTGCTCTAAGAAGTCCGTACAATCAAATGGTAGCACCAACATGCCAAGTCTTCCTAGGGTCCCACATTCCCAGCTCGTGGACAATGGTCCACTCATCTCCCTTGCCTGCTAGGTACTCAATCTCTCTCCCATCAGTGCCACTGGGCTCCCTTTTTACACTGGACTGTGTTGGTGAGAGAGACCCTGAGCCTTACTGTGGATTTTGTTCTCCCATAGTGGGACGGCTGGACAGCTCAGTGGTGCCCAACACTGTGACCGAATTCACCGTCCCCAGGCTGTATCCAGCTACTGAATATGAAATCAGCCTCAACAGTGTACGGGGAAGGGAGGAGAGTGAGCGCATCTGTACTCTGGTACACACAGGTAGGCAAGTCTCCCTATCGTGTGTCAGTACACACAGGTGGGTAAGTCTCCCTATCGTGTGTCAGTCGGGATGCTGGCTGAGGACCTGCAGCCATCATAAGAGGCAAAGAGCCATTGTTCTGGTTCCTAAGTGACCCTGATACCAAAGTCTGAGGCTTTAATCCTAGAATCCTTTCGGCTCCCTGTGTTATGGAGGGGAAATTCTCTCCCACTGACAATCCTAAGAGTTTGGAGTCACCCTCTAGGGGTCTTGGTGGTTTCAGTTAGAGATTCTCATAGAACTTTCAATTTAAAAGTCTCTTTTCTAAGGCCTGAAATAGAGTTGGATTTCAGAACTGGAATCTAAATCATCCCATCTGATTTTTTTTTTTGAAGTTTAATTGGAAGACACAGCAACAGAGTAAGAGCTAGAGTTAGAACTAAAGATGGGATTAGAAATAGATACAGATGGATGATAGATAGATAGATAGATAGATAGATAGATAGATAGATAGATAGATAATAGTAGAAAGGCAGAAATAGAGATCTTCCATCTGCTTATTCAATTCTACAACGTCCACAGCAGTCATGGCTGGAACTCCACCCAGGTGTCTTACTTGAGTAACAAGGATTCAAATACTAGGGAATCATCTGCTGCCTGGCAGAGAACAGGCACTAGAAGGAAACAGCTGGGAGATTCCAGCATGGCATGCAGGCAGACTTAACTTGCTGTTCTGCCTGTCACCACCTCCACTGCAATCCAACCTTTGAAAGGACTCAGAGAAGGAATTTTTACCCCAAGGGAGAAAGTGCTGTTATCTTAGTCATGATAAATTCTTCCTCACCTGTGGCCACAAAGCATCAACCAGCTGCAGGTACCCTGGCCTGATGCTCTCCAGAGGAAGTCAAATTTAGGTTATAAAATCAATTTATGGCCATGGTGATGGACACAGGCAAGCCAAAGCAATAAACAGAACAGGTGTTTGGTACCATGATTAACTTGCTGTTTGGGACACATGCACTCCATATTGAACCGTTAGTTGTGAAACACATTTTCTTCTGTTTCTGATGCAGCTTCCTGCTAATGTGTCTGGGAGAGAGCAAATAAAGGTTCAAGAACTCATGTCCCTGCCATGCATGTGGAAGATGTGGATTCAGTTCTAGAATCCTCGCCTCAGCTTGGCCTGGCTCTGTCCTTTGTAGGAATTGGGAGAGTAAAACAATAGAAGGAAAAAAAATCTCTTTGTTTTTCTCTTGCTCTTGCAGGCACTCTCTTTCTATTCCCCTTTTTCTGGCTTTCAAGTAAAATGACAATAGGTGGATAAAAATTTCAAAACTAGAAAGTTTTCAGATAGAGAAAAAATCAATATAACAGAATTTTTTTTCCAACAACCTAAACTGCTGTTATACCATCCGTTACTACACAAGCTGCAACTTTATAGAAAAAAAACCACAGTAGAAAAGCAAAGGCTTCTAGCATGGGCAAATAAGGAATGGAAGATGGTGTTATGACAAGTAAACCCTGTCTCCTGATAGGCTCTCTTGGCCTCCAGAAACCTGTGAGAATTCTCTCAAGTCTCAGCACATTGAGAAAGACATCCAGGACTCGGTCCAGCCCCAGTGAGACTTTTGAGTAGGGAAGCAAGAATTCACTGATCAGATGTAGCCGGAGAGGCAACCCAAGGCTCAGCCAGTCAAGTATCCCCTGAGTACTTGTTAATCCTCAGTGCTGGCCATAGCCTGGCCCTCCTGATGCTCACTTCCTTCTTCCCAAAATTCATCAAGATCTTCCCAGGATCTTTGTACAAGGCACATCTTTACATTTGTAGAACTATAAACAGTCTGACAAATGTGCTTATCTCCTTAACTAAAGAATTACAATTCCTCTGTGTTTTTAGTTTCTCCATGTGACTTGAAATGTCTAAAACACAACGGAGATGCCTTTAAATTCTCTATTCCACTTGAGACACAGAGTTTTGCACATAATAAACCAATGGATTCCTTAAAAGGGAGAACTGGGACAGTCAGGGGGCAATTGGGTATTGGAGAGGAAGGAGGGAAAGGAAAAGACAGAGAGGCTGATGAAACCAGAGTGGAGAAAGGCACATTGGCTTCCCCATCTTGCACAACACATCAGCAGATGTGAATCAGGAGTGAAACTCTAGGTATTGTGCTGCCTTTCCATCCTACGGCTCTTCTGACCTCTGGCTTCTGCCCCCCTGTTCTGTTTTAGCCATGGATAACCCTGTGGGTCTGGTTGCTACCAACATCACACCCACCGAAGCCCTGCTGCAGTGGAAGGCGCCAATGGGTGAAGTGGAGAATTATGTCATCATTCTCACACACTTTGCAGGTGGGTATGTGCTAGACCTGTGCCAGGCAAGTGAGGATGGTGGGCACTGGGGCTGCAGACCAGAAAGGAAGTGAAAAAAACAAAAATAAAAATTTGTCAAGCTGATGGATAGATAAGGCATTTCTCAGCTTCGATTATGCTGCAAAGCCCTGAAAATACCTTCAAAGCGTATGAACTATAAGAATTGAAAAGTTGCGCATGCCACCAAAGACAAATACAACAGAAAACAAGACAAAATTTGGAAGTGAGTGAAGACTCGCCTCAAAAAACTCATAAAAAATGCAGACCCTTCCAGATATTTACCAAGCAAGAAGGACACTAAAGGTATAGAGTCAAGTTTCGAGCAGATTATACAAACTAACAGGTCAAAACAAACTCAGAACAACTCAACTGTTGTTTGGATCTCTACTCATTTCCAGCTCAAATGGTTAAAGCACCAAATAATCATCTCACCTGCCTTCTGTCCATCATGGTTATCAACTTCAACTATCTGACACTGAGTAGAAAAGCCAGAGTAAGACAGTGCTGAGCTCCAAGACTGTGGGCCCAGGGAAATTACGCGCTGGCCTAAATTAAACAAGAACCTCAGAATTATTGCAGGCTATATTTAAGAATTTAGAGAACAAAGATACCAGAAGATGAGCAAATGTTTTGATTTTCAAAATGGCATAAAAGCCAGTTCTGTAAGCTGCAAAGAAGTCATGTAAAAATTGAAACAATCACACAAATTGAAAAATTAATCATTATTTCATATTAGTCTATCCACTAGGTTTTATTGAAACCATTGTATATCTTTGTTTTTTCAGGTTTTTATTTGTTTTCATTTGAGAGTCATGCAGAAAGGGTTCATTACACAAGTGTGTGCAATGGCTGGGCTGGGGCAAAAGCCAGGAGTGAGGGGCACCATCAAGTGGATTCAGCTAGCTAGGCCATCACCACTGCCTCCCAGGGTCCACTTTAACAGGAGGCTGGAATCAGGAACAGAGACAGGA
The DNA here is from genome assembly GCF_017591425.1 of Ochotona curzoniae. Classification (NCBI taxonomy): domain Eukaryota; kingdom Metazoa; phylum Chordata; class Mammalia; order Lagomorpha; family Ochotonidae; genus Ochotona; species Ochotona curzoniae. The sequence continues at coordinate 2,944,116 of NW_024466129.1, read as the reverse complement.
CTCAAACCAGGGGACCTAGACGTGGATTGTGGGGCATTCCACCAGCATCTGAACTGCTGTGTCAAATGCCTGTACACCCTTGCTCTTCTGCCCACACATTTGTATTTGAACAAGCCATTAGTAAACTCCACCTGCCAGTTGGCCAGTTTGCATCAGTCAAGATGCAAAAATACCTGATGGATCATGTTTGAAGTTGGTTAGGGCTAATTGAATAGCCCCTATGGAAAAGACTATCATTATTATGGATATGTCTAATGCCTTTGCATGCATACAAGACCCACCTCAACTCTACCACCCCTCCATGCATACCGTGATCCTGTATTTCCTTTGTTTGTTTGTTTTCCCCTTTTTTTTAGATGTACTCCACTCCATCTTAGCTATTAACTTCAATCATTTAACACATACCTCTGATACACTCCCACAGGCCACATACTTTATTGAGCTATGAGAATTCAGAAACAAAAGTCCTGGTCTTCATGAAAACTAACTCCTAGGGATGATACAGAAAGTATATAATTACAGCTCAGTGTGAGCGGCCAAGCATGGATCTTAGATAAAGAGAAGGGTGGGATGGGGAAAGAAATCTCAAGAAAGAGAAAACCAGGTACATTTCCAGAGGTGGGAGAGCATGAGAAATTTGGTGTGGCTGCAGCCACTGACTAGCACAACGTATCTCAAAGCATATCACAAGGACAGCACCATTCCGAATGCTCTTCCGAAGAATCAATCTGTATTTTTAATTTCTTTGTGTGTATTTCTATGTGGTTAGGCCACAGAAACTTGAAACCTCAGGCCCTGCTTAATTTGAATATGTACCTGGTAAACTGTTAACTGTTAAACTTTGTTAAATCTGAATGGTTAAAAAGTGTGCTAACTGCCCAACAGAAGATTTGGATCTAATCTATTGAACAGTTTTATCAACAGCTTGAACAAACTCAGAGAAGACATATTTACCAAATCTGTGTATAAAACAAAACTGGTAATTATTGGAATTCAAATTCAAGACTATGTTTAATAAACTTAAAAGTGTCCAAAAGCTCAACCAACCAGGCAAAACGCAACAGAAGTCAATGCTCATGGTACGAGGAATCAGTCCTAGAAGGATGGTCTTAGGGTAAGGGGAATGTTTCTAGAAAGGCTCTTTGAATAATAATATCACATGGCTATCCTCAGACCTCACGAAATGACATCAGTGGTACAAGCAGAACTTGTTTGTCTAATTGGTCAATACGTGACAGTTATTATTCTAAATTCTCTCTCTTTTTAAAAGATTTCTTGTTTTTTTTTTTAAGACAAAGTTAAAAATAAAGAGAGGGAGACAGGCTTAGTCTGTAGATGGCTTCATTGGGCTGAAATCAGGAATCAGAGACTGTGTTCAAGTCTCCCACCCGGGTACCAAACGTCCAAGCACCTGGGCCATCCTCCCTGCTTCCCTAGGTGCATGATCGGGGAGCTGGATCAGGAGAGGAGCAGCCCAGGACATGAACATTGCTCATACGGAATGCCAGCACAGCAAGCAGCAGCGTAATCCACTACATCACAGCTCTGGCCCCCTTTTGGATTTTTAATTTCATGATTAACATGATAAATTCTCACCATTCCAGAGAAAGGTAACCATAATAGTGAAGGAATAAAGAGAGATAGTAGCAGGGCCCAGCGCAGTAGCCTAATGGCTAAAGTCCTGACCTTGCATGTGCCAAGATCCTATATGGGTGCTGGTTTGAGCTCTGGGGCACCCCTAACCAGTTCCCTTCTTATGGCCCGAGAAAGCAGAAGAAGGACCTTTGAAATTATAAAGACATTGGGAGCCCCACACGGTAGCCTAGTGGTTAAAGTCCTCGCCTTGCACATGCCAGGATCCAAAATGGATGCTGATTTGTATTCTGGCTGATCCACTTCCCATCTAACTCCCTGCTGGTGACCTGGAAAAGCAGTAGAGGACAGGCCATTGTCTTGGGATCCTGGCATCCATTTGGGAGACCCGGAAGACGCTCCTGGCTCCTGGCCTCGGATCGGCTCAGCTCCAGCTTTTGTGACCACTTGGGGAGTAAGCCAGCAGATGAAAGATCTTCCTCTCTGTCTCTCCTTCTCTGTGTATTTGTGACTTTCCAATAAAAATAATACATAACGCTTTAAGAAAAAAAAAAAAGAGTGTGCAAGAAATGCCTGAATGAAATAAGATGCTAATCTAGCTTATTTGGAAAAGACTTTTTCCAGAATTCAATGCTGAATTAATGCTGAGCCCTCGTCAAGTGCCTTTGGAGTGGTAGACCTTTCCTCAGCAGAGAGCTCAGTCTGGCTCTGTGTTCATCTGATTTCAGTCGCTGGAGAGACCATCCTGGTTGATGGGGTCAATGAGGAATTTCAGCTTGTTGACCTGCTCCCTAGCACTCACTATACTGTCGCCATGTATGCCACCAGTGGGCCTCTCACCAGTGGCACCATCACTACCAACTTCTCTACGCGTGAGTACATGGTCATTTCCTTGGGTGGTACACCTGCAGGTTTGGGGGCTTCTTTAATTAGTTCCTTGTGTTGGAGACTGTAATCTACGGGCTGTGGGCAGGGAAGTTGTGAGCTGTTGTTTCTGCAGACTGTGGCCCTAGTCCACAGCAAGCGAGCGGCAGCCCCTGGCCCGAGGCTACACGTGTGCTTTCTACCCCCACCTCAAATCTAGGTGACAGTAGAATCAGGCCAAGAGAGCCCAGCACCAGGAATGCACCTGACCCAGAAATAACTGATGGAGATTAAAGGGATAACCATGGTTAAGAAGGCTCGTTACATGGGGCCATGGCAGGAGACCAGCAGACAAAGACTAAATGTGGGCGTGTTATAAACTGAAGAGTGGGCTCACAGATGTGTGGGTTTGACAAGTGTCTCAATCCCAGGTACGGAGGATCAGATGGAATGATGTCACTGTCACACCTACAGATTCAGACAGTGTAAGGGGAGGAGCTCAGCAGTGACCAGGGCGCTGAATCACTGCCTTCTGATCCAGGAGCACTCTCTGTTGTCTAGGCCAGAACGGAGGTCCACAGCCCTAGGACCACTGAGTTGGTCAGGAGAGACCCTGAGAGGTGTTGCTGGGCACACCTTGGATTTTGTTTTCCTCTTTATAGTCCTGGACCCCCCTGCAAATCTGACAGCCAGTGAAGTCACCAGACAGAGTGCCCTGATCTCCTGGCAGCCTCCCAGAGGAGAGATTGAAAACTATGTCTTGACCTACAAATCTGCCGACGGAAGCCGCAAGGTGAGTATTTGTTGGAAATTCTCCAAGTTCAGTCACATGAATGCTAACCACTGGAACAACCAGTGGAGACTGAGGGAGGAGGGAGGCAGCACACCATAAGGGACTATTTGTAGGTTACTGTGATGGGCACAGAGCCAGCCCAGACGGGAGCTGCCCAGTCTGCAAGCCAGGTAACCTGAAAGCAGTCCAGGCCCTGATGCCATCCCTCACACACGTAGGCGAAGCACTGATGAGCCCATTTCTCCACCAGCCAGCAGGGCGTCAGCCTGGCAGTTGTTAATATGAAGGCACTGTGTGCACTGGAGAGTTTCAAATACATGGGATTGGAATGAATTGTCACTGACAGGACCAAGCAAACATAAGCTGTACACCAAATTCAACAGACTTTCATGCTGCTCAATAAGCTTCACAAATGTTACATCAATGTAGCCTACAGGAAAGAGAAGACACAGTTCTGTTTGCTCTTATCAGTTGAAACAGTTCATCTAGAGCTCTGGTTTCCAGATCTTTGTTTGCAGTGGAATCAGTTTTGAACATAAAATTGTATGCAGAAGCCAACCATACAGAATAGATGTAAGCAGAACCAGCCTGTTTGACGGGAGTAGGGAGGCTTAGGATCCTGCCTTCTCAGCTGCTTTCTCCCCTCAGCTGAGCCCACCGGAGTCAATAATCCAGGTACCTGAATTATCTCAGTGTGCCTCTGTGCGAGAGGAGCTGGCCTCAATCCCACAGGGGAGCCATCTCCTGGCTTACAGTGGCATGGAGAGCATGACATTGGCCCCTGTGGTACTGACCCAGCTGGCCGTAGGATTTGGCTTCTCCTACCTCACTTTCCCATTTTACAGGCCACTCACTCAGTCCTGCCTCTGTTCCACAGGAGCTCATCGTGGACGCAGAGGACACCTGGATCCGCCTGGAGGGCCTCCTGGAGAACACAGATTACACAGTGCTCCTGCAGGCAGCCCAGGACACCTCCCGCAGTGGCATCACCTCCACCGCCTTCAGTACAGGTGAGGACATCAAGGCTGCTCGGAGGCTGCCTTCTCATCAGCAGCCCCTGCTGAGGCTTCACCCAGGAGCAGCCAGAGCAGCTCCATTGCCTCCCTCCTTGCCTTTTCTCAGACTCTGCCAGGGATCCCCCTCACTACCGAGACAGTCATAGCAACCAGTGCAAATCCCTGATCCATCCATATCAACAACCAAGTAAAGACATCACATTGCTATTGGGATTTCCATCCAAGTTTGTCTTTCTCTTCCCCTTCCTTGGTCTTCTACCCATCAGGGACTTGTCCGGTGAAAGTAGCAGCAGTGACTCCCGGTGGTAAACCCACAGCTCTTCTCCACGCACACAGAGCTCTCTCACTCACACAGTTTCAGCTCAGGCTTCAAGTCACCTGTTGTTATCATGTGTGTTCGACCTGTACAATCACACGTTATTGAAAGGGAGCTCTGTGATCCCTTTTCCGACTAGCATTTACATATCTGTCAGAGTTTTGTGTAAAACGGATGCCAATCAGAGACACTGAGACAGCTCTGAATTTGTATATTAAGTCTAACCTAATCATTTCATCTCCTATGACACCACAGGTAAGGTGAGGGGCAGGGCGGCAGTGCTAAAATGCTGAGGCATCTTAGAGCTGGCCTTCCTTCCAGACCCCTTCGGGCTGGCGGAGGACATCCGCCATGTGACCACCTTCTGCTTAGATGCAGCTGTAGCCAGACTCTCAAACCACACTGGGGGTTCAATAGATCAAATATGCAGACACAGACACAGATATGCAGGCATTGAACGAGCAGGCCGGGGCTGTGGCTGGTCTGGTAGACAGACCAGGGGACCATCAGGAAGTATTTAGTTTTCTTTGCTTGCTTTGAAAAGATTCCAATGAACCTTGGGCTCCTGGAGCACAATCAATACCGATTCGCAGAGGAGAAAATTAAACAGCCCCATTTCTCATACAGTGAGTGTGGCTATTCAACCAGCTGCTTCAAGGTCGAGTTTGCAGCACCAGAGAAGGACTCACTGCTACTACTACTGCAACCCATTGTGAAGATGTCTCCATGTCCAGAAACTTCTGCAGAATCTTATCGGAAAGATCAATGTGAATGCAAGTCTCTTGTGCATATCAAACTCCACTGGCTTTGTCTTGGAGATTTCTCAGTACTCTTGAAAAGACTGGTTGCACAATGAAACCTTTGTGGACAGAAGTACTGCGTGAGAAAATGTCTCCTAGACAGCACATGGCACACATAGTAGACACTGGCTGAACTGAATAGTTGAGTCCCAGCTGCAGAGCTCAGAAGAGCAGACTCTGAACAAAGAAAGTGGAAGAAGAAAAAAAATGAGAACTACCTGGACAGGACTGCAGGGGCAGTTAGTCATGCACAAGGAGTCTCCAAAGAACCCTTGGGGTGGCTATTGTGATGCAATCAGGCAGCAGCCTAGGACACCTGCATGCATGTGGGATTGCCTGGGACCGTGTGGACCTCTGCTTCCAAGCCAGCTCCCTGCTAAGACATGCCCTGAGTGTGCCTGGAATGCTTGAGTCCCTGTTACCCACGTGGGAGACCTCAGTGCGGGTCCTGATTCCTGGCTTCAAACTTGGCCAGCACCAGCTCTTGTTGACACTTGAGGAGAAAGATTTCTTCTCTTTCTCCTTTCCTGCCTTTCAAACAGTTAAGATATATAAAAAGTGCTTGTAAATTACACATTACAAAAAGCTATGCATGGATTTCGAAAGCCCTTTGCACCAAAATAAACATCTTTTAATTCTGAATAAATTCTGAAGAATCTTCCTACAGCTTGCAAAGTGTGACACTCAAAGTCCCTCTAGCTCCAGACTGCCACATCACTGCCAAGTTCCCTGAATTGAATACACTAAGTCATGCAGTCATTGGCACGTTAGTAATGAGTTCACATTGCCTATTTTTTACTCTCCCCTCTCCTTTCTTAACCTGGTCAAGTGAAAAAAATTTTTTTAATTTTAATTTATTTTCATATTAATTGAAAAGACAACAAAAATATGCTGATGCACTCCCCCACAGGCCCACCACTGCAAGGGCTAAAGCAGGACAAACTCAGGAGCTGGAAACTCACCACGGGTCTCCCACACAGGAAGCAAGCCGTCGTCACCATGGTCTCTGGGGTCTACATCGGAAAGAAGGCAGAATTCGTAGAAAGCCAGCATGCCAATTTAGCGGCATCCCTGAGGATGCAGGGGTCCCAGGTGGCACCTTAACCATCAAGTACCCACCCTAGGTACAAATCGTGTTAAGAAGGGTGAGCATGTAGAGTATCTGCTTCTTCTTCAGGCTAGGGTGGAGATGATACCCAGAAAGAAAAGAAACAAACGCGGGACAGCAGTCTTTCCCTTACCTGCAGGTCAGGGGCTGCCAAGCTGCATTCCAGGCTTGAATTTGCTCCTGACATGTGAGAAGTCTGAGAAGCACTGGACGCCTTCTAGGTGATGAGAAACCAGGGATGATGGATTTGGTTGCTAATTTTGTTTTAACAGCTAGCATCCTTTCTGACTACACTGACAGTATTGAAGTTTTCTACTTAGCAGTAACCTATTTCTGAAGACACACCAATCTCAGCTGATGATTCTATTTTCTGTGCCCTCTCCAGTGGCATAACAGAGCACATCTGATGTGCAAAGTGGTCCCTTCCGTAGATAGATCCTCACGTTGAGGGGACCAAGATAAATGATTTTTTTCTAACGAATGCCAAGCTGGTCTGGAAGAGTTGAAGTAACAAAAAAGAACAAAAAAAAAAAGAGAAAAAGTTGGCCCCCACAAAACCTCCTTTGATCAAGATTTCTTCCTTCTTGTGTTCCTGCCACACACCATGAGCCCATTTCATTCTTTACATCATGTTTAACAGCTTCCTACCTGCTTGCCTCCAGTGTTTGCACAAAGCTCTGGGGGGAATTACATACAAGTAGTACGGAAGGAGAAAATATGGATACATTATTTATAATTTATTGTCGCCTGAAATTTCATCCAAGGTCTGCTTGTCTTTTAGAGACATGAATATAAATGAGGAAACACATTTCCCTGCAGAGCGACAGAGCCTTGGTGAAATGATTTTCTGAGAGGCAGGTTTCATTGTCTTCTTTAATCCAATAAAAAGCAAGCAAGACTCTCACTTTAAAGCTCATCCTCAGAGACCATGAACACCACGGCCTTGACCTTGAGGTTAAGTGAAGGCGGTCATTTGCTGAGGTATCTGGACATGAGTAATGAGAAGTTTTCTTTTACTGGCTTTGCTTCAGTTTCCACTGTCCAGGAAAACTCTGGAGTCTACTCTAAGACACGCTTCTGTTTTTGAGGTCGAGAACATGAATAAGTTCCTGGCAGACCCTAGACTCTGAGGCAACAGACAGAGCATTGTGGAAACCCTAAAGTTATCTGATAGCTGTGTTGGAAAAGAAAGTGGTCTGTCTGCTGCTGCCTGCATTGACATGTTGGTCCATGGAAAGATTACAGCAAATGGTGTTGACCTTGATCCAAAAAAAAAAAAAAATGAAAACATAAATTTTTTCATGATACGCATTTTTCATTGAACTTTTTTAAGATACCCATTTGCAGATTTCTAAAATATATTGCACCAAAATCAATGTATTTTTTCCTCTCATTTTCCATGGACCTTTCCTCAAATTTTTTATTTTCATTTTTCTTCAAAGGCAGACTGACAGACATACACTCATACACGCACACACACACACATGCACACATACCCCAACAGAGATTTTCAATTTATGTGTGCTTTCCCCAAGTGCACTCAACATCCAGGCTGGAGTCAGGCCAAAATTAGGAGCCCAAAATTTCTCCTGGGTCTCCCACGTGAGTAGCTGGGTCTCAAGTTCTCGAGCCATTACCTGCTGTCTCCCACGATCTGCATCAGTGAGAAGCTGGAATTAGAAGCAGTGCCAGAACTCCAATTTGGGCATTCCAATATGGAGTGAGAGCTTCTGAACTTAGCCATTGTGCCAAATGCCCATGTTACCTTGACCTTTCTGAAGCGACCCCCTGCATACCACATGTGCCCCTCTCCAAAGTCGAGGAGTGATCAGGGTGTCTTCTTGCTCCATTACTAAAGAAACTTTCAATTCTTTTTTCATTGAGACAAGCAAACCCACCAAAAGCAAACCTTTCCCTTCCTTTGGCACCTAGATGTGAAAGAGGAAATGGAAAACCAATGCATTTAAACAATCTACTGCTATGCATGAGATGCATGTCAGATCAGGAGTTTGCATTCATCTTCCTGCCATGCTTATCGCATCACCAATGTAATCTCCAGCAAGGGTCCTTCCGTGTACTCCTTCACTTGTTCCTTTTACTGTCATCTCTTCTTCCACCTTCCACAAGCAACCAGTGTCCTTTTATTTGAACTTTTGAAAAACTGTTTTGAGTATAAACATACCAAGATTATGTGTCATTCTGTATTAATATAGATATATTTTTTAACTCAGTGCTTTTTAAACGTTTGTTTTATTTGAAAGGCAGCAACACACACACACACCAAAGAGGGAGAGAGAGATTGTCCATTTGTTGATCCACATTCCCCCAATACCTACAGAGAAGGGCCGGGCCAGTCTGAAGCTAGGAGCTGGGAGTTTCATCCAGGTTTCCCACATAAGTGGCATGGACTCAACCACCTGAGCCATCACTTGCTACCTTCTAGAGAAGCATGAGAACAGAATCCTAAGAGTGGAAACTCCAATCCAGGCACTCTGAAATGGGACGTGAGCTTCCTAAGTGGCATATTAATCACTATGCCAAACCCTTCCCTAGCACTATTTTGCAGGAATAACCATTTGCTGCTTTACAAGTACTACCCCAGGTGCCTCATCGCTGACTTCTCTATGCTCTCAGAGAAAGACAACTAATTGCCTCCAGCCTCCTACCACCACAAAAGCACGGCAGTAAATCCCTGTGGTTTGTCCCTGGTACCTGTCCACTGGGATGTTGAGGAAGACGAGTTGTTGGGCCATAGGGCCTGTGTCTCCTGCTCACCATTGGGCTGTACTTACCTACATCAATCCAACAGCTCATGCGGATTCTGTTTCCTCATACATCATTCTCAAAGACTTTATATGATCTGAACTTTGTAGTTCTTAACCATATCGTAGGTACAGTGCTTTAGTTAAATTCCTTTAAAAAGATGAACCTGAGTTTAAGCATCGCTCCATGCATTCATCAGCCTTCGGAGTTTCCTTTTCTTGTGTTTGCCTATTCTACCCATTGCTCTGTAAGGCAGAGATCCTGGAATAAACTTGAGCCTTTTCAGCCTTCTTTTTTTTTTAATGAAGAAAACTGTAAAATATTTTCTAAAAAGATAGAAGAAAACATTAAAAACATGGAGAAACTTACCTAGTTCCTGGATTGACAGAACCAACATTATCAAAATGTAAATATTTCCAAAAGTGATATATAGAGTCAAAGAGATCCAAGTCAAAATTCCCACAACATTCTTCTAAGAAAAGAAGATGCAAAAGTTCATCTGCAAACACAGGAGACCACAAATACCCAAAGATGTCCTGAAGAACAAAAATCAAACTGAAGGAATCTCCAAGACATACTACAGGGCAGCGGTCATCAAGATGGCCTGGTACTGGCACAGAACAGAGAAGAAATTCAATGGAACAGATTAGAAACCCAAGCATGGAGGCAACACATGGGTATCCAGATAATCTTCAACAAGAGAACTGAAAATAATCCAGGGAAAAGCCTATTCTCCAACAAATGCTGTTGGGACAAATTCCCACCTCTTACCTTATACCAAAATCAGTTTTAAATGGATGAAAGACCTAAATCTTCACACAGAAGCCATTAAAATATTAAAGGAAAACATAGGAAGCACTCTCCAAGATACAAAAATTGGCAAAGACTTCTTAGAAAAGTCACCAAAGGGGCCAGGAATAGCCTAGTGCCTGAAGTCCTCGCCTTGCACTCACCGGGATCCCATATGGGCGCTAGTTCTAATCCCGGCAGCCCCACTTCCCTTCCTGCTCCCTGCTTGTGGCCTGGGAAAGCACTTGAGGATGGCCAGAAGCCTTGGGACCCTGCACCGACATGGCAAACCCGAAAGAAGCTCCTGGTTCCTGGCTTCAGATAGGCTCAGCTACTTGAGGAGTGAACCAGCAGATGGGAAGATCTTCCTCCGTCTCTCCTCCTCTTTGTATATCTGATAAAATAAATAAATAAATAAATCTTTAAAAAAAAAAAAAAGAAGAAAAGTCACCAAAAGCACAGATAGTCAAAGCCAAGATGAACCATTGGGACTACATCAAACTAAAAAGCTCTGCACATCAAAGGAAGCAATTATTAAAGTGAAGAAGCAATCAACAGAATGGGAGAAAATCTTTACACACCACACAAATGATAGGATATTTGTAAATATCCAGGATTTGCAAAGAGCTTCAGAATTCATGACAGCAAAACACAAACAAAAACACTATGAAGAAATGGGTGAAGGAAAGGAACAGATATTTTTTAAAAAAATTCAAATAGCTAACAGACATAGGAAGAGATGCTCAGGCTAGCTAGCCATCAGAGATACAAATGTAAAGCATATTGAGATTCCAGCTAATTTCAGTGAGGTTGACCTACATTCAGAGCTATACCAACAACACCTGCTGGTGTGGGTGTGGAAAGAAAAGTACCCTCCTTCGCTGCTGGTGGGAGTGCAGGATAGCACAACCACTATGGAAGTCAGTATGGACAGTGCTAAAAGAAGTAAAAATTGGGGCCTGGCTCAGTGGCCTAGCAGCTAAAGTCCTGGCCTTGAATGCGCCCGGGATCTCATATGGGCGCCAATTTGTATCCGAGCAGCCTCACTTCCCATCCAGCTCCCTGGGAAAGCAGTTGAGGATGGCAAAAAGCCTTGGGACCCTGCACCTGCCTGGGAGACCTAGAAAAAGTTCTGGACTCCTGGATTCAGATCAGCACAACACCGGCCGTTATGGTCACTTGGGGAATGAATCATTGGACGGAAGATCATCCTCTCTGTCTCTCCTCCTCTCTCTATATATCTGACTTTGCAATAAAAATAAATAAATCTTTAAAAAAGAATGGAAAATTGACCTGCCACCTGACCCAGCTATCCCACTCATAGGAATATACCCAAAGGAAATGAAATCTGCATGTCAGAACTTGACCTGTAATATTGTATTTATAGCAGCACAACCTACAATAATGAAGACATGGAAACAACCTAGATCCCCATCCAAAGAGGAGTGGATAAAGAAATTGTGGTACATCTACTCCATGGAAATACTACTCAGCCATTAAAAAAAAAAAAGGTAACTCTACCATTTGTGACCAAATGGCCCCAAGTAGAAACCAATACGCTCCATGAAATAAGCCAACCCCAAAAGGACATATATAGTACGTTATCTGTAAGGCAACCTCCTTGCAAAACGCAAAATCAATAGCCTTTTCATACTATTTTTTGTTACTTCTCAGGGGGGTGGTATTTTTGTTTTTATTTTCACTTCTTCCAAAAAAGGGTTTTTTTTTTTTGGTCTCATTAAATTCTTCATTCACTCTTAGCTCATACAGTAGCATCATTTTCCTCAAGAAAATTTTGGATTTTGTTTTTCATTTTTTCAGCAATTAGCCACATAATTTTTATTCTCTAGCTATGTATGTATTACCTGCAAATAAGAGAAAATATGATATTTTTTCATTGAGTTTGGCATACTTCACTTAGCACAATAATCTCTACTTTCATACATTTTGTTACAAATGTCAACATTCACACATTTTCTATATCCAACCTCAGTTGATAAAACACTCAGGCTGGTTCCATATTGTAGCTGTTGTGAAGTTAGCTACCACAAACATGGGATTCCAAGATCTTTTTTATCTGGGATATCATATCCTTTGGAAGCAGAATAGCTGGGCCACATGGTAGATATATTTTTAATTTTCTGAGGAATTTGCATGCTGTCTTCCATAATGGCTGCACCAAGTTGCAATCTTACCAACAGTGACCTAAGGTACTCTTTCTTCATGTCTTCATCAGTATTTGCTATTTTTATAATTGTTTTGATGATAGCCATTCTAAATGGGGCTGGATGATACCTTACTGTGGCTTTAATTTGCACTTCCCTGATGGCTGATGATTCTAAATATCTTTTATGTGTTTGTTCATCATTTGAATTTCATCCTTTGAAAAAATTTGTGTCCTTTGCCCATTTCTTAACTAGATTGTTTTTATTATTCTGAATATCATATATATTTATGTATTCTGAATGTTTAAGCCTTTATCAGATGAATAGTTTGCAAATATTTTCTCCCATTCTGTCAGTTGCCTCTTCACTTTGTTGACCATTTCCTTTGCCGAGCAGAAGAGCCTTAGTTTGATATAATCCTAATTTTGTATTTACTGTCTGTGCTTTTCTGGTCTTACCCAAAAAATCTTTACCTAGGCCAAGGTCTTGCAGCATTTCCCGATGTTTTCTTCCAGTATTTGGATGGTTTGGGACTCAAGTTTATTTTCTGGATCCATTGTTATGTTGAGTGTGAGGTAGAGGTCTTGAGGAAATTCAATTTTCCTGACACCATTTCTTGAGGAGACTTCCTTTCTCTTGGGAGCAATTTTAACCTGTTTATCAAAGGTCGGTGGTTGTAGATGCTCGAATAATTGCTGGGATTTCTGTTTTGTTCCATTGGTGCAGATCCCTGTTTCTGTCCCTCTACCAGGGAGTTTTGATTATAACAACCTTGGAGTGTGTGTTGAAATTGTGATGCTTCTAGCTTTGTGTTGTTTCACTCGCTATTGGGATCTTTATGTTACATATAAACTACAGGATTGTTTTTTTCTAAATCTTGAAAGAACGACTTGGTATTTTGTTTGGCGTCACATTGAAGCTGTAACTTGATTAGCATAAAGATTGATTAGCATGAACATTGTATTAATTCTTCTAATTCATGAACATAAAAGATGTTTTTCTGTGTGTTACATCCCTTTAATTTTTTTTCTTGCCTAATGACTGGCAGTATTATATTAAATAATAAAATGACAGTAGGCATCTGTCTGCTTTCAGATCTTAGTGGAAATGCTTTCAGTTTTACCCTATTTAACTCAGTATGTTGCTGGCCATAGGTTTGTCATTATTATTTTAATTGTGGTGGGATTTACTCCTTTTGTACCCAGGATTTTTTCAATATTTTTTTTAATTCATAAAAGGCCATTGTAGGGACCAACACAATGGGTCAAAGGCTAAAGCCTTGCCTTGCAAGTACCAAGATCCCATACGGCATCGGTTCATGTCCCAGCTGCTCCACTTCCCATCCAGCTCCCTGTTTATGGTCTGGGAAAGCAGTAGGGGAAGGTTCAAAGCCTTGGGACCCTGCACATGTACGGGAAAACTATAAGAGATTCCATGCTCCCAGCTCCTGGCTTCGGGTTGTTTCAACTCCAGCCATTGCAGCCATTTGGAGAGTGAAACAGAGGATTGTCTTTCTGTCTGTCTCACCTTCTCTCCATAAATCTAACCTGTATTTCCAATAACAAAAAAAAAAAAGTCTTTTTTAAAAAAGCTGTTGTGTTTTATCAAATGTTTTCTCTGCAACTTCTGAGGTAATCATATGGGTTTTAGCCTTCATTTTGTCAATGTGATGTATCACATTTGGTAATTTGGGAATGTTGAACCATTCCTGCCTCCCTAGGATAAATCTCATTTGATCTGGGTGGATGATCTTCTTTATGTGTTTTTGGATTTGATTTTCTAGTATTCTGTTGAGGATTTTTGTATCCATGTTCATCAAGATATTGATCTATGATCCTGTTATTGTTATGTCTTACCTTGGCTGGGGAATTAAGGTAATGCTAGCCTCACAGAATGAGTTTGGAAGAGTTTTCTTCCTTTTCATTGCTTTGAGTAATCTAAAAAGAATTGGAATTAGCACATCCTCAAAAATTTGATGGAATTCAAAGTCACATATTTAGCAAGAGACAATAATTTTCATGCTTTTAGAATGTTTTCAGAAAATGAACAGCTGAAGCAAGGCAAAGTACTTACTTCTCATTTAACCCAGATTTCAGCTGGGCCCCCTGTTCCACAGGAGAAAGCAGGATTAAGTCAAGTGCCATTGCATCGTCTCCACCATCTAACACCACCCTAACTTTCCTGGTGGTGCCAAGGGCTCTGATTGTTCAGTGTTCATGGTCATCTTTCATAACAATTCCCCATTCTCAGATGTGTACCTCTTTCTGTGGCTGTGTCCAGATTTATTCTTCTGTATGCTTCTTAGTTTATCAAACATATCGAGTTTCCACCCAAAAGAAGCTTAGCTTGAATTTAGATTGACATTGCAATGAATTTATCAATCTATTTGGGCTGCACTGACATGTTTATAATACTAAATCAGAAGGGGCGTATTGTACCTTCTCCTGCTTTCAAATAGTTTAAAACATTTCCTTATGCCATTCTTCTTGCACTTCACTAATTTCTCAGTATTTTATAATTTTATTGCTTTGTGACTTTAACCTTTTTAAAAATATTTGCCAGTTGGCTACTGGTGACATAAAAAAAAAACTATTATTGATTTTTTGTGTATTAATCTAGTATCTAGCGATCCTGCTGAACTCTTGCTAATTCTAAGTATTGTTTCTACTGATAATTTAGGTAAGCATTTCATATTGTCTACAAGTAATGACTTTTATTTCTAGACTTCTAATACTCATACCGCTTATTTTTCTTCCCTTATTGCATTATCTGGGACATCCAGGCCGGTGCTTCATAGGAACAGGGGTATTAGAGGATGTGGAGTCATTCTCAGTGTTGAAAGAGGAATGTAACCACAGCTTCTGTGCTAAATCTTCATTTTAAATCTCTTTCCTATGGGAAAAGACTGGTTTATTTTTCCAAAATAAATATTTAATTGACTAACCTTGAATAAATAAGAACATCACTTGTGAAGATCTGAGGTTTAAAGCATTTATCAGTTATAGAATTTTCTTTGAAGTCAACTTTTTAAAATAGACTTTATTATTACACTGTATCAAATAGTCTTACTATAATGATTCTGTGATTCTGATTGATTATTGCTATTTTTATACTCTAGCTTACTGATGAGGTGAATTATATTAATAGAGTTTTGGATATATTCATTTATAATCCTTTGAGAAACCAAATGTGAACATGGAAGGTTTTCAATTCACAACTAGATTGGTTAGTTACTATGTGTTTACACTTTTCACAATTACAAATAAAATTGATCTGTACCTGTTTTCCTTGCACATGTGCCTTACAGGAGATGTAATGGCAGATAGGATGCTGATCTGGAGATGAGGTCGAGTAACCTGGAAGTCAGGAAATGGAAATAGAGCTCCCAAAGCAATGGGGTGCAGGCACAGGGGCGCTCGCACCCGTCCCCTGGAATGTAGGCAGAACCATGGCAGTTTTATAGAGCTTTGGAGATGAAACTTTGCAAGTACTCTGCAGCTATTAAGGAGATCAGTTCAAGTAGCAGGATAGATATAATTTTTCTCCTGTATTTCTTTTAATTTTTGTTTTTCATGATGCAGTTCCATAGGCTCAGGGACTTCCCTTTCCAAACTCCCAGTTTCCCTCCTCCCCTGCTGTATTCTCCCCTATTATTATTAAGTATGATCTTTCAGCAACTGACACAAGTCCATCATTCTGCAATTTAAGTGTATCCTGACATTATAGTTATAGCCAACCACAGAAAATCCAGAATCCTGTTGTCAAGATATGCTTAGCAGCTTCATTGGGAGTCCATCTTTTATTCAGGAACAGAGATGCATACGGCCCTGTATCTTCCTTCTTGGAATGCCAGTCTCCATTATACAGTTTCTATATGTGAACATATGTACACATGTTTACCCATATATCCATGGATTTATATTTTATGCGAAGGTTGCCTTACTATATCAGAGAGAAAATATAATGTGCATCCTTTTGGGGTTGGCTTATTTCATGGAGCATATTGGTCTCTACTTGGGGCCATTTGGTCACAAATGGTAGCGTTTCATTCTTTTTAAATGACTGAGTAGTGTTTCTATAGAGTAGATGTACCACAATTTCTTTATCCACTCCTCTTTGGATGAGCATCTGGGTTGTTTCCATGTCTTCATTAATTGCAGATTGTGCTGCTGTAAATTTAATATTATGGGTCACTTTTTGACATGCAGATTTCATTTCCTTTGGATATATTCCTAGGAGTGAGACAACTGAGTTATATGGCAGGTCAACTTTCATTTCTTTCAGCACTGTCCATACTGACTTCCATAGTGGTTGTACCATCCTCCACTCCCACCAGCAGTGAAGGAGGGTACCTGTCTTCCCACACCCACACCAGCAGGTGTTGTTGATATAGTTCTGAATATAGGTCAACCTCACCTGAGTCAGGTGGAATGTCAGAAACCATCAAACTGCTAGAGGAAAGCATAGGAAGCACTCTCCAAGATTGAGACATTGGTGAAGACTTCTTAGGAAAGTCACCAAAAGTACAGGCAAAATAAACAAATGGGACTACATCAAAAGAAGCTTCTGCACGGAAAAATGAAATATCACAAAGTGAAGAACTTCTTTCTCCTAGAATGGGAGAAAAGCTTTGCACACTACACAACCGATCAGGGACTAATATCCAGGATTTATAAAGAGCTTCAGAGACTCAATGACAGCAAAACAAACAATCCTGTTAAGAAATGGGCAAAGGAAATGAACAGACATTTTTCAAAAGAATACATTCAAATAGTTAATATATGTTTGAAAAAAAATACTCAGGCTCTCTGGCTATCAGGGAAGTACAGGTAAATGTAATTTGAACAAAGAAGCTTCTGAAGTAACTTTAACCTATAAGAAGCTTTTAACTTACAAGAAAAATACAAAAGTGTATTAATCCTTCCTTGTATGAGACATGTAGAGCTCCAGTTTGTAGTACATACTCAATTACCTGTTTCAGGACAATACAAAGAGACCTTGACCTGAGACCTGAGCGTTTGAGTTCAAAGGACCAAGTAGATCCTTTTTGGAGTGCATTTTCCTTCTCTAGAAAACAACTCTGATCTGTACCCGCTTGCCTCCCTCTCAAGTCTCTTGCAAGAATTAAATGGAATCCGCTCTGAGGGACAGACATGTGGCCTAGCCATTCAGGTGCCAGTTGCGATGAGCCCATCCCACTGTCTGTGTTTGGTTCCTGGCTCTGACTCCGTCGTGGGCTAGTGTTCACCTGGAAGACGATAGTGATGGCTCAGGTAGCCGCGCTTCTGGTGTGACCATACTGAAGTTGCCAGTGTCTGTGTTCTGTGCAACCACCTTGGATGTCCATGGTGATGAGACAGCGTGCCAAAGTGCAGTCCTTGAGCTAGGAGGTGTTAGCGCATCTCCAGAGGGGTCTTGCATGAAATCTACCCAGTTCAAACAACCTCTTGTAATACAGGGTGCTTTCTGCTGAATCTGAGGTGGGCAGTTTCCAGGAGCGGGGCTTTCAGTGAGATTTCCGTGTCTCTTTCTAAAGGCTGTCATTTACTCTAAATGCTCTGGGATTGAGGTGGACTGTCCCAGGCCCAATGTCATACCTGTAGTGAACTAATTCTGCCACTAGGGGACACTAGCAACCGGCTGGAGAAGTCCCTCCCCAAAGAACCCTATTCATCCACCTCGAAGATCATTATATTTACAAAGCTGCCAAACCATCATTCCTCACTCTGCATGCTCCATCGATGCCTGCATTCAGGGATCTGCAGGCCAGCTCTCTACTTCTTGGTTCGCCCGCTAAGCTTTAAAGTTTGCCCTGAAGCTAAGCCCTCCAACATACAGAATTTAAGCCTTTCTTTCAGCTGATTAGATATTCTACAAAGTGGGCTGTTCTCTCTGCAAGATGAGCTGGCAAGTTACTTCCCCTGCCTGCTCCTTAAACTGAACTGTAAAAAACATGGTTATTTGATTGTTTGACACAATCAGCAGATTATTTTGCCCAGGAAACGGGTATCCCTCTTTTCAGTAATACTGAACTTGCTTGGACATTCTTTACCGGCTGCAGGGAAGACGACAGAAGACCTTGACGGGCACGCTCCTCCTGTGGAAAGGCGGATGCCCCGCCACCAGGGATTTATCCGGGCCCTTGCATCTGTGATCTCAGCCTGCGTAAAGCAGCCCCAGCTGCTTGGCCTACGACGGAGAGACTGTTTTATCCCTGTTTTACTGATAAGAAAACAGATGCCCAAAGAAGACACGCTGTTTATCCAAAGTCAAACAGACGAGTTGAGGAGCCAGAACACCAGATGAGCTTACCATCATACTAGATCCTGTCTTGTGGGCCCCACAGTAGGTGAAGTGGCGGGGTGTGGGGATGCCAAGACCCCATATTCACATAGGGATTTCTGACACAAAATTCTCTAAAGCTCCACTGACCCAACGGGCTCTGATGGAGAGCTGGGGAGAGCATCTTTTTGTGGAAATTGCCTCTTTTCCCGTGCAGGGGGCCGGATGTTCGCTCACCCTCAGGACTGTGCCCAGCACTTGATGAATGGAGACACGCTGAGTGGAGTCTACACCATCTTCCTCAATGGGGAGCTGAGCCAGAAGCTTCAGGTGTACTGTGACATGACCACAGACGGCGGGGGCTGGATCGTAAGTACATGCGGCTCCTCTCCTTGCATCCAGGCAACTGTGGATGCAAACATCATCCTCTCACCAGCCTCGCACCCAGCACCTCCACATTCACTGTAAGATTGTCAGCGCCCTCGAGGACCTTGCCAGCAAACCAAGCACAGGTTGCCAGGCAAATAGAGGAACAAGCACCTTGAGGCTGCGATGGTTTGGCCTCATGAAGGCTCTCTGGGTAACTGCCTTCCTGCCTACTTCCACAGATGTTCCTGCAGAAGGGTGCTGCCACAGGAAGCAGCAGCTTAGATGGGCTCAGGGATCTGACCCGCTGAGAACTGCAGCTGGAATAAACCACTGTCAAGGCAGATGAGCCTCCTGCTGAGAGTGACGTGCAGGCAGCCCAAAGGGACAGAGCTGGGCTTGCCAGCTCTGGTTACTGGGCCATGTGTGTCCCCAGTGTCTCCTGGCCTCAATGATTCATCACCAGTACTGCCACCACCTTTAGGGAGCACCACGTTCAGGGAGAGCAGCACATTTCCTGTCCCCACCTTTCTCTTATACCTGGTAGGGCAGTACAACCTGGAAGGAAATGGCAGCATCACAGATTACCCTGCCTCCCGATGCAGGCACTGTGCAGAGGGGCAAGTGCTCACAGCCTGGCCCCAGAGCAGTCCTGCAGTAGCTGGAGCCTGGTGGAAGGCCAGCCTCTCCGCCCGCCTGTGCCTCCCCTCCAGCACAGCTACAGCTCAGCACCAGATTTTTCATGGTGCAAAATAGGTAGTTTCCAAACATAGTTAAATAGTGGCTGTGCTCATAACAGGCAGCTCTTGGGAGACATTTTCTTTTATGTGTCTGACATATTTGTGCCTGTTCTTAAAGCATAATTGGAAACTGATTCCGAGGCTGACGCATTAGAGGCTGAAAGAAATGAGCACTTAACCAGCTCCTAAAGTGACTGATACCCTGCTTTGGTGGTGATGGGATGGAGAAGGTGATGGCTGATTTGTACTGGTCCCTTTCTGTGGGTGACAAATGCTTTCCACAAGATAAATTAGAGAGCCAAGCCTATTTCTCCTGACTACTTGGGAGCTTGATATGTATCCTGAATCCTTTGTACCTTGCAGGGGTGCAAATTAGTGTCAGCATCACCCCCCAGCCTGTTCATCAGAGGCCTGAGCACTTCAGGAGAAGGGCTCTGAACAACTCCTGCAAAGGCTGCCATGCAAACACGGAGGAAATGTTCCTTGTCTGGCCACCTTTGTCATTGCAGATATAAAACCCAGCTTCATCAGTGTCACACGTTTCTTTTCTTTTCCTTAGCATCTCATCATTTTTTTCTACATCTCATTACAGGTGTTCCAGAGGCGGCAGAACGGCCAAACAGATTTTTTCCGGAAGTGGGCTGATTACCGGGTTGGCTTTGGGAACCTGGAGGATGAATTCTGGCTAGGTATCACCTCTCTCCTGCTCTCCCTTGCAGGGCCTCCCTGGCTCTGTCCATTTTCCTCCTTTCTGGGTCTGTCTGGGACTATCAGAAGCCCTGTGTCCACTGCAAGTTGACAGCTCGTGAATTGCTTTCAGTACCTCTTGCCCTGTTTGGCTCCGCTATTGATCTGTTTTTATCTGAGTGTGGTGCTTTCCCCTTTGCTCTGTCTCTTCCCATCCACATTAATAGTCTCTTATGCTGATAGCTCCTGACAAGAGGCAACTACAAAGGGAGCAAGAGGCCTGGTGGAGGAAGGAGTGCAGCCAGCACCAGGGCATCTGGCTGCTCTCAGAAGCCAGGCAGCAGGCCGGCCTGCAAGGCGCGAGAGAATGAGGCCAGTCACTCCACTTGGTGCCTTGCACAATGTTATTACCTGATGTGCAGAGGGAGGAGGGGATGTTAAAGTGGTCTGGCACAAGTTGAGCCGTAGCCTGAGAACCCATCGTGGCATCAGAAGGAACACCCATACCCAGCCTGCCAGGCTGTCATGGTGCCCCCTTGGACACAGGCAGGTTGTCTGGACCTACATCTCCTCCCGGGTGTGCCATCTTAAAGACCGATGAAGGGAAACAAGAAAGGCAAAGAGTGCCCCATGTTTGGCTCTTCTGTCCACTATCCTATCTGAGCCGCATCACCTTCTTTCAACTGCCTAGGTGACTCCCCACAACCGACACCTCTGCCACCAAGCTGACCCCATTGTCCCGCAGAGCTGCTAGCGCGGTCGGCCTCACGTTCCAAACCTGTAAAACAGCTCAGTGACTCCAGGTCCCCAGCAGCACACCCAGTTCATCCGTAAGCTCCCTCTGCAGCCCTGTGGCCACTACTGTCCCTGCCATGCCTCGCCAGCACCACGCTCCAAGCATGCAGTCACCAGCGTCCCCTCCTCAAGGACCTCTCATCTCCCTTCCTGTTCACCTTGAAATGGAAAGATAAGCTTAGAAGGGTGTAGAAATAATGAAATCCGTGCTGTGCTTTCCACCTCATTTCCTTTGTGCTTCTTACTGACCCCTCACACATTCAAAGACCCAAGTTAGCACTTCTTCCTCTGCAAAGCCTGTGCTAACCACGACCTGTGGGAGAACTGACTTGTCCCCCTTCTGTGGTGCAAATCACTGTCGGTTTTGCTTTCTCTCTGTGCTGTGTCTATGCCATAGAATATTCTTTCAGTAGCTGGTAGCTAACGTGTAGTTACCGATTAGAGATACTCACACCTCCGTTTGTCTATGCAGGTAACAAATATATATTATGACAGTCATAAGGCAGTTTTGAGAGAAACATCAAGAAAATGGAAAAATATCCATGCCTTGAAAATACCATTGCTTGGTAAAGAGCTTGGAAGCAAGTACAGTACACACGAATCCATGTGCCCAATAAGCAGACAGAGTGCACGCTTCCCAAACCTAAGCCACTATGGACCAGTTGCACAATTTTTGCCATATTTGTGAAATATATAATCTATTATGCATGGAAATTTCCTATGAACTTTTATTTAAATAAAGCTATTTTTAATGATTTTCAAAAATAGAAGACTAATTACTATGTGCTATCACTGACAAAGAAACCTCAAAGATAAATCCACTGAAAGATGACAATATTAATGTTGTTAAGTGACAGGTAAGGACCGCGCCATCAAGCCTGGTGGTGGTGGTGGTGGTGGCAGCAGCAGAGTAGATTAGAGCACATTGCATGGTAAATAAGACCTAAAATACTGGAACGAAACTGAGACTGGGAATTAGAATTAACATCAGCGTTAAAGTTTCTCTAAGCTGGAATTTGGAAATAGCTTTCTCCCCGTTTGTTCAAAGTTGTTTAGTGCCTTATTTCTACAACATTTCTAAAACGATCGAAGATGCCACATAGGGAAACTGCACTAATGAGCCATTGGCAGGAAGGCTGCAGATGTTCAGAGAAGAAAGGCATTGAGAGACCCCTGAGAATTAGGAAGGACGGGGAGCAGAAAATGCAGAAGGGAAGAGAACTCTTCCTGCTAACTGGGAGCCAGGAGGAAAGACCTCCAAGCAGAGGGAAAGTGTGAAACAAGGAGAGAAGAACATGAGGTTAGAACGGCACAGTGGGAATTAAAGAGAAAGAAGCCTTGACTTAGTGACACAGGACGCTAAGCAGAAGCACGGCTACTGATGTGCAGTTTGGCTGCAGTAAATATTCTGGTTGTGGTATTGCTTCATCTGTGGTTTAAATCCTAGGTTGGGTTCTTTAGAAGCAAATCCCCGAACAGCGATCCTTGTTCAAATATCCTCTTGGAGTAGTCTATCACAGGGGAAGTGGTTCTTATTCTAGAGATTTGGTGGGGGGTGGGGGGGTGGAGCTCCTGTTTGGGGGCAGTTCTCTAAAGAGAAGAGGCTTAGAGGAAGCGAAACAGAACTATGAAAACTGGATGTGTTATCTTGGAAAACGATGCCTTTCAGTCTGGTCCCTGGGGAAGCTCTGGAGCTGGTCACAGCCCACAGAAGCGGTGGGGCTTTGGTGCCTCCCAAATCAGTAACTAAGGAAGATCAACCCGAGACAAGCCTGAGGGAGGAGCTAACTCTGATCAAGGATAGTTTTCCAAAGAGGCATCTCTGAGCCGCCAGCAGTCAACCCTTGGAGCAGCTGGGACGTGGGCCTACCTGCCCAGTAAGGATATTAAGCACAGCATGTGGAATCCACCCCCACTGCGCAAACAGACATCTAGGGTGGACCAGGCCTCAGTGATTTGGCAGACACCATCCAACTCACCATCAAGGTGGAGCCTGAATTGCCAACAGGACAAGAAAGTCCAAAGATGGGGGTGACACTCAGCTCATCTCTCTGGACTTTAGCGTCCTCAGCCACAAAGAACCTGTCCTAAGTCATTTCTGCTTTCCCTTCCACCTCTGAAAGTCTTGAATTCTAAATCATAGCATGTTCAGACAGGTACCAGACATGATGGCAAAGCAGGCAGAGAGAAGTCAGGAGGATCCAGCGATCGCCTGCAGTGCTCTGCAGCCCAGCTCTGGGACCTCCGTGAAGCCTGCATACAGAAAGGAGAAGTGCAGAGCGAAGCCAGGCAGACAGCACTCCCTCTGCAGGATCCCAGAAGACACCAGGCTGTCCAGACATATCCTGGGTGCTCTAAAAACACACCAAGCTGTCCAGACATACCCTGGGTGCTCTGAAAACATTGCCCCCTGTCGTTTCCTTCCAATACCAAAGCTTGGCATCAAGGGTGGCAGGGGACAAAGCCAGGACTCCTGAGGTCAGCTCCTGGGTCCAGAATAGAAGAGGCCCCCTGTGCAGTCTTCACCAGCCGACCTATGCAGGCTTCTTTGGGCCTCCTAGGAGGATGGAATACAGAGTCTGACCAGTTGTGTTTGGCAACAATTGAGGAGGGCTGAAGGCAAACATGGTTGGGCTATCTCCCTCCACTCCCACAGCATCGGTTTCAAGGTCCCAGGTGCGTGCTTTCTCCCATTTCTGGAGTTGCTAGGGGCCTCACTCAGAGTCCTCTCCGCTCTTCACAGGGCTGGATAGTATACACAGGATCACAAGCCAGGGCCGCTACGAGCTGCGCGTGGACATGCGGGACGGCCAGGAGGCAGCGTTCGCATACTACGACAAGTTCTCTGTGGAGGACAACAGAAGCCTGTACAAACTCCGCCTGGGCAGCTACAACGGCACTGCAGGTACGTGGCGTGGCCCCTGAGCAAACTCCCGAGGCGGAACAGAGAGCGCCACGTTCTAGGCGGGAGTTGAAACAGGGAGCAGCGCCCACGGAGAGTGTGCCTTCTCAGCTGGCTGAGAGGAGGCCTAGCAGTCACCTGGGTGGGTCCCAGACCGCTCCTCCAGCCACTCAGGTGACCTGAAACTGATTTCTCATGGCTTCGGTTTCCTCATCAGGAAAATCGTAATGATGATGCCAACTCTACTTGGCAGACAGACAGGGGAAAAAAAAAAAGACCCAATAAATGCTAAACAGTACTGTAAACGTTTTTTTAAAAATGTGCACTGGGGGAGCAAGGGATTTTTTTCTTGTCTATGTTAAACAATCTCTCTTCTCTCCCAGAGAAGAGCGGGATTGCTTCTGTTGGGGAGGAAATCTCCCTTGCAAAGACATGCAGGGAAACCACCTTTGTGGCCATGAGAACAATCACACCCCCCATGGTCAGGGTAGTTCCCTCCCGGGCAAAGGAACAAGGACGCTGCTGCCCTGTTCCTCACTGGCAGCGTCTCTCCACCTTCCACGAGGACACACGCCCGGTCAGGTTTTTCTGTGCAAACTTTATGACCCTTCTAGCAGAACAGCCATCTCTACAGGCTCTGCTGCATGAGTAGTGTTCTGGGGACATCATGTTCACCCAACTCCTTAGGCTTGGCCAATCTGTTTCCTGCGTTCCGTCTTAACACATTTCATACAACCTCTTTTGCCAGATACCATAATGCTTGGTACATGGACTTATGAGCCCTTTTATTAGTTCCAATTTTAGGGTAACTGCTGCCGTATAATTTAAGCGACATTTTTTATGCCTCTTGGAATTAAGAGGAGTATCAAGGTGCCGCCCTTCCAATTGCTACAGCTGTTCAGTTATTTCTCTTCTCAGCAAGACATTGTTGTTCCATAGGGAAGACACACTCTCCTTTGAGATTACTCTCATTTGAGATCACACCCAAGGGCAGCTAGACTAGCCTGAAGCACCCTGACAAAAGATCCAATTTGCCACACTTTGGGCATAAAATAGTCATTGAAATGGAGCAAATTAAACATTCTGTCAGACTAAATCATTTCAAAATAACCTGATGCTATTTACTTCCTAGGATTAGAACTGGACCCGGAGAAAAGACATTCTTATTTCTGCTACAAGAGGCAAAGCAAGCCCTTCCAATCCCTCAACTTCCTCCTTCCCTGCCCCTCTTCCTCCTGCCCTAATTCTACCTTTTTCTTCTCACTTGGGGCCAGCCCCTGACTCACAGACCCATACTTCACAGACTGTTGGATTATAGTCAATTGTCCTGACTCAGAGGCCAGTCCTGCCAACAACTTTGTGGATTGTTCTAAGTGAATTATGTCTGATTCTTCACACTGAACATCCAGTTCATCTTCAAAAGATGAAAACCTGCACATATGTAGGCTCTTCTCTTCCCATGGGCAGCTCTTTGCATTGGTTGCTCTCTCTAGAGCAGAAATTTTCTAGAAAGGAAAGGCCCAATTCCCCTGGCCTTTATCTTCCCCAGTTTTGCATTTTTACTGGCCTTACTGAAAACAAGCCATCCATAGTATCTCCAATTCCAGGTGAATCCCTTCACCTGCTCCCCATTGTTTAAGGTTGCCACTATCCAATTCACTCAGTAAGAGTCCACTTCAACTAGGACTGAAGATTCCAAATGAAGTTATCAGTTATTGAGAAGCCCCAGCTGGTCCTGATGCAAGTTATGGGAATGCAAAGGAAGCACAAAGGAAACATTAAGTAAACTGTTTCCGTATGTGGTGAGACACAATTAAGGAGTACCAGCATGGGGTGACTTGTGTCTACTTGCAGTGTAAGGATGTTCAACTAGGGGATCTGGGTGGTTGGGAAGGTTTCGTGAAGGCAGCCGTGATTGACTCGGAGTTTGAGCATAAGGAACACAGACTCTGGGAAACAAATCACAGGAGGGACAGTTGCTGTGGAGGAAGGGAAAGCTCTGACCAACCTGGCTGACCCAGGCAGACTCAACTTTCAGAAGCATCAGAAAGGACAAGGAGGAATGACCCTCTGTCGGGAAGTAGAGTTTAGTCTTAGCATGGAGGGCAGTGGGCAGCCGTTTCGGTCCTAGGGAATGGGACATTTGGAAGGGCAGTGTAACAGCAACAAACAAATCAAGTCCATCTGAGTCCAACAGAGAACAGTTAATAGGAGGTCATAGCGGTTCTAACATCTAAGGCAAAATAAACTGAAAGATGTGCACAGTGATTTAAGAGAGCAGAAAACAGGGCTTGTGGAGCAGAAAAAGTGAGCTGGACTTGGGGGTGACAAAAATCAAGATTAGGAACATCCCTGGGAGTGGCAGGACAGAATGCTGGCTGGGGAATAACAAAAGTAAGTCTTAAAAGTCATGAAGCCAAGAGCAAGAATGAGAATGAGAGTGGGGATGGGGTGGAGGCCATAGTGAAGGAATTGTGCTGAAATACTGTAAGACAGGGTGAGCAGAGGTGAAAATGCTTCAAAATAGAGAAAAACAAGAAAGCTCTTCTGCCTTTTGCAGCACCTCCAAGAGCTAAGATTGAGTTTCAAATGGTGGGATTAGCCCTACAGGGACCCAGCATCTGATCCTAAGAGATCCAGGCTCAGTCCTCCACTACAAAATAAAGTTCAACCAGTTCACATTGGTGGGGAACACCAGGAGAACTGAGTGGCAACTGAGGATGGGTTTGGAAATCATGGAATCAGAACGGTGGCTTCTCCCAGCATAGTGCAACATCAGCAGCACCTAGTGTCACTAACATTCAGCGTATTCCATAGATCCCATGTCACAAATTTTGCCTAGACTCTCACCAACCACATCAATGGATGGCGGCTTTGATCTCTCACCTCAGGGACTCAGATCACACAAGCTCCCAGTCTAACCTCGGGGAGAGAATGCTGGTCTCTGATGGCCTCTAAGAATGGGCACCTCAACCACAGCATACAGCAGTCCATTCCATCTGTAAGCAGCTCTGAGATGCAGGACATTCAAAAAATTTGACAGACAATGCAATGAAGTATAAATGTGTTCAATGAAAAGATTGACACCCATGTATAGTCTATTCATAGTTTGCATTTTCCACAATTGTTTTGAAGATCCTTCATGTCTAGTCAGGAAATGCCTCTTGGCAGTCTACTTGGTAAACCCCAAACTTCCCTATGGGGTTTATATAAGTTTTCCTCAAAACCCCACCAAAAAGTTAGGACAGTGAGCAGGAAACCTGTTTCCCCTCCACACCTGCTCTTCCCTCAAGATGCATGGCTTTCCCAACTGTGGCGCCTTCGACATGGTCATGCTTCTCCATCTTCCTGTTTCCCACGCATCAGAACTCTAGTTTGCTAGCATTTCTCTCCACATGTGGCACAAAGTGTTGAATGCGAGACCAGGCATGGTGAGCCTGGGATAAGGCTGGACAGAAGCTGCCCAGTAAAGACCTGGCATGGTCCCTGTTGGCTCAGTTCCTTACTGTCTCCACCAGTATTCTGTGTCCTGCTGCATGCTGGAGACAACAGTCAGGGACAATTAAACAGAACCACCTGCACAGAGTTCTCAGGAAAATGTGGAGAAGATGAGGGGAGAGTTGAAGAGAACAGCTCGGATGTATTTGACTCAGGGCAAGGTGGAGGAGGGTTCAGGATGGGTGGGCAAACCTCTTGGGTGCAAGTAGGAGAGACCAGTGGGAGTCTGTGTCTCAGCCAGATTTCCTGTGGATTGGTCCACTATCCAGAAAACCCTGACAAAAAATGACAAACTGGATAGCCTCATGGATGCTGTTTTTTTCCCCCCCAGGGGACTCCCTCAGCTATCACCAGGGACGCCCTTTCTCCACAGAGGACCGGGACAACGATGTTGCAGTTACCAACTGTGCCATGTCATACAAGGGTGCCTGGTGGTATAAGAACTGCCATCGGACCAACCTCAATGGGAAATATGGGGAGTCCAGGCACAGTCAGGTGAGTGATGCAAGAAAGGTCCTGGGCTGCAGGTCCCATGGCCTCTGAGCTGTGTGTGCTAAATGCGCATGAAGGTCTTCATTCTTTTAAAAATAAATATTCAAGGTTTCACCAGGGTCAGGCCAGGACAGAGCAGAAATGAGCAGAAGGGAAGAAAAACAGCTAACCCAGGAACTCGAACTTGGCTTGAGAAGCTCATGATGACCAGTCCAGCCGTATTCCATTTCCTTATCTAGCTGATCCCAGGGGAAGCTGGCCAGTCTCAGGGATGGCTTCCCAAGCCCACTGTGATGCTCAGCAGACCCAGGAAGGGAGGAAACAGAAGGACCATGAATCAGGCCATCTTTCTTCTCAAAGATGACAAGTTCTTAGGCTGGACTGGGGAACAGGGAGACCAGATGGACCGGGTGGGACTTATCCAGATGTGATACTCAAAGACTCATATCTAAGGACACTCTTTAATATTGGTCAGATGGGACTGGTGGGCCAACCAAGGTAGCAACCACAAGATGCCCATCAGAAGTGAGCAGCCACGGGTACGCTCTTCACAATGCCTCTGTGTTGCTACAGCATAACTCACCACTTCCTACCATGTAACGCCTCCAAGTTAGAAACAAACAGTTGACCATGGGGAATGACTTCAACGTTTCCCCAGGCATGCCTAAGGGAAAAACTGTTGGGAACTCAGCCGTAAACCTTACTTGAACTGGAAGGTAATAAACCCATGTCACACATTCCTTCCTCCCGTGACTCCTCTTCTAGGCAGGATGTTGCATCAGGGGCAACGGTGATCTGATATGCCGATCTGTCTCACACACAGGGCATCAACTGGTACCACTGGAAAGGCCATGAGTTCTCTATCCCCTTTGTGGAAATGAAGATGCGTCCCTACAACCACCGTCTCGCGGCTGGGAGGAAACGGCGGGCATTGCGGTTCTGAGCAACAGGCAGTCACAAACCAATAGATCTTGGCTGTCGTTTGTTTGTATTTTGTAATATGAAACAAGGGGGGAGGGTGATCGTACTGTGCTTTGCAACATATTAAGAGTCTGAAAGGAAGCAGGGATGTTGCAGGAGTCAGCTGACCACCATCTCATAGTTTCTGCTGCCCAGGAGCCTGGCCCTTGGTCTCCTTTCTCCTTCCTGAACTGTCATCCTTAAGCTCCCCCCCTCTTGACCCACCAAGGAAACAAAAAGGAAGTGCTGCTCAGTGAGCAAGGGCAGAGTGCAGACTGGCAGGGGGACAAGAAAGTTCTTTGCAACCCTTTTTCTGAGATGCCCCTCACTTCCCAGGTAGTTATGGTCTGGTCATGGCCTCTGATGGCCAGGTTGCCACACAAACCCAGAAAGGAAACCTCAGCAAGATAGCTTGGCCAACAACTTCCCTTCAGAGGAAGCAGATCCACCTACCTGATCCCAACAGCCCAAGTCTATCTGAATGGGCCAGAGAGTCCTACCCTGACTTGCCATCTTTCAAGAGTAGTGGCCTCTTTCCAGCCCCAATGGACCCTCTGCCTAATTCCTTCCTACATTAGAACCTAGTGTCCCCCTACTTGACCACTGTTCCAAGATGTCTCATGGTCTTGGCTCCTGGTGCAAAGGGGCTATCACCCTCTGGCTTAGAAGCCACTGACCCCACCTCAGGTCAGTAGAGAGTAACTTTACAAGGTTTAGTTGTTAGCACTTTCAAGTTAGGCACTGAGGACAGAAAGATCCAGAAATCAGGGCCTATGCCATGGAGGTTGCAGGTCCCACGGGAAGCACTGATCTGTTTTCCCTATTTTTGGTCCAATTTGTTGTGGATTTTGTTTTATTTTTCTGAATTACATACTAAAGACCCAATTTCTTTTGCTGGCCAGACTATTTAGTACAGGTGGTCTAATTAGAATTGAAAAAAGTTAAAGGACCAACCAACCATTTCCCTCACTGATAGTCCTGGGAGAAACTAAAATATATGCTTTGGGTTTCCTTCCTTTTTCTGTTTTGGCCCCTGTAATAAGGTGAGATTGGGCTTTCTGCATCTTCTTTATACTATTCTCAAAAATGAAAAGTGCCAGAGGAACTCACATCTATAAATCCAGCGACAAAGAGGAGAGGCCTGGCCCTAGCACTGAGTGGATGAGATGTGATATCTTCACCACTGTGGTTTGATTTTTAAGTCTAAGAGAGCAGGAACCTCCACAAGCCATGGTCTTTCAACTTCTGTCGGCACCTGTCTCAGAGCATCTGTCCAAATCCACATTTGGTTTCCCCAGCTGCCTTCCCCCTCTTTTCCTTAGTCACTCAAGGCCCTGTGCTGTTTTTAAGGATGACCATATTTGTCAAGCTGGGACATGTCTTACCTTGGTCAGAAGTTGCTGGATAAGCCTCAGAACTGGCCATTTTCTGAAGGAAACATTCTAGCCACACAATGATAGCCAGGAAGAGATGGTCCCTTGGGCCAAGGACCACACTTCTGATGATCTGAGGATGAAGGCTCCCTGCCCTTCTGGTGTGGACACACTCCCTTA
This sequence comes from Ochotona curzoniae, assembly GCF_017591425.1. Lineage (NCBI taxonomy): Eukaryota > Metazoa > Chordata > Mammalia > Lagomorpha > Ochotonidae > Ochotona > Ochotona curzoniae. The sequence goes on along the minus strand of NW_024466129.1, from coordinate 2,913,634 downwards.
GCAAACTCCAGGACCTTGTCTACTGCCATGGTGTGGATGTGACCGACATACCAGGGCTGAAAATGTAAGTGAGATTGTCATTTCTCAGTTCACCGTGGCGATGATAAGGAAGAAGCAGTAACTTAAACAAGATGTAGCTAGAGGATTAGTGTTGAATAGCAGCAAGCACACTGAATGAGGAACTTGGAGCTTGGTGGAGTCCCCCTCAGCCATGGCTAGCTTCATGGCAGCAGGTGGCCTGTTTCTCCTCGTGAGGCCTCAGTTTCCCCACTTGTTGAGCAAGACTAAAATCATTTCTAACTTCCTTTTTAGTTTTTATAATCAATAAAGCTAGTCTATGATCTGAAAACCTGAGTGGAAATTCAAATTGGTTGGAGAACACAAATATACTCTCCGGAAGCTGTGGTTTATGAAGGAAAGCTAGAGGCATGAAGGAAAGACACAAAGAAGGGAGGAGGGAAGGAAAGAAAGTGCAGAAGTCATAAGTAAAGTGCAGACACACACACACATTGCAGAGGAGATAATGCCAAGGAAAAGGCTAAACTCATTTTGTCTATCAGAGCAGAGCTCAGGGACCTGGGTGTGCCAGTACAGCCCACCTCATCAGGGGAACTGAAATGGAAAGAGATTACGTGTCATCAAGTCAGGTGAAAGAAACATCCGTGGAAACCAAAACCTGTCTTTTATTGGGGCCATTTTACCCTATGGAACATTTTTATAAATAGCGTCAGTAGCATTGCCAAGATCCGTTTTAAGGAATTTTGAAGCAAGAAAGGAACTTCAAAAATAGGCTCATCCAACCCTCGGTAAAGGGTTGATTAAGTAGAGTGATTTTCTCATGAGTGAGGCTTCTCCATTCTTAAGAGATTCTGTATCCCACTCTATTCCCTAGGAGCCCACCCCCGCCCATGGCCAACTTGTCTCAAAGTTCTTTATTTACTCAACTTCCTCTTAACTAAGAAGCGTCTCTTGAGTTCCTGCACCGCTTCCCACTTATCCTGTCCCTCCAAACTCTTGGATCTTGGAGGGTTACATGCACACAAAGTCACCACAGTTCCCTGAGGGGCTCACGAGGGCGAAGGGTGGGCCAGCCCAGAAGGCAGTGCAATTGCAGCTACGTGAGGGTGTGTTGTCAGACCACCAGCAGACCAAACAACCAAGGGTGCCTGCAACAGTCTCGCTGCCTACAGACAAGATCCAGGGAGCTGCTCCTTTTGCATTTGCCCATCGTGCAAAGGTGGTTTCCAGCATGTCTGGCCCACAATCTCCATGGTTGTTTCTGGAAGATGAGGCAGTTAGATATGAAGACGGAGTGAAAAACTGCTGGTCTTCAGATTTAACAGGTTAGGGCTATTTGTAGAATGTGACCACGAGGTGGCGCTCTCAACAGCCAGCTGTTTTCTGGGAATCCAGAGTAGCAGGTTCGTCCAGGCTTCCAGAACTTGTACTGAAATCAAGAAAACTGACCAACTAGTTTGTATGAAACATTGATTTGTAGAAGAATAAGAACAAAATTGCAGCAAGAAAACAGAACAAGCGTCTGTAAATACTTAATCACCTTTGTCCTCACCTTCCCACTTCCCAGCTCCAAAACTCAAGTAGCAAGATGGCTAACACTTTCCCTCCTTGTGGGAGCCAGTCAGCCCCCTGCAGACTGAAAGCGCTTCTTTTTAAGACCAAACTGAAGAACCAAGTTTGCCAATGCATTCAATGCCGTATCAAACAGTCCTAAAGACATTTTCCCTTGTAAACTCCAGAGTCAGAACAGAAAAGCGCCCTGGTGGAGTGTTTTCAAAGAGTTCTGGTAAATGTATCTGTTGGGAAAGGGCGTTCAGGCTCCTCCCTGATAGGACGGCAATGCCCCGGGCCAAAGGATAGAAAAAGATCCACTAATACTCCTGGACCTCACATTTTTCTCATTGTGACTTTTTTTTTTTCAATCTCCACTCAGAATTTCAGGAAAGGTGGACCCAGTCTCTTCTCTCAGGTGGTTTCGGCATGTTCCTAGAGCTCTCTGCCTAGATCGGTCCTCAACTGTACTCCTCTGTAACCCAGCCCCATATATAAAGATTCTCTTGGCAGTGCTGGAGCATTTTGACATGGCCAGGCCAAAAGAGAACTCACAGAATAAATGCAAACTTGCCCAAATCAGCAGGCCAACAGCTCTGAAATGCTCAGAGAAGATGCATTGGTGCAGATCCAGGTCCAATTTGCAGGGAAAACGGCTATGGCTCACTCTAAATGCATCCCATGCTGGATTTGCTTATACCAGGAGAAACAGCTGAGAAAAAAACATAACTTGAAAATTAAAGAAGAATCTATTGGCTCATGGGGAACCAAGAGCAAGTCTTGTACAAATGGTGTCACTCTAAGCATGCAGAGACCACTGTGAGGAGCCACGATGGAGATATCAAGGTTTCTTTTCTCAGTTCTGGCCTCCAGCTTCCTACCTGAACACCTGTCCACTGATCTAGCAGAAGAATTGGGGCCCAAGAGTCCTTGCCACAGCAAAGCTCAACAGGTGTCCCCTCAGTGCACCATGTTTGCTCTTCACAGCAGCCACAGGCCTGATGTGTCATCGCAGCATTTGTGACTCATTTTTCAAGGCCACTCCTTGTCTGAGTCATGACTTCATTGCACCTGCAGGACTTCATTGTCCAAACGTCCTTGGCGAACTTCACAGCCTCTGGGCAGTGTTGCATTTTCTCCAAGCAGGAAATCCTCCCTCCTTCCTCAAGCTTAAAAAGGCAATGGCAGCACATCAAAATAACACAGCCCTTGTTCCTTGGATAAAGTCAGCCCTTCTGTTAATTTAATAAAAACAGCTCCCTATTGCCCAGACTGTGAGTCTGGGCTGACACTAGATTTCCAGTTCAGAAACGTTTAACAGAGTCACCTCTCCCAGGTACTGGTATTGGCTCAGTAGCACCATGGGTTTGGGTGGGGCAGTGTAAGCATCTTTCTTGGGGAAGTAAGCCACACCCACAGGGAAACTGAAACACCTCATCTACGAGAGAGGGTTTGGATCTAGACACACGACCAGGAAGTGAATACTTCCCATCCCTGGTTTAGCATCTCCCAGAGAAACCCTATATGCTGCTTGCTAACATTCCGGGTTGTCCTCTAAGAGATGAGTGTTGGGAGCACATCTTCAGAGCCAGTGAGAACTGAACACCACATGGTCCAGTCCTCCCCGCTTCATGCTCAGGAAAGGCAGCCAGTGATAGGTTAGAAATTGTCCAGAGTCACACAGCCAGGTGGTAAGAGAGCTGAGTCGGATCTGCTCTGGACTTCCACATTTGTTTCTTCCCGAATGAATACTCACAGAAATGGCATTTCTATCACACCTGCTATTAGAGACACCGTGCTAAGAACTGCACAGCTATGACTTCAGTAAGTCCTCACCACAACCTAGCATGAGTTTAATCATTTTAAGGAATGAATGGAAATTCAGGAATGTTAGGTAGTGTACCTGACATCACATAGCTACCAGTACTATCATTTGAGCTGCATAGCCTAACTCCAGAGCCTTTGGTTTCTCTGCATTGGCCACCGCCTTGTATTTCTTGCTGGCTTCACGAAGGGAGCCTCTCATGTCACTTCCATCTTTTGTGCTGTCTTTGCATCTTCTCCAGGGGACCCCGATCCCTCCATCAGGGACTAGAAAACAGCCTGAAAGCTCTGTGTCTTTTTTTTTAAACTTGGGAGTTGAGGAGCGAGTCTGCAGCAGGGAGCTAAGGACCAGGACACAAACACAGCTTCCTCCACTCCCCTCTTCTGGGCACACAGCAGCCTCTCTGTCTCCCAGCATCATGAAAGTGGATATTCCAGAATCTTCTCAAACTGCAACAAACAGTGCAGCCAGGAGTGGGGAGGGAGAGCCATAGAACACTTCTGGCACATCCTTCAGATTACCAATCCTACTGCAGAATTTGGAAAGAAGGGGTTATATGGTTAACATAATCAAACCAGTACATCGGCCGCAAAGGCAGACATCCTTAAATGTGTAAGCTAAAACCAAAAGTTGAGTAGACATGGACTGTCTTCTTTCAGACTCCGCAGGGCACAAACACCCTGCAAGGGCACATCAGTGGAAACTGTTGAGGAATGAGGTTGGAAGGAGGCAAGGGAGAAATTAATATTAGTTATTCTCTGGTTTCTTTTCCCCACGACTTACCTCTCATGTGCCCAATGGGTTAAAGGCCTCAAAGGACACCTGGCTACACATTCAATTTCCTTTGCTTCTTGGGGAAATTGGAAGGAAATCAGCTCTGGGTATTTTTTGGTGTCAGGCTCAAACTCCAGAAATGAACCCCCTTTCCTGCACTGAACAATGAGAATGCAAATCATAGGGAATGGATCTCCCCAAGAGAGAATCACTGCTTTCCATGGTTCTCATCAGTAAGCGGATGCTTGGACAGCAATGACACCCGCACGGTAGATGCGTTAGACACAGCGCTTCTTGCAAAACATCAGCTCACTAAGTAATCCTGTGCTAAACCTATATCCAACCCACTGGCCTTTCCAACCCTAGGGTCACACCATGGCTTCCCAGACTTAATGTTCAGCATCGTCCTGAGCCCATTGTTGAAACACAGGTTCTCCTTTTTCACTATCACCACTCACACACCCAGTTTCCCTAACTTCAACTGCCGTCCTGGCGCACAGGAAACCCAAGGCACCTTAACAGAGTCTTTACCTGGGGTTCTGGGCACCTGAAACCCCCCCCCACCACCACCACCACCCTGCTGGTCTCTAGATCTTTGTTTGGAAAAATAATCATCACCAAATCCTCCAATTCCTCCAAATCTGAGTTTGTTGTTTTAACCTTTAACAGGTTTTTCAGCTAAAAATAACAAAGACCAATTTACTGACTGCAACTGCAGTGTACTTGGCAACATGTTAACTTAAAATCAAGGCTGGAAGGAAGAAAGGGAAGAGGTAGATGGGATCTATCTCCTCGGGCAACACACACCTGAGTGAATTGAAACAACAAACAGAGGAAGGGAGAGTTAAACCCAGCTTGGCCCATCCCTTCATGGCAGTGTAGCTCCAAGACTGGAATCGCTGCTTGTTAACCATTGTTAACTAGTATTTTTAGTCCTGGTTGCTTTTACCCTCTGTATAGTTCCTTTTTTAAACACATTTTCTATACATTAATAAAAGATCCTGAAGGACCAATGTGTGAGTCTTGTGGCTTGTGGGGGATTATGGATCTGGCCTGTCTTCGCCCAGGACCTGCCCCTTTGGGCCTGCTCTCCCTGGCTCAGCCCGCTTCACCTCCTCGGGTGGCTATTCTCATGTGCTTGCAGATCCTCTCCCACACCCAAGGCCCCAGTCCTCTTGCTCCTGCTCTCATTACTGGCCAGCTGGTCTCACGTCCTCCTTCCCTTTCTCACCTGCTCCCATCTCCCTCTCCATCCTTCCCTCCACGCTTCATTCTCTCATCTCTTCTTCCTTCTCTAGCTCTCACTCACTTGGAATTCTTCCTCTCACCTTCATTCTTAGGGTCAAAAAGGGGTCCCCTAGCAGTAGCCTCTACTTCCTTGCGTCACTGGGACTGGTGCTATCCATGGCTGTGAGTTCTCCATCAGCCACAACACAGGGCCTCCATGGCCAACTCCCTCCTGCCTTCTCTCCTGGACCCTGCAACTCCGGAATGCCTGCCTGGTGGCGGCCACATCTCCAAGGTTTCATTGCCATCTACGGTTGAGAACGTCAGTGCAGGGGACCCGGGCAGGGGTACTCTTCTTAGCTCTTGGCCTGTGCCTTATACCCTCTTTTCCCCACTCATTTACATTAAAAATAAAACCGATTTCTGGACCATCAGACACCGGAGGCCCTTCAGAAACAGCAGCGTTGCAGGCGATGTGTCAAGCAATCTACTGAAGAAATGCCAGCTTTAAGACTCAGATGAGTAGCTGTCATAATATGAAGATCCAAGACCTGCCGCCTGCCTCTAGTCCTGCCTGTGACCTGGGATACAGGACAGAAGCTAAAGGAATAGTATGGAACTTCAGGGAAGTTCCCTAATGCCTGAATCCTGAGCCAACAGAGAGTTGGTGCTACGCTTTGACTTAAATGAGTATAATTCACCCATAGTTTAACACCTCTGGGTGCATTCACAACCATCTGAACACAGATTTAATTATCACTGTGTTGTGGGAACTAAGAAGCGCCATGGGTAAAATTAAAGTGGATTATTAAGCAAAAGCAATGCCGGCAGCATCAGCAATCCATGCAATAACCCAGCAGCAGCTTCTCTCCTAAAACATTCGGAGGCTCTGGGGACCCGTGCTTCTGCAGTGGCCACTTGCCCGGCAGCACTATGACAACACCACAGAGGAAGGGCCCTCAAGGATACGAGCTTCCCCTCATATGCCATGAGTGATAAACCCATGGCCTGGGCTTTCAAAGCAGTATAAAAGGACACATGTCAGACTTCTAAAACATCACACATAAAATAGCATCTTTTGCTGCTTTTTATCACATCTATTCATACTCAATGAGTACCTACTGCGTACTCGAGTCCACACTGGACAGACACAAAAGGAAGAGCTTAAAACCCTTCCACACCAAAGAGATTTAATCTCCATTTTTTTGTCTGTTTAAAAGCTAGTCTATGATTCATTCCTTCACCATTAAATCCTCATTTATTAAATGCATGTTATGTGCCAGGGACTTTGTTTGGCATCTGTTTTTATTAGGGTTCTCCAGAGAAATAGAATCTAGAAGACAGAGAGAGGAAGCAACAGGGAGAAGGCGGAGGGGAAGCAAGACATGGAAGGGAGATTTGTTATGAATCACATGGAGTCACATGATTATGCAGGCTGCGTGACCTGACACACACAGACCAGAGACTTAAAGGCCCAAGAACTAAGGGAGGTTATTGCTATGAATCTGAGTCCAGGGCCAAAGACGCATGTCCCAGCTGAGCATCCCTGTTGAGGAGGCAGGCAGGAAGAGAGGAGGAGCTAATAGTGTCTACCACGGAAGATACGATCTACTTTACTCAGCCCAGCAGGCCACATACCAAACTCCTCCAGGAACAAAACAAGTCAGACATCCACTCAGAAATAATGGTTAATCTGAGTACACCAGGGTGCTATTTGGTTGACACCTAAGATCAGCCATCACACAAGATGGTAACATGTTCCTTTCCCTAGATGACCCTTGCTTGCGGGGTGGAAATCAAGGAGCAGTCATGATCTAAAACAAGGATCCAGAAAAAATACCCATGGATATTTGTTCTCACTTTGCCTCTTTCCTTTCCCGCCATTTTTAACAAACTGGCTACTCCCAATCCAGATATTCCTTGCAAACACAGGGCCCGTCATTCCAAAGCTTTTAAAGTAGAGTGGGATTTTCAAACGTACATGGGTGTATCTGTGAGGAACTGGAGAAAGGACACGTGAGATCAGAACTGAGTTCATTAGGATGAGTTCTCGCATTTAAGTCAGACACATTTCAAGCACCAAGTGGCAATTAGGGCTTTTCTTGAATTCAAACAGCAGATGGAATCCTCTCCAAGGCTGATTGCTGCAGCGTCTTCAGAGGAGGCAGCACCCACAGGCTCTGACGCTTTTACGTGACAATGTCCTCTCATACTTTAAATAAAAATCACTGTCCTCAGAGGGCACTGCCAAACACTCATTCATAGCTTGTGTGAAGGCTATGCTTCTGCTCTTTGTGACAATAAGCTCTCCAGGGGTTTCTGGGAAACAAGCATACAGGACAAGAAATGCAGCAGCAATTATAAAAATTCAATATACTCTCTGTCCAGGAAATGTAAACGGGCAAGAAAGATCACGAGGACCATGAGGAAACATGTGCCTCACATCAGCGTGCAGCCAGCACCTGGCTTGATTGTGACACACACACACTCATTTTTACGACTTCTTTCTCCATAAATAAAAACCCACAAAGTAATCACCAACACTTGTATTTACAAGCAAAGCTACACTGAAACAACTAAGTGACATATGGACAAAGAAGAGCAAGCGATTGTTGAAGATGTGGATGTAGAGCCGTGAGCCCGCTTGGCTCTCCCAGCTCCAGTGTGAGCCATGTAAAGGTCTGGAGAGATATGTCTGTGAACCTCGTGTGCGACATTTCTTTGGTTCCCAAAGGAAATGTCCTGAATTTCACACTCAGTTTGGACTGTTCAGATAGTTCCTTGTGCAGGACTATTTTGTGCATTGTAAAATCTTTAGCCACCTCCCTGGCTTTTACCCATTCAATTCCAGCAAGACCACCATCACCAACATGAAGTTGTGACAACCACACCTTTCTCCAGATATTGCCAGATGCTTCCTGTGGGGACAAAAATCAGCAGCAAACCACTACAAGAGGAAGCTATCACAAAATGAAGGTAATTTCAATTCAGACTTCATGAAAGCATTATTTCGAGGAGTTTCAAGCTATTCCAATTCTGCCCAAAAGATAAAAGAATCCCCACCCACCCAAATGGAGTATTATTACAGCTTTTTATTGAATTTCTTTTTATATGGTATATAAATGCTTGAAAAGCATATATCTGTGTTTTATTTCAGTTTCATTTTGTCAGAATTACTCTGAGAATTTTGTGGCATAGGACTAGATTCCAAGGCAGAAGTGGAATGCATAAAACCACACTGACAGAATATGAACAAAACGAACGTTTAACTTATAATGGTTCAATCTGTCGCGGCTCGGCAGGAATTGATTTGGTTTCAAATTAAGGGTCATTTGTAAATGAGCCCTTTGCCTCTATTGCTTCACCTAGTGGACAACGAAACCCAGTATTGATTCTTTCAGATCCCCAAATACCTCACAAGCTTCTATATCCTGAAGATTATTTCTTAAGAAAAAATGAAATCTAGGATAAGTTAGGCACTAACGATAGAAAAAGAAGAAAAATCTGTCCTAAAATCCCGTCTAAGGGTGATGACCAGACCTCAGGTTCTGGTGGACTGAGCAAAGCCGATCCGTCCACCGATGTTTTCTGCAGCAATGTAGAGTCTGCCTAACAGAGCTCCGTGGTGCTGAGGGAAGATCTCCAACCAGGAAAAGCTGATAATCTGGCTATAAGAAAGAAATGGAGGGCCCAGCATGATGGCCTAGGGCCTAAGCCCTCGCCTTGCAATTGCTGGGATCCCATATGGCACTGGTTCACATCCCAGATGCTCCACTTCCCATCTATCTCCCTGCATGTAGCCTGGAAAAGCAGTCTAGAATGGCCCAAAACCTTGGGAGCCTGCACCCACATGGGAAACCCAGAAGAAGCTCCTGGCTCCAGGCTTCGGATTAGCTCAGCTCTAGTCATAGCAAGCATTTGGGGAGTGAACCAGAGGATGGAAAATATTTCTCTCTGTCTCTCCTCTCTATAAATCATATATTCCAATAAAAATAAATAATTCTTTTTTTAAAAAAAGGGGAGGGGGTGTTGGAATAGAAATGGAGCATGAGAGAGAGAGAGACAAAAAAGAAGAAAAAGTTTTTCAAAAAGCAAACCACCTGCAGTCTCCGCTTATGGCAGAGAAGCACATGTATTTTGGTGTTGCAAACTTTTAACCCATCCACACTATCCCAAACCGGAAGAAGAAGGGAGGGAGCACCATGTTTACTTCCAGTCGTGTCAGAGAAACTGCAATACACTTTTCTTGCCTATTGCCTCAAACACATCTGTTGGACTACTTGTTCCAGTTTTGTGTTGAGAAAAAAGAAGTAATCCCCAGAGTAGAACTCCTTGACACTGCTGACTGTCAAAGTCACTGGGGTGGGTAGATAATCAATATGTGAGTGTGGCTGGCATCAGTGACCCTCAGATTTGCTTCTCTTGACCAAGAACTTGGGTTCAGTCTTGAGAGACTCAAATGAGGTGCCTTCCTGCAGGTGTGTGCCCAGCCATAGAGCTCACGGCAAAGCAGGAAATTTGAGTGCCTGTCCTCAAGCTGAAGAAGTGTACTGCTCTACAACATGCATAGGCCTTGTCACCACATGCTCTCCTTCCAGAGTTAGAGTCCCAGGAGCAGCTCAAACATGCCTCTTCTGTTAGAGTCTGTGGAACCCACTGCCAGATTTCCAGGACCATCCATTGTTCTTTCAAGACCAAGCCAAATAAAAAAAGGGACATGGGACAGAGCCATGGTGCAGTAGGCTAAGCCCCTGCCGAGTGCCGAAATTCTGTATGGACACCTGTTGGAGTCCCAGTGGCTCCACTTCTGATCCAACTCCCTGCTAATGTGGAGGACGGCTCAAGTCCTTCAGCTCCTGCACCCATGTGGGAGACCAAAAAGAAGCTGGTGCTTCAGAACAGGCCAGCTCCAGGCACTGTGGTCATTTAGGAATTGAACAAGCAGATGGAAGATCTCCCTTTTTGTTTGTCCTTCTGTCTTTATAATGGTAGGAAAGGAAGGAAAGGGAGGGGAAGAGAAGGGAAGGGAAGGGAAGGGAAGGGAAGGGAAGGGAAGGGAAGGGAAGGGAAGGGAAGGGAAGGGAAGGGAAGGGAAGGGAAGGGAAGGGAAGGGAAGGGAAGGGAAGGGAAGGGAAGGGAAGGGAAGGAAAAGAGAAAGAAAAGAGGATGGGAGAGAGGAAGGGAGGAAAGTGGCAAACCCCCAACAGGACAGAGTTGAGAACCTATTGTTTTTCTGTAGGACTGAGAAAGGGATTGGGAAGAAGCAAGAACAGGATTTCCCTCAGGGAGCCCCTTGAAGGCAGAGCCTGGGTGTTCAATTTTTGTTTCCAATATTTAGCCCAGAGCTCTGTATGAAGTCAATATAAAATGGATGGAAATGGAATTGGATCGATTATACCTTATGGAAAGGATTCAACAAAGCCTTTGGTGATGCAAACAATTTAGATTTCCAGTACTCCAGAAGCGCATTCCTTGAGGCCACCTGAGGAACAGAGCGACACAGGAGCCCCACGTTCTTTCCATGTGCCCTAGGGTAAGTCCTGGCACCTTTCTGGAACCCACCCTCCTACCTACAGCTGTGTTGAGGAGTGATTGTTAAAGTACACAGTAAAGACTGGGCAGCAGGCATCCTTATGCCTGCGAGTGTGTTTACCCGACAGAAGCAAGTGTTAACTTTCAAATATTTTCACCGCAGGGTTATGACCTGAAATTTTACTAACCTGTTTCCTCAACCAAGGAATTACCTTAAGAAAATGCCTTTGGCACAGTCAGGGCATCTTCCTGCTCTCAGACCTCCTTCTGAGAACAGGAAGGGGTGGGAGGGGCACCCAGAAGAAGTGAGCTTGACAGAGATGCTCAATGTTTCTCTTCTCCTGTGTGTGAGGGAGAGGGCTGCCAACAGAGCCAGCTCACTGGAGAAGCCGAAGGGCTGGGCGAGAAGCCTGCTGGGTTCTTCATGAGCTCCCCACGCCTGTGATCAGCTGTGTTCAGCTTTCATGGCTGCCTTCTAAAAAGCTACAGATTTTCTGCTGTATGTGTATATGCTGCATGCTTATTTTTATTTATATTTATTTGAGATTCAGGGAGAGTTTTTTCAATTCATTTGTTCATTCCACAAATGTCTGCAACAGCTAGGGCTGGACTGGACCAAAGCCAGGAGCTTGGAACTCAGTGCAGGTGGTCTATGTGGGTACAAGGGACCCAGGCACTTGAGTCATCACTGCCTCCAAGAAACCGCCTGGAAAAAAAGAAGGAACAGGGATTCAAGCCAGGCATTCCAGTTTGGGGTCTAAGAGCTTCCGGTGGCATCCTACCCACTGCAGCGAATGCCTGCCCCTGCCCCTGCATGGGATGCACCAGGCTCAAGACAGGGCAAGCATCCCCGTCAACCCCCTCCTCTCCAATCCCCCACAGAGGCCGAAGTTTCAGATCCACCACTACACTAGTATGAGATAAACACTGAAAGAACAATTGCTTGCAAAAACAGTTATTCTGGAGGCCACACATCTCAAGCAAGTCTTATTCTCCACCATTGTACCTGTTCTTACCCTTCAGAATGGACCCAGTAGTTGAAACGGACAGAAGTGTGGGCTGTAAGGGAAGCCCCCACTGCTCCCATTGCCAACCCACCAGTGAGGGAGAGCCAGGAGCTGGGCTCTTGCCTCTCCCCAACCCCACTCCAGCGGGTGAGTTAGAGAACACCCCTTGAAAGAGGACAAGGGCTCACATCACCTTCAGAGGCATTCACCTGCCCCCAGGCACTAACCTATAAAAAGAAAAGGAACAGAAACTCTCCGTCATGCTCTCTGCAGCCACACTCACGTGGTACAGAGGAACTTGCAGTTCACCAAGCCAGTTATTTCCATGCTGGTGGTATCATGTGCAGCTCAGTGTGTGAGCACTGAAACCCCTCAGCCTCAGCTTCCCCTCGGGGTGTGACAGTCCCACGTGGCTGGCAAGAGAGCGTACTGCTGCATGGCACGTGGCAAGGGAGCACTGGTATGTGGGCAGGAAGACCATGTCCTTCAGTGCAGCTCCTCGTCAGAGCTACCAAAGGACTCCTGTCCTGAACACCTGCCTTCACTCAGCCCTTCCCAAAGCCATTCACTCATTCACCAGTGATGCAATGGGCACCCTCTGTGTGTTGGCGCTGTGCAAGAAAGCACAGAAAGCTGGAGCACCTAGGCACATGTGCATAACATTGCCACAGCTGGAGAGGAAAATAGGACCTGTTTACCCAGGACTCTGTGAGCTACAAGTGTTGGTCTATCTTAGGAGAAGCGAGACTATAAGGGATCCTGGGCAGGAGAATAAGATGAATATATTTGTGCTTAAGAGTTGGTTTCCATTTTGTAAACAGCAAGAGGATGCATGAAGCCGTGTGGGGAATGTCAGAAGTTCAGGTGAGAAATCAGGATGGCCTGCACTCAGGTGGTCTGAGTGTAGTTTGGAGAAAGATCTGTCAGGGAGCTAAATTATGGGGTGTCTAACGGTCCGATCCTGGACCTCAAATGTGGGACGAGGAGATCACGTGGATGGTGTATCAGAATCTGGCTGTCAGGTCCAGACAGGTCATTCAGCAAATGAAGAGACACAAGATGAGTGCCAAAGGCAGGAACTCCACCTGCAACAGCAGCCAGAGACATCTGGAGACATCCAAACAAGTGGTTGGGTGACTGTCTAACACATACCGACACACCCGGAGCTTCATTCATTCCTTCAGCAGGCATGCACTGAGCACCCAGCGTGTTCTCGGCAGCATTCAGTACAACGGTGATACAAGAAAAAAAACAAAAACAAAAACAGAAAGGCAAAAACACCTGCCTTCATAGACCCTGTGTGATAGTAGCTGAAGAAAAACAACAAGATAAGTACAGCATAGAACCTCTGTGTTGATGGTAAGCCTACCAGATGAAGAAATCGCCAAAGGGAGTGGATTGATCTGTGAAGGCTGCCTTAACAAAATACCAATACTTAAATGACAGACATTTATTTTCTCGTTTTTGTGAAGACTGGAAATCCAAGGTCAAGATGCCAGAAAATTCAATTTCTCACCTCCTTGCTCCAGGCTCATAAAGCCTTTCCTCTGTGCCTGTGGCCAGAGAGAGAGCAAGCTCTACCAAGTGTCTTTTACAAAGCTACTCATCCTGTTGGATCAAGGTTTCATTTTTATGGCTATCATCTAACCTTGATTACCTTTATCTCTAAATACAGCCCAGTTTGGGGTTGGGATTTCAACAGACGAACGGGAAGCACAAGGACACACCAGTCAGTCCATAACGGGCGGGGAGTGCTGTGGGCACACGAATGCAGCAGAGGTCAGCTCTCCCCTGAAGCCACCCGCCACCCCGAAGGACAGCTCCCATGCCTGACCTCTAATATCAAGCTCTGAGGTTTTACCATAGGAATGTTAGGGATTTGATATCACGAGGAGCAGAAGCAAGATGATGCCTGCACCTGACTTCCTCACACTGAGCAGGACAGATCTGAGATGTGTTCTGTCTGGCTTCCCAGAAGTCCTCGTATCCATTGCTGTGGCATCTGATGTTGGCTCTCACCCCTTCCTCTTTTCACTTGCCTGCATCACTGAGCTTTCTGACAGTATCTCCTAGAAAGCATATTGCTTTTACTATTTTGTGGTCTTCAGTTGGGAGGATTCCAATTAAGATGGGGTTTTCAACTTTTGCAATGTAGTAAAGCATGTTGCCCCACCACCACCACACACATGTCCAGGGGAGACCTCGGTGAAGTGACATTTAAATCATGTTCTACAAAGACTGAGGAAGCAAATTGGGGGGATCTGAACTGAAGTGTTCCATCCAGAAAGAGGAGCAAGTACTCAGCCCTCAAGTGGTGCTAGCGTAGAGTTCTAAGGGCAGAGTTCTAGGACCAGAGAGACTGGGGGAGGATAGCAAGGAGTGAGATCAGCTGGGTAATGCTCGACCACATGATAGAGCAGTCCTAAGGAAGTCAAAGGAAATGGGATGTAAGCAGAATGTATCATTTTAAATTTTCTAGTAGAGAGAGAAAAATAAAAGAAAGGAAGAAAGTCGGAAATAGGGGCAGGCATTTGAGATGGTTAAGACTACCACCTGTATCCTGAGTTCAAGTCCTCGCTCCACTCCCAAGTGCTACTTCCCACCAGTTCACACACTGGAGGGATTACAAGTTGTTAGATCCACATGGGAGACCCAGACTCAGCTCTTGGCTCCTGACTTCTGCCTAGCCCAGGCGCAACTATTACAGGCAATTCAAGAATTGAATATACTTCTCTCTTTGTCTCCCTAAAAAGGAAAAAAAAAATGGGAGGGGGAGTAGGGGAGATGAGTAAAAAAATAATAAAATTAACTTAATAGTATATTTTCTTGGTCAAAATACCCAAAGTGCTATTTTGCAACACACAACCAACATTAAAGAAATTACTTAGCAGACATTTCACCTTTTTTATTATTATGTCTTCAACATTCTAGCATTTACTTACATTTTACATTTATAGCACATCTCAAATTAGATGCAAAATTTCCATCAGACATATTTAACCCTTGCTATGAGCTAAAGTGTGTACACCAAAAATCCATATGTCAGAGTTCTAACCTCAGCACTTCAGACTGTGACTAGATGTGGATGTTCGAACCTTTAAAGAAGTAGTTGGGGGCAGAGTGAGGTCATACTGGTGGGCCCTGGTTCCATTTGACTGTTCCTCAGAGGCATACACAGAAGGAAGACTGAGTGTAGATGCCAAGGGTGTTGCAAGGAACGAGGCCTTGGAGCAAGTTCGCCTGTGATCCTTGGATGGTGGATATTTGTCCGTTAGAATCATGGAAAAGTCCATTTCTATTTCAATCAATCATCCAATCCTAGCAAAGATCAAGATAGCGTATATTTAGATTTCTCTAAATGTAAAACTACATAAAATTCATGGTTGGTTGGAAAATTAGATGCTCACACACACAAGTTTTTCGAAACACTCTAAAAAGTTTCTCTTTGGCTGAAGCTCAATTTTCCATGCCTGAAGCTCCATTTCTCCATTTCCCATAAGCACTAACCACACGGGGTTAGCGGTTCCAGTGTCAGGACGGCCATGGAACCTCGTGGACCCTTTGGCTCTTACCCAAGTGAAGTGGAAAGATGGCAGAGATTTCTGAGCAGAAGAATGGCACAATCACAGTGACTGCTGTGCTTAGGTGAGTGGGCAAGTACGGAAGCTGGATAGCTCCAGCTAGCACAGAGACAAAGATGATTGCTTGAAGAAAGGCAGCAGTGATGCAGGCTAGAAGTGATACGTTTCTGGATACATTTCAGAAGCACAGATGGCAGGATTTTCTGATGAAATATTAAATGTGTGTATTATTAAGAATTAAGAATATCAAGTTTCCTTACCCCCTTTTTTCATTAATGTTTTAATTTATTTTTTTATTATTTTTTAATTGGAAAGTCGGATTTACAGAGAGAAGGAGGGACAGAAAGCTTTTCCATTTGCTGGTTCACTCCCCAAGTGGCCACAACTGCTGGCGCTGAGCCAACCCAAAGTCAGGAGCCAGGAGCCTCTTCAAGGTCTTAGACATGAGTGCAGGGTCCCAAGGTTTTAGGCTGTCCTCTTTTGCTTTCACAGGCCACAAGCAGGGAGCTGGAAGGGAAGTGGAGCATCCAGGACACAAACTGGCACCCACATTGGATCCCGGCAGTGCATGCAAAGCAAGGACTTTAGCCACTAGGCCACCATATCAGGTCCTATGTCAATTTTTTAAAATTTTATTAACATGGTACAGGAGCAATAGCTCAATGGCTAAATCCTCACCTTGGGAATGCTGACAGCCCATATGGGCACCGGTTCATGTTCCAGCTGCTCTGTTTCCATCCAGCTCCCTGCTAGTGGCCTGGAAAAGCAGCAGAGGATGGCCCAAAGCTTTCAGACCCTATACCCTTGTAGAGACCCAGAAGAAGGTCCTGGCTCCTGGCTTTGGATCAGCTCAGTTCTTGCCATTGCAGCCATTTGGCAAGAGAACTAGCAGACAGCAGATCCTTCTCTCTGTGTAACCTTCTCTCCATGGGTCTGATCTACCTTTCCAATAAAACAAAGAAATCTTTAGAAAAAAAAAGTTATTAACATGTGACTTTTGCACATTCTAGTGGAGATATAGTATAATATTTCAACACATATTGGTGTTGTAAACTGAACAAATGAGACAGCTGGCCTTTCCTCTTCCTTCACTTTTCCTTGTATGTTTATGTAATCCATTACCCTGAATTAGAGTCACAGTACTCGGCTGTGTGACATTAAAGCTCATTGTTTTTATCTGTTGCTGTTTAACCACTGTTGAACTTCTATACTCTCTTCTGTTCTTGCCAGGAACCACTAATCACTATATTCAGTTCAGATTGCTCATCTTTTAAATGACTTCATATGAGAGGAAACGCGTGCTATTTGTAAGTGTGGCTTATTTCATGTAGCCTTCAGTTATACCGACTTTGCTGCACATGTCAGAATTTCATTCTTTTTAATGGATGGATAGCAGCCTGTTGCGTACTTGGACCACATGTCCTTTCTATTCACCTTTTAATATTAGACAAGGAAAACTGTTCAAATAGAAAAAGGGGAAGTTAAATTATCTGCTAGCAAGTAACATGACTTTAAATGGAGAAAAACTAGACTGAAACAAGAAATCATTAAAACTCTAAAATCATATGTTCTCTCTCATAGAAGGCAACCTTGATGCAAAATACAAGATCAATAGCCCTCAATACTGTTTTGCTATATCTCAAGAGGTTTGATACTTTTGTTTTTATTTTTATTTCAATGAAAAGCAGGTTTTTCTGATTTTGTTTTGTTTTGTTTTTTTACTAATTTCCTCACTGACTCATCAGTCACACAGTAGCATCATTTGCTCCAAGGTTTTGATTTTCTTTTTCATTTCTTCAGCAACACATTGGGCATTCAGCAGCACGCTATTTAACTTTATGTTGCTAATTTTCTATGTTTTCTTCCTGCTGATTTTGTTTTATGGCTTTTCATTTAAGGGAATGTGTAGTAGAGACTAGCACATCCAGATGTGAAGATACAATGCAGGATGCATCTCTACTTCTAAATCAAAGATGGACTCCCACTGAAACTGTTGAATATATCTTGACAATAGCATGCTAGGTCTCTGCCATTTTCCACGCCTGCAATATCAGGATACACTTAAATAGCAGAATGATGGACTTACGACTGCTTATGAAGGACTACTCTATTGTAAAAATATAGGGGAAATCAGGGCTGAGGGAAGATTTGGAGAGGAGAAGGTAAATCCAGAGCCTATGACACTGTGTCATATAATAAAATAAACATTTAATGTTAAAATAAAGAAAGTTGCAGGACTCAAAATCAACACACAAAAAATCAGTAGCAATTTATACTCAACAATGAATTCACTGGGAAGAGAGTTAGAGCAAGCCCATTCACAATTTCAACAGTAACAAAGGCCTTGGAATGAATTTAAGAAAGGATGTGTAAAGAACTCCTAGAGTGAACTTTCACAATGAAAATCATAGAACACTAATTGTAGACATTTCCCATGAAAAAAATGGAAAGACCTCACCACATCCTTTGACAGGAAGAATTAACCTCATTAAAATCAAAGCAATTCGCAGCGCCTATGTAATCAACATCAGAATATCAATGACGTTCTTCACAGACCTAGAAAAAGAAACTAACATTCATACCAAAGCACAGACAGCTTTAAACTGCCTCAGCCATCCCAAACAAAAAGAACAAAGCTGGAAACGTCACAACATCAAGTTGCTTTCTTAAAAAATAATTTATTTTACTTATTTTTTGGAAACTCAGATATACAGAGAGGAGGAGAGACAGAGAGAGGGGAAGATCTTCCTTCCACTGGTTCACTCCCCAAGTGGCCACAAAGGCCAGAGCTGAGCCTATGCAAAGCCAGGAGCCTCTTCCGGGTCTCGCACATGGGTGCAGGGCCGCCAGGATACAAACCAGCGCCCATGTGAGATCCTAGCACATGATACGCTAGGCTACCGTGCCGGGTCCTATAACTGGCTTCTTTGTGTGTGTTAAATAATTTTTTTCTGGTTAGTCATTCAAATTTACTTGTTTCTTTTCCTATATATTTTGTATTATGTTCTTTTATAGTTGCCCTAAAAATTGTAATTAATAGTGAGAACATTCAAACTTGAAGGGTTGAAGGAAAAAGGAACAAAGAAGATGTTGAAAGTACAGAAAAACTGTGAATATAGCAGTGTCCTAAAAACAAAGCCAAGAAAGAACCCAAGGAAGAGGGACAGAGCAGGTGTGTTGAGACCTGCTGAGACAGCAGAAAGATAAGACACTCATTAGACCCTTAATTATCAACAGAAAAGGGCTTGCAATGGCTCAGAAGTAGCAAAACATCATTTTTGCCTCTCCAATATCCATTCCTTTTCTCTTGCTGAATTCCCCCAATTCATTCTGATACTCATACTTTCCTCTAGGGTAGAATTTGTATGTATGATCAATGTTCATGTGTATGTACGTTTGTGTATGTGTGTATATGTGTATGTATGTGTGTGTATATATATGTATTTGAAAGTCAGGATTACAGAAAGAGAGACTGTGTCTACCCATAGTTTGCTACTCAGATGGCTGCCATGCCCAGGGCTGAGCCAGGCCAAAGGCAGGCTGTGGGAGCCAGATGGCTGCCATGCCCAGGGCTGAGCCAGGCCAAAGGCAGGCTATGGGAGCCAGGAGTCAGGAGCTTCCTTCAAGTCTCCTATGCAGGTAACAAAGACCCAAACACTTGGACCATCTTCTGCTGCTTTTCTGAGGCCATTGGAAAGAGCAGGGAGTTGGATAGGAACTGGAAGTAGACATACTGCCTGCTTCCCAACACGAAACCCTATATCAGAGGTTGTTTTGTTTTGTTTTGTTTTGCTTTGTTTTGTTTTTTATTCTGGCACTATTACCATTCACAGTGAGATGATTCTTTGGGGCCAGGCTGGGGGAAGATTAGGAGGAGAGGTTGTCCTGCATACCGTAACATTGCTGGCTATTCAGTGTCTTCCATGGCTTGTCCTCATTACACCGCTAGTACAACTCTTCCTACCCCAGATGGTTAGAACAAAACCTCCCCTGGGTATAAAATCAACTACCTCTTAGAAAAACCACTGCCCTAGGGTATAGTTGCTCTGGCCTAATCCAATCCACACCATCCCATTCCAAATACATACAAATCAAAAACACTACAACAAGCATTTTTTGGAAGATTTATTTCTTTGGTGCATAGGTAAAACTTTTCAAACAAGTATATCCACGTTCCCTCAATGAAAAAGTCAGAATCAGAATGAGGTTGACATCACATGAGGCTGAATAATACCAAAGAAACTGGGTTTTGATTATGATGTTAAGCTGCTCAACCAATTCTGAATTGGATTTAAGACTACTACATCCCATCTTTTGTTTAAGCCAGTTTCAGGTGGATTTTCTGTTGATTCTGTCAAAAGAAAAGCTTTAGAAATTTCACTGGGCAAAGAAGCTTTTACCATTTTGGCAGCCATCAGAATCAGCAGAGGGTCAGTAACTGCTGCTCCTCGGACGTGGGCAGGCTGCAGTGAGGGAGAGAAGACAGAGCAAGGGTTGGAAGCTGCCCTACTGATTACAGTCTCATGTGCACCTGTTGGACCAGTGACTGATGGAAGCTTCACTGCTGTGACTGGTTGAGATTGAGCTATTTGTTATAAAAGCAAATATTCAGTTAATTTATGCACTAAGGCTGCTATTCATTACATAAGTATGGATAACTCTTCGGGCCCAAACGTGGTCTAATAATACTAAAGGCTTCATCAACTGTAAATTAGAGTAAATGTTCAAATGAACATCAAAAATGCCTTTCATTAATGTCCAGTTTGGGAAGAAATTTCCATGCTGTGGGCTTCATCAACATGGCCTAATCATCAGGTCAGCTGAAGCTGTTCTACAAAATCCTATAGCAGAAAAACAGAGAGAGAGAGAGAGAGAGAGAGAGAGAGAGAACGAACACTGGATTCTCAGTGCCTTTTTTATTGCCTACCTGACATTGAAGATCTCACCCATGTAGGGCAGCAATTATCAAACTGTGGTCCCCAGAGCCACAAGAGCTGGGAGGGGACCCACAAACTCCAGTTCCCTTTTCAAAGTAATACTAAGATGTTTCACAGCATTTGCACTCTTGATGGTGGGCAAACCTTGCAGGCACCTGTAGCACGAATCCATGAACCATTTTCATAGAAATTATATTGTTTATTCACATTTTTTAAAGATCTATTATTTTTATTGAACTATAAGATCTATTATTTTTATTGAAAAGTCAGGATCTATTTATTTTTATTGGAAAGTCAGATATGTAGAGAGGAGGAGAGACAGAAAGATTTCTGTCCACTGATTCACTCCCCACGTGGCCACAAAGACCAAAGCTGAACCATTCCGAAGCCAGGAACCAGGAGCTTCTTCCAGGTCTCCCATGTGGGTGCAGGGTCCCAAGGCTTTGGGCCATCCTCAACTGCTTTCCCAGGCCACAAGCAGAGAGCTAGATGAGAAGTGGGGCCAAAGGGACATGAACCAGCACCCACATGGGATCCCGGTGCATACAAGGCAAGGACTTAGCCACTAGGCTGCCACATGGGGCCCTTTACTCACAATTTTTAAAATTCTACAGCCCTGACTGCCTGTCTTGCTAATTCTGTATGACTGAGTGAAAAGGCTGCTCCCAGCACTGCAGCAGCATTCCCAAGCACCATGAGCTGCTGGAGATGTGAGGAAAACAGCATGCAACTATACTGGTTGCTTTATATATATGTATATATATATATATATTTTATGAACCGTCATTTTTACTTGAAAGAACAACTGACAGACAAACTACGATTTTTTTAACTGGGATATTTGGCAGGCATTTCCTGGAAAATGAGCCAAGTGAACCTGTCACTTTGAGGAAAACAATCGACAGGATTCGTAGCCAGTGATAAAATTTGAGCTCTCAAGAGAAAATTAGGATTTTGACAAACTAGTATTCCACCTCAGTAAGCTTGACAGCTTGCTAATCCTTAAGAACTTTTCAGATGAGATCGGTGGTGATGTTAAAAGATGTGATTTTTGTGATATTGTATAATAAAACATGTCAAGTTTGGAAGATCTGCTTAACTCATTAAGTCATTTTCTACTAGTTTGCTTGTCATTTTCCCACTGATTTTAGAGATTCTTCTGTGTGTTCTAGATAGGAATCACCTGGCAGTTTTGTGAATGTGAAACATCTTATTGCACACCTCTTCATGGAGCGTTTCATAGAACTTCTTGCTTTCAGTGTAGTCTGATTCCTCAGTCTCTTCCTTGGCACTTAGTGTTTGTTCTTCTTGTTTTCTGATCCAGAACTGTAACTATAGTCTCTCATGTTATCTTCAGAAATTCTGTGGTCTTAGCTTTTACATTTAGGATTTTAATCTACCTGCCTTTTTAAATTAAGTATGCATCATATGAGGTGGTGATATATTTTCATTACTTTCATATAAATAATCCATTGTCTAATTACCATTTATTTAAAGCCCATCTCTGCCAACTGATTTGCAATATCAATGTTCTTTAAAAGGTTTTAAATTTATTTCAGAAGCAGAGCGATAGAGATATGTACACTGAAATAATCAGAGGGAGACCTAGCAAGAGGTCTCCCCTCTGCTGGCTCATTCCCCCAACACCGGCCACAGCCAGAGCCGGACTGGGCTGAGGTTCTGAGCTGAAGGAACTCAGTTCCGGTTGGTGGCAGGGCCCAGTCTGTGTTATCACCTGACTCACATTAGCAGGAAGCTGGAATTGAGAGCAGAACCAGAACTCAAACCCAGGCATTCTGATTCGTGAAGCAAGCCATCTCAAGCAAAGACTTGAGCCATCCTCCACTGCTTTCCCAGTGGCAGGGTGCTGGATCAGACTAGAATCAGCACCCATATGGAATGCTGGCACTGCAAGGTGGAGGATTATCAGCATTGTCACTTTTCTAATGTAAGTCTTTCTCTAATCCCATATCCAATACCACACCATCTCAATTATTATGAGTTAAAAATAATTCACTATTAGTGATTATCAAGAGTAATTCTTCATCATTACTGATCAGAACTTTTCACCACATACTTTAGCCATTCTCTACATTTCTAAATATATTTTCAAATCAGCTTTTCAGGTCCCACCAGAAATCAGAAGGTCTTAGAATTTGTAAGGAAATCACATAAACATTTATATTAGTACATCAGTTTCACAATGTTAGGTCCTGCAATCAATGAACATAGAATATTTCTCAACCTATTATGTCTGCTTTATTGACTCTCAAGAAAAGATTATAATCTTCTTCTAAGAGGTTTTACACGACTTTTATTAGATTTTCTGCCAGTTACTTTTGGATCTGTGATTTGATTTTACACTCCTTCCAAGTTAATAAGTTGGCCTATTATTGCTTCATAAATGCTGGCAGAAGATACAATACTACTGCAGAGATGTAAAAACTCAATTACTCAGAGCACAGAGAAGCGCGTGTGCCCTGGTCGGCTTCAACTCGAATCCCTAGGTGAATCCTGTGTGCAAAATGGGTTTGCTTCACAGCTGAGCAACGCTGAGTTTGGCAAACTCATTATTCTGTTGCAGGCTGACACTTTTTCCCAGAGAAAGACATTACCTCATTCTTCAATTTCTCTCTGCAATAATTACCCGGAGGTAGGTTTCATGCGAAGACTTGTCAGGGCCTTGCATTGCCGCCATTCCCAACCAGAAACATAGAAGCATGAGAGGCCTATGGAGAAGTACCTCCCAACAGTATTTCACACAATACTGTGAACAACTACAATTTTAAAATGTTATTTTCTCTCTGTTGCTGACATATAGAAATAACTGAACTTTGTATCATAAGTCCCTATCTCCTAACCTCAGTAAACTCGTTAATTCTAAGCATTTGTCCCTGGATTTTGTGTAATTGTGAAAACATACAAATCACATTTTTAAATAACTCAATGCTCTTTCTTTCCTTCTAAATCATATCCTCAGTTTTGTTCATCTGCCTACTGGAGAGGCAGAAAGAGACAGAGAGCTGGTGATTTCACGCTCTGGAGCATGGCCCTAACTCCCCGAACGGTTCCGGGCCAGGGTTATTGCCAAAAGCTGGTGTAGCAATCCCAGTCTTCCCCTTAGGGGCAGGAACCACATTGTTTGAACGTTCAGCACTGCTTGCTAGGGTGTGTGTGGCTATGAGGCGGAGTCGGGGCTGGAGCCCGGGATCAGATCCAGGGCCTTGATGTGGGCTGCAGTGGTCGACTGCTGAGCTACTCGCTCATTCCAGGAACCCCTACATCAAAGTGCTGAGAGATCGCACCCTTGTCTCACTTTGCACATTATAGAATTTACTAATGTAAAAAATGTTTTCTCCAGTTTTTCTCCCCCTGAACGTTTTTTGAGGGGGCAGACTTTATTTTGGGCAGATGGTAATTTCTTTCTACTTTCATGTTACTAAATGTTTCGAATAAATGAATGACATTTTCTTGAACCTATAGAGATTATCACATGGTTTATTGTCATTCACCTAATAATGGGTGTTTTTTTGTTTTTTGTTTTTTTTAAGATTTTTTTTAGTGGAAACTCAACTATACAGAGAGGAGGAGAGACAGAGAGAAAGATCTTCCGTCCGATGATTCACTCCCCAAGTGGCCACAACGGCTAGAGCTGAGCCAATCAGAAGCCAGGAGCCAGGAGCTTCTTCCAGGTATTCCACATGAGTGTAGGGTCCCAAAGCTTTGGGCCATCCTCAACTGATTTCCCAGGCTAGAAGCAGGGAGCTGGATGGGAAGTGGAGCTGCCAGGATTAGAACCGGTGCCCATATGGAATCCCCAGGCATGCAAGGCAAGGATTTCAACCACTACACTATGATGCGGGGTCCCATTTGCCTAATAATGTTACAACAAATTTAATTTTTTTAGATGAAAACTTTGCATTCTTAGACACAGTACAATGGCTTAACTGGCTAATGCACCAAGCACCAGGATCCCACATGGGCTCCAGTTCATGTCCTGGCTGCTCCATTTCTGATCCAGCTCCCTGCTTGTGACTTACAAAAGCAGTCGAGGACAGTCCAAAGCCTGGGTACCCTGCATCCACGTGGGAGATCTGAAAGAGGCTCCTGACTTAAGATCAGTTCAGCTTTGGCCATTGTGGTCATTAGAGGAGTGAATCAACAGATCGAAGATCTTTCTCTCTCTATCGCTCCTTCTATCTGCCTTTCCAATAAAAATAAATAAATCTTTTTTAAAAAAAACATTTTATATTTTTAAGATAAATCAACTCCAACATGATATATTATCACTTTTGCACACTGTTAAATTTAACTAACCTTTCTATTCACTTATGTTGGCATTTTAGCTATAAATTCTCTCCACATGCTTCCTTAGCTTCAACTTATTCATTTTGATTTGCAGTAGTTTCTTTTATTTAGTTATAGATATTCTATGACCATATGCATTTCTCCTTGGATGAAAACTTATTTATTTATAAGTATTTTAAGATTTTCACCAAATGATAGCTTTGTAAGTTACTACCTCATCATTAACTTCTAGTTTAACTGGACTGAGCTCAAAGAACCACCTATTTTTTCAGCCTTTTAATTTTTTAGATTTGCTTTATAACATAAGGCCCTGTATATGGAAAATACACTGTACATGTTGAAAAAGACATGTGCTACACCTGTAAAAGATAATGAAATATTCCACTAAGCCAGAAGTTTTCAGCGAATTGTTCAAATGTTCTATATTTTCATTAGATTCTATGTACTCGATAATTAACCAAGAAACTGGTGTTCAAATGACTTACTCGAGTTATGTATTTGTGGAATTCTTAAAATTGTCTCAATTTTTGCTTGACAATTTAGTCATGCTATTAAGATATACACAATTATTTTGGGATTGGCTTCTTCCACTGAGTGTAATATTCTCTAGTTGGGACCATTTTATTGTAAATGGTAGAATTTCATATATTCTCCCTGATACAAGGCAACCTTCATGCAAAATACAAGATCAATAGTATATAGGTAAACATTTATATATGTATATTCATCAACAGAAACTATATAAGGAAAACTAACATACCAAGAAGGAAGGTACAGTGCAGTATACATCTCTATTCCTGAATAAAGAATGGACTCCCAATGAAACTGTTACATATGTCTCGACAATAGGATGCCGGGCTTTCTCTCATTGTCTAGATCTACAATGTTGGGACACACTTAGATAGCAGAATGATGGACTTGGGGCTATTGCTGCTCAAGGCTACACTATTGTAATAATATAGGGGAATTTGGAGGGGGAAAGGTTTGGAGGGAGAGGGGCTGGGGAAATCCTAAATTTAAATTTTGAAAAATTTAAAATATGTGTTTTTTAAAAGATATACATAATCTAATTTTTGTCTTTATTTGATGAACTGAACTTTTTATTTCCATTAAGTGTTCTTTATCTCCGGGAAGAATTCTGGCTTTTCTGATCTTAAATTAACTGTACCTACCAGCTTCTGGTCAGTTTGGCCTTGTCATAACTATGTTTCTTCAATCTTTTTTCCTTTCATTTTTCTTATATCCTTACATTTTAAATGTTACTTTTCTGAGATATTTCCTCCATACTGTTTTAATGGACTCCTCACAACAGTTTTTTAATTCAGAAGAATTACAATGGTAGTACGGTTTCCAGATAGCCTATACTTAGTTGTCCCTAATTTTTGACTTCTTAAATTAATGTGTCAAATTTGTTAGAATTAACACATTATTATTAACTAAACTCAAACTGCCTTAGTTTCTGCCTCAGATCTTTTTATCTATTCTCACATTCCACCCATTTCACATAACTTTTAGTCATAATGACCTCTTAGCTTCCTCCTGGCTGTCTTTGATGAGGACGACCATTAAGATATTTTGTCAAAGATCTCTCAGTAGATTTTCTAACGTTTTTCTAGTTATTAGACTGGGATAGTTTGTTCAGGGAAGTGAGACTATAGAAGACAAGTACCAATGCCACCCCATCATATTAAGGGTACTTTCTGTCAGCATGGCTTATTGTTATTGATGCTGACCTTCCTCACTTGGCTAAGACTGTGCTTTTCAAGTTTATCCAAAATTAAATTATTTCTCCTTCGCTCAAAGTCTCTGGAAGGAAGGTTCTGCGTGCAGACAAACCTTGAGTTACAGTAGAGAGCTATCTGTCACTTCCTTAAACATATCTATATAAATTTTTGGAATATTTCTGTGTGGAAGCACTGTGTCCTCTGTTTTTTCATTTATTTAGTCATTAAATCACTTATTTATACCTTGAGAGATTCCTGGGTATATTTTTATTTTTGCTTATACTTTAGATTACAAATCAATGTTTATTTTCTTGCTCAAATTGTTCCCACTTTGGCTATCCATCATTTTCTCCATTGGCTCACGTTATGAGCACTTTTGATTTACCCACACATTATGGAGTGTCCCTTTTACTTTTTTTATTTTTTTAAAGATTTATTTTACTTTTATTGGAAAGGCAGATATACAGAGAAGAGGAGAGACAGAGAGGAAGATCTTCCGTCCGATGATTCACTCCCCAAGTGAGCCGCAACGGCAGATGCTATGCCAATCCAAAACCAGGAGCCTCTTCCGGGTCTCCCACGTGGGTGCAGGGTCCCAAAGCTTTGGGCCGTCCTCAACTGCTTTCCCAGGCCACAGGCAAGGAGCTGGAAGGGAAGTGGGGCTGCCGGGATTAGAACCGGCACCCATATGGGATCCCGGGCGTGCAAGGCAAGGACCTTAACCACTGCGCCATCGTGCCGGGCCCCCTTTTACTTTTTTTTAAAGATGCATGTATGCATTTGAAAGTTAAGATAGCAGAAAGGAGGGGAAAGTGTAGGGAGGATGAGAAGGAGGAAGAGAGAGCACAAGAGAGAAAGAGAGAGAGACTACAAGGCAGGAGCTAGGAGCTTCTTTCAGGCCTCCCATGTGGGCAACAGGGGCCTAAGCGCTCAGGCTGTGCTACACTGCTTTTCTAAGACCATTAGCAACTGGCTAGCCTGGAAAAGCAGCCAGGACAGGAACCACCACCTGTATAAGGTGCTGGCACTGCAGGCAGTGGTTTTATCCTCACTATGCAAGAAGACTGGAGAATGAGTGGTTTTATCAGCAGTCATATTTGCTTTTGTATATCTTTGAGTAGTTTCCCATTTTCTGGCACTACAAAATGTTCCAGGTTCATCTTGCATATTTCTTCCTCCAATCTTACAATTAGCCATTTCTCTAAAGAGACTGGCTTCTTTTGTTCTGTAATGGTATTATCCGTGACCTAAATGCTACGTGGATTCCCAGGAAGTGAGATGTAATTCATTTTAGGTTCTTTCAACTGACAGAGCAAATGAATACATGTCTGCATATAAATCCATATGTAACCATTTTTATCTATATTAGATTAGACATGAGTTCTTAACTGATGTCTCCAAGACTAATCCATTACCATATGGTTCGTTCCAGCTTCCTTCCTTGGCTCATCTGTAAATTTGCACTCCAGCAGTGAGAAACGTAGTTCCTGCCGTCTGTCATCTATTTACTTAATTGCACAGCTCCATATACATGCATGGTGGTATCAGAATCGTTAGTCTGTAGCTCCATGGGAAATAATTTTGCGATATGAAATATAGTGCTTACATTCAGTTTCTTTCATTTCCAAAGTTATTTAGGTCTATACCTTTATTCCCTAATTCTTCAGTGAGGTCTTTTAAAACACAGTTGTCACAGCGCTAGATTCTATTGTTCCACTTTGCATTCTCTCCTTGGATCTGCCAGATTACGAAATGATTTTTTTTAACTTGCATGCATGTCAGCTCAGTTTGTGTTATAAAGCTCTATGAGTTTTCACGAAAAGCATCAGGACATGTATCTGCAGTCATACTATCATGCTGAACCACTCCCCTGAGCATAATCTATACATCTTTCACAACTCCCTCACATCCCCTGGAAACCACTGAGACTTCTACGACCTGTACACCGGAGCCTTCTTCAGAATTTCTATAGCTGCAATCAAACAACTAGTAGTCTTTTAAGACTGGCTACTGGCACTGAGCAACATGCTTACCATGGCTTCATAGCCCATTTTTTGTTATTTTTTAATCACTGAATAATACTCCATTGCATCGATATGCCACTGTGTTCACCGATTCACTACTGAAGAACATCTTGGTTGCTTCCAGTATGTGGTAATTACAAATAATCTTATTCTGGACGTGTGTGTCAAGGATTTTGCGTGGGTATATATTTTCAGCTCAGTAGGATATTCCTGTATTCCTATATGTAGGAATGTGCTTTCTGGATGATATGGCAAAACTAGGTCTAGCTTTGTAAGAAATTTCCAGACTTCCAAAGCGGTTGTTCATTTCACATTCTCATTAGAAGTAAATTGAGCTCCTCTTCCTCTGAACTTTAGCCACTTTTGGGGTTTGGGCCATTCTAGAAGAAGTGTACTGGTATCACACTGTGGTTTATAATCAGCAATTCTCTAGTGACGGCGATGTTCAGCACTTTTTCACACGCTTATTTACCATCTGTCTATCTTCTTTGATCTGTTTGGTCCTTTGAGAATTTTTGCAGAGCTTTTACTGCTTTTAATAATTTATTAAACAGGGCTGCTTTGGAGCAGCTTGGGCCATCTTGGCTCCTGCCTGGAGGGCTTGGAGGGCTTAGTGTGCACATGGGACACCCTCACCCTACCAACCACTTCTAGCTGGTCGGGGGCGTGGCCCAGCCTGGATGCTTCGGAATGGCTAGGCCACCTTGGCTCCGGTGGCCAGTGTGCCCATTGGGTGTTGAGCTCCGCCCACTGGCCACTCACCAACGAGCTCTGGGGACTTGGGGTTGATGAACTACTACCTAGGGACATTCACAGATAAGGCTACCATATGTATAGGTAAGGAATGAATCCTGAGGGATTCTAAACAACAAAGCCACTGTACTTGCAAGTAAGCAAGGGGACTGAGACCTGGTGGTTTGGAGAGGAGAGACTGGAAGATCTGCATGGGTCAGACTGATTCACCAGCCCACATAGGAGTCCTGAGATGGACTTGTTAGCGCAGAGTATTGCTGTCCACTGCATGTCAGACCACACGCATGGGGGCCTGCCTAGCTGAGCTAGATCCCAGTACCTGATTGAGAGTTGGAACACGGGATGTGTTACATTAAGCAGGGCCATGACACTAACCAGCATGTGAGAGAACCAGGGCCGGGGGTAGATTCTGCCAGGGGTAAGTGGGTCCAACCCTGTGGAAATACAAGTCCCACTGGTTAGCTCAGGAGTTGGGGTGGTGATAGGCTGAACTAGATGTGAACATGGAACCCGTCAACACTCACTGGTACTGGGGCTGAGAATAGGGTGGGCAGGTCCAAGCTGCAGCACCTGTATGTGCATTCTAAAACAGTGTGTGGGGTGGACTGGCCCACAACATCCACCAGCTCATACAAAGGCCAAGGGAGGGGTAGGTTATGTTGGGCAAGGGCTTACCACCTACTAGAGCATGTGAGATCTGGGTCTGGGAATGGGCTAAGTGAGGGAACCTGGAAAACTCTCCTATGGGGCCACAGCTACCACTGATGAGTACGTATTCCAGACCTAGGGGTAAGGCAAGCTGGGCAAGATAGCCCCACCCGTTGGCAAATGTGTGGGTTGGTTTTGGAAGGGGCAGACCAGGCAGGGTCAAGCAGACCTTAACCTACTGGCAAGTGCAGAAACCAGGTTGGAGTGCAGGTCATGTTGGGCTAGAGTATCATACCTATTGTTTTACATGAGCCTGGGATGGAAGCAGACTAAGCAGGACCAGGTTGCAACACCTGCCAGCAAGAGTTGGGACTAGGGGTTGGCTGTCAGGCCGGGCTGCAGCATCCGCAGGCAAGCCTAAGATGGATGGGAACTATGTCAGGCCAGGTCAGAGCAACCATTGACAAGATCTGTGGATGGGAACAGGCCAGGTTGGGGAGCCTAAGATGGATGGGAGCTATGTCAGGCCAGATCAGAGCAATCACTGGCAAGATCTGTAGATGGGAACAAGCCTGATTGGGGAGCAAAGGGGACACCTTGGCTTGGGTAGGATTCCCATTGGTGAATGCAAGGGGGCTGTGGTTGGGTGTGGATATGGCTGCAGGATCCCTCAGCATGGGTGTGTGCTGGGTCTGGGATGCACCAGACTGGGCTAGAGTCTAGCACCCACTGGTACTAGGCCAGGTCTCTGCCCCTGCTGAGCCATGTGTGAACTATGTCTGGGTGTGGACCAGGCTTGGCTGGGCTGTAACACCCAACAACAAGAACCAGAATGAATGAGGGCTGGTCAGGAATGGCCACTGTTCCTGTAGGACAGGAGGTGAGCTAAGTAGAGTTGGCCCATGAACCCACTGGTATATGCAAGATCTGGCACTGGGAGAAATCCTGATGGAGGAAATTGGGTAACTCCTTTGTGCAAAAACCAAGATGGGAAGCAGCCCAGACCAGGCCAAAATAAGGTACCCACCAGCAAACATTTAGTGCAGGTCAGGGTTAGGCCAGGTGGGGTTAGTTCATATCACCTGCTGGCAAATCTGAGCACCAGAATGGAGTGTGGGTTGGGCCGGGTCGAGACGCAATACCAGCCAGTCCACATGAGGGCTGGGACTGGGGGCTAGCAGGGCTAGGCTAGGCTGTAGCCCCCACCAGCATGAGCTGGAATTGAGGGTGGACCAGGCCTGCCCAGGCTACAGCACCCACTGGCAAATGCCGAGGTGAGGCAGGCTATGCCAGACTGGACTGCAGCACCCAAACAGCACATGTGAAACCCGGGCAGATCCAGTGTGGGGGGCTGCAGGGGACCCCCCTTCCGAACCACTTCTCCCACTGATGAGCATGAGAGCTGGGTTGGGGGCAGACCAGACCAGGCAGGGTCGAAACATCTGACGGCCCACATGTGAGCTGGATCAAGGAAAAGCCAGGCTGGGCTGACTGTACTTCCTGGTACATGCATAAGCCAGAGTGAGTGTGGGTGGGTTGGGCTTTGTCGCAGCATCAGTCATAGATGCTAGCATGGTGGGGGGGAGGGCAAATTCTGTCAAGCACAGACATGGCTAGACATATGGTGGCACCCGGTGGCACCAGTGTGGACTGTATAGTAGGGCTGGTTGGGATGAACTGGGCTTCAATGTACGAGAGCCAAATGGGATGTGGGACAGATAGGACAAGTCAGCTGTACATACTGGCAAGCATGGAAACCAGGATAGGGGGCAGGCCTAGTGAAGGTTATTACGGGTCACTCTGATCAGGCTGCAGCTCTCACTCATTTGCGTGAAGGCCAAGTATGTGGTGGGCAGGATTGGGCTGGACTCCAAACCATTGGTCTGTGTAAAACATGGGACTGGAGGTAGAACTGACCCAGCAATTGCAACTACTAAAGTATGAATAGGCTGATTTGGGTGATGGCTGTGCCAGACCCTGTACTGGCAAACACACACTAGAATCAGGTGTGGGATGGCCTCAGATGAAGTTTGATTGGCAATTCCCTACCAACTGAACTGCTGCACTCAGAACCCCAACTATAGAGAGAATTTCAAGTCCCATGATCTGACTGTGGAGTGCATGTGTCAGAGCTGGGCCTCCTCAGTGGCTCAGATGGAGCAGTGGACAGCATATCCAAAGGCACATGAAGGATACAGTAGTACATTGGAGCCTGCAGAGGACACCTGGTACCATGGCAGAGGACGGAGGACAGAACAAATTGATCAACTACTCCAACCAAGTGTTGGCAGTGAATGTATGGGCAGATGGAGACCCTAAGGTGGACCATAGCAGCCAATGGATTCCAGAGGGATTTCATCACGACTGGAGTAGTGGGATCAACAGCAACTCAGCACTATTAAACTATCAAAACCTCTTGAGAACTTCATGGTGTTGTAGATTTCTATTTTGTTCCTGTTGTTTTTGTATTGTGCCTTTTCATTTAAGGGGATTATAATAACTATGTAATAGATATTATCATATCCAGATGTGAGGATACAATGCAATGGATATCTCTATTTCCAGATCAAAGATGGACTACCAATGAAACCATTAACTATAATTTGACAATAGGATGCTGGACTCTTTCCCATTGTCCATGTACACGATGATGGACATATGACTGTTTATGAAGAACTATAGTGTAGCAATAATACAGGGGAACTCAGTGGGGGAGGAGAGGACTTAAGGTAGGGGTAAGGGAAATCCCAAGGCCTATGGAACTGCATCATAAAACGATGCTAATAATAATAAAGAATATTTGAGAGAAAAAAATAACAATGTATTTAAGCTACAGAGAGAAAGCTAGACAGAAACAAAAAGCAGAGATAGAAAGACAAGCTTTTCTTCACTACATCAAACCCACATGCCTGCAATGACCAGGACTGCACTAGGCTGAAACCAGGAGCTGGGAAAGCGATCCAGGTGTCCCATGCGGATGGCAGAAGCCCAATCGGTTGAACCACTGCGCTGCATCTCAAGGTCCTTGAGAAGCTTCAATAGGAGCCAGAGCTCAAGTATGAAATGCATGCACTCCAGCTTAGGATGACGGTGACACCACTCTGTCTGACAGCACCTCTGGGGATACCTGACCTCACAGTTTTGTCAAAACGCATCGAGTTTCGTAACTCAAGCGGTGAAAACTCCACTGTTGCAAGTTAAGGGGGAAAAATCATTTTGTAATCTGAACACAGGATCTCAGCACTCAAGCCATCACCTGGTGCATACCTGAATATGTATGTGCATTTTTAGTAAGTTTTTTTTTCTTACTGCTGAGTTCCATTTGTTTCAGATGCAGTTTCATTTATTCTTTGCACATTTGATGAAATGGCTGTTATATTTCCACACATACTCCTCCTCCTCCCACTTTGTTTTGTGCTTCCTACTTTTGTTTCTTTTTCCTTCATTTGTTACTTCTTCTAAAATTGAGAATTTTTTTATTCTCTTGCTTTTATTTTTTACAGGTTTGGAATTTGTACCATATGCTATTTTTTCAGGGACTATCTCTCATGCTACTTCATCAAAGTCTGAGTTTAAAGAACATTTACTCTGAACAACATGTGCACTTTTTAATACATATCTCCTCCTCAAGATTTACACATTATTTTAATTAAACAGTCCAAATTTATCTGGCATGTTTCCTTTAAAGAAAACCATGAGATGCCATTTGTGCTGTTTTCCGTATTCAAAGATTCCACTTAGCAAGTTTGCCACCACCCTTCTCACCCTTCTCTGATTGGAAGCCGTCCACCTGGGACTGCATCCCAGTGCTTGAATACATTCCTCAGAACTTCCTTCACAGAGGCTCCTTTGCCAGTGGAATTCTATTGGTTTTTTGGTTCTCTGAAAAATGTCTTTATTTTCTTCTTATTCTTGAAATATACTTTCCCCTGGGTGCAGAGCTGCAAGTTGGTAGTTTTTTCCCCTTCAGAATACTAAGCTTTGATTCCAGGTTTTTCCTGTTTCTGCTAAAAACAAAAGCAAAAAAAAAGAACAGCTTTCTGTCGCACTGTTTATCGTTTAAAGGCAGTCTGTCCCTATTTTTTAAGATTTTCATTGTTGCTCGTGCCTCACTGCAGTCTGCCTGAATGGGCAGCCATTATTATTTATTTTTAATTGTTTCGACTCTGCAGGTTTTTGCCTTTAAGAGTTAGCAAACTTCTCAGCTATCACTGAAAAACACTTTCTGTATTTCAGTTTTACCTCTAACTGCTAACTCAGTGAAGCGTTTGCTAGATCATCACACTTGTTCCTCGCGTCTCTGGGTATCTCTTGGAGTGTGTGTGTGTGTGTGTGTGTTGTACATGTGCACGCTGAATTCTTAATTCTTTGCCCCATCTGCTAGTTCACACACTATTTCTCTACCTCTGTCTAATCTGATATTAAAACCATTCATTGGATTTTTAACATTTTATTACTGTAATTATCATTCTTAGAAATTATATTTGGTTCTTCCAATGTACTTAAACTTCATTATAATATTGCATTCCCTACCAACATTTTAAGCTTGTTTTTTATTCTTTAAAGATAGGAGTCATTGATTGTGGATTATGAATTTGACAATTATGATACCCCAAAACTGTCAGATACGTTTTTTTCTGTCTATGTATTCAGTGACTTCTAATTGTTGACTGCCCCTTGTCCTCCTTGTGAGAATTCTTTGTGGTCTTAGATGAAAACAGATTTTTCCAGAAAGGATCTGTGGTCACTTTCACCAGCTAACTTGGGGCATTGCCATCGGAAGATATTTAAAAATTGAACCTGAGTGGTTTTAGATCACTAGGGTCGCATAATTTGACTCCTCTGCCCACACGAGAAGCTCCAGTTAGCAGAGAGAGGTTTTCTGCTACCACCCTGTTCTGTCTGGTACTGACATCACTCGCCTTGAAGAGATGCATGCTGAATTTAGTTCTGGCTCATATTTTACTTGGTGTGTGACTCACTGGGGTTCCAGAACTTGGAAACAGACACTAAATTCTCTCTCTCTCCTATTCCCCTCTGTGTGTGTGTGTGTGTGTGTGTTTGTGTGTGTGTGTGTGTGTGTGTGTGTGTGTGAAAGAGAGAGAGAGAGGGAGAGAGAAGGAGAGGAGAGAGAAATGAGGTTTTTTTTCATGCACAACACACACGCACACAAGGGCTGGTCGTAAAAGAATTCAAAAAATGAAGCTCATCTTTATAATTTATCTTATGTATAAATTATATATTACATATATAACTTATTTATAAAATAAATTATCTTAATTTGCTTCAGCCAACAATCCTCACACTTAGTTAAGTGTTGCAATGCTGAGAGAAAAGCAGCCAATAGCTGGCGGGCACGCTGAGCCTGGTTAATGCCAAATTTGTGTTAATTATACCAGTGTGTCAGCATAGTTAGTTAGCTAGTTAGTTAGGAGATAGGTGGAGAAGGCGGGGAACACACGTCACCCGGGTCCTCAGGCAAGGAGCAGCAGATTGCATGGGGAGGGGAGTTGGGGAATGTCAGGGTGGGAGCAGCTGACGGCATGTTTGACCATGCAGGAATGACTCCTAGGAGCTTTCACAGACCAGACCACTGCATTCCTAGCTAAGACCAGATGGTTCAGAGAGATAACCAGAGGGCATGTCTAGGTCAGGCCAAGCCACCCACCCACATGGGAGACCTGGGCTGTGCTAAATAGCATCACCCACTGCCCACTGGTCCACACAAAAGCTGCAATTTGGAGGAATGCATGGCTGGGCTAGGTCACAACACCCACCCATGAGTGTCAGAGCAGGGGGTAGGTTATGTCAGACTAGGCTGCCGTGTTCTACCGGATTTTGAGATCCCCAGAAAATCATCCAGTCTGAAGTTGGTGCTAACGCATAAAGGGCAGTTTATTCAGGTTAACCTAGGTCTCCCAGCCATCCACACGCTCCCCCTCACCCCGCCCAAGCCCAGCAGTAATGGGGAGGAGGGGCAGCTGCAACCAAGGCTGCAGCAGGAACAGCAGGGCAGGAAAAAGAGAGCAAGGTTGAATAGCACAGGGTTCTTACACATTTCAGGCCAATTCCATATAAACATACAATCATGATTGGTCAGTTTTAACTGTTAGCTTTCTTTTTTTTTTTTTTAAGATTTACTTTATTTTTATTGGAAAGTCTGCTGGGCCCAACTGTTAACTTTGAAAAAGAACTAGTTGGCAGCCTTCTATTGGTGGGTTTGAAGCGAGCAACTTACAAAAAGTATAAACTGATGGGCTGTAGGGTAATGGGTCTTTTCTAACACCAGGGGCCTCCTTCCTGAGGAGTGCTCTGCCTAACGTGAGCTGCCAGGTGTAGACTGTCAGACCTGGAGCTCACACAGCCCCCAGCCAAGCAAGTAAGGCAGAAATCACAAAAGCAGAAAGCTCCTAGGCTCTTCAGCAGC
Source organism: Ochotona curzoniae (assembly GCF_017591425.1). Classification (NCBI taxonomy): domain Eukaryota; kingdom Metazoa; phylum Chordata; class Mammalia; order Lagomorpha; family Ochotonidae; genus Ochotona; species Ochotona curzoniae. Next base: position 2,877,298 of record NW_024466129.1, on the reverse strand, counting down.
ACCCACAAAAACACTAGAGAACCAGATCTTCGGTCTTGTGAGTAGCCTCTGTGGCAATGCAGCACCCTCCAGTCAGCAGAGAGCTAGAGGAGGTGAAAGGCTTAGAAAGGCTGGACCATGGAACTCAGCTGATACTCACAGGAGCCAAAGCTGGGAGAAGGCCAGGATGAGCCAGGTTGTAGTGTCCACTAGCTCATGCCAAGACCAGGACTGAGGGCAGACCATGCCCAGCAGAGCCACAGCACTGGTCAGCACACCTGAGATCCAGGGCTAGAAACAGGCCTGAGAGTGGGACCTGGACAACTCCCCTGATAGGTCACAGCTCCATATGGGATGCATAACAGCCAAGGCTGGTGTTGGGGGACAGGCCATAATACCAGCTGGGTACACATGAAAACCAGGATAGGGATATCTGGGCCACATCCAGCTGAGCTAACCTGCAATACACACTAGGGAGAGCTAAGATTGCAGGTGGGACATTACAGGCTTGTTTGAAGCACCTGCCAGCATACACAAGCTTCTGGGCTGGGAAAGGGCCTAGGTAGGGGAACTCTGGGGACTCGCTGCTATGCTGTAGTTACCACTACTGAGTGCAGGGGCCAAGGCTGTGGGCAGACTAGATTGGGCTAGGCTCCAGCACCCATGAGAATTCATGAGAGCCAGAATGGATGTGGAATACTCCGAGCCAGGCCATGATATTTGCTGGTTCATGTGAGAGAAGGGTCTGAGGGTGGGTCAGGCCGGATTAGGCTGTAGCACCCACCAGGGAGTGCCAGGACCAGGGGCCAGCCGTGTTACACTGAACCACAGCACCTGCTGGCACATGTGAATGCTAGAGCCAGGCGTGGGCCTAGTAGGGAGACTGTGGGCACTTTCCTGCTGTGCTGCTCTTCTACCAATGAGCATGAGAGCCAGGGCCCAGGGTGGGCCAGGTTGGTCAAAGTAACAGCACCCATTGGCATATGTGTGGTCCTGTTCTGGGGGTGGGTTGGGTTGAGCTAAGCTGCAGCATCCATGGGTGTGCACAAGAAACAGATGGGATGCAGGATGGACCTGGCTAGGACACAGAACATTCCAGCACATGCAAGAATTGAGGCTGGGAACAGGCCTGGTGGAGGTTACTAGGAGGTCGTCCTGACTAGGGTATGGCACTTGCTGTTGTGAATGAAAACCAGCCTGTGGTGGGCTGGGCTGGGTTCGGCCATAGCACCCATCAGTTCCTGTAAGACATGGGACTTGGGGCAGAACTGACTAGGCAGCTGCGTCCACCAGTGTGTACACTGACTGATGCAAGTGACAGACTGACCTGTCCCTGCACTGGCTGGCACATACAACAGTCACATCTGAGGTTACCTCAGGCTTGGTGTCTTGGAGGACTCCCCAGCTAGATCACTGGACTCAAACCCTGGACACTGGGAAAATCACAGGATGTGTAGTCTGACCTTGTAGTGAATGCATCAGTTGCTGATGCCTGTGCAGTGGATATGGAGAACATGGCAGCCAGCTCATCTAGGCCAGTAGAGGATGTCAAATGCCTTGTCAGAGGATGGAAAGCAGAATGAGTTGGACCACTCTCTTGGTCAAGCTTTGCAGCATATTTCTGGGCTGGGGATGTGCCAAAGTGGACTTGGTCAGCCACAAACATTGGAACAAGTTCCTCAACCCCAGTACAATGAAGCCAACAACATCTCAGAACTATCAAAACCACTCAAGAAAGACCCTCGGAACACTGTTCCTCACATCAGGGTCTCTAAGTTTTCATCAAGTGACTGTCCCCCATCCCCAGGTGCTCATGTAGTTTGACAGCAAGCAGTGGTCCCCTCTTCTTCCCTTTCTGCAGACACAGGAGGAAAATAATTGAACCATTTGTCCCACCCACCTTCCTCCATGCCTTGACCCTCCCACTCTAATTGGAGACCCACCTGTGCGTGCATCCCTCTCAACTATGTAAACAATATTAAAAATTTAGCAGTTCCAGAATAAATATTTAACAGTTTCAGAACTTGGTTTACTTCTCTTGTGTCCCTTTTCCCATTAGTAGTTGGACTGATAAATACTTGCTGCTGTATTTTATCAGTTTTTCAATGCATTTAGCATTTTCATTGCTATTAGAAATCAGATTGTTCCAAGCCCCTAGCCATTATACTACCAGAAACTGAGCTATGCATTTTCTAAGCCATATGGGTTTGCAGCAAGTAATTAACTCAGAGTTTATTCCTACTACACAAGAAAAAGCAGAGATCTGTGGCTTAATGATTTTTTCAAAGGGAGCCTTGTGAAATATGATGGTAATTGGCTTTATAAATACATACATAGCAAAGTAGATACTTCAGCTACCAGATTAGCAGTTCAACTTCTGTCTGTGAGAGTCAACCAAACTAGGTCTTCTCTAAGGAGGCAGATTTCATTACTTCAAAAAATCTGTATCTTGAGGACATAGCACCGCAAAAAATACCAGCAAGGCTCTGTCCTTGAGTATAAATTCAGATGAAGATGCATTTCTAGGCCCTTCTCAGTACCATGTTCTAACTGACAGCAGCACACAGAGGTATATAGCTACCCGTGAGTGCCAAACAAGTGAAAAGAAAAATAGAGTGAAAAGTTTCGTCTTTGTTTTTCTTTTTCAGCTTTAACAACCAATGCTCCACAGATAATCCGTCATTTTTCTCTTTTCTGAATGTCTGCTTACATGTGTGTATGTTCCACACTGGGCGTTATTGACAGTGACAAGACTGTTGCACTTCCACTTGCTTGGCAAGCCCTGTTGCAGACGGCTGTGCTTGAGCTTCTCCTTTCTTCCTTTCCAGTCTGTGTCGAACCACCGTGTGAGGTCTTATCTTGGGCAGTGGATGGGGAGTTGGATGTGCACTTTGGTGAAATAGAAACACTCAACCAAATAAAATTGTTTTCAGTATCCAGAGGTCTTGGCTCTAATTGGAAGTTCTAATTCTACCAAACTGAAGTTTTATTCTACCAAAATGTGCATCAGCAGAGGCTCAGTACCAAGACTTGGTCTGCTGGCTCAGAGCAGTTTTCTGTCTTTTCGTTTGCTGGATGGTCTTATGTTCATAGTTCTTGGAGATTCTGGGGACACTAGACTGAATCCCTGTTGCTTCACTTACTCTTCTAGTAGATTTGAGCACTTCTTCCAATTTAGGGTTTCGCATTAAAAACAACATAAAAATAGCTAACCTAAAGAATCCAATAAGATTAGCCAGGGTCCATGAATCCCTAGAAATGTTGCCACAAAGTCGTTGTGGAAACTCAATGTTGTGTGTCTAAGTGGTCTCTCGGGTGAAAACACTTTCCTCCTAGAAGTAAGTTGGAGCTGGAGTTTTAGCTTAGGTTACAGAGGTGGATGTCAAAAAAATAACTTGTTTCAGGTGAATAGGTCTTGGGTTCCAGCCACAGTGCAACCTGGCTCTTGAATGTTATCCTACCAATGAAACTGCCCTGACTAAAGCCACTAACAGCCTCCTCACAGGTAAAATCAAGAGCCCCTTTAAATGCTTATGTATATAACCTCTGCCGCTTTGGCACCTCTCCTGCACCTTCTGTAGCTTCCAGATGCCACCCTCTATTGTACCGTTTATTACTATTCTGGCTGTTCCTATGTCTCCTTGCAATCTCCTCTTGCCCTGCTTATCTATAACTTGCTAGTATCCTCTGGTGGTTATCCTGGGTCCTCTTCCACTTTTATTTACTTTTTAGTTGTACAGAACAGATGTGACTACACCACTCTGCAGCAACCCAGCTGACACTCCCTTCCAGGAATGTTTGGAATGTTGAATCACCCTGACCTTGCATCTGCACAAGAGGGTGACACCTGCCATGATGAGCACCTGCACTACATGTCTGCATGTCATGTGCATACCCAAACCAAGAGGCTACTGCCCTCTTCCAGCCCCCATGCCTAAGACTTTAAAAATAAAAAAAATCCCAGTGTTGCAGACTCTACGTGGCCATTTCCTTCATGCAGTCACCTCGCCATGCGAGCTGTGGTCCCAGGCCATCTCCCACCAGGGAACTGTCTGTCAGATTCTCTCCCCTGACTCACCTGACCCCTTTGTCTGCACTAAATTCTCTGTCACTCTCAATCACCTCTGAACCTAATGCCAACAATTCTGAGAGAGAATTGAAAACAAGTAGTCATGTATTCCCTGTGTGGCCTGATTATAGAAAAGAACCCTTGTTGAGGCTAGTTGGCACTGTACCCACAAAGATGGCATTTCCACTAGTCAACATATCCACTTGGCTGTCTCACAAGTGTTTCAAAAACCAAACTCTAAAAATAAAGCTTACCACCTTCCTGCACAAGTCCTGTGTTTCCTACCTCGATTTTAAAAAATCATTATTGCTTTGTGATCTTTTTTCATTATTGTATAAAATCTATTGATCTTCTACTATGCATGTGTTTCCTCTCATATACACGCCAATTCCCAACATCTACTTTCCATCACATTCTGCTACAAGTAAGTTAGAATTTGAGGAGCATAAGAATCACATGTTTATATTATTATATCTGTGTGAACTTATTTTGTAACTAAGCCACATAATATTGTATTATGACTTTTTTGTTCCTGGGCAATTTCCTATTTTCCCTGGAATTAATAATTGTCTTTCACTTGTTTATTTGCTTGAATTTTATAACCATATCTTTAGTTTGTTATGTGTATACTTACCAGTAATTCATTTGAAAATTAGGTGGATTACATTGTTGATATTTTAGTAACTGTACAAGCTCTCTTAGAGTTTCAGGTATCCTATAAATGTCCTATTCGCTTCATTTCCTTGAAGAACCCATCCTGACACCTGTTGACTAGCACCATTCTGAGCTTCCTGTTCTCTAAATGTGCCACAAAGCTGGAATTTTAATAAACCTGTTAACCATCTTTATGAAGCCTTGGGACCCTGCACCCACATGGGAGACGCAGAGGAGGTTTCAGGCTCCTGGCTTAGGATCAGATTAACTGCAGCCATTGTAACCACTTGGGCAATGAATAGCGGATAGAAGATCTTTTCTGCCCTTCCAATAATAAATAAATAAATAAATAAATCAAGAAAGAAAGAAAGAAAGAAATCTGATCTACTGGTTCATTCTATCTACTGGTTCACTCCAAAATGGGCACAGTGGCCAGGGCTGGGCCAGGGCAAAGCCAGGAACTTCATCAGGGGTCTTCCACATGGGTGTGTGGGCCCAAGCACTTGGGCCATATTCCACTGCCTTTTAGCAAGAAATCGGATTGGTAATAGAACAGTTGGGACTCAAACTGGCACCCATTTGGGATGCTGACATTGTAAGAAGCTTTACATACTATGCCACCACGCCAGCTCTGTGGTTTTATTTTCATTAATTGTGTAGGATCCTGGTAATTCACATCTTTCAATCCTAAGAAACTTTCTGATTCATTTAATGAGATACTCCTTCTCTTCCCTGTCTGTATTCTTTCTTTTCTGGAACTTTTTTTTTAATATGTATGTTGAACAGTTTTTCAAGGTCTCTTTATTTTCATGCTCTTCATTTTCAATTTCATATTTCTTAACTTCTGTTGAACTTTTCACTTGCACTGTTCCATCTTGAATTCCCAACAGGTCTCCTTTCATTATCCAAGTGTTAACGTCACCACGTCATGTTCTGGCTTCTTGCACGCAGTATTCTGCCTGTCTGGGTTCTGTCTTTCTAAGCTACTTAGCTCTGTTTAGTTAGTCTATCTTTCCTATGGTTTTTCTTAGATTTCTCACTATCCTTGATGTTGTAAGAAGCTGAGTCCTATAGAGAGATTTGTAGCATTCATTGTTAGTTATTATGTCATTTGGCTTCTTGGGAAAACCACGTGGTCAGTATCTAGAACATTTTCTTGGATTGGTCAAAATTCCAGAGAAGGGCCTTCCAGAGTGTAAATATTCAGTTATCAGAATTCTGAGAGCTTGGCTGGCGATGATAACCAGGTTGTGCAAATCTTGATATATTATATAAGCTTTCATCAACTCTTCTTTCAAATATTTTTTATTTTATTCTTAAAATTATTTACATAATTGAGAGGGCTGTTTGCCCATTTGGGCCTCTAATTGGGGTAGGGAAGTTCAAGATATGGAGAAAGCTTTTTTTTTTTGGTTATTATTTTTTTCTCCTGGATTTCAAAAGCTTTGCACCACAACAAACATCTTTTCATTTCATTTCTTCATCAAATTTTTAAGCTGTCCCACACAACCCATGTTTTCAGCTTTTCTTTTAAAAATAACAGGCCCAGAGCAATGGCTCAGTAGCCAAACCCTTGCCTTGGAAGCTCTGGGATCCCATATGGATACCAGTTCGTGTCCCAGATGTTCCACGTCCCACCCAGCTCCCTACTTGTCACCTGGAAAAGCAGTCGAGGATGTCCCAGAAATCATAAGACCCTGAACCCTCATGTGAGACCTAAAGGAAGCTTCTGGCTGCTGGCTTTGGATCAGCCCAACGCTGGCCATTGCGGCTACTTTGGGAGTGAACCAACAGACAAAAGATGTTTCCCTCTGCAAATACGACTTTCCAATAAAAAGAAATTGATCTTTTTAAAAATTTAAAAAGGAGAAACACCCAGACCTTCTAATTAGATCTCTTGTTACCCTCCCAAACATTCTACATGCTGCTTCTCGAGTATGCTCTTTCCACACTCTCCCGTGTGTGTAGTGTGTGTGTGAGAGAGAGGGAAAGAGAGACTTGCACATGTTTATAGGATGTGCCGTCTGCCCAGACAGCCCTCCTAACTCCCCACAACAACCCCATATGTGTACTGGAACTTCTGCTCCTCTTTAACCAGGAGCTCTTACCTCCACCAACATACTTCCAGACACGCTCCCATGACCCCAGCTCCCTGGACAGCACCCCATCCCATCATGTAGGTTCCTAAATAACAATTAACTTGTTTATTTCTCTGTCTTACATGTTGGACTGTAAAAACACACAGCTCCCTAACAAGGCTGTTTTCCTCCAGGGATGCCTCCGGCAAAAGAAAGCCTTTTGGCTAACTAGGAAACTAAAAACTGTAGAAGTTCCCCAAGGCAACGTTCCTAACCAAGAGGAGTCATGAGTCCCAACCATACAGAAGTATTATTATTATTATTGCAAAGCCTGTTTCTGAGGTAAGCTTCCCAAATTAACCCAGACATTAACCGCCCTAGAAATTATATTTATTTCTATGTATGATCAAACAGTTTACTATTCATCAATTGATATTGCCATTTGCCAGCATACATATCCAATTAAATCTGACCTAAACCTCCAGAGGTAAAAAAGCTAATTTAGAAATATTACTCCTGGTGATGTCCATGCAGCCAACTCAATTCTTGACCTTCCATAAAAATTAGTGGGTTCAGGGATGGAACTGGGCCAGTGATTATCCCATGGGTTCATCCTCCTCTCTGTGCCATCCGAATCTGCTGTTGTCCTCTCCGCAGGTTTGAGAGCAGGCAGCCATGAGAGTATGAGCATGTCTCCCCAAGGGTCACGTTCAGCAGAACAACAGCATTCTCACTTTCAGTGAAAAATAAGAGGCTGTCTCTAACACAAAGCACACAGAGAACATAAATTTCTGCCGTCCCATGCTCTGGAAACAACAAAAAAGAGAATGGTGATGGTCATAAATCAGCACATTGGCAGTGCTTGGGAGCTGCTTACAAAGTCGTTAAAATGGACTGAATGTTTGCGTCTCCTCCCAAATTCGATCATTGAAATTCTAACCACGCCTCTCCTCTACCCCACATAAGAGCATTAGCCAGTGGGACATTTAGGAGAGAAATAGGCTGGGCCTTCTGGATGAGATTACAGGTACATGGAATAAAAGGTCCTCCTGCCTTCAATCTGAGTTTGGCATTCAAAATGGAGTATAGGGGAAATAGAGTTGTTCCAACTTGTGAGTAACCTCATTGGCAGTGAACAGTGTTTTACTCTCCAAGAAGAACCTAAGACTTGAATTTACACAAAAAGTGTTGGAAAATATCCCCTACTACCCATAACAAGTTGATGATGCCATTAAAAGGTTAAAATTAATTAAAATTAGACCATTAAATAAATTCCTGTTGGGCCCGGCGGCATGGCCTAACAGCTAAGGTCCTCACCTTGAACAAGCCAGGATCCCATATGGGTGCCGGTTGTGGTCCCGGCAGCTCCACTTCCCATCCAGCTCCCTGCTTATGGCCCGGGAAGGCAGTTGAGGACGGCCCGAGGCTTTGGGACCCTGCACCTGTGTGGGATACCTGGAAGAAGTTCCTGGATCCTGGCTTCAGATCGGCCTAGCACCGGCCGTTGCGCTCACTTGGGGAGTGAATCATCGGATGGAAGATCTTCCTCTCTGTCTCTCCTCCTCTCTGTATTTCTGACTTTCCAATAAATAAATAAATCTTTTTAAAATAAATAAATAAATAAATTCCTGTTTTTGATAAGGCACCTGGGTCTATGATACTTGGTTACAGCAACTTGAATTAACAAAGACGGTAGTCTCATGCTTGCTAGTGAAAAGGACAGAGACAATCGAATGGAAGTTCTGTTACAAGCCTCCTCTTGCCTGTGGAGTGCTGTTGGGTTCCTCTCCCCTTCTTTGCATCAGAGAGGGCCTTTTACTTGTAACCCATTGACCTCTTCTCCATGTGCATGCCGCAGCCCTTCAGGTACACTAAGAGACTGGAAGCATCTCATGGAGCATGAGTCCCAAAAGCAGTCTGATGTGTTCCCTCTGGCTTGTGATGAAATATTCCTTTCCTACTCCCTTAAGGAACTCCCTACACTAAGACGCCTAGCCTGGCTTTCTTCCGTGTGTCCCTAGGACAGTGGGGAGGTACAGATGTCCCAGGATTCAGTGATATGTTCATGGAAACACAGGACTATAAAGTATTTCACAGCACATTATCTATGGCAGCGCCCAAGCTACTACTCTTATTCCATATCACATAACATAAATAAGTACAGCAGTAATAATAGTTTTCAGACTTTATAGTAGAATGGCCATGTGGTAAACTAAGTATTTCATTGTCTCCATTTTTATAAGAAATCAGACTCTTGGCGAGAACATTTTTTTCAAGGCCGCACAGTTAGTTGGTGAGACAGTTGAAATTCCAATTTTTGCCTTTTGGTGCCAGTTATCGCAGAGTAAGCCTCAGTCACTCTCTGCTCACTAAGATATTTTTGACTGCAAATAAAAGCAACCCCACCCGAAGGACTAAAGGAAGAGCAAGGTTCGGTTGTGTCAGTTAAGTGTGCAAATGACTTCATCAAGAATTCAGGTTCTTTCCCATTTCCTTCTCTACTGACATTACATCAAATGTCTCCCCCTCGTTATTCTAAGCTGCTGCCATAGTCCCAGGTGTCACCTGTGGCAGACAGGGCCTAGAGGCAGAGAGAGACTTTCACGTAGCCAAAGCTCCCTTTTCACCAGGAAAGGCCCTTCTCCTCATGCGTCACCAATGGCAATTTCATCACATGCCCTCACTCTAACCATCACTCGACAAATGATTCCACCCTGAGTTGTCTAGACCAGTCAATATTGAGTGCCCCAAGGCTGAGAAAGGCCTCAGGTCTTGCAGAAGAACTTGGATTCTGAGAGGAATATAAAATTTATTACAAAGAAGAAACATGCAAGGGTGTTCGTGAACACCAGGAGGGCAGACTATTTTCTCAAGTAATGAAGCATATCATCTGGCCGTTAAATAGCCATAGTGGATATAAAAGCTTAGTAGCATGTAACAGAAAAGCTCAAGTCCAATATGCTTAAACACATTTGGTGCTAGGTTCTTGACACTGTAAAGGAAACCACACTGTGCATGAAAAGGCCTGAGTTCGAATCCCGCCTCCAGCACTAACTAGCTGTTGCTATCGGCCTGCCCAATCTTCATTTCTTGTTTTGCTTATGTTAGATAATACCGCCTCCATATACCTCACAGAATAGTTTCTTGTATCAATGACTCACTAAGTCGTTATTATCGTGCAGCCAACATCAGTGTCGCCATGGATAAATGCAGTAGGGAAGATTTCTAACCACAGAAGTTCTTGTAATGATCATTCTGCTGGACCCTTTTCACCTCATCCTTGAATGCTTCTCTTCTTTTCTTTTTCAAAGATTTATTTATTTCTATTGCAAAGTCAGGTATACAGAGAGAAGGAGAGACGGAGAGGAAGATCTTCCATCTGCTGATTCTCTCCCCAAGTGGCCACAACAGTCGGAGCTGAGCTGATCCATGGCCAAGAGCCAGGAGCATCTTCTGAGTCTTCCACACGGGTGCAGGGTCCCAAGGCTTTGGGTCATCCTCAGCTGCTTTCCCAGGTCACAAGCAGTGAGCTGGTTAGAAAGTGGATCTGCCAAGATTAGAATCAGTACCCATATGGGATCTGGGTGCATTTAAAGTGAAGATTTTAGCCACTAGGCTACCGTGCCGGGCCCTCAATGCTTCCCTCCTAAGGCACAGCTAGTTGATCTTCTACCCCAGTGGCTGGTCCCCAAACCAAGGACAGGAAAATCTGTCAGCTAGCATATCAATGGTTCATCAGATTATACTACACCAATGTTGAATTACAAATTCGCTGTCTTTGCATTTATGTTCGCTCATGAAGTAGATACCAAAAATTACAGTGATACGTGTGTTCTAAGTGAAGCCATGGAGCTAAAGGAGGACTAACCATGCCCTGGTCCCTTGGGTTCCTTTGCTTCATGAAGTGCCTTCGTTCTCATGAGATCCCTTCACTCTGCCTTCTCTCCAGGCACTTCTTAAGGACTAGGACTTATTCCCTGATTCTGAGTTGGTCCTGCCTCTCTTACTCACTGTGTCACCAAGACAAAGTTCACTGACAAATCTAGCCTACTGAGTACTAATTTCTTTATTTTGTTCTACTTTTCTACAGTGATTCTTAATCATTGTGGGGTTTCTTATCATTATTCCTACAATATAGGAAGTGTTTAGGCTAATTGCCTGTGAAGAAGTCATATTATAAAAGCATGTTCATTTAAACTAGACAAGATATCAAATCACCTTATGACACAAAGTGTGATGCAAAGACCAGCAGCCCGACCTAAAAGCTTTTAAGTGCTGACTGTCAGCAGGGGTCCCAGACCTGTTCAAATGAAATACACATTTTAGCAAAATCCTTGGGAGGTTCTTGGATCTCAAGGTGTGAGGCTTGCTGGTCTAGACCGACCACCCCAATCTCAGAAAAAAGTCAAGTCCTATAGCAAATTAGTAGGGTACTTCAAGTACACAACCTTGTATCATAATGTTGCTATTCACCCTACCTATTACAACCATCCATGATGCCTCCTCAGGACTTCTCCAACCTCTTTAACCTTTAAAAACAGCTGAAGAAATTCTGCCTAGAAGAACTGAAATCCACTGCCATGCATTTCTGGGATTTTCCATAGTAGAGGGAGTGCATCCGGACAGCTCACAGTCACATTCATGCCTTCTGACAAGGCACGTATGGAATGTCCTGCATGACTCAGGCCCTCGCTGTATGGAAAGAGCTGCTCGTGGCTCATGTTCTTGCAGAAAAGGAGGAGGAGCAGTCAGCCAGTTGTTAACAAGTGTCACTGTTGTCCTTGACTTCACACCCTGTCTCTCCTCATTTAGAACTATTTCTTAACCTTAGAACAGCCTGTATTTGAAAGGTCATGGGCAACAATAACCCAAAAAAAGGGGGTTTCTGGTTTTTTTAAAAGAGAAATATATATATATATAGAAAGATAAATCTACAGAGAGGAGAGAAAGAGAAAGATCCTGTAACCGCTGGTTCACTCCCCAAGAGGCTGAATTGGCTAAAGCGTAGCTGATTCAAAGCCAAAAGCCTCTTTTGGAACTATGCAAAGACCTAAGGACTTAAGCCTCACTCTGCTACTTTCCCAGCCCATAAGCAGAGAGCAGGAGCAGAAGCAGAGCACCCAGGACACGAACCGGTACCCATACAAGACACAAGGTCTTACAGGTGGATGATTGGCCAGTCGAACCATTGCACCCCCCAAAACAAAAGTTGTTTTAATTGTATCACTACCACCCTTGCTCCACAGTTCGCTTTGAAAAATCTTCAGGATTAGAAAAGTCAAGAAATATACATAAGTGTGAAGACTGTTAGGATCTATTGTTTAAGGCAAATGTGCCTCTGTCCCAAATCACAGGTCAAATAGACACCTGACTCTGTAATGTGGCCTTATGACATTCATCAGCAAATGTCTCTATGACCCCACACACTTCCCTGTGTTTGCCACCAGTGGATTGCCACATTTGTGTTCTCCCCTCTGTGTGTGTTTCAGGAAAGGAGGGGACTTGAGACACTGTTTCCTCAGGAATATGTTTGATTTCTCACCTTTGCTCAGAAAACTACAAAGGGTTTCAGGTAAGTATTGGGAGCTGTGAGGTGGTGAAAGGTAGAGAGAGAGATGAACAGTTCCCAGGAGAAGACCTTCCCTGAACTGGCAGTACTGTCCAACATTCGGGAAGAAGCCAAGTTCAGCAGCCACTGCTTTGTCACAGTCTCCTCCAACTCAAAGAATTCCCATCCAGAAAGGCTGAGGCGATGGGAGTTGAAGAATTAGGAGGTCCAGAAAAAAAACTGAGAAAACAATATCCCTCCAACTTAAGGAAAGAGACAAAGTAGTATGTCCATCTTTATGTGTTGAGCCATAATAAGGTACATAGAAGGAATAATAATTTAAAAAAATAAAACCTTGTTGCTGGAGAGTAAATTGCAAGGCAAGATATCATGAGAGGATACACATTCACTTCACTTGGCAAATGAAAACTGCCATGGCATTGGCTAATCCAGTCAAGGGCCCTCCACACTGCAACCTGATTGTGAAGAAGTATCCTTCTGCTGACCATGAGGAGTATAAGCTGTAGCAGGTCAAGAACGGAGATAGAATGAGCAATTAAAAGATTACCATTGTAATTAGTAGGTTATAGGGTCCAACTGGAAGAGTAATTCTGAGAATGGAGAGGCAGAAGTAAAATTAAGACCTATCAGCCGCACTCCGGTAAGTTGTGTCAGTCAGTTGTCTAGCCTCTCGTTGTAATAAAACCTCACTGTGACAATCCAAAAAGAAAAAGAGCTATAGACATGGAAAGCAAAACCAACCAGAGTTGGTGACAGCTTGAACAACAAGAAGGAAAGAGAAGAGGATGTTCAGGGTGGTCCTTAATAGTCATATGTCAGTGATTACTAGATGGTGGCATCACCAAACCAGCTTCCACATTTGCCCCTTCCTCTCTCTCTTCCCTTCCGTTTTTACCTGGTTCTCCCCCGTCCTCTGTCTTGCCCCCTTCCCCTGCCCTGGCACCCTCATCCTGCCACCATGGCAGGAGAGGTTTCCTTTTCTGTGCCCCGCCTCCCCTACTCCTGTTCGTACCCTGTTGCAATAAAAGGACCTCCGAATAACTCATCACGGTAAAATGATCGTGAAAAGAGAATTTGGCTGCAGGAAATTAGCTGTGTGTAAGAACTTTAAGAACTGTAAGAACTTTAAGTGCATTTAAAACCCAGCAAAAAGAATTAAGTATAATAGTACCACTGATTCTAGTTTGAGATTTAATCAGGTGAAATGAGAGAAGTTTGAAAGATGGAAAGACATCAGAGATGTTTATAAAAGAATCTCTGTATAACTCAGGGTATCTACATTGAGTAAAGAAAAAATGTCTCAAAGATGCTGATAGAATGAGAAAAATGAGATGATCAAGGAACAGAAAGTGCAGGTGGGTCCAAGTGTGATGGGAGAAATACTGCAAAAGTAGGACAGTACTTGGTGATGAGAGAACAAGGCACCGCAGTGCTTCCCGGAGGTTGATGGAAGAGGAAAAATGAAGGACACTGCAGTCAGCAATGTCAGGGAATTCGGAGACTGGGTTATTGGATCAGTTATCTGACAAATGTTAAGTTGCTCTAGGATCATATCTGAACTAAATCAGGACAATGTCTGACAGACATCCTAAAATCCTCGGCGAAGGAAAGGAGCTAGCCGGGAAATAGGTAGATCAGGGACCAGAAGGAAACGAGCATGCGATAAATGCAAATGCAGTACAACTCAGCTGTGGGTGAGCGTCGATCTGGAGCGGGAGATGGAGATGAAGAGAGGGGCAGCCTTTCTCCTCGGAGGATAGTACAGGGAACATGGAGAGTGGTGAACCTGCACCTGCAAGCAGCCACAGCGGCAGCCAAGCCTTGGAGGAGACGCAGGTCTCAGTTAAGTTAGAGATTGAGGAGGTCATCAGAAACCTCTTTGCGTGCATGGAGGGGCGTGTGATAACAGTGGAGAGATGGCCCAGGGTCACCAATACTCCCCTAGATGACAGCCTGACTCAAACGCAATATTTCAGTGAGTGCGAGAGTCCTCTATCTGCTGGGGCAAGGGGGATTTTCAATGTGACCATGACTTCCACGTGCTATAAAAGATGAACAGAATCATTACCAATGCAAGCAAAGGTGTGAGCTTAGGGCTGAGACAGTGTGTCTCTGTGCAGGAATGTATTTGTCTCCACTAGGTTGGCTCCTGTTCACACACACTCTTTGTCTTTCTTCATTTGCATTCCTGGTTTCTCTTCTCATTATGGTCCCTATTTACTCGAGAGATGACAGAACCCCAGGTAAGGATAGAGTACAATTAGCATATAAACAAGATTTTAAAAGAACTGGAACAGAGAAGGACTTTAGATCCTCCTGATCCCTGGAGGACTGATTCCAAAATAATAAGAATTTTTAAAAGTACACTTGCACAATCCCCAGTGAGCCCTAAAAATGCCCCTGCCTTGCCTTGGGTGACCCAGGGTGCGTCACCACTGGGCTTGGCTGCAAGCTCCCAGCAGAGCCTTTATTTGGCTTTGATACTCTAAATAAAGTCTTGGTAGAGAGTACCTAGTACTTGAAGCAAGTGTGGTATAGTGGAAAAAGTGAATAAGGCTCACAAAGGCCTGGGTCTGAATACGAGTGTCCATGTTAAGTTTTATTTCCCTTGGCAAGTTATTTGTGTTCTGAATACTAAGTCAGAAGTTACTATTTAAGGTAAGTCAGCAACGGATCAAGTCCTACATGCACATAACCAGCCTGTCTCCAATTGTACCGGCTTGCTAAGCTCACATCCCCTGTGTAATTATCTGAGCTCCTAACACTAAGTTGGAGAAGACTGAGATCACTCTGGTGTTCCAGGGTTCTTCAAGTTCCTGCTGCCTGTTCATTTCTCACCAGCTTACTCCATCTTTCTCCTGAGATACTGTCCTCTCGCCTCCTCCACATTGTCCATGGGCCTCTGTAACACAAAGCTATACCTCAAGACGTATTGATAATGGAGACAGACTCAAGATGCAGGAAGAGCATCTTGCCATGCCCTCCTCTGGAGTCTAGGCCTGCAGGCTGCCTTGTCACCAGCTTCTCAACTTCCCAAAAGGAGACCTCTCACCCTCTTTACTTGAGCTCCAGGCCTAGATAACAGATATTTTCTGTTTCTTTATTGTGCAAAGCACTTTTAGATCCCCCTTTGTCGCACTCTGTCCCCATGAGCTTTGCTTTCAACAATCACAAAGGGTCCTTTCATGTGGGTTTCTACTCTGGGCTTCACTCCAAACAACACAAAGAATTATATGAAACTTTGAAATGGCAATTTTTCTTGCGCATGCTCCAAATTGCACTTCTGGCTGGAAATCCCTCTTCTATCATTAGTTCTTATAAATGGAAGGGAACTGAAAAGTAGCTCTTGCCTATGTCCCCGGCAAACTCCCAGTTTATGAGGTTCTGGGATTCCATTCTCTTCTCACACAAACACTGCTTCAAGCCCTTCAAATGTGTTATTATCCCCACTTCACAGACGAGGCCGTTTAACCTTGGAGAATAAAAATTTGCTGAGTGTCCCAAAGCTAGCAAGTAGTAGAACCAAGAATACAGTGTTTGGACTGCTGCTTGCTTCCTCCTGAAAACCAGCTGCCTGGCAAAACACCCAGATACATTGAGGAAGGACAGCTGGCCATGGGAAGAGAAGAAGGCCTTACAGACAGCATCAAGGAGCTAGATATGGGAGGGAAACCTTCTTGGCTTCCCCTGGGCCACTTTGGGTACCAGCTGAGTGCAGGTGAATGAACGACCCCACTCGCTGTCACATGGAACTGAACTATCCAGACAAAATGTTACTAGTCACTCTTTTTAAACCCAAAAGGCTAGAGGTTTTAGAAGGTTCCCCCTAGAGAGATGCATCATTCAGAAGCCAAACCATGTTCCATAGACAAATTTCTCTGGAAGAATCTGCATGACCATTGGCAATGAGTGGTAACAGCCCTAATAGGATTGGCAGTAACATCCAAAGGCAGAGCAGATCTAATTATGGGGCCAGCACTGTAGCACTGTGGGTTAAGCCAGTTGGAGTCCCAGCAGCTCTGCTTCCCATTCAGCTCCCTGTTAACATGCCTGAAAACACCAGAAGATGACCCAAGTGCCTGCGTGACTGTCACCTACATGGGTGAGCCCAGTGGAGTTCCAGGTTCCCGGCTTCAGGCCAGCGCAGACCCAGCTGCTGCAGCCATTTGAGGACTGAACCAGTGGATAGAGGATCTCTCTTGCTCACTGGCTCACTCTCTCTAGTTCTGTCATTCAAATAGAATGTTGGAATGTTTTTAAAATATAGTATTTTTCAAAATTACAATGTTTTTTGAAATCTAATTTCATTTCTGCTTACTTATTTCTGTGTGTGTGTGAGTATGTGTATATGAGAAACAGAGACTGAGAGAGAAAAAACCTATATCAACCTATGTCTAATGTCCTCCACAAAGACACTGTCAAGAACCTCAGAAGGTAGCCGGGGGAGACTAATGATTCATAATAGAACAAACCGCTTCACTATTCGAGTTCCATCATCAAAATTTGAGAAAAAGGGCCTGGAGCTCTGTAGCCTAGCAGCTGAAGTCCTCATCTTGCATGTACTGGGATCCCATATTGGTGCCGGTTTGTGTCCCGGCAGACCTGTTTCCATCCAGCTCCCTACTTGTGGCCTGGGCAAGCAGTAAAGGACGGCCCAAAGCCTTGGGACCCTGCACCCATGTAGGAGACCCAGAAAAGGCTCCAGGTTCCTGGCTTTACATGGGCTCAGCTTGGCCCATTGTGGTCACTTGGGGAGAGAATCAGCAGACCAAAGATCTTCTTCTGTCTCTTCTCCTCTCTGTATATCTGCCTTTAAAAATAAATATATAAAAAAGGTTGAGAAACAACGTCACACACTCATGCATTCAAATAGAACACATTCATGAGACATCCACCATTGGCCAGACCTGTGGGAAGGGTACAAAGACCTTCAACTCTAATGCTAGAAAAACAGATAACATGGGAGGAGCAATGCAAGAAAGCGTAGAATTGGGGGATAGTAGTAGGAACTGTGAAGGAATAGTATGGCTGAGGCATGAAGCGTGATGGAAGTGGGACGGCAGAAAGCCGTGTCTAATTTTCAGATTCTCTCTGAAAAAAAGTGTCCTTTGAGTTGAGAATTAATGAAGAGGGAGTGAATCATGTACAGAAGTGGAAATGGCATGTTCTGGAAAGAGGGAACAGCGTGTGCCAAGGTCCTGGGGAAGTAACAGGAGTGGGCCATTCAAGGAAGAGCCAGAACAGTGAGTCTGGAGCCAGGATTGGGGTGAGTCAGGGAGATGTGGGGGGTCACACGGTGGGGGGCCTTCTTCCCACAGCAGGTCTGTGCACAGTGGGAAGGCGTGGGTTTTGAGCAACGGGCCATGGCAGCAGGGTGGGAGGTTATTTCAGTTGTCCAGATGGGCACTGACAGTGCAGGAGTGTGGGTGGTAGGAAGCAAGTGAAGCACGGGGCTGTTTTTTAAAGTAGAATACCTCAGTTACACACACATAATTACTATTCACGCTCAATCCTTGGCTCTGAGATTTGGAAAGCACTGCCATTTTTTAAACTAATGATTGAAAGAGCTGCTCCAAGTACTTCATCTATGCCCCAAGAGGCAATGACTGGCATTGCAAGCCTGCCCATCTCCCCAGCAGCTCAGGTAAGGATGTGCGTTTCATGTGATCCAAAAGAAACCTCCATGAGACACTGCGCCAGCACTGTCTCTGGCTTTTCTGCCAGTCCTTCAGCAATCCATCATACTTGAGTTCTTTGTCTTCTTGGAGGAAAATTTAGTTTTCTGAAATGCCCTTTGCGAGACCACGTAATTATATTCATGTAGGGTATTCCTTCATGTGCACAGCTGATTTCCAGAGATGGAGGGAGTCCAGGGTCTTCAGGAAAGAAAGTATTTCTACACCTGGATTTCCACATCTTTCCCGCCAACATTTAAAATGAGGAAAGCAGAAATGGCCTGGCCATGTTTTATTGGCAGAAAGAGATTCTTAAGACCCCAAAGACAAGAAAGGCCAAAGGAGACAGAGTCACACACTCTGCTGGAACCTGAGGTTGCTAGGAAAGACCAGTTCCAGAACAGTAAGTGGTGAGGCATGAGAAGACTCAAGACCCTGAGTAACACCTGGTGGGCACTCCGGGAGACACCGCGGGGCTGGTGGGCACTCTGGGAGACACCACGGGCTGGTGAGCACTCCAGGAGACACCGCGGGACTGGTGGGCACTCTGGGAGACTCCACGGGCTGATGGGCAGTTAACAATGATGACAGATGGAAGCAAGAAGAATAAACAGCTGGACTTTTGGCAACAAGCCTGGCTCGCTTTGGGCTGCGTGACTCCTGATGATCACAAGATATCAGAAAAGGGAACAGCCTCACATGGCATCCTGGGCTTCTCGTAAGAAAGGACCCGTGAGGATCCTGGTGATGAATTGGAGAAATACAAGACACCATGCCCTTGGCAATGGCTATACGCTGGTTGGCATAGGATGGGTCATAGGCATAGAAAATGGTGCAAATCTTACACCCATGGAAAGGGTATCCTGCCTTCATCAGGAAGGCTTGCCACCCACTACTTTTATTAGTAGGATTATAGGTTTATTTTACTTATGTTTTTAGTTGTAAAGATTTTCACAATTCTACACATTTTCTATGTACATTACTCATCCCCCCCCGCAAAAAAAGAAAGAAAAAAAGTAAATGAACTGACAGATGAGATTTAGCCCACTCACCCCCCCATCACCCTACTAAACAAATGCCCCCAGAAGCGACACCCAGAACCCACAGACACCAATGGTTTTCACATGACTCCATGGCTCTTGAGGGCTTCCTGTGGGGAGTCCCAGGCGAGCAGGGCTCCATCAGCAGGAAACCTGGGCAGCCCACCTTCTCACCTACAGCAAGCTTCCCCGGCCAGAAGAAGGCAAGAGGCAGGGCCATCCCTGACCTGGAGGGACTGGTGAGGGCTCCCTCTGCCACTCAGGCGGCAGGCTACCGTGGAATTCTCTACATATACCACAGGCCCAACACTGGCCTCTGCATAGGGTTTCACTTCTGGCACCAAGCAGGATGCCCAGCCACCCACAGAAGATTTGCATGCCACAGCCTTCTGTTCTCACTTCAAGGGTACAAACATATCCTGCTGAGGGTCACGTAAAATCGAGAGCTCTAAGTTTCTCTCTCTGAGCTGGAGGGGACCCAGGAGACGTCGGGCAGTCTGAAAGAGCTGAAAGAGACAAGTGGAGGAACGCTGACTTCCTCCTGCTCTCAGACAACAGCTTCTACTTCTAGAGCTGCTCTCACGTGAGTGTCTCACAGCATTTCCTCCACCTTGGCAATGATTCAGTCCTCATCCAGCTCTTACCAACGCCCTTACTCTGCATTCTGACCACCCTTTAATCTACGTAATGACTCTTTAAAGATTTATTTTTATTGGAAAGTCAGATATACAGAGAGGAGGAAAGACAGAGAAGGTGATCTTCTGTCCGATGATTCACTCCCCAAGTGGCTGCAATGGCCAGAGCTGACCCAATCTGAAGCCAGGAGCCAGGAGTTTCTTCGGGTCTCCCATATGGGTGCAGGATCCCAAGGCTTTGGGCCATCCTCAACTGCTTTCCCAGGCTACAAGCAGGGTGCTAGATGGGAAGTAGAGCTGCCAGGATTAGAACCGGTGCCCATATGGGATCCCAATGTGTGCAAGGTGAGGACTTTAGCTGCTAGGCTACAGCACGAGGACCCACCACAGGCTGGCACTGTGGCACAGCTGGTTAAGCCACTGCTCACTTCTGCTCTTTCTGTCCCCCTCCCTCTTCATGTTCCTCTCCCTCTTTCTCTTTTCCTCCCTCCCTCTGTTATTCTGCCTTTCAACTAATTAAATAAATCTAAAATAAAAGAACAATTTCCTCCCCTTTCTTAAATACAATCAATAGCTCCCCAAGAGCTTCTGAAAGTCTCATCTCTCTAATGGGATCCGTGCCTTCCCAGTGTAACCATAACCTTTCCTATTTAGCTGTCTTTTCCTTTCCTGAACCCCAGTCCGGAGACAGGCCGTATAGCCCATATGCCACTCCTCACTGCCCTCTCTCAGACACACACACACACCCCAAGGCTCTCCAACATTCCTCAGATACAGCACCACCTGGAATAGCCCTTTTCAATCTTGAATGTCAAGATTCAGTTCACTTTTCAAAATATTTAAACTACCTGGAAGAATGACTAAAACAGAAACTTCTTCAGATTTCAAGACAGCCCACAACCACACTTTGCACATGCTTCCTGAAGCATGCTCGTCTTAGGGGGCTCAGTTTAACTCTGAGCTCCCAGAAACAAGTGCAATGCCATCCCCGTTTGCTTCCTTCAACACAGGGTGTGGCACACGGCAGATGCTGCTTCGTTCCTCACTTGATCAAGGAGCCAAGGTCCCTTGCCTTGGCTTCAATACCAGAGATGCTTGGAAGCATGACGGCTCAGAGAGGGAGCCACAGGTTCCAGATGACTGTGAGATACTAGTAGATTCAAGCACTGGTATCTGCTGTCTTGACACAAGCCTGTGTATTCTTTTCAGTGAGTATTCTTACACTGACTTCTTTGGCATACTCATGCATGAAAATGTACGAGAGTTCCTTATCCACAGACCCATAAATGCTGAAACTATGAATAGTGCCCTCTACGCGCTAGGATTTTTTTTTCTGCACATTTGAAACTCATGAATTGCTTGCTTTTGCTTTTTTTCCATGTGTTGTTTTCAGTTGACTAAGTCATTGAAACTATGAAAAGCAAACTGTGAACAAGAAAAGGCTACTGCTTGCATCCTCTATAGCCAATAGGTTCTGTTTTCCTGAGAAGTCCGCCTAAAGCAGCCATGAACGCTTAGCAATCCAGAAAACTCAGCAACCGTTGCCAGAGCAGGCCAGACCCCAAAGGATGTTGCGTGTGGACACAGTCCAGCTGTTCACACAGGAACACATTTTCCAAAGCTGAGGTTTCCTTCACATGGAGGACGACATCTATTAGTGTGACACTTCCAACCCTGTCACCCCTTTTCCACCTGCTTGGTGAATTAGATGCATGGCTATGACAGTCACCTGGTCCCTTCCTCTTCGTCCTTCTGCCTGTTTATTCTATGTCTTTCTTACCTGGAGAGCACTCCACTGTGCTGTAACAGGTGAGCTGGTGTGCCCAGGTCTATCCAGGGTGGCAGTTCCATTTGTTTCTCATCATAAACGGAATTTCGCAATGCAGCCTTAGCAAGCAGAAAGGTCATTTTTTTCTCCTGGTCAGTACCTGGGGTGATGCGGGCCTTACTGACCTCACAGCTTCTGAACGACAAGCCCAGGGCACCCATGGGCAGCCCTGAAGAGACAGGGCTGAGTCAGTCCTAACAGAGCCAAAACAATCTCCCTTGAATTGTTTTTTAAACATCATTTATTATTTGGAAAACAACAACAGAGAGAGAGGAAGACAGAGACGGACATGGGATAGGAAGAGAGAGAGAGAGGTATTTCAACTGCTGGTTCGCTCCTCACATGGGCACAATGTTCTGCTGGCAGGAGCCTGGAATTCCATCTCTGTTTCCCACAGAGGTAGCAGGGGCCCAAGTACTTGGGCCGTCCTCCACTGCTTTTCCAGGTGCATTAGCAGAGAACTGGATCAGAAAGTGGAGCAGGCAGGACCCAAAGCAATGCTCACATGAGATATCAGCCTCACAAGAGGCAGCCTAATGTGCTATGCCACAACGTAGGCCCTGATGATTTTCACACTGGCTGTTCTCTTATAGGAAGAGAATGCTCTTATGTGAGCATTGTGTGAGGATTTCTGTGACGCCCATCCCAGGTTGTCAATGCAAGTTGGAACTCTTCCATGGCTGTCGGAATCCTGTTCATGTAAGACACAGCTGCCCGTCCTGCCAAGACCCACCCAAGTATTTCTGAGAGCTATCTTACACGTAACCCCAACATTAGGATCTTCTGCCATGGTATGCCCACAAAGCATTCCCCCACAACACCTCCCATCAAAGATCAGATGTGGAGAGGAATGCCTCTCTTCTCCTTGGGGTTTGAGCAAATATCTAGGACCACTGAAGCAGAGATCATATAGCCCAGCATCTCCTACAGGTAGTCCTTACTCTCCTAGGGCTTGGGGGAAGGATTGGACACGTACAACGGACAAACACTGGGCTCATACCATCATTCCTCCTCTCTGAAATCCAAGGCCTGCTACCAGGCTAAGAAGGTGGGGCTTAGTCCCCGCTTCCATGGAAAGAGGCATCTTCTAGGGGCCCCTGAGGCCTTGCCTGGCTCACTGGATGCTCAGACAAGTGGAAAGAGTGTGCCCATGTTATTAATAGTGATTGCAGGACCAGGTGTTAGTCCCTGTGGCACACACACTGGTGCCTGCAATAAATGGAACCCTCTCATTTGTACTCGTCACCTGTCCAGCCCACTTCCAAAGTGACCTCAGGCCTCCCCTTCCATCCTCTTCCCCTCTCTTTCACTCCCTGCTCTGTTTCTCCAAGAGGAGGAGGAGGAGAGATGAGATGTAGCAGGTGACATAGGTAAGAATCTGTATTTTTCGTATAGGTGTTGCGCTGACCCTTAGAGAATGCTCTGAGTTTTGAGGTTTGTCCTGTGTTTGTGTGTGTTCACCTGCCTTGGGAAGAAGGGAGCATTCCAACGCAGGGTGGCCACAGCCCCATGGTAGATCACAGGCAGTGGAAATCTCTAGGTCAGGAGGGGAAGAACAGGCAGGGTAGCAGGTACATCTGCACAGGTCTTTCAAGCTCTCAGCAGAGGGAAGCGGCTCCTTCCGTAGCAGCAGCAACCCTCTCCCTCGTCTCTGGCTGCCACTTGGTGGAAAAGTTTTACCCTGTCTGCCAGCATGAGTCAGATGGCTTCCTTCTCCCCAGCTAGTTCTCTGGGGAGGGCATGAGGGAGGAAGACCGGAAAGGAAAAGGGGCTTTGAAGTACGAAAAAGGTCACAAAGGGCTGTGCTCTCTTCCCAAAAAAAGGACCAAGCCAGCAGAGCCCAGGGATTTCCCAGTATCCTGTGGGGAGTAGGTCTTGGAGTCAGATTGAAATGAAAAAAAAAAAGAAAAAGAAAAAAAGAAACGCCAGTGTATTTCTTAGACAACCAAGTTAACTTTCTGTTTTACCTGAAGTGGATAAGCAGGTGAAGAGGGTGTTGAGAGAAAAAATGATACCGTGACTGCCATGACTGCAAGCCGGTGAGATATAACATAGTGAGGGAGATGATAACCTTGACACTGGCTGTCTGCCGTCTGGACCTTCAGAGGCCTCTGCTGCCTTAGCCTCTCCCTACTGCCGGAACTCCCGTGTCCAGTGCTGGGAGGGCTGGCTTCTGAGGTGCACAGCTCAGGAGCAAGCAGGGAGAAATGGAGGGAGTGCAAGGTGTCCATGAGAGTTTGAGGACATTCTAGGCTGAGAAGTCTACACTGCAAAGATCCTGGTGTTGTTCTTTCTCCCAACACTCTTGCCAGCTGCTGTCTTTTCCACTTTGACTAAAGCAGAAGGTCATGTAATGGGAATGGATACGAGTCCACAGACTTGCTTGTCTAAAAATTGCATTGGTGCTTTTGAAACTCTCAATCTGACTCCAAGACCAATCCAAGCCAGTTGTTGCTGCAAGCTCATTTCTGAGGGATGCAGCCCTGTACAAATACGTGCCTCCCCTCCACCTCCCAGCGCCTTCCACAGAGCTGGCTTCTGTAGCAAATCCATCATATGGTCCCTCTAAATCTCACCTCTGCATGACTTTCATGCCAACTTAAAGGGATGCCAAGAGCCCCTGTGCCCCTGCAGCCTGCAGCCCTGCCTTCCTAGGTGCCCTTTCCCCTTCAGGACTCAGCAAAGGAATCTCCCCTATCTCCTGCTTCACCTATGTTCCTTCAGAAAGTCTAGCCCGCCTCCTCCTTCCTCCAGATACTTGGAATTATGTTACAATGAGTTTAGGGCAGTGACCCTAAAGTGGCAGCTGGGTGAACGAATAAGAGTTATCCTTGAAACACTGGAGAAAACAGAGCACTAGGCCTGTTGGGTGGGAACTGAGCTATCTATTCATTCAGAAAACATTTTTTGAGCCAAGTATTCCTCCACTAGTTCCTAGAACCATGTTGAGGCAAAGGTCCAAGCTTTTCTGGAGGTTGAGTTCCGTTACATGTTAGGGACATATAAAAACACTCATCTGAGGGTTGGGGAGAGGGGAGTGTCAGTAATAAAATAATGAAACAATAGATAAGATCCTTTCATGTGGTGATGAGAACCAAGAAGAAAACATACCTGGGCAGACGAAGGAGATGAGTTGGAGAGTTCAGAGAAGCTGCTCTGTAGAGGTGTCCTTGGAGCTAAGACGTGACTGACAAAGGGCCCAGCACAGGAAGACCTGTGGAGGAGCTTTCCAGGCAAAAAAAAAAAAAAAGGACAAAGCCCCAATATGGTTATAAACTTGCCTTCCAGGACTAACAGACAAATGGTCAGTGGGACCATGGAGCTAGCTTCAGATTCACACCTGAGGAGAAAGGGAGACTCAAGAAAATGGTCCTGCAGAGATGAGTAAGACAATGCAGCTGGCCAGAGGCTAAGGAGAAAGAGTGTCCAACTGCAGGCACTGTCCACCATGGAGAATGGCAACTAGACAACCAAGAGCACTGACGGTTATCCGTAGGACTAAGCTTCCCTTTCCTGACTTAGAAGCTGCTTATGATAGCAGTACGTCCTCAGTTCTTGTCCAGCCTTGAGTTAGCTGTTTGAAGCAGATAAAATCCACCCCCTCCAGTCTTGCTTGAAGTATCTGAAAGAAGTGGTTAGAACAAGGTCAGAGTTGGTGGTACCCGCTGAGTGCTACTCCACTGGGGAGAGCACAGATGGTGTACAGCACATGTAAGCACTCCTGGAGACTTTCAGAAACACCAGGAAGGTGATGGATTCCTGAGATGGGACAGCACCACTGATGTCTGGAGAGCCTCTTGCACGGGAAATCAAACGGGATGGAAGGGAAAACCTGAGATCATATTTAGAAAAGTAGAATTGGGGCCTGGCACTGTAGCCTAGTGGTTAAAGTCCTCACCTTGAACGTGCCGGGATCCCATATGGGCGCCAGTTCTAATCCTGGAGGCCCTGCTTCCCATCCAGCTCCCTGCCTGTGGCCTGGGAAAGCCACAGCCTTGAGACCTGGAAGAGGTTCCTGGTTCCTGGCTTTGGATCAGCTCAACAGTTGCGGTCACTTGGGGAGTGAATCATCAGGCAGAAGATCTTCCTCTCTGTCTCTCCTCCTCTCTATACAGCTGACTTTGCAATAAAAAATAAAATCAATCTTTTTTTAAGAAGTAGAAATGGGTCTCTCCACAAAAGACAAAACCTTTCGAGAACTTCCCTCTCTAAGCTGTCCAAAGCTGTGAAAATTAAGAGCCTGGACACTGACCAGAATAGCCGTGTGCCTCCTCTTCCTGTTAGCAACATTGTTCTCTCTGGAGCGCCATAGGAAGGAAGGTCCTCCTTTGGCCAATGTTGCCTAGAGAACTTGACAAGGCTTCCTTGAAACAATGCCAAGAATGCGTCAAGTGCTCAGCTCCAGGCAAGTGCTGGCCTAGAAAAGGGAGGGGCAGGCTGACTTTCCAACCCCTCTGAAGACTATCCACTATGCAGTGGTCCTACTGCAGCTGCTCGGAGTGTGTCAGCAATCCCTGACCCTCGTGTAGAAACAGCAGGCAGCCACAGATAATAAATAAACCCCAACAAGCAAATGAAGTATGTGATACAGTAGGAGAGGATAAACGCTTCAAAAAGGACGTGCAGAACGCGAGCATGGAGATCCGCTGTATGCGAGAAAAGACAAGTGATGCATTTAATTGCTTGTTTGTTTTTGAGAAGCAGAAAGAGAAAGTCAGAGAGTTCCCATTCCTGGTTCATCCCCAGGTTCCCACAATCAATGGGACTGAGCCAGCCCGAAGCCAAGAGCCAGAAACGGAATCCAGGCCTCACAGGAGGATGGCAGGAGCCTCGTATATCAGCTCTCGCCACTGCCTCCCCGGTCTGCATTAACAGAAAACTGGAATTAAAAATCAAAGCCAGGAATAAAGCCTGGACAATCTGTTGTGGGATCTCAATGGGAGTCTTCACCATTAGCCCAAACACCTATTCTGCACTGTACTTTAAAGTTGGAGTAAATTGACATCTGGGTCAAGACTGAAAGAAAGAGCATTCTTGGCAGAGGGAACAGCCGTTGCAAAGGCTTTAAGGTGGAAATGTGTATTTCAAGAACACTGTGTCTGGGGTTGTCAGAGAGACTACAGGATAAAATAGCAGGAAATGAACAGTGAAGAGGCAACAGAGACCAAGTCACCTAGAGCCTTGGAGGCCACTTCAGTACCTGTAACACACTAAGCTCCATCACCAAGGAGACTATATCCCCAGCACCTGTTCATCTGAGGGTACCCAGCGAATTGCTGCAGGTGAAGCTCAATGTCCTGAGATGCATGCAAGCGCTGAGTCTGCAACACAGGCCTCTGTTCCCCTCTCTCCCTCCCATCCACATGTTGTTTACATTCCCTTAAGGATCCCTGGGTACAATAGGAGGGGACTTCAAAACACTCATGGGAAAATGAATGTAAAAGATAGCTTATTTTTGTGTAAACTATGAAATCTGCTTTTATTTTTTTTAATAAGATGCATTTGCTACCAACTTTTTGAAGGTCCTTCACTTCAGGCTCACCCTTCAAAGAGGTATCCTCATCCCCCTGAAGTTGATCCTAGGGACTAATTTTCTGTCACAGTTTTCAAGAAAAATGCCAGGAATGCAGGTCGGTGTGACCACAAGAAGTCAGCCAGGTCACTTCTCTTGAGTGCTGGCGTTCCTGAGTGCACTGGAGGGCTGTGCGACTGCCTCTGCTTCGCACTGCAGTCCGTTCTCTGAGCGCCAAAGACTTCCTCAGGCAGGAATTCCCGTGCAGAATCCACACAATGCAGAAGCCACGCCAGCAAGGTGGGTGGGTTGGTTCCATTTTCAACTGAGAAGGCATACCCAACGTGTCCCGGGGTCTACCACTGCTAACCAATCATTGAAAGAAGGAAGGGGTTCTCACGGTCTTGACCACTGCCCTACCCTACCCACCCCCAGCAGGTCTCTGCCTCACACACCCTGAATTTAAAGGCCCCACTTTCCTGTGGAAGGCAGAGATTAGTTCTCAACTTTCTCTGCCAGAACTTTCTCTGAGCACAACTTTCTCTGAGCAGCACCCCAGGCCTCAGGGCTGTCACAGCCAGGAATTAGAGTTGGTGAGGAAGCTTGGCAAATGCTTTTCAAATTATCTGACGCCACCAAAACCTGTTTTTGACTCTCACAGTTGGATGCCCCTGGGCCTTCCTCGAGGTTACTAGAAACGTTCTTGCCTCCTCCCTCAGACACATCTGCCTTGGAAAGCTGCTGGCACCCTGTCGAGGACACGATGTCTGTGTGTCAGTCAGGAGAGCAAGCGGTAGAAATGAGTTCAACTGCTTCGGACCAGTGTTCCCTGGAGGTCGGCAGGAGTCATCAGGCTCCTTAAGGGATGCAATTGTTTGGCTCAAATCCCAATTTTCTGTCCTAGGGACAAATCTAATACCTGCTCCGAGCTCTGTGCAGATTGCAAAGGGACCTCAGTAGAGGCTCTGACCTGTGGCTGCAAATCCCTGTCTTGCGAAATTCTTATTCATTGCTCTCCATAATTTTGCAGTTTCTTCACCCAACACTATCCTCTCAGCAAAAAGCAATCATTTTACAAACATTGCATGTTAACAGGATCTGTATTGCCAGTTTGTAGGTCATGGAGCATGGGTGATATTATCTCACCACACAGCAAACAAGCTGACACCTGATACTGGCTGTCCCATTTCTTGAACGTTCTCTAGAGAGAAAGTTCTCTATAGTCCAGCTTTAAACACCAGGGCTATGCCCTTCCTGTCTCTCCTAGGAATTCTTCCCACTTCTTGCTCCCTGATTTGCATATCTGAAACCCATCTACGTGTGTTACAGAGCCAAAAATCCTTTGACTCCTTTGGTGAAACCAGTTTGCGGTGACAGCCTCTTTAAATTATAATCCTTTTCTTTTGTTTTTGCCAAAATAATTATAACGTTAACTCGAATTCATTAGAACGCAGAGGAAGTCTTTAACTTCACTTCATAAACTGACTCTCTGATCTATAACACGGTCTACCCTCTTGTCTTTTGGGCTATAAACATTTAATTATGTCCTTGGCTGACACAATGAAATCTCTACCCAACCTGCTCTCAGTGCCACCGGCCGCGCCTGCACACCGCTCTTGCAAGCAATGCACAGCACTGTGGATGCTGCAGGTGCCCTGAGCGCTGAGAGCTGCAGACCAAAGCGCTTCATCCCAGGCACGGAGTCCATAAGGAGGCTGCTCAGTGGCTGCTGACCTCCTAAAACCGGTTGCATCTATGGCCATTTTTCTTAGACAATGGCTTGTAACTTCAATCTAACACCAACGAACATCTGCAGCCTCCCTCCTCACTCCAGAAAGCCAAACGCCATGGTCAGGTAGCCAGGGACCAGGAGAGCAACACTGTCTGTCTGTGCACATAGCATAAGGTGGTACGGCAGCCGGAGGCCAGGTCAGTTTCATTGGCAATTTGGGAAAAAAGAAGTAGTCATGCAAAGACCTAAATTTTCAAATGTGCCTGCCATGAGAGTTGTGAGAAATTGACAGGAGTTAAGAGCAGGAAAAACAAAAACGCGAAGTCTTTTATTTTTCAGGCAGCTTTTTAGATTGTGATCTAGTAAGATAATGCCTGTGAGTATCTTTTCACAGACTTGACACAGTAATTCTGAAAGATGCTCACGCCTATATGTCACATTCTGAGGAATCAGGGTTCCCAATGCAAAAATATTAATCATAATAACAAAGATGAATCAGATGCATAGATTTATTGTATCCACTAGAGAAGGCTTTAGCTCATATAACAAAATATATTACAGCAAATGAACCTGAAGTTAAGAATGCATGGAAGTCCAGAGCCAATTAACACTAAATGGGAAAGAGATTTAAGTCTCAAAATTGAAGATAAGGGCTTGCAATTATGCTGTCATCCACCCAAACACACACTGCTAATGCTATGGATGACTTGAGGTATTTTTAATTATCATATCAAGCATTTGACTTTAGTTAGAAAAATGAAATTGACCATAAAAAGAAATTCGGCCTTTTCCCCAATAATTCAACCGGGAGAGCAACCCCTCCCTGCCCACACAGTCTCCACAGACACACAGTGCTGCAGTGCCATTGGAACGACACCATCAATTACGCAGAACCAACTCGCCCGGCTCCTGATCTGTGTTTACCTCATATTAATTCTCGATTGATTGTGGTACTGTTTAGTTTTGCCTCATTTACATTGCTAATAATCTTACACTAGATTACAAGAAACAGATGAGAAAGAAGAAGCTGAAAATATGGCAAGTAACCATAGCCAAAACTATTCAGTATAAGCAACACCACCCTGGGCTCTGGCCAGTGGGGTCAGCATCCTTAATCTGCGTTGGAAGGTATTCCATGCCTCGCATCAATACAAACCCATACACTTGTGAAGACATTATAAAAACTGACCACTTGATCCTCGGTGACAACCCCCAGTTTCACACATCTGCTGGTATTTCAGGCACTCCTCAAGCCAAGGAACTGCCCCCCCTTGTCTTTCGTCCACATCCTTGACGGAAGCCAGCTGCATCTGAAGGCTGTGAAGGCTCGTGGGTTTTGTCCTGCAGACATGGGGCCACCAGGAAGGTTTGAGCAACAGAAGCACTTAGGAGTAAGAGAAAGACAAATTAACTTGTCAAGTCCTTCCCTTCAGCAAAACTGCAATACTTCTTACAATACTGAATTATTGTTTGCTGTAAGTGCCAGGTGTCAATTCTTTCGCTTTATATTTTCATTTGAACTTCCAGAAATATTTATAAATCATCACAGTATTTTCAACAGATAAAGGTAGTAGCAGAAAAACATTTTGTGCCATTAAACAAATCATATTGTTTATATGAGTGAAGCATGGTACCAATGTTTTCACTAGAATAACGTTGAATTGTACAATTGAAATTCTCAAACATTTAAGTTAAAAATAGATTCATATAAAGTCTTCATGTAAAATCTTTGTAGTCAACGCTTCTGCTTCCAGAGGGACGGTGGACTCAGATGTGATGATTCCTGCCTTTATATGCAATTAAAAGTCCTGAGAATTATGTATAAAAGATACTGAAAGACAGAAAGGAGACGGCAGATCGGATATTCAAAAACGCAAAGCATGGGGCTTGGCACGGTGGCCTAGTGGTTAATGTCCTCACCTTGAACTTGTGGGGATCCCTTATGGGCACCGGTTCTAATCCCGGCAGCCCTGCTTCCCATCCAGCTCCCTGCTTGTGGCCTGGGAAAGCAGTTGAGGACAGCCCAAAGCCTTGGGACCCTGCACCCGTGTGGGAGACCCAGAAGACCTCCTGGTTCCTGGTTTCAGATTGGTTCAGTTCTGGCTTTTGTGGTCACTTGGGGAGTGAATCATCAGATGGAAGATCTTCCTCTCTGTCTCTCCTCCTCTCTGTATATCTGCCTTTCCAATAAAAATAAATAAATCTTTTAAAAAGGCATGAAAAAGTGATACTTTTCCCCAATTTTCTTTTTTTTTTTTTAAGATTCATTTTATTTTTTATTGCAAAGTCAGCTATACAGAGAGGAGAAGGGACAGAGAGGAAAATCTTTCATCTCTTGATTCACCCCTCAAATGGTCACAACAGTAGGTGCTGCACCGATCCAAAGCCAGGAGCCAGGAGCTCTTCTGGGTCTCCCACGTGGGTGTAGGGTCCCAAGGATTTGGGCCGCCTTCAACTGCTTTCCCAGGCCACAAGCAGGGAGCTGGATGGGAAGCAGGGTCACCGTGATTAGAACTAGTGCCCATATGGGATCCCAGCGCATGCAAGGTGAGGACTTTAGCCGCTAGGCTACTGTGCCAGGCCCTCCCCCAATTTTTTTTTTTTTTTTGCCTCCCAGACTTAGACTTGAAGAAGCAACTTCTTAACAGCCTCAGATATAGACCAGAAGAGACTTCGACAAAAGGTCTCTCTCACAAAACAAAGGACCAGGAATTGAGCAGCCTGGCAGGATGGATTTTTTTTTTTTTTTTTGCATATTGGCCACTCTATTTCCACCCCAAAGCAAAGCTATGACTCCATTCTCACCCATAGCATCAAAAATAACTGGAAACCTTGAGAAATGGCAACTAGGTGCCCCACGCACCTGCTGGCATGGTGTCAGGGGAGATCCACTCAGGGGTCTGGACTTCTGTCCTCCCTAGCTGACAACTGGTCTTCCCCAGAAGCCCCTGACACCAAGAGCCTGATGTCCACCACCAGGCAGCAGTAACGTGCCTCCCTCCATCCATCCTCTCCCACTGCTGTCACCCAGCAGCAACAAGGCATTCTGACTGCAGTCAGTGGCGAGCAGCCTGCACAGTGAGTGTTGGGCAATAGCTCGCTCAGGTGTCAGCTGTCAGTGAGGACAAAGGCAGACTCTTGACGTCCACCTCCACCTCGCAGTGATAAAGCGCCACCAGGTTAAAGTCCAATCTGGTCTGCATCAGTTGCTGATCAAATTTAATCAAATGCCAAGTGTGTGTGTGTGTGTGTGTGTGTGTGTGTGTGTGTGTGTGTGTGTGTGGCCTTGGCAAGCCAAATCACATCCTGTCCTGTTCAAGAGACTAATGCTGCAACATCGTATGTGGAGGCAAAAAATACAGCCTCAACTTTCATTTTCCTTGCAAACAAATTAGAGGCAGCCAGATGCATTGTTTTTCGTTAACGGACTGAATTCCAACCCTTCCTCTTCCGAGTACTTTTTCTCTTCTACAGTGAAGCACCCATGAAACCATTCCTTAAACAAAGGTTGTCGCGCACACTTTCTGGATGTGTGGCCAGAACACAAGCAGGTCACTTGTGGTGAAGTTCCTGAGAGTGTGCGGTTCATGACACCTGGCATTACGATGACATGCCCTCCAGCACTGCCACAAGTGTCCGAGTTAATCCCTCGCTGTCTTCTGTGTGACTTCTGCACTTCTGTGACCCTAGCATCTTCTTACCGAAGAGCCCCTGGTCCCATCGCTGACACCTGCTCTGACTGCTACCTTTCCTCGTGCTGTTCGCAGGGAGGAGTTTGTCAGCCGATACAGGAACTCCAGTGTTTTCTTTGTTTCTCTGCAAACCTCTTCCTGAATCTGTGTAACTAACCCTCGCAACAAATAGCTTAACTTTACCCATTTTACAAAATCTCCCTTCTCTCTCTCTTTTTCTCTCATCCTTGCATAGAACCTAATGCATTCTGGAGCAACAGATTGCCAACACTTGCAACACATTTTCTGTCCATGTCTTCTACCCACAAACTTAATGCCTCTTCCATCTTAACCAAGCAGTCAGCACACACTGTGGCTGTAATTTTGCAGTTTAAGGTGTAACAAAAAAAAATTGTGCAAAGTTCTTCTTTCCTTCTTCACAGTTTCACAGATGGAAGTAAAAGTCTGCCCATGAATCTTAGCAACCTCGGCATATGATTTTTCTTTTCTTACTGAGAATCTTTCTCTTTTTACTTCAAAGAAGCACTTTACAACTTCCTTTTTTTGCTATATCCAAATTGCTGTCATTACTAGCCTTGCGCTTGAGGGCCCTTATTAAGTAAGAAGAGGCTGACTGGATTATCAGCACTGCAATTCTGTCACGGTTCCTCTGATGACAGTGATGGTCACTGAGTGCCTACGGGCAGGTGGAGAAGACTGCACGGCAGTGCTAGACAAAGAGGCGATTCTCGCCCTCAGAGTGGGGTGTTGTGAGATTGTATCGCACAACTCAGAACAGCCCACAGTTCAACACTTACAAATGATTTCTTTGAATTTTTAATCACTGTAGATAGACCAAAGTCGAATTCTAAAAAGGCAAAGAAAAAAAATGAAAAGTCAAGGCACAAAACAAAAGGCAAAATAGCATATGTAAGTTCAATCAATATTTGTATTAAATGCAAAAGGTCAAATATGTATTGAGATAGAAAATTTAAAAATCCTACCCAGCTAGAAAGTTACTTCAGTAAAGTTTTAGAAAAATTAAGTTAGTTTATATTGGTATAAAAAGTTTTGAAGTCCACAGAGAAGTTTTTCATACCTGGTTTATGAACATTTAAACAAACAACAACAACAACAAAAAGATTTTCCATTTGAAAGGCAGATTTGCAGAGAGAGAGAGAGATCTTCCATCTGCTGATTCACTCCCCAAATAACTGCAACGGCCAGACTTGAGCTGGTCCAAAGCCAGGAGCCAGGAGCTTCCTCTGAGTCTCTCATGTGGATAGGGAAACCCAGGGGCTTGAACCATGCCCCACTGCGTTCTCCGGGAGCTGGATCAGAAGTGGGGGTCTCAGGACTTGGCAGGAACTCACAGCCATGTGAGATGCTAGCGCCGCACAGGATCACACTGCTACCCCTGCAGGCCAGTGTGTCCATGAACTTTTGAAGATCCCGTATATGTATCATGATATGAAACTCATTTCAAATACAAGGGGCCTTGAAAATGCTCATGGAAAACACACATTATACTTTAATTCTGTCTCCCCCTTTCTCAAGTCCTTCTTATCCAACAATATCATCAGTTCGAATGTAAATAATGGAAGGAGGTATGTGTTCCAAACATTAACCAAGTAGAATTGGGACTGACTATATTAATATCAGAGAAAGGCGATTTCAAAGCACAGACATCTGCCAGACCCAGCAGGGGATTTCATGTGGTAATAAGCAATGCTACATGTACATGCACTAGACCAAAAAAGAGCTAACCGGATAGAACTGAAAAAACAAACAAGTCCACAAGGATGCAGACTTAACTCTCAGAATAACCAAACAGAAAGCCATCAAGGATGTAGAAAAACTAATCAGCATTAATAGCAACTTGTAATAGTAAAATCTAACTTGTAATAGTAAATTACTTCACCCAACAACAGCAGAGTATAAATGTATATCAAGTGCCTGAAGAACATACATTCCTGTGGCATAAAACAAACCTTAATGAATTTAGAAGAACTGAAATCATACAGAGCATGTTTATGACCGTAATTCAGGCACACCAGAAACCAATAGCAGAAGGATTTGGAAATTCTCTGAACACTTGGAAACTAATCAACAAACTTCTGACCAATCAGTGGGTCAAGGAAGAACCCTGCTAGGATTGTTTTAAACACATTGAAAATAAACGAAGGACCTAGCACAAGAGCCTAGTAGCTAAAGCCCTCGCCTTGAACGCACCGGAATCCCATATAGTCACTGGTTGTAATCCTGGCACCCCACTTCCCATCCAGCTCCCTGCTTGTGTCCTGCAAAAGCAGCTGAGGACGGCCCAAAGCCTTGGGACCCTGCACCTGCGTGGGAGACCTGGAAGAGGCTCCTGCTCCTGGCTTCAGATTGGCTCAGCTCCAGCTGTTGTGACCACTTGGGGAGTGAACCAGCAGACAGAACATCTTCCTCTCCATCACTCCTCCTCTCTGTATAGCTGACTTTCCGATGAAAATGGATAAATCTTTTAAAAAGAGAAATAAACTAAATATATTTTTTAAAACCTGTGGAATATGGACAGAGCAATGAGAGGTAAACGTGTAACATGAAGTATGCACATTAGAAGAGAAAAAGTCTCAAGTCAGTAATCGCCCACAACAAGCCCTCAAGGGTGGGCAGCACGCACATTGTAGCTGAGGAACCCAAGTGTTTCTGCTTTTGTGGTTTCTGCCTTACTTGCTTGGCTGGGGGCTGTGTGAGCTCCAGGCCTGACAGTCTACACCTGGCAGCTCATGTAGGCAGGGCACCCCTCAGGAAGGAGGCCCCTGGTGTCAGAGAAGACCCACTGCCCTAGATTCCATTGGTGTGTACTTTTTGAACGTTGCTTGCTTCAAATCCACCAATAGAAGCCTGCCATGTTGCTCTTTTTAAAAGTTAACGGTTAAACTGACCAATCGTGATTGTATAATTATATGGAATTGGCCTGAAATGTATAGAAGCCCTGTGCTGTGGAACCTCAGGCCTTCTTTTCTGGACCTTGTTCTGCCCCTTCTGCTGCAGCATCTCCTGCCTGGGCTGCCACTGCAGCGGCTGCTCCTGCTCCCCCGTCCTGCTGGGCTGGGAGCCTCGGTTAGTTGGAATAAACCGCCTTTATGCATTTGCACTGACTTCAGACTCCTAGGAATTGCAAAACCTGAGCACAACATAGACACTCTTCAGTCACATGAAGGAGCTACAAATTGACTGGTGAGTGAACAAACAAATGCTCTATAACATCTCCTGTACTTCACTAGGGAGACTATTTTTTTTTTCTCTTTTTCTTCCAGGGCCTTTGAGAGAGGGGAGAAAAAGAGAGTGAGAGAGAAACGACGTAGCTGGACGATGGAAGAGCCATCGACAGGAGCAGGAACACAAACAGGACGGCTACGTGGTCCGCATCCGGAATGCCACTGTTGGGCTTCTGAACTTGGGTTTAGATGCTGAATGAGGCATAGATGGGAGGAGGAGGGTGTGAAAGCTCTGCCTAGCAAGGAATCCCAGTGTGACTCCCACCTTTCACATAGAGTGGAAAAAACAAACACAAGCATGTGTCAAATTTATCAAGCACGTTCAGTTTTACACACAGTTCCAGCCTTGAGGAACTTACACTCCGCTTGCAATTGTAATCATTCCAAACATGTTCCTTCAATGAAATGTGAATTGTTAAGTGTAATAATAGAGCGACACACGGCGAAGAATAGGGGCTTTAGTTTCAGGGGAGCCTGAGGTCCCGCCAGGGTTTGTGCTTACAGGAGCCTGTCGTCTCTGAATTCACATCCTCCGTTGGGAAGGAAATAAGGTAACAGGTGTAAACTGGAGCAAAATGCACACAGTAGGTCCATCAACTGTAACTACCCCTTTCCCTATCAAACGCATCAATCTGTGGGTTATGAGCTTCCAACCATCTTCACATGAAATATTTTTCTCATTTCAACAGTGTTAGGAGCCAAAGTTACAGTTTCAGGGGAATACTCAGTAGCAGTGTGATACACAGAAACCGTTAGGCGGAACACCTACATGGCTCACCGTAAATGCTTGTTGACTGACAAATGCATGGCTGAAGCATAAAATCACATAGACGGAAAAAGATAACAGCGTAAAAAGGTAATTTGAAATCCATACAGAATAATGATCATGTTATAATAAGTATTTTATATTTTAAAAGTGATAGTGAACTGGAAAACATTCGGAAAAAAACATCAGATTTTCTTTTACAGCCACAAGTTTATATGAATGCCCATAGGCACAGAATCCAAAATGCACTTTATTGGGAAAATGGCTGGACTGAAGCAAAAGCATTTCCAGTATCAAAGGAAATATGTGTGTGACATCTGCGACTCCTCTTTCCAAGTGATTTAGGGAGCAAGATCCCCAGCTGCCCTCTGCCCCATGAGCGTGAAGCCTGTAGCACCATCATCCTACTGGATGTTAACTAAGCTTCCAAGCACTGTGCTTGGCTCTGGGACCTCAAGGTGGACGAGCCATGACCCCTGACCTCAGGTAGAGGACACTCAGGCAATCACACAGCTGCCCACCGAGAGCAGCGGGCGGTGCCAGAGGGAGGCAAATGGCCATGTGGTACAAAGAAAGGAGCGGTCTGAGGCAGTCACCAGAGACCTTAAAGATAAGAAGCTCACCATGCTAACAAAAGGCAGGAGTGGTTCACACAGGTGGAGTTCTTTGGATAAGGGCTCAAGCAATGAAGCAAAAGCAGGAATTGTGGATAGCTGCCCAAGAAATGAGTCACTTATACAGCATACAGAAGTGTGTGCATATAGCATTGTACATGTGTGGTGTAAACACATCTTAATATCCTTGTGCAACTGGCAGCTAATGGGTATTCCCATCTTGCTGACTTATGCACCATAAACTTTCATTCCCCGATCTGTGAAGTCATCAGGCTCATTTAACATTTTTAAATTAAACACCTGAA
Organism: Ochotona curzoniae; assembly: GCF_017591425.1. Lineage (NCBI taxonomy): Eukaryota > Metazoa > Chordata > Mammalia > Lagomorpha > Ochotonidae > Ochotona > Ochotona curzoniae. The sequence continues at coordinate 2,839,905 of NW_024466129.1, read as the reverse complement.
GTCACGGCTGGTCACAGGTCATTAAATGGCCCTGCTTCTCAACCACCTGTTACTCACAGGTTCTTAGACTCTTATGAAACAGGCCACTCACAATGATGGACTGGGATGGAGGAGCAGCTGAGGGACGAGGGACACAACTTCCTCTGGGGTCATCTCAATGACCCAACAAAATAACCCAACATCCTGTGAGAAACTTGCAAAATACATTAGAACTCTAAGTAACACACAAATCAGCTGGACACACTGTGAAATCTAAAACATGGGTTCTTTATTCCACAACATAAACATGGAAGTCCTTCTATCCAGATAAGGGATTTAAAAGAAAAAAAAAGAAAGAAACACAATATTCACCAATTTATATGTGGACCCATAACACAACAAGTTCTGTTATAGAAGGAAAGTATGTTGCGTGTTGGTGTGCGATGCAGACATCACAAAGGAAGCCCATATGATTTTCCTTCTGAACTTGAAAAAAGGGATAATCACAGGATCGAAGAAGAGAGTGAATGTTTTCATTGTGTTCTTAAAAATAGCACTTTGGAGACATCATCAGAATGGCCCTGTGGTTAGTTCAAATCACGACGTCACCATATCAGTTCGCCAACTGCGTACCCCGTGCCCACCACAAAGCGGTTAGTGACCATTCCCAAAGCCACATCATTCCCCCGGGGCTTCTATGAAGTGCAGAAATGTACCAGATGACCCTCAAGGTCGACTCGCATTCTGACAGCTCAGAATTCTGACTTTGCTTTTCCGCAGCACATCTGGTGACCTCAGGCCTCCACACCGTGAGTAGAAACCTAGCGCCCAGTCCCAGAGACACAGGGATTAGGTGCTATGTGTGGCCCGCACAACAGAAGTCAGCTGAAGCACCAGGTGGGTTCTGTTGGTCAGCATCTTTGCCCTCTACCCTGGGCAGGCTCGTGCCGCCTGCGTAGCTGCCAAAACAAAGCCTTGCAACGACTTTGCAAAAACAACGACTTGAAGATCAAGATCTCACTTGCCCTCTGTGGTTTCATTTCCTGCTCGGAAATGGGGCTCAGGGCTGCAGAGGGCTTCTGAGACTATAAACACTTCTAAGACAGGACCTGCCTGTGTTCAGCATGACTTCCTTGCTGGGAGAAATTGATAAACATGACAGAGCCTCTTCTCCGGGTGTGGTCAGGCAGAACGCTCAGTTGGAATGGACTTCCCCTTGCATGTCCACTTGCTGATGAAAGCGAAGGTGAAGTACGCCCTGGAATGTTAAGCGTACCGCGGAGCTGTGGTGTAGGGTGCGGCCCAGGTGGCTGCAGCCTTGTGGAACCCACTGGGTGGGGAAGAGAAGTGCCCGTCAAGTGTTTCAGCTGGTAGGTGTCAGGTGCGGGAGTGTAGCAGAGATCTTTGTTGGGGAAGGCCCTGAAATTGCCCTAGGCAAAGCCCACTTCAGCTCAGCAGCACTGGGACACACTACTCTCTACTGGATCAGGGAGTCCCTTCTGTATGTATGTGAGAACAGCTAGGGCCATGTTTAAAAGCCTGGATTATAGGGGGCAGTGTTGCAACACAGGTCCTTAGGCTACAGCCTAGAATGCTGCCATCCACATGGATGCTGATTCCAGTTCTGCCTGTTCTTCTTCAGATCCAGCTCCCTGCTAAAAGCTCAGCAAAAGCAGCAGAAGGTCATCCGAGTCTTTGGGCCCCTGCACGCAAATGGCAGACTCAGACTTTGTCCTGGCACAGCCCTACCATCGCAGGTGCCGACAGAGTGAACCAGTAGATGGAAGAGCTCTCTCCTCCGTGTCTCTCCCCCTCTCTGAAACTGTCTTTCAGATAAATCACTTTTTAAAAGCATAGATTATAAAGCCAAACACTGGATTCAAGTTTTGTCACCAGATGTTAATTGCTCATCCACAAAATCACACAGATAAAGGATTGTGAGCACACAGGTCACTACAGGGTTATATCGGACGATGTGAAGCGATTGGACACACAGTGATGTGCTGACTCCAGCTGGGGTCTGAGATAAAACGAAAAGCCACAATGACCAGTCCTTATTGAAAACATTGGTATATTGTTTAAGAATTGTTTACACTAATTCCAAATTCTTGAATGATTACATATGACTTCTTTTGATTATCTGAGGAATTTTTGCAGCCCTTAAACTTTGCACACTCGCCTAAGAACTCCAGAAATGTTCACTGCTACCATCTTATCATCACAAGCGCCTACCCAACACAATTTGACATTTAATTATCTGATGTATTACATTAGTCGTTGTTCCATGTACTTGTGTCTTGTTCTCCCAATTAATTTGTACATTTACTAAGGGCACAGATTATGACATGTCTTTTATCTCTAATGTTGCTGAGTACAGAAGAGGATCAAGCAAGAACTTATCCACTGATTGCTTACAGCCTGGGGTAGGCAATTTACCACTCTACAGCAGTCTAATTGCTTCATGGGTTTAAAGGCCTTTTAGAGACTCCTTTGCGGCAGGGATGACATCTGGCATCTGTCCTTTGCCATGTCTGACACAAAGCTAGAGGCACAGAATCAAAGAACTGGTGAGGATCTTGGATTTCTTTTCTTTCTTTCTTTTTTTTTTTTTTTTTTTGTTAATTACATTGCATTATGTGACACAGTTTCATAGGTTTTATTCCCCCCACCCTTCCCCAAGCCCTCCCCCTATGGTGGATTCCTCCACCTTGTTGCATTACCACAGTTCAAGTTCACATGACATTCTTTCATTGCAAGCATATACCAAGCATAGAGTCCAGCATTTTATTGTCCAGACAAATTCAACGGCTTCTTAGAGAGACCATGTCTGGTCTGAAGGTAGAGCTGACAGAGTATCATCCCGATCAATTAAAAGCCCCAACATAACATCAGCAACAATTTATAACGTTATGGAATTAATTGACATAGTACTGAGTAACCAACATGTTAAAAAAAAAAATGCAAGTTCTTTACCACATCCTGTGACTCCTTCGTTGACATTTCAATCTTGGTTTATACTCAACCAGGTTCTAAACACCTTAAAATGGCTATAGATTACTATTTGGCTGTCTCATGTCTATTTTCATTATAGTATTTAGCATTATATAGCATTGAAGCATAATTTTGCTGAATTTGGCTTTATTTTTTCTTTCCAGGGTAGTCTAGACTGGCTTATAAATCTAACAAGACATATGTCAACAGTTTAGGTGCAGAACAGTTTTAGGAGGGGTGTGCAGAGAAATCCTCAATACCCTTGTGAGGAGTAACCAATCTTTGTGTCCCACCTAGTAAGGTATAAATGAATCCACACTGACCATTTCCTGTGATTCCAAGCTTTCCTTGTTGTTCTCTATTTATTCTAGAGTTTTGTTTGTTTGTTTGTTTGTTTGAGGGGTTTCTGGAGTGATCCTGATGGTCATTGCAAGAGAGGGTGGGGATCCAAGGTTGGAACCAAGCAAAGACCAGAGAAAGCTCCTCTCCTTAGTCCCCAAGGAAGTTTATTGTTCTTCTGTTTCTGCAGACTGCTCAGGGCTCCTGGTTGTTGTTCTGACACCCTTGGATCCTGCAAGGAAGGATTTGGACTTCTTTCATCCCATGTGGTAGACCCAAGCGGGAGTGGATGGCCTCTGAAGACACTCCAACTCCCTGTGGCCTCCTTGGCAGTTGGGATGTTGTCCTTGGTGCTCGTACTGATGGTCCTTTGATTTTCATCTAATCCCACCTGCATACCTTCCACATACATTATCTGATGTCCAAGAGGGTCGTGATCTGACCAAACCAATCAGTGATGGAGCCAGGTGCTTTCCCCACTAGCACTTTGTTGATTTTTCTTTTATCTCTCCATTCCCCCTCAGTGTCAAGCACAGGATTCTACAGGTAGGAAAAAGTCAATAAATGATGCAGATCACTGATTTTGGGGAATTGCATAATCTTTGCTTCAAGGAGGCATAAAAAAAATCATTGGAAATGTATACTAGTGTACAAAAGTTTATCAAGAATAAAATTAAAACATTGATTTTGACAGGAAAATAAATGAAACCCATGCACAGTTTTTCATACTACACATCCTCCACAAACTTCCTTGAAGAGCCTTCTATGCGTGGATTTTAATTCTTTTGCACCAACATAAACTTACCTTTTAGTTCCACTTTCCTGCAAACTTTTTCCTGCCTTCACATGTGCACCAACTATCCACATTTTCTGGTTCAGTGCAACAAGCAGGTAAGAGAATGCTAGATTTGAAATTCAAGACCGGTTCCAACGTTTCCCAGTTTGTGACTGTGGATAAAATTAATTTTTTAATTTAACTCTCCTCATCCAGATCATGAATGTAATAATGCTGTCTACCTGAGAGGTTATGAAAAAGCATTAAAAACCAAGCTTGTAAAGATTATAGAAGACTGCCTAGCCCATAGCAAATGCTAATTAATATTAGCAGTGTTCACTGTTCTAAAAAGAAGTCTTATGTGTTAGGTAGACTAAAGGACAGAGGTACAGACGTGTATGTAAAATCACAGTTTTGCATATCATGGTAGATAAAGATTGGGAAAGAAGAGCTAAATTCCAAGTCGAGCACCTGAGGTTATGCTCTACTTATTCTACTAAGCGTCATAAGTAAATCTTATTGGAATTATTCTGCAGGGTCTCCATCCGTATAATCATGACAGAGACCCCCAGCAACCTGGCTCCTGGAGTTTTATAGATCTCCCAAAGCTCCAAACTCCAGCGCAGGAGACTCTAAAGAGGGACGTGTCACATACTCTAGAATACTTCACTAGAATTCCATTTTTAGATCCATTTCAAGAGAAAACAAACTATATTATCAAGGGTGCCCAATCGATAAGCAGAAGCTCAGGCAAATGCAGTAAGACACTACATGACTTGGAATGCTGCCAACACCAGCTTCGTGCTTGGAGCACGAGGCAGCAAGTAACTCAGAGAAAACAACCGCACAATCAAGTTCAACAACACCTCACCTGCTTTTCTTCTCTTTTGCTCTGAGCAGAAAGCAAGACTCTCAGCTCAGAAGTCCATGACCTCACTGGAGCTTGGTGGCAGGAGCTTGTGTACAAGATATTCTGTTTCTTAAGAGTCAAAACCTGGTGGGGAAGAAACAGAGTATCCCAAATTTCCAACCAACATTCCAACATTTTGCATTGTTCAGGTCTCGTTGGTCTGAAATCTTCCAACCATTTGACCTTGTGTGACATTAGCATTCCAGGGAAGCAGCTCACAGAGGCCACAATGCTTTAAAGAGCTCCTAGTGTTCAAACCGCTTTGGTAAGACAAATGAGACAAGATTATAGGTAAAACCCTATTTTCACCTGGAGTCAAACACTCCATTGGCAAGCTGAAAGCCCTTTTACAATTCAAGATTTCCCCAAAGTGATGCGTTATTTGTGTTATTCTAAATCAGATCCTACAAGATGAGGGGGGAAAGAAAAACTTTGAAGAAGAAATGCATGAAATTCAGAAAGACTCCTAATTTTGTTTAATAGTATAGGACACTTCAAAGTTTATGAAAATGAAATTAATGAACAAGTTTATGTTTGTGCCAAAATGTTTGTTCATGTCCTGGCTGCTTCATAGAAGAACTATCTGTCTGTCCTTCTCTCTGTAACTCTGCCTTTCCAATAAAAAAAAAGTCTTTTAAAAAGGCTGATTTTTATGTCCTACCTTGATAGTTATGAATTTTCTTGAATAATCCCTGTTCCAAATCATCTGACTTATTGTCCACAGTACCTACTCCAGTGTTCCCAAAAGTGGACATAGCTCAGTGTATACAATACTGCTTCCTGGACAGTGCCTTCTCCCTATCGGTAGCCACATTTCCCGGGCTAGCCACCAGGCCTTTTCAGAAGTGATCACGACACCCCTGGGGATGCAGGTTCTGTTAGGGGCGCCCCTCTGACTGTAGAACACAGCTGACCTTCCTCTCTGGAAGCCAGTCGTGAACAGCTCTCAGTTTTAGTGGGCTCCTATTAGAGGACTACCCACGGACCGTACTTCACCAAAGACATGCACATTTAACTAACCCACATTCAAGTCAAAAGCTAGTGATGAAAAACCAGGAATCACACAGAGTCCAGGCCACGTGGATAGTTCAGCCCCCAGCTTGCTGACAGACCTGCAGGAGATTCAAGGGCAGTTGCTAGCTTTTACTGCTAGTGTGACACAGGAACAGGTTCCACTATTTGCATTTTGAGCAGGTCATTTTTCCAGCACAATTTTGGGTACTGTTCCGTTGATCTTTCTGAAACCAGGACTGGCTTCATAGGTATGCAGTCCATGCAGCCACCGGGGTTCCACTTTCACAAGGCTTCTATGCCAGCTTCACCTCTCTGCTATTGCTGCTTACAATTCCTAAAATTTCTTGAACAAGCAATCTCATCCTTTCATTTTTTTTTTCTGTGCCCTGCAAATTTTGTATCTAGTCATGCATGAGAAAACTAACTGCTTTTGGGCAAGGATTTCTTGACTTTTGATAGTCTGTTGAAATCCATGAAACCCGAGTGCAATGCTTCCAATGTGCAAAATACCTGTAGTTAAATACAGCTCAAATTTGTGATCCCAAACACATATGCCTTTTCCACGTTGGTGCATCTAACAAATCTAGTGGCAGTTCTAATCTCTTCTGTTCCTCAGAAGCAATAGTGAGCATAAACAACATTTAGAATGTCTGCAAGACAATACATCTTGAAAATATCTGTGATTCACAAAGATGATAATGTCACAAGTACCTAGTTTGTTGTGTACGTTCACAACTTCAAAATACGCCAAATTCAGTCTAGGACAGTCCAGCAGAAAAAAGGAACCCATCCAAGTCAGAGTTCCTAAATTTTATAGAAAAGATCTGGGATCTAAATAAAATTTTTTTCAATTTGTATCAGTCAATGGGTCAATTTGTGGCTCACAACCCCAGGCCCTGCTGGATAGTTACCCCTGGTAAACAAGGAGCCGGAATTCGCTGAGTATGCCATGATTCTCCACAGAAAACGAGCAAATACAACAGTCACAGTGGCTCCTCCGGGTGTTTCAAAAATGTATCCTTCACAATTCCTATGGTAGAGTTCTTTCTGGAACAAACAAAAATTTAAACAGAAAAAACAAAGAAACATATATATATGTGTGTGTGTGCAACAATCCCTATAGCTGTCATATTGTACTGGCACAATAAATCAGAAAGTAAGTAATCATGTAAGGAGAAAAAGAAACTTAAAAAAAAAAAAAAACAGGAAATACTCCCTTTTGGATCATGGCCCACATTTTTGGATATGAAGTCCCTGGGCCTTACGCCAGCACAAATAAATCCTACTTCCTGCTAGAGCCTCGGTGGCCACTCCATTGAGAGTAGCTACAACACCTCACCACAGAACGAGGCAGGGCAGTGATTCCCCAGGTCCCCGTCTGCAAAGCAGGTGACAAGCCCTGGAGAGATCTCCACAGCTGAATAGCTGAGCTCCCTGCAGCTGGACTGCCTGTTATCCCCAAACACACCCAGGCACCATCACTCCAAATCCCAAAGAAAGCTAACAGGATGCTGGGCATTGCCAAATCCTAACCCTGAATTCTTTTTTTTTTTTTAAAGATTTATTTTTTTTTTTATTTTTTATTGGAAAGGCGGATATACAGAGAGGAGAGACAGAGAGGAAGATCTTCCGTCCGATGTTTCACTCCCCAAGTGAGCGCAACGGCGATGCCGATCCGAAGCCAGGAGCCTTTTCCGGGTCACCCACGCAGGTGCAGGGTCCCAAGGCTTTGGGCCATTCTCGACTGCTTTCCCAGGCCACAGGCAGGGAGCTGGATGGGAAGCGGGGCTGCCGGGATTAGAACCGGTGCCCATATGGGATCCCGGGCGTGCAAGGCAAGGACCTTAACCACCGCGCCGGGCCCAACCCTGAATTCTTTATGTTAACCTAGCTCTCTCCTCATGTATTTTGAGAATTTTATTTTTGCATATCAAAAGGACTCAGATCAAAGCACACTTCCATGACTAACCTCTTTTCTATCCACTTTTTTGAGGAGAGAGGGATTCAAGAGCAGTGCTGGGACAGACAGCCCCAGCACTGCGGCTCAGTGAGCTAAACCTCCTCCTGCAAGCGCCAGCATCCCATATGGGCATTAGTTCATACCCCAGCTGCTCCACTTCTGATCCAGCTCCCTGTTTACAGGCTGGGAAAGCAGCATAGGATGGCCTAAAGCTTTGGGAGCCTGCATCCTTGTGTGAGTCACTGGCTCCCGACTACTCGCATCAGATCAGCTCAGCTCTGACTGTTGCAGACATTTAGGGACTGAACTAGCAAATGAAAGATCTCTCTCGCTCTGTCATTCCTTCTCTCTATGGGGAAAAAAAAAAAACCCTCTGGGGCAAAGGAAATGACTCTTTTGATACACTTGAGAAACCTGTTGAACAAAAGCATAGATAATTCCTTTTTTTAGATCTCTTGAACTTAAAGTTGCCTTCTGCCAGTTATACTTCTTGACTTTTACGCATCTGCCGATATTCTTGTTGTATGTGTGAGGAGCCCGGCGTTCAGAACCATCAAAGCAGATAGCCAACACAAAAGAAAATCTGGAGTTTGTTGCCTCTTGGCTCAGTGTCCGTCTCTGGCCATGCGACCATGACAAAAGCGAAGAATGCATCAGAGAGCGGACACTCAAGCAGACGCTATGAAAACCAAGAAACGCGCACCCCAAGTTCCGGAGGGAGACAGCAGCTATCAGAGGAGAGGCAGATGCAATAAGAGAAAGTGGATCCGCTGAGTCTTCTGGGTCCTTCTGGGCTCGTTGGAGCCCTCAGCTTTGGAAGGCATTCTCCAGTCCCCGGGGACCAGCAGGGAGTCCCTCCCCTTCCTGCCTGGGAGTGACAATGGTAGCAACAGCAGCAGCAGGAAAGGGCTTCACGAACACAGAGAATAAACAAACTTTCTATTTTTAGCAGGGCTGCAGCTGCGAGTTCCATTCTTTGGTTTTCAGCTCCAGCATTCCAAGGAAACAGAGGGTGGAGGACTCGAGGCGCGGGGAAAGCCGGCCAGCCGCCCTGGGAGGCAGATCTTTCCGTTGCTGAGCCAAGGGACAGGCAGGCTGCGGAAAGCGGTGTCCAGTTGGGCTGGGCCACACCAGGACAGCCAGGCCTGTGATTGGGCTATTTTCAGGCCATATATAGACACAAACAGTCTCACCCACATGCTGACCAGAGCCACTGAAGACTGTGGAGCTTCAAGACCTCTCTGCCGGACACCGTGTCCAGCATTCCTGATGAGCATGCAGCACCTTTTCCCGCCCAGCCCACACAGAAAGCTAGCAGCCTGAGGAACTGGAGAGGATACTGCGACATTGGAGGTGGAGACTCATCCTCCCTCGGAGCTGGACTGCTAGCTTTTGTTGGCCTGGAACAGGACTAATTGTCATATAGAGGGAGTGCCAAGGTCCCCGCTGTGGAAAGCACACTTGACCTGATTTCAGAACTGCCCCTGGCCTCACTCCCCCATGCCCTGGCCCCACGTGGGTGCATCCATTTCGTCCTTCTGCCCCTTCCCTGGTGCAGTCAGACAGGAGGCCGGAAGGACAGCCCACAAAGCCGTGCTGAGGAAGGAGAGAGTCCCTGGTCCTGGGGGCTTACAAGGAGATAAGTACCCAGGGAAGGGCGCCATGCTCCTCCGGGCTCAGAGCAAACATTTTCAGAACTCCCCAGATCTGGCCTGTAGTCGGGAATCTTCATTCACTGATAAAGGCCTGCCAGGCAGCGTCCTGTTTGCCAGACCCGCCGGCTTGTGAGAGCTCACAGAGCCGTGTGGGGGACAGAGAAGCAGGAAATGCCATTACTGGGTAATACACAAGCTCCTCTGGGAGTACACGCGGCGTGCTTCTGCCTCCTTCCTGAAGAGATGGAGACCGAGCTGGAAGCCGCTCGAGCGAGATCCCCCTCCAGTGCTCCGGGTGGAAGCGCAGCTCTCAGTAATCTGGCTGGGCTCAACCACAAGCAAAGCCGTTCTCAGCTGATTCCCTGGACTTTTACTCTTCAGTAGCATTACCCTGTTACCAATAACGTCACAGCAACCCAAACACAGTCAACTCATAGGAGCAAAAAGGAGGCTCGTACCATGGGGAACTGTGGTGAGCCCCACCGGTCTTCCATATCAGACCCAGCGTCCTGAGAACAAGCCTGAGAAGGCTGCAGGTGGCCGCCCAAGCGCTTAGGCCGCCACCACTCCTGTGGGAGACCCGGCTGCACTTCCTGGCCCCTGCAGTAGCCATCTGGGGAGCAAACCAACTTGAGACAACATCTCTGTCTCTTACCTTGTCTCTCTGCCTTTCAAAGAAAGAAGTAAATAACTCATTTAAGAAGAGAAGAAGAAAGAGCCATAATTAGGCGAATGTGAGTCTCCACAACTCACAATGCTAAGCTCTAGAGTGCTGGGGTTGGAAGAGGTCATCCAGGCTGCTAAATCCTCTCTGGACAGCGAGCCCTGGCTCAGCAGCCCAGTCAGGCTTGCATCCTGCCGCACGCATGACTGCTGGGGTCAGCTGGGTAGTGTTAGCGAGCTGTCAAGGCAGGGGCTAGAGTACAGAGCAGCCTTCCAGCATCTTGGCCTTTCTGACTCCCAGTGTCTCCTCATTCTAGGGATTCCAGAAAAAGCCATCAGATGAAGTGTTGTTGTTTTTTTTCAAAGATTTATTTATTTTTAGATTCACAGAGAAGGACAGACAGAAAGATCTTCTATCCACTGGTTCATTCCCCATGTGGCCTCACCAGCCAGAACTGAGTCAATCCAAAGCCAGGGGGCAGCAGCCTCTTCCAGGTCTCCCACACAAGTCCAGGGGTCCAAGGACTTGGGCCATCCTCTACTGCGTTTGCAGGCCATGAGCAGGGAGCTGGATGGGAAGTGAAGCAACTGTGACACAAACCAGAACTCATATGGGATCTTAGCACATGCAAGATGAAAATTTAGCCAATAAGCTACTGTGCTGAGTCCCAGATTATTAAATTTTGGAAATGATTAGTCCATTATCAAATTTTTCAGTGATCCCTAACTACCAATGTACAAATTCTAATAATCTTCTACAATACTAGAAAACAGACTAGTGTAGCTGAGTGAGCTAAGACACTGATGCAACATTAGCTCCCCATCATCAGAGCACCGATTGGAGTCCCAGTTGACTTACTTCCTATCTGGCCTCCCACTGATGTTCTTGGGAAGGCAGTGGAACTGCTCAAGTTGCCTTGGGTTCCTACTGTCCAAATCAGAGGCCAGATGGAGATCCAGATTCCTGGGTCCAGCCAGGGCTACCATGTAGGGACTGAACCAGCAGATGGAAGATTCTCTCTGCTTCAGTCTCTCTCTCTCTCTCTCTCTCCTCCTTAAAAATAAAAAAACCTTAAGACTAGAATAACCCTTACCAAAATGCTACCAGGATTATGAGTGATACTTTCTTCTTCTCCTTCACAGTTTTGAGTGTCTCTGTAGTTTTTTCCTTTTAACAATAAATTTTAAAGTAATCACAGATCATTCAATCTATAGTAGTTAACATTCTTAACCCACTGATTTAACAAAGGTGTAAAACAAAGATTTTCCTAGTTTTAAGAAAGAAAGGTAGCAATTTTCTGCTACCTGCTAATGAGGCCAGGGGTCAAGCCCTCATTGAATCATATTTTCCGTAAAAGCCATAGCATCTCATATCAGAGTACCCGCCTAGCACAGTGCAGGGGTTATTCTAGATTCTTTATGCGTATTTGCTCACACCTAGCTGAGTGAGTGAAAGGGTGAGTGAAATTCCTTGAGATGGATTTATTAGCACCGTTGGTGAAAGCACAGTTCCAGTATGGATCAGATCATCTGACGCTGTGCCTGTCATACTGCGGTACGCACATCCCTGCACGCATGTGAAAGTGTGTGTTGAGTGTATACGAAGCCACAAACTTTTACACGTTGTCTTTATAAAGCATCCATCTCTTGAGCTCTAGGGATATTTGGTGGGAGGTATTGAGAAGAGGTTTCGTAACCAATCCATCCGTTCCCGAGCGCAGCAATTCCCCCCAAGGCTGACAGACACATTCTGTTAGAGTCTATGGATTTGCTTTTTGCTTCCTCATTTCAGGACCCACTAAGAGATGTTGATGGAATATGTCATTCATCCTGCACACTGCAAATGGAGAGCGTGGGCCTAGGCATCAAGGTAGTCCGGTCCACTCATGCAGCCATAATAGGCAACCAGCCTCTTCAAGTCCCACCTGCTCATTAGTCCTATCTCTCTCACATACCTATGTGCACTGTCTATAAACTGACAATTCACAAAGCTCAAGGTGTTGGTGTTATCACTCCAGATCAGCTCATTTGATTCCATCCTGTAGACTTCCCAAGCCTGTCCAGGTGATTAAAATGGGCAGCAGTGCACCCTGAATTTAAAACTCAAACTTACTATCAGCTCTACCAGATTAGAGTCTTACTCAGTTCTTACATCGAATGGGTTGTTTTTTAAAGATTTGTTTACGTGAAAGGTAAAGAGAGAGAGACAGGAGAATCTCCCTTCTACATTCAATATGGGATGCAGGTATCGGGTGGGAGCAAGTACTTAGGCTGCAATGCCACAAGCCCAGGCCCTATCTGAAACTCCACATTGTTACTAGGGACATTTTTGGCCTGAATAGATGCATGTCTAACTATTTATTAAATCCTGTCTGCCATTTAACCTTTGATACATCCTTAACTTTGCTAAATCTCCCACCTCTCATCTGTTAGATGGGCATGACAGCGGAACCTCACAGGATTGTTAGAAATCCAAACACAACATGAATTAGCTGCTAGTCCAACACTTCGGCACATAGACAGCAAAAAGTCAATAGTAGTTAAAATGGGCAGAAAATGAACGCAGTTCTGGTCACTGAAGGCAAACCCATTGTTTCATGAAGGTTTTGTAATCCCTTCCTTTTAAACTTGTCTTAAAAAGAGCTAGCTCAGCAGATGGAGAGGAAATTTGTTCACCGTAACCCCCATGTTCTGAGTCACTGAGGTAGTTAAGGAAGCAAATTGCAAAGCCACAGTCACTTTGTGGGCCCTCAGGCAAGAGGAACGAGCAATTTCAGCCTTCACAAAAATTTCTGCCAAAATGAACGTTCTGGGCTGGGCAGGTAGGGATTTCCCAAGGATCTCTCTGACCAAGTAACGAGAATGATTCTACCTGGGCCACGTAAATGCTATATGAAACCGGCTCAGTAGATAAGTAAACCCATCCCTGAGAGAAGAGAAACTGCGAAGAGAGGTGCAGTGAGAACCCTGTCGGGGCTCCCCTCCTTCCCTGAGAGGCCTGCCACAAAAAACAATCCAGAGACCTGCTGTTTCCATCTGAACAAAGCCTGCTGAATCCCCACAAGGAGCTCTGAGCAGCAGTGCCTGGTCACTTTACAACAGCCAGTGAGAGTGCTGTAAAAATAGCTTTAAAGACACAGCCCTGGGGGACTGTCAACCAGAAACAGAAAATGAAAACTGAACCCTTTAGAGCCCTAGAGGTGCAAAGGAAGGGCCTCCCAGCTGCCACTCCACTCGCTGCAACTTACAGGAGAGCTAAAGAAGGCACAGCATGAATGGAGCAGAATGGGAAGACAGGTGGACAATCAGAGGAGACTTCTAAGAATCTCTTGAACTTGCCCCACTGCCAATAATGAAGCTGTGGCCATAAGAGTAACATTTTTTTTTCTGTCATCCTGGGTACAATACTGGAGACACTTTGGACACTACATAGAAAAAAATGTTCCCAGAAAAGTATGTTGTTGCAACTGTTTTTAGAGGAGCTGTCACGATCGGCAATTCATGTCAGAAATAGCCAATTTAGGGTACGAGACCTAAACATAAATCTAATTGCAAGAGATAAATATAATAGCCAGTGTGAAGGCAGACATTCAAATCTGTTTAGAAATCAAGAGCCAAAATGAAAAGGCAATGCCTTTTAAATGTGCTGTGAGACTTAGGCAAAAAGGCTTATGCAAAGGGCAAAGGTCATAGAATGAAGAAGTGGCTTTAATATCGCCCACTGGTTCAGATCAAAGCTCTGTGGAATCCAGGAGTCTTTTGTCCACCAAGACCCCCGGGGAAGGCACTGTGTAAAGGACAAGTGGGCCTTGCTCTGCTTCCAGCCACATGGTGTACATCTCAGCTTCCATCAGCTCTCTATCGCGGCCCTTGCATTCTCATAGCCGTCCAAACCCCTATGGAATCCATTTTTGTTGCCAGCTTGCGCCACCTCCGGATAATAATGCATTCCACAAATCCATTACCTGCTGTGTACAGTAGTATTTCCGCTGACTTGTCCCGAACTTGCCTCCCTGATGGTTCCAAAACACTGCTGTAGTTCAGGATGCGACCGACAAGTCGGTACTCATCTTATCCACATCATTCGCAGCCTAATCATTTCCTCCCGAGCACTCTTGCCTTGGCAGCTGGCCTTCTAAGTTCCAGTCAGTTCCTCAAAACATCCAGGTTGCTGTTCAGGGACTTCCTCTAAAACACAGTGTTGCAAGTGAGAACATGCCAGTTTCAGGCGAGAGCAAGGTCATGTTCTTGGTTTAATATTTCCCCACGCCAAAGAACAGACCTATTTTGTGCAACATTGTCCTGAGCGCTACCCTATTACAGTAGACACAGAGTCTACCTTTGGCCTGATTTGCAAACCAGAAGGAAGGCTGTCTACAGGCGGCACCAGTGGGTCAGTTCTGTCCAATAGCGCAAGTCAGCCTGTCTGAAACAGGGTTTCACCAAGAAAGAAAAGCAAGCAGACTGTTGGAGCTTTCAAAATAGGCTCAGGTTGAATACTCAATGTGCCACTGATTTTTACAGCATGTGAGAGGAAGGCAGTAGCCGCCCCTTTTTCTTTTCAGCTAGTAATATATTGATGTGAAACCAGAATTCAGCAGGTGCTACCGTAGATAGGAGGAAAGGGGCCACCAAAAAAAGGGCTCCAAGTTCCGCTCTCAGTTCACAAACTGGCTTACTTGGGTTTCTTTTCTAAAATGAGATGTGAATATCCCTTTTCACTCTGGTAAGAGTACACCGACTTCTAGACCACCTTCAAATACCCTTACTGAAAACAAGAAAAATAACCAAGATGATGCACAGTGTCATCGCACTGTGGCTGTCCAGGGCCATTCAGCAGTTCCTGGGAAGTGGGACTCCAAAGCCAGGAGAATGATACAGTAGGCTGGTGCTCTGAGCTGCTTTCACATTTACAGGGGCACCAACCCCCCGCCCCAGAGTGAGAATTCCCGCACGCCTTCTCCTCTGCCACCTTTACATGTGCCTGATGCTGTTAGTCTCGACAAATCTGCAGCCCTAGCAACCCAGTACAGACAAATACATCTCAAAATCCCCATCTCTTTGCCCCAGGAGTTATTAGCTGTGAGCACAAGGCTTGCCTGCTTGTTAAGGGGGAGAGCTTAGAGAGTCACACACCTTATGTGTGGCCTCTGCTTTTCTTTCTATCTTCTCAGCCACGCCTGGGAAGCTCTGGGCTTCGGCTCTTTGCCTTGGTCATTTCCTGAGAATTCTCCAATTCTTCCTGTGTTCTCCAATAGCAACCCTACATGACTGTCAGGTCAGCCAGATTTTCAGCTGGTTGCTCCAGATTTTCAGCAAAGTGTTTTTCACAGCACAATTCCTTACTGGTGTTTCCGGAAGTTTGCACATTGCCACTGCTCAAGGGTGGGATTCCTTTATACAAAGCTACTTTATGCCCAACAGGTGAGGCTATGGAAGAAGCCAGACTGGGAGGTCAGGAATACTTGGAGCCCCACCCAGCTCCCACTTCCTCCAAACCTAGGTCTCCCCATGTCTAAGATGAGGGCAATGCTGTATCTTGAGAAGCTGTTGTGAAAGACTGAATGACATGCATAATGCTGCAGACAGGGCCCTCAATCGCAAAGCCTCCAGCTGGCACTAAACCCCACGCAGGTACCCCATCAGCCTGTCTACCCCAAGCTCTAACAGACTCCACACAACCTCTTGCTTCCGGCTCTAGTCGTAAGGGGACCAAGTCTACACAGGTAAATAGTTTTTGGCTCAAAACGTCGTTAGAGATGGGGCTTTTCCAGCGTGGTAAACACATCACATGGCCAAGTAATTGCTCTGGTCCATGTCTAAGAACACCATATCTTGTCTCAAAGCTGAGCCTTACTCCTCCGCTGTGCCAGCCCTGTCCGACTCTGTGCTCACCGACCTGATAGTGGGACTCCTCTTCCCCTTGCTCCCATTCATTTCCAGACTTCCTGCACTACACCTGGATTCCGGGGAAGGAAGTGCTCCTCTAACCCTCCTTTGAAAGAAAACATCTTCTTGTTTTGTCCCATTCCATCCGTGGCATTTCTGGCTGGAGTGCTGGGTTTTCTCTTTGGCCTTTCAGCTCAAAGCCATTTGGTTCCTCCAGCATAAACAGAGGGAGCTCTCCCTTCTTAATTGTAACACTTTGGCTGCCCCCATCATTTTCATGCTCTCACACAAAGGATGCCAGTGTTGACACAGTCAGTTGAGAGCAAGTCCCAGCTCAGCATCTGGTACCGGTGCACCTGGCAGACTCGGCCAAAAAGCAGAAACTCGAGTCTGTGTCATGGAAGGCTCTCCAAAGATATTTCTGGGAGAGTCCGCTACCCCAGCCAGAACCTGACATCATCTCCATCCACCCACAGCGAGCTTGGAAACGCATGGCATGCCCCCTGCCCCAGGCCATCAGAGAGATCTGTGTCCAACATTGCCCAGCAGTCTGGCTGCTCAGAGCTGGACCCCAAACTTCAAATAAAAAGTGGATAAAACACGAAAGAGATGAGAGGCAGCTAGGCTGACAGCACCTACTGGTTCTTGGTTTCCCCAATTCCTTCAGCGAGAACCTGCAAGACTTCCCCAGGTACGGCCCTTGCCTCTGGGATCCCTCAGTGTGGAAAGAGGCGTTATGGTTCTGGTCCACCCGCATACGTTGGCCCCACGGTACCCCTCCACACTCCTCCCGCCCTCTCGGAGAACTCTGCACAGTTTGTATCCCCAAGTTTGTGTCTCAGGTCCCAGGGAATCCCGGTGAGCCGGTCAACGCGAGCGCTCAGCGTCCTGGAGGAGGTGCCACCCGGGCCGGGCCTCGGGGGCAGGAACACGTCATGGCGGGGCGGAGGGGGAGCTGGCTGCAGGGCACGCGGGGAGGGCGGTCTGGGGCGTGGGCGCCCCTACCCAGACGCACCAGGACTCGATCAGCGCCGGGTGCAAAGCCTGGGCCGAGACAGGCAGGGCGAACGCCCGCGAGCCCAATGCAGGAAGTTGGGCGCTTGGCATCCAGGGGCAGGACCGGACGGGAGCGCAACCTCCAAGTGCGCCGGGCGGCCGCGGTTGGCGGGCGGGAGCGACGAGGGCGCATTCCGGGCGCGGCGGCAGGTAAGCGCGGGGCGGGACGGGGCGGCTCCCTCCGAGCCCCGGCGGCGGGCGGGCGCGGGGCGGGGATCCGGCGGCTGGGGCGGACCGAGCCCTCGCTGGCACTGCTGCCTGCCTTGCGGTCCCACGGGACGCCACCAGACACGTTCCTAGGCCACCGCTGCTCCAGGAAGCCCGACTACGGACGGGAAGGTGAGTTTCCAGACTTGTTGGCGTTGGGGTGTGTGTGGTGTTTGTGTTTTCTAAAGTACTGCGACGCGACGCCGCCCTCGTTTGACAAGGGACTTCCACTCTTGTGTCAGTTGAGAAGGATGGGACCGGCCGGCTCCGGGGACGCGCGGGACGGAGGAGTTGCCTCCAGCTCGCCTCCTGGGGTGGCTCTGCGCCCTCCTCGGCGAGGGTCCTGGACCGCGCCCCCCTGTCTGGAGCCCATTCCGGCGCGCTCCTCGGCGGAGTCCGCACGGGGCGGCCACGGGGAGTAGTTGGACAGGGACAGCTGTACTTTTCTGTGTGCCTCGGACAAAGTCAAGGCCTGGGAGCCTCCTGAGAGCGTGTGGAGCGTAGATGTTTCCTCCCCATGCTAAGTGAAGCCCCTAATTTCAACGGGGTCCTGAAGTTAGCCAAAAAACCGAAAATATGGCCCAGAGCCAGGAGCAACGTGGGTACCTGTCTGCCAGTCCCAGGCCTCCAGGAAGTTGGCCCTAACACAGATTATCTTCCTAACCTCTTGCACTCCGGCTGCGGTCCCACCGCAGACTCACTCCGATCCCTGAAGGTGGAATGGGAGACGCCAAGAGGATGTGTTTTACGGAGGTGTGTGTGTGCGCGCGCGCGCGCGCGCGCGCGGTTATTGGGCAATGGTAGAGTTAACTCAGTGATAGAGATCAGCCAGCGGGAGCCCCAGTCCTGCCTGGGCTGGTGCTGCAGGGAAACTCAGAGGAGGCCAGCTCTTGCCCTAATTTAGCAGAAAACACGCAGCCAGGGTGCCGGTTCCTCGCAGGCTGCCCTGTGGATCCTCCTAGAACGTACACCTGAGTGCCTCAGAAGCGCCTCTCATCTAAAGCTGTTGCACTTGGTTCACTCGAGGGAGAAGGGGGGGAAAAGCATGAGAACCTGAGGCCAATTTTAAGAAACTTCCACTCCTAAATCCTGCTGGATAACCAGAAAGTCTTACTTTACAAAAAGCTAGACGTTAAAATTGCATTGTTCCATCTTTTCTCTTTCATAAAAGATTTGCAAATTCTACCTAAAGAATGTTTCCAGGGTCTTTCCAATGTTTAAGCTGACTCACATCCATCAGCCACGTAATCTGATGGTCTAGCCTTGCCCAGTGCTGGACTGCGGACACATTATACAGAAATGTCTGGTCCAGTCTTTTGCTTTGTCTGAAATTCTGCCTCCTCATCCTCACTGCATAGAAAATGTAGAGACACATTGCAACACACGTTTCTCTGGGTTCCTTCCTTGATCACTACTAGCCTGTGGAATGGAAAGAGGGTTTCTTCTCCCTCCAGACGAAACTCAAGACCATAATGAGCACTCCAGCAGCTGAATTCCTGATCTGGGAGAGGGCGGTGCGTCTGCCCATCCACTCAGAGGGCATCACGGCTTTCAGGGAACCTGGCCTGGTACACAAGACAGGTACAGACACACTACAGCTCAGAGTAAAATCCATGCCAGCCATGGGCCACTGGAATACCCCGATGGAGGGAACAACAATGTTTTCCTTAGAAACCATCTGGAAAGTCAGCGCTGAAGAAGCGATGGAAAGTCATGCTGTGGTCAGAAGTGAGAACAAAGTCAGTGACAACGTCTGGGAGCAGTCTGGAGTGGGGGCTGTGCCTCTTGGGTACAAAGAATGAAGTGTCCTGTAGCGCTGGGAAGCTGTTTTGGTTTTCAGGAGAGGAAGAGTGTAGTCACATTTGCATCTGGAGGGAGAACCATTGGCTAGATGGAAGGGAGCTTGGGGGTATGCGAAGCAGAGTTCATGGGGACCTCAATGGCAAGATGAGGGAGGGCCTGGATTGCAGTGGAATTTAGGGAGCAGAATCACTCTAAGTGAGTCTGTTAAGGGAGGAGTGTGTGTATCCTAGGGCTGAGCTGGAGGAAGGGGGAGGTGTGCTGTGTGCGATGTCAGGCCTGGAGATGGTATGAAGGAGAGGAGCGGACTGTATGAGAAGGTCACACGGAGATTGTCCAGGTCAACATCTGTGGCAGGCGGTTGGCATACAGGGCTAGTGGTAGGAGAGAGGTGGAGGCTGCTGCCACCCAGATGTGCCCAGAAGCAGTGTGGAGGCAGATGGCGGGTCGGTGATGGCACCATCAGTGAGAACTCTTCAGGGATGAAGGGTCTTGGACTTGGAAGTAGTGGCCTCTAGATGTTTCTATCACGTGGTGTGGTAACTTGCAGGTGACTGTCCAGACTCGCAGGGGTTTCTGGCAGGGCAGTTCCTAAAATGGTGGAGAGAATTTGGGGGTCAGTAAGTCCAGGTGCATTTGCCTATGTGAATGAATCCCTAGGAGTCACTCCCCATGTGAAAAACCCCACTTTATTTGTAAGATCTGCTAGGACCTGTCCAGAGATCAGACCTCAAGTCTCCCATCACAGCATCCAGGTGGGTGAGGCCTGCCTTGGTGCAAACAAGAAGGGTGACTTGCTCAGAATAATTCCAGACCCTCTAAGTCTGCCTGCCAAGGCCCACGTCAGGATCTTGAATCACTTACATGCTAGAAAAACACCTCTGACTCAGAGTTAGACGTGGATTCAATCCCAAGCTTGACCACTTATTAGCTGCCCTTGAACAAGTCTTTGAAGCTCTCAGCTTCGTTTGCCTTCAATTTGAAATGGGGATAATTATCACTCCACAGAGCAATGGTTAGAATCAGAATAAAATTGAAAAAGCAAGTACATTTACTGTGCTACATAAATTGTAAGGCTCTGTGAAAGTGTGAGGGGTTTTATTATTACTGCTGCTCACGCCTTTTGAACCTGTCTCAATCAGATGCACCGTGTTGGTGTAGCATCTTGGCATCCTCCTAGGCCTGGACTTTCAGCTTTTGAATTGCACCAAATGTTTCAAAGCTGTTACTATGAAAGTCTCCAACGATGGGCATCTATGCTATTTCACTCCTGCTAATAACCATGTAGGTCGCCCACTTTAAGAGGACTGCTGGGGGTGTGTGTGGCTGGAAGCAACCGGGAGTCCTCTTGGGAGGGGATGAACTGGCCTCACTTGCATGGGACAAGGGAGGACCCCTTTTTCCTAATCCTCACTGAGATGTTGGTTAAACCAGTGGTGGCCCTGGTTGATGCTTTCCTGTTTTCTCATGTTCTAACCACAGAAGTCCATAGTTTTCGAGTTTAATACCAACATCAAACGTTCAAGTACACAGGATTCTCAGGGGGCTAGCTGTTGATGAAGAAGAGGAAGTAACCTAAGACGCGGTGAAAACCATGGTCCCGTGAGCCAGCTCTACCCCCTGACTTCACCAGCAGGCACCTCAGGGCTCAGGGAGTAAAGGGTGTGGCCAGGTCCCACTGCTGGTTAAAGGAGTGAGCAGAGTACGACCAGGTCTGTATGTTCAGGGATACC
The DNA here is from genome assembly GCF_017591425.1 of Ochotona curzoniae. Lineage (NCBI taxonomy): Eukaryota > Metazoa > Chordata > Mammalia > Lagomorpha > Ochotonidae > Ochotona > Ochotona curzoniae. The sequence continues at coordinate 2,818,934 of NW_024466129.1, read as the reverse complement.
CAGGACTCTAGGATCTCTGTGGCCTAGGCTCTCTGTGCCTCACGCATGGGAACACACGCAGGCACTCCACGACTGAAGAGACACAAGGGCGGCCCACTGTGCTTGGAGGACAAGTGATGCACTGGGACAAGCAGGGGCCTATGCTGAGAGAAGCAGACGGCTTCATGCCTTAAGGGTCGCTACACCAACCCACATCCTCCCGGCCTCCTCAACTTCTGTCCTTTCCCCAAGATAGCCCGAAGATCCCTCTAGAAGGGAAACCACTTCAGGTTGTGTCAGGTGTCATGGCAATTGTTTCAGCTCAGGGATAAGAATGTGCTGCAGAAGAGCAGGTGAGCTGCCATTGCATGCCCGATATCAATAAGTGACTTACCATGCAATGTGAAGCCTCAGGTGACCCAGTGCTGCTCTTGACACACATCACAGGAGCAGTGAGAGAGACAAATGCTGTGGCAAAACAGGCTTTTTAAACCTCTCCAACCAGTGAAAAGGAGACATCCAGCAAGTTCTCTGAAAGGCAGTCCCCAGGTAGCAGTCCGCTCAGGTGTCAGGCCTCGCCCCCACATCAGGCGGAGCCATCTGAACAGATCATCCACAGGGGACGTGGGTGGACCTTCAGCAGAGACCAGCAGAGGTAGCTAAGTTCCAAAACCGACTTTGCAGAAAGAAACAAGCCTTTCTTGGGCAACTCCCAAAGGGCTGTGAGCACGTCCAGATTCAGTCCCCGCCTCTGGGAAGAGTCTTGCTCCCACGGTCATAAGCAAGCCGCTTTGTGAGTTTGTCACTCAGAAACTGAGAGATCTGAGTGTCGTGTGGCTCGGCTACCGAAGCCTTGCCCTGGACCGTAACCCTGTGTCGCTGTCTCCCACCATGAGGCTTTCTGTTGAGTTTTATTTCTCGCTTAGATACCAGTCTCATTTCAAGCTGCAGAGACTCGAAGAAAACCATATGATAATTTTGTTGTTTTCTGAGAAAGTAAAAAAGGAAATTGGTGGAAGGGAGGGAGAAACATCTGACTCAACAACAATCAAGAGAGCTGCCTGTTGGAGTACTGTGAGTGTTCAGCTTGTCTTAATAGCCTAAAGAGTTAGGGTCTCATATTGAGGGATGAGGGTAGAGGCTGGGGGTGGGCAGAGAGGACCCATGGGAAGTGGCAAGTTCTGTTCACTTTAGCGTTATGGGAACAGTCACCACCTTAGATGTACTATGTGTTAACCTAAGCAACATGTGACAGTGGCCACTGTGCTATACCCTGAATCAGGAGCCTCCTTAGTCACTTTTCAACCAAATAAGATACTGAGCCTGCATCTTTCTGCTTGTGGCTTCTCCTGTTAGATTCTTCAGTAACTCCCCCAGCAGGCCCAGCTGCCGGCTTTCAGAAGCCCTGCTCTGTGGTCACCAGACATCCAGAGCCCTGGCCAGAGTCTGCAGACTCTAGGCAGCTACTCAGTCCTGCTGGCGTGCAACCAGCAGGAGCTAACCCTGGGGTGAAACTGACCTTCCCAGTGGCAAAGGTCAGACCATTTGTCTTGGCTCCCACAGATTTTGTTTGCATTCTTAGTAGCTTGTTGTTGAATGGTGATGCTAAGAATTAGAGGACAACCATTGCCACCACTTACCCACAAGGTTGCTGGCACGTCTGCTGGGTATTCAACATGACCCTGGGGAGAAACAGCAGAACTGAAAAAGAGTACAGCTCGCTGAAGGCCAGCCCTCCACACTCACCACCTGTCAGGCCCCTCTCCTATAAGTGATGGGGGCCACTGCCCTCCCTCCTCGCTCTACTGCTGACCTGAAACGTTTCCTTCAGCCCAGAGCCCCAATGTACCCAGGTGCTAGCACAGCACAGCCTGGATTAAAGCCCAGATTAAAGCCTGCAGACTCATTACCTGGTGACCACACCTTCCCACATGCCCGCTTTGGCTGGGGAGCAGAGCAGAGTCTCAGGCCCCACGTGTTAGCTGAAGCCTCCTAGATTCCAAATCAGGCCCCTGGATCCTGCCTTGAAGGACATCGGAACCACAGCCTTGGCTGGATCGCAGGAAAAGCTCCATTTGGCTCGGGCTTCAGGATTTGTGCTGTCAGAACTTCCATTCTTTTTTTTTTTTTTTTTTAAGAGATTTCTTTTATTTTTTTATTGGGAAGGCAGATATACAGAGAAGAGGAGACAGAGAGAAAGATTTTCCATCAACTGGTTCACTCCCCAAGCAGCTGAAATGGCCGAAGCTGAGCTGATCTGAAGCCAGGAGCCTCTTCTGGATTTTCCATGCTGGTGCAGGGTCCCAAGGCTTTGGGCCGTTCTTGACTGCTTTCCCAGGCCACAGGCAGGGAGCTGGATGGGAAGTGGCACTGCCGGGATTAGAACTCGTGCCCATATGGGATCCTGGCATGTTCAAGGTGAGGACTCTAGCCACTAAATTTCCACGCTGGGCCCCAGAACTTCTGCTTGTATCACTTTAGTGGGAGGTGGTGGTTGACCCTTCTGAGGAAACAGCCGTGATGTCCTCTGTCCAGTAGGTGGTTGGCTGTCTCCTCAGCTGGTCCTGGAAAAGCACCTCGCTGCCAGACAGAGCCTCACAGCTTCACGCAGGCTGGGGCCAGGAAGGAGACACACAGTCACAGGGCGTGTGCCACGTGGGGAGGATAGCGAGTACTCCTGACTGGCATTTTCCAGGAATAAGACTATGCCAGTTTAAAAAAAAAATATTATTCCTTCAGGGTGGGGCCTGAGAATAAGGGGAAAAAATCATAAACCACTGGGTCTGTGGCCATTCAATATTTGGTATTGGAGCAAATGAATAAATGCACAGAGAATCTCACTAATGGCATGTGATGTTTCCCAAGTAGCAATAGCGTTCTTTTCCATGTACTATTGGTTAGCTCCTGAGAGACGTTTGTGTTATCTGCTCTCGCCTTTGTATAACTGAATGAAACTCACATAATATTAACCCGGGTGGGAACCCCTGTGCCGTTTAGCACATAGATAACGTTGTGCAGCCATGGCGTCTAGCTCTCCTGTCTGGAACTGTATTTGGCTCTGAAACGCTTACCATCCCCACGACATTCTGCCGTTTCTCCCCGCTGGGCTCTCTTCCCCAGTTCGCAGCAGCCAGTCTGCCTTCTGCTGGTGCAGATTGACCCGAGCCACACATTTCGTATATGTGACTTTGGAGACTGGGTTGTGTTGTTTTTTTTTTTTTTTTTCGTTGAGCATTAAATCTTCATGTCCATCAATGTTTTCGCATATGTATCATTTTTATGGTTGGATGACATTCTATTGGATGGACAGGTCACAGGGGTTTTTACCCTTCTGTCTGTTATTTGGCATTTGAGTTGTTTCTATTTCTTGGCTGTTGTGAATATGCTATGAACACGTGTGTCAAGGGTTTGGTTGAATACTGTTCTTCTTGTTCTTTGGATCATATAGGCAGGAATGGAGCTGCTGGATTCAGTGATTCTGCCTTGAACCTGTTGAGGCATTCCAGACCGCTTTCCTCCGCGTTGTTATCAACATAGCTTCCAAATCCCTTTCCCCTGCTTGGGGATCGTGTGCATGCTGGTCTCTTCTTTGATGTGTTGATCTGATGCTTTGATAAGAACTGCTAAGTCCTGCCTCTCTTCCTGAAGATGCAGAGTTTTTGGGAGGCTTGGGATAGAAAATATATAGTAAATGAAAACCCGTTTGGCAGAGCTGAGTAGGAAGCGGCAGTTCCCCGTGTTCACGCGGCGCTGTGTACATGCCAGGCGTGGCGTGGGTCACGCTACCTCTTTTCTTCCTCTTGCTCCCTTGTGACAACTCAACAAAACAGGCACACTGTTTAAAGAGGAGGAAACTGGGGCCCAGCGTGGTAGCCTAGCGGTGAAAGTCCCCACCTTGCATGCGCCAGGATCCCATATGGGCACTGGTTCTAATCCCGGCAGTGCCACTTCCCATCCAGCTCCCTGCTTGCAGCCTGGGAAAGCAGTCGAGGACGGCCCAAAGCCTTGGGACCCTGTACCTGCATGGGAGACCCAGTAGAGGCTCCTGGGTCCTAGCTTCGGATCAGCTCAGCCCCAGCTGTTGCGGCCGCTTGAGGAGTAAATCAACGAACGAAAGATCCGTCTCTCCTCTCTATATATCTGACTTTCCAATAAAAATAAATAAATCTTAAAAAAAAAAAAAAAGATGAGCAGTCTGAGGCCCCTACCAAGAACTCAGCATTCTTAGTGCAGGAACGGAAGCTCCTAGCTATGACAGAAGAATCAGGAGCTTATGTCTCTTTTGTCAGACAGCTAGGTACCGAGGCGGTAAGAGCACAGTGTAAGAGCTGCTGTGATCGGTGTTGTTAGGAAGACACACAGCACTCAGAAGAGCACGTGGCCCAGTTGTGGTGAGACAGTCTGGGACCTTTGGTAAGGTCTGGGCCTCCCCGCCACCCTTTGACGTCACTCCTCCACCATCGTGTTTATGGGGCACAGTGTCTGTCACTCATTTAACATCTACTACCAAGGCTAGGTATTAGGGTGCTATAGGTTAAACCACCGCTTGCAACACCCACACCCTGCATCAAAGTGCCAGTGTGAGCACTAGCCACTCTGCTTTCACTCGGATTTCTGCTAATGTGCCTGGGAGACATAAGACAATGCCTCTAGTATTTGGGCCCCTGCTCCCACACAACAGGTTTTGAAGGCACTTCCGGTTCCTGGCCTCACCCTGGCCCAGTCTTGGCTGATGAAAATGTTTGGAGAATGAAACGGTAAATGGAAGATTTCCCAATTTCTCTCTCTCTGGCTTGTACTCTTGCACCCTATGTTCTGCCTTTAAAACAGAAAAAAAAAAAAACCCATTTAAACACAGGCTCTTGTGTAGATGGAGCATCTAGCCTTCATCGCCATGTTGCAAGACTCATGTTTGCTGTTAACATCTCACTTCATCACTTTCCTCCAAGCAGTCCAACCTAGGAGTGAGGGGAAAGACACAGGGAAGGGTCTGCAGTGGGTCTGGTTGTCCTCTGCAACTCAGAGAGGACAGGTGGGGAGGAAGGGGCGGAGCGATTCAGGAGGCTGTCAGATGGCGCCGTGTGGAGGCCTTCTCACACCCTGGGAAGAAACTGAAGGGTCACATGGAAGAAGGGAGCTGATGAGCCTCTTTCTAAAGCTGCAAGTTCATCTCAAGGCTTAATGTTGCTTTCAAAGACTCCTAGCATATGTCCATGCAGGCCTGGAAGCCATTTGCCTTAGGCAGCAGGAACGGGAAACCCAGAATCCCCCCGCTTGGTCACTTGCCTCCAGTGGTCACTAACTTTCAGAGAACTTTCAGAACTCTTAGGACCCAAGAGCCTTGCTTCTGTTGGCAGGAGCTGTCCTGACAACACTCTGGCCACATTTTTTTCCCCTCCTTGTTTCTTTATCACCTCCATGTGTGCCCAACTCTGTGACTGAGGCCCTGGGGAATTTTTTGAAAACAAAAGCAGGCACAGATCCCACCCTCCAGGGCCCACCACCTACGCCCAGAGTCTGCATTCCTGTCCCCCACCTAGAGCTGTGAGAAGCAGCTCCTGCCAGGTAGGAGTCCACCCTGAGTCCCTGTCCCCAAGAGCCATCATCTTTTCTCCCACCACCCAAACTCCAGACTGCGCTGTTCTGAAATCCCTAACATCTGCTTCGTCCCTGCCCGGCTGGCTCCCCAGACGTCTGACCAACTTCCCTGAGCTGGCAGCTGCAGTTGTTGGCTACAGTGCCAACTGAGAAGGCCCAGCCGTCTGTTCTGCTCAGGCCTCTGTCCTGGCCCTCTTGTCCTGCTGTGACTCTCCTGTGCTCGTCCACCCCGAGGGATGGCACTTGAGAGGCCTACAAAACCCTGGATAGATACAAGGGCTCAGTATGGCCATCCTAGCCCTGTGGAGGTAACATGCGGCCGTCACAGAGCACTCTTCACTCCGATTTTCATCCCCAGAGGCCAGCCTGTTAATCAACATTAACATTCCTTGGGCACCTAATGTGGGCCAAGATCAAACCAGACACTGCAGGCTCCCAGAAGAAAAAGCTGCCAAACATTTCCACGTGGGGTAAGAAAGCAGATGTGAACAGCACCTGGACTATCGTAATCTCCCTTGTTGTCAGAATGTAAGGTGGCAGAAAGGGAGAGGAACTTTCTAGTGTATTGCTTTCTATGTAACATAGGATTCCAGAGAAAGCCTTAGGCTACCACATCCTGCTTTATCTCACTTGTATCTGGTGGAGCTGTGCACGGGTCAGTGGTTGCTTTAGTGTCAAAGTTGGAGCATTCCTCACTGACTGAAACAATGACAGTCATCTTTCTGTGCTGTGCCGAGGAGTCATCACCATGGCCCGTTTGGCATACTGGACCCCCTCAAGCCACAGCAGCAATCGCCAGCTCAGATGTTTGCAGGGAAAGCCGACAAAGTGTTCATTGAGCATTCGCTCTGTACAGGCACCATCTTCACCACATGAAACATTATTTAGCTCATCTGATTCCCTCAGCAGTGCTGTGATGCAGATTCTTTTCATCTCTGAGTTGAAGAAGCTGAGGAACAGAGAGGCAAGGGCCTTCCCCACTCAGACGACAAGGAGTGTCAGGGCCTTGGTCTATGCTGCAGTTACCATTTGGCCCAACCGCAAAGAAGCAGTGGTGATGGCTCAGGGGGTCAGATTCCTGCCACCCAACAGGGAGACCTGAAGGTGGCCTCATCCTGGTTGTTGTGAGCATCTGGGGAGTGAACCAGCAGGTGGAGGTTCTGTTTCTCTCTCTTCTCTCGCAAAAAAAGTGAGAAAGACAAACGATAGAAAAGAGCATGATGATGCTGTAAGGAAAGAGGGAGAGCTTCAGGTCAAAGAGAATGTCACATCTACCCTGTGGGGATCTACCCTACAGGCAACCACCCTGTGGACATCTGCCCTGTGGGATGTACCCTACAGGCTTCTACCCTACAGGCACCTGCTTTCCAACCTCTGAGCCACTGCCAAAGCTAGACTGACCTCACCTGAGCCAAAAGTCTCATTTCTTTTCCACAAACCTTATGCTAAATGTGGGTAGTGTTGCTAAATGGGCGAGCTGTGTGTATGTATGAGAGAGAGAGAGACCTTTGAACTTGAGCCAAGTACAACCAGCCTTGGTTATCCAGAGCCTCATACCAAATATGAGATCAGGATGATCACCCCGTTTAAACATATACAAAGAAAGTGTGATTAAGGTAAAGGAGACCAAAACCACATAATTCACTAAAGTTTCTTGAACACAATAATCTGTCTTATGGTCAAATATCAGTATAATTCCCTGAAGGTTCTTGGGGCCCAGCGTGTAGAAAGCCACCACCATTCAAGTTCCAGGCCAAGCACATCATGTGGTTTGGAGGAAGAGAAAAGTCTTCCAGAAGCAGCCTCTTTTCTTCTTCTTTTTGATTTTTAATGTTGTTTACACAGTTGAGAAGGACAAATGCCCCTGTGGACCACTGATTAGAGTGGGGAGGGTCAAGGTATGGAGGAATGTTTCTAATGTTTTCTTTTCTCCTGTGGTTGCAGGGAGGGAAGAGGGGGAGGCCACTCCTAGCTGTCAAACTACAGCAGCACCCGGGGCTGGGGGACAGTCATTTGATGTCTTCTTGATGTGGGAAGGAGTGTTCTGTTACTGGAGTGGTTGTGATGTTTGTTTCATGGAGAAGCAGCCTTCTTCCTTGAGGAGTGCCAGGCATAGCTGGATCACTTGCTGGAACACCATGGCAATGAGGGCAGCTGGTTGGAGAAGGAAGAACAGTGGATCGCCGAGCTAGCAGAGAAAGGTCCTCCACACCTGGGCTGGAGCCGGAGCCACCTTGTTCGGGTTCTTTATCTGAGCATGCTGTGTTTTCTTAAGCAACTTTCTCCATCCTACTTTCAATAGCCTGTTCACAGTGTGGGGTCCCATTCAAATTGCATGTCCAAGAAACTTTCCCTTACCAGCTACTGAGATGTTTTAACTAGTGATGCTTTGTGGTTCTTCTGGGTGGACCATATCCTCCAAAAAAAAAAAAAAAAGATTCCTTGAGTTTTCAGGCTCCATTTTAAGTTACATTTTAAATCCCAGGCGGGTAAGGCGATGTCTACTTCTCATTAGGCAGCATTGTCTGGGGAAGTCTTAGCAAAGAGAGGAGGTCCTCACGTGCAGAATAGGGGCCCAACTAATGTGAACAACAGAGACACCAGGTGCAGGGCTGCAGGACTTGCACCTGACACCAAGAGCATTCACTCAGGGCAGGAAGAAAAATGACAACACAGAAGCAGGGAGGGCTTTGTGCAGTAATGGCCGCGCGATAGCAAACTGCCTAGTCATCCACACGTACGCATGCTTCTCAGTTGGCTTGGCAGCTGGAAATGACCAGATGAAACTGCTTGGTTCAGGCACACTGAAAAGCCAAGAACACAGCTCTTCAGGGTTTCCAGCACCACAGGGACCGTGTCAGTTCTGAGTGATATCAAAGTAGCATCCCATGAGAATAAGGCTGACCTCCCTGGGGACCAGTGATCTTTGGGAAGTCAGCTTTCATCTCTGCTCCCTTAACTGCTTTCTTCTCCATGTCCCGGACCTGACAGTCTCGTCAGAGATTCCAAAGAAACCAGTCACCAAAAGAATGTGCGGAGTGTGCTTAAGCCAAAACGCCCCACCGTTATCTGGCTAAGAATCCTGGGATACTGGGATTCCCATCAACAGGTGGTTTTGCCTGAGCATGCTCTTGTATCTGACCACACCGTTATGTCTGAACCTAGAAACTAGTGGGAAACAGTGCAAGAAGCCCTGAATGGTCTTTAAGCTTCATTTATTTTAAAGAATTACAGAGCAAGAAAGAGGGAGAAAAACTTTCCTTACTTGAACTTACTTCCTTCCATGAATAACTGCTACAGCCAGGACTGAGCTAGGCCAAAGTCAGGACTGAGCCAGGAGCTTCTTCTAGATCTTCCACATGAGTGGGTGGCAGAAGCCCAAGCAATTATGCCTGCATCACTGCTCTTTCCCAAGCCATGAGCAGGAATTTAGAATGGAAGTGGAGCAGCCAGGACATGAGCCAGTGACCATATGATATGCCAGTGTGGCAGCCAGTGGCTTCTTCCACTAAGTTAGTGTTGGTCCAGGCTCAGATACTTAAAGATAAAAGAATTGCCACATCATCTTTCATTGGCTTTGAGACCTTGGACAAGTCATTTAATGTCAGTGAACCTCAAGGTTTCCTTAACTATAAAAATGTTCATTCATTCCTCCAGCACATATTTCCCAAGGGTGAAATATGTCCCAGATGTCAGAGATGCTACGATGGGGACAGATTCCAACTGGGCAAGAAGGGAGTTGATCAAATAAGCCGTTGTCCCAGTGTAGGTGGTGAGCCTGTAGGCACAGCGTAGCTGCAAGCAGGGTTCTGAGCTTTCATGAGGTCAAGTCAGACTGAAGCCCTGGTGGTGGTGATTGGGGTGAGCTTGGGGTGCAGTTGTGAGTTCTAGACAGAGAAGTTGTGGGAAGTCTGAAATCAAGAGAGGAACCACGAAACTCAGTTTAGAAGGAGGAGCCCTTTGTGAGCTCTGAAAGAGGCTGGTTGTAATTGCTTGCTCCTACTTTTGATGTTCTTTGGGCAAAAATGTCGTACAGAGAGCCTCATACTGGGAACTGGGACACTAGAGCACCAGCCAGCCCGTGATGCTGGACAAACTCTTTTGTTTAGGTGGGGTTTTTTTTGTTTGTTTGTTTGTTTTTACCTCTGTCCCTCCCCAATGTAACAGGGCACTGAAGAAATGAATGTTTGCAGGAGGTTTGAAATAATTACAATGAATTAGAAATTTCAGCTCTTGATAGGGTTTTCTGCAATTACAAATAAGCACACATCCGTTCAGGCATCAGTGGGAAGATCGGAGATGTGACTGTCTCCATTCGCCATCCTTAAGGACTGGGAGGTAAACGGTTGTTTCTTTCTGATGAGCTTGGCAATATTTCATTTTTGGTTTGTAATCTGATTTTGTCCAACGGAGAAAGTGTTCTTATTGCACTAATGTGCAATGACTGCCAGGCTGGTGAGGGCAGCCTGCTGTTGAGGCTGGGGTAGGGCTTCATCCTGCAGGGGCCTGAGGTGCGACTTTATGGATGAGATGCGGTGCCAGAAGGCAGCACGGACATGTGGAGCTGATAGGTGTCCTTGCTCACAATTTGGGAGCTTCCCTGGGGCCCACTGGGCTGGCCCTCTGTTATCTCACCAGATTATCTGCCATTCCTTGCCTCCTCTCCTGCTCTTCCTCAGAGGGTCTGTTGCCTGCCATCCCAGGCCCACCCCTGCACACAGCAGCTGCGCGTCCCGGCTCTGGCTGTGCTGTCCCCCCATGTCCAGCCCTCCCTGAGAGGATACATAGCACAGGGGCCCACAAAACATCCACCACTTCTGTGCTGGCCCCTGCCTGCTCAAAACCAAAGCCAGCATTGATCTGTCTCCTCTCTGACTTGGCGACACTTAGCGTTTAATTGCTATTGTGGCTTCTACACTTCACAGCAGGCATTCTCTGCTTATGGAGAACCCGCGTGTGTCTCATTGACGTCACAACACTGGCTGGGGAACGATGTCGGTGCTGTTACCACCTTCCTGTGTGAGAGTGGAGTCTGTGATCTGTGAGCCTTGCTGTGTACCCCCAGTGAAGCCGATGCCAGGAAGAAACCCTTGAGATGGGAACTAGGTCAGGCTCTTCTTGTTCTCCCCTTCAGCAGCACACTGATCGCATAGTAGCTGCTTAGCTAAAACCCTTCTTTGAGATGGGGGAATAACACAAATGGCGTGTTTGATTAATGTAAATAATCATTACCAGTGCTCTTAGCCTCTTTTCTATAAAGGAACTACATGCTTGCAGCATTCTTTTTATTAGAGTAACTCAATAAACAACCCAGAGGGCACACACACATTCCAGTCAAGGGGTCAGTCAAGGGCAGCCTCAGAGCCAGGTAACGCTTCTGCTCACACAAGTGAGCCGAGTCCCACTGCTTTGTGGTGTAGGATGGAATGTGCTTGCAAGGACTTGCTCAGCAGGGAGGACTCCACTGGCCCTTGGGAAGACCCAGGCCACCCAGTGCTGAGCCTGAAGCTGTCAGGTGCAAGGGCTATCGGCTGGCTGTGGGGATGGTGCGGTATCCAGCGATCCATCCTGGGCAGGAAGCAGGAAGACTCCCTCGCATTGCAGTCAAGTTTCTTAAGACTTGTGGACCTCTGAGTCCTTGACAGCACTGAGGAGTCTTTTTTTTTTTTTTTTTTTTTTTGCCATAGCCCTGACCTCCTTGTGGAATAACACCAGTTGTACACTCGGTTTGGTATACAGGCAGCCCTGGTACACATTCTCATGCCTTATCTGTGAGGGAGGCATTCACTTGTGGTTGTTACTTGTTTACTGTGGGAAGAACTGTACCAAAGCACTGAGAGAGAAGCCGCCCTGCCTTCTAGCACTGTCCCCTGTTCCTGTGCGCAGAGGCAGCACGTGCCGAAGTCTTCTTGTATATCCGAGACGTGTCCACGCTTTGGAGATGAAGGAAAGCTGAAGCCAACGGCAGCTGAGTGGTTTCCCCAGGGACACACACTGTTAGACGCCCCTGTGCCCCAAACACATACAATCTGGGTGTCTCCTCCACTCAGGGCTCCAATTGCCCTTCTGCTAATTGACTCATAAAACTGACAAAAGCAGAAAAAAGCCAAAGCAGGGAAGTGAGGAGCAGAGCCCCATGCAGTCCCCACTGGGATCATAACCGCTTGCCCTGTTAGGTCACATAGGGCTGTCTGCTCTTTTTCTGGCTGCTCTGGCCACTCCCATCCCCAGAACCCTCTCCTGCCTTCTAACTGGCTGGGTCAGGGCCCCCACATTGAGATTGTTTTATCAGAGCATCCCACCCAGTCACCTACTCCTTCAAGACCCTGATACCTTTGAGGTGATCTGAGGGAGAAAGCGTGCCTTCTGGGCTGCTAAGGAGAGATAAACTCTGAAGGCAGCCTCAGTCTGGGGACAGCCCTGTGACCGTGCTGGGGAGAGCCCAGGGACTAGACTGAGCTCTGGCTTCTGCTCCCATCTCACCTTACCCCAATGGGCACAGTGCTTTCCAGAAAGTCTTCAGGTGTCCAGGTGTGGATGGAGCAGAGGTCACGGGTCAGGAGGAAGCAAGGGGTAAAAGCAAGGGAAGGATGTGTGTGTGTAGTGTATACGTGTGTGATGTATATATGTGCGTAGTGTGTAGTGTGTGTAATGTATGTAGTGTGTATGTGTGTAGTGTGTAGTATGTATAATGTGTGTATGTGTATTTGTGTAGTGTGTGTATTTGTGTGTAGTATGTGTGTAGTGTCTGTGCAACACTCCCTTGAAATTCCGAGTTTAATCAGTTTCTTTCATCCATCCTTCCAAATCATGCATTTGCAGCACACATCTCTCCTTCCGCCGGGGACTATGTCCTGGGATCCCCCAGCAAGTGTCTGAACCTGTAGACAATACGGACTCTATATGCATACATATGATAAAATTTAACATATAAAGTATGCACATGGGAAGAAATCAACAACAATAACTAACAATACAATGTAATAGTTTATAACAATATACTAAAAGTAATAAAGTAAAACAATGAAAAGTAATACACTGTAATAGAATTGCCAACATCACTACTCTTTGAGGCTATTGTTAAGTAAAATAGGGGTTCCTTAAACACAAGCACTGAGACCCCAAACAGTTGATTGGTAACCAAGACAGTTACTAAGCGACTAACCAGCCGGTAGTGTCCAGTGCAAATGTACTGGGCAGCGGCATGAGTCACGTCCAGGGCAGGATGGAACAGGCCATGCAAGATTTCATCAGCTCATAAGAGCATGCAATTTAAAGCCTAACTGTTTACTTGTAGAATTTTCCATTCAGTATTTTTCTACCACAGTTGGTGGTGGATAACTGAAATCTCAGAAGGTGAACCTGAGGATCAGAAAGGACAACTGAGCCTGCAGGCCCCTGTGGGAGGGACACTCCAGGGATGCAGGGGTGGCTGTTGGGGTGCACTGAAGGATTCAGGGGAGAGACAAGGCAAGCATCAAGGCTTCGCGTTCAGATGACTGCTCTGCAAAGGCATCCCACCCCACAACCTGTCCCTTCAGCAATCTTGTGGGCAGAGGCAGCAGAAACTGCATCAGTGAGTCTGAGAACGTGTGATCATTATCCAAGTCCAAAAGAGGGCTGAAGGGGGCGGGCGGAGGAGGAGCAGCTGGAACCAGATGATGACCAATAAATATGCTAGCTCCTCTGCGTTCATCAATTCTTACTCATTGAAATTGTAATAAGTCACATACAATGCTAGGAATGCAGACACAAAGCCAAGCAGAGAGGACATAAAGGCTCATCTCCAGGAAACATGAGCTCTGCTGTGCAATCCAGCCGCTGAGACAAAGGACAGCCCTTAACCTGGCGACTAGGGAATATGCCACACTGGACATTCCGCAGAGATGAGCTGCTGTTGGAGCGAGAATGTTGCAGTTCACTGCCTCTGTGACTTGGCCTTTGCATTTTAAGCCTTACCATTGCAGCTAGGTAGCTTTGGATTTTAATTGCCTTGAACTTTTTGTTAACATTAAATGAGGGGAGGAAATGGAAAGGAAAATAGAACTGTATCTGTACTGCATTTGAGTTCCATAATTGTGTATCTTTGTCACCCCATTAGTTTTCAGTTATTTCTTCCAGTAAATCTCTCCCCCACCACCAAGGAAAATAATCAGTCAGTCCTTCTTTGCATGCTGCAGAGCTTACACAACTCGAGTTCCCTTCTCTAGCATTAAAGAAAATTGTGCAGCTTTTAATTTCAGGTCTATGTTTTAATCACTGCCTGTGTGGGAGAACCTGCATTGCACAAGGGCTCGCTTGTCTTCTTGCTTTTTGAAAACACACTCTTGGCCTCTGAGAGGCTGTGACATTTGCAAACCTAAGTGTGGGTCACTGCAGTCGGCCAGTAGCTGACCAGTACAGGCACCACCCTATCCCAGCACTCCTCACACATGGGTGACCTCAGAGGCCCCGGCTTTCCAGAAATAAACCTGCACCTCGATGGGCACCACACCCTCCATGGCTGGCTCCAGAATCTTCCACCACACAGTCTTGAGGCATGAAAAGGAGAGCATTGTAACCAAGGTGGTTCACGGTCACCATGGCTACGGGTTTTATTAGCACTAAAACCAGGATGTGGTCAGATGAATACATATGGACAAATGCAAGTGTGCAAGGCGTCAGCGTGAGCACCCACGAATTCTGCATGTTAGAAATGTGGCTCCTAATAACGACGGTCCATTAAAGACCAAGGAGAAAGGGAAGGGAGGGGTGGGAAGGTGGAGCATCAAGTCAGCAACAGAAGCTCGATGCTTTCTGTTTAGCTTCAATGCAACTTTTTGCTGTAAATCCCTACAAATATCACTGCTTTGCATGTATGTTATGTTTTTTCCTTCTCTATGTTATTTCACATGTCTTCACATTTCTTCTTTACATACTCATGCACATATATAAATACATACCCATATTTACCTATATATATATATATATATATATACAAATATACAAAACATATGCAAATTGTATTGGAGAACCAGAGAGAGCTCCCAGTTGCTGGTTTACTCCCTAAATGCCTGTAGCAGTCAGGACTTGGATGGGGCTAGCCAAAGTTGAGAGCCACGAGCCAAGAATGCAGCGTGGGTCACTCACATGAGTTTCAGGGATACAGTTACTACGCTCACAAACTGTCTGCATTAGCAGAGAGCCAGAGCCTGGAGCCAGAGCCTGGAGCCAGAGCCAGGACTAGAACCCAGGTATTGCAGTGTGGAATGTGGGCATCCTAACCACTAGGCTACATGCCCTCCACTCTTCGCAGCAATCATGAGAGAGATCCAGGACAGGGCAAAACCTCCCTGTTGAGGTGAGGAAAGAGTTCCAAAAGCCAACCTGGGGCTGGCACAACAAGCCAATCCTCCGCTTGCAGGGCCACATCCCACGTAGGTGCCAGTTCTAGTCCTGGATGCTGCACTTCCAATCCAGCTCCCTGCTTGTGGCCTGAGAAAACAGTTCCAGGCTCCCTGCTTTAGACCAGCTCAGTTCTGGCCACTGTGGCCATTTGGGGAATGAATCAATGGATGAAAATCCTCTCTCTTTCTCTCTCTCCTATAATTTGGTCTTTCAAGTAATAAATAAATCTTTTTTTAAAAACCCAAATTTTAAAAAGCTTCACTGATGTTTTCCAGGATGAAAGAGAGAGCCAGAGTGCATCTCCCAACTCCATGTTCAGTTAGTGTTCCTCCACAGCACACCTGCTTCTCTGCCTGTGGTCTTCTTTCTAGGGATGTTTTGATATGACCAAAATTTGTCCTGTGACCATCCCTCATCATTTACCCAATTAACCACAGACCAAGTTAAATCAAACTGAGCTTGCAGTCACTAAGTAAGCTTGCCTTTTGTCCTCGTGTGTGTTTTCCAAGCCCTCTGCAATGGCTGTCTCCTGCAGCACAGAAACTAGGTTGGGTAGCCCCTACTCCTGAAGAACTGTGCATACTCCAGAGGCTGCGAGCCTGAAAGGCCTGCAGGGAGCAGGTGGAGGAGCAGAATTGGATGAAGCAGATGTCGGGTAGGGTGATGGAGCGAGAGCAGAGGCTTCTGCAGAGCTCCAGAACCTGCAGCCACATGGGAAGTCAGCATGGTCAGCTCTTAGGTCCAGCTACAGACTGGGATTTTATGTGAAATTGGAGGAGGCAGGAGAAGTGTAAAAACATAAGTGCCTCTGAGTTGGGCATGGCTGCTGCATTGCTGGCGAGCCCTGTGCTGGCCCAGAGGGGTTCTTCCAAGAAGTTTGTGGAAGATTGAATTGAAAAATGAGATGATTTTGGTGCGAAAATATTAAACGGATGCATGGTTTTTCATCACACACATTTCCCACAAACTCTGGTGTGCCCTCCTGTGTGATGCTGCATTGGCCCCAGAAAGGTGTGAGCTCCCTCGGTCACAGAAGACACTTTAACCCAGGGGACATCTCCAGGGTGTGGAGCAGAGGCAGGCTTTCTAATACTGATGGATGATGATTGAACTCCCCACCATTCTAGAAGACCTGTCACCTACAAAGACTCTGTCACCTACAAAGCCACAGGGTCTGAGGATCTAGAGCAGGCTCGGTCCAAGCCTCACTCTGCACTGTGGGAGCTCCGTAGTCTTGGGCAAGTCATTCATCGCTGACAGCCTCTGGTTTCTCATCTGAGTCATGGGGACAGAAAGGTGGCAGGACTACCTCTTGAATTGTTGAGTGAGACCCTATCTGGAAAACTGCTCACACACACACAGTCACCCCTTTAGACTTTCGACTCAGTCCCTCCCTGTGCCCGTATGATGTTTGGTGGCCAAGCCCCTCTGTTGAGGCTTCCTCAAGGCTGAGGGAAGCGAGTGAGCCTTATAGCCCAAAGGATGAGAGGAACGTTGAAAGGCTTCCTGCAGAAATAAGAGCCTGGAGGACGGGAGGGCTGCAGAGGGGAGAAGCAACTGGGAATGGATGGCAACAGCAAGAAGGTGGGGGGAGGCAGGAGGGAGGCAGGCGGGCTGAGTACCTCACCCTCCAGGAACACTGATGTCTCTGCTTATGAAAGACAAGCTCCAGAGGCTTCAGTGAGTAACCCCAGACTCCACACTGCCTTAGTGGTGCAGACAACATTCTTGACTACTGATTTTGTGGTGTATGAGGAAGAGTGTTCCTTGATGCTCTTGGGGGGAAACAGAGGGAGCCTAGCGATTTGCTGATGGCCTATGATGTCACTGACGATCACATTTAGCACAGCTGGAAGCTTCAGGGAGGCAGAGAGACATGGCCACAAGTGACCAGACCCAGGGATGTTAATAAGATGGGCCAGTTGTGCATAGAGTCTGTGGCATGGACTGCTTTGCAGTGTATCAGGGATGAGAAAAGAGGAGAGACAGGGAAAGCAAAGGATGAACAGTTCTGGACCTTCCATAATCATAAAAATAAAGAAAATCCAACTAAAAACCTCTTAAGTTTCTTTGCATTGTTCTTTTTTTTTTTTTTTTTTTTGTTGCTTACATTGTATTATGTAGTACAGTTTTATAGGCGCTGGGGATTCCCCCCATCCCTCCCATACCCCTCCCCCCATGGTGGATTCCTCCACCTTGTTGCATAACCATAGTTCAAGTTCAGTTGAGATTCATTGCTTGCAAACACATGCCTAGCATAAAGTTCAGCGTCTTATTGTCCAGATAAGTTCAGTGGCCTCTTGGGGAGACCTTCTATGGTCTGAAGATAGGTCTAACAGAGCATTGTTCTTAAAGTATTCTCTAATTATTTCCCTAGTATCACCTTTGAAAGGGGAGAGAATTTTTTTTTACCTCATCTGTATTTCCTAGCATGGCTTAATTAATACCTGATTGATTGAAAGATTGACTCATTTGAACCTTGAGTAAAATGAGGCTTTTTAATTTTCTTTTTTGTTGACCCTGAAATAGAGCATATAGTAATTAAGAAGGGATCCTTGGTTATCTGGAAGTCCCAGGCACAATGGGCTCTTTGTAACCCAGCAAAAGCAAGGGAAGAGATTATTTCAGAGCTGATAAGACACACACCCTACTAGCTGCTGCTCTCAGGGATAGGGGACTTGGTTGGTTCTTATTTCCTCTTCAGCAGAGTTTCAGGCTGCAGGGACTGCCTGCACAGGACACTACCTGGCCAGGGCCAGCACCATCCCCTGCTGTGGCTCTTTCCCAAGGATCCCCTCCCCTCCCCTCCCCTCCCCTCCCCTCCCCTCTACTCCCCTCTCCTCCCCTCCCCTCTCCTCCATGAGTATAAAGTGAGTGGAGGTGACATGAGCTAGCTCATGTGAGGAAGACAAGCTACATTCAGGGAAGGGTGAAACCAGAAGGACTGGATAGGAAGCCAGGGCAGAGCCTCAGGTAAGAGACAGTGATGACTGAGCCACAGACATAGAAAAAAGCAGGTGGATTCTGGGTGCATGTTAGTGGTGGAGCCAGCAGGCCAACTTCCGGGGTGGGTATGAGGGCTGGGGATGCCCAGTCGGTCTTGCACCGGCCTGATGTCATAATGACAGCACTTATTGTGTGACCAGCACAGAGCCCTGGTCTTCAGTTATATACAGAGCAGTGAGGACCACAGCTGTTCAAGAGCTGGAGGGGAGTGTGAAAACTCAGTGTGCAAGGACGGAATGTTTGAATGATCCATCACCTGCTGTGCGTGTCTGTGTTCTTGTAACTTTCCAGAGCAGCAGACAGTGAATTCTTACATGAGATCAGCCCTAAGGTAGGTAATCGGCTCTGTAGTAGCTCGAAAGAGGAAGAAATCGAGTCAGAGTGTGTAGTAGGGAGTCAGGAGTCACAGAAGACCTCACAGAGGAGGAGGCTTGGGGAACACAGGAGCCCACGAGGAGGGAGGTGACAACTGTCGCAGCAAGTGGACTATGGGCCAGAGCTCAAGAACATGAGGGGAATGCCCCATGTGGGTGAGCTGAAGGGCAAACCTGTCCTTGCCAAGGAGTCGCAATTATCATGACAAACAGCAAGTTGGGGGAGAAGCAGGCAGTGTGTGATCATACTGGGATTTTAGAAAGATTAATTGAAGAGGTGGCACAATGGCTAATTTGGTTGATCTTCCGCCAGCAAGCTCCAGCATCCCATATGGGCACGGGTTCATGCCCCAGCTGCTCTACTTCCCATCCAGCTCCCTGCTTATCACCTGGAAAAGCAGTGGAGGACGGCCCAAAGCCTTGGGACCCTGAACCTGCATGGGAGACCTGGAAGAGGCTCTAAGCCCCTGGCTTCAAATCAGCTCATCTCTAATTATTATGGCCATTTGCGAAGTGAACCAGTGGGTGGAAAATCTTTCTCTGTCTCTCTCCTCTTTTTAAATCTGCCTTTCCAGTAAAAAAATAAATAAATAAATAAATCTTTAAAAAAAGAGAGAGAAAGAAAGATGAATTAAAGGAAGGAAGCCAAAAAACCGTTAGCAGGCATGGACAAGTATGGTAGCAGTAAATTTTTTTTAGAGATTTGTTTATTTTGAAAGAGTTACAAAGAGAGAGATTTTCCATTGCTTGTTCACTCCCCAGATGACCCCAATGTCCAGGACTAATCTGAAGCCATCAACCAGGCTTCATCCAGGTCTGTCACAAAGGCGGCAGAGGCCCAAGCACCTGGACCATCTTGTACTGTTTTTCCCAGGCCATTAGCAAGGAGCTGGATTGAGCAGCTGGATATGAATTGGTGCCCGTTTGGGATGCCAGCACTGCGGACATCAACTTTAGCAACTGTACGACAGGGACTCAAGTTCTCGCAGCATCACCAGCTGCCTGTCAGTGGGAAACTGGATGAGAAGTGAAGCAGCTGGGACCTGAACTGGCACTTCATGTGAGTTGCATGAGTTCCAAGGCACAGCTTAACCACCATGCCACAAGACCCAGCCCAAGAACAGCTTGAAAGAGGAGGGTACCTCTGCAACCCAGGACCCTTCCACCCTTCTCCCTCCATTCCCACGGAGTTCCCTCGCTTAGGTCTGGCTTGCCATTGATGTTTGCTGTGGTCAGCAGCTCTGCCACCCTCTCTCCTGCATGTGCCAGGCCCATTCTCATTTCAGAGCCTTCAGTTGGCTGTTTCTTATCCTGGGAGGCCCTGCCCTTAGCAGTGTGCACAACAGAATCCATATCATCGCTCCCATCTCAGTTTCAAGTTACACTCTGCAGAGGCCACCGCAGTAGCTTCCTCTGGAGCACTGGTGAAGGAGCCAGGGCTCTGTGTGCACTTGTTTCCCAGTTGTTTTTTCCTATAGACCACATGGATCTTGCTGGGTGTGTCTACAGTGCCTAGAACAGGAACTGACAGCTCCTGGGAGCTCATCAAATACTCTGGCGGGAAGAAGGAAGGGAGAGAAGACAGGATGAGAAATGAGGCTTGCACCCCATTCTACCCAGTAATATGAGATCCATGGAAAAAGGGTAAGGAAATCCTTAATAATTGTGATGCCTGTACATCTTCTAATTCTGAAAGTCACTTTGAAAAAGAACAATAACTGTAATGAGTTAGAATACCCTTATAACAGGAAAAGCAGGGAAGGGGGGATGTCTTTGAATGGAGTCCTAGGTAATAAAAGTCATGACTGCAAAACTGCCCCAACTGCCAGCAAGGCAAACAAAATCATCATTAGCTAAGGAGTCAAGAAATGTTTATTTTGGCCAGCCAATCTGCTTAGGGTCAAATAATCAAGATTCACATTTATTGCCCCGCCAGGCTCTGAGGCTCTCAGTTCCTGCCGGTTCATTTAATCCTCACAACCCCCAGTTCTTAGCAACACCATTTTACAAATGAGAAAACAGAGCCCTGGAGAGGGAAACCTGCTATGGGGTGTGGCTCAGGAGTGGCAGGGCCAGAATTCCAACCCAGCAGGTCAGGACCCAGAGCAGGACACCCAGGCCTTCTTGGCGAAGCTGCACTGCAGGGCGGTGGTGGGGCTCCTCCTCCTGCCGTTAGGAGCATCACCACCTTAGTTTTTGGCCACTTGTGTCAGTCATGACAGACTAAACCAAGGCCTCCTCCCAACAGAAACCGATTGCTCACAAGTTGCAGTGTTCCCTAGGTCAGCACAGAAGCCCTGCTCACACAGTCACTCAGAGATGCCTTGCATCTTGCTGCCCCCAGGCCTTGTGGAGTCCATTGGTAATCCTACTGCACCTGGCTGGCTGAGGAGCAAGGAGAGAGAGTGCATGAGAGCCTGGGGGAGACTTCAGGAGCCATGAACCCTCTGCCACACTGGGTCACATGACTCACAGAGCTCTGGGAGGGTCAGGAAGGTAGCATGGTGGTGAACATCTTCCACAGCACTGCCTCAGGGTTTGTTTTAAGGCCTGTTGTGGGGGTTACCTGGACCAAGGGTGAGCTAGCTGTCAGCAGCCCAATTTGAATCTCGTCTTGATCTTACCAGCCATCAGCAGGTGACCCTGAACAAGAGACCCCATGTTTCCCCTCATCAATAAAGTGAAAAGTCCAACCAGATGGCCCATCTTAGAAGCCTTCTAATCCAGACCATCTATATTATAAAGCATCATTTATTATTTGTAACAACCTACAGTGCCCTAATCATTTTAAATTGATCTATGTGTGCTTTTGTTCAAAATTGCAACTGCAATTATAATATTGATTCAGAAGGAAAATGCTATCTATTTTCCTTTGCTGCTCACTATCTAGTTCCGCACCATATAATGCACACTCTAAGGAGACATGGGAACCTCCAACTCTTTATTAGGAATAGTTATTTGAAGCAATTAAATTGGGGAAAATAGAATGCCTAGAGCCAGATGTAAGTAAATAACGTAATGGGTTACAAGCAAAGGATTTGCCGTGACTTGCTCACTCTAAGAGATGTGGTGCTGAGCTGTCTTAGAGGGCACCTGAGCAGGCCAGGTTAGAAGGTGAAAACCACCAAGAAAACGTATGCCTGGGACAGTAGAGTTAGTAAACACTCACTGAGGGTCCACTGCCTGTCCTACCTGCCAGAGGACCTGGGGGTCCCAGTTGTAGCTGTAGTATTTTCATAACCAGAGGGATTTTTGCAAGGCAAGGCAATTTATGAGCCAGGGTAAGGTTTAGACAGGCAAGGTGGAGAGACCTGAGAGCAATGCTTGAACCCCTAGCAAAGGTGGCAGGAAGTCAGGCAAACTATTAGATAGGATTCATATCAGAGGAAAGCAGGAAAAAAAATACATGCATGGATATGTGTGTTTGTGTGTCTGTGTGCATGTTTGTTTCAGACATAGCGACATCAGAGGAGGTCTGGGGCTAGCGCACAGCTCGGGACCCTCCTCCTGTCCTGCCTGAGACCTCCCCACCCTTATCCACTGGAGAACCTCTGAGCCACACCACACATCCCCTCCACCGTCACATCCCCCTCATCCTGAACAACGGAAGTCATCTCCTCCCTTCTGGCTTCTCAAAACCCAGTGAAGGTTTCTTTATGAATCTCTCCCGTCTTGCCTTGAAATGCTGGGGTTTCTCACACCACATGCCAGCCTGTAACATGTCTTAACGAGGCGCAGTGGTGGCGGGCTACCTGCCTCATGGACACCACAAGACCCGCCTCTGCCCTCCTACTGCTCTGTCCTCTCAGATTCTTTTCAGGAGAAGCTCGGAGTCTGATTATCTGTTTGATAAAAAAGCACATGACATGTGCTATCCCCCTGTGTTCCCAGGTTCTCAGAGGGCCAGGAGGGACAATGTGTGGTGCATTCACAGTTGAACTCAACTCTAAATTTTAGAGACACTTCACTTGAGAAATCATCTAAAGGTCGAGGGAAAATATGCCAAGCACCTTGTTTGGAAATGCTTTAAAATGAATTTATCCTGTGTTGCAAGATTTACCAGACAAGTGTTTGCTGGTTTTGTTGTTCAGTGTTCAGCTCTGCCCGCAGCCTCCCTGGCCTCCCTAATGGGTCATGGTGGCCTGTTAGCCATGTTCCTGCATCTGTTCATAGCACGTGCATGTGTCTGTATAGTTCTCTGATGACTTGGCTGCTGCGTTAGACTGAGCGCTATGAGGCTGGGGTCTGGTGTGTTGGGCCCTCTGTGTAGCAGCACTTCTGAATCAGTGTCCAGTGCCTGTGTAGACCCTGCCCTGGCCGCTGTTTGCCCTCCATCGCTTTCCAGGGCTGACCCCTCTGCTGTGCTGCTCCCATATCCTCTGCACAAAATTCAACCACATGACTCTTGCCTTCCCTGTATTTCTACTTTTTGTATTTTTCCTGCTTCCTAGACACAGAGGCGCTGTGAATCATGCACAGGGCCAGATCCGTAATGAAAGCACAGTGGATTTTAATTACCCTGATAAAATATGGCCTCCAGGAAAGCAGTTCTGGCCTGGAGACCCTGACTACACAGAGCAACAAGTGCCACCTCAGGAAGCTCCTGGAGGCTGGACAAAGTGCTACTGGGCATGCCTCCTCCTGCCCATAATTCATACATTCCCTCATTCATCACGATGCTCCATGCTCAGACACGAGGGTCATCTGCTTAGCTTCCTTATCCCGGGGTTCTTGAGCCTGACAAGTATCCACCAGTATTTGGGCTGTTTGCTGCAAACACAAATCCCTGGGCCCACCCCTGAGTTACTGAGTCAGGGTCTCCTGGGATGTGTCAGAAATCTCTCTCTCTCTAACTCACTCCACCCTGGTCTACAATCGATCCCGCTGCCACTGTGCATCCTTGAGTAGAAGGGATAGAGCTAAACCCATGCAGATCCCAGCACGAGGCAGGAAGCATAGTGCAGGATGTGAGGAAAGACCCATAACTTTCAGTGATAATGTGGTCTCACACACGTGCCCAGGATCCACAGCCACAGCCAAGGACTCGCTTGAGGTTCTGGTGGAGACTGGAGCTTCCAGCTCAGCCCACCCTCCACTGCAGAGTCGGGTCTCATCCTGTTACCACTGACATTTTTAGAGAGCAATGACTGACAACACTGCTGTGGAACTTTACATGGATTCGTATTTCATGCGATAAACTGGGGCAGTGATAAGCAAAGCAGAATGCAAAGCAGGTGCCACACTGCCACAGCTTCGGGCTCTCAGCAACCGGGCCAGGCCTCCATAGGGAATGACTCAGGCTAAGTGCACTGCCAGGTTCCCAAAGCCTGGGAGAGAGGCCAGGGATCTGCAGACAGCCTGTCCTCTTGAGGCTTACCCATGTGTGAGTTCAGCAATCCTCCAGACACCGCCATATTCCCAAGTGACTCTTTATCCTGTTGCTGGATGCCCGAGTCTGCAGTTATATCCAGGGACCTGTGCACCAGCCATGAGCTAGAAGGTTCTTTGGGATGCACTTTCCATTCAAATTGGATTGGGTCCTGTGGCAATGAGGATGAGGTTTACAGGTGAGCACTGTGGAAGAAGAGTTCAAGAGCAGAGTTCATCCATTGTTGCTTGGGGATGACCCCTAGTTCATGGATTACATTTCTATATCATTTTACAGTTTACAAGATACATGAAAGATACTGAGTTCTTTTAATCCTCAAATCTCTTCACAAGGGAAGCTTCACTTTATAGCTGAGATTTGGTCATCTACTAGGATTGTGCCGGTGAGCCCACGGCTCAAACCCCAGGTCTGATGGCTCCCATATCACTGTTGTACATCAGCACCTCAGACACAGGCAGGTGCTTGTACATGGGTGGGTGGAAGCTAGGGAAGGGAGAATAAAGGATGGCTCTCCCTAGCTGGACACTACAGAGAATAATGGAAAATAACTATTCTCCTTGTCTCTCTCCTCATATCATCTCAACCACAATCAAATGAGGTTAGTTGCCACCTATTGCTGGTTTCCAAGACTGGGTACTTTCTTTTTGACACTGTCAGCAGTTCTTGCAGAATGCCAACCCAAGGAAAAGGTTTCCCAGAGTGCATTTCTAGGACCCAAAGTGTGGCCGCTTTTGCACAACAATCTGCACAAGCACTAACTCTTAATTCATACCACCAAGGAGATACGTGATTGTTTCCTAGAATTGCTAATAATACGAGGCTCATAAATACTAATGAAATACTATAGATTAGCAGGGCTCAGCAAGTAACCTAAGGGCCTAGAAGAGAATTTTGGCTCATATAAAGAATACCTTTTAAACAAATTTTGCCCCAACTAGGTTCCCAAATGTTAATGAATACTCTCTGGCTGTAAGGAGAGCAGACTCCAATAAGTACCTCCAGTGCACAAGAGAATTTTTTACTTAGCTTTAAGCTTGAAAAGAAATCTGTTTATTCAAAGGCTATTTTAGGGGCCCAGGGATGGACCAGTTTACAACAAAGGTTGGGAAGGGTGAGAGGGCCCAGGACATGGAGATAAGCGCTTGATTCAAAGCATGCTTCAGTTCCAGCCTCGAGCAGCCTGAGTCGGGACTCACTCTCTGGCTTTGTCTTTTATGGTGTGATGCTTCGGTGATAGTAACTGCTCAGGAACAAGTGAGGCTCCCCAATGCCAGAAACCCTATCACTGTGATTCTTTACAAACCCCAGCACAGTCTCCCCAGCTAGGCAGCAGCACACACTGGTATGCTTGAGGACCGGATCTGCGGTGGGCTGGCTGGGCAGGGCCTCAGCAGCATGTTGGTTTGTGTGAGATATGGGGCTGGAAGGAACTGACCAGGCAGATGCATCAATGTGCATTGGCTGGTTCAGGTGACAGACCAAACCTGACCCTGCACTGGCTGGTACACACAAGTCAAGTTTGAAATCAGCCCAGGTGAAGTTTGCCCAACTGCATCACAGGACTCAGACTTTGGCCACTGGGAAAATCACAGGATGTGTAGTCTGACCTTGGAAAGCATGAATCAAGACTGGGCCTCCTCAGTTGCTGATGCCTGTGCAATGGACAGCACACCCAGATGCACATGGGGCCCTGACAGCCAGATGATCTAGGCCAGCAGGGGCTATCAACTGCCTCATCAGAGGATGGAAAGCAGAACAGGTTGGAGAATTCTCCTAGCCAAGCTTTGCAGCATGTTCCTGAGTCTGTGGATGCACTTTGTCAACCAATAGACTTTGGAGAGATTTTCTCAACCCTGGAACAATGAAACCAACAACTTCTCACAATTATCAAAACCACTCCAGTAACATCCTCAGAACATTCTTCCCCATGTCAGGGTCTGTAAGGCGTCATCAAAGGACCATCCCTGGTCCTGGCACTATGGTTCAATGCATAAATCCTCTCCTTGTATGCCACTGTGGTCCTGTATGGGTACCTCCTGGATGCTCTACTTCCCTTCCAGCTCCCTGCTTGTGGCCTGGGAATGCAGCAGAGGACGGCCCAAAGCCCTGGGACCCTGCACCCACATGGGGAACCCGGAAGAAGCTCCTGGCTCCTGGCTTCGGATCAGCTCAGCTCTGCCCATTGCAGCCACTTGAGGAGTGTACCAGCAGAAGGAAGATCTTTCTCTGCCTCTTCTGATCTCTGTAAATCTGACTTTCCAATTTAAAAAATACCTTTTTAAAAAAACAAATGAAAAAGACGCCATCCCCATGTGCTGATGTAGTTTCACAGCAAGGAACAGCTCTCTCTCCTCCTCTCAGACCCTGTAGACACAGAAAAAAACTGAAACGTGTCCCATGCACCTTCCTCCCCCAAATGGGTGTGCACCCCTCTAAGCTATGTAAATAATATTAAAATATTAAAAAGAAAATAAAATAAAAACACCAAGATCTAACAGCATAGTACATATTAGGTGCTCAATGGATGAAGAGATCTTGTGAGCACTCCTCTCCAGCTTTTCAGATCTGACTTTTTCCTGAAGGTTTTTTTTTTCAGATCTTTCCTTTTTCCTAAGCATTCAGAGTCGTTACCTCCCCTAATAACTACAACCACACCCAGCCACAACATAGCTGTTCTAGCTTCTCTTCTAATCCTTCCCCTTCCCACTGAGTCCCAGGCTCACAAGACTCTCTGTTCTCCTGCTCACCTTCTACAACTCTCTCTGCCTGGAATGTTTGAACATTCTTTTCATCCATGTTTCTCTGCCAAAATCCTGTTCATCTTCCAAAGTCCTTCCTGAGTGGCTCCACCTTCATGGAAGCCTTGTCAACATCCTTGCTCTCTTCCTGGCTGAATTCAAAAGCTGGCCCACAATGCCCCCTGTTCCCCACAGGGATGGGCAGGTCTCTTGGCATGAAATAATTTGTCAACAACATGGTTGTGTTTTCCTCCAATGTGAATCCCAGAATACTGTTCACAGAACACGTGGCCTTAGGAAAGCCAGGATCCAGTTAAAGGAAGGCATCCAAAGGGCTCCTGCAGTAGAGCAGAGATATCCCTTTGGATCAGGCCATACAAAGGCCCTTGAAACAGGAAAGGGAGAGTCTAAAACAGAGGGAACTAGTGAGAATGCTAAAGGGGTCTCAGGTGTGCCAGGAGCCTGGCGTGTTGGCGGTGTGTGGGCAGACTCACGTCATGGGGTCTTGCCAGACCTGCAGAAGGCTCAGCCAGAGTCCTCTGTGAAGGGCATGACTTCTCATGATGCTTCCCTTTGTGGCGTGTCAAATTTCTGTTGGGGCAGCCATACGCTTTCCATAAACTTGCACTTGGCCAGTTATTGATTTTTAATGTTTGTGTATTTAGGAAGTAACAGACAATGGGAAGAAAATCCCCTTGCAGTCTTTTCCACAATAGACTGGGATAAACATTGAGGTCAGCCTGGGAAGTAGCCAAGTATTCTAAGATTCTGTAAATCCTGGGCTGCTTTCCAAAGTGGGTTAATTCCTTGCAAAGGAATAAGAAGCCACAAGGCAGTGCCTGTGAACAGCTGACACCTGTCTGGAGCCAAGCTCCCCAGAATGAACAAGGAATCACTCACTCATCCCCGTGTGACCTCTGCCTCCATCACTCATCCCCGTGTGACCTCTGCCTCCATCTCTCCAGCTGTAGGCTGCAAGATTATCAATGCCCATGGTAATGAAGAATATATGAACTAACAGTGTCAAGTGCCTATGTGGTAACGGCTTCATAAAAGATATCCAGAATCATTATTGTCATCCTACAGCAAAACTTCAGGCTGTGTGAGCCAAGTGGCACAGTGCTAGGTGCCAATTTATACAACTGCACACATTTTATATGTAATTTCATGGGGAGGGACCAGATGCTGCAAGACTGGGACTGAGATTAGGTAGGGCTTTGATGGGCAGTGGGCCCTGAGTCTATGGGGCATTTATTATGGTATTCCAGGAATTAGTCCTTTTTTTCCCCTAAGATTGATTTATTTTTATTGGAGAGGCAGATTTACAGAGAGACAGAAAGATGTTCTATCCACTGGTTCACACCCCAGTGGCTACAGCAGCCAGAAATGAGCTGATCCAAAGCGAGGATCCAGAAGCCTCTTCTGAGTCTCTCACATAAGTGCAGGTTCCCAAGGCTCTGGGCCATCCTTCACTGCTTTCCTAGGCCACAGGCAGGGAGCTGGATGGAAAGTGGACTAGCTGGAACATGAACCTGAGCCCATTCAGGATGACACTTGCAGGTGAAGAATTAGCCAATTGAACCATCCTTCCAACCCCAGGAATTACCACTACTCGGGAAGGCCACGCATGGCTCTAGAGCAAAGCTACAGAAGGAAACCTGAGCTGACCTTGAACTCTGGACTCGGCTTCCATGGGGCCTGGATCTGTAGACATGACAGCAGCTTGTTTTCAAGTTAAAATACATGTATAAGCAATGAGAAAAGTATCAAGTGAAACCCAAGAACCTAGTACCATTGTTGTCAGCCCCAATGCCTCCTGTCACCCAGCATCCTGGAAGAGCCTAGGCGTCCACTGCATCTCTGTGCAGCCTCGCCTGCATCACTTTATTACCCTGGCCCACAGATTCTTTACCTTCAGCGGAATGCCTAAAACTCAGTGGCTTGTTCACAGTTAGGGCCATGGCAGTGTCTGGCATCAGAGGTGTCTTAAATCTTCGGTCATGTTGCACCCTCAAGGTTTTGTTGTGACACAAGCTCCTGTGGATTCCAGACCAAAGATACTTTGCAAGACTTCTTCCTCCCAGCTAATCCTGAAGATGTGTGTGGAGAGGCAAAGGGTGATGTGAGAAGGGGGCTGCTCTGCCAAAGAAAGAGAATAGCCCTTGCTGTCCAGCAAGCTCAGGATGGGCACAGGGGAGCATCCAGGGACCCCAGCCAACGACCGACGGTCATGGCATCTTTGCCACTGAGAAGAAAAGGACCAGGCCAAGATGGAACACAATATTTGCTGAAGCAACAGGAAATAGAGATGAGCAATGGGGACAGGAAGGTGGAAAGCAGAAGGAACCAACGAATGATGCCCTGTTCTCCAGCCTTGGGAGAGAGCGCGCCTGAGGCACAGGAGGGGAGGGCAGCAGGGGAAGGGGCATGCCGGACAATGTGGAAGCTGGGAGCGGCTGGGTAAGGACCAGGGACAACCTCGCCTGGGGAGCTCTAAGCCCCCTGCCTCGGGCCCTTCAGCTCTCACAGCCACTGGAAATGGTAAGCCAGGTTCCTGGCCTACATGACCTGTGTGTTCTGGGCAGCTGCAGCTGTAGAGGCTTCCCTGAGTCTGCCCGTGCCTAGAACACTGGCTGCCTTGGTGCTCTGACCACAGGTGTGGGCCACACTGATATGCTGTTCACTTCTGTGTGCTGAACTCCAGGTCGTGGGGGAGAAGGCAAGCATTAATTATTGCTTGTTGACTTAGCGCATGCATGCATTCTCAATATCGAGTCTCGGTATAGTTTCAAGGAACTCTGTTAATCCCCCAACCTCTTCCCCCTTCCCCTAAGCCTAAATTTTATGTTATGAAAATCATAGGCGTCTCCACCACATTTTTTTAATTGTCTGTTTTCATCTCTTGAGGTGCTATCCATGGCATGCCTAAACCACCAGCTGAAAGAGGAATAAATTACAAGGGATCCAAGCCACACCCCGTCGAGCCCAGACCTCGCCAGCGAGCCGGCCCTGCACAGCCAGCAGCATGGAGAAGATCAGCGCCTTCTTCAATTCCATCTGGAACACCATCTTAGTCAAGCACCAGGAGGGGCTCTTCAACACCATCTGCCTGGGCATCCTCCTGGGGCTGCCACTGTTGGTGGTCCTCACGCTCATCTTCATCTGCTGCCATTGCTGCTGGAGCCGGCCGGGCCAGGGCAGCCGGCAGCCAGAGGCAAACAAGAAGAAAAAGAAGAAAAAGAAGAAGGATGAAGAAGACCTCTGGATCTCCGCACAGCCCAAGCTCCTGCAGATGGAGAAGAGGCCGTCCCTGCCTGTCTAGGTGTGCAGGAAGCCTCTGAGTCCTCCCTCCAGGGCTGAACCTCTTTCGGACCACTCAGAGGCTGGGAAGCCGAGTTCCTGTAGGGACACAGTCCCATCCACAGTGAACTGCTGACCCGAGGAGCGAGCCTCCAGCTGCACCTTCTCCTGAAGCATGCGGGCGACTCTCAGGCCACTGTTGGCAGCTGCCAGCCCATTGCAGTGCACTTTACTGCACACCCGGGCATGTTTTCCATCCTTTACTGACTTACCCTGGGCACAAACACACAGGAAAACTTATCCATCCAGCCTGATACAGCGCCTGGGTACACACACACACACACACGCTTATCCAGGTGAGAGGTACGTGGGAAGGTGCACTCCGTTCCTCAGATGCCCACTGACTGTGTCCTTCTTACAAAACCGCGCATTGTGCACTGCTGCAAAAACGTCTTGTGGGAGGGCCTAGCCGGATTAAGGCACATGCTGGCAATCCTGTTACCAGGTGAAACCCCTCCGCGCCACGCATCCCACTCGGGTTGGAGGGATGTGCTGTGCTGGTGGTGCTGTACCTCCAAAGCCCGTGGCTAGAAATGCTCACACGTGGACACTGCAACCTGGTACAGTCCCCGCTGTGCTGTGTCCTCATGCAACACCCCTCCTCCCCTTCCCCCTGCAGAGTAGCCTGCAAAGTGCAGAGGGAGGGCTCAAACTTCTCAGAAAGTTCTTTTCTTGCAACTCGTGACAAGGTTCTCGTTCCCACGGAGAGGCACTTCCTGTGGCCCGTGTTCTCGCCCTGCTCCCCGTCACCCCACAAGGTGCCTTTTCCAAGTGCAAACCAAGCATTCTTAGCAGTGACTGCTAGGAAGCCGCCCATGCACACTTGTAGTCGTGACCCTGTGCAGTGCATCACGGAGGGGAGGGGGCAGGCACTGCTGCATTTGAGCAGAGCAGCGCCTGTGTAGGCAGATGTTTCCACAGGGAGGAAGCTGGGACAGTCACACAGAAGCTACTGGAAAGGATTTGCCATGAGTGCAGGGTGTGTGCGGGTGGGAGACAGAAGGAATGCAGTGGAAGGTAGGACGGAACCAGAAGCAAGAGTATTTATTTATTCAAAAGCTCAGGCAAGTGCCTTCAGCACGGTCGGTACTCATGAGTGCGGTTGCCGGTGAGTGTGCGATGTGTGAAGGGTCTGCCCTCAATACCTCAGTGACTCCCCAAGTGACCTTCCCTTGCCATCCATCCACTGTCCGGTGTCAGGCCCAGCAGGACAGGACATGCGGAAGTGAGGGGTGGTTGGCACGTGCACCCCGAGCTCTATGCAGAGCTGCCAACAAGACACAGCGAGTCATGTAGAGCGTCTCCCAACAGGGCTGAGGTTGGGACACCAGCCCGGCTGTATGACGAGCTGGTTGGCATTTGGGCTTTATAGCGACCACTTCGCAAAGCTGGTCTGTGCCCAACTTGGAGGCAGTAGGCACTTCTATTGGTTTGCTGTGAATCCCCCAGGGAGTATCTTGAAATATTTTCCCCCTTGGAAGTGGTTGTGAATGGTGGCAGATCACTGTCTGATGACATAGCTAAGCTAAATGAATAGCAACCAAAAGCCTGAATTCCCTCCTACGGAGTTAATGGGAGGAGGCCTCCTATGGCTCATGTGGGCTACCTGGTACTCAGCCGGCTCCCCAGGTGTCCTGCAGGCCTGTGCAGCATAATGCAAGCCTGCCTGTGCTTACGAGCCAGCCAGGCTCATCCCATCATCCTCAGTGGTCCAAATTCCTTGGGCATCCTTAAAACCCTTAGACCAGAGAAAGAGACACTGTGACTGCCTGTCCTTGTCACCTGGATGGCTTGTGCACACCCAGCTCACATTCCCCCTCATGTGTTTACCCATCATGTCCTCATTCCTTGTTGCTCATCACCAAAAGTTACCCTCCATTCCCCACCGCCCTGTGCCCCTGCAGGGGATGGCTGGGGGTGTGGAGGCCACAGCCAGAACAGCCATCAGATAGAATCCAGAGACTGGACAGTCAGGACCAGGGACCGTACAGGTAACATGGTTTCCATGGCAACTGGTTGCCAGTCTGAATTAAGATAGCACTCAGTTGTCATTGCTGTGGCAAGGCCTCTGTCTCCAGGCCAAGTGTCCCCACTGTCCCCTAATTGGATGGAGTCGCTCTAGCTCCAGGCATAAAACAAGAAACTCAGGCCTCTGAGCCTTTGGCCCAGCAAACCCAATCCCTGAGTGGAGCTTGGTCCCTCCCACCCCGATACCCGGGGAAGCACCCGGCTTGTGACAGCCTCATAAATGGGTAGGTGGGTGTGTGAAAAGAGCCTGGGAACTCCTGCTGTCCTCCCTTGCCATCTGATTCACTCTCCCCTGCTTCCTCTTCTCCCAGCCCTGCCCCAGTTCCGTCACTTTCCCTCTTCCCACTTTCTCTGCGACAGCATAGCCACCACAGGCAGTCCTGGTGGGATCCCAGGACTGGGCCTTGTTTAGTCCGGGGCCAAAAAAGGATTTCTTAAGAGCGGCGTCCTGGCCCAGTACGGGCTGGACTCAGCCAAGCCAGTGCAAAGCCTCATCACCCATGCTCTGCAAATTCGTTTTTGAACTTGCAGGGGCGTTGGCTGAGGGGAGCGCGGTGCAGCGGGAGGCAGAGATGCAGAGGAAGGGCAGCTGTCTTTACCAGGAGAAAGGACATGATCAAAACAGAACAGTATTTGTCAGTATTGTTTTCTGTAAACTTCACAAACAACACATTTATTTCAATAAAAGAGTGGGCGCCTGGCCTCACACCTCCTGACTGTAACTTCCTTAGTGTGAGCTGTCAGCTCTGGCCAGCTCTGTCACTTGGACATGAAGGGTACAGCGGGCCTCAAGAGGCCCGTCCAGCCCTGCTGCCCAGCACCTTCCCCCCAGCACAGAGACCAGGAGCGTGGCCTCGTCATTGTGTTTGCAAAGCTGATGAGTCCCTCCAAGGCACCAGCTGCAGCCAAGCACCATGAGGTCCCTTGACAACACGTAGGGCGTCTCCCCTGCAGGGAGCACAGGCTCAGGGATTCCCACCCCACCCTCCCAAGTGCCCTCTCCCCACTCTGTTTCCCCCTTATTGTTACAGTACAATAGTCCTTTAGCAACAGTCACAAGCCCATCATTCTGCTATTTAAGTGTATCATAACATTGTAGACAATGGCAGAGTCCAGCATCCTATTGTCGAGATATGTTTAACAGTTTCATTGGGGATGCATCTGTACTGCTGAATAAAAGATGGATTCCCACTGTCTTCTCTTACAAGACTTACTTATTTGAAAGAGAGAGAGGTCTTCCGGCAGCTCGTTCATTCCCCAAATGGACGCAGCAGCCAGGTCTGTTGGGGTGAAGCCGGGGGCTCCATTCTGTCTGCTGCCAAGGGTGGCATGGGTTCCAAGCACATGGGCCTTCTGCGGCTGCCTTCCCA
The DNA here is from genome assembly GCF_017591425.1 of Ochotona curzoniae. Taxonomy (NCBI): domain Eukaryota; kingdom Metazoa; phylum Chordata; class Mammalia; order Lagomorpha; family Ochotonidae; genus Ochotona; species Ochotona curzoniae. Next base: position 2,785,705 of record NW_024466129.1, on the reverse strand, counting down.
CGTGCGTGAACACACCTGGGTCAGAAGCAGAGCCGCTGGTGCTCAAGCACCCTGATGCGGAAGGCCGGTATTGCAGGCAGCACTGTGACCAGTGGGGAGTGACAAACACTTAAGAAAAAGCAGACGCGTGTGTTAAATGTGCTGTTGGGAACAGGAGAGCTCAAAAGACTGGAGATGGATAAAGGGGAAGAATTGGAGGTAACACTGCTGTGTATATAACTGGATTCCTTCAGGCTGGAGCAAAATTATTTAGAGACCCCAAATTCCTCTGCAGAAACTGAAACACTACATCCATACCAGTGTGGTACCATTAGCCTGCAATGGCCTGATGTATTCATAAAAATTAAGTCAGGGTCTGGCATTGCGATGCAGTGGGTTAAGCCTCTGCTTGTATTGTCAGCACCCCCCATCAGAGCAACAGTTGAAGTTCTGGCTGCTCTGCTTCCAAACTCACTCCCTGCTGATGTAACCAATAAGGAACAGAAGATGGCCCAAGTTCTTAGGCCCTGCCACCCACGTGGGAGACATGGGTGGAGTTTCCGATTTCTGCCTAGCTCAGCGTTGACCGCAGATGACCGCACTTGGTGAGGGTTTAGGAAGGAAGGGGTTCCTCACTTGAGCACCCCATCTCACCTCTGCCCTTCCCAGGAAGGCGTTTTCTATAGGGCGAATGGATTTCTGGCCCCCTTCCCGTCACCTGTCACACCTGTGACAACCAGAAGAAGTGGCTCTTCACCAGCTGAGTGTCCCCAGGCTGAGCCAAGACCTCAGGGTGTGAACACAGGCTTGAACAATGCATCCAGCCCTTGGCAGCCTCAACTCGCCAGCCAGCACCCTTGCCTGTAACCTCTGCACCATCCCCAAATTCAAAGCCACAGGGTTCAAGGATGGAGATGCCAGCCCTCTGTCACTAGTGGAAAAGAAGCCCCCAAGCACCTCTATGGGCCTTTGTTCAGGAACGGCTGCTCTTCAGGCTGCCCGTTCCATTAACACTGCTGTGTGCCAAGCACACGAGGAGCCAGTGGGGACAAAGTGGCCTTGGAAGTGTTCACACAGCCTGGACATAGAGGACAGATGAGCAAACAGACCATGCCAACATTGCATGCTCATTGCCTCCTTACAGCGGTGCCCCAAGCCTGGCAGAGGGCAGGCTGTGGGGAGATCACCAGGAACTAGCCAGTGATGGGAGGGAAGGCACCATTTACAAGATCTGCAGTATGGGAGTTCCTGTTGAAGCAGCAATACAGGGGGCAGCCTGAAGTGGACTGTCCAGCACCTGAGGGAACAGCCTGAGGTGGACTGTCCGGCACCTGCAGGTCTCTGTGTGGTCTCTAAGTGCTGTATGCTAGAATTTAGGACCAGCACTGTCCCGATCCAAATACCAACTCCAACTCTCCATAATCCTGTGATCTGGGCCCTAAAACGGAGAGCCAATGATAGCTCCAATGTCATGAGGATCAGATGAGTAAACGAAAGACTACACATCGTGCATTGAACACAACGCCTGACATATAACAGCTCGACATGTGCTGGCAGCTAGACGGATACCATGAGAGAGTTGTGTTTCCTGTGTCCGTGGAGAAGACCTTTCTAGAGTTTAGTGATGCAGAGGGACCAGTGGGGTAGGGATTGAAATAACCCGCATTGCTTTCCTTCTCAGTGAAGGGTGTTGCCTGATTTCACCATGCACAGCACTGTCAGGATCTGAACCAAGGCTGTTCCACCTCTGACTCCGCGGCTCACAGCTGAGCCACGCCAGGGCAACACTGCCATCTGGCGGCCAGATCTAGCGAGTTCGACTCCTTTCCGCCTCCCACAGGGCTTTCCTTGGCTCATCCCTTCAGCTGGTTCACTGGTTCCCAAACTGCATGTGCAAGTCTGGGCTTCGTGTGCCGCTCACAAACCTGTCAACCTTAGGACTGCCATGTTTATTTCACGGAGGGGCCGCTTCCGTAACCCCAAGACTTAACTGTCACAGATATTTCTCTGGGGGATGTGTTCTGACATAGCCTTGGTGCCTCTAAAAGCTTCCTCAGCCATGCCAGGCTTCCCTATCGTGGCTGGATCTGGCCACGTTGCCATGGTGCCTCTTCACTCCCAGGAGACCTAGCCTAGAATTATAGCTGTCATGTTCAGTATTACGTCTTCCAGCATCTGCCATGGAACTTGACAACTACTGTATGTTAAATAAATGTGTTGATTGGGGGAAAATAATCACCGAGCCGTTTCATAAAAACATGGTTTCCTGATCCTTCTCTGCCCTTCCGGATGATTCATCAAGTCCAGGATGAAGCCAGACAACCAGCTCTGCTAACAAGCACACTAGGTAAGTGTCGCCGGCCCCCGACCCACGCCTTGACAAACACTGTTGGCGATGCAGTCAAGTTCATTCACAGACACAGTGTATGACACAGCCCCAGCGGATGCACGAGCAGGTGTCACACTAAAGATTCTCTGTGTACTGCGACAGAGAGGCTGGTCGAACTCCTCCTTCCCAGCCTTGTTGACCGTGGAACGTTTCTCTTAGTACATCTGGAGGAACGGGGCTTCTGGGGGGCCTTGTTTGGGAAATGGGGTGTGGGGAGGCTCCTGCCTGCAACTCCATCAGATCACCCAAGGAAACCCTCTTGTGAAATGCACAGACTCTGCCTAACTTCATCAAATGCTCTTTGTCCCTCGCCCCTTCTCTCTCACCCATGCGCAAACCATACCTTTCCCATGTATGCTATCGGTGGAAAATATGTTTTAAACTGGCTATGGGTAGAAGTTCATCAAAGGAAAAAAGAAACAGAAGCAGTTTCAATGAAATCATAGACTAAAAGCCCAAGTCTGCTATCTTACCCTTCCACAGGGCTTTGTCACGTGTAAGGGGAGCTTTCATTACTTCATCCCCACTTTATAAATGAAGGAAATGGGGTCCCAGCCATGGAGGGAGGCCAGCCAACCCCCTAGTTCTGGAATGCAGACCAAGGCTCTAGTCCAGCCTGCCTGTGATTGTTCAGTCTGACCTGGACCCCAGCTGACCTGGTGCTCAGATTTGAACTTGCAGCAGTGCCGCCTCTGCCTTTGAAACGCATTGAACACAGTCCAGTGTCATCCTGTAAGCCTCAACAGTGCCCCACGCCTTCTGAGGATGCCCCCACAGTGAGCCCAGAGGTCATGAAACCTCACTCATCCAATTCTGTTTCCTTATCTTACTCCAGTGGCAAGACTGCAGCATTATTGCTTTGTGTTTTCACCCTGACAAGTGCACTGCCGTTCATCTGTTTTGCAGAACGAACAGGTTTTCGTGGACTAACCTGGGAACCTAGTTTCTGTGTATGACATTCCTGTTAGAACTCAACCTCCCCATAGCAACAACTAGCAGGAGGACTCCAGAAATACATGGAAAACTGGGAACACCTCCCTCACCTTTCTGAAGACCACCACCCTACGCTAGGACTTGGTCTAGGGGCAGAGTTCCTGGCTTACCAGGCAATTCCTCAAGGAATTAGATATTTTTGCAACCGGCAACACTGTTTAAGCGCCACCTGGCATAGGCAGGAAGCTGAGCTGGGCCTCCTGCTGGCTTCCCAGACAATGCTACCCAAGCCTGACAAAGAATGGGGACCACTCAAAGCACCCTCACAGAGGGACTCCCATAGGACAGCACTGCCATCTCCTGGCCAGGCAGAGTATAGCAGGCCACAGGGCTGCCAATCCCCCCTGCTTTCTCAATGACAAGAACCCCATCCTGATGATTTCCACTGTCCTGGTGAAGGCTTTCAGGGAGTGACTGGGAGATTATTTTAGGGGGGAACCTTTCCCAGGAGTATCTCACTGCATACTTGCTTTTCCTTCTGCAAGCAGTGTCTGTTTTCATCTCAGCCAGTCGATATCCTATCAGACAGGACAGCCAGGGCTAGGCAGAGCTGAAGGAGGAGCCTGTAACGCCATCGGGGTCTCCCAGGTGAGTCATTGATGCCTCCCACGGCGACACTGAGAGGGAGCTGTCATCGGGACCAGACCTGGGGCCAGAACACAAACCCTGCTGAACTGGAGGGAGGCGGGCACCGCTCCAACAGCTGAGCCACCACCTCCTCCCTCTCCCAGCAGGAGTCAGCTTAGCTTTCTCCCTGGATCCTTCAGTTTTGCTGGATCCAATTCTCTCTGGGTTCCTGAGAGCTCTGAGTTCAAAACAGAGCAGGCCAATCCTCCGCCTGCAGATCTGGCATCCCACACGGGGGTGGGTTCGTGTGCCAGCTGCTCCACTTTCAATCCAGTTCCCAGATAACGACCGGAGAAAGCAGCTGAGGATGACCCAAGGTCGTAGGGTCCTGCACCTAAAGGCTGAGCTCCCTGCCGCCCACCTGGGAGACCTGAAAGGCTCCTGGCTTCTGGCTCCTGGCTCTGGCCCAACGTAGTCGTCTGGGGAGTGAATCAGCAAATGCAAGATCTCTCTCTCTCTCTCAATTCTTTCAAATAAATAAATATATCTTCACAACACCAACCAGCTCCGCGCTTGGCTGTGAAATGCACTGTCTCCTGCCCTCACAGCAGCCCGCTCCTGCTCCAGGCCGAGAAAGTCCTCACACTCTGAACGGCAAATGCCCCTACACCTGCCCGGAGCAATCCATCGTCTCCCAGCACCTCCGTCAGGCTCCCCCAGGCTCCATCCTGCACTCACACTGACATTTCCGAAACACACAGCTGGGCCAGGCCGTGTCCCTGGAGGCTCACAGCCTCACAGTCCTTCTCCCGGCTGTACTCTCATCCATCCGAGCAGAGCTCCCCCGGGGATGGCTGCCCAACTTCCCCAGGGGCTTTGCAAAGCTGCATTGCGCATGCTCACCAGAGATGCAGAGAAGCTGGGTCCTGGGAGAAGCGGGGAGCAGCGAGCACCTGCAGGCACCTGAGGGGACAGCCACAGTGCTGCCTGCTCGCTCCAGCGGGGCTCCCTGCAGCTCCTCCCCCTCCACTGCGAAGCTTCCTGGTCCCGCCTCAGGCACACCACACTCCACCGGTTCTCCTTCTCAGATGTCCTAGCTGCCTCCAGGCACTCGGACTCCCTAACAGCCTGGGGCCTGTTCTTCTTGGTTCAGATAACACCTTGTCCCTGGACTGCTTTCTCCAGCCCATCAACCAGCATGGGGTCCCATCAACCAGCATGGGGTCCCATCACAGTGGTCATTTCCCCACCACCTGGGGAAATGCCTGATCAAATGCCTGAGGCAGGCAGGTCTAGGCAGAAATGCACCCTGGGCCCCTAGTCGCTGTTCAGGTGGAGATGGGGTGAGGCACCCAGGTTAGGGCTGCAATATGTGGGCAGCCCCCGGGTCTGAGTAACTGCAGAGCTGGTCCCACACAGCCTGGACTGCGGATCAGCACACGCCCAGCTGTGCATTAACCAGCACACTGGAGGAGCACTTAGAGGCTGGCTGTCATGGCCACCATCCCTCACCCCTGGCTGAGTCAGGCCCCATGCAGTGGCATCCACTTGGCCAAGGAAATGCTACTTTGCCACGGAGCCTGCACCTCGGGCAAGTAGACCACATGCAAGCAGGAAGAGAGCCAGACGGAAGGGGAGGCGAGGTGGGGACTGGGGATCGGCAGCTGTACGGAGGGACTTCAGCACAGACGAGGAAGGTGGCTCAGACAAAGCTGCGTTCAGGTCAGAGGGAGCCTGGCAAGCAGGTGTCCGTGCAGACAGCGCCAACTCAGGAGAGCGCCCCACCCCCCGGGTGCCTCCCTCCAGGAGACCCTGTACACAGAGGCAGGAATGTTACATCTGGTTCACTTTGACGGCACCGGTGCACTCCGAGAGCTAGGGAAGGACAGCGCACAGGCTGCGCCGCACAGTGGTTGGCCGGCCGTGTCTGACCTGCTCCCCCTCTGGGTTCCCACTGCCCTTCTTGTCACTCATGCCATCTCTTGCATTCCAAAAGCCATGACGCCATCACCCCAGTCAGAGGCCAAGGCCAACTACATTCCAAGGTCAGGCACAAGCTTGTACCTTTGCTGGTACTCCGGTTAAGTGTAGGATTCAAGTTCACTTCTGCTGGGAGCCGATGGGGAGTGAATAACACACAGCAGGTTTGGTCCATCGAGTGCTTTATTGTTTTTATTTTTGAGTAGAATGTTACGTGACTTCAGAGGTCACTGGCTTTGCTACAGGAACCTCCCAAGGTGATGGGAAATAAGCACAGAGACCTGACCGTGCTGAGCAGCTCAGAAGCCTCCCTCGCCCTCCCCCCCAGGGGTTCCAGGGAAGAGGGGGAGCCCAGGAAGGACAGAGCAGGGGCCTGCGGGTGTGAAGGGAGAGGTGTCTTCTTCAGGGCACAGTCATCAAGAAAGGACAATCACTTTAATGAGTGAGCATTTATTCATGACGTAGGCAGACCTGTGCAGGGGGATACGCAAATGGCCGGAAAGGGGGCAGCTCAAGAACCTTGCACCTGGCCAATTAGCTGAAACTCCACCCTGCTGTGTCTTCCCGGTAAATCAGTCTGGGGGAGGGATGAGGAGAGGTTCCCAGGCTGTTCCTGGACACCCGGAGGGAAGCGGGGTGAGCAGCAGCTGAGGGAATCAGAACAGCTTCTTTCTGGCAGAGCTCTAAGCAGAGAGGTGCGGCCAGTTCTAGAACCGGAGCCAGCTGCCACGTGCTGCCTGGCTTTACCTGAAACCAGTAGCTGTGTCGCTAAAGAAAAGCAGAAGCTCCTGGCAGCTCCAGCTCCTTCTTCCCACACAGCCTGCTGCGGTGATGTTTTCACACAGGCAAACATGCAGGGGGAAGGGAGCTGCAGGAGTTGAAGTTTGGGGAACACAATTTCTTCTGTGGGTTATCAGGGGTCTCAGACACACGGGATGGTGAGTGACCCCCAACTTGTCATGCCCCATTCAGCGCTGCCCACCTGCCCCAGGCTTCCACAGCCCCGACGCCCTGGTCTCGGCTCCTGCGACGGCTGCTCGAAGGAACCCTCAGAACATTCTGCCTCCTCCAGGCGCCAGCTTCTTCCTGCCCTGGCCGCTCTTCCGGCTGTCACTCTTCGGTTTGTAGCCTTGCGGGCGGATTTTCAGCTCCACGTAAGGAATGGAGAACTCATGTCCTTTCCATGGCTCCCAGTTCACCCCCTACATGAAAAAGGTAAACATCAAGAAGAGGCGACACCAGCCCGGCTGGTGGAGGGCAAGGCAGGAGGGTGTGAAGGCTGCAGGTGGGACAAGGGGCCCTCTGCTGGGCAGGCTAGGCCGGGCGGGCTGAGGACCACTCTGGTGCAGGACCATGGGGGCGAGGCTGGAAGATGGGGAAGGGTCCTTCAAGGAAAACGTGGGGTCAAGTTAGCTTGGCCTCACTCTTATCCTTCCCCAAAACTCCAAGTCCAAAATAAACATATTAATTGGCCAATTGTGTAAAATCATTTTCAATTTAGGCTGTTTAGATATTAGCTCTGGGGTAACAAATGGCCTGCTGAAAACTAAATTTCATTTTACGCCTTCTGACTGGTGAGCGCAATAATATTTAATTCACTTAATAACCTTGCAACCTGGCCAATAAAGAGCCCCAGTGACCAATTTTATGTATTTTAATTTGTGAGGTAAATAATAAACAAGAAGCTAAATGCCTTGCAGGCTGCGGAAAGCACATTAACTAGATGAATGTCTTTTATTAGCAAACTTGGGGGCGGTTTAGGGTGTGCAGGCTGCTGGTTTCAGATCTCTGATGACAGGCTTCCATGAGCCAGCCCATGATCGGGGGGCCCCCCTTTCCCTGGCTTCCTTGGGACATTGCGTAGGGATTAGAAGGTCCCAGAGCCTGGTTAGGGTCAAGGGCATCCAAATATTTCTGGACTTTCCATGTGCTAATATCTGTAAGAACACTGAGATGCAGAAAGATCAAGGGACTTTGAGGAGGTTAAGGCCGGACTGAGCAGGAAAATGAGGAAGGCAGACTGCATGAGCTGGCAGGAGAGTGGGGCAAGGGCAGATGCAGATGAATAGGAACCAAGAGGCAATCTTCAAGAAGCTGTGAGGGAGCAGGGTCGAGAATCAGATGACACACAGGGATTGTGGAAGAGGTCACAGTCGACACACAGAGTTTCTGGATTGTTCCAGAAGTCCCATGTGGGATGGGGCTCAGTGACTCTGCCCCGTGCACAGTCCCAAAGGGAGAGGCTGGTGGGAGCCATTGCTCCAGACAGAGCCTGAGTGAGTCAGGGTCACGTGGCGCCATGGCCGCGTCTGACCTAAGGAAAAGACGTTGCTCTCCTGATGACCCAAGGGTTTGAAATAACTGAGGGCCTTCAGAGCATTTCCAGGAAAAAAAGAATCACAATACAGGTTTATGTAGGTGCAGAGCATTGGAAATGCATGCACGTTGTCTTCATGACGCACAGTTTCCACGAACTTTGTGAAGCCTGAGTTGAACCCGGAGGTTACACAGAGGTCTGCTGATTAAATGCTTGCCTATCCCCACAACCGTAGGCTAAAGCCCCAACTCAGCTGAGATCTTTGGGGGAAATTACATTCAGGTGACAGCGCAGCGTGGGTCCCTCCCCAGGGGATTAGGTCCTCAGAACAGGAGGACACTGCAGGAAGGCATCTGTCTGCAAGCCAGGGCAGGTGTCCCCACCAAACACTGGATCTACACACTCCGATCTCGGAGTCCACAGCATCCAGATTTCTGTTGTTCGAGCAGGCTGAGCTAACACTGTGTGTGTGTGTGTGTGTGTGTGTGTGTGTGTGTGTGTGTGTGTGTGTTTGTAAACTCTGCTGGACAAGATGACGGCATGTGGCTTACATCACAGGTCGCTAGATGACAGTGGCAGCCCAAGTTTCCCATGCCCCTGGCATTCCAGAAGTGAACAGCACTGGGACAGAAACATAGATGCAGAGTGGGCAGGGCCAGGGCCTCAAGCTGGAGGGTTATGGAGGAGACTGGCAGCCGGGGAAGGAGACGGGTCCCCAAACCAGCCAGCAAGGTGTTCTTTTGTGAGTTAAAGGTGGGCAGAGCCTGACACAGAAATGCATGCCCCCCGCTCCCCATCCCGTCACCTACCTCACTGTGCTTGGACTCCCCGTATTTGCCATTGGGGTTGGCCAAGTGGCAGTTCTTGTACCACCAGCCGCCATGATGAGTCAGGGCACAGTTGCTGAGGGCAATATCATTGTCTTTGTCAAAAGTTGTAAACTTCCATCCATTGTGGTAAGAAAGAGCGTCCCCTGCAGGAGAGAAGAGAGCAGGCAGGAGCCCAGGTGAAGTCAGTCCCTGAGGCTGAAAGAGGGCCTGGTGTGAAAATACCCAGGACCCTGTGAGCCATGTGTCGACCCCAGAGAGTCGCATGCTAAATACCCAAAACGGACTGTGTGTCTGTCCCCACCATCAATGACCGCCCCTCTCCTGTGTCCCCAAAACTGCCAAGCACCAGAATCTGAAGCCTCTGAATCCTGACTGCCATCCCATTGTGCCCTCTGCCTGCAGGGCCCTCACCTACCCCCTCTTTCCCTGCTGGAATGGCTGACATCAAGGCCCCCTCTTGTCTCCGGCCCAGTCCACATAACAGCTTTCTGTCTGGCTTCTGGACTGCGAGCTCCTCTGAAGCCTAGATGTCCATTCTCACCATCTGGGGCCCTCACGCCCCTCTCCCTATCATGGGGAGGTGGTCACTCCTGTTCCTTTAAGGCCTGTTGCTTACCATATCCTGTGCACAACCTCACACCCACCAAGCACCCTCCACGTGTGCAGCTGGGCAAGCCTACCTTCCATCGGCTTCCTCTCTTGGCTCTCCACCTCTCCAAGCCTAACTCAGCCCTCCTCCCCTGAAAGGTTTGTCTCAGCAACCCTTCATCACCTTCCCCCCAACACACACACACCCCTGAACTGGTAGAACTGACTCATGCAGTTAATGCTTTGCCACATCCTTCTGGAGTCCACTTTGGTTTTACTTACAGGCCACCCATTTCCCTTCCACACCTGCCATCCTCCTATCACCCTACCTTTTGCTTCAGCTCATAAGGGTCCCTACCATCACAAGCTCAGCCAGTTCCACTCCAGCACTAGCGTTGTCTAACCTTGCACCTACCCTCTGAGTGTACCGGTCCCTCTGACTCTCCCGGCACATCTACGGGGTGCTCCTGTCCCTTGAGAGACTGACCTCACAGAGTCAGAGTCCAACACCTGTCCACAAACCAGAGACCAGGACTCAAACCCTGGCCCAGGGTATCTGTGGGACCCCAATCCGCCTTCCCTCTTTCTTCCTTCACTTTTAAAATTAATTTGAGAGGAAAAAGAAATACCTCCTCTCTGCTGATTCGCGCTTCAAAGGCATGCGACAGCTTGGACCAGGTCACAGTTCGTAGCCAGAACTCCCTCTGGCCCCTTCAGATGGGTATCTGTTAGAGACCCAAGTACCTGAGCTGCACCTGCCCTCTCCCAGATGCAAACAGAAGTCTAAAATGGAAAGTAGACCCAGAACTGAAATCCAAGCATACTGGCATGCAATGTGATTGTCATACCCACGACTGCGCCATTGCTGGCAGTCTACAACCAGTCGTAGGGGTCCCCAGAGGAGTGGCAGCATTAGAAACGCTCAACCACAGACACAAACCGGAACCTGTGGGGTGACAACCTTACAACCTGTGCTCTCACAATCCCTGCAAATGATTCTGTTTAAAGTAGGGAACCTCTAGCTTTCAGCCTCATTCATTTCTTTGTCCTGGGAATAATAATTGAGGATAAGCACAGGCAAGGCCCTGGGAAGCAACGATGGAGAGGCCATTACTCAAAAACACTGCTGGGTTGTGTGGGCATCCCACCTGGATGCCGGTTCATATCCTGACTGCTACACTTCCAATTCAGCTCTCTGCTAACACTCCTGGGAAGAAAGCAGAAGATTGCCCTAATGCCCGAAGCCCTACAACCTATGTGGGAGCCCTGGGTGGAGTTCCCAGCTCCTGGCTTCAGACTGGCCCAGTCCAAGTTGTTGTGGCCATTTGGGAGTAAGCCACCAGATGGAAGATGCTGATCTCTCTCTCTCTCTCACTGACTTGAAAATAAAATTAAAATAAATAAAAAGCAAAGGATTCGTGATGTGCTGTACAAAGGGAAGGTTGAATTGGCCCCTCTAACGCCACAGCTCACACAGTGGTTCCTTTAAGAAGAGCTTGCCGCGGTGGCCACTGTTGCAACAAACAACTGTGCCCCTAGTGTTTTCTAGTCAGGCATCCTGGACACAGTTGCTCCTCCCCTTGGCTTCCTCAGCTAGAACATTCCCTTAGTCACAGGACTTTAATGAGCATGACTTGCCTCAATACATATGATTTCAGAGCTGCTTTGTAAGAAGCTTTTCTCAGGAGAACGTTTATGGCTCTCCAGCCTTAGGCACTGGTTAATGTGGTGCAAGCACGAGACAGGCTTTCCCTGCCGGTGGATATTGTACCTTCTGGAGACTCAAGCCATGCTCATATTCAGAGTGTAGACAGTGGGAGTACTGATGAATCAGAAAGCGGCCTTGCTCTAAGGCGTGGTTAGCAGCTGACATATGAAGCTTATCTCCTGGAATAGGGTCAAGGAGCCAAGCCAATGTAGCTTAGACTCAAGGCTTTGAGTGCAAGAAATGTTAGCCCATGAGAGGGCTGACCAGAACAAGCTCAGAGTCAATATCTGTCTCATCAAAACATCACTCGGAGACCTACTGCGCTCCAACACTTCATGGGACAGGAAAGAAGATGCCAACAGCTGTACCACCTGGGACTAGAAGAAGCCATTATCCATTATCATATCCCTCAGAAGACACAGTTGGTTGTTCGGACGTTCAGTGTCTTTTGCCTTAGGAATCAGGGGTGGGCAAGTAAAAAAGGAGTTTGTGCCATTCCTAGCTTTCCCTTTTGTCCAGGGACCTAAGATGTTTTTGCTTCTCAAAAGCCAGAATTGAAAAACCCACTTCAGAACAAAGAAGGCATTAGCATTTGGAGCAGAGCAATTCCTCATCGTGTGTATTGAGCATCCCTGGCCCAGCCCGCTAAACGCTAGTGCAGGTTCCTGTCATGGTCCCAGTTCTCCAAGGCTGCAGTGGTACCACCAGATTCTGTCAGGAGGGACTTGAAATCAGCTGGAACTGATTGATCAGGCCATGGAACTCACTGCATCATACTGAACATGACTAGGTCTTCTCTTTGATTGCTAAATAACTGAGCGGCATCTTGAATCGAGAGCCCCCAGGAGCCTCGTTGCTCTGCTGGAAGACTCAGAAACTAGCCCCACGCCATGACTTTGCTGGGATATTCTTGGTGGCTTCAGTGGAACCCAGTGGAGAGGCTGAGTGGGGATGAGTCTGAAAGCACACGTTCCCCAGCAGGGCTGCACATCTCTCCAGTCTAATCAACTCTAAGGAAGACAGGAACTGGGGAGAGGTGACGCATACAGACACAAACGGCAAGTTCACCTTCCCCTGAGCACAAGTAGCCGGAAGCTTCCTGGATTTTTAAAACCCTCCTGGTGGACCAATCGGCCTGTATAAGGGAAGTTACAACTCCACTAATCCTATCACAATCCTTCAGAATGTGAAAGCAGAATGCTGCCACACACGGGAAGACTACATTGCTGACTTCATGCTCTGTGATCTGAAAGTCTCCCAAGGTTCCTACAGTAGGCGTTCTCTATTGACCAGCACTGTTGGCCTGAACAACCTCAGAACAGAAATTATTCCCTGATCACAGTTAAAATGCAAATAGAAGTGGGAGGGGCCTCACACTAATCTAGGAGCTTGATGCCCCGCCCCATGTCCCGACTCACTTTAGCACTTGGTCAGTTCCTTTCCTGGATTGTGTTAAACCAAGCCTCAGAAAATGCAAATTTGCATGATTGAGAAAAGGGGAGGGAGTGGTTGAGAGTGGGTACCTAAGTGAGGTCCTCAGGCAGGAGGCCAATGAGGACCACTGTGTCTCAGAAAGGGACATAGAGGCAAGAGTCAACACCCAACTTCAGCTCTTGTCTGGGAAGAGGCTCAGCCAAGACTGAGACCCTGCAACTTGAGAAATAAAGGCTGAGCTGTCTCCTGAGCATGGTCAAGAATAGAGACAGGGTGCTGGCAGCAAAAGCTTTGACCACACGAGCTCCTTGTAGGCTGAGGGGTAGGAGGAGGCCCCAGAGTCCCAGACAGACTCGATTGTGTCTCTTGCAAAGGGTTGGGAGAGCTGGAATAAGCCATCCAGATTGTAGTCTGGTCTTATTTAGAGAAGAGGGTGGAGAGAGTAGTAGGCTGCAAGATTATTCCTACCAAACAGCATCTTTAAATTACTTACGACTGTATTATTATGATTATTTGAATGATTCATTGACATGATCTTAAATGTGTATCCCAACTGTACTTTAATTGCCTGACTTTTACTTTGGATCTTACACTTACAGCGGCTGTAGTGCAGCCTGATTCCAGCTGAGAAGACCTGGGAGCTCCAAGGAAGGAAGGGCCGGGGCCAGCGCCATCCCAGTCTCTTCTGAATGCAGCGCCTTCCTTCCAAAAAGGGTCATTTTTCCTCACAACTTGGAATTCTTGGACAAGGTTCCTCTGTTTGTGCCCTAATTCTTTATACCTTGGTAGGTGGCCAGCCATCGCACTCTGTCCCCTCCCATATCACCATACTACTGAATTCACCCCTTCAATGGTCCCTAGAATATGTGAGACTTGGGGATTCCTATTTAAAATATAAATATCCACAAATTACACAGGAAAGTCTTTGTTTGATTTTGTGAACCAACGTACCTTGTGCTAGACACTGAAAAACAAGACCAAAGGCAAAAACTCATGTGACCTTTTTTTTTAATGCCTGGCTCAATTTTATCTGGCAAGTTCTTTTTCTTATGTATCTATTTGAGAGACCGTGGAATAGAAAAATAGACAGCCATGAACCCAGCACAGTAGCCTAATGGCTCAAGTCCTCGCATTACATATGCCAGGATCCCATATAGGCGCTGTTCATGTCCCAGCTGCTCCACTTTCCTTCTAGCTCTTTGCTCATGACCTAGGAAAGCAATCAAGGGCAGCCCAAAGCCTTGGGACCCTGCGCCCATGTGGGAGACCCTGAAGAAACCCCTGGCTCCTGGCCTTGACTCAGTTCAGCTCCAGCTGCTGTGGCTACAGGGGGTGGGGGGATGAATCAATGAATGGAAGATCTTTCTCTATATCTTCTTTCTATAAATCTGACTTCCAAATAAAAATAAATAAATCTTTAACAACAACAACAGCAACAAAAATTAGCCAGTCAGTCAGCCAGCCAGCCTGCCAGTGCAGGTTCGTTTCCCAAATGCCCAACACCAGCCAGAACTGGGCAGTTGAAGCTCAGGGCAGGCCTTCCACAATGGGTAGCAGCCATCGTTATGTCTCCCAGGGTCTACATTAGCGGGAAACTAGAATCCAATGCCAGAGTCAGAAACCCTAACATGGGATGCAGGCATCCTAACAGGCCACATACCCAGCCAGAATTTTCAAAATAAGATGATAAAATTTAAAGATTTTAAAAAGTGTTACATTCACAATTTGCCAGATCAAGACCCATAACCTAGAGATTCTTTTCAAGTGTCTGCCACCAGGGCCCATGAGTGAGTAACTCTGAGAACTTAATAAGTCTAAGAATGATTTCCCTCTTCTGTCCAGTCCTTGCTCAGCCCTAGACGACCCCAGGTCTGAAGAGCTCCTGCCTGGCTGGCGGCCATGCGTGTCCTCTGTTTTGAGATCCCCTACCCCAGCTACTTACTCTTCATTCTCTTCAGCACTTTGCTTTGCTTATCACTTAGGTATCTCTCTGCAAAAGTTACCTTATAGTTCATTCACCTGCTTATGCATGACTCTAAAGAAAGAGACAGTGTCTTCATGTAGCCAGTCAATGTGCCTGCTGACACATTCCTACGCTGATACCAAAGTCAAAAATAGACAAAAGGCAGGACCAGTGGGCAGCTTTGTGGCTAGCCACTGGTTGCAACTCTTGCATCCTGTATTGAAGTGCTAATTCATGCCCCAGTCCTGCTTCAGATCCAGCTCCCTGCTAACACATCTGGAAAAGCAATAAAAGATGGTTCAAATGTTTGGGCCTTTGTCAACCACATAGGAGATCAGAATGGAGTTGCAGGCTCCTGGCTCTGGCCTGGTCCAGCCCCAGCCATTAAAAAAAAAAAAAAAAAAAAAATCTTCAAGAAAGGGGCCAGCGTAGTGGCATAGTAAGCTAAGCCTCCACCTCTGGAGATGGTATTCCACATGGACGCCAGTTCATGTCCTGGCTGTGCCACTTCCAATCCAGCTCCCTGTTAATGATCTGAGAAAGTAGCAGAGGATGGACCAAGTCCTTGAGACCCTGCACCTTCATGGGAGACCGGGAAGAAGCTCCTGCCTCAGTTCAACTGTGATTGGCTTAGCTCCATTTGGGAAGTGAACCAGAGGATGGAAAATCTCTCTGTGTCTCTCCTTCTCTCTCTGTAAATCTGCTTTTCAGATAAAACTAAAATAAATCTTAAAAAAAGAAAGAGCCAAAAGTCAACAATAGACTTATATGTTATTGTTTAAAATGTATAAAGGCTTTAAAATAATAGTATTAAAACAACAACCATACCTTCTCCTCCAATTGTCACTGTAATCATTCTGGTATTGTGGTCACGCTGCTTTATTTTGTTCTTTTTCTTCACAACTGAACATACCATTAACTGGTTTCAAGCCAATAAGCAGCTAACTGGGGCTAAGGAGCTCCAGTGCTGGACTGAACTGCTCACTGCTGTGTTGCTGGTGTTGCAATCAGTTCATGAGACCTATACTTCCTGTTGTTAAAATCCACACTTTCTTTGCTCTGGCTTTATTTATAGCAACATACAGAGTAAGGAATAACACACACATACATATCGTCAAGTGGGCAACAATGACAGCTGTCCTCTGAAGCCAAATGAGAGATGTGCAGGTGCCAAGACCATTCATAATTCTGACTCTTCAGCTAAAACGCTGGAACATCAGCTGGCATTGGGGCAGGACGGGGGCTGGAGGGGACCACAAGAGGATGATTGTACCTGGCAGAGGTGCAGGGCCTAAGTTCAGTATTATAGTAGTCAAGGACTACTTACACTTGATCTTAGCCAAAAGGCTGAGAAGCAAAGAGGACTACTTTCAATAGCTCATTCATAGAAAGTAGGGCTTGATTGTCACTGACGACAGTTCACCTCCACGCCCAGACCCAAGGCACATGGAAAACCAATCCTCAGACCACAGAACAGGGGACCCTCACAGCACCGACACAACTGCTTACCTGCTGTGCCGTTGTACTTGCCAACTGTCAGCTTGTAGCGCTCCTTGCTGGAGCCCACTTGGAAGAAGTCATACACGGCGTAGGCAGATTCATTGAACGTCTCCAAGTCAACTCGCACCTCATACCGGGTCGGGGTGGCAGTGGTGAGATTGTGCAGCTTGTCCAGACCTGAAAACAAGGAATGGAATCCCAATAGCCGGACAACCAAGGTGGGAGCCCTCAGCATGAGCACCTGACACTTTCAGACCTGAACGCTGGCTTAGCCTTTCCCTTCGCTGCTAGCACAGGGCCTTCCCAATGCTTTCTCTTCTCCATTGGTCCCATCCGTCAGAGACAGAGGCAGCTCTAGTTACCACCTGCTCATCTCACCTCCCCATCTCAGATCTCCAAAGCACAGGCAGCAGCTACCCTGTCAGACATGAGTATCCAGATCATGGCCTTTTAATTATTCATTTCCCAGCTGATGCTTTTGGCTGTCTCGCTCTCTGTGAACATCTGCTCCAGAAGTCAGCAGAGAGAAAGGGTGGAATGCCATCATGCCTGGCTTTATTAGCAGAATTGCAGGGATTATTAGAGTGTCCTCCAATAACAGCCCAGAGTACCAAAACCAGCTGCCTCCTAGTGTGTTTTCTAAGAAATTCAGGCTCCAAGGAGGCTAGACGCAGCTCAGAAATGACCCAACAGTCTCTCTCACGAGCCCATTCCACAGGAGAGCCTTCCCACCAACACCCTGTCAGGAGAGCCCCCTCTGAGTCCCTGTATGTGGAAAGCTGACCAGCTCATCAAGGGGGTGCTCACCCCTCATTATCTAGCCCCCCGGGATCCTCAGAGATCATACCAATCCAAAACTCCTGCATGGGGTCCCCAAAGCCTTCCACGTAGCTCCGCCAACGCTTGAAGAAATCCAGCTGCCCTGTGTTCCGCCTCTGGAAGACCTGGGGAGAGAGAAGCACCCTTTCACTCTGACACTAAACAGACATAACAGAGTGGGCCAATCTGTACTTTCCAAGGTGCTGCTGGAGACAAGGGGGAGCTACAAACCCCTAGAGGACTGACTTCCTCCAGGGAGCAAGTACTGACTTCCTCCAGGGAGCACGTCTCTTCCTCTCTCAGAAAGTATCTTTATTTGTCAGCAGTCTTGCTATATTAGTTATATCATCTTTTAAAAAAGATTTATTTATTTGAAAGACAGAGTGACAGAGAGAAAGACAAGGGAGGGCCCATCTGCTGGGTCATTCCCCAAATGATTGCAACAACGGGCAGGGTCAAGATCAGGAGCACAGAACCCCACCTGGGCTCCCCACCTGGGCTCCCCACTTCTGTGCAGAAGCCCAGGCCCTAGGTCCGTCTTCTGCTGCTTTCCTGGCCACACTAGCAGAGAGCTGGATTGGAACTGAGCAAATGGAACTGAAACTGCCACTCCAATAAGAAATGTTGGAGTTGCAAGTAGGCCTAACTTGTGCCAAAATGTTGGCCCCAGCTTATACGATCTTAATGCGCGTTCCTTACGTGCCTAGTTAGTTTGTTAGAAATTGAAATATTTCAACAAAGAGCAGAGAATCTTCCTACACTCAAGAAATTTCACTCCTAGAACAAGAAGAGCCTTGGGGATATGACAATGTGGCTGCAACTGCAAGATTATGCAGGGCAGAGCATGCCGGACTACAGCTAACTCTTACCCACAAACTTCAGCATCTATTCAGCTCAGTGGAGCCACGCTACACTTACATATTGTCTTTTCCTCAGTCTGTGGATGGGAATTTAGTTTAATTCCCCTGTTCGTATGCAGCAATTATTTTAATAATTACAAAAAGTTCTCCCAACAAATATTTATTGAACATCTACTTATGTAGTAAGCATGACGCAAGACAATGTTACAAAATGAACGAACCAGCCATGAATTAAATATTCAAACAGATAAAGAAGCCATTAAAACTGTGGTGAGAGTTGTGATGGAATAGTATAATAGGGGGTGAGACTACAGAATGAGAAGTCCTGACCGAGGAACCAGGAAAGCTCCTCTCCAAAGTGGCTGAGTGTTGTGGGATGTATGAAAGCTCATGCTAGAGGATGGGAGGACAGGAGGTTGGAGCTGTTATGAGCAGATTAGAAAGCAATGGGAAGGGAGGTTAGAAACATGGGCAGGGAACAGTCCTCATGGGACTTTAATGGATATTGTTGAAGAGCCTGACTTATTGTAAAAGCAATGAAGTTTATTGGAGTGTTTTAAGCAGGAAATGCAATATCATGTTGACATCTTGATCAGATCTCTCTAGCTCCAGCATAGAGAATGCACTGGCCCTGGACAAAAGTGAAAGACAAACGATTTATTAGTAGACCACTGAGGAGTAACAGTGATAGAGGACAGTCACCTGGCCAGACACGAGTAGACAAAGATAAAATTGCTGTGGTGATAGACAAAATGTAGAACTAGAAGAGGAGGAAGTCAAGAATAATTCATATGGTTTGGGTGTGAAGAACAGATTATTTTCATGCAACTGGTATCTGAGATGAGGGATTCCGAACTAGGACGGCTTTTGGAAGAGTATGATGAGCCCACATGTGCAGGTGGTGAGGATGAGTTAGTTCCAAGGCATCCTAGGCAGTGAAGATGAATGCTGAGTTCCAGGCTAGACTTCGTATAGAGTGAGTGGGTCTGAGACACTGTTGGGAGATCACAGACCCCTTTCACATTCCTCTTCCCTGGAACTCAGGAAGACTGCCTTTTTCAGCCTCTCTTGCACAAAGTTGGAGCCGTTTGACTATTGTCAGCCAAACGCTGTGAGTGAAAGCAGAGGGCCCAGGGGCCCTCCACACTCTTTTTCTTCCAGGACCATGGAGAAGGCCACACATTGGGATGGCAGAGCCACAGGATAGAAACATCTTGAATCCTAGCAGTGGCCATTCAGTCTACAAAAGACAATGCAAGCAAAAAAAAAAAATCCCTGGAATTTGAGATTGGTTTATTACTGCAGTAGAACCCACTCCATGCCAATAGACAGCTGCTGTTGTAAAGAGGACCAATGGAAGCCATGAGAAAGGTTGAGAACACCTGGCAAGAAAAAAAGATCAGAGACAAGAAAATGGTCTAACCTCAAGCTTTGGGAACCTCCAATACAGAACAACCACATCAAGAAGGATGAGGTCGAGCCCCACGTGATAGCCTAGTGGTTAAAGTCTTCACCTTGCATGCACCGAGACCCCATATGGGCACTGGTTCTAATTCTGGTGGCCCCACTTCCTATCCAGCTGCCTGCTTGTGGCTGGGAAAACAGTCAAGGATGGCCCAAAGCCTTGGGGTCTGAAAGAAGCTCCAGGCTCCTGGCTTCAGTTTGACTCCAGCCATTGCAGCCACTTGGGGAGTGAGTCAACAGATGGAAGATCTTCCTCTCTGTCTCTCCTCCTCTCTGTATATCCAACTTTTCAGTAAAAAATGTAGTAAATTTTTAAAAAATAATTTAAAACATAAAAAATAAAGGATGAGCTCATTACAGACAGAAGAGGAGCAACCATAAATGTAAAAGGAACATAAAAACTGTGAAATCACCAAATCCACAGGGAAAAGGAGGGACAGTGATGCAAGGAAGGGCGACCAGACATGAGGTCACAACTGCTCCTCGAATTTAGGAACCTGGACATCACCAGTGACCCTGTCAGGGATTCTGCTCATGAGAGGTGTGTGCAGAAGGCAGCTCAGAACAAGCTTGAGATGAGTGGGAAGTGAGAACTGGAGACAGAACTGGGTACAATTTCAAAGGCATATAAGCTGTGCTTTCTTTCCAAAACTTTCTCAATTTGAAGAAGGAAGGCAGTTCCAGTCAGAGTAAATTGGATTCCTTAATACGCAGTAAATTTGAAAAGCATCCAAAAGCTAAACACACCTGTGTACACTGTTGGAATTTGTGATGCATATAACCCTGCAAAACCTTGAGAGTGAAGCCCAATGTCATGGCAGCTAACTCAGCAGACACCTGCTTGCCAGAGGCTCTGCCCCTTTGCCTTAGCATCTATTCAAAGAGAGAAGCCCCAACACAAAATCTAGTCTCCCTCATTTCCACTTGGCAGCAGGTGCCTTGAAGTATAACACATCATCTTGAGTTCAGTAACATAAACCACCTGGTATTTATGCCTTCTTTACACTTTTTTCCCTGGAAAGAGGCAGGGAGGGAGGAAAGAACAGGTGACCCAGATACAATGCTCAGAGTTCACCAGGCACTGCTTCCAGGACTCCAGGCCAGGTCAGTTGGCCCAAAGCTGCTGAACTAAGAAGGGTAAAGTTGTACAGGCTTTCCCTACAGGGGGTGTTGAATCCTAGTCCCCATTTCCGAGCCTTAGCCCCTGCAGAGCAAAACAGGAGCAGAGGTGAGGAAGAGGCAACTTGCTGGCAGCACCCAGTGAGGTGTTGTGTGCAAAAATGCTGTTTGCGGGGCAAAGAGCTGCAGAACGCAATGCAGCAAACGATGACACGCTTCCTCGTCACTGCTCTGCTCTGCCAGCCTTCTTCAAACACACAACTTTTAAAATTGACCTGTTCCTCTACTGGCTTCATTTCTTCATCTTCATTTGTTAACTCACTTTTGTGATTTTAATCTTTTGAGCACCCGCTGTGTGTTGGCTCTGGGGCAGGTATATATGATGCCTCTTGAGAAATGTGAACATCCAGACAAGCAAACAACCGGGATCACATAGCTACTCTTCCGCAGCTGATGGAAGGGTCACACATACGACCTTCATGCAGGCAGAATGTAGGAAGATGACTTTGGGAAAACAACATGACATTTCCTGAAACTGAGAATTTGTTGGTTTCCCAGCAAGACGCCTGTTTTTATTTCTTTTCTGAGACTCTGTGTCACAGCCAGTACCATCCTAGGCAGATGTGACACCAGCATTTGTTTTCATGAAGATTGTGTCAAATTATAACTACAGGGTCAACTTCAATGCTTCCACCCTAGATGAGACACATGACAAAGATGCTGGTCTCCATCTCCAGCCAAAGATCAGAGCACCCACACTTGGCAGGAGTTTTGCTTCTGATTTCACGTAGATGAGGATTTCAGCTTAGCCAAGAAGCTTCAAAACTGATAGTGACGTCGGCTTTAAACTGACTAGATGCGTGTTTGACCACTTAGTTAACTTGGACAAGCTCCAGCTGTCACATTAGGATATTACCAGCCCCTTCTGCAAAGTCACTGATCATAGTAAGCTGCAGGGCTTCTAGGTCAGAGTCTGGCACATGTACATCAGCTATTATCATCTCAGTAAAGGCTACTTTGCATTTCACTATACCAGATTCCAAGTGAACTGACCCCCTGGGATGGTCAGGGAGCCATCCATGGCTCACCCAGAACCACATCTGCTCCCATGCTAATGGGTCAAGATAGCTAGCAAGCTTTGCTCAGGAGTGACAAAGGTCCCTAATGAGTATACCTTGGGGAAGAAAGATGTATTTATGTCTGGATAATGACATTCAGAGATGCCATTACACACAAGAACTTACTCAGTGTCCTGAATGACTACATCAAGGAGGGAAAAGTCCAATTGCATCTAAGCACCTATGGAAAGCACCACTAATGCAGTCCTTACAACTTTGGAGACTGATGACAAAGACAGAAATATCTGAGACACGTGAGTGCTCTGTGATGTTCTTTCCGGCTTCCTGCCAGCAGCCTCAGCTACCTCGGGGCAGAGTTCTTCTGGCCTGTTCATCAAATTGAGTTTCTGCTGCCTGGGACAGAGGAAGAAAAAAATTCCTTAAAAGGATGTTAAAAGCTCAGTCAGAAAAGGAGCGATGTGCTATAGGTCATCCTTCAGTGATGGGAGGATCCAAAACCATGAAAACCAAACGCTTCAAACCATGGAAACTGAACCCTTCAAACCATGGAAACCGACAGAAAAATATTTGGTAGAGAAAAGTGGATGTTTAGTCTAGTGGTTAAGACACCAAAGCCTGCATCAGAGTGTCAGGGCCTTGGGTCCCAGATCTGATTCCTGATTCCACCTTCCTGCCAGTGTGGACAGTTGCCAGCAGCAAGCAGGTAACTATTACTCAAGCAGCTGGGTGCCTGTGCCTCCCACATGGGAAACACAGTTGAAGCCCTGGCGTTTGACACCAGTTATAGATAGATAGATAGATAGATAGATACTCTTATATAATATGCTTATACATTAAAATACACATCAAACATACACCTGTATTTAAATATATTTATAAATATGTACAAATTATATGAAACAAATTATAGATACTTTATATAATTTATATATAAAATAAGCACACACACACACACACACAAATATATGTATGTATTCTGCTGAACCTGAGTGCAGTCCGAAGTGTTCAAGATTCCACATGACTTTACATTGTCCCAGTTTATGCATTACCACCACAAGTCTAGATCAGAAAACAGGACTTGGGGTGGGGTCAGCAGCTGGTGTTAGTTAGAATGCACAGTGGATTGTAGTTTCTAGAACTGACCTCTGAGCAATGGTTAGTTGTGTGGTTAGGATATGAAAAAGTTGTTCCTTGAGGTCGGGGACTGAGCCTGGTTCACGGCTGAATCTCAAATGCCTAACACATGGTAAGCACTCGATAAGTACTGTGTACCGAATCTTGAGTTTCCCGGGTACACAGATTGACAGATTTCTTTCTAAAGGTTGTTCTTGACATATGTCACTATCCCAGTGTGAGCTGGCTTTCAAAAATGCCATAGCAAGCAGTCCAAACATCCTGCCAATGGTCACTTGCAGGCACAAAGGCAAGAAACTGGGCTTGGGGTCTACGGTGACAGAAATCCGAGTTACTGAAAAGCAGCAGGTACAGCCCTACGGTCTGGTCAGGTGGAAGATCTCCCTTGAAACACTGTACTCTGTTCTGTTATAAATCAACCAGGAATTCCCCTCCCCCAGTCCAATTACTGCCTTTCAGCCATCAAGGCTGCTGTGCAGATAATAAGCTTTCTCCAAAGCTGCTCATCAGAAGGTATCATTTTATCCATGGCTGCTCAAGTGTGTCTGGTTTCCCAGGCCTCGAAGCAAGCGTGTAAACGAATGCAGTCTGAACTCTGTGAGATCAGGCTTCCTCCTTGCCACCACCAGCTGGGAAGGCACAGCAGGTGAAGGCTGCATGCTGGCTTGGGGCAGCGAGAGCCTCCAGCAGTTCAGGCCCAGGAAGCAGAGGGCTAAGGGGAAGATGAGGATTGAATTGTGACCTGAAGGGCAGCTTATCATATAGCTGAATCAGGTAGATGCAATCAAAGAGGGTGTCATGCAGTTTAAGCCAACAATGGCCCAAGAGAATAAGACCTCCACACTGAAGAAAAATTGCCCAAGTTCCCTTCTTCCAGGCTTTGGTCTTTCAAATCAAAGTCCCAAATGTGTAGTTGCTGTACTCTGGAGCCAAGGTGCTGAAGCTGGACAACCGGCTCCAACTCAAAGGATTGGGTTCACAAAAAAAGGTAATCTTTTGGATAACCTGAGATGACCTATTGGGAAGACAAATGAGTCACAACACTGGATCCCTGAAAACTTGTTATGGTTTTGTAATTAACCTACATAGCCTGTCAGCCTCCTTTTTCCTACCTATAAGACAGCAATGTGTGAGGGTCAAGTTGATGAAAGTGACTTGTAGAGGCTAGAGCAGAGGCGCTACGTTAGCTGCAGCCAAATCCACAAGCTTCCCTAGCTAGCAGCTTGAGTTTATGCAAGTCTGCTCCATGACAGTTATGTAGGAGGCTCTGTTCTCACAGTAGGTTGAGATCCGCCTAGAAATAACTAAACCATCACAGTTTCCCTACACCCCCAGAAAAAGTAGAAATAGAGCACCCCCTCCCCCCAAGCACTCCACAGACCAGTCAAGGCTGACAAGGCACAGCACAGGGCCTCCCGGGGACTCTGCATGACTCACTATCCAGCCGCCTCCATCTGTCTCCATGTCGCAGTACACCTGCATGGGCTGTTTGGGGTCACTGTTGAGGTAGATGGTGTACAGGCCACTGGAAGCATTGCTGTTCTGCTGAACCTGAGTGCAGTCCGAAGGGTGTGGGAAGACGGGTTTAACTGGGAGCCAAGCAGATGGACAGCACGTTAGAAGAGCGGGAGTAGTTTTGGGAAACCATTGCATAACCTCCTATTAGTTTGCTTCTTCCAATTCTTTACTCATGTCTTCAAGTCTTGCTCACTCTACTTTCCTCAGACTCTCTAAATGCACCAGAATTCAGATCAGGTTCACATTATTTCCTCCCCTAAGACAACTCCCCCACAAAAAAACATCATTATATTCCCCGCACCACCCCATCCCCACTTAATCTCTCCATTGTGATGTGGCCTTCTGTTGAACCCAAGAGCCCATTTTCACGTCTCCCTGTGGAGAAAAATCCCTAACTATAAACACACTTGCAGATCCCAGAACACCTTGCCTGGTCTCTCCCACGTGTGCCATCTATTACACCATTATTCTGAGAGCAGGATCCCAGGGTACCTGTGGAGAGGATGGTGGAGACCGTCTTGCTTCGGCGATGACCCCTGAAGGCGACCAAGGAGAAAGGGTAGGTTACACCGTGCTCCAGGTCTTGCAGCTCAAAACTCTGCTCACCTCTTCGGAGCTGTACCTCCTATCAGAAAAAGAGCAGTCATGACTCAAGTCATCACTTCCTAGATGTCGACAGTACTGCTTAGAGCTGATGCCCATGCTCTCTGTGGGCTCAGTGGCAGCCCCGAGTCCCTGGGAGTCCCAGGCCCTTCTCCGGAGCCCTGTACCAAGGACTTCCAACACCCATGGCTGCATCAGCTCAGAACACTGCCCCTTCAGGAGCACCACCCAGGTTTTCTGAGACTTCTACCCTCAGATAAACGCTGGGCACTGACTGAAGCCACCACGGGCAGCAAGAGCTTGGCAGACTAAGGGAGGTGAAACGGGTCATTGCATCTGAGACACAGTGAGACTCCTTTCTGAACCTATCTTTACTTCCCCTACCAGCCAACTTTCTTAGCTAAGCCACCACAAGCATTAAATCATGACGATGAATAAATTAAAGGCCTGTTTCCATTTTTGCTTCCTCACCAAAGAAGAAAGAATGATCATTTTCTATCAGGATAAAATTTCGGAAATGTTGTTAGCATTCAGATTCCAAGGGTGAACAGATTCAATTAAACAGGGGTGGGTCAGTTCATTTAGTGTTCACTGAGCATGTCACATGTGCTTAGCACAAACTCCAGTAATTTATATATACAACAATAACCAAACCAGGCAAAGGTTCCCTCCCCTTTATTCAACCAGCAGAAAGTGAATCAACCTGGTGCTGATGTACAGCCAGTGAATATGTGATGGTCAGCTGGCAGCAGCCACAAAGAGTTGTCCTCGTGGCAAGACTACCGTGTTCTCTGTATGAGACCACTATATGTAGCACTGTGCCCTGAATGTAGCAGGTGAGCATAAGAACTCAACAGAGGGATCAGAAGGTTGCCATGAAGCCAATCTGCTTCACTCAGAGGCTGCAAAGAAAAAAACTTCAAGAGAAAAAGACAAGGAAAATAAAATACCTTCACCATGCCATTAGGGAGTTCATAGGTCAGTATGTAGCCATCGATCTCAGCAAAAGGAGGCAACCAGCTCAACACACCACCAGACTGAGTTACGCCAAATGAATGAAAGTTTTTGGGAGGGTCAATTTCTGTGTATGAAAATTTAGGTCATGATTAGTGGTAAGAAGTAATCAATAAGAGGTCACTTTTAATATATCAAAAACGATTTTATTTTCTCTATCCACAGCTTCCTATTTCTCTCCCTCCCCTTCCTCTCCGGGCAGTCTTCTTGACCTTTGTTTCTAAATGTACACTCATTGAGGACACGAGGGTTAAAGAACATGGCACGTGAGGGGTCCCAGAGTGGGACAAATCAGAATGCCACCTCCCAAGAGGATTCCCAGAGAGTGGGAGAGGAGAGCGGTCATGGGTTTTCAGAGTTGGCAGAGCTGCCAAACTGACATGGTAAGATCTGGAAGGACCATGCAACCACCTGAGAGTATACCTGAAATGTGGATGGGCCTCCCCTACCTGCTACTGGGAAACTACTTGTGCCCCATAGCCCAAAGGAGTGGGCGTGACCCTAAAAGGACTGGGATTTCCTAGCACCAGGCAAACTTGGGGCTTATGATGGAAAGTAAGTTGGTAGAAAAATAAACTGATAGACCTCACACATAATCAAAATACAAAGTTGTGTTTCATATATATCGAATTGTGCCCCCCCATGCACACCAATGCAGAGAGAAGAGAAGGCAGTCCTTCTATGAAGGACAGAAGAGGGGAGCAGGCAGCAGAAATCCTTCCACTTTATGCCTCTCTACCTAAACAACAGAGGGAACGTGAGGGTGTGCGAGGATGCACAGCAGACCAGGAAAGATAATGCTGAGCAGAAATACTCATCAACATCGTAATAACTGGTCAGGCAGCTCATTTTTTTTTAACCAAATAAGACATGAATGGAAATTTCCATTTACAAAAAATAAACCATGATCATAAAAGATAATTTTAATTTAGAAGTTCCCAAAGAGATGTCTCCAAGCTATTTTCTCCCCAGTAGCATCTCAATTGGGAACTGAATTGCAGTATTTTAATGGAAATCAGACAGCTGTTGTTTTGAATTAGGGTGTTTTGACAAATTTTGAGTTTTTGTAATATCAGCTTGGTTTGATATTCTAAAGCATAACATCTGGCATGGATTGGAGTCTGTCCATCACATGGGAAACTGAACTTCCTTCTCACAAATTCAAAGCAAGATCATCACTATTTAAGCATTTTCAGCTTGTCTTTGTCACCTCTTCGATCACTCACGGATCCCCACTGGGTGCTTGAAATAAATCTTCATAAACTAGAAAAGCAATATTCTCATTGTCGTTGTCTTTAAACTTGGGAAAAGAAAAGATAAAGAGGAAAGGAGAGGAAAGGAGAGGAAAGGGGAGTCTCGACAGTTCAATTGGCTAATCCTCTACCTGCAAGCACTAGCATGTCATATGGGTGCCAGTTTGTGTCCCAGCTGCTCGACTTCTCATTTGGCTCCCTGTTTGTGGCCTGGGAAAGTAGTGGAGGACGGTCCAGAGCCTTGGGACCCTGCATCCAAGTGGGAGACTTAGAAGAAGCTCCTGGTTCTAGGATCGACTCAGCTATATTGTTGCGGCCACTTGGGGAGTGAACAAGCATATGGAAGATCTTTCTCTCTGTCTCTGCTTCTCTCTGTGAATCTGACTTTCCAATACAAATAAATAAATCTTTTTTTAAGGGAGTTGTAAAGGGGAAACAGAGAAGTAAAGAAGGAGAGAGAGAGAGAAAGGAGCATTGGGCAGGGGCAGGGGGACAAAGGAACAATAGTAGGGGGAGATCCCAGTTGCTGGCTGCCCCTGGACAGTCACACTAGTACTAGGAGTTCTGGGTTGCACAAAGAAGAGAGTTTTTAAATGTGCACTTTTGCTTCATTTGAAAATGCTTATTGTGAACACAAATGAAGATATACAAGGCACTTCTACCTCTTAACCACACTTGGTGCATTGCACCACAGAAGGGATGGGCAAACCCCTCCCACACTGTCTGATAAGACCTGACTGTGGGTCTGCAAGCTGGAGAGCCCACCACATGTGCAAAACCCACACAGCCCAGGCACCCACGATCATCAAGTGGGAATGGAATGGAGGAATCATTCCACCATCACCCCAGAGCCTCTGCGACACGTGGTCTGGGCAAGGAGCTCCCTGGCACAATCACCACACCATGTCAATATCAGTGTGTCACCACTTCAAGGTCAGAGGCAACCATGCTTATGGCAACCTCCTTGGTCCCTTCTCCATCAGTCATGCTGGAAAGACTCTTCCCTAATAGATGTGAAGTAGGGGTCATCAGTTTCAGTCCTTTGCAGTACCTGTCAAGGCCTTGGTGTCAGCCTTCTTGCTCTCCTGGGTCCCCTTCTGTGCCCACACATAGACCTTATACTCCACGCCTGGCCTCAGGCCCGTCAGGATGGTGCTGCTCCGCTCCTTGCCCACAGGCATCTCCTTGCTCTCCCCATCAGCAGAGGTGTAGCGCACCACATACTTGTCAATGTTGGCTCGCACAGGATCCCAGGAGATGGTGGCCGTGTTCTCTGTCACCCTGTTGGTCACTAGGTTTTTGGGGCTGTCAATTTCTTTAAGAAGAAAAAAGGAAGAAGAAAGAAAGGTTCAGAAAAAAAAAAAAAACTGGACTTTAGGACCCAGAAAGGGCATCTCCACCCTTGGTGAGCAATGGTATCATCCCATTTGACACCAGAGTGAGAGGCCTCCTGGATGATGGAAAATGAACCAGCAGTTGGGAAGAGAAATCAGACCTTGTCCATATTCCGGTCCTGTGCACAACATCAAAGTCTCCCATGGCACAGGGTAAGACCCCAAGCTGCTACTGAAACAACCTCCTCTCCTCTCTCCATGGTTTCCACTTACTTTGTTTCACATTGAGTGTCTACTGGCAGCCTATCTTGCAATCTGCTTGACTTACAAAGGGAACAGAGAAATGTAGAGGTTTGCCCATGCTCCTACTGGACCCCACGCGCTCTGAGTTTGAAAAACTGACTCCCTCTTCTCCATCACCTGCTCTCTCTCCTCCCCATGTTATTCTCTGCACCCCTGAACTGATGGGCACACCTTCATTTCACCACACACACAGGCACCCTTTCTGTACCACGCCACTAAGCTAGTTCAGGTTCCCACCAGCTTCCACATTGCCACAACCAAGGCACCAGCTGTCCTTACTTTACTCAGCTTTGACTTCCATCAGCAGAGCCAATTCTCTCCCTCCCTTCACAAGCCCCTGGCTTCTATGATAGCTCTACATGTCCCTCCAAAATCACAGATGCCTCCTCCTCACCAACCTCTATGAGCAACCTCCAAATGTGGCAGTGGCCAAAGCTCCCTTTCTTGGTACATTTCTCTCAAGGTGCTCTCACTCACGTCCACAGTCAATTTGTTAGCTGAATGCTCGTGAATCAATTCGGAGCCACTGACTTGTATCTACAACCACATATCGCTGACAGGGCCCGGCTTATACTAGATATGCAATATTTGTGCAAATCAATAAACAAAATATTCAACTAACCAATGAATCTCACACATATCTAGACTTCAGTATGTAAAGATCTTAACATATTTATCTCTTTCAGTCTCCTCTCTTACAAAATGATACCCCCTGGGGCAGACACCGTGACATAGCAAGCTAATCTTCTGTCCACAATGCCGACATCCCACATGGGCACTAGTTCATGTCCTGGCTGCTCTACTTTCCACCCAGTTCCCTGCTTATGACCCGAGAGGGCAGTAGAGAATGGCTCAAGCACTTGGACCCTTGCACCCATGTGGGAAACCAACTGCTCCAGGCTCCTGGCTTTGGATCAACTCAGCTCTGGCCATTGTGGCCACTTGGGGAGTAAGCCAGCAGATGGAAGATCTTTCTTCCTCTGTCTCTCCTTTCAGTAAATCTGCCTTTCAAATAAAAACAAATATCTTGGCAGCAATTCAGAAATGTCAAATTATCAAAATCACTTGAGCAGGACCCTCGGAATATGCCTCACATCGGGGACCTGGGATGGGTGGGAGGCTGGGTGGAGCTTCTTCCTTGGTGGAGCTTCTCCCTTTGTTTCTCCCCTGGCCCCAGATACAGGCTGAAAAATGATGTTATTAGTGTGGAAGCAATGGTATTACCCACTTTCTGTAGCCCTTGACCCTTTGTACCCTAATCACCTAAGTAAGATTATAAAAAAAAAATCTTAAAAAAAAAAAAAGGCTGGTGCCCAGTAAGCATCTGGGTACCCCAGTCTTCCATGTTGCTCAAATCAGAAACACAGGTCATTTTCTTCTTATCCCACATTCCATCCATCAGCAAGTCTTGTCATGTATACTTCCAGCAGCTGCCAAGCCCTGCCCTTTGCTCTGCCTCTGCTGCTGTCACATTGGATCTATAAGTGCACGCCGGCGTCCCTACTGATTGGCCCACTTCTATGTCCTCTCTCCCACTGGCTTGTCTTAAATGTTCCCCAGCGAACCTGGCTTCGTGTTACTCCTGTATTACACATTAGCCACTCCGTCCTTACATCCCACATGCCACCTTTGACTTGACCCCTATCCCTTTTCATCTCATACTGGACTCTTGCTCCCTCACTGTGCTTCATTGGCACCAGCCTCTTTGCAGTTCCTCTTTTATCTTATGTGATCTAACTTAGCACCATCACCCACCTCCTCTCCTTCTCCAGAAATGGCTATCTTTCTCCAAAATCCAATCTCCTCTTATATCTAAAAGATCTTTTTTTGCAATGAAAAAAAAAAGTTTCTATAATCTGCACTGTCCAGTACAGTGTGGTTACTAATCATTTGGAACATGGTGAGCCCAACTAAGAAAATCATTTTGAATTTTAATTATTTTTAATTAACTGTAAGTGAAATAGTCACATGCATTAGATTAGTCAGTGAAATGGAGATTAAGCACACAGACATCAAGCTGGAGTCTTCATTTCCCAGCCTGCCTTGTCATGTGGTCTGGCACTATGTCTTGAATCTGGTATTGGAAAGTCGGAAGAACTGACACATGTGGTGTTCTTGTCACATCCTAACCTTTCCCATGCCCCAGCCCACCAGCCAGAATACAGATGGAGTGCAATTGTGCAGATGAGGGAAGTTCCCTAGGGATGATTGAGCAACAGAGAAGACAGGATCAGGGGCTACCACTTCAGTTCTTGCCCTCTTCCTCTCTAACATTGCACAGACAGCAATAAGAAAGGAGCTTACTCCTTTTGAACAGCTATTTTGGTAATTTTTTCAAAGTTCATTCTGCTATCTAATTCACTCATCCCATCTAAGAAACACATCTAGCCCATTTTTTTATACCTACACAATATCCATCACTTTCAAAGAACTCGGCCTTATTCAGGTCACAATGGTGTTCTCTATTCTCTATCTTTCCCATGGGTCTCTAAGAGAGCAACACTTGTATTTTCTTTGTTCCCCATGGTATTCCCAGGCCTGGAACTTAGAAGACGCTCGTGAAAAGTTTACTGCAAAGAGTAGACTGACACAGTCTTCTCAGTCTACAAATTCTGAGGTCACAGATCCCCCAAAACAGCAATCAATCAACCCAAAGTAATTAGCCATTAACTCTTTTCTTCCATTCTATCACCTATCAGTGTCAAACAAGGCAAGCAAAACTTGAACTGCCATGGGCTTAGCATGACAGATGTCAACGTTGTCAAAGAATGATGCCTGTTACCTGTCAGGGCCTTGGTGTTGGCCTTCTTGCTCTCCTGGGACCCCTTCTGGGCCCACACGTGAACTGTGTACTCCACACCTGGCCTCAGCCCCGTCAGGGTCGTGCTGGTCTTCTTCCCCACAGGAAACTTTCTGGTCTCTCCGTCGGCAGAGGTGTAGTGCACCATATACCTGTCGATGTCAGCCTGCACTGGGTCCCAGGAGATGGTGGCTGTGTTCTCTGTCACCTGGCTAACCACCAGGTTTTTGGGACTGTCAATATCTGAAAGGGAAAAAAGTTGGTCATAATGCATGATTATGAGTGAGTGCAGAAACTAACAGTACTCTGCCTGAGGAGCCCCTTTTTTACAGACACATATCTTCTCTCTCCAGATGAATCCAACTTATTGAGTAGAAAGCACAACAGAACAGAATTTGAAAATGTGGGCTATTATACTGTGCCAAAAGTTTAACAAAATATTCCTCTTACATCTTAGCGGTAGCATATGAAGGCCCTACTCTGTCCGAGTCTCTGCCAACAAGGACAATCTTGTGTCTGGCCTCATATCAACAAAGGCCTCCCATTTCATACAGAAGGTTCTAAAAACCAGATCCAGATGCAAACTCCCCAGGAAAGAGAGTACTCTACAGCCACTCAGTCTACCAGACCCTTGTAGAAAACAGGATACATACTGACATGTTACGAAGTGTATCAACCAAACTGTTTTACTATTCTTCAGCATATTATGGTCTCAATAGTCATTCTGGTTCAATTATTGTATGAAACATATTGTATGCATTCCTTTCACAATACTAAAGTTACAACAATGTAGTTAACTGACACTCCAATCCCCAGCCCAGCTATATTATTATTCCACAAACCAAGAATAAACTTCCCTGCTGTGTAAGCAACTGCCTTTTGGGTATTTCTGCCAAAGTGTATCCTACTACTGCTTGCCCATCTCATCTAAGAAATACGTGTGCCCCAATGTTCTCTAAATGAACATGTTCATCTCCTTCACAAGATTTATCATAACTCACACTTACAAAATAAAATTACAATAATGATACGAGTCCCTTTAAACGACATAAACCATAAGAGAAATGTGAAGTACACAACTCTGAAAGTTGAATTTTCAATATATAGCACAATTATTTGTAACAACATTTGATTTTAATTTTCTGTACACACTCACAAACTCATTAAGAGATCATAAAAATCTCTATAGCCAAAGACCTATATGGCCAGGTCACAGCCTGGCCAGAGCCACATGTACCTGCTTCTAAGGTACAAAGCCAAACCAAGAGAGAAAAGGTGTGTGCAGTCCATTGCAAAGGGATAGCACACTGATTTTCTATAAATGATCATTTTCTGCCAATATGAAAGCAGAAAAATATTACTTTATCATGCATAGCCTTAGCATGACAGAAGTGAATTTCCATTACCTGTCGGGGCCTTGGTGTTGGCCTTCTTGCTCTCCTGGGACCCCTTCTGGGCCCACACGTGGACTGTGTACTCCACACCTGGCCTCAGCCCCGTCAGGGTCGTGCTGGTCTTCTCCTTTTTCACCAGAAATTCCTTGGTCTCTCCGTCGGCAGAGGTGTAGTGCACCATATACCTGTCGATGTCAGCCTGCACTGGGTCCCAGGAGATGGTGGCCGTGTTCTCTGTCACCTGGCTAACCACCAGGTTTTTGGGACTGTCAATATCTGAAACAGAATGGACTCATCAATATCCACTATTTACAAGCACAACAAGGAAAGACCTTGTTTGGACTGAGACATGTCCCTGATCTTGTAGATTTCTTGCCTCATACATTAGTTTTAAGACGGTCCATGGACATTGCCCTTATCTCTATGCCTCAAGGAAGCAGCACAGGAGACAGAAATGAGCCTAAATCTAGAGCTCCAAGACCTGGGCTCAAGTGCTGGACCAAAAGGCAGAGCCCAGGAACAGGAAACACCCAGGGCTGCAGGCAGCAGGCCAGGGATGGAATCCCAGCTCTGTCCTTGACCAACTGTGACCTGGACAACTCAGCTGCCTCTGTCTGGGTCTCAGCTCCCTTCTCTGTAAAGTGCAAGTCTCAGATTAAATAGATCACAAATTCCCACAATATTCAGTGAATAGTCCATGAAGCAGCAACATTGTGACCTATAGGAATTACATCCCTCACTGTATCTAAGGTTTCTCCTCTACAAAATGGAGCTGTTCTTTCCTGCTCTATCCAGCTCGACCAATCCCTCTGAGGAGCAAAGCAACTCTCTCATTGCTGAGGGGAATGGAAAACAGGGCAACCAAACTGGGAACAGTTCAACAGTTCCCTAAAAGGCTAGACAGAACGATCCTATGAGCCAGTAAGTCTCCTTCCAGGCAGACACCTTGGTAAGAGGAAAGTAGATGAGCAGACAAAACCTGTGCACAAATGCTCACCTCATCGTTATTCACAGTCTCTAAAAGCAGCAACAACCTGAATGTCGATAAAGTGACAAATGGATAACCAAAATGTGGTGTAGCCGTGCAATGGGAATGTGTGACACTCAAAGCGCTGCTATGTGCTACAGCAAAAAAGAAGCCTGGAAACACGCTTGGCAAGTAAGCCAGGTAGTAAAGACCACACATGCTGTGGATCTACTTCTATGAGATGCCTATAACAGGAAAAATCTCTAAAGACAAGCAAACAGGTTCCTTTGACCTGGAAGAAGTGGGGACGGGGCTTCTCACTGGGAAAATGAAAATGCCCTGAATTAGAGGATGGAACATCCGCATTCTATATATCAGAGTGGACGTTTACACTAAGAACATTATATCTCATTAAGGCTGTTTTTGAAGGAGAGTGAGGAAGAAGGAAAATACCTTTAAACTGTGAGCTGCTTTTGAGTAGAACTACAACCTTAGGGTCCTTGGAACAGAGCATACAGTATTCAAAAGAATTGCTCACTAAAGCAATAACAACTCTGTATTGAAGAGAGCATGACAAAAGTCACTCTCTATCCAGCTCACAGATTCTACAAATACAGTTTCTTTATATTTCTCCTCTTTGGAGAAGAGTGAAGGATTGATTACAAACAACACGTACGGTTGGAGGAAAAGTGGGTACAACTGACCAATTACCATTAACCTTGATAAAGCTAAAAGATACCGCTGCAAATGTGAGGTCTGTGTCCTGAGATGGCGTGTGGGAGAGCAGAGAGGGAAGGCGTGAGCAGGATGATGAGGGCTACCACTCAGCTCCCCTGTAGTGATCGATTTCTGTCAGTGGCAGAGAAGGAAAACAAGACCCCAGCAGCATGGCAGGAAAGCTCTCAGATTCCCAAAGAGCTGTGCTCATTACCTGTCGGGGCCTTGGTGTTGGCCTTCTTGCTCTCCTGGGATCCCTTCTGGGCCCACACGTGGACTGTGTACTCCACACCTGGCCTCAGCCCCGTCAGGGTCGTGCTGGTCTTCTTCCCCACAGGAAATTCCTTGGTCTCTCCATCAGCAGAGGTGTAGTGCACTATGTACTTGTCGATGTCAGCCTGCACTGGGTCCCAGGAGATGGTGGCCGTGTCCTCTGACACATGGCTAACCACCAGGTTTTTGGGGCTGTCAATATCTGAAACAGAATGGACTCATCAATATCCACTATTTACAAGCACAACAAGGAAAGACCTTGTTTGGACTGAGACATGTTCCTCCAGGTAGGTGGTCCATGGACATTGCCCTTGTCTCTATGCCTCAGGGAAGCAGCACAGGAGACAGGAATGAGCCTAAATCTAGAGCTCCAAGACCTGGGCTCTAGTCCTGGACCAGAGAGACAGAGCACAGGGCTGCAGGCAGCAGGCCAGGGATGGAATCCCAGCTCTGTCCTTGGCCAGCCATGACCTGGACAACTCAGCTGCCTCTGCGGCTCAGTTTCTTCAGTTGTAAAGTGTGGAATTCAGGTTAGATGAACTTAAGCTATCTTTTTCTTCCTTCCTTTCTTTCCCTCTTTCTTTCTTTTTTATTTATTTCTTTCTTCTTCTTCCCCCCCCCCCCACTTTTTTTTTGTCTGCTTTTCAGAGATACAGAGGGAGAGGCAGAGAGATATCTACCATCTGATAGCTCACTCTCCAAAGAACCACAATGGCCATCACTGTGTAAGGCTAAATCCAGTAGCCAGGAGCTTCTGAGTCTCTCATGTGAGTGCAGAGACCTTAGTACTCAGACCCTCTGCTGCTTTCCCAGGCACAAGAGCAGGAAGCAGCTAGAACTCAAACCAGTGCCCAGAGGTGATGCTCAGACCACATGTGGCAGATTTATCCATTACACCATAGTGTCATTCTCCGAGGTTTCATCAAGCATTAATATTCTAGACATGCATCTAATTTCACAAATTATTGAACTGTTTCATGACCTTGAACAAACTGTTTTACTTTTATTTCTGCATTTGTAAAATGGGGCTGTTAATACTTATCGGGCATATCTTTCAGGTATCTCTAACCAAGACAAAAATTGCCCTGTAGAACGGGAGTTGGGGGGATCCAGCACAGTGACATACAGAGCTAACCCTCCACCTGCAAGTGTTGACATCCGATTTGGGCACCAGTTTGTCTCCTAGCTGCTCCACTTCAAATCCAACTCTCTGCTTATGCCTGGGAAAGCAGTAGAGGATGCTCTAAAGCCTTGGAACCCTGAACCTGCCGAGGAGACCCAGAAGAAGCTCCTGCTTCCCAGCCTCGAACTGGCCCAGCTCTGACTATTGTGGCCATTTGGTTAATGAACCAGCAGATTAAAAATCTTTCTCAATCGTTTTCTCTCTGTCTCTCTGTCTCTCTTTCCTCTCTCTCACTATAACTTTGACTTTCAAGAAAAAAGATTAATAAATCCTAGGGAAAAAAAGAAAAAATCCTAGGAAAAAAAGAAAAGAGCTGAAAATGTTTCTGTATTGCAGGTTTACTACTCTGGAGCCTCGGAATATTCGCTTATAACTCCAGAGCCACCCATCCCCACCCCAAAAGGGTGGGGGGCAGGGAAAGAT
The DNA here is from genome assembly GCF_017591425.1 of Ochotona curzoniae. Taxonomy (NCBI): domain Eukaryota; kingdom Metazoa; phylum Chordata; class Mammalia; order Lagomorpha; family Ochotonidae; genus Ochotona; species Ochotona curzoniae. Next base: position 2,749,200 of record NW_024466129.1, on the reverse strand, counting down.
AACATGTTCTGTCCTGTGGAGCTGCATGTGAAATGAGTGGATAACACATCTCTGATAGCTCATATCACTGAACAGATACCCAAGGACCACGCGTTGCCACTATTAATAAAAATCAGGTTGTTGTTGCCTTACCTGTACAAGCGATTATACCCTGTAACACATGCAGAGAAGGTAGGTACTCAAAAGCTGTATTTATCACTAAAATATTCACATTTCTGCACTCTATGGAATTTGCCACAAAAGCCATCTCCCTCTCTCACACATGCTGCAGGCTGAGGGCTGAGGCAATTGGCACCTACATGACCAGGCAGAGCCAGGGGTCTATGGCATGCAAAAGGCCTGCATGTCCGCTTGAACGGACAGAGCAGACACATTTGTTCCTGGGCAGAAGTGGACCCACCTGGGGCTATGTTAGAAGCCATCCTACAGGACCACCTGGAGAGGCAAGGTGCTGGGGTGCATGCCCAAAGTTTGGGTAGAAGAGGGGGCACAAGAAATCAATAAGGGAAAGGCACTATCCACGTGAGGACTGCAGTGAGAGTCTTGGACTCTTCTGGAAAAGGAGCACAGAAGTGAGAGAACAGCTTTCACCATCGATCCCCACAACCAGCCCCAAGCAGTCTGGACTGGTCCAGGTGAGCAAGCTCGTCCATGATCCCAGCCTTCCTCCTGGACCTTCATCTCCCCTTTCCTGACCCATCTCCTGGCCTCTTGCCTCTCCTCTTCCTCCTGGACCTTCAGCCGTCCACAATTTAGCTTTCCAAGCTGAGCCAGAAATATGGGCGGGAAGCTGTGCTTTGCAAGCTAGAACAAAAGTACTAGAAGCACAAGGAAGGACAGACAAGTTGGCAGCTGAGCCAAGCCAAAGGAGAAGAGAATGGCTGTTACATGAAAACAGGCATCTCCACTCCTTCAGTCCTACAAAGAAAAGTAGCCAGATGGTATCCTGTTTCAGCTGAGAATGTGCTGTGAGCATTTTGGCTATTTACCCCAAGCAAACCTGCATGCCCCATCAAAATTGGGCTCCAAGCTCCAGTTCCTGGCTCCAGTTGCACAGCCCTAGACCAGCCCCAGCCACTACTGACATTTGAGAAGTAAACCAACAGATGTCAGTGCTCTCTCTCCTTGCCCTCAATAATTTTTTACATTTTATTTTTAAAATGAGATTTAGAAATATATGAACCACAACAAGCTTCACAGAAGGGTGGAGGGGAGGGCCCTGAGAAATTACCAGCTGCTTTTAAAGATCACTTTGAAGCAGGCAGTATGAGACATGTATCCTGAGAGAAGCCATCACAAGGAAACAGAGACTGCCAAAAGTCACCACGGAAATGCACAACCTTCTCTTCCCCAAGGCATCCCTTTCCGCCCAGGTCAGGGAGGGAAATTCAACAAGCAGGCTCCATTACCTGTCGGGGCCTTGGTGTTGGCCTTCTTGCTCTCCTGGGATCCCTTCTGGGCCCGCACATGGACTGTGTACTCCACACCTGGCCTCAGCCCCGTCAGGGTCGTGCTGGTCTTGTTCCCCACAGAAAACTCTTTGGTCTCTCCGTCGGCAGAGGTGTAGTGCACTATGTACTTGTCGATGTCAGCCTGCACCGGGTCCCAGGAGATGGTGGCTGTGTCCTCTGTCACCTGGCTAACCACCAGGTTTTTAGGGCTGTCGATGTCTAAAAAGGAAGTGTGGGGAAAAGTCGAAACTCGGGGCTTGTGGGAAGCACACTCTACCCCCATCATCATAACTTTCAGTCTCCAGAACCCTAATGCACAAGGTCGAGGGGCTCCATCCCAAGGCTCTGGTGGGTGAAAGTCACTTCCTGGGTCTCCATTGCAAAGGAAGAATCATTATGAACTTGGCACTCTTTCTAGAATCTCAGTTCCCTAACATGTAAGAGGAACAGTATCTTCATAGCAACAGTTGGAATTTCAAGAATGCAAATTAAATACTTGCTTGATGTCAGAATACCTGACTTATTTAACCCAGGGTTCTAAAAGTTTTATCAGGAGCATTGCAGTGACCAGGTACTATCCAGGTCCTGGCTGAGTCAGGTAAAGAATTGCTACCACACAGCTTTATTTTCTCCCTTCCAGTGGCCCAGTGGTTGCGTGAGCAGCTCTTCGCTGACTCCTAGAACCTCCCTGATCTTGAAGACTTCGACTTGCAAGTCTGCCTGCTCAAGCCACAGCCTCCAACACCATGCACATTCAAACCCACAAGCTCATAGAGTTTGACCGCAAAAGAGCCATCTTTCTCTGGTTACCTGTTGGGGCCTTGGTGTCAGCCTTCTTGCTCTCCTGGTCCCCTTTCTGGGCCCACACATAGACCTTATACTCCACGCCTGGCCTCAGGCCCGTCAGGATGGCGCTGCTCTGTTCCTTGCCCACAGGCATCTCCTTGCTCTCTCCGTCGGCAGAGGTGTAGCGCACCACATACTTGTCAATGTCAGCCTGCACCGGGTCCCAGGAGATGGCGGCTGTGTCCTCTGTCACCCGGTCAGTCACCAGGTTTGTGGGGCTGTCGATTTCTTTAAGAGACAGAGGAAAGAACACCATAGCTCTTAGCACCTTCTAGTTCCTGAAGGGCCAATATGTACAGAGACAAAATAGTGTCTTCAATAAATCACATTCTATTACATGATAGTGATTGAAGGAACTTAAAGGTTTAATTAAGCAAGTGGTCAGAAATTACAAGAACAATCTGCCAGCATTTAATATGAACTAGTTTTTCAACCAAGACAACACATATATCAACTCCACGTATAAACTTTCCCCCTCAAGTTATTTTCAGATTAAAAAAAAAAAATGTCCTCACATGCAAATCTCTCCATTGCCTTGGATTTCTTTAATATATTCTTTGCATTCCTGGCTCCTTACACCTGAACAATTCAACAGATCCCTGCATCTGCTCTCATATGTTCTTCCGAAAGGAAAATATCCATATCATGCATGATATCTGTGGCAGGGAACCAGCAGGCTTCGATCAATGGTGTCTGAGGTATAGACTTATTTAATAAAAATAGTTCTACTTACAGAATCTGTCTGAGTTCCCAGGTTATCAAACCATGTTAGGATCTGCTCGCCACAGTTTCCTGACTGTTCACTTTGCATAAGATGTGGAGTTTAAGTCTCTGCCTTCTCATCATACAGCAGGCCGCATACTGAGTTAGACATTGTACAGGCCATGCTTAAATAAGTTATGACTACTGAAGGCATGTAAGCCATGAAAATCACTTTCTTCTCAAAATGTGAACCCTCAGAGAGTCAAACTCCAAGTAATTGGGCGTGTTGCAGACATGCCTTTTTTTATTCTGCTTTGAGAATTCCCTCCTGGACCCATGCTGGCTGGCTCAGCCATTGGCTGCAATGCTGGATCCTACATCTGAGTGGTGGTTCAAGTCCCAACTGCTCCACGTTCAAGCCGGCTCCTTGTTAATGTACCTGGAATCTAGCAGAAGACAGTGCAAGTACTTGGGTCCATTGTCCTCATGTGGGAAAACCAGATGGAGTTTCCGGCTCCTGATTCATGGCTGTGGCCTGGCCCAGTCCCAACTTCTGCAGCCATCTGGGAAGTGAACCAGTAGCTAGAAGATCTATTTTTCTGAGGCTCTCTTCTTTGTGTCATTCTGCCTTTCTACTAAATAAATAAGTCTTACATCCCCTATCAGAGTACTTGGGTTCAAGGCCTGGGCTTCAGTACCAATTCCAGCTTCCTGCTGATGGGTACCCTAGGAAGCAGTGGATGATGGCTCAAGATGTGGGGCCCTGCCAAGAGCCTGAAAAACGCGAGGATGGTGCTCTGGGTTCCTGGCCTCAGCCTGGCCCAGCTCTGGCTGCTGTGTTCATTTGAAGAATGAACCAGAGGACGAAAGATTTCTCTCTGTCTCTCTCTCTGTCTCTCAGAGTGTGTGTGTGTGTAGCATAGTGGCTATGTGAATGTTAATTTGAGTTCCAGCTGTTCCACTTCCAATCCAGCTCCCTACTGATGTACCTGGGAAAGCAGCAAAAGATGACCCAAGCATTTGGGTTCCCAACACCCACGTAGGAAACCCAGATGGAGTTCTGGTTCCTGGCATAAGCCTGGCCCAGCCCTAGCTATTGCAGACATCTCAGACATCTTGGGAGTCAACCGGTGGATGAAAGATCTCTCTCTTTGACTCTCCCTCTCTCTCTGTAACTCTGTTTCTCAAATAACCAAAATAAATCTTTAACATTGTGAGTTCTCTGTGAAATCAAGTGCATTTCAAGCTTGCACTCCATCTCATGCCTAGCACAACAGGCCAACTCGGTGGGATGCATGCCTTAAGGAGCAGAGTTTGGAATACACTCACACATCTGACTGCAGAAACAGGTAACTCTACTCCTGGGACTCTGAGCTTCCTGCAATGCTTCGTAACATCCTGCACTGCTGGAACATCACACAGACCTGCACACCACATAAACCATTGGGGATGATCTGAGCTGCCACACTCTTACCCTAGAAGCCTCAGCATTTGGTTCTACACAGGTATCTCCTCACCCCACAGCTCACCAGGATTCCTCTCCCAACCAGGTCTCCACAGAATCAGGGACATTGGTTTGCTCAAGAACACAGCTCATTACGCTGGGCCCTCTTGTCTTCTCCACTCAGAGGACACCATAAAGGCCTTAGTCAGGCTCTTGATGCTCCTGCCGCAGCTCCATGCATCTCCCACTTGCAGCAATATCACGCCCCAGGCAGCACTGTGGCACAGCAGCTTCCTCTTGCAACACCAGCATCCCATACGGGCACAAGTTTGCATTCCTAGCTACTCAATTTCTGATCCCTCTCGCTTCTAATGCATCTGGGAAAGCAGTAAAAACGCCTTGAGTGTTTGGGCCCCTGCACCCACATGGGAGACCCAGATGAAGCTTCTGACTCCTGGTTTCACCCTGGCCTTTGCAGTCGTTTGGAAGTGAACCAGCAGGTGGAAAATCCCTCTATCCCTCTCTCTCCCTCTTCTCTCTGTGACTCTGTCTCTAAAACTTATCACATCCCATTGGCTTCTTATGTCTGTTGACTATTTATTTACTTGAAGGCAAAGACATAGACAGGCAGATCTTCCACCCACTGGTTCAGTCCTTAAATCCTACAGCTGCTGGGACTGGGCCAGGCCAAAGCCAGGAGGGACTCCATGTGGACCTCGGCAGTTGGTGACAGGCACTCAGCTACTTGAGTCATCTGCTGTCTCCCAAAGGTGTGCGTTAGCAGGAAGCTAAAATCAGAAATGAAGCCAGAACTTGAATCCAGTCCCTCCAAAGTGGGAAGTGGGTGCTCCAAACGATGTCTCAGCTGTTGCACCAGACCCCTACTATTCATTATTGGTTTGAGTAAATAAAACGTTACTGCAACGCAGAAAAGTCAGTTCATTTAAGTGCATTGCCTTTGGCTCTTTTTATGCTGAAGTGGAGAAACTTAGAAATTGCAACAAAGACTGGTACCAAAGCTGAAAATATTCAGTCTTAGACCTGGTGCAGTAGCCTAATGGCTGAAACCCTTGCCTTGCACATGCCAGGATCCCACATAGGTGCCAATTCACGTCCCAGCTACTCTACTTTCCTTCCAGCTCCCTGCTTGTGGTCTGGGAAAGCAGTCGAGGAAAGCCGAAAGCCTTGGGACCCTGCATCCTCGTGGGAGACCTGGAAGAAGCTCTAGGCTTCTGGCTTCGGATTGGCTCAGCTCTAGCCATTGCAGCTGCTTGGGGAGTGAATCAATGGACAGAAGATCTTCCTCTCTGTCTGCCCTCCTCTGTGTATATCTGACTTTCCAATAAATAAAATAAAATAAATCTTCAAAAAAAAAAAGAGAGAGAGAGAAAATATTCAGTCTTTGTGCCTTTATAAGGAGTTTCCTGATCTGGTCCTTACACAAGTTTCAATCTCACCATTCCTACTGCCAGCCTCTCCTCTTCCAGGGCAGTCACTTGCTGAGGTCCTTGTGGACCTAGAAGGCTGGCACCACAAAGCAGTTCGAAGGCCAGATGCTGCTCAACGTGCCAAAAAACACACACTCTCACTTTTTCTGCAGCACTTTCTACATGTCGGGCATTTTTTATAAATCAGTTCATGCAGGGTTCCTAACACCCTGATGGTGCAGAAACATGTAAGCTCGCTTTGTCACCCCAAAAGCTGAGGCACAAATGAGAAGCAACTTGCCCAAAGCCACTCGGGCAGTGAATGGCAGAGCTGGGATCAGAATCCGGACAGTCAGCTCCTGAACAGTACTCCTGACTGTGCACCTGCTTCTCTGAGTCGCCACATCCACTGCCTGTCTAGGACAGAGACAGACAAGAACTGAACACCTTCCCTCTGATCTTCTGCCAACAGTCTCAGCATCTCAAGTGGATTCCAGGATGAGGACCTCTCACAGCGCTGCCTACTTCACTTTTCATTCAGTTCCCTGTTAATGCAACTGCTACCCCCACGAGAGAGCTGCTTGGAGGGTCAGGCTCCTGGCTCCTGCCTGAGCCTGCCCCGGCCATGGTAACCACGTGAGGAGTGACCCTACAGACGGAAGATCTGCTATCACTTGCCCTCTCTCTGTAATGCTGCCTTCCAAATAGATAAATGAATCTTCAAAACAGTGGGGTTCAGAGGCTATAGAGATAAAGGAGAATCAGTGCACTGAGTGAATGTTGATCCAGGAAGCAAAGCGCTCCCACAGCCTGAGAGACAGCTCCGGATTTTATGCAAAAAGTCTACCCAGCCACTGCAAGCTGAGATAACACTCAAACTCACATCAGCCACCCATTTCGCATTTTCATTACAAAAAAAAGAAAATTAGAAAGTTGTATGTTGAATTCCAGCCCAGATATGATCTTCTGAATCCAATATAAAGTACTGGTCTTTTTCATTTGAGGTTAAAAAGAGAAGTAATTCATAATTAGGAAATACATCATTGCTGTACATCCCTCTCTCCCACCTCTGTGAACCACTCAGCTGACTGCCGTGTGGCAATGACCTTCTGATTCAAAAACTGACCTCCCACTTGCTCCTGGGCTTCTCACCTGTTAAGGCCTTGGTGTCGGCTTTCCTGCTCCCTTGGCTGCCCTTCTCAGCCCATACGTAGATTTTGTACTGCTCTCCCGGCTTCAGGCCCTGCAGAACGGTGCTGCTCTGGTCCTTGGGTACGGCCGTCTCCTTGCTCTCCCCTTCAGGGGAGACATAGCGCACCATGTACTTGTCTATGTCGGCCTTCACGGGGTCCCAGGAGACAGCTGCCGTGTCCTCCGTCACTCTGTCAGTGACCACATTGGTTGGACCATCAATTTCTTCACAAAAACACAAGACAGAAAGATTAAGGAAACCAATGGGCGGGTCAGGGTCACAGATGCTAAAAGGTCTGTTTCATCAGAGTGATCTCACTCAACAGTTGGGTAAAAGAGACATTCCATCATCCATGACAGGTGGACCCCCAAACTGAGAAAGGGCTGTCTGACACAAAAGAAGAAATCCATCCATTTTCACTGAACATGTTAGAACCAACTCCCTCAGGTATAGCTACTCAAAGTGTATCTCCTTCAAATGTGCTTAGCCTAGGTCTACATACAGAATCCATCTAGTTGCTCTCCCAGGAGACCATCTTGGACGTCATCAATGAAAAGCGGTTACCACCTATTACACCAGCCTCCTATATCAGAGTGTGATCTTGAGTTCCAGCTGCTTTGCTTCCAGTTTGTCTCCCTGATACTGTACCTGGGAAGGTGGCGGCAGATGGAGCAGGTGCGTATGTCTCCCTGCATGGGAGACCTGAGTGAGCTCACTGCTCCTGACCATGGCTTGGCCCAGCTCTGGCCATCACAGCCCTGTGGGGAGGGGCTGGGGGTGGCAGATCTCACTTGCTGTATCTCCTCTTTCAAGCCGCCCTCCAAAGAAATAATTTTTTAAAAAGACTTATATCCTTCCTTCCCACTTTCTAGTTCTTTAAAAACAAAACAACAGCAACAAAAAAAAAAAAAAAAAAAAAAAAAAACCTCACCTCTTCTATCCTTCTATCCATTCTTTCCAAATTGTGATTCCTAGATCTGGCACTTCTAGGTATTCCCCTTTCTTGCCCTTTTCAAATAAAAACACTCTAAATTCAGTTCATGTATCTCACAACAACACATTAAACATTCATTATGTACCAGTGAATGTAATGGCACTCAGTGGCATCAATGATTCATGAATCAGAGATCCCCACCGAGGACAGCGTGGTGGCAGAGTGGCTTGGGCAGCCTCCTGCACCGCCAGTATCCCACATGGATACCAGCTGGAGATCTAGATGTTCCATTTCCATTCAGTTGCATGCTAATAAGCCTGAGAAAACAGCAAAAAATGGCTCAGGTGCTTAGGCCCACGCAGCTATATGGAAGACCTGGAGGAAACTCCTGGCTCCAGGTTTAAGCCTGGCATAGCCCCATCCCTGTGACCATTTGTGGAATCAATCAACAGGTGGATTCTCTCTCTCTCTCTCTCTCTCTCTCTCTCTCTCTCTCTCTCTCTCTCTGTCTCTCTCTCCAGGGAATAAAGGAAAGAAAAGAGAGAGAGAGAGAGAGAGAAGAAAAAGGAAGGAAAGACAAAAAAAGAAATCCATGCCAACTTGTTACGCTATCCCAGATGGTATGCTTCCCAATCGCACATCCGGAAGGTCTCAGAAATCCTGCATTTGTTCCGTTCCTGTCCCTGCTGACCCCTGAGTTCCTGTCTGTTATGACCCCTGAGTTCCTGTCCCTGCTGACCCCAGAGTTTAACCTTTGTCAATCCTAGGTACTTTGTATGATTCCACCAGATCCCACTTCAGGAGGTCTCAGATGAGCCCACGTGCCTCTTCAAAGAGTATTTCAAAGAGCTCACAGAAAACGAATGAAAGCGTATGCTTGTTTTCATGCAAAAGTTCTAAATTCATACAAAGATGTTCATAATGTGATCTTTCACAAACTTTTTAAAGGCCTCTCATATGCATGGATTTCAAACTATTTTACATAAAAACAAATTTAGCTTCTAATTCCATGTTCCATGAACTTTTGGAAGTGACCTCACATTTTAAAGAAATAAAGCTTTCCAAATAGTACCTGTGCACTCCAAAAGCTGAGGCCATCCATGGCGAACCACATCTGTCCCCATTTCTTTGCATGTATAATGCATTTACTGCACCCAACATCTGTCCTTGCTTTGTTTTCATGTTGCAAATCCTATTCTTTACCTGGTCTGTGGCCCCGCATGCCAATCTTCCTTTCCAATATCTTATCTTTTGAGAAGACACAAGCAAAGACCATCTGGGTACCTCTACCAAGGTCAGCAATGAGGGCACAGCATAGATTAAGCAGGGTGCCCCCAGACCCACCCACACACAGATGGCGCGCTTTGGGTGAAGATTTCCTAGACATTCACCATTCTTCCCCATGTGTCTCTTGTTCTCTTCATCCAGAGTTCTCCAAAGAGAAGTCACAGCTTCACGGAGTCTCATTCTCTACTGTCAGCTGCAACGCACCTTGCTCGGGTGCAGCATGCATATTCCATCACCAGGGCCAGAGTACATCCTACTTAGTACATGAACTGCCGCTTACTGAACACATACTGTCAGGTGTTCTCTGTAAGTTAATTTATCAAATCTCACAGTCACAACACAAGGCATTCGTCAGATCTCCTATGTACAAGCTTGCAACTTTAATAAGGACTATCAGGTTGTCATTTTTAAGGTATCCGCTATATGTTAGTCAAAGAGGTCAGATAAAGTTCCAGAGTTCACTGAGCCAGCAGATGGCGGTCACTGGTTCGTCTCACAAACACCTGTTGAGTTCTTGCCTAAAGCTGTGGGATCACCCACGTCATGGATAGAATCGTGTTGTCAAAAAAAGATGTTGAGGGCCCGGCGGCGTGGCCTAGCAGCTAAAGTCCTCATCTTTAAAGCGTCGGGATCCCATATGGGCGCCGGTTCTAATCCCAGCAGCTCCACTTCCCATCCAGCTCCCTGCTTGTGGCCTGGGAAAGCAGTCAAGGATAGCCCAAAGCTTTGGGACCCTGCACCTGTGTGGGATACCTGGAAGAAGTTCCTGGATCCTGGCTTCGGCTCGGCATAGCATCGGCCGTTGCGCTCACTTGGGGAGTGAATCATCAGACGGAAGATCTTCCTCTCTGTCTCTCCTCCTCTCTGTGTATCTTGACTTTCCAATAAATAAATAAATCTTAAAAAAAAAAGATGTTGAGGGGCTGACACTGTGACACAGTGGGATAAACCACTGTTTGAGACCCTGGCATCCTCTATTAGAGTGCCAAGCCCCAGCTGCTCGTCTCCCAAAGAGCTCCCCACTAATGCATCCAGGAAGTCAGCACAGGGCAACTCAAACATGTAGGCCCCTGCCACCCACAGACCCAGATGGGGCTCTGGGTTACTGCCTTCATCATGGCCCAACCCTGGCTTTTGTGGGCATCCCTGGGATGAACTGATATATAGAAAATCAGTCTCTTATCTCCCTCTCCCTTTCAGGCAAATAAAAATAAATAAACAAGTATTTTAAACAAGCAGAGCTGGTGCTGCCTGTGTGTGCTGAGAGCTCCATGACATCCACATGAGTTCATGGACAAAACCGCAACTATTCTTGCAGTTCCGTTCCCCAGCAGTTCCAGAACACTTAAGGATGGAGCTGAACCTGCAAAAGGCTGCCTTGGCTCTGAGCAATAAGAAAGGGAAAAGGGAATCCTATCGTGGCTGGGTTATAGGAGACCTGGATGGTTAAGCTCAGAAAGGAGATGGGGCTTCTCCAGGTTCGCAGAGTCCGTGGGAGGCGAGGCCACCCAGAGTTGACAGCTCTTGGAAGCCTTTCTCCTTCTCTCAATTCCCTGACAATAATAAATGAAACCACAAGGGGGCGCTTCTGAGACCCATTCAAGGCTCTTAGGATGGAAGACAGATGCCAAAATAGAAAAATGAGAGCAGAGCCTCAGGGCTGGGAACATAGTGCTGGAGAGGCCAGCTTTGCAAGACCAAAGCCTCCCTCTGCCAAGAAGGGACACGGGGACCAAGAGGCAGGTTTTTTTTCCATTCAATTAATAAGCCTTTCAGTAGCTGCAGCAGGCGGCCAAAGCATAGATGAGTCGCAGCTGTGGCCTCAACTACAAAACAAGGTCTGCACCCTGAACTCCGCTTCCTCTGCGGGCCGCAATTCCCCACCTGCTGCTGGTAAAGCTTGATGGGTGAGACGCACCTTAGAAGGCTTGCGTTAAACAGGAGCCCCCGTCAAATCTCTTCTGAACATAAAGAAGAGATTAATAGGAAGCTCTGCTCACACCATGGGAGTTTCCTCCACTTTGTCACAGGATTCCCCGGAGGATTAGGTGGGGCGTGGTTGCCATCAGGCTCAGCTGCAACACCCGACAGCAAGTGCCCACTGCAGCTCGTGGCCACAGGCAGTAGGAACAGATTTCTCCACCCATAACGGCCACCCAGTTGATACAGGAGAAAAACCTACAGGGACATGAACTTGGGGGCAGAGCTGGGGCCAGGGCCACTGCCACTGGTTTCAAAGTGGGCTCACCAAAGAGGTGCCTTTGGGCCATAGTTTCTCTGTGTCCGATGTCCTCAATTTCATAGGCCTCCTCTATTGTCATTCCAAGGTAACAGGAAAGTTACTCAAAAGGCGCCACTTACACAGAATGTGTAAGAGAGACCAACCCCTCTCAGCTTAGTATCATACAACGTACTTCCAGAACAGGGCATTAACTTTGGTCCCAAATGACCCTGGGACCCAATGGCAGTTCCAGCTCTTCAGTAGTTTACCCTGAGTCTCTTAAGCTTTGTAGCCTTCCATTTTCTCATCTATAGCATGAAAATTATAACGCATGGAATATTTCCGAACTTCTTGTGAAGTAGGAAGTGTGGTTGTGAGGACGTAAGAAGAAACCCAGGGGCTCTTCCCACTGAAGACCATGGCGTCTCCGGCCTCGCCTGTGCTTGCTGCACTTAGAAAGGACCAAGGTCCAGTCTGAGCCTGTGACCAGGGTGCGGATTTCCAGCTGACTCCTGCCCTCTTGTGGCGGCGTGGAAAAGACCCAAAGTGTGGTATGCTCGTGCTGTGCTGTTCTTAAATTCCAATGTTTTCCACCTCACAGAATGCAAAATGTTGGAGAAAGCAGACACAGCTTTTTTTAATTAGCAGTCTAGCCTTGTTTGAGAGTGTTTTCTGACCTTAGAAATCACAGTCTTTCTCCTTTTTTTTCTTCATTGTGAGTGGAACATATGACACAAATTTATATGCAATTCAATAAAAAATATGCCATCTTGGTTTTAGGATATAATTAACAATAAAAGCACTACTTCTTGAGAGTTAACATTTCCAGATGAGATAATACACTTGAAAGTTTTACTAGAAGTTCAAGGCCATAAGTGATTAAATGCTCCAAGAACTCTGAGGCAATGATGGCTAACATTTAATGCGGTTATGGAAGGCCCCAGTGGAGAAGCTAAGATCTGAGCCTATACACCCGGATGCCATAAATACTGTGAAACCACTGAAGGACGGAGACCATGCCCGCCCATCTTCAGAGTCCCTAAAGGCCAATGTCTCTTTTGTGCAACTGTACCCTGTAATAAGTGTTTGCTGAATTGAATTAGTCAATAGCTAGAGATATTAGCCAAGGCTTTTTCTAGGCAAGGGTCACACTACCACAAACCCAACGGGAATCAATAAAATTTCCATTTCGGGAAACCCCAGAAAACAGTCTCATTATTGGAAAGTCTGCTGTGGAGAAGTGAGGTGAAAAGCAGCTCAGGTTGGATAGGCCCACTGAGGCTAAAGCTTTGCCTCAGCACCCACGGTGGGTTGGTGCAGCACCCCTAGGCATACCAAATCAAGGACACGCAAGTCCTAACCTAAGGTAGAATGGAACTCATATAATCCACACATGTCCTTCTGTATATTCTATTTTCTCTGTATTACTTATAATACCTAATCAATGTAAATTCCATACAAATAGCTATTGTTTGCTGTACCTCTTTGTTAAGAAAAGGACAAGCACCATCTGTCCATGTTTCTGTACATTTTTTCAAATTAGCAGAGGTGGGAGCAGTGGGTCCAGCGGGCTGACTGTATACCTTCTCGTCAGGCACTGAGGAGTTGCAGACACTTCTTAGAAAGTCAACAGCCTGAAAATGAACTGGAAACCACGAGCCAGCAGTCTGGGAGGTGTGTGATAGTATAATGTATAATAAGACAATATTTGTGGTTTCAGTACCAGCTTCCTGGCACATAGCTCCTAAAACCCTTAACCTCCGCGAAGTCAAAAGGCTCTTTTTGTATGGCTCAGGGTTCCTGGCTAACTTCAGGATGGAGGGCTGGTTGCCAGAGGAGCCAAGCGTGACACAGGCTGATGGAATCACCCGGGGCTGATGATTTCCTAAGTCCACACAGTGAGAGCCCCGGGAAGAATCAGACAGTGTTCCAGTTACGCATTTAGCTCAGTGATTAACACATTGATCCCCCATCAGAATCCCTGGCTTTGGATCCTGGTGCGCTTCAACCCAGCTTCCTGCTAAAAGGAGGCGGATGAAGGCTCAGGTAATTGGGACCCTGCTACCCATAGGCCTGAGTAAGAGGTCCAACTTCATGACTTCAGCCTGTCTCAGTCTGACCATTACAGGCTTTTAAGGAGAGAGCCAATGGATGGAAGTGCGCGCTCTCTCTCTTACTCTGCATTCCACAAAATTTAAGACAAATACATAATAATTTTTTATCCAAATGAAATAAACAGGACTTTTTTTAAAGGAGCAGTGTTCAGAGATGGGCATGTTGAGATTCCTGCTGGGTGGTACATTCAGAAGAGAGGGCATGCAAGCTCAGTGCCCTCCACGTGTGCCATGTGCTTGTTGCAGCAATTGGGGTACTGGTAGCCTGGGACATCCACACCCCATTTCAGAGGGCCTGTGTCCCTGTCTTGGCTCTGCTCCTGAGCCCAGCTTCGCACAGCAGGAGCAGTTGATGACTCAGTGCTTGGCTTCCTGACACTCATGTGAGAGGCTCTCATTGAATCCCTAGCCCGGCCCTGCCCAAGCCCAGCTGTCACAGCTGGGAAAGCGAGCCAACAGGTGGTAGGCCTTGGTATGCCTGTCTCTTTCTTGGTCTCTCTTTCCAAAAACTCAAATACATAATTTTATATGAAATTAAGTTTGGGCTCAAAAGAAGTCGACACATAGTTTGTTCACAATATATATTTTCCACAAACTCTGTGAAGACCTCTCATAAAGGGTAAACACAGCAGAATGTTCCTCTGCACTGCGTGAGGTACTCAAAATAGAGCCAGGAAGGAAATCCGAGAAACTTCCCATCTGCAACTGGTTCATCAGAAGCACAGGTGCCAACCTAGGGCTTAGCACTGGCATCTGAAGCAAAGAAGGTCCAAAGGGAGCGACACTCCCTGTGGAACCACACACTATTTTTTTTTTCGGGTAGATCATATCTAACCAGAACTGAACCTGAGGACGCACCCATGGAGTGACGTGGGATTGAACCTTGGGACACTCCAATGGAGAGACATGGGGAGAAACTCCCCATGCATTCGGCGATCAGAGAGCAAAGGTTCTTTGTGGCATAGACTGTAGAAGAGAAAGCGCTTATCTCTTACAAGAGCGGAAAAGCAGACGTCTTGTGCGTCCTGAAAGAACTCAGTCACTTCCTTCCCAGATGATTCTGAGTCTCTCAGCTATCCTGTAGTTGCCATAGCAATATAAAAGGACCCGTGTCGTGGGGCAGCTGGGAGAACTCAGTCAAGAATACATGAAAAGTGCTTAGCGCCTACGATGCCTCACACACAGTAAACTCAGTTTCCAGCTGCAGAGAAAGACGGGGGAAGCGGAGGCAGACTAATGCGTTTCACCAGTCTCATGTTTGGCCAGGCTACAGTCTGTGGTACTTCATTTACACGTGGAACCATACTTTGCCCTTTGTAATTGCCCAGTAACAACCTTCTTGCACCAGAATGCAGTTGGTGCAGTCCTAAGCAGTTGGAATAGTGAACTAAACTCTCATGCCACCACCCCATTATCCCCAGCACCCCGATCCGTCGCCTGCACAACTGAGTAGGAAAGCATGAACAATCTTTTCGAACAAGGCTCAAACAGCCAAGGCCCCTTTTTTGCAGTCCCCAGCATGAGTGTCCACCACAGGCGCTAGGTTTTACACTTCGGGTTCCCAACGTGGGTCAAGCGGGCCACTATTAAAATGTCAAATGTTCATAAGAGATCCTGAATATGTGCCCACAATATTTTTTAATTCTGTTATTAATAAATCACAATTTGCTGTCAGAAACTACTGATTCACAATGTTTTGTCATTGCATATTTTCTCAATAAATAAATACTTAAAATACCATTCCTCTGGATGAGGTCTTTAATATCCTTTGACTGCCTGGCTGTGTTCATGAGGAAAGCACAGATGTGGCCAGAGAAGAGCATAGACTCCCCGTGTGTGGATGATATGGACCTGAGGGCGCCCGGGTCCGAGCTAGTGCATGTCCTAACAACCTGGCAGTGCAACAGGAAGGAGACAGAGACGGCCTTTGCTTGACTCAGCGGCCGCCAAAGTCTGAAACGGAGCCGTGTTCAGAGACGGGCACCTGGAAGCTCCTGCTTCCCTGCCCCCGCCCCCAAACCGTTCCTCCGACATGAAGGGATGGAATCTCTGTGTGCCGATCCCTGACATTTTTATCCCGAGAGGAGTCAGCCGTGGGAAAGGTGCTCATGCAAACGGGCTGAGTCCCCCGCACCTGCAGGTAGTTCTTACCTGTCCTGCCGCTCAGGAGAATGGGCTTGCCCTCCAGGTCGCCTCTCACAGGAATCACTGTAATCTTATACTCTGTCCCAGGCTGCAGACCTGCAGGCAGGCATCAAAGCTGGATGAGAGGTCAGGCTCTGAGCCCTGATGCCCTGCTGCTCCCCGCGGGAGGCCTCCAGGGACCCACGGAACACAAGACACTGGGTAGGCGGCTGGTTAATCGGGAGGAAGGGCCTGAGCATGCGAGGTGGTATCTAAAAAGCTCCCATCCTTTGTTGGGGTACCTAATGTTTGTCTCCTGACTTTATTTATGCCCCCCAATGTCTTCCTGCCCCTAACAGTCCTTTTCCCTTAAAAATTTCTTTCCAAGATTTTTTTTTTCCTTCTCCACATCCCTTAAACTTCTTCCTCTGTAGAAGCAGTTTGAATGGTTGTTGCTCCTGTCCCCAGTGGCAAACGCAGGCAAATACAAACGAGGACCATGTTCTCATTGTCCGGTGCCCAGAAACAGAACCCCACCTCGCTCTCCATGTCTCAATGCGGGCTGTGGGACCACAGGACCCGGGTCCAGAGGAGGCAACCTGCTCAGGCCTCTTCCCACGGTCCAATACCTAGTTAGGCATTCACAATTGAGTGTAACTTTTATTAAACTCTGAAAAACTTGGTCCATGTCCACATGCCTGTTTCTTCAGCCTCAACAGCATTAGTTTAGCCATCTGGGACCGGGAGCCCCCAGGCCTCCTAACACAACAAACCAATCTCAGTATACCTCCCCAGCACCACACACCTATCCCCACCACACGCACACACACAATTCATCCTAGAGCAATGTCTGAATACCATTCAGTCCTTCCGAAGGCCCCCACAGGGTCTTCTACCGACTAGCGGACCTGGCAGAACATCGCACATGGTCATCTATTGTTACCAAGGCACCCTGGGATTCCAGCTCTAGATCTGACACAGTCTGCAGGCCTCCAGAGCTGGCTCAGGTCTGCGAGTTTCAGGGGTCAATGTCTGAAGCCCCAGGACTCTGAGGCACACTGTCCCCACCCAGCATTCCCGGCAGGCGTCTCCCAGCCCCTTGGCAGCCCTTACCGGTGATGTCATATCGGCTCTTGGGCTCACTGCTCTTGGGCACGGTGACCTCATCCACCTCGTGCCCTGTCAAGGGGCCGTACTGCAGCTTGTAGTAGTCCACCTCAGTCAACGGGTTCTCCCACTCCACGTCCAGTGAGGTCTCTGTCTCTTCTGTGACCCAAGCAGTGCCAAGCACAGCAGGATCTGGGACGGGGACAGAAAGGGAAAAACGGAATGGTGAAGAGCAGGGGGCCCGCAGGTCAGTCACAGGCCGTTGGCTGCAAGCTGCCTCGGTCCTTGCCGCTCTCAGAGCTACTCCTCTGGCGCCCGTGCCGTCGGCTTTCAATTTTCCATGGAGGCCATACTGGGAAAGTCTCTGTTCTCCCTTCCTGCTGGGTGCCACGCTGCCCTCCCTGTCCACACTGAGTCAGCTCGGGCCAGTGGGGCACACCAGTCAGTTAGGACTGAGCTAGACACTCCTCCTTTGAGCTCCAGGGTCCCCGACAACCTTAGGAGAAGAGGCCTAGGCCCTTTCATGTGAAGCTGGGAACTGCATTTACAGTTTGCTGGAGTGGAACAGTAATAGTACAACCAGCTCTCTCCTCCAGCCCCCACCTTCCAGTCCCTGATTCTCAAGTTGTCCCCCAAGTATTCGCTCAAAGCAGAGCTCTAAAGTAGGTGGATCTTAACCATGAACCAGGTCCTTCCAAGTATCCTTCTATGCTGCTCCTTCTGTGCAATCTCAGGACGTCACCAGGCACCTGAGGGTCTCCTGCTGCCGGATCTCTGTGAGGAAGCAGTCACTGCGTGCACTTATTCCCAATAACGTATCAGCAGCGAAACAATCACCTTTCTTCAGAAAAAGGAGATGTGACAGTACAATGAGGAAGAAACTGGGGGCAGGGATGCCAGAGGAAAATGCTAGGATTGGGATCTTTGGGAAGCACTCTGAATACAGAAGCTGGATGCCAGGCTTCCAGTTTCACACAATAATGACAAGTGCCCCAGGTTCTCCGCCTCACCCCTTCCTTGTTCACACCCTCCAGCTCCAGATGGGATCAGCACTTGTCGCAAATGTGGGACAAGTAATTTACACATGCTGATGCTGTGAGCTCAGCGGCCCGGTGGTCCCTCTCCCCTGCATTAATCTGTAGCAGATAAAGCAGCCCACAGACACTTTGCTGCTGGCTTGCACCCACCTGCCAGTGCCTAGGTTCTGCTTCTAGATTCTCTTCAAAAATGGGAATCCCTGGGGGACAGGTCAACAGGTAATGAAAGTGACCTTAGGATATAGAAGAGGGCTTATATGGTTTTAAAGAATTGGGAATTCTTTTAAAGAACTGAGAATGTTCAGGATAATGACAGAGATAATTGTCTCTCAGTATCGGGAGCATATAAGAATGGATTTTACTGGAATCAGAGACAAGGAGGAACCTCACACTTGTGGGATTTCGTACATCTCTAAAGCAAGATGCCACAGTGTTGCTAGGACTTTCAGACAGATGTCCCTGTCCTCCCCTGGCAGACTGGCCTTGATTCCCTCTGTAGGCACCAGCAGCCACAGGCAAAAGGGAGAGCAAGAAACGGACCTCTGGCCAGTCGGGAGCAGCCAAGCTCTCTGGCTTGATGTCTTCCAGTTGAATAGAAAGCATTTCACAGAGTGTCAACACCGTGAGCCACTCTGACCGCAGAAACTCAAGAGACACATAAGAGTTCTCTGTGACCATGTCTGAATACAGACCAAAGCATGGGGACCATCATCCAAGCCACGGGGAGGACTGAACATTCCCCACCAACTGATGAGCCCCCTCTTGCTCACCCTCATTCTAGCCAAAAATCACCAGGCAACCAATCACAAAGCTACTCCTGCTTTGTGACAGCGTCCAAGCCCCAGCAAACTCCTGCCCCTGAAACCATCCCTAAATTGTCCCAAATTCTCTAGCCAGTCCCTCTGGCATCCTCTCACTAGACACATCATGGCACACAATGGTATGGGTTCTGGCATGCTAAATAATCCACAAACCTGACATGGGCCATTCCTAAGGCATTCTTAGGCTGAAGGACACTGACAAAGTCAATAATTCCAAGATGCCAAGTCTCCCATGACCATTTCCAGTACTCATTTCTACCACCGAGAGAGAGAGAGAGAGAGAGAGAGAGAGAGAGAGAGCTGATCTTCCTGCAAAGACAATGTATTCCAAAGGCCCATCCATTGGATCTCCCCGAACCTTTCCCAAGGGGCCCAGGGCAAAATGACATGGTGACATGGCAGCAAATTGTCATCATCATTCAGTGCTGTGCCAGACACACATCAGGTGTCAATCAAAATACGTTGAGTAAGGGAATGGATCACTGAATCAGGTTTATCCAGACCCATTCAGACCCAAGCTGCTTCCATGAGCAAACAAGCCTTTCTGAAGAGGAAGTAGTGATGTTTGTCCTACTGAGCACCTTGTAGCGTACAGGAGACCCTCTCCATCAAGCACCTTGTAGCATACAGGAGAACCTCTCCACATGCAACCTCCGTCACCCCCTGCTCTGCTCCATATCTCAGACTATGACGTTTGGGAGCAGAGCCAGCCAGGGTCCCCGGCCATGTTCTGACTCAGCCACCAGCAGTTCAGAAGCTAGGACGGCATTCTCCCAAGGGGCATTGTGAAATCTGCATGCCTCTAACAAAAACATCCCATTGGGCAATGTATTCCTGCAGCCTTCTCTGAGTCCAGTATCAGCATCCATCCTGGACCCCTCTTCAAGCTAGTGTGGGTCTCTACTGAAGTCAGTTGCAGAGTGTCCCAGCAGGCAAACCCACATTGTTGTTAACAACCTTCTCACTAAACTTTCTTTGATTATTCGATTTGTGTCATTCCTATCGAAATAAGAGTGATCCAGCTAGCTGCAGCACACACACACACACACACACACACACCCCTCTTGATTAAAATCTGCTGCTGAATGGCCTCAGAAGTTCAGGGAGGAGCTGGAGATGCCAGTGTCCCCTGTGGCTGCTTGAGTGTAAGTGCAAGCAATGAGGCCTTCCTAACCTCAGAGACAGAAAGAATCCTTGTAACCCAACCCAGCAGGCAACGTCAGGGAGCTGGGGAGGAGAGAGGAGAAGCACTTCTCCCCAGAACCTGGGACTGCAGCAGTTGTACATTTGCAAACCCCCAAAGCGGGACAACAGACTGACTTTTGCAAGGATTATTTTTGGGGAATGTGGGAGAAAGCACATGACATGGGGTGCCTGGCTGCCTGCTCACCTGTGGCAGCAAGGAGGTGCTGGGGGTTGCTGGACACATCTTTCTTCACGTTACGCAGGGTGACGATGTACTTGGTTCCGGGCTGCAGACCAGGAATCTCATAGCTGTGCTGCTCCTTGGGCACTTGGAGCTGCTTCGCCAAGAGCTCCTTTCCCAGGGGATAGTAGCTGAGAAGGTAGTGGTCCACTTGGCTGGTGGGTTCCCAGCTCACCAGCAGGGAACTCTCCGTGCTCTTGAGTAGCTGCAGGCCCTGGGGGGCAATCACTACAGAAGGACAAGAAGGAGAGGGTGAGGGAGGCCGGAATCAGACGAGTATCCACTGAGCTGCTAGTGTCACTGAACACTGTAATGGCGAGAGTAGAGGATGCAGACCTGTGGAAGGCTCCATTCTTACTCTCCTCTGACCCCTCAAACTTCTCTGGTTGAGAATAAAAACTGACCACACACACACACACAGCCATTAGCTCCCAAAAAATACCAATGATCCTCAAAAGTCAGGCCCCCAACCAACAGCAGAAGCATCACTGCAGAACTTATTATAAAAGCACACTTCTGTCCCCCACCCAGACCTGCTGACTCAGACACAGGATGGGGCCCTGCAGTGGCTGTGTTAACATGCACTTGAGGAGATTCTGAGCGGGCTTAGGGGGCCAGTCCCCTAGACGTGACGCTCGGTTGCTGGGGCACTGGGTACCAGGATCTCAGAGAGATGACAGGTAGGAGACGCGCTTCTCACCCTGCGCGCAGTCGGGGCCAACGAAGCCCTCCTCGCAGTAACACTCGCCCGTGTCGCAGAAGCCATGGCCGCTGCAGTCGCCAGGACAGCGCCGCTCGCTGCAGTCTTCCGACGTGAAGTCCTCGTAGCACTGGCAGACGCCCTGCACGCAGACGCCGTGCCCGCTGCAGTTCTCGGGGCAGGCGGAGTAGGCACAGTCGGCGCCCACATAGGGCGCATCGCACAGGCAGCGCCCGTCCTCACAGCGCCCGTGGCCGCTGCACGCTCCGGGGCAGGAAGGCCGCTCACAGTCTGAGCCTTCCCAGCCTTGGTCGCAGCGGCAGGTGCAGGTCTCTAGGGAGAAGGTGCCGTGGCCGCTGCAATGGCGACTCAGGTCTGGAAGGGAGAAAACCACACAGAGAGAGCGATCCAGACATGTTCCCTCCTTTCTCCACCCGACAGGTTGCATTATCTAAGCCATTTTCCTTTCCTTTACTACTGATTTTTCTATGAAACGGCCTTAGAAGCTCCACCCTGGTGGACTGCTGGCCAGGCCACACTAAGGAACAGCGCGCCTTTGCCGGGTGGGTGGAGTGTTGGCCTTATCCCGGCTGGCAGGAGCTGGAAACAAAGGCCAGGTGTCTGCAAAATATGCTGGTGGAAGGCCTGGGCAGGGGAATGGCGACCTAATCTTCCATCTGCAATGCTGGCATCCCATATGGGCACCCGTTTATGTCCCTGATATTCCATTTCCAATCCAGCTCCCTGCCGGTGGCCACCTGGGGAATGAATCAGCAGGTGGAAGACCTTCTCACTATCCCTCGTGTCTGCGACTTTGCCTTTCCAATGAAAATAAATAAATCTCAAACAGCAATAACAATAACAACAGGCCAAGCTGAAGAACACACAGCTCTGCTGTGGGCCCGAATGTGGGAGAAGAGATTGGATCAGGTTCCCTTCTTGAACCCAAGACAGCAAACGGCTTCTACCTGGAACACAGGCCAGAACAACCCTTTCTCTTACTTCTTGGAAAAGTTTTTCTTTCTAAAAACACTTGGGAAAGTGGAGGCCTCCTCCAGGACGATTCCACAGATGGCAGCATCTGTGGTGCCAAGCTGTGTCTGCATTTTTAGGAAGTACTCTTAACCTCTGTGATTCCTTCCAGTGTAAAAACCCATGCCAAAGTTTCACTCATGGCCATTTGGATCAGCCATCAGCCTGGGCAGCTTATGCTTTCAAAAAGATGAGAATGAAGAAAAGCAACCCTCATAATTTGTAAAATCAAACTGTGTGCTTTATTGTTTATAAGATGATTGTAATTTGCTGAACATCTACTGTGGGCTAGGAGCCCATAAATACACCATGTGTGGTTTCCAGAACTACAGTAACTGATACAATTATCCCCTTATAGGATTGGTCCAAGGGCACATCTCAAAAATAGCAGAACTGGGATTCAAACCCAGTCCTGTCCCTGTCCAAAGCCTCTGTTTGTTCCCTCTGCATACATTCTGGATCCATAAGTTAGAGTCCTTAGTAGCCCCACATGAAGTGCTGGCCTCCGAAATCCAGGCTCTTCTCATGGGTTCCTGGTCCCTCACTGCTCAGGCTTCCAGAAGCCTCCTGGAGTTGGGACTACTGGATAAACAGATACACAGCAGGAACATACCCAACTCCACCTCTGGACAAGCCCAGGGTGAGAAGGGCGAATGCTCCAGACTCTGTTCATGAGCTGCTGCAGCGCCTGGCACACACAGGTGCTCATTGCATGCTTGCTGAGTGAATATCAGGTGGGGAACTCACCAGAAGCTCCTTGGCAGCAGTGCTGGGGACTGCACCGTTCCTTCATCTCTGCCATCTCCTCCTCCAGCTTCTTCACCCGGGCCAGGAGGTCCTGGACACTGTCCGCCAACTCACAGTCCTTCTGTGGCGTCTGAAGGCGGATATTGTGCCTGAAGATGATGTTCTGTTCCTCCCCAGCCTCCCCCAGGGCCAACAGGGAAGTCCCTTCATCACTGAGAGGCTGAGGGTCAGCCTCCACCTGGACCAGGGCTGACTTGGGCACGTCGATCTTGTAGGTGTGGCTGAGGGTCACCTGCTGTTCTTTGCCGCTGCAGCTGTGGGGCTCTGGTGTGGCTGGGGCCGAAGCCGCCAGGAGCACAGAGCCAAGCAGGAGCCCCAAGGGGAGGCTGAACATCCTCTGGGAGCCCATCATTGGAGAGACAGGGAGCAGGTGCTCCAGGAGACCTGTATCCCAAACAAATGCAAGACAAATCAGGGACCATTTAGGGGAAGCTGGACCCTAGACAACCACAGGAAGATGAGATACTGAGAGGATTACATCCTGTGTGGCTTGATACCTGGATCCTCAGGAAGTATGTCCTGCTTCTGCCTCACAGTTGACCATCCCTGCCTCCTGTTTGCCTATATTGTTCACACCACCTAGAATGCTCTTCACTTCTGCTTCTAGGTTCACCTGCACGCTAAGAAGAGCAAATGTCCTGTGTTGAGGGCCTGCTGTGTGTCAGGATCTGATCCTTGTGGCCTGTAACCTTCACATAAACCCTAGTATTATCCTGATCCTTAAAAATAACAACATTGACATGTGAATGCCACCATTCAAAGTGTTTCTTGTTACCCAGAACTGGCGCAGGGGTGGCTAGACAGAACAGCACCTGCCAGCATGTGTGTGGGCTGCATAGTGGAGCCGTTTGGGTTCAACTAGGCTTCAATGCCCATTGACATGTACAAGAGCTGAATGAGATGTGGGACAGATGGACCAGTGTGCTGCACATCCTGGCAAGCACAGGAACTAGGGCAGGGGGTGGGCCTGATGGGGGTTATTATGGGTCTCTCCAACCTGACTACAGTTCCCACTGGTTTGTGCGAGGGCCAAGTGTGTGCTGGGCAGAATCAGGCCAGACTGCAACTCCATTTGGTTCCAGTGGAAGACAGGGCTGGACACAGAACTGACCCAGCAATTGCAACCACCAGCACATGCATAGGTGTTTGGGGCGACACCGTCAGTAAGGGAGGGCCCATCCCCAGACCCACAGTCTCCAAGGCCAGTGTCCTGCTCACAATCCCCATATAAGAACCAGCAATGTTTCTCATGAAGTTGTCTTCTCCAGGAAGCCTCGTCTCCAGTCTCCCTGCCTTGCTCCAGTTATAAACCAGAGCTCCTGCTCTGCAGAGAAATCCAGCTGCTTGGCCAAGCCCACACTCTTGGTGTCTTGATGATCCATCTCCTGTCACACTTACTCCTGTCCATAGCTCGTCCCCCTGTAGGTTATCAGCCTCTCTTGTTGTTCGTTAGTCCTAAGACAAAAGCACGTAGTCACTCCTCAGATCCTTTGGTACAAAGGGACTCCTGATCCACAGTCAGGCAAGGAGACTGGGCCAGGCAGGAGGTCAGGTTCTGCCTCCCTGGCCAACAGGAGACTTGGGTCTCTACCACTATGGAAGGGCAGAAGGACTCCTAACCTCAATCCATTTCCCTTGTCCCCCGAATCTTTGCCTGGTGTGGCACATTCTTTGACCACTAACAAACCAGGATAAGACAGATCACAAGTTACCTCATTTTTGCCTTGCGTTTATTCATAGGAACCTATGTGACAAAGGCACACCCAGCTAAGCTCACACAGCTAGGCCCAGAAACCTGTCCTCCCAGATGTCCCTTGACAATGGGTCTATGGCAACTCGAGATCCATGCGATGACTTGAATATATCCTTACAGCCTCCTTACTTCCAAAGTGGGGGTGACACTGCTTAGGTGTGTAACCAGCACTTGGCATCATGCCCTGCACATGTAAATGCTCAGTAAACCTCTTGAGGTTTATTGTGCCTTCAGTCGATTGCTAAAAATGTCTTCCTTTCCTTCATTTTCTTCTCCAATGCCCAGAGTGAAAGGAGCACACAGATAAATCATACAGCTTTACCCACATAACCATACCAGCATTATGCAATAGAACATGGCCAGTCTCTTGCACAAACTTCCAAAAGCCTCCACCCAGTGCTGCCTCTTTTTTATTTTTTCAAATTGGTAGAGTTAGCTATATATAGGCAATTCTATCATTTGGGGGAAAAAATGCCATATGTTGCGCCCAAGGGCTGTGCCAGCACTGTGAACTCAGCAGGACAGCACCAGGCAGCATCCTTCCTATTACCCCTTCACCCTCCCACTCCTGTGAATTCCTGCTACTACTGATGCTGACCACAGGAGAGCTCACCAGATCCCAGCAACTACTTGGCCATGGCAGGAAAGGCCTGCACCCGGAGTTTGGTGAGGCCAAGTGGGTGCCACAAAAATGAGGCACCCAGAGTAAGGCTGGGCTAAAGCTGTAGTGCAGGCTCCCAGAGCTGCAAGCGTATGCTCCCTCAGCGGCAAACTGTGCTTACAGCAACAGATGCCACACTAGAATACAGAATCCCTGAAGACCCCACACAGGGTTCCCACAAGGAAGATGCACCAACTAGGAAGACCACTGCTGCCACTAGGCACCTGGTGACTACAGGGAACTGCCACAGGATCAGAGATACACCAGCAGCTCTGCCATCTTCCCTACCTTCATTCCACCCCTGGTAGCAGCTAGGGACAACTGAAGCAGCTGTTCAAGTCAGGGAGGAGTAGCAAAAAGAAGTCACCTCAACACCGATCTTGCCCTGTACTTGTCTGCAATTCCAGCACCAGGCATGAGCCAAGAGAGAAGAAAATCTATGACCCACAGGAGAAACACACAGAAAGATGGGGAGAGGTCTTCCATTCATCCTGCAACAGACAGGGTTGGGCCCAGCCCAAGCCAGAAGCCCAGAACAGAATCCAAGTCTGTTGTGGGTGTGGGTGTCAGGGACCCCAACAATTGAGCAATCATCTGTTGACTCCCTAGATACATTAGCAGGAAGCTAAAGCAGTGGAGGAGTCAAGACTCAACCCAGACACTCAGGCCCAGCCATAGACTGAGCCACATGCCTGCTGCCCCGGAGCCAATCTCCAAGCTTAGGAATCTGAGATTTATGTCATGGGATGTAGCAATGAGAGACCAACTGAATGAATTAGAGGTAAGTACAGCATTAAAAAGCCATGATATGAGGCCCAGTGGCATGGCCTAGCAGCTAAAGTCCTTGCCTTGAACGCACCGGGATCCCATATGGGCGCCGATTCTAATTCCAGCAGCTCCACTTCCCATCCAGCTCCCTGCTTGTGGCCTGGGAAAGCAGTCGAGGACAGCCCACAGCCTTGGGACCCTGCACCTGCATGGGAGACCTGGAGGAAGTTCCTGGCTCCTGGCTCCAGATCGGCACAGCACTGGCCGTTGCACTCACTTAGGGAGTGAATCATCGGATAGAAGATCTTCCTCTCTATCTCTCCTCCTCTCTATATATCTGACTTTGTAATAAAAATAAACAAATGTTTTTAAAAAAAAAAAGAAAGTCATGATATATTGCAACCTAAAATGTTCATTCCAAA
Source organism: Ochotona curzoniae (assembly GCF_017591425.1). Lineage (NCBI taxonomy): Eukaryota > Metazoa > Chordata > Mammalia > Lagomorpha > Ochotonidae > Ochotona > Ochotona curzoniae. Next base: position 2,722,924 of record NW_024466129.1, on the reverse strand, counting down.
ACAGTCATACACAACCATGTCACTTAGTCCCCAGGCTGGGAACTGAGGTTCACAGGCAGCGAACAACATACTCTGAACATACTACCACTGGTTGCGAGGCCGCAGATTCACAGCCTCAGCTCTGTGTGCCTGCATCCTTACTAACAACAAGCACTGCTCTCTAAAGGGCCTGCTGTGTTCACAGCAGCACACAAGTCTCCCTGCTCAGGGTCCCCTTCCAAGCAACAACAGGACTCAAAGAAATGAGCTCTTGCATTCCTTCCTACACTCCAGCCCCAACCCCAGCCTGTGGCGCACTCATTCAGACATAAATGGAGTGCAGATGGTTTTCAGAAAAAGTTCTGAGCGGATACAGAATACCACAGACCCCTGCCATAAACCACAGTGAGGCTGCCACAGCCCCGTCTTCCTGAAGAGGACTGGAACATGAGAAACTCCAGAAGCTCTTGGAAAAAGTCCTCCTGGAGACCGCTTGCGCTTCCTAATTGCAGCAAGATGTCCCGATTAATGCTAGTCTCTCAGATTCAACCCTCTGAGCTCAGACTTTCTTGGACAAGGTGATTGATCGAAAGAGGATGAGAACAGGGACATCCCCCACACTCTTGGTCAAATGTGAGGAGCCAGGCGCCGGCTCTCGCTGGAACACGTGGCAGGAGAGACTTTCCCGGTTGCCAGCCTAAGGAAAAGATGACTTCATCATCTCCTTTGCAATTCACAGTACACCACAGGCTGCTCTCTGCGAGAGACACGAGGGGTCCATACAGCCCCAGATTTCATAGGAGAAACATGCAGGACAATGTGTTTCCCATGAGGGGTGATGACTCTAGCGAGGAGTTTCTCCCAGAAAACGGGGTGAAAGATTCATAATGCGCAAGATGAAGGGCATTTACATAAAGGTAACAGGAACCCAAGTATCCCCCAAAATCATGGTTTTATTAAAGCTGATCATGTATTTAATTCTGACTGCTAGAGAGGGATGGAGAGGGGTGAGAAGGAGGGCAGAGGCACACTAAAGGTCAGGGATAAATGGTGCCTTGTAGTGTTTTCTTAAACCCTAACATCGCCAAGACTTCTCTGGAATGACCTTGGCCATGTCAGGAGGATGGACTCTGAATCCCAAGCCCCAGACCTGGATGGTCTTTAGGTCACCTCATTTTCTCCAAAAGAACACACTCCCTCCACCAGGAAAAACAAAACACAATTTACATCAAAGAAAGGAGTTACCAATTTCTAGCCACTATTACAGATCTTTTTACTTAAACTCGGGGGTTTTCTCTGGTTCCCTTATGACCTCATTCTGCCTTTGCAATTAACCACAAGCAAATGAGAGAACTGCTTTGGGTTTTAGCAAAAACTGCATTATGATGGATTTTTCCAATGGAATCTCTAAGAAGACATTCTGTCCCTAGATGATAGGGTAGACATCATTGAACCATGAAGGAAAATGAGGGTGGTGGGTAGCTAATGAGGCATCAGAGTCTCAAATGTGACTGGCAAACTCATTCCTTCTTCCTTGGCTCGCTCTTGCCACAGATACACAACTAAAGCCTCAAGAAACTCTAGGCTCTCTGACCCATGTACTTGGTCTGGGAGCACAAGTTTTTGAGTACCTGGGAAATCTGCACTAGCTCAACTCATCCTGGACTAGAAACTTAGACAGTTCACCCCCCGCCTTTCCTCTTTTGTGCTTGCCAGTCCATCCACTGTGCAAGGCAGCACTGCTCCTCCAACTCCAGTTGAATCAAGGACATTCTAGTTTCTGTAGCACTGAATCCTCTGGTCAGACATTGCATATCAGACAGACAGCTAGGTGTGGGCAAGAATGAAAATGTGGTTGTGTGTGACGAAGCTTCCTGGGATCACCTTCCAGGTCTATACTACCCCCCTCTCCTGATTGAGTAAGGTCCACTCAATGTGACCCCAGGGAATGCTTATATCCCCACACAATCCTCCTCCTAAAGCATGTTTTCCTTCAACCTCAAACACATACCACAGTCTAGAGAAGGTCAAGGGTGGTATCCCCAACTCCGCCTCAGGCTCAGTCACTTTTTCAGGGACAACCTGTTTGTTGAAACAAAACTCAACACATGGTGATGGCCATCGGGGTGCCCATGATGATTCTGGGGCTGCCATTGTCCCTGCACTTGGCTGGGCCAGGCTCTGTTCTAGGCACCGGGGAGGTCGTCAGTCAAAGCCTTTCATTTATGCTTCAGGAACAAACTACTTCCTCACGCCAGGGCCTTCTTACAGCTTCATGAGACAAGACTCAGCTGCAGGTGGGACCGCTTGGGGCTCCTCTTCCCTCTTCTCTAGGAAAGTGAGACCCGTGTTGCTGCTCTGAGTGTTCCCTCCTGAGTGGCTGTCCTTACACTGTCACCTGGACTCTGAGTCTGCCACACACACACACACCCAAAGGCCCCAAGTCAGGATCCTCCCTGGCCAGATGACAGATCCTGCGCTCTGCCCACTGCCAAGACACAGCAAAGTCTGAGCAGGTGTCATCTGACACCTTCTCCTAGAAGCCAAGCAGAATCTGGGCATGGCAACGAATGGCCATTCAGATGCGGTTAGTTATCTTCTTTGTGGTAACACTTGCCCTTCTTGTGCCTATACAAACACTCCAGTTTCTCAGGTTTCTAAGTAAAACCTCGCCTGTTACTATTCACTCTTTCTCCTTCCCCGCCACCCCCTGGCTCCCTCCCAAACACAAAAATTAATAAACATAACAGACCTCCCAACACTAATCTATCACATCATTTCTGAAGATGTTTCAAAAAATATTTTCTTTGAAGCATTGTAAGGATAATTATATGGAAACTTGGGAGAGAGAAGTTGTCCTCTTACAGATAATCATTAAAACCTGCAAAAGTCAATGTTTGGGTCAACCACAGAGCTCTTCAAAGGTGCATGCAGGCATCTTCCTAGTTAGCACGTACAAAGCACAGGACAAGGAAAGTCCAAACGGTCCCTTGATCACAGCTACAAGCTCTGCCTTAGCGTCTGCAAGAACAGTCATGTAAATGACCCCCCGACCACTGTCAGGAGAAAAGGGGCTTCGACGTCCTAAAGAAGTCAACAGAGAAAAACCATGAGGGCATGAGAGACTGGAAGGAGACCTTTTAGCCAAAATATTTTACTCCAGGTAGAATCCAGTACATGGCAGACTGTATTACTCTAGATGAGAAGAGACTAGACCCATTCCTCTTGGGCATCCAAGTGACCCCAAGTTAGGACATGCCACCCTGGTCCCGGGCAACAGCTCCTAGTTACGGTTCAAGTCCTCAGGGTGATGATGGGAAGCCACTCACACTGCCTTGATGGAGCGTGAGGCCAAGGAGATCTAAGCCTTGTCCTGGAACCGTCACCACCAAGCCAGCTTGCTCCCTTCACTGGCAAAGCTGCTGCCAATAGTGCCCTTACCTGGGAAGCTGCAGGGTTCCTCTTCCAACCTTTCTGCCCCCTCTGAGCCAGGTCCTGGTGCTGCAGACCTCAGCGCTGGTCTGTCCCCTGCTCTCTCGTCGTCTCCTCAGCTTCCCTCCCTGGGTTTAAATCCTGCCTGGGCCAGAGGAGGAGCCAAGGGGGAGTCCTGGGCGTTAGTCTCCCGTCCCAGCAGGGACTCTGCTAGGACCCAATCAGCAATTCCTTCTCTTATTCTAACCAGGAAAGAAAAAAATATATATACATTTCTTTCTTCCCTTTTATTTCAATTGCACAGCAGCTAAAAATGTCAGACTGTTTCCATTTAAGTGGATCCAAAATAAGGGTATTAACGGGGATTTTCTGACCCCAAGCTGGGTCTTGGGGTTAGAAAGCATGTTTTTATAATATCTCTCTCTCTCTCCTGTTTCAGGCATTTGAGAATGGGGACTTTGCCATTTGAAAATACAAAAAGACCTTTAACACAGAGAGAAGGAAGCAAAGATCCTTAGAGACAGACCCTGTGCTCTGAGCCCCACCTCCTCCTTCCAGCATGAGTGGCAGGCAGGGCTTTGAAGGACTGAGGGAAAACAGCAGCCCTGGACATTCAATCACACTCCCCCGGTCCCCCACATCTTTCCAGATGTTGCCCCCACACTAGCCGTAGAAGGGTTTCAGAGCTAGGAAAGCATAACCGTTGCCCTTTGGGGGCCCACTTTCTCTTCTGTGGCTCAAATGGACACACTTTCATCCCTTCTATATGCTACAACTGTTTCAGTAGCTTGTGGGCTCACAACTGTGGATCCTCCTGTTCTTTGTGTCTCTCCTGCCCTACCTAGAGCAGATGCTGGAGGACCAGTCCACCTCAGAGCAGAAGGAGCCCCATGTCTCCTCTCCACTGGGTGGGCATCAAATTGTTGTTGGCGGAAAAGAAGAGAAGGGAGAGGAGAGATAGAAGCTGAGAGAGCTGCTCCCAGCAGTTCCAGGCTGGGCCAGAACCCAACTGCTTGGATCAAAGCCTGTGTATGACACTTGCAAATGGTCTTTGACTTATGCACTCATGACTCAGTTTGCGCATCACTAAATTAGAATAATACGAATCTTCTGAGCTTTGAATGAGTTGAAACACTTGAAGAATTTAAAGTGATACCAAGGATACAAAGCAGACTTAATGAATATTAGCTTCTATTATTGGGATTAATTATCACTTCTAATCCTTCTTATATCTCCTACTAGTAAACTTTTTATAATCCCCACCTCAGTCCAGAAGAGTTTATAACTTCTTAACTCATAACTTCTTCTCTTATAACCATAAGCAGTGCTGTAATCAGCCCCTAGATTGAAGGCCAGCTGTACACAAGGTGGCTAATATGGGGTCTCATCAGAAAGTCCCCAAACCCGATTGGCAGCAATCCAGAACAGATGAACTATCAAAACTGTTTGAGCAGGACCCTTGGAGCGTGCCTCATGTTGGGGATGGGGGATGGGTGGGAAGTTGGGTGGGGCTTTTCCCTTTGCTACTTCCCTAACCCCAGATACAGGGAAAAATGATTGTATTAGTGTGGAAACAATGATATTACCCACTTTCACCCTCTAGCCCTTGACCCTTTGTACCCTAATCAACTATTAAAATAAATTAACAAAAAAAAAAAAAAGAAAGTCCCCAAACCCCAAGCATCTCTTTTCTTCCTTAGAACTTTTATAACTGCTTCCTAAGTAGGAAGCACTCCAATGCTGGTAGCTGACACTGATGTTGGATGTCATTTCTGCTGTATTTAATTGGCCAGAATTCAGTCACGTATCCACACACAGCTGCTGAAGAGTCTCATAGTGTGTGAGATCAAGTGTCCATTTGGAACTCAGGAGCTTTGTGAGTAAAGGAAGGGATGGAGACGGACTTGATGGACAGCTTCAAGTATGCTGCTGGGCCTGCCCAAACACCACTGGCAAAATGTTCTCCCCGAGTCAACAAATCTCATCACACTGGTCACTGACCAATACTCTCCAGAAACTCTTCCTACTGACAGGATTGAGCTTTCATGCTATGGGGTAGGCATTTGGTACAGTGGCTAAGATGTCTCAGGAAATAATACCGATTTTTCATATCATAGTGCCTGGTTCAAGGTCTGGCTCTACTTTTGATTCTGGACCAAGGCTGCAAACAATTTCTTCTAAATCAAGTAGCCCTGGCTGGCACCTGAGTTTCAGTATTTCTTCTCATTTGAGAGCCCTGCAATGAGATGCTTGCTTGTGTCTGTACAGACTCCCTAGCTTCAGTGTAGGCTTCTGGATGATGAGGGTTATGTCTTCTATTACCCTAGTAGATGTATGGCAAAGTGCATGGTAACTTACCCAGAACTCCATTACAATAGATGCAGGCAGGTTCCCCAAAGGTACTAGACCCAAACCACAGTGGTCGGCACAGATTTGTCTATCTCTCAAATAATCTTACCTTTCCTCTTTCCAAAGTAAATGCCAATTTTATTTCAATATCTAATTCCTTCTTCTTGGTTTAGGACTTCAAGGAGTGGGTTCTCCTCTAAAGCCACGGGGTCAATATTATCACTCCTGCCGGTGACAAATTAGGGAAAGAACTTGCAATGCATTTGGGTCAATGAGACACGAAGAAGAGAAAGCTAATAATGATTCAAAGAAAGATTACTCAAAAGAAGAAAAAGGTAAGGAAGAGACGGATATTGTCGTATCTGTGTGGATTGGCTGGTATTTCTGCAGACACCCTGTGACCAGTCTTAAGGGGTGCTGGCCAAAGATGAAGAAGCAAAAGATGGTTTTCCTCTCTCCCTCTTGGGGTAAGTGCTTCTGTGGGAAGAAAGCCAAGGAAGAGACGCCTAACCATCCCAGCTGAGGCCCCAGATACCCAAATGAGACCAGCAGTCCCAGGTGAGCTACCCCAGCTCAGTCTAGCCCAGACTGCCAACCAAAGAATTACAGGCGAATAAGTGACTATTTTTAAAGTCACTACATTTTAGAGACATTTGCTATGCAACAATGGAAAAATGATACAGCAGCCTAACATGTTTTGTCCCAATAGAATAGTATAACTCATCCCAGAATAACCTGGAAAAAGAGTTTGGTTCAAGTGATGATTCAACCAACATGTTATTATATCATCTTCTTTTATTCAAGAAAAATATAGGAAAAAGCATTTCAGCTACAGTCATCTGACATCATTTTCAATTGTGTTTGCCTGGAGAAATCACCAAAAACCCAACAGGCCAATGTGCTGGCTCTGGGGAAACCTGAATCAGTTGTGTCTAGTTTGGAGACCCAGAGCCGGCCTCATCTGGTTTTGGTCTGTTTCAGTTGGTTGGAAGATATGTCTTAGTATCTTTCATCAGGATTCTGCTGAGCCTAAAGGAACTGAAATAAAACCTGCACAGATCTCTACAGTCAAGAACTTGTCTCAGCAACATCTGTCTGTCTGTCTCTCTCTCTCCTCTCCAGGCTGTAAACTGTAATATTTCCTCTACCGCAGGATCATTTCTTGCTTGTTCCCCTTGTAGACTCTTCAGAAGTCAAGCTTCTGATCATGTTTACAGGGCTAGTCTCTCTTTAGCTTCAGATGTACAAGAATACTCCTACAAAAACAGACACCAGATGATGGAATTCAGCAAAGAAGAAGCTTTATTACTCCCTTCAAGGCAACACAAGAACCAGATTCTTCTGTCAATGTTTTCTTCTCTCACGTCAATATTTTTTTATATCCATCTCAGTAGAAGTCAATATCTTCTTATTAATCTCCTTAGGCAGTAACAGTTGATATTAGCCAATGACCTGTAGCGTGAGGCACCAGAGACATGGATTTACAGCTAGCAGCTTAAAATCTTATAAGGAAGAGCTGTTTGGTCTTTACGAGGCTCCTCGAGTATCTTTTGCTCATAAGTTGCTATTTTTAAGACATCACTAATACTTGGATTATTAAAGCAACACATGATTATAGACTGACTACAAAATGCAGAAAAAATTTAAAAAGGGAAATCAACATTTCCTATAATTCCAAGAAGCAACTACCAATTTTTTCTACAGATATATACATACGTGGACAGATATACACCCATGGATAAAAGATTAGGGATACACCTTGTGGCACAGAGAGGATGAAGTTTCCACTTACAGTGCCAATGTCCTATATCAGGGGCTGTTGCAATGGGTCAGTTGGCTAATAATCCTCCAATTCCAAGCACTGGCATGCAGTATGGACACTGGTTCTAGTCCCTGTGGCTCCACTTCCCACCCAGCTCCCTGCTTATGGCCTAGGAAAGCAGTAGAGAATGGCCCAGGGCCTTGGGACCATGTGCCTGTGTAGGCTTCTGGGTTAGGATCGGCTCAGCTGCAACCATTGAGAACATTTAAGTAGTGAACCAGAAGATGGAAGATCTTTATCTGTCCTTGTCTCTGTAAATGTGCTTTTCTAATGAAAATAAATGAGTGTTTTTTAAAAAAAATATTCTATTTCATAGAGAATGTTATTTTGCTTTTTGCTTTCTGTACACATCTTCTCCAAGACATGGGCTGTATTCCAGTACATTTGTCCTTTGGTAACCATGGTGTTGGTTCCGTGTCACTACAAATATCAAAATCTAAAGATGCTCAGGGTTTTTTTGTTTGTTGTTTTGTTTTTATACAAAATGGCCTTGTATTTGCATATAACCTATGCACATATTCTCATGTACTGTACATTAACTATGATTGATATTAGATTGCTTGTCATACAAATACAATTAAGTGCTATATATGTGACAAATTTCTTCAATATATCCAAAGGCAATGAAAATTCCACAAATATACCATAGTGAAAGGTACTGTTTTGTCTACCTCCAAAAGCCTTAATACTCCTTTTTTTCCCAGAGAAAACTGATTTCCTTTCAGCATCCGCTCCCTTGCCCTGATCTTGCAGGAACAGCTGCAATTGGATAGGAAATAATGATCAAACCAGCCTGTGCATGCTAGATTCATATCTTATTTTCAAGCAATTCTAATCCATAGTTGGTTGAATTCGTAGCTGTGGAACTCAAGGACAGACAGCCTATCGCACACACATCTAACACACGACGGAAGGGACTCCTTGCCATCAGAGAAAGGAATTTGGGGGATTCATACGAATGTTATATAAACTGATTGTGGCAATTGTCTCAGCACTTTATACATTTAGCAGAACTCATCAGACTGCATATTTTACAAGAGTAGATTTTAAGATACACAAGTCGTGTCTCAGTAAACTTGACTCAAGAAATAGAAGATCTAGTAAAATCACTACACAATCTGACTCAGTTTTGCCCAGGTCTGCACTTCATTGCTTTCAATATTTAAGATGATTTGTTTGAAAGGCAAAGTTATAGAAGCAGTGGGGTTGGGAGAGAGAAATGGAGCTCTTTCATCTATTAGTTCATGCCCCAAAATGGCTGTAACAGCCCCAGCTGAGCCCATTCAAAGCCAAGAGCCAGTGGCTTCTTCTGGATCTCTCATCTGGATCTCATCTAGATCTCTCCTTTCCCTAAGCTCTTGGGCCATCTTCTGCTACTTTCCCAGGTGCATTAGCAGGGAGCTGGATAGGAAGTAGAGCAGCTGGAACTTGAACCAGCACCCAAATGGGATCCTGCAGGCAGCAGCTTTACTTGTTATGCCACAACAATGGTCCTGATGCTCAGGCTTGGCAGCACGCAGGAATCACCTGGGAGTTTTGAACAAGATAAGCCAGCAGTACTTATCTTGTGAAGTAGGGGAGGAGGGGAACCAGAGACTTTAACTTCACTGTCTCAGGGTCAGGCCTAAGCACTGTGGGTGGTTGGAGCCACCTGGGTGGTTCCAAAGTGTGCAAATGTTGGAAACCACGTGGTTCCCACAGTAAGTCATTTAGGCTAAGAATAAGGGAAAAGAAATAATGGGATGTGTTAACTTCTCAATCATAAAATAGTTTTATGAATTTTTGAACTAAATATATATTAGTCCACTTCTGTTTTTTTGTCCCTTTCCTGCGAAGCCCAGCAAAAGTCATACAACTAATTTTATTGGGATACAATTCACTTAACATGAAGTTAATCCATTCACACTGTACTATTTAATGATTCTCAGGATATTAACAAGGTTCTTCAGCCATCAGCATTCTCATTAGGAACATTTTCATCAAGTCAAAAGAAATCCTGACCTCAAACCTAGCAACAGTTATCTTTCATTTCTCACAGTGACAACCAGTAATCTATGCTACCTATAAATCTGCTAATTCTAGAAATTTCATGTAGCAATTATTTTTCCCACATATGATGTCCTGTCACTGGATTATTTCACTCAGTAATATTTTCAAGATTCATCTTTTTTGAAGCATGCATCAGAACTTTCTTGTTGCTAAATATTATTCTATGATATGGACATGCCACGTTTTGTCAGCCCATTCATTCATCAGTTATGGAAAGTTGAGTCGCTTCCACCTTAGGACTTTAATAAATAATGCTGCTGTGAACATTTTGTCCAAGTTTTTGTGCGGATGTATGCTTTGTTTGTCTTGTGTGTTTACCTAGAAATAGACTCGCTTGCCAGAACAAATGGTAATTTTATGTTTACTGTTTGGGGAACTGCTCAACAGTCCCATGGTAATGTACAGACATTCTGATTTTCCCACGTCCTCGTCAACACCTGCTGTGATCTTCTTTTCAGTATAGATATCCCGTGTGTGATAGAATATTGATGTGCATTAATCACTGAAGTGATTAATGGCGCTAAGCAGCTTTTCATGTACTGATTGAATATTTGTATATTTCCTCACAGAAAGGTCTATTCACATCCTTTCCTCACTTTTTAATTAGGTTATTTGTCTTTCCATTATTGAGTGGTAGAAGTTCTTTCGTTAGCCAGAACACTAGACCCTTAGTAGGTATTTGATTCATGGGTATTTTCCCCTATTCATTAAATGTCTTTTCCCTTTTGTTGAAAATATCTTTTGAAATATATATATATATATATATATTAGAATATATATATTTTAAAATGTCCACTTTATTTTTTTTTAAGGTTTTACTACTTGTGTTTTAGTTAGAAGAAACCATTAACTAATCCAAGGTCAAATTTTCTTCTAAGTTTTTGTACCTTTAACTCTTACATTTAGGTTGATGATTCTGTTTTTTAAACATATTTTTATTTCCTTTGTAAGGCAGAGAAACAAAGGGGTCATTTGCACATGCTCACAAAAGCCAGGGCTGGGCCAGGCCACAGCCTGGAGCCCAGAATCACAGGAAAGTCTCCTGCGCAGGTAGTAGGAACCCAAGTCCTTGAACCATCATCTCCTGCCTCCCAGGAAGATTCGCAGGAAACAGCTCGACAGGAACAGCCAGGATTTGACCCAGACGCTGCGAGCTGGGACACAGACATCCCAGGCACCAACTGCCGCACCACTGCCCACCCTCAGTGGTCCACTCTGAACCATTAACTACTGAACCACTGCCCGCCCTCAGGGGTCCACTCTGAACCACTAACTACTGAACCACTGCCCGCCCTCAGGGGTCCAGTCTGAACCACTAACTACTGAACCACTGCCCGCCCTCAGGGATCCACTCTGAACCACTAACTACTGAACCTCTGCCCGCCCTCGGTGGTCCACTCTGAACCATTAACTACTGCCGCACCACTGCCCACCCTCGGTGGTCCACTCTGAACCATTTCTGTGATGGGAGATATAGGTCCAACACCATTCTTCTCATGTGATTATCCACTTGTCCCAGCATCATTTTATGCAGATAATTCTCTCTTCATTGACTTGTCTTGATCATCTTCTTGAACATTGTAGCCATCTGCATTTTCAAAAAGCATTGGTATCAGCTCACCTGGAAGACTTTTACACATTCTGTTAACACTGTTAGGAGCACCAAGACCAATTGTCTGTGTCTACAGACAAGCAGACCTGGCTTCTAACACTGGTATCTTCTGTGTACTACGTTTCTACAGGTCCCTAACACACACTTTGATAAGCTGGTCATGAGGTTCATCAATTTAATAAGCAGAGCGTAATTTGTCTCTGAGCAAGCTGATGGCTCTGATTTAAGTGGATCTCCTGGTCAGTCAGAAAGAATGATGTGTACAAGCTGATAGTGTTAAAATCAGAATTAGAAAGGAGACCCTTAGGAGACCTGAACCAACACAGCCACTTCTCCCCCATAACTCATAATTAAAGAGTGATTTATTCTAAGCCAATCAGAGTAATTACTCCCTGACATGGTTCAATTTAGGAAATGATGTCCGACCACCCAATTCCGCCAACTGGAAAAGCTTCTCACAAAGAAGTATTGGTCCTTCTTCTAGCAGCCGTTGTCTTTCCTTCCTGGGATGTGGCAGCCAGCTTGTCACCATGTGGAAAAGTCAAACATGACAGGGCAGAAGTAGAGAAGAGCCTCAGGTCTTGATGTTTTCCAGCCTTGAGGATTTCTGATTTATCTGAGATTATTTATTTCTCTGTTATGTAAGCAAATTTGTTGGGATGTTATATTAATTGTATTCAAACCATTCTAGCAAATACACAATTCTCAATGCATAGAAGATGCCCTGTAGACCACAAAACTCCCAGAAAATTATGCAGTTGGGCACAAGGATCATAGGAACTTCCCAACTCACCTGGAACCTGCAGAGTCCTATGCCTCCAGCTGGACCTCCACCAGTCTTGGCTTCTTCAGCAAACACAGCATTCTTAATGCTTTTCTAGAAAGAGAAGAGAGTGTTGGTATCGATACGTTCGATATTTGCCTATCTTCGAAGAATGTTTGGCTATGAAGGAAGTGCTTTTGTGTTCTCCGTGGGATGCTGGATTGAGAGGAAGCCGGGGAAGGCTGCAGGCAGAAGAGTCTCCAACCTGAGGGTGCTGGTCCTGCCTGGACGTGGGTCCTACTCAGTGCTCATCCTCCTGCTCGGAAAAGATTACAGTGCTAGGTGGGAGCCAGTTTTTGCAGGCTTTCAGGCAGTGTATCCGTCTCTTCTCTTCCCAATGCCTCACTCAGAGACATCACTGTAGCAGCTTCCCATCAGCCATTGTGGAAGTATTTATGCCACAGAAATCAGAGCAGGGCTGGAGAGCTGGCTGTTAAACATTACTAGCACACCACTGGCAATTGCTTCTAAGTTGATGCAGGGATTAGCGGTTCCTTATACCAAAGTATCATAACATCTCTTAAATTTCATGGGTGTAAATTAGAAAGGATAAAAGATCCCAGTATGCCTCCCTGAAAATAAGTAACTGCTTTTTAAAAAGTTGGAAAGTCCATTTTTCCCTACCCGCTAAGTCACAGCCCCCCTTGTCAAACGCCCTCCCGCCCCTCGCCCAGCCAGGCCACGCTGCGTGCATTATATTATTGTTTTAAACATAACTTTGATTCTCTGTACTAGCCCTATGGCCAATGTTCTATGATTGGAGCTTTGTTCTTTTGCTGTTTTCTCAGAGGATAGGGTTACAGCAGGCAGCCGTTCCATCCCAAGCCAGAACAAAGTTATGGGTAACAACTGGGTCCTGCTGGATAACTGCTAAGGAAACCCACTTGAGGCCATCTGTGTCTCGGTACGAGCCCGTGGGGTTGGTTCCCTGAAGGAAAGGGAAGCAGCTTCCCAGACACAGCCCTGGGAAGCAGCAGTGATGGGTCTGCAGTGGGGTCCTGCCGCCATACGCGGGGTCTATACTGAATCCCCAGCTCCTGGCCCTGGCTTCAGGCATGGCTGGCACTCAGGCAGTGAGCCAGAAAATGGGAACAGTGTCTCTCTGTCGCACACATTTTAAAAAAAAATTACTAAAAAGTATTAATGATGATCTGAACTGTTGTAAAATGACATCAGTAAATTTGTTCAGTGCAGGGTTGCTATAAACATTGTCTCTACAAACAGTATTGGTAACATATAATTAAGCCAAGCATGATAGTACAGGTTGGGTGAATGTGGAGAAGACCAATGTCATGGTAATTCTATACATCCGCCACTGGAGTCTCAAGCTAAAGACAGATTTTTTGCAGTTTTAGAATGTTTCAGATATGCAAAAAGATGTAGACAAATTATTTCAAACACTCCTGTATCCTTATCCAGATTAGAAAATAAAATAGTGGACCTGGCACCATAGCCTAGTGGCTAAAGTCCTCACCTTGCACACACCAGGATCCCATATGGGTGCCAGTTCATATCCAAGCTCCTCCACTTTCCTTCCAGCTCCCTGCTTGTAGCCTGGGAAAGCAGTCAGGGGCAGCCCAAAGCCTTGGGACCCTGTACCTACATGGGAGACCCAGAAGAGACTCCTGGCTCCTGGCTTCCGATTGGCTCAGTTCTGGCTGTTGCGATCACTTGGGGAGTGAACCTCCTCTCTGTATATCTGACTTTCCAATTAAAAAATGAAATAAATATTTTTTAAAAGAAAATAGTATATAAGCCGTTGAAGTTCCTCAACCTGCCTCCCCAATCCTGTTACTTCTCCCAGAAAGAAGCAGTTTCTCAAAATTGAGATTATCATTCCAGTGCACGTTTCCACATGTCTGAAGCATCTACTTGCAAGATCAAACACAGCTCCTTTGCTGACATACTTCTGCTTTCATATATTCTAACAGTTTTATTTTGAGAAAAACAAACTTCATTTCCCTCAGCATTGCCCTCTGCAGATTGAGTTGGTACTTAAATCTACATAATTCAAGACTATCAGACAACAGTAATTATTTTAAGGTGGCCATTATGTCCTGACATGCTATTTTTTGTGGGGAACACAGCATATTCTTGCAGTATGAATATTTGTGCTTCTCTAATAACTTTCTAGTATTCTGATATGTTATGGCTTATGTAAGGAATATTCCTGCAGAGTCTGTTGTTATAAATAAACAAATCGTTAGAGAAGGATGCATTTATATAAAGAAGGATTCAACAGGAAATCTGTTGGCCTCCTGTGAGGGAAAGCCCAAGCCAGGGAAGAAGCCAGTCCTGTCAGCACCCCCTGATCCTGGCCTGTGGCCCCCGTAACCACAGGTCAGCCGATGCTGTTCAAATCCTGGGCCTGTAGCACTTTGCTACTGCAGATCATGAAGAATAACGTGCAAGAACACCGATGTAGTCACAGTATTGAGTTTTTCTATCCCGAGTATCTTACTTCTTTGAGTTTGCCTAGTTTTTATTGTTCTCCAGGTGTAGGGGTTCACTCCTCTCCCTCCTTCCGCTTCTCCACATTTCCCTCTCCTATTTTGCCCCTTGCATTATCGCAATGGTATAGCCGTTAGTACAAGTGGCAAGTGCAACTTTCTAAGTTTAAATGACATGATAAGCACAGGCAAAGGTGAAAAGCCTAGTCTCACAATGTAGAGGTATATTTATAAGCTTCACTGGGAGCCCTGCTTTTATTCAGAAACAGTGATGCATGGTGTGTAGTGCCTTTAGTTCCCGGTATGCTAGCTCCTCTGCACAGTTCATGTATGTGGATACACATAGATACAAATGTGTGTGTGTGTGTGTGCTGTGCTTTATGCATGGGCTATCATATCATAGGAAACATCTGTACTTTGTTTTCCCAGCTTTTCTCTATTCACTATGTGTTAGCCCTCTTTTTAAAAGGACAAATATTAAATGTTTCCAACCGTGCCCTTCAACAGCCACATGAGTACTCTCCCTGGCTTTTTCCTCCAGTATTCAAGGTTGGATGCTGCTAACTTCCGGGTCAGATTCCACAATGATTGAAATACTGAACAACAAACAGCGGAGAGAGGACCACACTGTGCTTGCCCACAGTCAGTGAGGCTGGAGGTGCTTGCATGCTTGGGAGGATCCTGGGCAAGACCTGGTTCACAGCCCTGTCTCCAAGCAACGGTAGTGCTACACTGGGTACGTGGTTGGTCCAGCAACCTGAGTGGCACTCAACCCGGGGTCACAGGGAGTAGAGGTGGGAATGGGGAGTGACCAGCCTTAGCCCTGTCCAGTAAAACCTCCCAGACATTGAAGTTGTAACCTATAATGTTTGGGAGGAAGCTACCAGTGATGTTCATTCTATCATCCCAACACTTAGCGTTATGCCAGCTACCTATACCGCACTTAGCAAAGAGGCCCGAGTGCATGTACCGTTTCCTTGTACCCCAACCACTACTGTGTGCCGCTGCAGCAGCCACTGCTGAGTGTTTTGTAAACAGGGAAACAGTATGGTGAGGGAGATCATTTTAAATGCACATGAAGCTGGACGGGCACGCCCTACCATGTTACCATGTTGGTCTCTGGGTACTGAGATGGTAAACAAATGCTGTTTTCCTTTCTGTCTCACTCAGATATTTTACAAACATCCAACCATAAATGTGAGTTATTTTTAATCTGAAAAGAAAGTAATTGAGTTGCTTCCTATTTATTCCTTATCGGTAGCTGAAAATTCCCTTCGCTCTGTAAGTTCCTGACCAATTTCTTGGGCTAGCTTTCTGTCCCTGGGGTTCTTTCCTACACGTGAGAACAGGCATCCTCCCTGCTTGCTCACAGACGTTTCCCAAGCACAGGGATCCACAGATATCCACAGGCAGTGTTGGGACGAGCCGACAACAGCTCTGACAGATGCAAGATCGCAGGCCAGTCAGGAGGCAACTTTGGTCACCTGGATGAGGGATTAAATGTCCCCAGACTAGAGAAAAAAAGACTGCTGTGGAGAAACGACAGGATAGAATCTACAAAACCTGCTGACTACCCAGGTTCATTCCAAAAGCAGCAGAGATTGGGGAATATCTGGAGATGGAACTAGAGCTAATGGAATTGGCTGATAGCTTGAACAAAGGGATGATGGGATGGGGGTCTCCAGGAAGCCTCATGAGATTTATCTCAGCAGCTACTTGTGAACTGACAAGATTTCCTGAGATGGGAGAGTGGTAAATGATTAGAACTCCAATTCGGATAGCAGTAGGCATGCTAGGGTGAGAAACGCAAGCTGGATCCCAGAATCAGCACAGGAGTCACCCCTGTGAGTGAACCAAATCTGAAGGAATTGCCATGTTGGCATGCTGAGTGTGAGGTGCTCATTGAGATACCCAAGACATGCCAGTGCGATTATATAGGTCTAGACTTCAGGGGAAATTTTCTGGATGCAGATAAAGATACGGACACAGTGGGGATGGTTGAAGCCACCAGAATGACTGAGAAAAAGCAACAGTCTACACAAAACAAGGAGTTGAGCTAAGTGAGACGCACACTGCGAGTTGAGTCATGTCGGAGCCCAATGGTCCTGGAATGCGTGGAGATGTGCTGCTCACAGAGTGCGAAGCCTCCTGAGAAGCAATGTGGGTCAAGGGCCCCGAAGTGAGACTTGGGGTTAGGAAGAAGACAGAGACATTATAAGAACACATTTCTCATCAAAAACTGATTTCTAAGCTGAATCTCCACCAATGGCAGTAAGCTGCAGCGTGAACCCAGGATGTCAGGGTTGCCATTATTTTTGCTTGCTTCTTGTAACCACACCATTGGCAATGACAAATGACAAAAAAAATCCCCAAGAATCCTGCTGATGCAGCCAAGTCCACACACCAAGCACAGCTCAGCCGACAGCCTCGACAGCTAAGCTCTGTCACAGGCCTGGGTGCCGCACAACCTCGGGCTTTGCCCTCGTGTTCCAGAAGCAACCATAGACACGAGCAGAAACACGTCTCTCCAGCTTTCCATTACAGCGTTCCACGGGGGCAAGAACACAGCCTGAGGCGTGGGGGACTCAGACAACATGACTACTAAACCTTGGCAGCCTTTCCTTCTGCCATACCACTGTGGTTTGGGATGAAGTCTAAAGAGAAACTTCAAAAATGATTACAAATGACGGCTCTGGCAAAACCAAGCCACAGTGAGGGTCAGAAAAGTCCCGGGTTTTGGCTGAAGGCGGGATGGCACGGTGACTGTGTGAGCCCGAGAGCAGAGGGAAGCACCTGGGCACAAATCTTGGTGGACAGCAGCTTAGTAGTGAGCCCCGTGCTCATGCAGGGGACTGAGCTTGGCGTGAACACTCTGCAGGCACACCATGTGAGATTGCCTTCACAAAGTCCTCCGGTTCCAGCCATGGACTGAAGCCAGACACTGCAGAGACCCCACTGACAGGTGAGGCAGACAGGTCCACTGCCCCGTGGGCCATGGCTGGCCCTGCTGGGAGCCGGGGTGGGGGAAAGGGGGAGCAAAGTAAGCACAGATGATGGTTAAAAGAAAATCATCAAGCTTTTCTTTCTAGTCAGTTACTTTGTGCTGGATTTCTCTTCCCAGTGGAAGAAGAGTAACTCAGGGTAGAAGTTACTTGAGGCAAGACATCTCCTTCGGGAGATGTAGAGGCCAGAGCCTGAGACCCAATATCCAAACATACACCTGTAGCTGAACCTGCTAGGGACCCCAGAAAGCACCATAGTGGAGCAGACAGGACCCTGCCTCTCTTGGCTCAAGGTAAGGCCCAGTGTGTCCCAGGGAACCAGAGGAATCGTAGACCTGAGTCTGAGTCCTGGCTCCAGCCCTAATCCTTGCACCTTCTGGGTGAGCCGTCTGGGAGGCAGGGCCGATGGCTCAGTGCGTGGGTCCCTGATGCCCACTCAGACACCAAGTGGAGCTCTGGCTCTGCTTTCAGCCTGGCGCAGCCCTGGCTCTTGCAGACAGTTGGAAGTGAACCTGCCGATCGACGATTCTGTCACTCTCGCTTCCCGAACAAACAGCTTTCAGGAAGCCCCAGGTGAAAGAGGACCAAGAAAGAATCCTAAAGGAAATCTAAGGTCTAGGCTATAATATCAAAGCCGGAGGGAAGGGAAGATACACACCATTCTCCCTGGCCCCGTCCTGAACACCAGGCACCCTATTGTAGCCACTGCTGCTGAGCTCACATAGCTCATGGTTGCCCAAAGAGCAGGATGTTACAGAGGAGTAGAGCCACAATGGCACAGGGCAGTCGGGTGAACAGACGAGCAGCCCTCACCTTGCCTGGACATGCATCTAAAGCCTCCTGGACAAGAGGTTGCAAGAGTTTTGAAGACAAAAACAACATGGTCACACACACACATGTGTACAACATGGGCCTCCTGCGCCACCTATTGCATATGGTAGATGCAGAATAATGTCTGCTGAGTGAGGCCAGTGTTGGGTCACAGAGGGTTACATGGCCTCCTGTGATATTGGCATCCCACAGAGAATGCCAACTCAAGCCCCAACTACTCTACCTACTGTCCTTCAGATACCAGTGGAGGGCCCGGCACAATAGTGTGGCAGTTAAAGTCCTCACCTTGAACGTGTTAGAATCCCATATGGGCACCGGTTCTAGTCCCGGCAGTCCTGCTTCCCATCCAGCTCCCTGCCTGTGGCCTGGGAAAGCAATCAAGGATGGCCCAGTGCCTTGGGACCCTGCACCCGTGTGGGAAACCCAGAAAAATCTCCTGGCTCCTGGCTTCGAATTGGCTTAGCTCCAGCTGTTGCAGCCACTTGGAGAGTAAACCGCTGGGCAGAAGGTCTTCCTCTCTGTCCCTCTTCCTCCCTGTATATTTGCCTTTCCAATAAAAATAAATAAATCTTTAAAAAAAAAAAAAAAAAGACACCAGTGGAAGGAGGCCCAAGTGCTTGGGTCCCTGCCAGTATGGGAGAGATCCAGGCAGTTCTTGCTCCCTGACCTTGCCAGGAATTCATCTGTTGGATTCCTGTTTATCTGTTACTGCTGAGGCCACTCGGGGAATGTTCTAGAGGATGAAAAATCTCTTCTCTGTATCTCTCCAACTCTGTCACTTGCCTTTCACACAAATAAATCTTTAAGACCTAATAAAATGAAAATTGAGGCTGCTGAGCAGCCACAGGAGCCAGTTACTGCTCTGTCTCGCATTGCTTCCTCTGCTTCCTTCCAGAACTACTCGTTTTCCTTCCCTGGAAATGCCTGGAGCGTTGCATCTGGGGTTGAGGTTTGATCAGCTGGGTGCCAGCAGATACAAACAGTGGCATTTTAGACATGAGCGAGTCCTGGAGAGGACAGCCTGACCCAAGCCACGGGGCTGACCACGGTGATCAGAGCAGAGTGTGTGCTGAGCGCTCCCTGCATCCTAGCAGCTGCACCAAGCACTCTCAGCATGACACACGCCGAATCCAAGTCTTCAACAAGATCAGAGAGGTGGGGAGTGCACAGTGAAGAGTCGAGCGGCCAGACACAGAGCTGTGTAACTTGTTCAAAGTCCCAGAGCAGCACATCTGGTGGAACAACCTGCAACCCGTACTGCCTCCCGCCCTAGGGCTGAAAACCAAGGGCAGTAGCATCCTGATTGGAAACCTGATGTGACTAACGCATGTATCACTTGACAATGGATACACTGAGAGAACTGTGCTGTCAGATGTTTCCTCTGGTGGGCTGGATGGTCTAGCCTGCTGCACATCCACGCTATAAATCTACACAGCATGTGACAGCTCTGAAATACCGCAGGCAGCTTTAACCTATGGTAAATGAATCTGAACGTGACAAAACAGAAAAGATACAGGGAAAATAGGAGACAATAGGAATCCTTCAGCACCATTATAATGGGGACATCATCATATAATGTGATCCAGTACAGATCAAAATAACATGGAGCTTATGATTTTGCTAGCATTAACGATAAATAGTGTTGATCTCTCATTCTTTCCCAATATTAAGCAACAGCGATCAGAAGCCAACCTACTACCGGGGTGTGATAAGAGCAAAGGCTCGTGTGGCAGCTACGCACACCCCACATTGGAGAAGTAGCCACGTGTGTGTGGGACTCTTGTCTCATCTTCATTACATCAGCTTTTCCTACTGGGTCACCGTTTCCCCTCATCACTGCAGAGCCTCCTGCTCTTCCAGAAGCCGACCCTGTGGTTAACCCCTGAGGCATGAGGTTGAGGTTTTGTACGGAATCCCAGATCAAACCAAAGTGAGAGACAGAGTCAGACGTCAAATCCCAAACATAGTATTCAAGTATATGGGGAGCCTAATTTCTCCCTTGCTAGTCACCATGATTAAACCGAGCATGATACAAATGCCAGTCATTCTTTCTGAACATGTTTTATTGAGTTCCTACTATGTTCCAGAGGCTGACTGTGAGCTGAACACATTATTAGCATCGGCACCCTTGTCCACCCGGCCCTCTTGCAGTGTACATTTCTGGGAAGAGATGGGCGTTCACTGTAGGGAAGGGAGTCAGTGTTAGCCAAGCATTGCCCTGTAGTTCCACCAGGAGGAAGTGACCGACTGACAGGTTGTGTTCATATCTTTGAAGGTACATATGGTAGCTTTCTGGTATTCCACACCAGACACTAAATGAAGCTTTGAGAAGGCGTTACCCTACAACTTGTTTCCTATGAGATGCAGTAATCCAGGCAGTTTCCATGGAGCTCCCCCACCCCCTCCTCTTGCTCAGGTGGCACGGAAAAGTCAAGTTATTCCCATTCTCTACAGTTGACATCCGAGGAAGAGCTCACCCAGTGGGACGTTGAACGCAGATGTCCAGCACCTAGAACTCAATCTGTAACGCGTCAGCTGATCAAGAGGGGTTTACACAAGACTTTCATGGAGCCTAAAGCCTCATCATTTTCTCTGTCGGTCACAGGGACATGTCAGGATCCTCCTGGTCTCTGGCAACAGGGAGGACAGTGTGAGAAACCCCAGAAAGTCTCAGGACTAGGCAGCAATCGATCAAGATTACATAGCTCTTCTGACAGCACGGAGGAAGGGGCAAAAAAAAAAAAAAAATGCACCTAGAAATGTAATTTTAATTTCTCTTTCTAAAATAAAGCAGGACAAAATACAAATTGACCTGGTATGACTGACAGCCAACAGGCTCAGCAGAAGGCCCATGTGTCTAGGAATATTTTACTCATACTGACTAGCAGTTCTGGAAGTAAGGTGGGTGCAGTAAAACTTGGGGATCCTTTGGGCGGGGAGGGGAGCGCGCATCACTGCACAGAGGGTTAAGCTGACTGTGTCCCGAGTCATACTACTTCCAGAGGAGCCACCTGGGTTCCTGCTGAGCACGTGGCTGCCTGGAATGGAGTCCCGGCTGCTGGTTGTGGTCTGGCCCATCACTGGCTGTTACGGCCATTAGGGAAGTGAGCCAGAGCACAGAAGCTCAATCTCTCACTAAATCTTCCATCTCTTCCACTCAACCTTTCAGGTAGATGAAAATAAATAAAAACTAAACATTTCATTTTACAAGAAAGGTTTCTGAATTTGTTTACAACAGACCCTGGAAGAAAGCCGTGGAGGGGACGACAGACAGACAGGGACCAGAAGGGCAGCGTCTCCTCTCCGCGCTCCTACCCAGGTCCCGGCAGGGATCAGGACCACAGAGGTATGGCACACACTGCTACTGCCCTGGGTGCTCCTGGTCCAGGTGTGTGCCCTGTGCTGGCATCATCACCCATCCCGCTGCTTAGCTTCCCTGCCTTCCTGCGCCATGAACTCAAGGATTTTTCTTGCTCTTGTCCCCTTGGCCCTTGACTAAAAGTTTACACTGAATTGTTACCCGAAAAGCAATTGATTTTGCTATATTGCTAACATTTACTTCTTCATTAGAAGAATGTGGAATTTAAGAAAAACCAGGGAGAAGAAAAAGCAAAAACTTAGATCCGGCACGGTAGCCTACAAGTCTTCGCCTTATACATGCCAGGATCCCATATGGGCAACGGTTCATGTCCCGGCTGCTCCACTTCCCATCCAGCTCCCTGCTTGTGGCCTGGGAAAGCAGTCAAGGACAGCCAAAGCCTTGGGACCCTGCACCTGTGTGGGAAACCTGGAAGAAGCTCCTGGCTTCAGATCAGGTCAGTTCAAGCCGTTGAGGTTGTTTCAGGAGTGAACCAGCGGATGGAAGATCTTCCTCTCTGTCTCTCCTTCTCTCTGTATATCTGCCTTTCCAATTTAAAAAAAAAAAAAATCTTAAAAAAATAAAAAGCAAAAACTTGCTAAGAGAATGTAGAACAGAGAGAAAGGGTGATGGGGCCCTGAGCCAGGGACTAGCAGTGACTGCCAGAACTGCACGTGGGAGAGGCAACAACCAACGCAAGAAGACGGGAAGCAGGCGTCAGGACCGGGTCTTGGGTTGAGAAGATAGAGATGACGAGGAACTAAAGCAGGATTGATTGTCTGCACACGAACCTCAAAGTTGTGGCTGAGACCCAAGCCTGGGAGCTGGACGCAGGGTACTCCAGATTACCTACCGGGCTGTGCCTCGCTGCTCAACAGGACTCTGCTACACCATCTGTTGCTCTACGTGTAACTTACGTAACATCCCTGAGTCATGGCAGAATTATAAAATCAGACAGCGCAGCGCTGTGCGGCACTGAGCTGTAGCAGGAATGCTCACGTCCAGTACCATGTCGCTGGTGTTGAGACTCAGCCATTTCCAACGCAGCTTCCTGCTAACGTGCCCGGGAAGCAGCAGACAGCGGCCCAAGCGCTTGCGTGCCTGCACCCGTGGGAGACTGAGGCCAGGTTCCTGACTTCGCCTGCCCAGGTGCGACCGCAGCAGACACTGGAGAACAAACAGGCAGATGGAAGATCTCTCTCTCTCTCTCCCTCTGTCTGTGATTCTGCCTTTCAAGTGAAGACTTGTTTTTTTTCTTATTAATTTCATCACTGACTCATAGGTCTTATAGTAGTAGCATTATTTGCTTCAAGAAAGTTTTTTAATTTTTTTTCATGTATTTGGTGACACATTGGGCATTCAGCAGCATGTTATTTAACTTCATGGTGTTGTAAATTTTCTGTTTTTCTTCCTGTTGATTTTGTTTTATGGTTTTTTCATTTAAGGAGATGTATAGCAACTGTGTAATAGAGACTATCATTTTTCTAATGTGAAGATACAATACAGGATGCATCTCTACTTCCAAATCAAAGACAGACTCACAATGAAACTGTTAAATGTGTCTTGACAATAGGATGCTGGACTGTCTGCCATTGTCCATGCCTGCAATGTCAGGACACATTTAAATAGCAGAACAATGGACTTAGGACTGTACATGGAGGACTATACTGTTGTAAGAATTTAGGGAAAACCAGTGGGGGTGGGGGGCAGGGCTTGGGGAGGGAAGAAGGGAACTGTATCATAAAATAATAAAACTAGCACAAGTTTTTAAAAGGCAGTGGAGTCCAACGGGCCCTGCTACCCAGACGTGACCAGGGAGGATGAGTGAGCGCATGACTGCTTGCTGCTGCCTTCAGAGGATGCCTCAGTGGTGTGGGATTTGCAGGAGCACCATGCAAGAGACACAATGAGAGTCAAAGCAAGTCTCAGTGTGCGACCGCCAACCAAACCTGAGGACCACTGTCCTGAGAGGCTGCAGCGCCTGCGTCCAGCATGGGGGTAAAACCAGACCCCCACGGCTCAGTCCTGCCTGACCCTCCCTTAAGCCACAGCTGACAAGCACAGGCAGAGCGTGCACGGGCAGCAAACGAGCTGAAAACCACTGGGTTACTCTTGTACGGTCTCACCATGTCCTGGTAAGGATGAGATGCCCAGGTAGGTACAAGCACACCAGTTGCGTAGCTTCACTGAGTCGGCCTCGGTCAGATTCTCTTTATCACAATGCTTTCAACATTTCTGAGGGCTGGCATCACACAATATAAAGATGACTGGCGAAATTCATGCTAATGATTTAAAATTGAATTTAATGATTTTTGTGTTTCTCTATTTATATTGACAGAAAATGCAAATGAAAAACCCCATAACAAGCCTAGGTTCTTTGAAGGAATGGAAAAAACTCCATTATTTTACTGCCATAATAGCACCTTTTCTCCTGCTTTTTGGAAAAACATTATTTATTGGAAACGCAAAGCTACAGAGAGACAGTGAGAACTCCCCCATCACTGTTTCGCTTCCCAAACGGCCACACCAGCTGGGGCTGGACGGGCCAAAGCCGGGAGCCTGGAGCCCCACCTGTCCCCCACGGGTGTGGCAGGCGCCCTGCACTTGCTGCTTTCCCAACTGCACTAGCAGGAAGATGAACGAGAAGAGAAGTAGCCATGACTCGAACTGGAGCTCCATAACGGCATGCCAGTGTGGAAAGCCATCACAGTGCTGGCCCCTTCCTGCCTTGTGAAACGAGCCTGCATTCTCACAGCCTGACCTGCCTGGGACTCGTCAAAAGGATGCAGAGTTCAAATCCAAACACAGGTCCTTCCTGATGACAGCCAAAGTGTCATGGGGAGGGAGGGAGTCGGAGTGGGTGTAGACGTTGATAGTGTGCAGGAAGCCCGGTGTGTGTGTGTGTGTGTGTGTGTGTGTGTGTGTGTGTGTATTCATAGTCTGCAGGAAGCCCGATGTGTGTGTGTGAGTGTGTGTGTGTAGTCTGCAGGAAACCTGGGGTGTGTGTGTGTGTGTGTGTGTGTGTGTGTAGTCTGCAGGAAACCTGGGGTGTGTGTGCGTGAGTGTGTGTGTTGATAGTCTGCACAAAGCCTGGGGTGTGTGTGTGTGTGTGTGTGTGTGTGTGTGTGAGTGTGTGTGTGTATTGATAGTTTGCAGGAAGCCCGGTGTGTGTGTGTGTGTGTGTGTGTGTGTGTGTGTGTGTGTATTCTGCAGGAAACCTGGGGGGTGTGTGCATGAGTGTGTGTGTTGATAGTCTGCAGGAAGCCTGATGTGTGTGTGTGTATGTGTGTAGTCTGCAGGAAGCCCGGTGTGTTTGTGTGTGTGTGTGTGTGTGTGTGTGTGTGTGTGTGTGTGTGTAGTGTGCAGGAAACCTGGGGTGTGTGTGCGTGAGTGTGTGTGTTGATAGTCTGCACAAAGCCTGGGGTGTGTGTGTGTGTGTGTGTGTGTGTGTGTGTGTGTGTGTAGTCTGCAGGAAACCTGGGGTGTGTGTGCGTGTGTGTGTGTGTGTGTGTGTGTGTGTGTGTGTAGTCTGCAGGAAACCTGGGGTGTGTGTGCGTGTGTGTGTTGATAGTCTGCAGGAAGCCTGGTGTCTGTGTGTGTGTGTGTGTGTGCAGTCTGCAGGAAGCCTGGTGTGGGGAAGCAGCCCAAGGCTGACAGCAGAGCGCACACATGGCATTACTGCCATCTAGTGGTTCCCAGCCGCGCTCTGGCCACCCAGGCTCTGGCTAGTAAGGAAGGCTTCATTCGCTAGCGACACACACCATATCGGTGTCAGGGTGCTTGTGTGTGTGTGTGTGTGTGTGTGTGTGTGTGTGTGTGTGTGTGTGTGTGTGTGTGTGTGTGTTTCTAGCTCCTTCCATGAGCTCTTTTCCCTCCTTGACTGCTCCTTGCAGTGAAGTCACAGCCGTTCTCTTGGCGGCGCATCCTGGAGCGCATGACGAGGAAGCACCCAGGGGTGCAGGGAGGGTGTGCAGGTCCTGCAGCACGGACCAGGAGCCTGGGACAGACACACACCCAGCAGACATGTATCATGTGAGACTGGGGGCGGCAGGCAGATCTCTTCGGGCACTTCCACTCCACACAGTAAGAAAAGATAACATTTGTATTAGCTCTCCCTGAAACCCTCGCAGAGAGGTTAAGGAAACGACTGATCCTGTATGGGGTGGAGGTGATACACCAAACGGACAGAATCTCATTTCATGTTAAACACGGAGGAGCCAGGGACAAGACGAACAAAGGAAGTGAATGAAATCATGCCGAACAAAAAGGCAGTCAGTATCCTTTGTTGCTTTAGATAGGATTCTTCAAAATTTTTTCCCTTATTTTCTTATATGCCTTTTTAACAGCATAATCTGGGCACTAAGAAGTGCTCTTTTTCAAGAGATAATTTGCCAAGAGCCAACATAGTGGCTCAACAGACTAATCATCTGCCTAAAAAACCAGCATTTCGTATGGATGCCGGTTCGAGTTCCAAATGCTACACTTCTGATCCACTGTCCTGTTTATCACTAGGAAAAGCAAGGGAGGATGACTCAAGTTCTTGGGCCATCCTCAAGTTCTTGTACCCAAGTGGGAGACCCAGAAAAGGCTCCTGACTCCTGGCTCCTGGCTTCAGACAGACTCAGTGCCAGCCATCACGGCCATTTGCAGAGTGAACCAGAGGATTAAAGATCTCTCTGCAAAATATACCTTCCCATTAAAAATAAATCTTCAAAAAAAATACTTAGCAACAGGCCCACAAAATACAATTAACTGAAGACAGTTCTGCTGCCTCCCCTTATTATCTGTTACCTATCAGCACCATTAAGCTGCTTTAATCTCTTCTTCAAGTGAAAAGCAGCCTAGTGGGATATGAACAGTGTGGCACACCTGTTACGGCAGCATTATTCACAATGGCCACAAGAGGGCAGCAAAGCAGGCGGCAGCGTTATCCACAATGGCCACAAGAGGGCAGCAAAGCAGTGTCTCACAGCAGACAAATGTAGTTTAGGCACGGGAGGGGGCAGTGCTGTTGCTAGGCCCCAAGAACGAATGAAGTGTGAATGTATGTTACAACATGGATGGACTTTGAAGATCCCGGGAGTGGAGGAAGCCAGTGCAGTCCCAGAGGGACCAATTCTGAGCACATGGAGTTACACGAGGTCCTTGGTGTCTTCAGCTTCGTGGACCAGGAAGCAGATGGGTGGCTGCCAGGAGCTGGAGGAAAGAGGCCATGGGAGCTAGTGCTTGATGGGAAACTGCTTCGGTTTGGGAAGGTACGAGTTTTCCAGGCTGGGGCCCAGTGCAGTAGCCTAGTGGTCAAGCCCTCACTGTGCAAGCGCTGGGATCCTATATGGGTGCTGATTCTCATCCCTGCAACCCTGCTTCCCATCCAGCTCCCTGCTTGTGGCCTGGGAAAGCAGTAGAGGATGACCCAAGGCCTTGAGACCCTGCACCCGCATGGGAGACTCCTGGCTCCTGGCTTTGGATTGGCGCAGCTCTGGCCATTGTGGCCTTTTGGGGAGTGAATCATTGGATGGAAGATCTTTCTCTTTCTCTCCTCCTCTCTGTATCTCTAACTTTCCAATCAAAATAAACGTTTTAAAAATGTTTTCCATGTTGCATGATCGTGGCACAGGCGTGAGAGGACTTGAATCCTCTGACTACACAATAACATCGCTGAAGATGGCAAACTTGGTTTATCTGAATGGTATCCTATTTTTCCTTCTCCAAATTACTAATGCTTTGTAAAGGTGCCTTGAGGAGTTTCCCGCGGGTGACTTACAAAGAAAGGGCTCGCATGTGCAATGCCCCTCCCGCTCCCTTGCCAGGGCAAGTGTTCCATTTGGCTGGTCCCGTGGTGCCAGCCTTCAGCCAGCCCTCTGCGACTTGACCATCGCCGCCCCTCTCCGGAGCAGTGGACCCTGGTCGCATGGCCACCACCATGGCGTCCTCCACGGCTCCTGGCGCTCTTCAGGAAGACCGGCCCAAGCCGGACGGGTGAATTCTTTGGGCTGTTGTGCGACTCTAAGGATAAATTACTGGTCTTGTTCCTTGTGGTGCTGGTAATCTAGAATCAAAATGCAATAACCTCCTCGAAAAGATGCTTTCAGAACTAGGGGCGTGTGCGTGCTTCCTTCTAGATGTATCTGTTTGAATAGCAGAGGGACAGAAAAGGGGGAAAGGGAGAGAGGCCTAGACACTTCTTCATTCCCCAGACAGCAGCGCTGGGCAGCGCTGGGCAGGCCGAGCCCCGGAGCCTGGCACTCTGGGCGAAGATCTGATTCCTCCTCTGATCCCAGGCGCATCAGCAGGGAGCTGGGCTGGAAGTGGAGAAGCCAGGGGCACTGGGGGGCAGCCTTCGTGGCACCGCACAGGGAGGAGGCTGCAGGTCCCGGTGCATGCCCTGGCACCCCGTGTCCCAAGGCAGTCGCTGGAGACGCCCCTCGGCTGCGTGGATTGGGGTTAGGGACACATGGCTGCCTGACTCTGGACCCTGACAGGAACTCATGCTGTCTTCTGCTGCCAGCAGCCGGCCTCCAGCAGACCCTGTCTGATCCATGAGATGAGTTAACAGTGAACTTGAATCTGTGCAGATTCGGTTCTCCTGCATTCCAGAAGCTTCCTGTGTCAGAAGCACCAGGACATCTGCTGCTTTGAGCCTCCAGCGCGTGCACCACCCAGGGACCGACCAGGCACACTCCATCCTGCTGTTTTACTTCAATGGCAATGTCTCCTATAGCAAAAACAACAAAAAAACAAACCCTCTTCCTAGATATGTGTGAGTACAAACGTATTTGTCCCCGCCTCATCCTCCTCATCACCACCTCCAGGAGACCCAGCAGGCCAGCGGAGGAGGAGGGCGTCCTGACTCCGCGGCTCTGACACAGAGCGCCGAGGGCCGACAGGAAGGCGAGCCCGCCACGGCAGCCATGGCTTCCTTCCGGAGGGAAGGGGAACCGAACCCGAGCACTGTCCCGGAGCCCTCGGCAACAGCGTCGCCAAGTCCCGCGAGAGTTTCGCGCCGCCGCGAGCCCCGCCTTCCGCGGCCGAAGGCCCGCCCCCCGGCCCGCGGCTTCCGGCCGTGCTGATAAAGTTGCTGTTGTTTGGCGTGGGCGGCGGACAAGATGGCGGCGCGCACGGCGGGCTCGCTGCTGCGGGCGCTGCGGCAGGTGAGGCGCCCTCGTCCCGGGGTCCTCGGCCGGCGGCCGGGCCCGGGGCGCTCGGGGGACGGCGGAGGGCGGAGGGCCGTGGCGGGGGAGCCCGCCGGGACGGAGGGAGCGGAGTGTGGAGGTGGGAGCGGCCGCGGGGGCCTGTCCGAGACGGGGAGCGGGCAGCCGCGCTCTGCGAGGACGGACGGTCGGACAGCGTCTTATTTCATGGTGACACTGAGGAGCCGGGGACGGGAGGACCCAAGGGAGAGAAGGACGACATGCCGAACGCGAATGCAGTCAGCGTCCTTTGTGGCTTTAGTTGGGATTCTTCAAAATTTTTTTTTTCTTATTTTATTATTGGTCTTTTTAACGGCATGATCTAGGCACTAAGAAGTGCTCTTTTTAGGGAGATAATTTGGGGCCTGACACGGTAGCCTAGTGGCTAAGGTCCTTGCCTTGTATGCGCTGAATTCCATCTGGGCATTGTTAGCGTCCGGGCCAAAGCCCCGGGACCTCAGGGTGCGAGCTAGTCAACCCAAGAGAACCACAAAGAGTCTCAGTGGTGATGCAAACGGCAAACAGACTTTACTGCACCAGCTGCTAGGGCCCGACCGCACTTGGGGCACGCAGGCCAGCCAAGCCGGGCGGTCGGACCCCGAACAGCCCAACACAGAAGCTTATATAGGCCCTTTTGGGCTGGGAAATACATTAAAAGTAACAACCTTAGGCATGTTCATTTTTATGACCTGCAGGCACAGGCAGCCTGTTCTGTGCCCATACCCATTATCTGTATGGCTCATCCCATTCTCACACCCTTATCTTCCTCCTGTTCCTGGGACCAGAGAAGAATTGTGCCCTTGCCCCGCTGCACCTGGGTTCACAAAGTTGCAGGACATCAAAGAACACATTTGTCACTAAAGCGGAATCCTCCCAAGCTCCAGGCGCCTCCTGGCCTAGCAAAGTAGCAGTTTTCTCTACACAAAGGAACCTCACACTGCCCAACAATAGCATTTTACCCACACTCTAACAGCATCGGTTCATATCCTGGGTGCTTCACTTCCCGTCCAGCTCCCTGCTTGTGGCCGGAGAAGACAGTGGAGGACGGCCCAAAGCCTTGGGACCCTGCACCCCCATGGGAGACCTGGAGGAAGCTCCTGGCTTCAGATCAGTTCAGCTTCAGCCATTGAGGCCACTTGGGGCTGAATCAGCAGATGAAGATCTTCCTCTCTGTGTCTCCTCCTCTCTGTATATCTGCCTTTCCAATAGAAATAAATACATCTTTAAAAAAGAGAGAGAAAGATCGTTTTTTTAGGGCCCAATACAGTAGCCTAGTGAAAGTCCTCACCTTGCACGAGCCTGGATCCCATATAGGCACTGATTCTAATCCCGGCAGCCCCACTTCCCGTCCAGCTCCCTGCTTGTGGCCTGGGAAAGCAGTTGAGGACGGCCCAAGGCTTTGGGACCCTGAACCCTCATGAGAGACCTGGAAGAGGCTCCTGTCTCCTGGCTTTGGATTGGTGCAGTTCCAGCTGTGGTGGCCGCTTGGAGAGTGAATCATCGGATAGAAGGTCTTCCTCCTAAATAAGTCTTTTAAAAATATTTCTTTCTTTTTAATAATCTTTACAAGGTTAATTAGGGCACATAGGTTCAAGGGTTACAGTAAAGTGAGTAAGACTATTATTTCCACATTGTTTTTTTCTGTGTCTGGAGTAAAGGGGGAGATAAAGGGAGAAGCCCCATCCAACCTCCCACCCATCCCAGGTTCCCAATGTGGGGCATGCTCCGGGGGTCCTGCTCAAGTGGTTTTGATAGTTCAATAATTCTGAATTGCTGCCAACCTCATCATTCCAAGCATGATGAAGTCTCTCCAGAATCCACTGGCTGACATGGTCCACCTTAGAGTCTCCATTTCCCCAGATTTTCACCGCCAACACATGGCTGGGGTAGTTGGTTGGGTTGTTCTGTCCTCTGTCCTCTGTCCTCTGTCCTCTGTCCTCTGTCCTCTGTTGTGGTAACAGGTGTCCTCTGCAGGTTCCGGTGGACTGCCATATCCTCCATGTGCACCTGGATATGCTGTCCACGGCTCCATCTGAGTCTCTGAGGAGACTGAGCTTTGACACATGCACTCCATGGTCAGACCACGGAACCTGCACTTGTCTTCATGGTTGGAGCTCTGAGTCCGGCAGTTCAGTTGGGGAGATCCCCAAAGAAACTGTGTCTGAGGTGATCCCAGACCAGATTCTTGTGTGTGTTTGCCAATACAGGGTCCGGCATAGCTCATCGCCCTAATCAGCTGGTGGTTGCAATTGCTGGGTCAGTTCTGTGTCCAGCCCTGTCTTCCACTGGAACCAAAGGGAGTTGCAGTCCAGCCTGGTTGTGCCCAGCACACACTCGGCCCTCACATAAACCAGAGGGAGCTGCAGCCTAGTCAGAGAGACCCACAATAACCCCCATCAGGCCCACCCCCTGCCCTAGTTCCCGTGCTTGCTAGCATGTACAGCAGTGGACTAGTCCAGTCTGTCCCACATCCCATCCAGCTCTCATGCATGTCAATGGGCATTGAAGCCTAGTTGAACCCAACCAGCCCTGCTATGCAGCCCACACACATACTGGCAGGTGCTGTTCTGTCCAGCCACCCCTGCCCCAGTCCTGGTTTTCATGCTCTCCAGTGGGAGTGGTAACCCGAGAGGGGGTGCCCGCGATTTCCCTCCTAGGCCTCTCCTACTCCCGGATCATGCACTTTCCAGATGGTTCTGGAGTTTAACTTGACAGACTAGCCATCGGTGCCAGCATCTGCTAGCTGATGCTGCGGCAAAACCCAATCAACCCTCACCCATTCTGCTTTTGTGTTTAAAGATTTGTTTGTTCTGTCTTTTGTTTTGTTTTACAGGAGCTGCACAGAGAGAGAGAGACAGACATGGAGTTCTTGCACCCACTAGTTCACTCCCAGAATTTCTGCAAACAACACTGGGTGAACTGTCCCAATGCCAGAAGACCAGAACTCCCTGTGGGCCTCCCACGTGGGTACAGGGGCTTAAGTACGTGGGTCACCTTCCACTGCTTTGCCAGGAACGTTAGCAGAAAGCTGAATTGGAAGCAGAACAGCCAGGGCTTCAGCCTCGGCCCCTTATGGGATGCCAGCATGGCAGCTGGTGGCTCAACTTGCTAACCGCAAGTTATTTTTATTTTACTTGAGGGACAAAAATCAGATAGAGACAGGAAGACAAAGACACAAAGAGATTTTCCAGCTGCTGCCTAGTTGCCCAACGCCCACAGCAGCGAGGGGTAAGGCACGCCAGAGCGTGGTTCCCATGTGGAGGCAGGGACTCCGTCCTGGAGTCATCCTCGGGGGGCCTCCCCGGATGCACATCAGCAGGAAGCCTTATGGGAAGCAGATCTAGAACCCGAACGTGGGAACGGCCATAGGAGATGGGAGCATCGGCTATGACAGTGAAACTGCTGCGCCAAAGGCCTGCCCTGTGGGTCAGGATTCCCCCCCACACGGGCCCCAGGATTGGAGCAGGCCCTCAAGGGACCCAGGTGATCCTCCTTGTCCTCCTGGCTCCCTGAAAAGCATATTTTAAATATTTGGGTTGAAACAATAAAAGCATAAGAACAACAGGTTAATCTTTTAAAATTGTATTCAGCATCTGTGTCTAAAAGCAGTATGTATCAACTCTTAAGGACTTGAAAAAATTAAAATAGGACCACAGAAATTTGTAGATAGGTTATAAAATGTATACTCCTACTATTAGGCTGCAAAGTTAATTCTTTCCTCACACCTCTGCCAACACTGGATTGTTTTTTTTCACATTGCTGAGTTGCTACCTTAAATCAATTTCATCATTTTAATTCGTGCTCTCTTGGAAACTGCGAAGTTATTAGATATTCTGAAAATTATATACAGGGTGCTAAATGTTTTAAAAATTATACATATACACTCATTCGCATCTTCTTTTTAAAAATTGTTGGGCTTATTATATAATTTAACTAGCTTATTTGAACTAAGCTTTGGTATATGGGAAAAGACTAAGATACGATTTGAACAGTTTCCTTAAGGGCCCGGTATGATAGCCTAGTGGCTGAAGTCCTTGCTTTGTGTGCACCAGGATCCTATAGGAGTGCTGGCTCCTACCTCAGCTGCTCCACTTCCCATGCAGCTCCCTGCCTGTGGCCTGGGAAAGCAGTGGAGGACGGCCCAAAGCCTTGGGACCCTGCACACATGTGGGAGACCCAGAAGTAGCTCCTGGCTCCTGGCTTTGGATTGGCTCAGCACCGGCCATTATGGCCACTGGGGAGTGAGCCAGTGAACAGAAGATCTTCCTCTCTGTCTCTCCAGTTGTTCAATGATTTTTGTTTTTGGCTAGAAAGAAATCCAAATTATATTAAGATATCTTCCTGGCTTGTCTATTCCACTTTATTTCCCTGTCTGTTGATTTGGGCGTCGATGCTACACCATCTCAGCCTTGTGTTTTTTAAAGATTTATTTTTATTATTTTTTATTGGAAAGGTGGATATACAGAGAGGAGATACAGAGAGGAAGATCTTCCATCCGATGATTCACTCCCCAAGTGAGCCGCAACGGGTCGATACTATGCCGATCCGAAGCCAGGAGCCTCTTCCGGGTCTCCCACGCGGGTGCAGGTTCCCAAAGCTTTGGGCCGTCCTCGGCTGCTTTCCCAGGCCACAGGCAGGGAGCTGGAAGGGAAGCGGGGCTGCCGGGATTAGAACCGGCGCCCATATGGGATCTCGGGCGTGCAAGGCGAGGACTTAACCACTTGCGCCACTGCGCCGGGCCCCATCAGCCTTGTGTTTTTAACGAAAGGTTTATTTATTCATTTACATAGCAGACTGATGGAATTGTAACTCCTTATGAAGAGTGTGACATTATGGGAAAAATCAATGGGGGGCAGAAAATGTGGAGAGGGGAATTCCAGACTATACAGAATTGTATGATGAATTTCAAGAATTTAAAAAAAATGCATACATATATATAATAAAAATTTTAAAAAGATTTGTTTGTTTATTGGAAAGTCAGATTTACAGAGAGAAGGAGAAACACAGAAAGAAAGATCTTCCGTCCACTGGCTCGCTTCCCAAGTAGCTACAATGGTCAGAGCTGAGTTCATCCAAAGCCAGGAACCAGGAGCTTCCCCAGGGACTCCCCGGTAGATGCAGGGTCCCAAGCCCTTGGGTCATCCTCAGCTGCTTTCCCAGGCCACACAAAGGGAGCTGGATGGGAAGTGGAGCAGCTGGGATACAAAGCAACACCCATGTGAGATGCCAGCACATGCAAGGCAAGGACTTTAGCCATTAGGCTACCATGTCAGGCCCACTAGCTCAGTCTTTATAGTGCTGCAATGCATGGTAGGTTAGTATATGGTAGAATAACACTGTTCATTAGTTTTGTTCTTCAAAAAACAAACAAACAAAAAAACACAGCATTCTTCCTACTTCCTGTCCTACTTACTATTTCAAATATTTTTTAGAATTCTTTTGCTAAGAAGAACTTCCATTGATATGTGGGCAGAAATCCTACAAAGTGCACACATCAAACATTTTTTAGGGCCCGGCACCTTGAATGCAACACCGGGATCCCATATGGGTGCTGGATCTAAGCCCAGCAGCTCCACTTCCCATGCAGCTCCCTGCTTGTGGCCTGGGAAAGCAGTCGAGGACTGCCCAAGGCCTTGGGACCCTGCACCCGAGTGGGAGACCTGGAGGAAGTTCCTGGCTCCTGGCTTTGGATTGGTTCAGTTCCGGAAGGGCAAGAAATGGGGAGGTAGTTTTATATTTTAAAAGGTAACTTCACCAGAGCCCCTAACTGCCTGCTTTTCCGTTTGGCTCCTAACACAAGTGTGGACCTCGGCCCAGGATGGTCCTGCGAGCAACTTTCCATATCTCTTTGGCCTCAACTTCATGGTCTCTATGGCCATCCCTAGATGGACAAGGCCACTGGGACAGGCTCTCCCAACTGAATTTCTAAAGTGTTGAATTCCTGATTTTGATTCTGCCCTTCCAGAATGTATGTTTAAGCCTCCAAACAAAAGAATATAAGGCAAGGGAAGGAGGGGGGAAAAGCAAGAAAACGGATCTTTGAAAGGTTCATGAAACCTAAGTGTTAGGAGCCACAGACTTATGGGCCTTAGATTTGGCCTGCCTGACAGCCTGCTGCATTGCAAAGCCTGCCTTGGGCAAGCAGGACATTGTGGTCAGTCCATCCCGTGCACAGCAAGCAGAACAGAAACTGCACCCCTGTTCCTGTTGAAATCATTAGTTCCTCCCCTGTCTCAATAGAGATGATTAGTTCTTCCCGTGTCTCAATGAAGATAATCAGTTCCAGGAAACTCCTCCCCTAGAGAAGCAGGTATATATATGTGAGGAGTAAAATAAAGGGCATGGGCACTGTTTTCACCAAGTACGTGTGTCATGTGGTGTGTTTCTTGGGCCAGCAGCCCTGATTCCCAGTCCACCCTCGGGGTCTGAGCATCGTGTCCTGCAGGTCGGGACATCTAAGCTTCACATTGTAAAACTATGCAGGGATTTCAAGTTTTTGCATCCAAATAAATTTATTTTTATTGTGTCAATTTGAATTTTATATCAAAGATGGGGAGAGAGTGAGAAGTCTTCCATCTTGTGATTCATGTCCTAAATGCCCACATCAGCTAGGGAAGAACCAGGCTGAAACGGAAAGCCGGTAACATTCTGGTCTCCCCCACGTGTGGCAGCCACTGAATGACCCGAGCATCGCCGGGGAGCTGCAATCCAGGGGAGACCCGAGCATCGCCAGGGAGCTGGAATACGGGGGAGACCCAAGCATCACCAGGGAGCTGCAAATCGCAGAGCCCCGAGCATCCCCGGGGAGCTGCAATCCGCAGGAGAAGCAGGCCTTGATAAGGGATGCAGGCAGCCTGGCAGCATCTTAACCACCACACTAATTCTAGCCCCTGAATTTATCTTTTACTCCATTTCTCATGAACTTTCCAGATAGCCCTGTACCAATGGCGGTGGGGATATTGTTACCTATATTTAAATTTGAAATTCCCACTAAATATCAACATCAACAGGACAGGAATTCTTTTTTATTATCAGTCTCCTTACCCCACCCCAGCCACCCACACAAACATACCAACTTGCATAATAGCATCTAGGAGACAGTCAAAATCTTTGCTGAGGGACTGAATGAATGACCACGCTTCTCATGGTTGTAATATTGCAGGGGATAGACGCAAGCAGGCTTGCCCACAATCTATGCCAGGCAGCGTGGCAGAATCGCAGGTGAACATGAGGAAAAGCGAGCCTTGTTGAGGTCTTGCCAGGCTTCTCCCCACCAAGAGAGCAGGGCATGGGGAGGGGGAACGATCAGACTCCGGCACAGAATCAGCATGAACTAGGCAGTGGGTCTGGCACCGTGGGTAAGGTGCTGCTGGGGATCCCTGCCTTCCACACAGGATACCTGGGCTGGAGTACCAGCCTCCCTGCAGATGCCAACGTGGGAGGCAGGAGGCGCTGGGTCCCTGCCACCCTGACTGGGCTTCCAGATTCTGGTCTATCCTCAGCCGGTGCAGGCATTTGGGGAGTGAATCAAAGCACAGGGAGATTTCTCTCTCCTTCTCCAATAATATGTATAGAAAGAATAATAATATCAACTACTTCCCACACGCCAACATAGTGGCTCAACAGACTACTCATCTGCTTAAAACATCAGCTTTTCATATGGATGTTCCACTTCTGATCCACTGCCCTGTTTATGACCTGGAAAAGCAAGGGAGGATGGCTCAAGTTCTTGGACCCCTGTACCCAGAAAAGTGAGAGACCCAGAAAAGGCTCCTGGCTTCAGACAGACTCAGTGCCAGCCATCACAGCCATTTGGAGAGTGAACCAGAGGATTAAAGATCTCTCTGCAAAATATACCTTCCTGGGCTAGCAGGGTGGCGCAGTGGTTAAGGTCTTCGCCTTGCACGACCGGGATCTCATATGGGTGCCGGTTCTATCCCAGCAGCCCATCTTCCCTCCAGCTCCCTGCCTGTGGCCCGGGGAGCAGTTGAGGACGGCCCAAAGCTTTGGGACCCTGCACCCTTGTGGGAGACCCGGAAGAGGCTCCTGGTTTTGGATCGGCATAGTATTGGCCATTGCGCTCACTTGGGGAGTGAATCATCAGGCAGAAGATCTTCCTCTCTGTCTCTCCTCCCTGTATATCCGCCTTTCCAATAAAAGATATTAATAATTATAATAAAAATATACCTTCCCAATAAAAATAAATCTTTAAAAAAAAATACTTAGCAAAAGGCCCACAAAATACAATTAACTGAAGACAGTTCTGCTGCCTCCCCTTACTATCTGTTATCTATCAGCACCATTAAGCTGCTTTAATCTCTTCTTCAAGTGAAAAGCAGCCTAGTGGGATATGAACAGTGTGGCACACCTGTTACGGCAGCACTATTCACAATGGCCACAAGAGGGCAGCAAAGCAGACGGCAGCATTATTCACAATGGCCACAAGAGGGCAGCAAAGCAGTGTCTCACAGCAGACAAATGTAGTTTAGCCACAGGGGGGGGAATTCTGTTGCTAGGCCACAAGAACGAATGAAGTGTGAATGTATGTTACAACATGGATGGACTTTGAAGATCCCGGGAGTGGAGGAAGCCAGTGCAGTCCCAGAAGGACCAATTCTGAGCACATGGAGTTACACGAGGTCCTTGGTGTCTTCAGCTTCGTGGACCAGGAAGCAGATGGGTGGCTGCCAGGAGCTGGAGGAAAGAGGCCATGGGAGCTAGTGCTTGATGGGAAACTGCTTCGGTTTGGGAAGGTACGAGTTTTCCAGGCTGGGGCCCTGTGCAGTAGCCTAGTGGTCAAGCCCTCACTGTGCAAGCGCTGGGATCCTATATGGGTGCTGATTCTCATCCCAGCAGCACCCCTGCTTCCCATCCAGCTCCCTGCTTGTGGCCTGGGAAAGCAGTAGAGGATGACCCAAGGCCTTGAGACCCTGCACCCACATGGGAGACTCCTGGCTCCTGGCTTTGGATTGGCGCAGCTCTGGCCATTGTAGCTGCTTGGGGAGTGAATCATTGGATGGAAGATCTTTCTCTTTCTCTCCTCCTCTCTGTATCTCTGACTTTCCAATCAAAATAAATGTTTTAAAAATGTTTTCCATGTTGCATGATCGTGGCACAGGCGTGAGAGGACTTGAATGCCTCTGACTACACAATTACATCGCTGAGGATGGCGAACTTGGTTTATCCGCATGGGATCCTATTTTGCTTTTCCAAATTATTAATGCTTTTTTTTTTCATATCTCAGAATATATACAGAATCATGTACTCTTCAAATAGGAATACATCTTCTTTTGAAACATGCATGCTTTCTTTTTTTTTTTTTTTA
This sequence comes from Ochotona curzoniae, assembly GCF_017591425.1. Lineage (NCBI taxonomy): Eukaryota > Metazoa > Chordata > Mammalia > Lagomorpha > Ochotonidae > Ochotona > Ochotona curzoniae. Next base: position 2,684,702 of record NW_024466129.1, on the reverse strand, counting down.
CATTTTTTTTCCATATATTTTTTATTTTAACAATCTTTACATGGTTAATTTCTGCATAAAGGGTCAAGGGCTACAGGAAAGTGGGTAAGACTATTATGTCCATATTGTTTCATATATCTGAGGTAGATGGGGATATTGAGGGAGAAGCCCCACCTGATTTCCCACCCACCCCAAGTCCCACATGTGGGGCATGCTCCGAGATGCTCGTTGAAGTGGTTTCAATAGGTCACCAGTTTTGAAATTGCTGCCAATCTCGCCTCTCCAAATACGATGAGCTTGTTGAAAAATCCATGAATTGACATTGTCCATCATAGCGTCTCTATTTGCCCGGTATTTTGTTGCCAACCTATAGCTGAGGTGGTTGATTAACTTGTTCCATCTTCTGTCCCTTCATGGTTAGGGTTGTGAGTCTGGCATTTCAATTGGGGAGATCCGCAAACAAACTTCGTCTGAGGTGTTCCCAGGCCAGATACTCATATGCACCAGCAAGCACAGGGCCCAGCACAGTCCATCACCCGGTCAGCTGGTAGTTGCAATTGCTGGGTTGGTTCTGTTTTCAGCCCCGCCTTCTACTGGAACCAATGGGTGATGCAGTCCAGCCTGGTTCTGCACAGCACATACTTGGTCTTCACCTAAACCAGTGGGAGCTGCATCCTGATGAGAGCGGCCCACAATAACCCCCACCAGGCCAACCCCCTACCCTGGTTTGCCAGTATGTGTGGCAGAGCAGTCCAATCTGACCCACATCCCCCCTGGTTCTCGTACATGGCAAATGGCATCGAAGCTTGGATCCACCTAACCAGCTCAACAGTCAAGCCTTCATGGGTGTGGTTGAGTGCCTCTCTGTCTAGCTACCCCAGCCCCTGTCCTAGTTCTCGTGCCTTCCCGTGGGAGTGGTAACCCAAGAGGGGGGAACACACTATTTCCCTCCCAGGTCTCTCACTCCCGGATTGTGCACTTTCCAGGTGGTTCTGCAGTTTAACTTGACAGGATTAGCCCCCAGCGCCAGTTTCTGCCAGCTGATGTTACGGCTATGCCCAAACAGCCCTCTCCCCCTTCTAATTGTAGGTTGCACCCATAGGAACAATCAACCCATCCTGGATTTTCCCTGGTCTAGTCCACATGAGGCGCACAGGTGTTGTAGCCCTGCCTAGTCTGGTCTGCCCCCATCCCAGTTCATGCTCTCCAGCGGGAGTAGTTGTCCAGCAGGGGAACCACCCCTTTTTCCCCCGCTGGCTCTGTCCTCTCCCCTCCTGTTTCTCACGTGTGCTGGATGGGCACTGCAGTCACATCCGGCACAGTCACCTCCTCCTGTCTGTCCCCAATCCAAGCCTAATGTATGCCAGTGGGAAACTTCTTGTGGCCTGCTCTGGGCTGTTTCCATTCATGCTTCTTGCGCTTACCCGTGGGGTCTGTGTCCTGCCAGAGGAGTTGCCCAGGCTCCTCCATCAGAACCTCTCCCAGTGCCGGATTTTGCGCATGCCAGTGGGTCCATGAGCCAGCCAGTTCCTGACTAGCTTTCGACCCTAGCTGGTTCTTCTTGTTGGATATTTCAGCCCAGCCATGGCTCGTCCAGTCCATTCCCACATACGGCTCACACATGTTTCAGTAGGGGTTGCGACTTAGCATAATCCGTCCCACTTCTATCCTGGTCCTCCAGGAGCACCAGACAGTGCTGGGGTCTGGTCCAGCCTGGTGCGTCCAGTCCCAGTCCACACTTGTGCCAAGGGGGATTTCACTGTTACCCGATCAGAACGCAGCCCCCATTCCAGCCCATGTGCTCCTTGGCGGTAGCCTTAAACCAGTTAGTGTGTCTACTGGACAAGACCCATGCCAAAGCTTTAGCATGAACTGGTATTTGGTGGTCAGCATTGCTAAGTGGTACACCTTCTTAAAGGAAGAGTAACTGTCATTGGGAAACTTTAGGATGTATTCACCTCGCAGAAACACATCGGGTTCAACCTGGAGCCACATAAGCAGCAATTCAAACCACCAAAATCCCAGAGCTCCCCTGCCGGGCGGCCAGCAGCCAAAGCCTGGCACCAACTGACGCCCTGGCCACCTAAGCCTGGTTCACCATGTGCCCATGATGGCGGGCGTATGGGATCCGGGCATGAGACGCCCTGTCCCGGGACCCACGCACTGCCGATGCTAATGCTTTGTAAAGGTGCCTTGAGGAGTTTCCCTCAAAGAAAGGGCTCACAAAGCCACGCCCTTCCCGCTCCCTTGCCAGGGCATGTGTTCCCTTTGGCTGGTCCCGTGGTGCCAGCCTTCAGCCAGCCCAGTGACCTCTGCGACTTGACCATCGCCACCCCTCTCAGGAGCAGTGCACCCTGGTCGCATGGCCACCACCATGGCGTCCTCCACGGCTCCTGGCGCTCTTCAGGAAGACCGGCCCAAGCCGGACGGGTGAATTCTTTGGGCTGTTGTGCGACTCTAAGGATAAATTACTGGTCTTGTTCCTTGTGGTGCTGGTAATCTAGAATCAAAATGCAATAACCTCCTAGAAAAGATGCTTTCAGAACTAGGGGCGTGTGCGTGCTTCCTTCTAGATGTATCTGTTTGAATAGCAGAGTGACAGAAAAGGGGGAAAGGGAGAGAGGCCTAGACACTTCTTCATTCCCCAGACAGCAGCGCTGGGCAGCGCTGGGCAGGCCGAGCCCCGGAGCCTGGCACTCTGGGCGAAGATCTGATTCCTCCTCTGATCCCAGGCGCATCAGCAGGGAGCTGGGCTGGAAGTGGAGAAGCCAGGGGCACTGGGGGGCAGCCTTCGTGGCACCGCACAGGGAGGAGGCTGCAGGTCCCGGTGCATGCCCTGGCACCCCGTGTCCCAAGGCAGTCGCTGGAGACGCCCCTGGGCTGCGTGGATTGGGGTTAGGGACACATGGCTGCCTGACTCTGGACCCTGACAGGAACTCATGCTGTCTTCTGCTGCCGGCAGCCGGCCTCCAGCAGACCCTGTCTGATCCATGAGATGAGTTAACAGTGAACTTGAATCTGTGCAGATTCGGTTCTCCTGCATTCCAGAAGCTTCCTGTGTCAGAAGCACCAGGACATCTGCTGCTTTGAGCCTCCAGCGCGTGCACCACCCAGGGACCGACCAGGCACACTCCATCCTGCTGTTTTACTTCAATGGCAATGTCTCCTATAGCAAAAACAACAACAAAAAAACACACCGTCTTCCTAGATATGTGCGAATACAAACATATTTGTCCCCGCCTCATCCTCCTCATCACCACCTCCAGGAGACCCAGCAGGCCAGCGGAGGAGGAGGGCGTCCTGACTCCGCGGCTCTGACACAGAGCGCCGAGGGCCGACAGGAAGGCGAGCCCGCCACGGCAGCCATGGCTTCCTTCCGGAGGGAAGGGGAACCGAACCCGAGCACTGTCCCGGAGCCCTCGGCAACAGCGTCGCCAAGTCCCGCGAGAGTTTCGCGCCGCCGCGAGCCCCGCCTTCCGCGGCCGAAGGCCCGCCCCCCGGCCCGCGGCTTCCGGCCGTGCTGATAAAGTTGCTGTTGTTTGGCGTGGGCGGCGGACAAGATGGCGGCGCGCACGGCGGGCTCGCTGCTGCGGGCGCTGCGGCAGGTGAGGCGCCCTCGTCCCGGGGTCCTCGGCCGGCGGCCGGGCCCGGGGCGCTCGGGGGACGGCGGAGGGCGGAGGGCCGTGGCGGGGGAGCCCGCCGGGACGGAGGGAGCGGAGTGTGGAGGTGGGAGCGGCCGCGGGGGCCTGTCCGAGACGGGGAGCGGGCAGCCGCGCTCTGCGAGGACGGACGGTCGGACAGCGTCTTATTTCATGGTGACACTGAGGAGCCGGGGACGGGAGGACCCAAGGGAGAGAAGGACGACATGCCGAACGCGAATGCAGTCAGCGTCCTTTGTGGCTTTAGTTGGGATTCTTCAAAATTTTTTTTTTCTTATTTTATTATTGGTCTTTTTAACGGCATGATCTAGGCACTAAGAAGTGCTCTTTTTAGGGAGATAATTTGGGGCCTGACACGGTAGCCTAGTGGCTAAGGTCCTTGCCTTGTATGCGCTGAATTCCATCTGGGCATTGTTAGCGTCCGGGCCAAAGCCCCGGGACCTCAGGGTGCGAGCTAGTCAACCCAAGAGAACCACAAAGAGTCTCAGTGGTGATGCAAACGGCAAACAGACTTTACTGCACCAGCTGCTAGGGCCCGACCGCACTTGGGGCACGCAGGCCAGCCAAGCCGGGCGGTCGGACCCCGAACAGCCCAACACAGAAGCTTATATAGGCCCTTTTGGGCTGGGAAATACATTAAAAGTAACAACCTTAGGCATGTTCATTTTTATGACCTGCAGGCACAGGCAGCCTGTTCTGTGCCCATACCCATTATCTGTATGGCTCATCCCATTCTCACACCCTTATCTTCCTCCTGTTCCTGGGACCAGAGAAGAATTGTGCCCTTGCCCCGCTGCACCTGGGTTCACAAAGTTGCAGGACATCAAAGAACACATTTGTCACTAAAGCGGAATCCTCCCAAGCTCCAGGCGCCTCCTGGCCTAGCAAAGTAGCAGTTTTCTCTACACAAAGGAACCTCACACTGCCCAACAATAGCATTTTACCCACACTCTAACAGCATCGGTTCATATCCTGGGTGCTTCACTTCCCGTCCAGCTCCCTGCTTGTGGCCGGAGAAGACAGTGGAGGACGGCCCAAAGCCTTGGGACCCTGCACCCCCATGGGAGACCTGGAGGAAGCTCCTGGCTTCAGATCAGTTCAGCTTCAGCCATTGAGGCCACTTGGGGCTGAATCAGCAGATGAAGATCTTCCTCTCTGTGTCTCCTCCTCTCTGTATATCTGCCTTTCCAATAGAAATAAATACATCTTTAAAAAAGAGAGAGAAAGATCGTTTTTTTAGGGCCCAATACAGTAGCCTAGTGAAAGTCCTCACCTTGCACGAGCCTGGATCCCATATAGGCACTGATTCTAATCCCGGCAGCCCCACTTCCCGTCCAGCTCCCTGCTTGTGGCCTGGGAAAGCAGTTGAGGACGGCCCAAGGCTTTGGGACCCTGAACCCTCATGAGAGACCTGGAAGAGGCTCCTGTCTCCTGGCTTTGGATTGGTGCAGTTCCAGCTGTGGTGGCCGCTTGGAGAGTGAATCATCGGATAGAAGGTCTTCCTCCTAAATAAGTCTTTTAAAAATATTTCTTTCTTTTTAATAATCTTTACAAGGTTAATTAGGGCACATAGGTTCAAGGGTTACAGTAAAGTGAGTAAGACTATTATTTCCACATTGTTTTTTTCTGTGTCTGGAGTAAAGGGGGAGATAAAGGGAGAAGCCCCATCCAACCTCCCACCCATCCCAGGTTCCCAATGTGGGGCATGCTCCGGGGGTCCTGCTCAAGTGGTTTTGATAGTTCAATAATTCTGAATTGCTGCCAACCTCATCATTCCAAGCATGATGAAGTCTCTCCAGAATCCACTGGCTGACATGGTCCACCTTAGAGTCTCCATTTCCCCAGATTTTCACCGCCAACACATGGCTGGGGTAGTTGGTTGGGTTGTTCTGTCCTCTGTCCTCTGTCCTCTGTCCTCTGTCCTCTGTTGTGGTAACAGGTGTCCTCTGCAGGTTCCGGTGGACTGCCATATCCTCCATGTGCACCTGGATATGCTGTCCACGGCTCCATCTGAGTCTCTGAGGAGACTGAGCTTTGACACATGCACTCCATGGTCAGACCACGGAACCTGCACTTGTCTTCATGGTTGGAGCTCTGAGTCCGGCAGTTCAGTTGGGGAGATCCCCAAAGAAACTGTGTCTGAGGTGATCCCAGACCAGATTCTTGTGTGTGTTTGCCAATACAGGGTCCGGCATAGCTCATCGCCCTAATCAGCTGGTGGTTGCAATTGCTGGGTCAGTTCTGTGTCCAGCCCTGTCTTCCACTGGAACCAAAGGGAGTTGCAGTCCAGCCTGGTTGTGCCCAGCACACACTCGGCCCTCACATAAACCAGAGGGAGCTGCAGCCTAGTCAGAGAGACCCACAATAACCCCCATCAGGCCCACCCCCTGCCCTAGTTCCCGTGCTTGCTAGCATGTACAGCAGTGGACTAGTCCAGTCTGTCCCACATCCCATCCAGCTCTCATGCATGTCAATGGGCATTGAAGCCTAGTTGAACCCAACCAGCCCTGCTATGCAGCCCACACACATACTGGCAGGTGCTGTTCTGTCCAGCCACCCCTGCCCCAGTCCTGGTTTTCATGCTCTCCAGTGGGAGTGGTAACCCGAGAGGGGGTGCCCGCGATTTCCCTCCTAGGCCTCTCCTACTCCCGGATCATGCACTTTCCAGATGGTTCTGGAGTTTAACTTGACAGACTAGCCATCGGTGCCAGCATCTGCTAGCTGATGCTGCGGCAAAACCCAATCAACCCTCACCCATTCTGCTTTTGTGTTTAAAGATTTGTTTGTTCTGTCTTTTGTTTTGTTTTACAGGAGCTGCACAGAGAGAGAGAGACAGACATGGAGTTCTTGCACCCACTAGTTCACTCCCAGAATTTCTGCAAACAACACTGGGTGAACTGTCCCAATGCCAGAAGACCAGAACTCCCTGTGGGCCTCCCACGTGGGTACAGGGGCTTAAGTACGTGGGTCACCTTCCACTGCTTTGCCAGGAACGTTAGCAGAAAGCTGAATTGGAAGCAGAACAGCCAGGGCTTCAGCCTCGGCCCCTTATGGGATGCCAGCATGGCAGCTGGTGGCTCAACTTGCTAACCGCAAGTTATTTTTATTTTACTTGAGGGACAAAAATCAGATAGAGACAGGAAGACAAAGACACAAAGAGATTTTCCAGCTGCTGCCTAGTTGCCCAACGCCCACAGCAGCGAGGGGTAAGGCACGCCAGAGCGTGGTTCCCATGTGGAGGCAGGGACTCCGTCCTGGAGTCATCCTCGGGGGGCCTCCCCGGATGCACATCAGCAGGAAGCCTTATGGGAAGCAGATCTAGAACCCGAACGTGGGAACGGCCATAGGAGATGGGAGCATCGGCTATGACAGTGAAACTGCTGCGCCAAAGGCCTGCCCTGTGGGTCAGGATTCCCCCCCACACGGGCCCCAGGATTGGAGCAGGCCCTCAAGGGACCCAGGTGATCCTCCTTGTCCTCCTGGCTCCCTGAAAAGCATATTTTAAATATTTGGGTTGAAACAATAAAAGCATAAGAACAACAGGTTAATCTTTTAAAATTGTATTCAGCATCTGTGTCTAAAAGCAGTATGTATCAACTCTTAAGGACTTGAAAAAATTAAAATAGGACCACAGAAATTTGTAGATAGGTTATAAAATGTATACTCCTACTATTAGGCTGCAAAGTTAATTCTTTCCTCACACCTCTGCCAACACTGGATTGTTTTTTTTCACATTGCTGAGTTGCTACCTTAAATCAATTTCATCATTTTAATTCGTGCTCTCTTGGAAACTGCGAAGTTATTAGATATTCTGAAAATTATATACAGGGTGCTAAATGTTTTAAAAATTATACATATACACTCATTCGCATCTTCTTTTTAAAAATTGTTGGGCTTATTATATAATTTAACTAGCTTATTTGAACTAAGCTTTGGTATATGGGAAAAGACTAAGATACGATTTGAACAGTTTCCTTAAGGGCCCGGTATGATAGCCTAGTGGCTGAAGTCCTTGCTTTGTGTGCACCAGGATCCTATAGGAGTGCTGGCTCCTACCTCAGCTGCTCCACTTCCCATGCAGCTCCCTGCCTGTGGCCTGGGAAAGCAGTGGAGGACGGCCCAAAGCCTTGGGACCCTGCACACATGTGGGAGACCCAGAAGTAGCTCCTGGCTCCTGGCTTTGGATTGGCTCAGCACCGGCCATTATGGCCACTGGGGAGTGAGCCAGTGAACAGAAGATCTTCCTCTCTGTCTCTCCAGTTGTTCAATGATTTTTGTTTTTGGCTAGAAAGAAATCCAAATTATATTAAGATATCTTCCTGGCTTGTCTATTCCACTTTATTTCCCTGTCTGTTGATTTGGGCGTCGATGCTACACCATCTCAGCCTTGTGTTTTTTAAAGATTTATTTTTATTATTTTTTATTGGAAAGGTGGATATACAGAGAGGAGATACAGAGAGGAAGATCTTCCATCCGATGATTCACTCCCCAAGTGAGCCGCAACGGGTCGATACTATGCCGATCCGAAGCCAGGAGCCTCTTCCGGGTCTCCCACGCGGGTGCAGGTTCCCAAAGCTTTGGGCCGTCCTCGGCTGCTTTCCCAGGCCACAGGCAGGGAGCTGGAAGGGAAGCGGGGCTGCCGGGATTAGAACCGGCGCCCATATGGGATCCCGGGCGTGCAAGGCGAGGACTTAACCACTTGCGCCACTGCGCCGGGCCCCATCAGCCTTGTGTTTTTAACGAAAGGTTTATTTATTCATTTACATAGCAGACTGATGGAATTGTAACTCCTTATGAAGAGTGTGACATTATGGGAAAAATCAATGGGGGGCAGAAAATGTGGAGAGGGGAATTCCAGACTATACAGAATTGTATGATGAATTTCAAGAATTTAAAAAAAATGCATACATATATATAATAAAAATTTTAAAAAGATTTGTTTGTTTATTGGAAAGTCAGATTTACAGAGAGAAGGAGAAACACAGAAAGAAAGATCTTCCGTCCACTGGCTCGCTTCCCAAGTAGCTACAATGGTCAGAGCTGAGTTCATCCAAAGCCAGGAACCAGGAGCTTCCCCAGGGACTCCCCGGTAGATGCAGGGTCCCAAGCCCTTGGGTCATCCTCAGCTGCTTTCCCAGGCCACACAAAGGGAGCTGGATGGGAAGTGGAGCAGCTGGGATACAAAGCAACACCCATGTGAGATGCCAGCACATGCAAGGCAAGGACTTTAGCCATTAGGCTACCATGTCAGGCCCACTAGCTCAGTCTTTATAGTGCTGCAATGCATGGTAGGTTAGTATATGGTAGAATAACACTGTTCATTAGTTTTGTTCTTCAAAAAACAAACAAACAAAAAAACACAGCATTCTTCCTACTTCCTGTCCTACTTACTATTTCAAATATTTTTTAGAATTCTTTTGCTAAGAAGAACTTCCATTGATATGTGGGCAGAAATCCTACAAAGTGCACACATCAAACATTTTTTAGGGCCCGGCACCTTGAATGCAACACCGGGATCCCATATGGGTGCTGGATCTAAGCCCAGCAGCTCCACTTCCCATGCAGCTCCCTGCTTGTGGCCTGGGAAAGCAGTCGAGGACTGCCCAAGGCCTTGGGACCCTGCACCCGAGTGGGAGACCTGGAGGAAGTTCCTGGCTCCTGGCTTTGGATTGGTTCAGTTCCGGAAGGGCAAGAAATGGGGAGGTAGTTTTATATTTTAAAAGGTAACTTCACCAGAGCCCCTAACTGCCTGCTTTTCCGTTTGGCTCCTAACACAAGTGTGGACCTCGGCCCAGGATGGTCCTGCGAGCAACTTTCCATATCTCTTTGGCCTCAACTTCATGGTCTCTATGGCCATCCCTAGATGGACAAGGCCACTGGGACAGGCTCTCCCAACTGAATTTCTAAAGTGTTGAATTCCTGATTTTGATTCTGCCCTTCCAGAATGTATGTTTAAGCCTCCAAACAAAAGAATATAAGGCAAGGGAAGGAGGGGGGAAAAGCAAGAAAACGGATCTTTGAAAGGTTCATGAAACCTAAGTGTTAGGAGCCACAGACTTATGGGCCTTAGATTTGGCCTGCCTGACAGCCTGCTGCATTGCAAAGCCTGCCTTGGGCAAGCAGGACATTGTGGTCAGTCCATCCCGTGCACAGCAAGCAGAACAGAAACTGCACCCCTGTTCCTGTTGAAATCATTAGTTCCTCCCCTGTCTCAATAGAGATGATTAGTTCTTCCCGTGTCTCAATGAAGATAATCAGTTCCAGGAAACTCCTCCCCTAGAGAAGCAGGTATATATATGTGAGGAGTAAAATAAAGGGCATGGGCACTGTTTTCACCAAGTACGTGTGTCATGTGGTGTGTTTCTTGGGCCAGCAGCCCTGATTCCCAGTCCACCCTCGGGGTCTGAGCATCGTGTCCTGCAGGTCGGGACATCTAAGCTTCACATTGTAAAACTATGCAGGGATTTCAAGTTTTTGCATCCAAATAAATTTATTTTTATTGTGTCAATTTGAATTTTATATCAAAGATGGGGAGAGAGTGAGAAGTCTTCCATCTTGTGATTCATGTCCTAAATGCCCACATCAGCTAGGGAAGAACCAGGCTGAAACGGAAAGCCGGTAACATTCTGGTCTCCCCCACGTGTGGCAGCCACTGAATGACCCGAGCATCGCCGGGGAGCTGCAATCCAGGGGAGACCCGAGCATCGCCAGGGAGCTGGAATACGGGGGAGACCCAAGCATCACCAGGGAGCTGCAAATCGCAGAGCCCCGAGCATCCCCGGGGAGCTGCAATCCGCAGGAGAAGCAGGCCTTGATAAGGGATGCAGGCAGCCTGGCAGCATCTTAACCACCACACTAATTCTAGCCCCTGAATTTATCTTTTACTCCATTTCTCATGAACTTTCCAGATAGCCCTGTACCAATGGCGGTGGGGATATTGTTACCTATATTTAAATTTGAAATTCCCACTAAATATCAACATCAACAGGACAGGAATTCTTTTTTATTATCAGTCTCCTTACCCCACCCCAGCCACCCACACAAACATACCAACTTGCATAATAGCATCTAGGAGACAGTCAAAATCTTTGCTGAGGGACTGAATGAATGACCACGCTTCTCATGGTTGTAATATTGCAGGGGATAGACGCAAGCAGGCTTGCCCACAATCTATGCCAGGCAGCGTGGCAGAATCGCAGGTGAACATGAGGAAAAGCGAGCCTTGTTGAGGTCTTGCCAGGCTTCTCCCCACCAAGAGAGCAGGGCATGGGGAGGGGGAACGATCAGACTCCGGCACAGAATCAGCATGAACTAGGCAGTGGGTCTGGCACCGTGGGTAAGGTGCTGCTGGGGATCCCTGCCTTCCACACAGGATACCTGGGCTGGAGTACCAGCCTCCCTGCAGATGCCAACGTGGGAGGCAGGAGGCGCTGGGTCCCTGCCACCCTGACTGGGCTTCCAGATTCTGGTCTATCCTCAGCCGGTGCAGGCATTTGGGGAGTGAATCAAAGCACAGGGAGATTTCTCTCTCCTTCTCCAATAATATGTATAGAAAGAATAATAATATCAACTACTTCCCACACGCCAACATAGTGGCTCAACAGACTACTCATCTGCTTAAAACATCAGCTTTTCATATGGATGTTCCACTTCTGATCCACTGCCCTGTTTATGACCTGGAAAAGCAAGGGAGGATGGCTCAAGTTCTTGGACCCCTGTACCCAGAAAAGTGAGAGACCCAGAAAAGGCTCCTGGCTTCAGACAGACTCAGTGCCAGCCATCACAGCCATTTGGAGAGTGAACCAGAGGATTAAAGATCTCTCTGCAAAATATACCTTCCTGGGCTAGCAGGGTGGCGCAGTGGTTAAGGTCTTCGCCTTGCACGACCGGGATCTCATATGGGTGCCGGTTCTATCCCAGCAGCCCATCTTCCCTCCAGCTCCCTGCCTGTGGCCCGGGGAGCAGTTGAGGACGGCCCAAAGCTTTGGGACCCTGCACCCTTGTGGGAGACCCGGAAGAGGCTCCTGGTTTTGGATCGGCATAGTATTGGCCATTGCGCTCACTTGGGGAGTGAATCATCAGGCAGAAGATCTTCCTCTCTGTCTCTCCTCCCTGTATATCCGCCTTTCCAATAAAAGATATTAATAATTATAATAAAAATATACCTTCCCAATAAAAATAAATCTTTAAAAAAAAATACTTAGCAAAAGGCCCACAAAATACAATTAACTGAAGACAGTTCTGCTGCCTCCCCTTACTATCTGTTATCTATCAGCACCATTAAGCTGCTTTAATCTCTTCTTCAAGTGAAAAGCAGCCTAGTGGGATATGAACAGTGTGGCACACCTGTTACGGCAGCACTATTCACAATGGCCACAAGAGGGCAGCAAAGCAGACGGCAGCATTATTCACAATGGCCACAAGAGGGCAGCAAAGCAGTGTCTCACAGCAGACAAATGTAGTTTAGCCACAGGGGGGGGAATTCTGTTGCTAGGCCACAAGAACGAATGAAGTGTGAATGTATGTTACAACATGGATGGACTTTGAAGATCCCGGGAGTGGAGGAAGCCAGTGCAGTCCCAGAAGGACCAATTCTGAGCACATGGAGTTACACGAGGTCCTTGGTGTCTTCAGCTTCGTGGACCAGGAAGCAGATGGGTGGCTGCCAGGAGCTGGAGGAAAGAGGCCATGGGAGCTAGTGCTTGATGGGAAACTGCTTCGGTTTGGGAAGGTACGAGTTTTCCAGGCTGGGGCCCTGTGCAGTAGCCTAGTGGTCAAGCCCTCACTGTGCAAGCGCTGGGATCCTATATGGGTGCTGATTCTCATCCCAGCAGCACCCCTGCTTCCCATCCAGCTCCCTGCTTGTGGCCTGGGAAAGCAGTAGAGGATGACCCAAGGCCTTGAGACCCTGCACCCACATGGGAGACTCCTGGCTCCTGGCTTTGGATTGGCGCAGCTCTGGCCATTGTAGCTGCTTGGGGAGTGAATCATTGGATGGAAGATCTTTCTCTTTCTCTCCTCCTCTCTGTATCTCTGACTTTCCAATCAAAATAAATGTTTTAAAAATGTTTTCCATGTTGCATGATCGTGGCACAGGCGTGAGAGGACTTGAATGCCTCTGACTACACAATTACATCGCTGAGGATGGCGAACTTGGTTTATCCGCATGGGATCCTATTTTGCTTTTCCAAATTATTAATGCTTTTTTTTTTCATATCTCAGAATATATACAGAATCATGTACTCTTCAAATAGGAATACATCTTCTTTTGAAACATGCATGCTTTCTTTTTTTTTTTTTTTACATTTTTTTTCCATATATTTTTTATTTTAACAATCTTTACATGGTTAATTTCTGCATAAAGGGTCAAGGGCTACAGGAAAGTGGGTAAGACTATTATGTCCATATTGTTTCATATATCTGAGGTAGATGGGGATATTGAGGGAGAAGCCCCACCTGATTTCCCACCCACCCCAAGTCCCACATGTGGGGCATGCTCCGAGATGCTCGTTGAAGTGGTTTCAATAGGTCACCAGTTTTGAAATTGCTGCCAATCTCGCCTCTCCAAATACGATGAGCTTGTTGAAAAATCCATGAATTGACATTGTCCATCATAGCGTCTCTATTTGCCCGGTATTTTGTTGCCAACCTATAGCTGAGGTGGTTGATTAACTTGTTCCATCTTCTGTCCCTTCATGGTTAGGGTTGTGAGTCTGGCATTTCAATTGGGGAGATCCGCAAACAAACTTCGTCTGAGGTGTTCCCAGGCCAGATACTCATATGCACCAGCAAGCACAGGGCCCAGCACAGTCCATCACCCGGTCAGCTGGTAGTTGCAATTGCTGGGTTGGTTCTGTTTTCAGCCCCGCCTTCTACTGGAACCAATGGGTGATGCAGTCCAGCCTGGTTCTGCACAGCACATACTTGGTCTTCACCTAAACCAGTGGGAGCTGCATCCTGATGAGAGCGGCCCACAATAACCCCCACCAGGCCAACCCCCTACCCTGGTTTGCCAGTATGTGTGGCAGAGCAGTCCAATCTGACCCACATCCCCCCTGGTTCTCGTACATGGCAAATGGCATCGAAGCTTGGATCCACCTAACCAGCTCAACAGTCAAGCCTTCATGGGTGTGGTTGAGTGCCTCTCTGTCTAGCTACCCCAGCCCCTGTCCTAGTTCTCGTGCCTTCCCGTGGGAGTGGTAACCCAAGAGGGGGGAACACACTATTTCCCTCCCAGGTCTCTCACTCCCGGATTGTGCACTTTCCAGGTGGTTCTGCAGTTTAACTTGACAGGATTAGCCCCCAGCGCCAGTTTCTGCCAGCTGATGTTACGGCTATGCCCAAACAGCCCTCTCCCCCTTCTAATTGTAGGTTGCACCCATAGGAACAATCAACCCATCCTGGATTTTCCCTGGTCTAGTCCACATGAGGCGCACAGGTGTTGTAGCCCTGCCTAGTCTGGTCTGCCCCCATCCCAGTTCATGCTCTCCAGCGGGAGTAGTTGTCCAGCAGGGGAACCACCCCTTTTTCCCCCGCTGGCTCTGTCCTCTCCCCTCCTGTTTCTCACGTGTGCTGGATGGGCACTGCAGTCACATCCGGCACAGTCACCTCCTCCTGTCTGTCCCCAATCCAAGCCTAATGTATGCCAGTGGGAAACTTCTTGTGGCCTGCTCTGGGCTGTTTCCATTCATGCTTCTTGCGCTTACCCGTGGGGTCTGTGTCCTGCCAGAGGAGTTGCCCAGGCTCCTCCATCAGAACCTCTCCCAGTGCCGGATTTTGCGCATGCCAGTGGGTCCATGAGCCAGCCAGTTCCTGACTAGCTTTCGACCCTAGCTGGTTCTTCTTGTTGGATATTTCAGCCCAGCCATGGCTCGTCCAGTCCATTCCCACATACGGCTCACACATGTTTCAGTAGGGGTTGCGACTTAGCATAATCCGTCCCACTTCTATCCTGGTCCTCCAGGAGCACCAGACAGTGCTGGGGTCTGGTCCAGCCTGGTGCGTCCAGTCCCAGTCCACACTTGTGCCAAGGGGGATTTCACTGTTACCCGATCAGAACGCAGCCCCCATTCCAGCCCATGTGCTCCTTGGCGGTAGCCTTAAACCAGTTAGTGTGTCTACTGGACAAGACCCATGCCAAAGCTTTAGCATGAACTGGTATTTGGTGGTCAGCATTGCTAAGTGGTACACCTTCTTAAAGGAAGAGTAACTGTCATTGGGAAACTTTAGGATGTATTCACCTCGCAGAAACACATCGGGTTCAACCTGGAGCCACATAAGCAGCAATTCAAACCACCAAAATCCCAGAGCTCCCCTGCCGGGCGGCCAGCAGCCAAAGCCTGGCACCAACTGACGCCCTGGCCACCTAAGCCTGGTTCACCATGTGCCCATGATGGCGGGCGTATGGGATCCGGGCATGAGACGCCCTGTCCCGGGACCCACGCACTGCCGATGCTAATGCTTTGTAAAGGTGCCTTGAGGAGTTTCCCTCAAAGAAAGGGCTCACAAAGCCACGCCCTTCCCGCTCCCTTGCCAGGGCATGTGTTCCCTTTGGCTGGTCCCGTGGTGCCAGCCTTCAGCCAGCCCAGTGACCTCTGCGACTTGACCATCGCCACCCCTCTCAGGAGCAGTGCACCCTGGTCGCATGGCCACCACCATGGCGTCCTCCACGGCTCCTGGCGCTCTTCAGGAAGACCGGCCCAAGCCGGACGGGTGAATTCTTTGGGCTGTTGTGCGACTCTAAGGATAAATTACTGGTCTTGTTCCTTGTGGTGCTGGTAATCTAGAATCAAAATGCAATAACCTCCTAGAAAAGATGCTTTCAGAACTAGGGGCGTGTGCGTGCTTCCTTCTAGATGTATCTGTTTGAATAGCAGAGTGACAGAAAAGGGGGAAAGGGAGAGAGGCCTAGACACTTCTTCATTCCCCAGACAGCAGCGCTGGGCAGCGCTGGGCAGGCCGAGCCCCGGAGCCTGGCACTCTGGGCGAAGATCTGATTCCTCCTCTGATCCCAGGCGCATCAGCAGGGAGCTGGGCTGGAAGTGGAGAAGCCAGGGGCACTGGGGGGCAGCCTTCGTGGCACCGCACAGGGAGGAGGCTGCAGGTCCCGGTGCATGCCCTGGCACCCCGTGTCCCAAGGCAGTCGCTGGAGACGCCCCTGGGCTGCGTGGATTGGGGTTAGGGACACATGGCTGCCTGACTCTGGACCCTGACAGGAACTCATGCTGTCTTCTGCTGCCGGCAGCCGGCCTCCAGCAGACCCTGTCTGATCCATGAGATGAGTTAACAGTGAACTTGAATCTGTGCAGATTCGGTTCTCCTGCATTCCAGAAGCTTCCTGTGTCAGAAGCACCAGGACATCTGCTGCTTTGAGCCTCCAGCGCGTGCACCACCCAGGGACCGACCAGGCACACTCCATCCTGCTGTTTTACTTCAATGGCAATGTCTCCTATAGCAAAAACAACAACAAAAAAACACACCGTCTTCCTAGATATGTGCGAATACAAACATATTTGTCCCCGCCTCATCCTCCTCATCACCACCTCCAGGAGACCCAGCAGGCCAGCGGAGGAGGAGGGCGTCCTGACTCCGCGGCTCTGACACAGAGCGCCGAGGGCCGACAGGAAGGCGAGCCCGCCACGGCAGCCATGGCTTCCTTCCGGAGGGAAGGGGAACCGAACCCGAGCACTGTCCCGGAGCCCTCGGCAACAGCGTCGCCAAGTCCCGCGAGAGTTTCGCGCCGCCGCGAGCCCCGCCTTCCGCGGCCGAAGGCCCGCCCCCCGGCCCGCGGCTTCCGGCCGTGCTGATAAAGTTGCTGTTGTTTGGCGTGGGCGGCGGACAAGATGGCGGCGCGCACGGCGGGCTCGCTGCTGCGGGCGCTGCGGCAGGTGAGGCGCCCTCGTCCCGGGGTCCTCGGCCGGCGGCCGGGCCCGGGGCGCTCGGGGGACGGCGGAGGGCGGAGGGCCGTGGCGGGGGAGCCCGCCGGGACGGAGGGAGCGGAGTGTGGAGGTGGGAGCGGCCGCGGGGGCCTGTCCGAGACGGGGAGCGGGCAGCCGCGCTCTGCGAGGACGGACGGTCGGACAGCGTCTTATTTCATGGTGACACTGAGGAGCCGGGGACGGGAGGACCCAAGGGAGAGAAGGACGACATGCCGAACGCGAATGCAGTCAGCGTCCTTTGTGGCTTTAGTTGGGATTCTTCAAAATTTTTTTTTTCTTATTTTATTATTGGTCTTTTTAACGGCATGATCTAGGCACTAAGAAGTGCTCTTTTTAGGGAGATAATTTGGGGCCTGACACGGTAGCCTAGTGGCTAAGGTCCTTGCCTTGTATGCGCTGAATTCCATCTGGGCATTGTTAGCGTCCGGGCCAAAGCCCCGGGACCTCAGGGTGCGAGCTAGTCAACCCAAGAGAACCACAAAGAGTCTCAGTGGTGATGCAAACGGCAAACAGACTTTACTGCACCAGCTGCTAGGGCCCGACCGCACTTGGGGCACGCAGGCCAGCCAAGCCGGGCGGTCGGACCCCGAACAGCCCAACACAGAAGCTTATATAGGCCCTTTTGGGCTGGGAAATACATTAAAAGTAACAACCTTAGGCATGTTCATTTTTATGACCTGCAGGCACAGGCAGCCTGTTCTGTGCCCATACCCATTATCTGTATGGCTCATCCCATTCTCACACCCTTATCTTCCTCCTGTTCCTGGGACCAGAGAAGAATTGTGCCCTTGCCCCGCTGCACCTGGGTTCACAAAGTTGCAGGACATCAAAGAACACATTTGTCACTAAAGCGGAATCCTCCCAAGCTCCAGGCGCCTCCTGGCCTAGCAAAGTAGCAGTTTTCTCTACACAAAGGAACCTCACACTGCCCAACAATAGCATTTTACCCACACTCTAACAGCATCGGTTCATATCCTGGGTGCTTCACTTCCCGTCCAGCTCCCTGCTTGTGGCCGGAGAAGACAGTGGAGGACGGCCCAAAGCCTTGGGACCCTGCACCCCCATGGGAGACCTGGAGGAAGCTCCTGGCTTCAGATCAGTTCAGCTTCAGCCATTGAGGCCACTTGGGGCTGAATCAGCAGATGAAGATCTTCCTCTCTGTGTCTCCTCCTCTCTGTATATCTGCCTTTCCAATAGAAATAAATACATCTTTAAAAAAGAGAGAGAAAGATCGTTTTTTTAGGGCCCAATACAGTAGCCTAGTGAAAGTCCTCACCTTGCACGAGCCTGGATCCCATATAGGCACTGATTCTAATCCCGGCAGCCCCACTTCCCGTCCAGCTCCCTGCTTGTGGCCTGGGAAAGCAGTTGAGGACGGCCCAAGGCTTTGGGACCCTGAACCCTCATGAGAGACCTGGAAGAGGCTCCTGTCTCCTGGCTTTGGATTGGTGCAGTTCCAGCTGTGGTGGCCGCTTGGAGAGTGAATCATCGGATAGAAGGTCTTCCTCCTAAATAAGTCTTTTAAAAATATTTCTTTCTTTTTAATAATCTTTACAAGGTTAATTAGGGCACATAGGTTCAAGGGTTACAGTAAAGTGAGTAAGACTATTATTTCCACATTGTTTTTTTCTGTATCTGGAGTAAAGGGGGAGATAAAGGGAGAAGCCCCATCCAACCTCCCACCCATCCCAGGTTCCCAATGTGGGGCATGCTCCGGGGGTCCTGCTCAAGTGGTTTTGATAGTTCAATAATTCTGAATTGCTGCCAACCTCATCATTCCAAGCATGATGAAGTCTCTCCAGAATCCACTGGCTGACATGGTCCACCTTAGAGTCTCCATTTCCCCAGATTTTCACCGCCAACACATGGCTGGGGTAGTTGGTTGGGTTGTTCTGTCCTCTGTCCTCTGTCCTCTGTCCTCTGTCCTCTGTTGTGGTAACAGGTGTCCTCTGCAGGTTCCGGTG
The DNA here is from genome assembly GCF_017591425.1 of Ochotona curzoniae. Taxonomy (NCBI): domain Eukaryota; kingdom Metazoa; phylum Chordata; class Mammalia; order Lagomorpha; family Ochotonidae; genus Ochotona; species Ochotona curzoniae. The sequence continues at coordinate 2,666,162 of NW_024466129.1, read as the reverse complement.
GACTGCCATATCCTCCATGTGCACCTGGATATGCTGTCCACGGCTCCATCTGAGTCTCTGAGGAGACTGAGCTTTGACACATGCACTCCATGGTCAGACCACGGAACCTGCACTTGTCTTCATGGTTGGAGCTCTGAGTCCGGCAGTTCAGTTGGGGAGATCCCCAAAGAAACTGTGTCTGAGGTGATCCCAGACCAGATTCTTGTGTGTGTTTGCCAATACAGGGTCCGGCATAGCTCATCGCCCTAATCAGCTGGTGGTTGCAATTGCTGGGTCAGTTCTGTGTCCAGCCCTGTCTTCCACTGGAACCAAAGGGAGTTGCAGTCCAGCCTGGTTGTGCCCAGCACACACTCGGCCCTCACATAAACCAGAGGGAGCTGCAGCCTAGTCAGAGAGACCCACAATAACCCCCATCAGGCCCACCCCCTGCCCTAGTTCCCGTGCTTGCTAGCATGTACAGCAGTGGACTAGTCCAGTCTGTCCCACATCCCATCCAGCTCTCATGCATGTCAATGGGCATTGAAGCCTAGTTGAACCCAACCAGCCCTGCTATGCAGCCCACACACATACTGGCAGGTGCTGTTCTGTCCAGCCACCCCTGCCCCAGTCCTGGTTTTCATGCTCTCCAGTGGGAGTGGTAACCCGAGAGGGGGTGCCCGCGATTTCCCTCCTAGGCCTCTCCTACTCCCGGATCATGCACTTTCCAGATGGTTCTGGAGTTTAACTTGACAGACTAGCCATCGGTGCCAGCATCTGCTAGCTGATGCTGCGGCAAAACCCAATCAACCCTCACCCATTCTGCTTTTGTGTTTAAAGATTTGTTTGTTCTGTCTTTTGTTTTGTTTTACAGGAGCTGCACAGAGAGAGAGAGACAGACATGGAGTTCTTGCACCCACTAGTTCACTCCCAGAATTTCTGCAAACAACACTGGGTGAACTGTCCCAATGCCAGAAGACCAGAACTCCCTGTGGGCCTCCCACGTGGGTACAGGGGCTTAAGTACGTGGGTCACCTTCCACTGCTTTGCCAGGAACGTTAGCAGAAAGCTGAATTGGAAGCAGAACAGCCAGGGCTTCAGCCTCGGCCCCTTATGGGATGCCAGCATGGCAGCTGGTGGCTCAACTTGCTAACCGCAAGTTATTTTTATTTTACTTGAGGGACAAAAATCAGATAGAGACAGGAAGACAAAGACACAAAGAGATTTTCCAGCTGCTGCCTAGTTGCCCAACGCCCACAGCAGCGAGGGGTAAGGCACGCCAGAGCGTGGTTCCCATGTGGAGGCAGGGACTCCGTCCTGGAGTCATCCTCGGGGGGCCTCCCCGGATGCACATCAGCAGGAAGCCTTATGGGAAGCAGATCTAGAACCCGAACGTGGGAACGGCCATAGGAGATGGGAGCATCGGCTATGACAGTGAAACTGCTGCGCCAAAGGCCTGCCCTGTGGGTCAGGATTCCCCCCCACACGGGCCCCAGGATTGGAGCAGGCCCTCAAGGGACCCAGGTGATCCTCCTTGTCCTCCTGGCTCCCTGAAAAGCATATTTTAAATATTTGGGTTGAAACAATAAAAGCATAAGAACAACAGGTTAATCTTTTAAAATTGTATTCAGCATCTGTGTCTAAAAGCAGTATGTATCAACTCTTAAGGACTTGAAAAAATTAAAATAGGACCACAGAAATTTGTAGATAGGTTATAAAATGTATACTCCTACTATTAGGCTGCAAAGTTAATTCTTTCCTCACACCTCTGCCAACACTGGATTGTTTTTTTTCACATTGCTGAGTTGCTACCTTAAATCAATTTCATCATTTTAATTCGTGCTCTCTTGGAAACTGCGAAGTTATTAGATATTCTGAAAATTATATACAGGGTGCTAAATGTTTTAAAAATTATACATATACACTCATTCGCATCTTCTTTTTAAAAATTGTTGGGCTTATTATATAATTTAACTAGCTTATTTGAACTAAGCTTTGGTATATGGGAAAAGACTAAGATACGATTTGAACAGTTTCCTTAAGGGCCCGGTATGATAGCCTAGTGGCTGAAGTCCTTGCTTTGTGTGCACCAGGATCCTATAGGAGTGCTGGCTCCTACCTCAGCTGCTCCACTTCCCATGCAGCTCCCTGCCTGTGGCCTGGGAAAGCAGTGGAGGACGGCCCAAAGCCTTGGGACCCTGCACACATGTGGGAGACCCAGAAGTAGCTCCTGGCTCCTGGCTTTGGATTGGCTCAGCACCGGCCATTATGGCCACTGGGGAGTGAGCCAGTGAACAGAAGATCTTCCTCTCTGTCTCTCCAGTTGTTCAATGATTTTTGTTTTTGGCTAGAAAGAAATCCAAATTATATTAAGATATCTTCCTGGCTTGTCTATTCCACTTTATTTCCCTGTCTGTTGATTTGGGCGTCGATGCTACACCATCTCAGCCTTGTGTTTTTTAAAGATTTATTTTTATTATTTTTTATTGGAAAGGTGGATATACAGAGAGGAGATACAGAGAGGAAGATCTTCCATCCGATGATTCACTCCCCAAGTGAGCCGCAACGGGTCGATACTATGCCGATCCGAAGCCAGGAGCCTCTTCCGGGTCTCCCACGCGGGTGCAGGTTCCCAAAGCTTTGGGCCGTCCTCGGCTGCTTTCCCAGGCCACAGGCAGGGAGCTGGAAGGGAAGCGGGGCTGCCGGGATTAGAACCGGCGCCCATATGGGATCCCGGGCGTGCAAGGCGAGGACTTAACCACTTGCGCCACTGCGCCGGGCCCCATCAGCCTTGTGTTTTTAACGAAAGGTTTATTTATTCATTTACATAGCAGACTGATGGAATTGTAACTCCTTATGAAGAGTGTGACATTATGGGAAAAATCAATGGGGGGCAGAAAATGTGGAGAGGGGAATTCCAGACTATACAGAATTGTATGATGAATTTCAAGAATTTAAAAAAAATGCATACATATATATAATAAAAATTTTAAAAAGATTTGTTTGTTTATTGGAAAGTCAGATTTACAGAGAGAAGGAGAAACACAGAAAGAAAGATCTTCCGTCCACTGGCTCGCTTCCCAAGTAGCTACAATGGTCAGAGCTGAGTTCATCCAAAGCCAGGAACCAGGAGCTTCCCCAGGGACTCCCCGGTAGATGCAGGGTCCCAAGCCCTTGGGTCATCCTCAGCTGCTTTCCCAGGCCACACAAAGGGAGCTGGATGGGAAGTGGAGCAGCTGGGATACAAAGCAACACCCATGTGAGATGCCAGCACATGCAAGGCAAGGACTTTAGCCATTAGGCTACCATGTCAGGCCCACTAGCTCAGTCTTTATAGTGCTGCAATGCATGGTAGGTTAGTATATGGTAGAATAACACTGTTCATTAGTTTTGTTCTTCAAAAAACAAACAAACAAAAAAACACAGCATTCTTCCTACTTCCTGTCCTACTTACTATTTCAAATATTTTTTAGAATTCTTTTGCTAAGAAGAACTTCCATTGATATGTGGGCAGAAATCCTACAAAGTGCACACATCAAACATTTTTTAGGGCCCGGCACCTTGAATGCAACACCGGGATCCCATATGGGTGCTGGATCTAAGCCCAGCAGCTCCACTTCCCATGCAGCTCCCTGCTTGTGGCCTGGGAAAGCAGTCGAGGACTGCCCAAGGCCTTGGGACCCTGCACCCGAGTGGGAGACCTGGAGGAAGTTCCTGGCTCCTGGCTTTGGATTGGTTCAGTTCCGGAAGGGCAAGAAATGGGGAGGTAGTTTTATATTTTAAAAGGTAACTTCACCAGAGCCCCTAACTGCCTGCTTTTCCGTTTGGCTCCTAACACAAGTGTGGACCTCGGCCCAGGATGGTCCTGCGAGCAACTTTCCATATCTCTTTGGCCTCAACTTCATGGTCTCTATGGCCATCCCTAGATGGACAAGGCCACTGGGACAGGCTCTCCCAACTGAATTTCTAAAGTGTTGAATTCCTGATTTTGATTCTGCCCTTCCAGAATGTATGTTTAAGCCTCCAAACAAAAGAATATAAGGCAAGGGAAGGAGGGGGGAAAAGCAAGAAAACGGATCTTTGAAAGGTTCATGAAACCTAAGTGTTAGGAGCCACAGACTTATGGGCCTTAGATTTGGCCTGCCTGACAGCCTGCTGCATTGCAAAGCCTGCCTTGGGCAAGCAGGACATTGTGGTCAGTCCATCCCGTGCACAGCAAGCAGAACAGAAACTGCACCCCTGTTCCTGTTGAAATCATTAGTTCCTCCCCTGTCTCAATAGAGATGATTAGTTCTTCCCGTGTCTCAATGAAGATAATCAGTTCCAGGAAACTCCTCCCCTAGAGAAGCAGGTATATATATGTGAGGAGTAAAATAAAGGGCATGGGCACTGTTTTCACCAAGTACGTGTGTCATGTGGTGTGTTTCTTGGGCCAGCAGCCCTGATTCCCAGTCCACCCTCGGGGTCTGAGCATCGTGTCCTGCAGGTCGGGACATCTAAGCTTCACATTGTAAAACTATGCAGGGATTTCCAGTTTTTGCATCCAAATAAATTCATTTTTATTGTGTCAATTTGAATTTTATATCAAAGATGGGGAGAGAGTGAGAAGTCTTCCATCTTGTGATTCATGTCCTAAATGCCCACATCAGCTAGGGAAGAACCAGGCTGAAACGGAAAGCCGGTAACATTCTGGTCTCCCCCACGTGTGGCAGCCACTGAATGACCCGAGCATCGCCGGGGAGCTGCAATCCAGGGGAGACCCGAGCATCACCAGGGAGCTGGAATACGGGGGAGACCCAAGCATCACCAGGGAGCTGCAAATCGCAGAGCCCCGAGCATCCCCGGGGAGCTGCAATCCGCAGGAGAAGCAGGCCTTGATAAGGGATGCAGGCAGCCTGGCAGCATCTTAACCACCACACTAATTCTAGCCCCTAAATTTATCTTTTACTCCATTTCTCATCAACTTTCCAGATAGCCCTGTACCAATGGCAGTGGGGATATTGTTACCTATATTTAAATTTGAAATTCCCACTAAATATCAACATCAACAGGACAGGAATTCTTTTTTATTATCAGTCTCCTTACCCCACCCCAGCCACCCACACAAACATACCAACTTGCATAATAGCATCTAGGAGACAGTCAAAATCTTTGCTGAGGGACTGAATGAATGACCACGCTTCTCATGGTTGTAATATTGCAGGGGATAGACGCAAGCAGGCTTGCCCACAATCTATGCCAGGCAGCGTGGCAGAATCGCAGGTGAACATGAGGAAAAGCGAGCCTTGTTGAGGTCTTGCCAGGCTTCTCCCCACCAAGAGAGCAGGGCATGGGGAGGGGGAACGATCAGACTCTGGCACAGAATCAGCATGAACTAGGCAGTGGGTCTGGCACCGTGGGTAAGGTGCTGCTGGGGATCCCTGCCTTCCACACAGGATACCTGGGCTGGAGTACCAGCCTCCCTGCAGATGCCAACGTGGGAGGCAGGAGGCGCTGGGTCCCTGCCACCCTGACTGGGCTTCCAGATTCTGGTCTATCCTCAGCCGGTGCAGGCATTTGGGGAGTGAATCAAAGCACAGGGAGATTTCTCTCTCCCTCTCCAATAATATGTATAGAAAGAATAATAATATCAACTACTTCCCACACGCCAACATAGTGGCTCAACAGACTAATCATCTGCTTAAAACATCAGCTTTTCATATGGATGTTCCACTTCTGATCCACTGCCCTGTTTATGACCTGGAAAAGCAAGGGAGGATGGCTCAAGTTCTTGGACCCCTGTACCCAGAAAAGTGAGAGACCCAGAAAAGGCTCCTGGCTTCAGACAGACTCAGTGCCAGCCATCACAGCCATTTGGAGAGTGAACCAGAGGATTAAAGATCTCTCTGCAAAATATACCTTCCCGGGCTAGCAGGGTGGCGCAGTGGTTAAGGTCTTCGCCTTGCACGACCGGGATCTCATATGGGTGCCGGTTCTATCCCAGCAGCCCATCTTCCCTCCAGCTCCCTGCCTGTGGCCCGGGGAGCAGTTGAGGACGGCCCAAAGCTTTGGGACCCTGCACCCTTGTGGGAGACCCGGAAGAGGCTCCTGGTTTTGGATCGGCATAGTATTGGCCATTGCGCTCACTTGGGGAGTGAATCATCAGGCGGAAGATCTTCCTCTCTGTCTCTCCTCCCTGTATATCCGCCTTTCCAATAAAAGATATTAATAATTATAATAAAAATATACCTTCCCAATAAAAATAAATCTTAAAAAAAAAATACTTAGCAAAAGGCCCACAAAATACAATTAACTGAAGACAGTTCTGCTGCCTCCCCTTACTATCTGTTATCTATCAGCACCATTAAGCTGCTTTAATCTCTTCTTCAAGTGAAAAGCAGCCTAGTGGGATATGAACAGTGTGGCACACCTGTTACGGCAGCACTATTCACAATGGCCACAAGAGGGCAGCAAAGCAGACGGCAGCATTATTCACAATGGCCACAAGAGGGCAGCAAAGCAGTGTCTCACAGCAGACAAATGTAGTTTAGCCACAGGGGGGGGAATTCTGTTGCTAGGCCACAAGAACGAATGAAGTGTGAATGTATGTTACAACATGGATGGACTTTGAAGATCCCGGGAGTGGAGGAAGCCAGTGCAGTCCCAGAAGGACCAATTCTGAGCACATGGAGTTACACGAGGTCCTTGGTGTCTTCAGCTTCGTGGACCAGGAAGCAGATGGGTGGCTGCCAGGAGCTGGAGGAAAGAGGCCATGGGAGCTAGTGCTTGATGGGAAACTGCTTCGGTTTGGGAAGGTACGAGTTTTCCAGGCTGGGGCCCTGTGCAGTAGCCTAGTGGTCAAGCCCTCACTGTGCAAGCGCTGGGATCCTATATGGGTGCTGATTCTCATCCCAGCAGCACCCCTGCTTCCCATCCAGCTCCCTGCTTGTGGCCTGGGAAAGCAGTAGAGGATGACCCAAGGCCTTGAGACCCTGCACCCACATGGGAGACTCCTGGCTCCTGGCTTTGGATTGGCGCAGCTCTGGCCATTGTAGCTGCTTGGGGAGTGAATCATTGGATGGAAGATCTTTCTCTTTCTCTCCTCCTCTCTGTATCTCTGACTTTCCAATCAAAATAAATGTTTTAAAAATGTTTTCCATGTTGCATGATCGTGGCACAGGCGTGAGAGGACTTGAATGCCTCTGACTACACAATTACATCGCTGAGGATGGCGAACTTGGTTTATCCGCATGGGATCCTATTTTGCTTTTCCAAATTATTAATGCTTTTTTTTTTCATATCTCAGAATATATACAGAATCATGTACTCTTCAAATAGGAATACATCTTCTTTTGAAACATGCATGCTTTCTTTTTTTTTTTTTTACATTTTTTTTCCATATATTTTTTATTTTAACAATCTTTACATGGTTAATTTGTGCATAAAGGGTCAAGGGCTACAGGAAAGTGGGTAAGACTATTATGTCCATATTGTTTCATATATCTGAGGTAGATGGGGATATTGAGGGAGAAGCCCCACCTGATTTCCCACCCACCCCAAGTCCCACATGTGGGGCATGCTCCGAGATGCTCGTTGAAGTGGTTTCAATAGGTCACCAGTTTTGAAATTGCTGCCAATCTCGCCTCTCCAAATAAGATGAGCTTGTTGAAAAATCCATGAATTGACATTGTCCATCATAGCGTCTCTATTTGCCCGGTATTTTGTTGCCAACCTATAGCTGAGGTGGTTGATTAACTTGTTCCATCTTCTGTCCCTTCATGGTTAGGGTTGTGAGTCTGGCATTTCAATTGGGGAGATCCGCAAACAAACTTCGTCTGAGGTGTTCCCAGGCCAGATACTCATATGCACCAGCAAGCACAGGGCCCAGCACAGTCCATCACCCGGTCAGCTGGTAGTTGCAATTGCTGGGTTGGTTCTGTTTTCAGCCCCGCCTTCTACTGGAACCAATGGGTGATGCAGTCCAGCCTGGTTCTGCACAGCACATACTTGGTCTTCACCTAAACCAGTGGGAGCTGCATCCTGATGAGAGCGGCCCACAATAACCCCCACCAGGCCAACCCCCTACCCTGGTTTGCCAGTATGTGTGGCAGAGCAGTCCAATCTGACCCACATCCCCCCTGGTTCTCGTACATGGCAAATGGCATCGAAGCTTGGATCCACCTAACCAGCTCAACAGTCAAGCCTTCATGGGTGTGGTTGAGTGCCTCTCTGTCTAGCTACCCCAGCCCCTGTCCTAGTTCTCGTGCCTTCCCGTGGGAGTGGTAACCCAAGAGGGGGGAACACACTATTTCCCTCCCAGGTCTCTCACTCCCGGATTGTGCACTTTCCAGGTGGTTCTGCAGTTTAACTTGACAGGATTAGCCCCCAGCGCCAGTTTCTGCCAGCTGATGTTACGGCTATGCCCAAACAGCCCTCTCCCCCTTCTAATTGTAGGTTGCACCCATAGGAACAATCAACCCATCCTGGATTTTCCCTGGTCTAGTCCACATGAGGCGCACAGGTGTTGTAGCCCTGCCTAGTCTGGTCTGCCCCCATCCCAGTTCATGCTCTCCAGCGGGAGTAGTTGTCCAGCAGGGGAACCACCCCTTTTTCCCCCGCTGGCTCTGTCCTCTCCCCTCCTGTTTCTCACGTGTGCTGGATGGGCACTGCAGTCACATCCGGCACAGTCACCTCCTCCTGTCTGTCCCCAATCCAAGCCTAATGTATGCCAGTGGGAAACTTCTTGTGGCCTGCTCTGGGCTGTTTCCATTCATGCTTCTTGCGCTTACCCGTGGGGTCTGTGTCCTGCCAGAGGAGTTGCCCAGGCTCCTCCATCAGAACCTCTCCCAGTGCCGGATTTTGCGCATGCCAGTGGGTCCATGAGCCAGCCAGTTCCTGACTAGCTTTCGACCCTAGCTGGTTCTTCTTGTTGGATATTTCAGCCCAGCCATGGCTCGTCCAGTCCATTCCCACATACGGCTCACACATGTTTCAGTAGGGGTTGCGACTTAGCATAATCCGTCCCACTTCTATCCTGGTCCTCCAGGAGCACCAGACAGTGCTGGGGTCTGGTCCAGCCTGGTGCGTCCAGTCCCAGTCCACACTTGTGCCAAGGGGGATTTCACTGTTACCCGATCAGAACGCAGCCCCCATTCCAGCCCATGTGCTCCTTGGCGGTAGCCTTAAACCAGTTAGTGTGTCTACTGGACAAGACCCATGCCAAAGCTTTAGCATGAACTGGTATTTGGTGGTCAGCATTGCTAAGTGGTACACCTTCTTAAAGGAAGAGTAACTGTCATTGGGAAACTTTAGGATGTATTCACCTCGCAGAAACACATCGGGTTCAACCTGGAGCCACATAAGCAGCAATTCAAACCACCAAAATCCCAGAGCTCCCCTGCCGGGCGGCCAGCAGCCAAAGCCTGGCACCAACTGACGCCCTGGCCACCTAAGCCTGGTTCACCATGTGCCCATGATGGCGGGCGTATGGGATCCGGGCATGAGACGCCCTGTCCCGGGACCCACGCACTGCCGATGCTAATGCTTTGTAAAGGTGCCTTGAGGAGTTTCCCTCAAAGAAAGGGCTCACAAAGCCACGCCCTTCCCGCTCCCTTGCCAGGGCATGTGTTCCCTTTGGCTGGTCCCGTGGTGCCAGCCTTCAGCCAGCCCAGTGACCTCTGCGACTTGACCATCGCCACCCCTCTCAGGAGCAGTGCACCCTGGTCGCATGGCCACCACCATGGCGTCCTCCACGGCTCCTGGCGCTCTTCAGGAAGACCGGCCCAAGCCGGACGGGTGAATTCTTTGGGCTGTTGTGCGACTCTAAGGATAAATTACTGGTCTTGTTCCTTGTGGTGCTGGTAATCTAGAATCAAAATGCAATAACCTCCTAGAAAAGATGCTTTCAGAACTAGGGGCGTGTGCGTGCTTCCTTCTAGATGTATCTGTTTGAATAGCAGAGTGACAGAAAAGGGGGAAAGGGAGAGAGGCCTAGACACTTCTTCATTCCCCAGACAGCAGCGCTGGGCAGCGCTGGGCAGGCCGAGCCCCGGAGCCTGGCACTCTGGGCGAAGATCTGATTCCTCCTCTGATCCCAGGCGCATCAGCAGGGAGCTGGGCTGGAAGTGGAGAAGCCAGGGGCACTGGGGGGCAGCCTTCGTGGCACCGCACAGGGAGGAGGCTGCAGGTCCCGGTGCATGCCCTGGCACCCCGTGTCCCAAGGCAGTCGCTGGAGACGCCCCTGGGCTGCGTGGATTGGGGTTAGGGACACATGGCTGCCTGACTCTGGACCCTGACAGGAACTCATGCTGTCTTCTGCTGCCGGCAGCCGGCCTCCAGCAGACCCTGTCTGATCCATGAGATGAGTTAACAGTGAACTTGAATCTGTGCAGATTCGGTTCTCCTGCATTCCAGAAGCTTCCTGTGTCAGAAGCACCAGGACATCTGCTGCTTTGAGCCTCCAGCGCGTGCACCACCCAGGGACCGACCAGGCACACTCCATCCTGCTGTTTTACTTCAATGGCAATGTCTCCTATAGCAAAAACAACAACAAAAAAACACACCGTCTTCCTAGATATGTGCGAATACAAACATATTTGTCCCCGCCTCATCCTCCTCATCACCACCTCCAGGAGACCCAGCAGGCCAGCGGAGGAGGAGGGCGTCCTGACTCCGCGGCTCTGACACAGAGCGCCGAGGGCCGACAGGAAGGCGAGCCCGCCACGGCAGCCATGGCTTCCTTCCGGAGGGAAGGGGAACCGAACCCGAGCACTGTCCCGGAGCCCTCGGCAACAGCGTCGCCAAGTCCCGCGAGAGTTTCGCGCCGCCGCGAGCCCCGCCTTCCGCGGCCGAAGGCCCGCCCCCCGGCCCGCGGCTTCCGGCCGTGCTGATAAAGTTGCTGTTGTTTGGCGTGGGCGGCGGACAAGATGGCGGCGCGCACGGCGGGCTCGCTGCTGCGGGCGCTGCGGCAGGTGAGGCGCCCTCGTCCCGGGGTCCTCGGCCGGCGGCCGGGCCCGGGGCGCTCGGGGGACGGCGGAGGGCGGAGGGCCGTGGCGGGGGAGCCCGCCGGGACGGAGGGAGCGGAGTGTGGAGGTGGGAGCGGCCGCGGGGGCCTGTCCGAGACGGGGAGCGGGCAGCCGCGCTCTGTGAGGCTTGGCTGGGTCCCTGGAGCGTGAAGGCGTTGAGAGTAGGGGAAATGGGCTGTCCCCGGAGAGGTCGGAGCGCCGAGAGCGCATAGTTTTTCTTTTGTGTCAGTAGTTAAGGCAGTGTTAATAAAAGGGAGGTTCCCAGAGTGTGGGAAGAAACTGGTCGCGCGTCGCCGGAGTTGCGCCTTTAGGTAAACGACAAGTAACGTGGTCTTGTGTATGCGGTTTGGTCTTATTAAGACTGCTGTTGACCTGTAGCAATGCCAATAGAAACATAATGGCAGCATTGTAATTAAGAATTTTTCATAAGCGAAAGGTAGGGGGCTGGCACCGGTGCAGGGAGTTAAGCCACCTGTTTGGAGTCAGCGCCCTGGAGCGTGAAGGCGCGGGCGGTGCTGGGGTCTGAGCGAATCCCTGGCAGCTGGGGCCATCTGGGAGCGAACCAGAAGATGGAAGGTCCCTGGCCTGCTTGTCTTTGCCCTTCACGCCTTTTTAAAAAGGGGAACAAGTCAAACCAGGTGGAATTAATTTTGAAGTAATTAGGAAAGCCACCTGCCGGGTGCACTCGTTCCACGTTGCAGGCTGAGTGCTTGCCAACCACGGGAGGCTGTATTGGAGAGAGAGACATGTGGAATATAGGGAGTGGATGCTGGAATATGGTAGTGGGAAGCTTGGAAATTCGCTTCTGTGGGGTCCTGATTAAGCGCACAGTGACGGCAGCTGAGTGCGGATGTGGGAGCAGGTGTCAGGAATTTATGGAAAGGTGGAAGAGCTGGTAAGAAACAGGGTTTAGGTGAGTGACCCATTGGGCCTGGTGGAAGGGCTAGGGAGTCGGGGCGGATGTAAGAGCAGACAGCAAATGCAGTCTAACATGCTGTTACCAAGTGGAAGGAAGTAACTCCACAGAGTGGACAGCGCAGAAGCTGCAAATACTCGCCGTTGAATGCTTCCCTACAAGTGTATTGCATCTGTAATCAGCACACAATAGAGAAGATGGGAATAGTTTGAGGAGAAATGTTGAGTTTTGTTTTCTAAGTCCTGACTTTGGGTTGCGTCGGTGAAAGCAGCCCCGACCCTGCGCTGGGGCGTGAACGGCATGTTGGAGCCAGGGCGATTCCCCAGGACCTGTGACTGCTTGTCTCCTCACGCGTTTCTGTGCTTGGTTTGGACACACTGTTCCTTCTGAGGCCTCCCTCTGCCCTCAGCGGTCTCGGAATTCACAGTCTTTCCAGGGCTCGTGTAAGTCCCCCTTCCTGGCGCAGCGAGGATGGCGCTCATTTGACTCATGTGCCAAATGGTTGTATGAATTCTGTTCATGCAGATCATTTACTCTTTTAGGGGGTGGGATGTTGCTGAGTTCTACGAAAGCAAACGAGATGTTGAAGATCTGGGGCCTGCGCCGCGGTGGAGTGGGTGACTGCACTCTGTGTCTGTGGAGGTGACCTCCCAGATGCCCCTTGCATTGGATCCTGGCTGTTTCACTCCAGTCCAGCTCCCTGCTAACAGGCCTGGGAAAGCAGCCGAGGACGGCCTCCAGGGCTTGAGCCCCCGCACCTCCACGCAGACGTGGAATAGACGCCTGGCTTCTGAGCGGCCCAGCCCTGGCCAGCGTGGGCAGTGGGACAGAGAGCCAGCAGATGGAAGATTTGAAGTTGTGTAGCTCTGCCTTTCAAATAATAAATCTTTTTGAACATTTCATGTAGTTTGTCCAGGCAGATTAAATACTTCATGATGGATCTGTACAGCAGAATATTATTAATTTAAGGAAAATGAAAAGGATTTTTAAAAAATATTTATTTATTTGAAAGCCACAGAGTGGTTGGGCGGTTCCCCAGCTGGCTGCAGTGGCCAGCCTAGGCTGGTGCAGAGTCAGGAGCTGGGATTCCTCCTGCCCCCCGACATGGGTGCAGGGGCCCAGGCCCTTGGGCTGTCCTCGGCTGCCTTCCCAGCAACATGCAGCAGGAAGCTGGAAGGAGGTGGAGCAGCACGTGGCACCCAGGTTGGTGTTAGCATTTGCTGTGTCTGTGCCGTGGGCACCATGCCACAGTGCTGGGTCATGAAAAAGATCTTTTACATGTAGGCATAGAAAGATCCCTGATATATAGACACACACAGACAAATGTGTCTGTATATGATGTGTATTTATGTGCTACATATTTTAATATATAAATGTATCATATATAAATTATGCTTTACAATTTATTTGCTTGAAAAGTAGAGTTAGATGTTCCATCCACTGGTTCACTCCCCAAATGGCCGCAGCAGCTGGTGGTAGGAACCAGGGATATATGAGAAAGTAGTGAGAGTGGGCGCCTGTGGTGCTGGAGGAGGTGGGGGAGACTGTCCTCTGTTTTTATGCTTCCTTGGTTTTTTAATCACATGACTATTAACCTGTATAAGAGCAAGCAGAATTACGATAAAATCTCTGGGGCGGGGTGAGTGTTGTGGCCTGGTGGGTGAAAGCTGCCACCTGGCACACTGTCACGTTTGGGTACTGCTTCACGCCCAGGCTGCTGCTCTTCCACTCCCTGCTGAGGTGCCTGGGAAAGCAGCAGACGGTGGCCAAGAGTTTGGGCTCCTGCTCCCTGTGGGAGACTCGGATGAAGCTCCTGGTTTCAGCCTGGCCCAGCTCTGACACCATTGCATCCTTCGGGGAATGGAGCCGTGGGTGGAAGGTCTCTGTCCCCCCTGACTAATGTCGTAACTCTACATTTCAAATAAAAATCAGGGAAACAAACACCACACACCTGGGGGTTGGCATGAAGCTTCATGAAATGGCAGCAGCTGCCAGGCTGCCCTGCAGGTGGGAGACCAAGCACTGGCCCTGGCCTGGCCCAGCCTTGATGCTGGGGCCATCTGGGATGTGAACAGATGGCCAGAAGGTATTGGTCTTGCTCAGCCTTTCAAATAAACTAAGCAAAATTAAACCTGAAAAATTTTCGCCTCCCAAAACATTCTTTGGGATTATGTTGGTTATTACCACGTTATTCTCTTTTTAAATATTAATATTACAAAGTTGAGGGAGTCAAAGACCCATGGTAGGAGAGGATGAGTGGCAGGGGAAGGTGGATGAGAATAATGTTTGTTTTCCTTCTGTGGGTGGTCGGGGCCACGATGACCTTGATTTAGTGTGAGTTAGGTGTGTTTTTTAAATGCTAAGGTAACAGACCGCTTTAAACACTGTCGTGCGGATCGGATCGTGGGGCTGGGAGCACTGCCAGGCCCCTCTTACCTGCTCTTCGCCTTTAGGTGGCTTCGTTGTCCGCTTCTCTTCAAGTTCGAGGTTACTACGTAGACTGGAGAATGCTGCGTGATGTGAAGAGACGGAAACTGGCCTACGAGTACGCGGACGAGAGGCTGCGGATCAACTCGCTCAGGAAGAATACCATTTTACCGAAGGATCTGCAGGTCAGCTAATTGAGTCCCTTTCTGCCACAAGGTCATTAACTCGGCATCTTTCTTAAAGCTGTTTGCTCTGACTTCATATGATTTCTGGAGCTTGAGATCAGATACTCCTGATCAGCACGAACGGCCTTGATATACTGGTTGCGGTGGGGGGGGGGGGGGGGTTAAGCTTAAAGCCTTGCCGAGCTTCCTGCTGTCTGCTTGTGCGATCCTGTGAGGGGCCTGGCTGGCAGTGACTGTGCCAAAACTGGGCAGTTACTTGGTTCCATTATCTTCCTTTTTATTTAAGTTTTATTTTTGATAATGTTTACATAGTTCATCAAGGTGGGAAGGGTCAAGGATTAGGGAAAGTGGTCTGCCCACATTCCCCTAATCTCAACCCTTCCTTCCTTCCTTGATCAACTATGAAAACATCATCAAAAATGAAATTTATTAAAAAAAAAGAAAAAGTGCTGTGGGGACAGTGCTCCCCATCCCAACGAGGGTCAGGGGTCAGACATGTGGCTTGATTTGCTCTGCCTCTTGCAACAACATGGGTGAAGCTCGTGGCATGTTGCTGAATGAAAGCCAAGCAAAACAGAACTGCCTGTAGGCTCTGGTTGTCGCTGTAGATCGTTCACGACCGGAAAGCCATGCCTGTGGTGGTTTGTTAGCTGTTCAGAGCGTTAGCGCTGTGTCCTGTCACCAGGGGCTTGGCTAGGCACGTGTGCACCTTTGGGAAGCTTTGTGCGGCTCCATACTTTGCAGATTCTGTGACTCCACGCTCACTGTAAATTGCGAAAACTGGCATTGAGAGGATTTCAAAGCATTTCTGCCAGCTTTCTAGTCTGTTTCTGCCACAGCTTTGCTGCCATGTCGAAGTTCTTTGACTCACCGCTGGCTCTGTTAGTCTTGTCTAACGTGTGGGAGCTGTGCAGTAATGCTCTGATTGCCATAGGAAGTGGCTGATGAAGAAATTGCTGCTCTTCCGCGGGACAGCTGTCCTGTGAGGATCAGAAACCGCTGCGTCATGACGTCCCGGCCACGCGGCGTGAAGCGGCGCTGGAGGCTCAGCCGTATTGTCTTCCGCCACTTAGCTGACCACGGCCAGCTTTCTGGGGTGCAGCGCGCCATCTGGTAACCCTGCTCCCGAAGCTGCTGTGGTGACGGGGAGCCGGCTCTGGCCCAAAGACTGTCCTGCTGCTCCAGCGTGGCCTTTGCAGAGCTGCGCCGGTGCTGGGTCTACTATTGATATTCATGCTGTCTGTGAATTCCTTGGAAATGGTAAGATGTGGAGTTTGTATCAGTCGAGTTAATAGATTGAACATACTGCTCCATGCCTTGGTACTGCATAGACTAATAAATACGTCCTGTGGCAAAGTGCCTGTATCCTCTCCTTCAGCTTCAGACTCCCGTAACCCTTCGGGCTATCTGCGTCCACAGGCTCCCTCATCACGCAGGGCTGCGGGCAGTCCAGCTGACCGACCTGTGCACTCATGCTGGGCTGGCCTCCCTGTCCGCCCAGCTCACCTCGCTCTTGGCTTATTGTTAGACAGTAACAGTGTGTTGGAATGTCAAGCTGATGTTGGACTAACAGGTAAAAGAATCAGTGTTTTTTTGTTCCGTCTTTAAGGATCTTTACAATTAAATATGCCTGTTTGTGTCCCTGGAAATCTATCCAAGGAGAAAACGTTTTGTTGGACTATATTTCCTGGGTGTTGATGTTGGTTTATCTGTTCTGGACATGAGTCTAAGGATAGCAGTTCTTTCATGCAGAAACTCCACAGTGTGCTCAGCTCAGGAATGAACGTACGTAATAGTACTGCATGATAGCCTAGTGGCTAAATCCTCACCTTGAACGTGCCGGGATCCCATACGGGCGCCGGTTCCTATCCTGGCTGCTCCACTCTCCATCCAGCTCCCTGCTTGTGCCCTGGGAAAGCAGTCAAGGCTGGCCCAAAGCCTTGGGACCCTGCATCTGTGTGGGAGATCCTGAAGAAGCTCCTGGCTCCTGGCTTAGACCCAGCCATTATGGCTACCGGGGTGAGTGAACCAATGGACAAAAGATCTTTCTCTGTAACTCTGACTTTGCAATAAAAATAGACAAAAAGAAAAAGTACTGCAGGAAGTTCATGGAAAAGGGAATTAATATATTGCAAGAATTTTAGAGTTGGTACAGAGGCTTTTGCAATACACATTTGCATGACTTTATATAACCTACACATGCATGGATTTTACTGTCTGCAGCAAAATAAGCATGATTATTTCTGCTTCCATGAATTTTTTGGAGATACTATGCATGGTAGTGTGGAAACACCTCCTTAACGTCAGGGCAATCCCTGTGGGTGACACTAGATGGCATACTTAGGAGACTGTTTGAACGCAGGCAAGCAAAGGCCCAAAATGCATCTCAAAGTTGATCTGCAGCCACTTGCATGTATCAGAAGCATGGACCGCTACACAGGAGCATCAGTGCAGCTCATGGAAGGTGGGACTTAAATGGAGCACTGGAAATTGGAGTGTTTTTTTTTTTTATAATTTAAATTTATTTGTATTGGAAAGTCAGAAGAGGACAGAGAGGAAGATCTTTTGTCTGCTGGTTCACTCCCCAAGTGGCTGCAATGGCTGGAACTGAGCTGATCTAAAGCCAGGGGCCAGGAGCTTCCTTCGGGTCTCCCACGCAGGTGCAGGGTCCCAAGGTTTTGGGCCGTCTTCAACTGCTCTCCCAGCCACAAGCAGGGAGCTGAATGGGAAGCAGGGCTGCTGGGATTAGAACGAGAGCCCCTCTGGGATCCCAGGGTGTGCAAGGCGAGGACTCCAGCCATTAGGCCGCCGTGCCAGGCCTGAAATTGGAGTGTTTTAAGCCAAGGGCTGACATCACCACCTGCTTTTGGTGACTGACAGCCGTGTGGGGACAGTCATGAGAAGTTGCGTCGTGGCCAAGACAGACCTTCAAGACACTTTGTTCAGTCAGCCATGTCACGTCAGGCTACAAGCAGGGAACTAGATGGGACCTAAGCCAGGGCAGTGTATTAGTGGAGAAGAGGTGACAGGTTAAACATTAGGTATTTGGGGGAACTGAACAAGATGAGTGATCATATCTGAGGACGTGAGAACTGCTCTCTGGCTTGCCAGAAGGATGGATGAGAGGACACGTGAGGGGGAGGCAGCGGCTGGAGAGCAGCACGCGCTCGGACCCTGAGCCATCCACTGGAGGAGTTGAGAGTGTACTTGGAGGGTAGGGTCTGGAACGCTGGGACAAGTGAGGTCCTAGGAAAACCTACATCCCAGGAGCAGTTACAGCTCACAGATACAATTATATCTACAGCAATCGTTTGTTGATTTCTGACATTCATTGCTAACAACATCCCACCTTTTGGGCTCTTTGAAATGAGACCAGACATAAGGAAAGTATGTCACTTGGTTGCCTGTCTAAATCCTCTTTTGAAAGACTTGGATTCCAAAACTCCTCTCTCTCTAATGTGATGTGTACGAGAGAGCAGACCATCTGTCTCGTAGCTTGTCCAGTTTTGGGCTGTTTGACTCTCCAAGTGTCTTGAGCAAATTTTTTGAAAACGAAGCTACATCTGCAGGCTGGACTAAATTCTGGTTGTGTTTTTTGTTTGTTTAAATTTTTATTGGAAAGTCAGATATACCGAGTAAGAGAGACAGGAAGATCTGCCATGAAGCCAGGAGTGTCCTAGTGTATCCCACGTGGGTGCAGGGTCCCAAGGCATTGGGCACTTCTCAGCTGCTTTCCCAGGCCATAGGCAGGGAGCTGAATGTGAAGTGGAGCCACCAGGATTAAAACCAGCGCCTATATGGGATCCCAGTGTTTTCAATGCCAAGGGCAACTGCGCTGAACTCACGGTGCTTTACACATGAGATTTCATCACAGTACTGTGGACTGTGTGACGTCACGTCCGAAGATAGTGTCTGGCTGTGGACTGTGATGTCACGTCGGGAGGAGCATGTCTGGCTGTGGACTGTGATGTCACGTCGGGAGGAGCATGTCTGGCTGTGGACTGTGATGTCATGTCGGGAGGTGCATATCTGGGTGTGGACTGTGATGTCACATCGGGAGGTTCATGTCTGGCTGTGGACTGTGACGTCACGTCGGGAGGTGCATGTCTGGCTGTGGACTGTGACGTCACGTCGGGAGGTGCATGTCTGGCTGTGGTCTGTGTGATGTCACATGGGGAGGTGCATGTCTGGCTGTGGACTGTGACGTCACGTCGGGAGGTGCGTGTCTGGCTGTGGACTGTGTGACGTCACGTCGGGAGATGCATGTCTGGCTGTGGTCTGTGTGATGTCACATGGGGAGGTGCATGTCTGGCTGTGGACTGTGACGTCACGTCAGGAGGTGTGTGTCTGGCTGTGGACTGTGTGACGTCACGTGGGAAGGTGTATGTCTGGCTGTGGACTGTGTGACGTCACGTGGGACATGGGAAGGAGCGTGTCTGGCTGTGGACTGTGACGTCACGTGGGGAGGTGCATGTCTGGCTGTGGTCTGTGTGATGTCACGTGGGAAGGTGTATGGCTGTGGACTGTGTGACGTCATGTGGGGAGGTGCATGTCTGGCTGTGGACTGTGTGACGTCACGTGGGGAGGTGCATATCTGGTTGTGGTCTGTGTGACGTCACGTCGGAAGGTGCGTGTCTGGCTGTGGACTGTGACGTCACGTGGGGAGGTGCATGTCTGGTTGTGGTCTGTGTGACGTCACGTCGGAAGGTGCGTGTCTGGCTGTGGACTGTGACGTCACGTCGGGAGGTGTATGTCTGGCTGTGGACTGTGTGACGTCACGTGGGACATGGGAAGGAGCGTGTCTGGCTGTGGACTGTGACGTCACGTGGGGAGGTGCATGTCTGGCTGTGGTCTGTGTGATGTCACGTGGGAAGGTGTATGGCTGTGGACTGTGACGTCATATGGGGAGGTGCATGTCTGGCTGTGGACTGTGTGACGTCACATGGGAAGGTGTATGTCTGGCTGTGGACTGTGTGATGTCACATGGGAAGGTGCATGTCTGGCTGTGGACTGTGACGTCACGTCGGAAGGTGCATGTCTGGCTGTGGACTGTGACGTCACGTGGGGAGGTGTGTGTCTGGCTGTGGACTGTATGACGTCTCATCGGAAGGTGCGTGTCTGGCTGTGGTGTGTGTGACGTCACATGGGAAGGTGCATGTCTGGCTGTGGACTGTGTGACGTCACGTCGGAAGGTGCATGTCTGGCTGTGGTGTGTGTGACGTCACATGGGGAGGTGCATGTCTGGCTGTGGACTGTGTGACGTCACGTCGGGAGGTGCATGTCTGGCTGTGGACTGTGTGACGTCACGTCGGGAGGTGCGTGTCTGGCTGTGGACTGTGACGTCACGTCAGGAGGTGCGTGTCCGGCTGTGGACTGTGTGATGTCATGTTGGATGGTGCATGTGTTTTTTTTTTTTTAATTTTTTTATTGGTTACATTGCATTATGTGACACAGTTTTATAGGCACTGGAATTGTCCCCTCCCCTTCCCAAACCGCCCCCCCCATGGCGGATTCTTCCAGCTTGTTGCATTAGCACAGTCGAAATTCAGTTGAGATTCTTGCAATGCAAGCATCTACCAAGCACAGAATCCAGTATCTTATTGTCCAGATAAGTTCAACGGTTTCTTGGGAAGATTATCTCTGGTCTGAAGGTAGAGCCGGCAGAGTATCATCCCAATCAATTAAAAGCCCCGACATTTCATCAGTAACAGTTTATAACATTATGGAATTAGTTGACATGGTATTGAGTAACCAACATGTTAGAGAAAAAAGAAAGAATGCAAGTTCTGAACCACATCTTGTGACTTCTACATTGATGTTTCAATTATTAGTTTATATACAACTGGGTTCTATACACCTTAAAATGGCTACAGATTACTATTCAGCTGTCTCGTGTCTATTTTAATTTTAGTATTTAGCAGTTAATAGCATTGAAACATGATTTTGCTGAACCTGGCTGTTTTTCGGGTAGTCTAACTCTATAACTCTAACAAGACATATGCCAACAGTTTAGGTGAACAGTTTTAGCAGGGGTGTGCAGAGAAATCTTCAATACCCCAGTGAGGAGTAACTAATCTTTGTGTCCCACCCAGTGAGTTATAAGTGCATCCTCACTGCCCGTTTCCTGTCTGTTTCTAAGCTTTCGTTGCTGTTCTCAATCTATTCTAGTTTTTTGTTGTTGTTGATTTGTTTGTTAGTTTGTTTTGGGGGGTTTCTGGAGCGATCCTGATGGTCATTACCAGAGAGGGTGGGGACCCAAAGTCGGAACCAGGCAAGGATCAGAGAAGCTCCTCTCCCTAGTCCTGAAGGAAGTTTACTGTTTTGTTTCTGCGGACCGCTCAGGGCTCCTGGTTGTCGTTCCGATGACCTTGGATCCTGCAAGGCAGGGTATGGGCTTCTTCCATCCCGTGTGGGAGAACCAAATGGAGGTGGGTGACCTCAGAGTTCTCAGCCTCTGAAGGTACTCCAATTCCCCGTGGTCTCCTTGGCGCTTGGGATGTAGTCCTTGGCGCTTGTACTGATAGTCCTTGGTGAGGATCTGGGAGTCTTAAGGGTTGGGATACAAGCCTCCTCCTCTCTGCCTGCTCCACTCTGGGGTCCCCCCGCCTCTGTGCATATGACCTCCTGTTAAGAGTTTGTTAGGGTTGCTCCTGATTCCGCCCCATTTGCCTTTGTAGTTTTGCTGTTGTCTAATGCTGATTTGAGTCCGTTATCTATGAGTTACCAGTTGCGACCCTGATAGGTTATACTTCCCGTCTTCCTCACACCTTCTTGGGTGATGTAAGATTTCTCTGCTCTCCCTCCCCATTTCCGAGTAGCATAGGGCCTTACAAGTAAATTAGGTTTTACAATTCTTTGATGTAGGTCATAAGCAGTCTGACTCACATTGATTGTTGGTTCATTGGTTACTTCACAATGTCTTATTGCATGAGATACAGGCTGTTTGGGATTGAAATAATATTACTGTTTTTCCTTTCCAATAAAAAAATCTTTAAAAAAATTTTTTTCTCCCATTCTGTTGGTTACTTCTTCACTTTAATTGTTTCCTTTGCTGTACAGAAGCTTTTTAGTTTGATGCAGTCCCATTTATTCATTTTGGATTTGATTGCCTTTGCTTTAGGCATCTCTTTTTTTTTTTAAGATTTATTTTATTTTTATTGGAAAGGCGGATATACAGAGAGGAGAGACAGAGAGGAAGATCTTTCGTCCGATGATTCACTCCCCAAGTGAGTGCAACGGCCGGTGCTATGCCGATCCAAAGGCAGGAGCCTCTTCCGGGTATCCCACGCGGGTGCAGGGTCCCAAAGCTTTGGGCCGTCCTCGACTGCTTTCCCGGGCCACAGGCAGGGAGCTGGATGGGAAGCGGGGCTTCGGGATTAGAACCGACACCGATATGGGATCCCGGGCGTTCAAGGTGAGGACTTTAGCTGCTAGGCCACCGCGCCAGGCCCTAGGCGTCTTTTCTAAGGAGTCTTTCCCTGTTCCTATATCTTGGAGTGTGCTTTGTATGTTTTCCTTTAATAGTTTGATGGTTTCTGGGTGTAGATTTAGGTCCTTGAGCCAGTTAGAGCTAGTTTTAGTATAATGTGACAGGTGTGGATATTGTTTCTTCATTCTGCATGCTGCTACCCAGTTGTCCCAACAGCATTTGTTGAATAGACCAGGATTTTTGCCTGGGTTGTTTTCAGTTTCCTTGTCAAAGATTAGTTGACTATACATGTGTGGGCTCCCTTCTGGTGTTTCTGTTCTGTTCCACTGATCTTCTCTGTTTCTGTACCAGTACCAGACTGTTTTGATAACCACTGCTCTGTAGTATGTCTTGAGGTCTGGAATTGTGATTCCTCCAGCCTGATTTCTATTTTTCAGGATAGCTATAGCTATTCGTGGTCTTCTGTGATTCCAGATGAACTTCTTCATCTTTTCTATTTCTGAAATGAATGTTGCTGGGATTTTGACTGGGATTCTGTTGAATCTGTATATTGCTTTTGGTAATATGGTCGTTTTGATGATGCTGATCCTGCCAATCCAGGGACATGGTAAGGTTCTCCATTTTTCAAGGTCTTCTTCTATCTCCTTTTTCAATGATTTATAGTTTTCACCATAGAGGTCTTCCACATATTTAGTTAGTTTAATTCCTAGGTATTTAAGATTCCTCTATGCTATTTTAAAATGGACTGCACTTACAATTTCTTTCTCAGCCATGGAATTACTTGTGCACACTGGTGCCATAGATTTGTGTTCATTAATTGTGTATCCTGCTACCCTGACAAAGTCTCTTATGAGCTCCGTAGTCTCTTGACTGAATCTTTTGGTTCTTCTACGTAGAGAATCATGTCATCTGCCAATAGAGAGATAATTTCATTTCTTCCTTTCCAATTTGCATTTCTTTAATTACTTTTTCTTGCAAATAGCTCTGGCAAGGACTTCCAATACTAAATTGAAGAGTAGTGGTGATAGTGGACATCCCTGTCTAGTTCCAGATTTTAGTGGAAAGGCTTCCAATCCTTCCCCATTTAGTAAGAAACTGGCATTGGGTTTTTCTTAAATTGCTTTGATTGTGTTGTGGAATGTTCCTTCTATGCCTATCTTGTTTAGGGTTTTTAACATGAAGTGGTGTTGGATTTTATCAAATGCCTTCTCTGCATCTATTGACAGGATCCTATGGTTTTTATTTTTCAATTTGTTGATGTGATGTATTACATTTATTGTTTTATGAATGTTGAACCATCCCTGCATGCCTGGGATGAATCCCACCTGTTCAGGTCAGTGATCTGCCGGATGTGTTGTTGGATCCTGTTGGCTAGTATTTTATTGAGGATCTTTGCATCTATGTTCATCAAGGATATCGGTCTGTAGTTCTCTTTTTCTGTTGTTTCTCTCTCTGGCTTTGGTATTAAGGTGATACTAGCTTCATAGAAAGAGCTTGGGAGGATTGCCTCTTTTTCTGTTGCTTGAAAAAGCTTGTGTACGATTGGGGTAGGCCCGCCGTCCCCGCCACCGCTGTCCTAGGCCACCGCAGCGGCTGCCCGCCCGCCCCGCTGCCTGCCCGCCCCGCTGCTCCGGCGGTGGCCGCTGCGCTGCCTGCGCCCAGGGCTGGGGAGGGGGCCGTGGAGCAGCCACCCCCCACGCCCGGCCGCCGCGCCAGGGCCTGCGCCATGGCGCTCTGGCTGCCGCCACTGCCTGCGCTGCCGGGCTAGGGCAATGCCAGCGGCCCTAGCGCGCAGTCCTCGCAGGCACCATGAACCCCCTGCTCCGCCGCCTGCTGCTTGCTGCGCTCCTGCAGCTGGCCCCCGCCCAGGCCCCGGTTCCCCAGCCTGATGCCCCTGGGCACCCGAAGAAAGTGGTGTCCTGGATGGACGTGTATGCCCATGCCACCTGCCAGCCGCGGGAAGTGGTGGTGCCCTTGTCTGTTGAGGTTATGGGCACCGTGGCCAAACAGCTGGTGCCCAGCTGTGTGACCGTGCAGCGCTGCGGCGGCTGCTGCCCCAACGACGGTCTGGAGTGTGTGCCCAATGGGCAGCACCAAGTCCGAATGGAGATCCTCATGAGCCGCTACCTGAGCAGTCAGCTCGGGGAGATGTCCTTGGAGGAACACAGCCAGTGTGAATGCATACCAAAAAAGAGGGAGAGTGCTGTGAAGCCAGATAGCCCCAGGCCTGTGTGCCCACGCCGTTGCCAAGGGCGGGGCTTAGAGCTCAACCCAGACACCTGCTGCCGGAAGCTGCGAAGGTGACATACTGCGCTCCAGACAGGGGTGCTGCTGTCGCATAGGCCACTGGCAGTGGGGAAGAGGGAAAGCTGGGCGAACACTCCTAGCCCAGCTGCCATCTAATGGGGCACACTGAGTAGGGTTAGGAGACCTGGAGGCAGCCAAGAGGGGTCACCACCAGTTTAGGGGAGCATGGGGTGCCGGGCAAACATCTCCTCCATCTCTTTATCTGCCAACCATGGGATTTGGGCTTTGCTATGAAAACTGTGACCTCCCCCCACATCCCCTGCCCCTGATAAAAGATGAGAGAGAAGCCAAAAAAAAAAAAAAATTGGGGTAAGATCCTCTTGGAATGTTTGGTAGAATTCAGCAGTGAAGCCATCGGTCCAGGACTTTTCTTGGTTGGGAGGGCTTTAATTACTGATTCAATCTCAGTGCATGTTATTGGGCTGTTTAGATTGTTAATTGCTTCTTGATTGAATTCTGCTGGATTGTATGTGTTCAAAAATCTATCCATCTCCTCTAGGTTTTCTGATTTGTTTGCATATAGTTGCTTGTAATAGTTCCTGATGATTCTTTGTATTTCCGAGGTATCTGCTTTTATATCTCCTTTCTCATCTCTGATACTATTGATGTGTATTTTCTCCCTCCTTTTTTTGATTAGTCGAGCAGTGGGGAGTCTATTTTGTTGATTTTCTCAAAGAACCAGCTCTTTGATTAATCTTTTATATAGTTCTCTTGGTCTCTATTTGGTTTATTTCCTCCCTTATTTTGATGATTTCTTTTTCCCTACTAATCTTGGGATTCCTTTGTTGTTGTGTTTCCAGTTCTTTCAGTTGTAAGGTTAGCTGACTTACTTGGTGCTTTTCTAGTTTCTTGACATAAGCATTGATTGAAATGAACTTTCCTCTCAGCACTGCCTTGATTGTGTCCCATAAGTTTTGATAAGTTGTGTTGATGCCTTCATTCGTTTCAAGCAATTTTTTAATTTCCCCTTTGATTTCCTCTCTAACCCATTGCTCATTTAGTAACGTATTATTCAGTCTCCATATGTTTGTAAGTCTTCCTTGATGTTTCAACTGCTTGGTCTCAAGCTTCACTCCTTGGTGGTCTGAGAAGATGCATGGTATGATTTCCACTTTTTAAAATTTGCTGAGGTTTGTTTTATGACCTATAGCATCAATTCTGGAGAAAGTTCCATGTACTGATGAAAAAAAAGTGTATTCTCTGTCTGTAGGATGAAAGGTTAGATAGATGTCAACTAAGTCCATTTGCACTAGTGTTTGGGTGAGTTCTATTGTTTCTTTGCTGAGTTTCTGGCTTTTTGATTGTCCATTTGTGTTAATGGGGTATTAAGGTCCCCCACTATTATGGTGTTGGTGTCTATTTCTCCCTTTAAGCTCATTAATATTTGTTTCATGTAGCTAGATGCTTTGGCGGTTAGAGCTTAAACATTTATTATGCTGATCTCTTCTGGCTGAAGGCATCCTTTGATGATTGTGTGTTTCCTCCTTCATCTCTTAATGTTCTTTACATCAAAGTCTACGTCATCTGATGGCTATGCCTGCTCGTCTTTCCTTCCCATTTGCTTGGAATATCTTTTTCCATCCTTTCACTTTCAATTTTTTCTGATCTTTGTTGGTGAGATGTGTCTCCTGTAAGCAGCAGATAGCTGGGTTTTGTTTTTTGATCCAGTCCTCCAATCTATGGCGTTTGACTGATGAGTTTAAGCCGTTTACATTCAGCGTTATTATGGATAAGGGGCCGTTTGGTCCTGTCATTTTGGCAATGTGTTCTATAATTGAGTCGTTTGTTAGCCTTTTAGTGGGATGTTCTCCACATTTGGCTTTGTTTCTGGTGGTTGCTGTTTATTTTTTCTTTCATGGGAACATCCTTGAGTACTATTTGTAGGGCAGGTTTAGATGAGACAAAATCTTGAAGTTTTTCTTTATTGTGGAAGAATTTTATTTCGTTTTCAAAGACAAAGGAGAGCTTTGCAGGGCAAGTTATTCTGGGCTGAAAATTTTTCTCTCTTAGAATCTGGAATATATCACTCCATTCTCTCTGGCCTGTAGTGTTTGCTCTGAAATGTGAGTTTGATTGGAATTCCCCTATATGTCACTTGATTTTTTTCCCCGTGCACATTTCAGGATTTTTTCTTTCTGTTCAACTGAAGAGAGCTTGATTATCATGTGTCGTGGTGAAGTTCGGTTTTGGTCAACTCTGTTTGGAGTTCTGTAGCCCTCCTGTATATTATTTTCCAATTCTTTGCTCAGATTAGGGAAGTTTTCCTTTATTATTTCACTGAATACAACTCTAATCTCAACTTCTCTTTCTGCACCTTCTGGAACTCCCATAACTCTTATGTTGGACCTTTTAATCATATCTTTTATTTCTTGGATGCTTTTTTTTAGCTTGACCTAGCTCTGCTTCCAGCTTTTATTTTGTTTCTTCATGGTGACAGGAAATATCTTCTAATTCTGGATATTCTTTCTTCTGCCTCATTCATTCTGTTGTTGAGACTCTCCACTGTATTTTTAATTTGCTCTACTGTGTTCTTAATTTCTGATATATCAGCCTTACTTTGATGTATTACTGCGATTTCTTCTTTGAACTCTTGTTTGTGTTTCTCATTGTTGACCAGCAGCTTTGCAACGAGTTTTCTGAGTTCTTTGTCCCCCATTTTCTCAATGTCTTCCTCAGTTAACTGAGACTGGGCGAAGCTTTTGCTCCTTTGTTGGAGAGTCTTCAGTAACACTCAGTGTTTTTGTCTTGTCTTTTACCTTTTGTAATTGCCAGTCTGAGGAAATCATCTCTATGGTGTATTACCTACAGGTCTATACGTTGATTTTTATGTTCAATCAGTGCCCTGGATTTGGGGAAAACGGCTGTCCTGAATAATTGCTTTGTGCGCAGTACTGATTATGTAGGCAGCACTGAGCTTGTCGCCCCCTGCTGGCCGATAAGTCTGAGTCCCTCCTGGGGTTATTTTAGGTGGAGTTGGTAGTAGCGTGCCTTTTAGGGGCTGTTTTCTCTGTGGAGCCTGTGCAGTGCTCTAAGATGGTGGTGATTTTGTCCCCAGGTCAGTTCTTGGGCGACTCAGCTGTCCTGCCTCAGTGTAACAGTGTCCCGTAACACTTATCTGAGAGCTGCTGAATTAGCGCATGCGCAGTTTACCACTCCTCTCACAGTTTATTAGTGTTCAGAGCACTTGCCTCAGTGTCAAAGATGACGCCCATAGGGGCGCCAACAAAGATCAGGGGGCTGTCGGCCATCAGCTCCAGGGACCACACCGACCCTGCAGGCTGCAAGGCTGGTGCTACGGGCTCAGCTCAGTGCAGTTAGTAACACGCCCACTCTGGATCTTTGCTTGGGGTCCACACTTGCTGCCCTGCTGCCCGAGATGGCGCCAGGTGGAGAGTTGCGGCCGCTGGCTGTCAGCTCCAGGGACCACACCGACCCTGCAGGGAGCGAAGCTGGTGCTCCCCTCTGCACTTGGATCAGCTCCATGTGAACAGCCAGAAAGGAGCCTGAGTTCTGCCCCTAACACAAGATGGCGGCCTGAGTCCCCTACTCTCCGCCTGCGGCTGGTTCCAGTCACTCAGCTCGACTGTCGGCTCCCGGACTATACTCACTTCCCTAGCTCCCCACGCGGACCCAGGCTCTCACCTGGCGGTCACAACGTCTGTGTGGAGCACACTGCTGCACGCCTGGCTGGCGCTGGAAACAGATCCGGAGCCTGGATCGCCGGGGTCTGAGCTGCTGCTCCCGAGCTGGTGGGTTTTTCGTTCCACAAACACACTGCTGTCTCGTTTCCACAGCTTCCCTGTGTCCCGGAGGGTTCCAGGTGCCCCCTGCTTACTGCCTGAGTCCTAGTTTTCCCCTGAAATCTACTTATTATACTTCTCCCTACCTAAAGACTTTCCATCCCATCAAACGTGTCTGCACCCTATGCCGCCATCTTGCCTCTCTACACATGTCTTATTTGTAACTGTGAGACGTCACGTCAGACGGTGCATGTCTGGCTGTGGACTGTGACGTCAAAAGGTGCATGTCTGGCTGTGGACTGTGTGACGTTAAAAGGTGCATGTCTGGCTGTGGACTGTGATGTCATGTTGGGAGGAGCGTGTCTGGCTGTGGACTGTGTGACGTCACGTCAGGAGTATGTCTGGCTGTGGACTGTGATGTCACGTTGGAAATTGCATGTCTGGCTGTGGACTTTTGTAGATTGATGATTGATTAGGTTCAGCCTGACCCCTGCAGCTCAAGTTCTGTTCTTTAATTGGTCCAGTGTTTCTTCGTTGTTACCCCAATATTTCACTAGGATTGCAGTAATAATTTTCTGTTTCCATATTTCTTAGCTGTTAATTTTCCCTCACCCACAATTTGGCTGAAATGCATTTCTTCAGGAAAATCCAAGCTCGGCAGGTCCCCGCACTGGCCCACCCGCCCTGCTCTGCAGGCGCAGCCGCAGTGGTGGCGGAGCGGCTGCCAGGGCTGCGACATTGGCCACACAGCCACCAGCCCCAGGTGGTGATTTGCAGAATGAAGTTGCTGCTCTAGCCAACAAAAAAAAATGAGATCTTATATTTTCACGATCACGAATGTATAGATTTACATACATTTGGTGTCTCCATCTGTTCTTGTCCCTTAAGATGGCTCGTGTTGATGGTGATGGTTCCTTGGCTTCATGACAGTGGCCGCCTTGCCTTCCGCGTCTGCATGGAGCCTCTCTGATAGTGCGCGCTGCTACCGCACTGGCACTGCTTTGCCAGGAAACGCGGTTTATTTGTGTTAAGGTGTGTTTATTTACAAGGCCCAGTGATTGAGAGAGGAGAGGGAGAGTCCTCCTGCCGCTCACACCCCAGGCCTGGGCTGTCCTCTGCCACCTTGCCCATGCCGGCACGCTGCTAGGTGCTGGCATCACCGATGGCGGCTTACTCCACTGCACCACAATGCTGGCCCGCTGGAAATGTGGTTTTAAAAAGATTAACAGGGATTGCTGTAATGTTCTGTATTAAATAAGTGGCCCCAGTTATTAGCAAAGAATACACAGGTGTGAGCATCACAGGTGCAGATATAGTCCATGTGTGGAACACACTTAGGTGAAAGTGCCAGGTTTAAGGCCCAGCTGCTCTGCTTCCCATCCAGCTTCCTGCTTTCTTGGTTGGTTTTGGACTATAAGAATGAGAGTGATTGGTCCCCAAATGGCTGCCTGAACTGGTGCCCAGGTTATGCTGGAGCCATATGCAGTGGCTTAACCTACTATGCCGCGGATCTGGGCCCCAGCTTCTATTGCACAGCCTGGGGACTGGCAGCTGTTGGCTTAATTACTTGGTCCTTGTCACCAACACGGGAGAACCTGCTGGAACTCTAGGTCCAGGCTCCCGCCCGACTGTTAGCAGGATTTCAGAGGTGACCACAAGGCTCTCACTAATGATGGACGGCAGGAGTAAGTGTCCTCAAGTTACGTGAAAGGAGCGTGTTTATACTGCAGCCCTGATATGCATGCTATAATTTGATGTATCCCCCCAAACTCAATCCCTAAAATCATGGTGTGTTCAGGACATCAGGCAGCCCAGTGAAAGGGAGAAATTCCTTCCTGTGGCCTTGCCACCAAGCTGGGGACACCGTGAGCACCCTTACCAGGCACTGACTCTGCTGGCTAAAATCTGGAATCTCCAGCCTCAGAATCGTAAGAAATAAACCTACTATTCGCAAATTATTATAATGTACTAAAGCAATACTTACGCTTGTTTGCAAATTTTAGGTAAAGTTTAGCTTTTCCAGTCAGACGGTTTTAAGCCAGTAGAAAAGGCCCACTCAACAGGAGCATGACTTGGTGATGGGTATTACCCAATGCCCTTTCCACTCCACTGCCCCGTGTTTATTTGAACAGGATGACCATTTTGTTCAGCTATTTACATTTCTTTTGTCTGTGAACTTCCTTCTGTTCCCAAGGGTTGCAGTCTTCTTAATGTCGTTTTTTGGTCATGGAGGGATTTTTATTGTCACATGTTTTATGCAATGAAAGCCGGTCAACATTTAGTTGTATCTCTAACTTTTACATCCTGGGCTAGCCTCCCCACCCCTAGGATATGGTTTTAAACATTTTTTTTTCTTCTAAGTTTTATGATGCAGTTCCATAGGCTCTGGGATTCTCCCCACCTTCAGAAGCCCATCTTTTCCTGCCTGCCCTGAGCTGCTGCCGCAGGGAATGCCAGCTCTGCCCTGCCCTGGCTTCCTGTGCCAGCACCTCGGCTA
Organism: Ochotona curzoniae; assembly: GCF_017591425.1. NCBI lineage: Eukaryota > Metazoa > Chordata > Mammalia > Lagomorpha > Ochotonidae > Ochotona > Ochotona curzoniae. Next base: position 2,635,682 of record NW_024466129.1, on the reverse strand, counting down.
GGGCAGGATGTCTGAGCAGCTGTCACACACGTCCTTTGTCGCGGCTCTGCTGAGCCCCTGGGCGTTGCAGGACGATGCAGTGACGCACAGGTCACTGGGAACCTCACTCTGGCTGATTTTAGGGGAAGCTTGACTTCTCTAACACTCCAAAAAAGTGAAGCTTCTTTGTTAAATAAAAGTCTAATTTTATTGAACACAGGAATAGATGGAATTTGGCTAAAGTGACACAAAGATGCTTGCTTCATGAAGTTTAGACTTATAAACACATTTATATCCATACACATTGTGTTCACACGCAGACAGGAGCGGTCCGCTGGGCTGGCAGTGCCCAGTGGTGGCACACAGCACGGCCCTCCTTCAGCCGGGGACAGGATCCAACAACAGCAACTTGTAAGCACAGGCACAAATTCGGGTTTTACTCAGCATTTTCTGACACTGGTGAGAGCTGATGTCACAAAATGTTTTCTACCTCTTAACAGAAATGCATGTAACAAAGCATTCTCATTAGGCGTTTTAGATTTTACATGAGAATGCAATGTAACCCTTCCTGAAAAAATCACGGTACTAATGAAGCCATCTTTACAGGAAATGTTTAATAAGCATATTTTATTTAAATAAACTCTCCAGTAGGAAATGGAGAATTCACTGCCTTTACTTGCAAGGCTGTGCAAACAGTTGTGTCGAATCTCTATATGCAGCTCACCAACATTCCCTTACTCGTCACAGCAGTTCCACAGCTCAGCTGTGAAGTCTCAGAATTCTGTGTCTCCTTTGGCTTGTTTCTCTCTCGATTCCACCCAGGCTTTGTTAATAGTTCTCTTCATGTCATCATCTCCATCTTCATAGATTTTCTTTAGGACATTCATGAGCCCTTCGCTAGGATCGGCTTCTGCATCGTAGGAGGGCTTCCTGTTGGAAAACGCAGAACAGCGACATTCAGGCACAAGCCCCATCAGGCTGGGGGCATCATCACACGGGGAGCTAAGGTGTAACAAAACGCCTGCTGCCGTGGAGGTAAGGCTGCGGGAGAGCCGTTTCCCGCACCAGGCTGCCTGGGCCGAGATCCCCGGTTGGCCCCGTGACCCCCACCTGCTGCTGCGCGCCCTGGACTTGGTCATGGGTCTGGCACCTGCAGGCGTTTCAGGAACGAGCCAGTAGGTAAGGAGATCTCTCCAAGGAAAAAAGCCCAGCCCTCCTGAGCCTGAAACTGCTTTGGGTGACGACGGAGTGGTAGGTAATGAACGTGGTCAAGGGGTCACTAGCCTCTGACCTTATTTTTACGTTTATTAGAAGGCAGCATTTGCCAAGTGCTGGCGCACACACCCCACCGGCAGCTGGCGCTAGACAGGAACCGAGAACGCCCAAGGCTTCTTCGGTTATCCATTCAACCCCTTACGTGCCAGGACATGCAACGGGCACCGGAGACAGAATCGTGTGCTCCGCTCCAGCAGTTCAAGCTGACTGTGCAGGCAAGTCTCCAGACCGATCTCCCAGACTCTGGCAGCCACACTGCAAATGCTGGGTGTTAAGTGGAAGTGTGCAAACCTGAGGCCCCAGGAGTTAGAGCTGGATGTGTCTGAAGAAGCCTTTGTTTTTCTGGAAGTCAGAGCAGGTCACCACAGATGGCTGAAAAAGCCAGGTCTGGGCCAGGAGCTTCAGCCTTAACCTCCCCGTGAGTGCAGGGGCCCAATGCAATCACTCCCTGGGGTCATATTCTGCTAGCTTTCCCTAGGTTGTTTGGAAAGCTGAGCTGGATTGGAAGTGGAACAACTGGGACTGTTTGACCCACTGAGTTTTAAACACTGTATGAACATTTTTAAAAGCAATTGCTGTGGTATAGGATAAGCCTCCACCTGTGGTACTGCATTTCATATGGTCACAGGTTCAAGTCCTGGCTATTCCACTTCCCATCCAGCAGAGCAGTGAAATGGCTGTCCCACATGGGGGGCGCAGGGTGATGGCTGCAGGCTGACCCAACTGTGGCTGGAGTGACTCAAACTCCTGTCCATGCTCACAGTCATCAGAAACAGCTCAAGTACAAACATCCATGAGCAGAGGAACTCCTGAAGTAGGAAACTCCCAGCAGGCAGTGTACCTGGGAGGAGCGTCAGAGTGCCCAGGGCTGAGAGCCAACACTCAACAGCCAACTCCAACACAAACAGTAACATGCTAGGGCTGGTCCTGGGGGTGAGCGGCAGCCTGCAGCACTGGCACCCCATGCGCCTGGGAGACCCAGATCAAACTCCCTGGCCTGGCACAGCCCCAGCTGCTGCGGCCACGAGGAGTGAACCAGTAGATGGAAGATCTCTCTCCAACTCAGGTAACATTATTATAAAGGAAGCATTTGCTGGCCACAGACCCTGCTTAAGCAAGACTGAGGTGACTGGGTGGGTGAGTGGGCATCGAGAGGCCATCGGGCACAGCTCTAGTACCCACAACCTCAGCAAAGGACACAGCGGAGACTGTAAGAGCATTCCCGGACTCACTCCTTCTCCTTGCATTCTTTTTCCACCTGCGTCAGATAGTCCCACCGTGTGTTTTCTGCTTTTTTCCTACATAAGATTAAAACTGTATCCGTCTTTACCTGGAAGAAAAACACAAGGAGATCGGTTTGAATATCTAGTTATTCAATCTAGTGCCCATGGTGCATGGGACTTCCTTTCCATAATCGGAACACTCACACACCATGAACCAGAGTGTGTGACGGGAGCAGGGACGGCCTCATTGAGCTCTGGGGAGAGCCGGGAGCCAGGAGGACGGCTCCAAGCTGAGAGGGAGGCTCTCTGAATATCCCTTCGATTACGGGGTTCATGAGGGTGCGTTAAGACGCTGACCAGTGTTCCATCTGCTATGACCTTTAAGCTACGTGACTGTAAGCATGATGTCCTTTCCCCGTGTTGTAGCCTCAGCTGCTCTCTATTTTAATAGCTTCTAGCAGCTCCAACCAAGCTAAAAGTGTAATATCACCTTTTGTAAAATCAAGACTTACCTCTCCTACAATGAGCTGCACAACATTGTTCCGGTAAGGGCAGAGAAACCCTTGCACCGGCAGCCACAAGCGACTGCTGACCAAGTAAGCAGGCTTGTGGTGGTAAAGTTCATCTAGTTCTTTCCAATAGCAGAGCAGCCAGTTTAACGTAGTTCGTAATACTGACAGAAAACAAACTCACTTTTTTTGAACTGCCTTCCACAGAGATGGGTTTCAACAGATTGTTCACAATCATGGAGTAACTCTTGCCATTTAGATTCTTCACCAAAAGATCAAATGACCTACAAGACAGGAGTGGGCACGTGATTTCTATGAAGTCCTCCGTGGTCCTCAGGAAGAAGACCAGCAGCTTCCTTTCAGGGCGCACACTGGCCCAGCCCCAGTTATTCTAAACACAGAGTGTTACACACAGAGGAAGACCCTCTGTCCACTGACTCATTCCCCACGTAGCTGGCAGGGCCAGAGCTGAGGCGATCCAAAGCCAGCAGCCTGGTCTCTTGTGCCAGTGAAGGGTCCCAAACTTTTGGGCCGTCCTCGACTGCTTTCCCAGGCCACAGCCAGGGAGCCGGGCCACTGGGATGTGAACTGGCGCCCATATGGGACCTGGTGCCTGCAAGGCGAGGACTTTAGCCACTAGGCTATGTTACCACTCCAGGCCCTAAACACCAGATTTCTTCAAATTAGATACAAAAGATACTCAATTCTTGTTAAATCAATACAGAAAACATTCCTAAGATATTCCTGATGACCCCGGCTTCGGCACTCACCTCTCTGTGAAATGCACCTGTACGTTCTCCAGGGGGACTTGGTGAACTCCAGTTAGTGTAATGTAGATTTTCACAAACTTCTCTGACTGATCCCATCCTAACAACAAAATGGGGCACAAGTCAGTGAAGCCACCTGTGGCAGAGCAACTGCACACCATTCACAGTAAACCCAGAGAGAGGAAATAAACACGACAATCCAGACAATTGTAAGCTATTCTCTAGATACAGCAACTGAGCTCAAAGCAGTGAAAGTGAAGCATCTAATAAGCTGTACAATTTAAATTCAAATTCATTAATCTAGAGTAAAAAATGCCCTTAAGTAGTCTTTAAGATTGGCTAAGGAGCTCCCCGCCCCCCGCGGTGCCACTGTCCCAGCTTTTCCGTTTCTTCTCTAGCTCTCTGCTTGGGGCCTGGGAGAGCAGCAGAAGATGGCCAAGTCCTCCCGAGTCTCTGGACCACGGGAGACCCAGAGGCGGCTCTGGCTCCTGTTCAGCTCAGCCCTGGGCTATTGCAGCCATTTGGGGAGTGAACCAGCAGACTGAATATCTGTCTCTGTAAATTTGCCTTTTTACATAAAAATAAATCTTAAAAAAAGATCATCTGATTTGTATTTTATTATCTACTTCCTATTTGTCACAGACCTGTATCTTGTTAATCCCCCACTACGCTGGATGGCTAAATACCCATATTAATTTCATATACTCCCACTCCTGACAAACCCAATTCTACCTTTTGCAATTACCTTCCAGGACAAAGTGAAATTGGTTATTTGATACTTACCTTCATTCAAGCCTGTAATTTAATGTACCAATCAATAGCTATTAAGTGCCATTTTAGTGTAAGTTATCAAACTAAGTCTCCAATCCTAACAGACACACACACGTGAACATGCTCGGGCCCGGAGCTGGCAGTGCAGCGCTCCACAGGAAAGACGCTCTAAGGCGCCCCGTACAATGCCATCTGATCGCTTGGCACTCATCAACCTGCCGTCTACACTGGTCACACTGTCCCCCACACTCAGCAGTGCTCATGGCTAACACCCCATGACCCTGCGACACTGCATCCCACATGCACGCAGCTTGTGTCCCAGCTGCCCTACTTCCAGTCCTGGGAAAGCAGAGGAGACGTGGCTGCAGCTCCTGGTCCCACGTGGCAATCAGCTGGGGGGTGAAGATCTCTCTCTCCCTTTACATCGTTCAAATAAACGAACAATTCTTAAGGACAAAAGGCCATAGTCCTAACGCTGCAGATAGGTTCCATTCCCCCAAAGGTGCAGTGTGTCTCCCACAGCGTGCTGCATCTCCGAAGGGTTGACACACACACATCGCTCGGCGCCGACAGCACTCGGCCCTGTGACGCCGCAATGCAGTCATGTCTTTGCCCACACTGTTCTCTTCCTTTTCCACTTGCTGAAATACGAACCTTCCAACCTAAAATTTAATGTGCCTCCAATTCTGTTTATCATTAAGATTATTTTTTCAGCTATATTCCCACAATATTTTTTTAAAGATTTACTTATTTTTATTGGAAAGACAGATACACAGAGAAAAGAGGAAGATCTTCCATCCGTTGGTTCACTCCCCAGGGACCCCGACGGCCAGAACTGAGCCAATCCAAAGCCAGGAGGAGCAGGGGGTCTCCCACATATGGGTGCAGGATCGACTGCTTTCCCAGGCCACAGGCAGGGAGCTGGATGGGGAGTGGGGCTGCCAGGATTAGAACCAATGCTCATATGGGATTCCAGTGTGTGCAAGGTGAGGACTTTCGCCACTAGGCTTCCATGCCAGGTCCCATTCCCATACTATTTTAAAATCTCATTTCAATTAAACAAGTGTTTAACGAAGACTCTACCACCAAGCATTGCAAAACTGCCCGCCTTCTAGAATGTGGAGGAAGCTCTGGGCTGGTCCAGCCCTGCTCACTGTGGCCACTGGGGAGTGAACCAGGGACATGAGACCCCACGCTTCCACCCCTATGTCTCTTCCCCTCCCACTCACTCTCACAATTTCTGTGTTTGAGATAATGAAAATATTTAAAAACAGAATCCTTCCTCGCTACTCATCATCATTACGCTATTTCACCTTGTTTTCTTGTAAAGACTTCTAGAATGCATCCTTCCTTTTTGATGCCAAAAAACCCAAAGCACTTCATTCAGGAGAAATGAGTTTTCTAAGAAAACACACAGAGCAGTTCCGAGGTCAGTTGGTCAGCACTCAGTGTGAACAGGCCGAGTGCAGAGCGAGTCCTACCGTAGTTGCTGATCTTCACCGTGTAGCCCGCGGGGACGGGAGCTGGCTTGTCACTGTCCCCGGGCTCTGCTTTCTCCTGCGCCTTCTGCTGCATCTTGTTCCTGACTTCCGTCTCAATCTTGGCTTTTTCTGCTGTGAGGGCATCACGTACTCTTTTCCTAGTAGACTTTTCGAGCAACACCTTTACCTCTTCTAGATCTTTCTGTAGCTGTGTTAAAATAAAAAGTCAGTGATGATAAACAAGGAGTATCGTTTCAACTTAGTAAGAGCTAAGTATTAAGAAGTTCATTTGCATTTGATGGCTGCCCAGGGCACTGGAGACTAGGGGCTGGTCTGCCCTGCCCCGACAGATTTCCTAGGCTCCAGCCTGGAACAGGAGGGGCCACAGGAGCCAGTTACGTCACTGACCTGGTGGGATTCCAATTGGCCAATGGCACACCTGAATGGACATTCCTTATATAGTTGGGACAGACAGCCCCTTTGCCCTCCCACATGTCTAGAAGGGTACAAAACTCCCCGACACATTATCTCAGAAGCCCCTTTCCCTTCCCTCTTCCTTCCCCTCTGTGCGAAGGGGGCCCAGGAGCGGATTTTCCAATAAAGCTTCCATCACAACTCTGAATGATTTGCCGAACAACATTTGGTGCAGAAACCTGGGAAGGGGTGCATGGGCTCCCTAAACTGGTTGAGCCCCTCTCTTCCTCTTTCCACCTCTAAGCCTCCAGCCCCAAGGCCTTTGCTGGGTGCGAAACGACAGACGTGAGTAAGCCCCTCAGCCCTGCTTCTCCTGTCCTGAAAATTACTCCCCAACCTCCTGCAGACCCCCCAAACCGTGTACACGTGGTCTGCCTGTCCTGAGCCCTCAGCGAGACGGGGGACGCCCTGGTCGTTGACCGGCTCCCACCAATCCAGGGTCCTCAGAGGGGTATGAGACATTCCCCCTACTGACTGGCCCTCCTTAACGGGGAACCAGGTTCCCCTCTAGTCTGAATTTTAAAGTGGGGACGCCTTCTTTGTGTTTAGATTAGCGGCCAGATACTTTATCGGGACAGGATGGGCAACAAGATGTCCTGAGCCCATGGCCCCCAAACCCCCTTAGGGTGTTTATTGGCCAATTTTAAAACCACGGGTCTGGGCGAGGACTTACACAGAAAACGCCTTGTCCATTTTTCAACCGTGGCTTGGCCACAGTGCATGTTGGACAATGGCTCCAAATGGCCAGCGGAAGGCACGTTTGATTTTCAGATCCTCACGGAATTGGGTAATTTCTGTCGTCGCGAGGGTAAATGGCCTGAAGTTCCTTATGTGGAAGCTTTTTGGAATCTCCGTTCCTTATGGAATCTCCTTCCCTATGCTGTCCTGTTCCATGACTCAGGTTCTCCTGGTCAAGGCTAAGCCCTCCCAGTCTCCTAAGGATCTCTCTCTTTTTTTAAAGATTTATTTTTCATTGGAAAGGCAGATATATAGAGAGGAGAGACAGAGAGGAAAATCTTCCGTCCGATGATTCACTCCCCAAGTGAGCGCAATGGCCGATGCTATGCCGGCCTGAAGACAGGAGCCTCTTCCGGGTCTCCCACGCGGGTGCAGGGTCCCAAAGCTTTGGGCCGTCCTCGACTGCTTTCCCGGGCCACAGGCAGGGAGCTGGAAGGGAAGCGGGGCTGCTGGGATAGAACCAGCGCCCATATGGGATCCTGGGCATGCAAGGCGAGGACCTTAACCACTGTGCCATCGCGCCGGGCCCCTCCTAAGGATCTCTTAAGACTTTTCAACTAACCATACCTTTTCTGAGCCGCCAGAAGTTTTATGACTCAACCCAGCCCCTACTTCTTCCCCACCTCCGTCTCTGCCGGCCTCTTTACCTGCACTTTAGTCTCTCTAGGAGCCTTTGGCCCATCCACCTCCATATGCTACCCCTCCAGTTCCTCCGCCATGTTTTTTGGTCACCATCCCCCCACTTCCTGTCCTTTCATCTTGTTCTCAGACTCCCTCCTCCCCACTCCCTGCTCAGACGCCATGTTTGCCAGTGACCTCAACCTCACTTCCTGAGTCGTCACCAGAGCGCAAGATCACCTCTTCACTTCCTGTCCCTCCGCCATGTTCCCAGATAATGTCTTCTTCACTTCCTGCCCAGACGCCATGTTCTCAGATAACCTCTGCTTCTACCTTTGAGCCAAGGTCATGCCTTCAGGTTACTTCCGACTCACTGGTGCCGACGCCATGTTTACCAGGTCACTTTCACTCACCTCATGCAACACCTCCTTTGTTACCGGAACCCTTCCTTCCTCCATCGGCGCCAACCCCTCTCTCCAGGCCTCGCGGTCCCCGCCTCCCACACAGGCATCTATCCCTCAGACCTCCTGCCCTTCAGCCTCCCCTTCCTCTTGTTCACCAGTTAGCCCCCGTACACGTTCTCATGCCCGTTCCGCCTCAGTCACACTTGCAGGTCCCCAAGGTGAAGTTGGGATGACTGCCCCTCCTCCCGACTTTGCTGTTCCCTTTGCCTCGACAGGACGCATGTGCCCTCTCCGGGAAGTGGCTGGAGCAGAGGGAATAGTCCGGGTACAGGTGCCATTCTCCATCCAAGACCTTTCTCAGATTGAGAACGTCTGGGTTCCTATTCCGCCGACTCAGACACCTTTATCAAGGAGTTTAGACATCTTTCCCAGGCTTATGATTTAACTGGGCAGGATATACACACCATCCTAACGTCCTCGCTAACCTCAGAAGAGCGACTTCGCATTTGGCAGGCAGCCCAGGATCATGCGGACCAGCAGCTCCTTGCAGACCAGACTCTCCTGCTGGGGAAGGACGCAGTTCCGGATGTGTCTCCCAGCTGGGGATATCGGGATGGTCAGCGGGGCCGCGGCCACGTGGCCTGCATGATCCAACATCTCCTGGCTGGGATGCAGGTAGTCTCTAACAAAGTGGTTAACTATGATAAGTTACGGGATGTTATACAGGGCCCCGATGAGAATCCAGCAATGTTCCTGAACCGGTTGACGGAGGCCCTCATGAGGTATACCAAGATAGACCTGGAGTCTCCCCGGGGAGCCACGATACTGGCAATCCATTTTATCTCCCAGCTCCGGACATCTGGAAAAAGCTCAGGAGGGTGGAGGAAGGTCCCCAAACCCCTATCCGAGACCTGGTAGGAGACCTGGTAAAGATCGCATTTAAGGAGTACAACACCCGTGAGGATACTAAGTTACAGAAAAAAGTAACCCTCCAGTCCCAAACCCTGGTTGCTGCCCTGAGGCCGGTGAGTTAGCGGGGAAATCAGCAGTCCACTCCACCACTCCATCCACTCCACAGGGTGCCTGCTTCAAATGTGCTAAGGAGGGTCACTGGTCTGCATTCTGCCCAAACCCTCGCCCACCTAAAGGGCATGTCCTGTCTGCAAGCAACACGGACACTGGAAGAGTGACCGCCCAGTGGCCAGCTCGGCTTCAGCACATCCACGCAGGGACCCAGCCAGCCAGGCAGCCCAATCGTTTGAACTTCTAGGACTGGCCGAGGACGATTAGAGGCGCCCTGACTTGAGGACCCCCATCACCCTCATCGAGCCCAGGGTAACGCTCCAGGTAGCAGTGAGTCCATCAATTTCTTGGTGGATACGGGGGCTACCTATTCTGTATTACCCGCCCATTCAGGCTGAACATATCCTTCCCAGGTATCGGTTATGGGTATAGATGGCACCCCTTCTAGAGAACCCTTTGAGAACAGGTCGCCTGTCATGCGCTCTCGAGGGGTTACCCTTCACCCATTCTTTTCTGGTCATTCCATCCTGTCTACCTTGGGTGCCTCTCTCAACCTGTTTGGGACACAGCCTCTGTTGGCAACACTCCTTCCCCTACTGGAGTGTGACCAGGCTGATGGATCACGGCCCTTACCTCCCTCCATAGTTAACCCTCAGGTTTGGGACACCCCCACACCAGTTGTAGCCACCCACCAGCAGCCTGTCCAGATATTCCTCAAGCCAGATGCTCCTTACTCTTCCACGCCACAATTTCTTATATCCCTACAACACAAGCATTAAGTGCATTACTGATCGACTTCTCCGTCAAAAACTCTTGATTCCCACCAACCCCCCATGTAACACCCCCATCCTACCTGTCCGCAAACCTTCAGGGGCTTATCGTTTGGTTCAAGATCTCCGCCTCATTTACGCGGCAGTTGTCACTATTCATCCAGCCATTCCTAACCCCTATGCCTTACTCTTGAGTCCCTCCTGACGCCACCCATTTTACAGTCTTGGACCTCAAGGATGCCTTTTTCACCATCCCCCTTCACAGGAACTCCTACCATCTGTTTGCCTTTCCTTGGGAGGACCCAGACTCTGGCCAGTCACAACAGCTCACATGGACTGTCCTCCCAGTGGGGTTCAGAGATAGCCCCCATTTTTTTGGCCCTTGTGTTGTATAACCAAGGCAGCTCTACCTTACTGCAATATGTGGATGATCTTCTCCTGTGCAGCCCTTCCCTCAAGGCCTCACAATCTGCTACAGCAGCCTTACTAAATTTTGGGGGAGATAAGCCAAGGCCCAGCTCTCTTCTCCACAGGTGACCTACCTGGGAGTCCTGCTCCAACCAGGACAGAAGTCCCTCTCAGTGGACAGAATCCAGGCCCTTACGGACCTGGGACCACCCACAGATGCAGACTCTATCCTTTCCTTTTTGGGATTGGTAGGGTTTTTCAGATACTGGATCCCCAACTTCGCTGTGATAGCTAAGCCTCTATCAGGCTGCCAAGGAGACCTCAAAGGGACCCCTAACCTCCCCAAAGGAGGTGGCCCGAGCCTTCATCTGACTGCGGGACTCGTTAACCTCTGCACCCGTTTTGTCCCTCCCCAAGCCTAAGCGCCCCTTTCATCTCTTCACAGATGAGCGACAGGGAATCGCCGTAGGCTGCTGGCACAACCTCTGGGCCCAACTCATCAGCCGGTAGCCTATTTATCTAAACAACTTGATCTTACAGCCAAAGGCTGGCCACCATGCTTGCAGGCTCTAGCAGCAGCAGCTCTCCTAATGAGAAGCCTTAAAACTTACCCTTCAGTCACCCATTACTGTGTTCTCTCACCACCTCAAGGATCTTCTAGGAATGAAGACTCTCCCCCTACTCAGCCCCTGCGGTATCCAGGAGCTATACCTGCTGTTTATTGAAAACTCAGACATCACTCTGTCTCCACCACTCAATCCTGCCTCTCCTTCCTGTGGAAACGGTTTCCCCAACTTCACACTCTTGTCCCCAAGTTATCAATTTTTATTTACTACCTTGGAATGGTCTCCAGGACCAGCCTCTCCCATCGCCGGACCTCACGCTGTTTGTGGATGGCAGCTCAGTGCGGGGAGCCAATGGCTGTCGTCACGCAGCCTATGCAGTGGTAACCGAGGATTCAGTCCTTGAAGCACAGCGCCTTCCTCAGGGAACGACTTCCCAGAAGGCAGAACTTTATGCGCTCATTCGGGCATTGACGCTAGCCCGGGGAAAGCGGGTCAACATATATACTGACTAAATATGCCTTTCTCATAGCCCATTCACACTCAACCATCTGGCAGGAGAGAGGATTTCTCACCACAAAGGGCACGCCCATAACCAATGCCTCACTAATCAATAAACTCCTCCAAGCCCTTTCTCTTCCTGCACAGGTGGCCACTGTACATGGCCAAGGACATCAGTCTTCTGAGGATTTAGTAGCACGGGGCAACAATAAGGCTGATCACACTGCTAGAAGCCTTACCACTCAGATGCCAGCAGCCCCCATACTATTTCTATCCACCTCCCTCAAACCTTCTTATTCTCAGCAGCAGCGACAAAACCTTCTCACCTTAGGAGGACAGGAGCACCCGGAAGGTTGGATCTTTGTTGGTGACAAAATAGCACTATCCTCACAGGATGCCATGCCTCTCCTTACTGAGATCCACAATTCTTTGCATATAGGCCCAGATTCAGTACACAAATTCTTAACGCCTCTATTTTCCTGTCCTAAAATGCGTGAACTTCTCAGACAAATCCACGCTTCATGCCAGACCTGCTCTGTGGTGTCTTCTCAGGGGGCCCTTAAACCAAGGATACCTGCTCACCAACTCAGAGGACACCAACCTGGAGAAGACTGGCAAATAGATTTTACCCATGTGCCCACACACAAAAACTTCCGTTACCTACTTACTCTGGTTGACACCTTTTCAGGTTGGGTGGAGGCATTCCCAATGGCCAAGGAGCCATCAGTGGTGGTGGCAGAGACCCTACTTAAACGTATTATTCCCAGGTTTGGTTTGCCTCTATCCATCCAGTCTGACAATGGGCCAGCCTTCATTTCACAGCCACCCAACAGGTTTCGGAAGCTTTACACATCACATGGAAACTCCATATCCCATACTGTCCTCAGTCATCAGGGAAGGTGGAGAGAGCCAATGGAATCATCAAGGACCACCTCACAAAATTGTCCTTGGAGCTCAGATCCTCATGGGTGGACCTACTTCCCGGGCCCTAATGCACATCAGGGCCACCCCCCCTAAACCCCTTGGATTGAGCCCATTTGAGTTGATGTATGGGCGACCCTTCCTGGTTACCCACCAGTTTCCCACGAAGCCTCCCCCCTTGGCTAACTACCTGCGTAAAAGGCCCAGGTGTTTCCTTCTGCCTTTTTCTCCTGATCTCCACCACCTCCATCCTGTTCCTGCCCCGCTGGAATAAACCTCCTAAGATACCTTGTTGTGTCTGGTGTTTCCAGCTCACGGTAAAGAACCAGGTTGTGGGAATTAGCTGTGCGTAAAATATCATATGAACTAGAACTAGAACTCTACCACCTTTTTAAATAAACATTTGGTGCCGTGACTTGGACTCCATTCTCTTGGCTCAATCTCATCAGGCAAGCCATACTTTTGCTCAACCAGACAGGCTGCACAACAGTACATGTGACTGTTTCCTGTGTGCTTCTCTCTCTCTTCCCCCATTGATGACAGTGGCCCTCACCAGTCCATTCCCATGTAGGCCACCTCAGCTCTCAAATACCATAATACCCCACATACCGTTGCAGGACATAGGGACTCAGAACCTCACATATTATTCGCTAGTCTCAACTGCCCTCCCCACCTACAAAATACGTTAGACCATAAGGTGGTATGCTCAAACTCCACCAGGGCACCCGAGGGCCGATATTTCTGGTGCAACGCAACACTGTATAAGACCTTTGATCGTTTCTGTAATCTTACCTGTCTCCCAGTCCTATTGGCGCCCCAACTAACACTGCCCTCTTGGTCAGAAGCTAAACAGGAAATTTCAAACCCTCACGGTCTTGAAAGAACCAAACGGGCAGTCTTCATTCCAGCTTTGGTAGGAATGTTGACTGCTACCTCCCCGCTGGCGGTAGGCCTCAGTGCAGGAGTCCTAGGTCACTCCATCATCGAGGTCAACAAGCTCCAAGCGGACCTCAATCAGGCTATAGAAGACTCAGCCCAGTCCCTGGCATCCTTAGAGTGACAAATCACCTCACTGGCTGAAGTGGCACTCCAGAATCGAGGAGCCCTGGATCTGCTGACTGCAAGCAAAGGGGAAACCCGTGTCTTCCTACAGGAACAGTATTGTTATTATATTAACGAATCTGGTATAGTAGAAACTGGGATAAAAAATCTCCAGTCAATAATGGATCGACTCAATAGTTGGCAAAATGTGGGCAAGGACTACAGGTTTTAACATCTGGGGATCCCCCCTACTAACATGGCCCATGCCTATACTAACCCCATTAATAGTTATAGGCCTTTTATTAATAATTGCCCCTTGTTTTCTAAGGTTTGCCAAAGAAAAAATCCAAGATGCCTCACGGGTCACTCAACCAACTGCTGCTCCACCCCTACGTCCCAGTGCCCACTGTGCCCTCTCCGGACCACAATTAGGGACTACGACCCCCCTTCAGCAGGAAGTAGCCAGAACAACTTCGTCCACCCCTTTCCTATTACCAAGAGTCCAGAATGATGGCTGCCCAGGGCACTGGAGACTAGGGGCTGGTCTGCCCCGCCCCGACAGATTTCCTAGGCTCCAGCCTGGAACAGGAGGGGCCACAGGAGCCAGTTACGTCACTGACCTGGTGGGATTCCAATTGGCCAATGGCACACCTGAATGGACATTCCTTATATAGTTGGGACAGACAGCCCCTTTGCCCTCCCACATGTCTAGAAGGGTACAAAACTCCCCCACACGTATCTCAGAAGCCCCTTTCCCTTCCCTCTTCCTTCCCCTCTGTGCGAAGGGGGCCCAGGAGCGGATTTTCCAATAAAGCTTCCACCACAACTCTGAACGATTTGCCGATATTATTCCACCAACGGGCGAGCGGTCAGTGGCCATCATCTAACATTTTCTTGGATTGAGCTCCAATTACTTCCTCTGGCCCACTGAACTATAAATAACTCAAGGTGCTGCCACTTTCATAAAATTTAGTCAGTGCCCTTAAAAAAAAAAACTGTTATTAATTTACCTAAAAGGCAGACTAACAGAAAGAAAAAGGCATCTTTCATCCACGGTTCACTCCCCAAATGGTGGCAAGCACCTGGGCTGGCCAGGCCAGAGCATGGAACTCCACGGGGTCTCCCCCACGGGCAGCAGGGACCCCTGCACTCGGCCCAGCAGACGAGGAAGTGGGGTTCAAACAGGGACCTGTGCGTGGCACGTGGAAGCATCGCAAGCTGCGGTCTTCAAGACTTTTTTAAAGTGATTCAGACAGATCATGTTTTAAAATTTTAAAAGCATGAATATAAAGCAGACTGGTGAGGGTAATCTCATGACTGGTCCTCACAGGGCTTCTTCCCAAATAAAAAGGTGCCATTATTACTAGTAAGATTTAGAAAAGGCACCACAGGCTCTGAACTGAGCACGTGGCAGGTCAAGCTGTCAGGAAGCCTCCACTCCCCAGAAGATGCAGGCCCAAGTTCTGGCTGCTTCGTTTCCAGAGAGAATAGATGATGGCCCCTGTGCAATCTAGGTGGGAGACTCAGAGGAAGCTCCAGGCGCCTGGCTTTGGTCTGCCCCACATTCGGCTACTGTAGGCTTCTGGGGAGTAAACAGTGAACACGCTCAAGATCCTCTTTCTGGCTGCTTCCAAGAGAATAAAAAGAAGCCCAATGCGCCACCTACTGAAACAAAACTAAGTGTTACTCTCTAGGGCACAGCAAAGATGTTAGGAAATTCCCCAGCTGAAGACCCCGTTAGAGGATCTATGAACCTGGGTAACCGCTGGCCTACAGAACGAGATCACACTGCCTGGAGTGACTGGGTGGGTACCAGCCCCAGTCCCGGGTTCCCACCAAGCGGGAACACAGCAGGAGGCAGCCGTGAGCGCTCAGGTGACGGGCTCCCAGCTGGAGCTTCCAGTTCAGTTCCACCAGTCATGGGGATGTGAGCCAACAGATGGGGAGATCTGTCTGTTTCTCTGCCTCTCAAATAAATAACATTTTTAAAATATTTAAATAAGCTTAAAAGTTTTCCCCAGTAACTCTGTAACATAGCACAAACATACAAGATCTTCCAAGCAGGTAACTCACATTTTTCTTAAAATGACGTCATATACTTTCATACCTGCAGCTTAACCCCTCAAAAAGCTTACAGTTTGAAATTACACAAAAGGGGGCAGTATAAACTCCTGATCACATGCTTAGGAAACTGACAAATCCGAACTTTTCAGTTGGGACAGGAATCCTTAGGACAGCAGAAGCGCAGGCCTGTTGTCAGCTGGGCCGGCAGTCCTGACAGCCAAGGACCCAAGGCAGCTGTGATTTCTTCGGTGCTTCAAAGCACTTTCCCCGCCTTGCTGGCTGCAGGTCTGCGGTCTGCCGAGCAGGCCTGGCCTTCCACTCCCCCCAGGAACCCACTCTGCAGAAGGACACGATGAGCACAGCATTACAGTGGGTAACATGTATGAGAACAGCTGAGTGGACAGCGTGTGAATGACAACACTTGGTGGGATAAATAAATGAGTTCCAAACCAGGGCATAGACACAATTAATGGGTTCCACTGAAAAGCATGCCCTGGGTGTGCAAAGTCTGATGCTGCTAATACACTTCGGCTACTGGCCGCCAGTCAGAGACCACCAACTCCATCACTGCTGGACAGCGAACCCACTTCAACTGTATTTCCTAACCTCCTCCTTAATCCTTCACTGGAGCACATTAAAACCAGCTGCCTAGCGAACAGGCAAAGAACCTGGACATTCTGCAAAGCTACAACTGGCCGCACGCACAGGAGACGCTGTGCGTCCTCACTCACCACTCAAGTCAGGTAATGACACGCTGGTCCGAACGGGCAAGACGACAAACAACAAATGTTGAGGATCTGAAAAAACTGTGAACATCTAAAATGGTGCAACCGGCTGAAACATCCAACAAAAAGAACCAGCTTGGGTTAAAGGCTAGTCAGGAAAAGCCACTGTTCCTGCTGGGACAGGAGGTGAACTGAGTACGGCTGGCTCATGGACCCACTGGTATGCGTGAAATCTGGCATTGGGAGAGGTTCTGATGGAGAAGCCTGGGCAACTCCTCTGGCAGGACACAGAAGCGCAAGAAGCATGAATGGAAACAGCCCAGAGCAGGCCACAAGAAGTTTCCCACTGGCATACATTAGGCATGGATTGGGGGCAGACCAGGCTGAATCTGTTAACGTCATCACTGGCAAATCCGAGCACCAGAACAGAGTAAGGGTCGAGCCAGGTTTGGCTGCGATAAAAACCAGTCCACAATACAGAATGCCAGGATGAGGTTGTCTGTACTGGATGTGACTGCAGTGCCCATCCAGCACACATGAGAACCAGGAAGGGAGGGGGCGGAGCCAGCAAGAGGAATATGGGGTGGTTCCCTTGATGGACAGCTATTCCCACTGGAGAGCATGAACTGGGATGGGGGCAGACCAGACTAGGCAGGGCTACAACACCTGTGTGCCTCATGTGGTCTAGATCAGGGAAAAGCCAGGCTGGGTTGATTATTCCTATGGGTGCAACCTACAATTAGAGTGGGCGAGGGTTGTTTGGGCATAGCCGCAGCATCAGCTGGCAGAAGCTAGCACTGGGGCTAAACCTGTCAAGTTAAACTGCAGAACCACCTGGGAAGTGCACAATCCGGGAGTGAGAGACCTGGGAGGGAAATAGTGGGTTCCCCCTTCTTGGGTTACCACTCCCACGGGAGGGCACGAGAACTAGGACAGGGGCTGGGGTAGCTAGACAGAGAGACACTCAACAACACCCGTGAGGGCTTGATTGTTGAGCTGGTTAGATGGATCTAAGCTTCAATGCCAATTGCCACGTATGAGAGCCAAGGGGGATGTGGGACAGACTGGACTGGTCTGCTACACATACTGGCAAACCAGGGTAGGGGGCGTGCCTGGTGGAGGTTATTGTGGGCCGCTCTCATCAGGATGCAGCTCCCACTGATTTAGGTGAAGACCAAGTATGTGCTGTGCAGAACCAGGCTGGACTGCAACACCCATTGGTTCCAGTGAAAGGCGGGGCTGAAAACAGAACCAACCCAGCAATTGCAACTACCAGCTGACTGGGGAGATGGACTGTGCTGGGCCCTGTGCTTGCTGGTGCATATGAGTGTCTGGCATGGGAACACCTCAGACGAAGTTTCTTTGGTGATCTCCCCAATTGAAATGCCAGACTCACAACCCTAACCATGAAAGGACAGAAGATGGAACAAGTTAATCAACTACCTCAGCTATAGGTTGGCAACGAAATACCGGGCAAATAGAGGCGCTATGATGGACAATGTCAATCAGTGGATTTTTCAACGACCTCATCATGATTGGAGGGGCGAGATTGGCAGCAATTCATAACTAGTGAACAATTGAAACCACCTGAGCGAGTATCTCAGAGCATGCCCCACATGTGGGACTTGGGGTGGGTGGGAAACCGGGTGGGGCTTCTCCCAATATCCCACTTTACCTCAGATACATGAAGGAAACAATATGGAAATAATAGTCTTACCCACTTTCCTGTAAGCCCTTGACCCTTGTTAACTATGTACAGATTGTCAAAACAAAAAAAGAATTTGAAAAAATAAAATAAAATAAAATGGTGCAACCAGCTCAGGAGCTGCCCTCAGCCATCAGAGAACTGACCGCACATCACACCGTCCCTAGCAGCGGGCGCTCTGGTAGGGCCTGCGCCTGCCCAAGGCTCCAGCGGTCCTCGCTCGGTACCCTGCCCTCCTGGGGCACAGCCCATGCACTGAGAGCTCAGGGACCTCCCTGGCTCACACACTCACCACCTGCTGACATAACCAGGTGGGCCGGAGACAGGAGCCTCCTCCACGTCTCCCTCACAGGTGCAGGTCCCAAAGCTTTGGGCCGTCCTCGACTGCTTTCCCAGGCCCCAAACAGGCAGCTGGAGGGAATCGAGGCAAGAATTTAGCCACTAGACTATAGCGCCAGGCCTGACTGGCCGCCTTTGAAACTGGAAGGCACACTGGTGTCCTCTTGGCCAAGGGCCATGCTCAGGTATCTTGTTACAGTCATGAGAAAGAGACAGACAGGAGGTGACACAACTAATGCCCATTAACTGGTCAATGTCATCAAATGGAATATTAGTCAGCCATTAAGTCGCACGCACATGTACCCACTACCCCATAAGCCAAATGTGAACAGGAATTTGACCAAGTTAACAATGCTAAATTGAAGGAGCTGAAAACCAAAGGCTGCATCCAGCGATATCCTAGTTCCATGGAATGCCGGAGCAGGCAAAGGCGGGGAGCGAGCAGCAGGCTGCGGGGACCCCAGGGTCCTGGGCTGTTCCAAAGGACCACCTGCTGCTTCCTTCTGCCCGCCCAGGTGCACCAGTCACACACAGATGAAGTGCTTCTCCGAGTCTGAAACTGAGGCCACCTTCACTCCCTAACAGGGTCTAGGAGATTCCCGCCAGCCAGCGGAGCGGCAGGACTCAGGGTAAGTTAACACCGTGGGGTACAGAGCACACAGCTCGCACTTCTCACGGAGCTTTCCGAATCTGGAGAGGGAAGGAGAAGCGGGGAACCACAATATTTTTCGAATCGCATCTACCAACTATAGTGAAATTGTTAAAAGCTAAAAATCTTAAAGACATCAGCAGACGTTTTAAGGGGGGGGGAAGCAAGTAATATTTGCCACACCTGGTCTTCATATTGAGGGGCAATTTCCCAGAAGCGGGCCTTCCCCGGCGGCCCACACTGCACCTCAACGGGAAGGGCAGCGAGGCAGGGCCATTCCCGCCTGTGACCGGGCAGTCTCCCCAAATCCGCGCTTCTGAAGCTGTTAACAAACGCGCACGCCACATCGAGTAGACACTAACTCTCCAATTACCTATTTTTTAAAACGCATTCCTCAGCCCGCGCTCTGGTGCTGCCCACATGGCTATGCGTCTCTGTGCCCGGGGACCGGGGCTCGGCGGGTGCCCAGCACGGCGCCGGGACCCCGGGCTGTGACCTCCCACCGGGGGTGGGCCGGGGCCGGAGGGAAGGACGGACACCGCCGGGGGTCGGAGGGAAGGACGGACACCGCCGGGGGCCGGAGGGAAGGACGGACACCGCCGGGGCCGGAGGGAAGGGGCAGCTCGGCCGGGGGTCGGCCGGGGCCGGAGGGGAGGACGGACACCGCCGGGGCCGGAGGGAAGGACGGACACCGCCGGGGCCGGAGGGAAGGGGCAGCTCGGCCGGGGGTCGGCCGGGGCCGGAGGGAAGGACGGACACCGCCGGGGCCGGAGGGAAGGGGCAGCTCGGCCAGGGGTCGGCCGGGGCCGGAGGGGAAGGACGAGGGTCGGCCGGGCGGCCCGGGACACCGCCGGGGGTCGGCCGGGGCCGGAGGGAAGGGGCAGCTCGGCCGGGGCCGGAGGGGAAGGACGAGGCCGCGTCCCCTTACCTCTTCCAAAGCTGAAGTCATGGCGGTGCCGGGTCAGGCAGCCGGGCAGCAGACGGAGCAGGAAGCAGCGCGCCCTTGCGGAGCCGGAGGCGGACCACGGCCCGCCCGTCGCACGCGGAGCCTCTGGAACCTTCGCGACGCCGCCCGCCGCGCCGCCCGCCGCGCCCCTAGCAACCTCAACTCTCGCGAGCAAATGCGCGATCAGAGAGCAGGCGCGCCGGCTTCCCTCCCGCCCGCTCAGGCCCAGGCCGGCGGTAACCGCGCTGGCCGCGGCTGCGCAGTCGCAGCTCGGCGGGGCGCAGCCGCAGCTCGCGGCGCCGCCGCCATCACACCGCCCCGAAAATGACGTAACATCCGCGCACGAATCGGAAGTGGGCCGGTTGCGGGGCGGATGCCCGTTCTCGCTCGGCTCCCGGGCCGGCCCGGCCGCCATCTTGGGCGGGGCTTGGAGAGAAGGGCCGCGAGTACGGAGGAGCCGACCCGGAACAGCCGCGACGGGCACGCGGGGTTCCTGAAGGAGCCGTTGGAGCTCCGGGTTTGGGGCGCGCTGGGCGACGGGGCAGGGCTGCCGTGGAGGCTGCCCTCCTGGCCCCGGAGCCGCTCAGGGCTGCACTGCGGCAGCTGTGCCCGGGAAGGCGTGCAGCCGTGGCGCCGAGGCTGCCCTGGGGAGGAGCTCGGAGCGGAGAGCCGGTGAACGCTGACCGCAGGGCCCGGGCACGGAGGGAGACGAGCCGGGCGTGTGCAGGCCACGTCTGGGTCCTTGACGCTAACCCCGAAGGCTGCACGCGGGCCGGCCTGTTGAGCATCTCCGCGCGCTGGGGAGGACGGAGGCAGACAGGAGGCCCCGCTCCCGGCGGATGCTGCCACAGCTGTCTGCACTTAGAAACTTCCACTGCGCAGCGTCTCGCAGCGTGTGCTCAAGGCTATATTGCAAAGTGATAAGATACACCTGGTGCTGATACAGTTGTCGGTTTGTAGAGTGAAATAAAGCTGTGTTATATAAGTCACGCTTCAGTGTTGAAGTATTAGAGTTACTAGGTGCTCCAATAGGAACACCCGTCGCCGAGGGTAGAGACGGGGTCACCTTGTCTTGAAATGAGTCTTCAGTCTCAGGTCCGACATCCCAACCGGAAGTCCTGTTGGTGCCAGCTTCCCGCAACCTGCACCGCTCCCCGACAGGGCACCGCTCCCCGACAGGGCACCGCTCCCCGACGGCTCGCTGGTCTCCCGCAAGCAGGCACTTTGGCAGACTGACCATTCTAAGCTGAAGGAAGCGGCTGGGGTGTCTGGCTTCCCCTCCCTCCACCCCACCATCTCCCCGGAAGCACCTCTAAGATGCTCCTGTGAGGTGCCCTGAGTGCACTGGGAGGAAAGGCACGGCCCTGAGCGACAGGACTGAGCAGAAAGCCTGGCTGCTTGCTCCAATCTTACTGCCCTCAGGGCGCATTGGGTGGAGCCTGCCCTGCTCTGTGTCTGCTCTTCCTCAAGCAATGCTTTGTTTCTTCAAGGTTCTCACTTCCCGGTGAAGGCTCCCACGTCATGTATGTTGCCGCCATTGGCCTGTCTGGTTGCAGGTGCCAGGGCAGTGCATCTGATGTGGTCCCACCATTCATTGTTCTGGTGCATTTTTGCCTTTGGTTGGTCTTTTCTGCCTCCCACTGGGTCTTTACAGCTCAGTTTCCACAGAGCTGTCAGCCATTGGAAAGGTGGATACACAGAGAGGAGTAGAGACAGAGAGGAAAATCTTCCTTCCAATGAATCACTCCCCAAGTGACTGCCATGGCTGGAGCTGAGCCAATCTGGAGCCAGGAGCCTCTTCCGGATCTCCCACACGGGTGCAGGGTCCCAAAGCATTGGGCCGTCCTCGACTGCTTTCCCAGGCCACAGGCAGGGAGCTGGATGGGAAGTGGAGCTGCCGGGATCCTGGTGCATTCAAGGCGAGGACTTTAACCACTATGCTATCGCGCTAGGCCCCAGAGCAATCTTTTCAAATCATATATCCCTTTGCTTAAAAACACCTAATATTCCTCAAGCTTAAAGATTGTGTGAAAATAAACTTAGAACTCTTTACTATGCCCTGTAGTGATTGATGTGACCTTTCTTGAGCTTCATGTCCTAATTCACAGAAGCAATCTCGGGCCCGGCGCGGTGGCGCAAGTGGTTAAGTCCTCGCCTTGCACGCCCGGGATCCCATATGGGCGCCGGTTCTAATCCCGGCAGCCCCGCTTCCCTTCCAGCTCCCTGCCTGTGGCCTGGGAAAGCAGTTGAGGACGGCCCAAAGCTTTGGGACCCTGCACCCGCGTGGGAGACCCGGAAGAGGCTCCTGGCTTCGGATCGGCATAGTATCGGCCCGTTGCGGCTCACTTGGGGAGTGAATCATCGGATGGAAGATCTTCCTCTCTCTCTCTCCTCTCTGTATATCCGCCTTTCCAATAAAAAATAATAAAAATAAATCTTTAAAAAAAAAAAAAAAAAGAAGCAATCTCATTCTCCCTGGTTTGAACACTGGCGTGTTACATACTCATTGAGCCCACTGGGTTTGTGCTCATCTTTGAGTCTGTAACTGCACAGTATGTCAAATCACCATGGAAATCACTTCTCACAGATAATACCGGAAAGGTTCTTAGAGACCAGGTTAATCAAGACTTAGAGATGCAGAATCTGCAGGAGATGGGTAGATGAGCCGAAAGACTGAACAGCAATGGGTGTCTGTCTGTACACACACACACACACACACACACACACAGACTGTGCTTTGGCCAGCTTTGGCTTTATCGTTTGAGGTAGTGCAACTAAAAGTATGCCATCTGCTGGTTCATTCCCCAACTGCCTGGCTGGCTGAAGATTAAAGCTGGGAGCCAGGAACTGGAGCCAGGGCAACCCAGGGACTTACCTGCCCTGCCTTCCAGGGCCTGCATTAGTAGGAAACTGAATTCAGGAGAGGCAGTTGAATATTGAACACAAGATTCCAATCGGTATGGGACTCAGGAATATTATGCCTCTTACTTGCTAGGCCAAATGGCATTCCCTGGTCAATGTTTTTTAATCCATGATGAATTCCAACACGGGCTAACCACTCTAAACTTTCAGGATTGGGTCACCACAACAAAAGGCAAGTGCAAATTGGACATCAAGTGTCTGCAATGTGTTACCCACCATGCAACAGCCGCCTGAACGCAGCATTACCCAGATGCTTCAAGAAAATAATTTGTTTTTTATTGGAAAGTCAGACTTACTGAGAGAAGGAGAGACAGAAAGATCTTCTATCCACTGGTTCACTCCCGAAGTGGCCACAATGTTTGGAGCAGAGCTGATCCAAAGCTAGGAACCAGGAACTTCTTCCAGGTCTCCCACGCAGGTGCAGGGTCCCAAGGCTTTGGGTGATCCTTGGCTGCTTTCCCAGGCCACAAACATGAAGGTAGATGGGAAGTGGGGCCGCCGGGACCAGAACTGGCACCCACATGGGATCCCAGCGCATTCAAGACAAGGACTTCAGCCGCTAGGCCACTGCGCTGGGTCCTGTGTGTTTCTAAGTGTCAGAAGTGCTATCAAAACACTATGATTCAGAATAAAATCAACTAGAAAGAAAAAATGGACATATATGGACTTCAGAACAAATGTTTATTACCATTAAGTGGGACCAACAGGGCAACACAAAGCTTCGAGAACATCACTGACTCACAAACACAGTCACTTTGTCACTTTCTTGGTTGCATTTATTTATTTCACAAGGTTTCATTCACACATGAAAATAAGATACTAATCCAATTCAAGTTTAGAACAATTATAAAAGTAAACATTTGGACAATGTTCCATAAATTGCACTTCTCTTGACAAGCATTACATTTATAGAGTGTACTATACATAACACATGGGATTACGGAAGCATCGACTTTGTCAGTGTTTATCAAGGACGTTCACTGCATTGTTCGTAGTCATCACTGTTGAATCAACTCTTACTCTCTAACACCTGTTTTCATTAGGTGGGAAAATCAGAGTTCATAAAAATAGTGTACAATTATTATTACCTCCTCAGCAAGGGAGAACTAGGGGTTGGAAAAAAGTAACTGGGGCTGTCCGAGAAACTGTTCTTGGACTTGGTCTCCATGAGTTACAAAAAACACCAAACACTGAGGAACCGATTCAAAAGGCTATTGGGCGCGCTCTAACTTTATTCTTGTGCTTTGCTGATACCAGAATCTTGATGCATTTATAGTCTCACAAACCCATGTTCCACATTCCATACAGAATCTATAACTATTAAAAATTATTATTTACCAGAAAAGGTTTTGCCTGTTCACTGCCAGTGAAAAACAAAGGAGCTTAAAATACTCACTTTGGACTCAGTGATTGCTTTTTCTTTTCAGAATGACAAAGCCAGGGGTGCAGGTCGGCCTCATGGGGTATACTCACGAAGATGTTTTATAGCAAGCAGCCAATTCATCTGAGAAGCTTGATGTATATGCAGTCTTTTAGGTAAGGAACTGAGAAGGGAACACCGGACAGCTAGCCATTGTCACCAACAGCTTAAAGACATCCACTTTCCTCGTTTTTAACTCAATATCAGCATCTTGTATTGAGGTATAGTCCCCACTGAAATTCTCACTGGGGAGGCTTTCAAAAGTCAAGGACGTCACCAAGGTAAGGGATCTTACCCGGGTCATATGGAAGCCACTATGAGACAAGAAACAGGTTTGGGATCGTTCTAAATTACTACGACCATCAGCACAGTGCTGAGCCAGAACTCTGTAACTGGTTAGTCGGCAGAGAATGTGCCATCCAGCTACTACCTGGTCTTTCAGCTTTGATCACTATGACTTGCAATCTCAATATTTGGTTGTATGGATACTTGGAAAAATTCCATCAGTCAGTCAGTCAGTCAGTCAGTCTGTCACACACATGCGCACATGTCCGTCCCCCTCAGTGCTGGTCAAGTAGAACTCGCTCATTCTCACTGCAACAAAAGCAAGAGAATGGGAGCTGGTTTAGAGTTTAAGGGTAGATTACAAAATAAGATCATCTTGCGGAATAGCTGAAGCTGTTCTTTCTCAGAAGATAAAGCAAACAGGAAGCATTTTTGTTAACACCCTCCCCCCGCCCCGCCCCCAACACGGTCCTGAAATCGCATCACCACCTTGTGGCTGGCGAACAGTTAGGGGACTGATGTCAGCTCAAGGAAAACTCCGTCTCATACATCGGTGGGCCATGGAGCCTCATCCCAGGTGACTGGCTGACTCCTGTAAGACTTCATTATCTCCTCTGCTCTAACTTCAGAATCTTCTTCGTTTTCTGACTTAAGCTAAGACATGAACAGCAGTTAACAAAAATGTTTTAAGAACATGGAGTAGGGAGTAAAGGAAAATCAATAAAATCAATGTATTTTTTAATAAAGCAAGATGAGTGCTATTAAATATCCTAACTTAAATTATAAAAGTTGCTCTACCTTCCTGGGGGAAATTCAAGCCAATGAAGAAGAAATGTTTTGATAGCTGGAAAAGGGGACGAGAGATTGGTTATATGGAAAGATAGGTCATGGGCCTATATGACATTCATATCAGTGTTTCTGATAGGCACTCGTATTACAGCATATAAGGTAACTGGGAATTTCTTTGCATTAAATTACATGTAACTAAATATAATCAAATTGTGACACACCCCAGGATGTGGGCAGCTAGCAAACATAGGCACTGCAAAATTGAGCCTGCTTTCTCTCAGCTTCAAAGAAAGTGTTAAACAAGATTCTCAAAAGCTAATGAACTTCATTACTGAAACGAATTTCATTCACCTCATTTATTCTACAGAATCTAATGAAAAGACCTGTGACAACTCAGGTTCCGCACACACTGTTTTACATATCCATGTATATCCTAGAAAAGGGTGGAAAAACACGAGAATGAACGTTTCTAGAATATTTTAAAACTTCTTTTAAAAATTGTTGTCAGTGTTTTTAGAGAACTGTTGAAATTCTCACAAATATCTCCGAATGAGTGCAAGGCTGTGACGTCATGCTGGGCTGTTTGAGTTTGCCAATGGTGAGCGTGAGGGACTCAGGACTGGTACTGCAATACCGTGTGAACTATCACGTTACGTAACCAAGTTTTGACTTTTCTGTCCAGTCCCAGGATTGCAAGCTGAGAGACGCCGCGGTAAAGGACAGGACAGGCTCGAGGCAGCCAGAGCATCCAGGTATGACATGGCGGGTGGGGGGCCGAATCCAGACATTTCATGATCTTTTCAAAGAGTTAAACAGAATCCTCAAAAGATATCAGACTTTGGGAATGCATGGAGCTAGTGATTTTGCTTAAAGGAAAAAAAGCAAAGGGACCAAGACACTGAACCAGGCCTGAGGAGAACTTGACCTCCGCCAGCCATTTTTTTTTCCCTCCCAAAGGAGTTTTCTGTAAGTAAAGGAGTTTGTGTGGAAGTATGAGGCTCACAAAGGAACCTTGAATTTAGCCGACCGGCTGCTAAGGCGACTTGTACTTGGAACCAAAGCATACAGTTATCACTAAAGCTAACAGACTACACTGTGACATCTATAAAAATGACTGTCTTAGATATAACTTTCTCACTGTCTTATTTTACAAAAAAAATATATATATATATATTAGCTAATCTGAATCTCCATGTAGGGAATGTAAAGTTAACACAGAGACCTGGAATGGAGTCACTTTCCGGTTTGATATAGAGAAAATGAGTTTGATGAAGAGAGATGTCACAACAAGGGGGAAAGCAGTTTCTGTAAAATTCGTCAGGCGCATGAGTCAGTAGCTAACAACGCGCTCAGCTTCATGAACGGTGAAGGGAGTTTTTAGGACTGAGAGATCGCGTGAGAGGAAAGGCTGTACCATGGGCGACGGGGAGGACACCCTCCGGGCCTTGAGACGGCTCATACTTGGTTCTTACCTGGAAGGGCGCCTTATAATCGTAACATATGGCACAGGGGCGAATCATTCTGGCACTAGAGTTTACAATCTTTCACAAACAATATGTTCCACAGCGAAGCCAAGGATGAGTACCAGCACCTGCTACTGCACGCAGCGGACAGTCGTCCGGCCTATGCGAGGGAACCAAAGGCTTCCGAGATAGCTCAGAAAGTCCGAGAATAGATTTTGTCCCTTTCAAAGACTTTTCCTGGAAGGAATATTTATATAGGCATGTTAAATATAATTGAAAAAATATTTCTAACCATTTTTAAGCAATAGTTTTATCTTTCCAAGACATAAGTATTTCTATAAACATTTTCTATTCAATCAAAAATGTTACAAATGTGTTTATTTCTTCATCTACAGGTACCAAGAGCACATTTTTTAGGGCGCCACAGAGATCAGAAAAGCTGCCTAACCTTGAATGAGGGTGATGTTTAAGACAACATCGCTTACCCAAGTTGTGGTCCATTAGTGTTCTTAGCCCACGTGGCCAGCACCCGTGACGCCTTCTGTCGCTGGACCTGCGGCCGCCCTAGCACAGCACTGCAGTGCGGTGCCCAGGCATCCCTGGAGAGGCCTTCACCCGCGCCCAGTCACAGCTGCTCTCAGACTCAGGAAGTGGCAGAGCCTCCTGCTGCGCTCAGAATCGCAGGCCCTTTGGCCAGTCCATCAGTCCTGGCACTTTGTTCCCAGACGCGCCCAACGGAAAATACAAATAGACCAACTCTCTGAGGACTGCTCCATCTCACTTTGCCCCTGCCTGCAGACAGAATGATCGCCCCCCAGGAGCCCCTCCAGGAGGAAGCCGGATCACCCCCTAGGAGCCCCTCCAGGAGGAAGCCCGACCACCCCTTAGGAGCCCCTCCAGGAGGAAGCCGGATCACCCCCAGGAGCCCCTCCAGGAGGAAGCCTGTGGCTACCCCGCAGTGTGCTTTATCTGAATAAATTCTGAAAAGTTAAGAGCTCCAGGTTTCAATGTTTGTAGTTTTGTTGTGTGTGTTTTGTTTTTTTTTTCCGTGACAGAGCTCTTCCTAACCACTTTTCAAACTTGGAAAAACAGATGTCTCCATTTTTATATAGGAAATAAAAATAATTATGAATAATTAGCTCTAAACAAAAAGCACTGAGTTTTAAATTACTTATTTCCAACTAAACATCAGGCATACAAAATAATGTGTAATACTATAATGAACCCGAGCACAGCCTTCTGTGGACAAGCTAGAAAGTAGGCATTCAACATGAACCAGG
Organism: Ochotona curzoniae; assembly: GCF_017591425.1. Lineage (NCBI taxonomy): Eukaryota > Metazoa > Chordata > Mammalia > Lagomorpha > Ochotonidae > Ochotona > Ochotona curzoniae. The sequence goes on along the minus strand of NW_024466129.1, from coordinate 2,607,629 downwards.
TCGGCTGCCGTAGCATTCCTTTGGAAACTGTCGGAGAAGAAAGAGTGAGAGCTACTCAGAGATTCTGGCTGGTTTTCCGGCTGCCTCTACTTTCCTTGCAGGGGAGCCGGGCCTCGGCTGCCTTGGTCGTTGTGCGCGCGCGGCCGGGGCTCAGCTATGTGCTGCTCTCCTTGGCTGGCTGGCCGGCCGCCGGTGGCTGCAGCGGCTGCGTGCCTGCGGCCGTTTTGATGGAGTTCAGGGTTTTGCTAAACCAAGAGTTTTTTGCAGCTTGGATTTCATTCATAAGGGCTCCTCTCTGATGTTCAAGTTCCTAATTAAAGAAAGAAGATTATCTACGTTACACAAACGTTTCCTCTGCCAGCAAAAGAGAGAAACAGAGAGAGAATACAGGCTTGTTGTTTTGTTTTTAATCGCAGGGCTAAGTTGCCACAGCTTTCTTCCCACAACCCCCAGAAGAGATTTATTTGGTTTCTTAATGCAAGGAAAATGTTGAGAGCTCAAATAAGTTGCCATTAAAACCATGACTGTGTATTTTTTTCTGAACAATAAAATGAAGCCTCATTTGATTCTTTTCCCCTGAAATTTAGGTTGCAACTTGAGATAACACGTTTAAAACCACAAACACAAATACAAACTCATGGCTGGGCAGAATTCTGACAGTTCCAGTTGCAAAGGGAACACCTGTGCCCTCCAGATCACTCGAGGTCCATCGCTGACATGTGGCTGAGCGGTACCAGCTCCATCTCGGGGGGCCCGGGGATCAATACAGGAATAGCTGGGCCACTCTGCTGTCTGTGTTATCCACCAAGTATGGGGACAGAGAGCAGAGGCAGAGGATCTGGCAAACATGCTGATGAGGAAAGCAGCTCTAATGGAAAGAGTGGGGGCATCAGCGTCAGGGGACACAGGGGCCTCAAGTCTCACACGACACAACTGCGACAACTGAAATTTCCTGTAAACTGATGTGTTTGTTTCTCTCAGTGCTCAGAATGGCGAGGGCTTGCTGTGAGGTGACCATGCAGAACACAGACTACAGGGTACCCTTCCCTGGCTGCACCATGCTGGCGTCTGCCCTAGACAGCCGCATCGCCAAGCACTAGAGCGCTCGGGCCAGCAGCTCCGACACTGACCTGGATCTTACACTTGGCCTCCACCAACTGCAGTTTGGTTTGTGCCAGTTCCAGCTCCATCTCCCTCAACTGCTTCTTGAGTGAGTCCTTCTCGTCATCCGATTCAATGCCCTGGTCCGCTCTGCTCACGGCTGCTACTTTCAGAGTGCCTTCCTTGCTGAGCACGTCACTGCAGTGCTTGCAAGCCATCATTTTGCCCTGAAATAGCCAAGAGAGAACCCACATCACAGGCTGCACGGATGACATCACTTGCTCCAACAGCAGGGTGTCATCCTGTTGTACTGAAGCGTAGCGGCATTTCTGACGGTCACTGTGTGTGATCACAGTCAGCACAAGGCCCGGGACCCACGACAGGCGATCCCTTTTCTTGAAATATCTCTGGAAAGACTGCAGGCAAAGAAACTATGGTATGCACTTGAAAGCTGTCCTGGGAACTCTGTGCTACCTTCACTCTCAGCAGATGTCGCCCAGTCCCCCTCCCATCATGCTCAACGTGTAACATTTCATTTCACTCTAAAGCAACTATGTAAGAGCTGCTTCCGGCCGTCATCGCTGTTCGCGGATGAAGGCATGCCGGCCTCTCGGATGTCGTGCCCGGCATCAGGGAGGCTCACCTGCTCGCCCCGAATCTTCCCCGATTCCGTACAACACATCCTAACCACGTGTGTCTCCTTGCCTTGATGCCGCAGTGCCCGTTCCAAGGTGTGGCCCCTGACCCTCACCACCCCTTCTCTGTCCCTCTGAGGGACGTCCGCAGCCTCCTCTGCACGTCTCCTTTGGTCTGTGGCTCTCCCAGTGTGCTCTCTCTACGAGTGTCAGCGGGCCCAACTCGGCACTCGTAAACTGATTCCTCAGTGCTTCAAGTACATATGTCACTTGTTTCCCAACGAAACTCTAATTTTTTTTTCCCGTGTAGCTTGCTAGCAAATGACAGTCTACAGCTACGTGCATGGTAGGTGCTCATAGAATCTTTATCCTATAGTCGACGTAAATCCTGTTTCATTTGTATTTCCATAAACTCTTTAGTTCTGGGTGGCTAATGATTTGATGATGAGAAATTTCATCAGAGCCTCGCAGTCTGTGCACACATGACACACACAGTACATGGAAAAAGCTGAGTGTTCAGTACTTGTGCAAAGGTGACCAGAGGGCAGGGACTGTCTCAAAGCCACAGTGGGTTTGGGGCAGGTCACTGAAGTCTGTATTCACCAATAATCTCAGATTCAAGTTTTCTAGCACAAAATAAGAAAGAAGATATCCCTGCTTGTGAACAGCAGGTCCAAACAAGGTTCCCACTTCCAGGCTGGGACACGAGCATCCGTATTCGTTAGAAGTCATGAACTAACCTACGCACTTTTTCTACATTTCCATACTTAGCCTGCAAAGCGACCTTCTGAGGCACACGGGGCATCTATATGTTACAGAAGACAGCAACAAAGCTGAACAAGGTTAAAACAGCCTTTTAAAGTTGCTCAATGCACCCAGGCATGCTAAATTGTCTAGTACACATTTATTTACTAGTCTGAAGACAGAAGGCATTCGGATAGGATGGTGTCGGTTTCTGCGACACAGTCACAGCAGCCGACTGTGCTCAACGTTGCTTCTCAGGGATTCCAATCTGCTTCTACCGCGTAAGCAACTGCGTTATTCAAACACAGCAGCCACGGAAGGACTTCCACCACCAGGGGCCAGTACCGAGACAGTGTTGCACAAACCTCAAATTGTGGCTGAAGAACCCATGGCTACTCAGCGTGGATGTTTGCAGCCCAGGTCTGCTGCCTATGCTGTTGACCCTTCATGACAGTCCCAGGACGCTCCTACCAAGTCCCACCAACTCCGGGGATTCTCTAGTTCCCACCGTCTCCCAGACGCCCAAGTGCCACCTGGCTGTGACATCCCCTGTGAGTTCAGGGAACACAGCCTTTCGGAGTCACACCCCATGCAGGAGATGGGTTAGCTCTCTTTGTAACTTCTAAATCTTCTAACTCAAAAGCGAGGAGGAGGATACTTCCAGGTACTTATAGAGCTGTGTCGTGGGACTGGCTCACGCCTTACCTTGACCACTTCCAGTTCCTCCTTGCTGGCTGCTTGCTGCTTCTCTAGCCTGGTACTTAGCTGGGAACAAATCTAAGGAAAAGGAGAAGAGTTTACCTGTTAGAAAGAAGAGTGACTTGTAACATGTGCATATAATTGTTTATCCATTCATAGTATTACTGCAGTATAATGCATCCTAAGGGAACTGGTTCAGATGAGCAGCCCCGCCAATGCCAGCGATCGCCAGGTGAGCAGCAGGGCCCTTGTGTAAGGCACACCTCTTAATCAGTAGAAGCAGACATGGAGCAGATTCAATTTCTTTCTGTCACCAGCCTGTGACTGGTTCCCATGAATTACTGGTGTCAGTTTGGAATCAACCTACAGAATGTAGCTCCACAGGGTAACCGTCTGCACAAGACGGGCTGCGAATCCGATGGGAAAATCTGGAACCACAGAAATCGTCTATTTCCAGTAATAGACTCTGTTTTTTAATCCCAAGAGTTCCCTTAAGAAGGAGCAGAAAAGGGGGCTGGAGTAGCACAGTGGGTCAACTTGCTACCTTCAATGCCTGCATCCCATGTAAGAGTGCTGGAGAGTCCTGGGGCTCTGTTTCTGGTCCAGCTCCCAGCTGGGATGGCAGTGGGAAGTGGTATACTCCCCTGGACCCCAGCTCACGGCTGGTGCTCCCCTGGACCCCAGCTCACGGCTGGGCTGGTGCTCCCGGGGCAGCAGTGGGAAGCGGTACACTCCCCTGGACCCCTTTCACCCACAGGAGAGACCTGGAAGGAATTCCTGGCTCTTGGTTTGGCCCCTGCTCATGGCAGCCATTTGGGGAGTGAACTAGCAAATGCAGATCTGTGTGTGTGTGTGTGTGTGTACAACTTATATCTCAGCCATTTGAATAAATTGTTAGAAGTAGCAGAATAAATAAAACTAAAGAACTAGAAAGCAGTATCACTAAGACACTCATTGAGAGGTATGTCAACCACAGCACGGAAATTTAAGGCTTGGGTGCCAGAATCAACCCCGGCTTTTAACATCACTGCAGCTCTACTGCGTCCCAGCGCCATGACCTTGCATAACCGCTCAGTTTCCTCATGACTGAGGAGTGCTACGCTGTGATGATCACGAGAAAACAGAAAAGTAGCCAGAGTTTAGTGCTCCTGTAGCACCGGCCAGCTGCACAACATACAGCCCGTCACAGTGCTGGCCCTGAGCTCTGGCACCAAAGAGGCACCAGGAGCTGGTGGAAACGAGCGCTTTAAAACACCTGGGCCCGGCGCGATGGCGCAGTGGTTAAGGTCCTCGCCTTGCACGCCCGGGATCCCATATGGGCGCCGGTTCTTATCCCGGCAGCTCCACTTCCCATCCAGCTCCCTGCCTGTGGCCCGGGAAAGCAGTCGAGGACAGCCCAAAGCTTTGGGACCCTGCACCCGCGTGGGACACCCGGAAGAGGCTCCTGGCTTCAGATTGACTCAGCTCCAGCCATTGGGGAGTGAATCATTGGATGGAAGATCTTCCTCTCTGTCTCTCCTCTTTGTATATCTGCCTTTCTAATGAAAATAAAATAAATCTTAAAAAAAAGAGAGAAAAACCCGTTAAAAAAACCTGAATATTGGGCCCGGCGGCGTGGCCTAGCGGCTGAGGTCCTAGCCTTGAACGCACCAGGATCCCATATGGGCGCCGGTTCTGGTCCCAGCAGCTCCACTTCCCATCCAGCTCCCTGCTTGTGGCCTGGGAAAGCAGTTGAGGACAGCCCAAAGCCTTGGGACCCTGTACCCGTGTGGGATACCCAGAGGAGGTTCCTGGCTCCTGGCTTCGGATCGGCATAGCATCGGCCATTACGGTCACTTGGGGAGTAAATCATCAGACGGAGGATCTTCCTCTCTGTCTCTCCTCCTCTCTGTATATCTGACTTCCCAATAAATAAATAAATCTTAAAAAAAAAATACTGGATATTCAGAA